>NC_083285.1:45039382-46259197 GCF_963506605.1 Zootoca vivipara | reverse complement strand
AAGGGGGCTTAGCAAAGCAAGTTTTGCATGAAAGGAACAGGTGGTTATAGATCAAGCAAGAATATTACAAACATGTTTTGCAACAGATTTTGAAAGTGTCGGACTTCTTGAGTATGTTCACCTGCAATCAAGAGAAGAAGAAGAACCAAGCAAATCAAGAACAAGACATAATTGTCTAAGAAGACCAGGGTGGCCAGGATTATTTCAAAGCAACATGGAACCTGCAACTCATAAGGGGTGAACTTTAGGGAAACGAAGTCTGATGCTGAACTTGTGAACTTCTCCTTTCACCTTCATCTGAACCCTGCTAAATGGTTTTACAATGGTTATTGCTTTATAACCCCAACTGTAAATTCTTCCATTACATTTTATTACTTGAGGATAAAAATGTGTGTCCAACGCTTGTTATTTAAAAATAAAGTATTGCATGCACTTAAACACAGGATGATTGGTAGTTTAGATAAAGGAAATGCAAACTGTTCCCAGTTAGAGGTTTCGGGACACACTGTGAATATGTGGGTGGAACAGCAACAATGTATGATGGAAAGCAGTCAGCCTTATAATGTCAATCAAGAACATCAGAGCATTCAGACTTCTTAGACAAATAATAGCAACTAATGATACAAAACCTCAAGCAAAGTTAAGGTTCCACTGATTTAATTGAAAACCTTCCTTTACTGACGTCCTGACAGCCAAACTATGCATCACAATAAATGTAATTTTGTAAAACAAAATAAAACAAAACAAAATAAAATAAAATAAGCATGCCTAAATACAGGCTACTTTTTTAACTTTGAAGAAAAAGCTACGGTACTTCAAAAACCAGGAGCAAGCTCCTGATCCAGGCTGAGGACCCATTTCAGAACAGCTCTCCCACTCCCCAAAAATTCCTCTCCAGCAGCTGTTTGCCCCTGAAGACCCACTGACTACAAACAGCCTCATCAGGAGCAAAGAGCAGCCAGCGGAGGAAGGGAATCTTCAGCAGAAAACTAACAGAGGATCAGGAGCATATTCTCCCTCTTCCAAATAAAAATGGCCAGTTGAAGTACAATTGTTACAAAGTGCATTATCAGAACTTGGAAGTTTGACCCTGGGTGACAGAGGGAGTCACTGGTAGCATTTACTGCTGTGCTTATGGACTTAAAAGGCATTTATATGGTCATTGTGCTGCCAGTCACACTTTTCAAAGGCAAGGGATGCCATTTCCTCTCCTGGCACCGACACGGCTTACTTTTCAGCGCCAGTTCAAGGGACACCTCTTTGCTCAGGCTCTCCCAGGAGGAGACCGAACGCGATGAACTCCAGGCTGTAAACCTTTGGATTGCCTGCCTGCTGCACTATTGACTCTTGATTATTTTACATGTTTATTTGATGCTTTATATCTTTTATATTTGTATCTGCTTGGTTTGATTGGATTGTTGCTTACCTTTTATGTCCTAACCTATCCTGGGACTGTGAATCACTGTAGACTGAGCTAGAAATTGAAATAATAACTATATAAATAAATTGCTGGTATTAGTGGCTGGAGGAAAATCATGGCGGGGGGCTTTTACACTGAGCTTGGATATTGTCCATATTAAATCTCAGACAAGCAAACAAAAACATTAGTGGTGTCTTCAGGGTTCTTGTTCTTACATCGTAACAGCAAGGCAAGTTGCGGTATTTTTTCAACACCTCGTAACAACTACAGCAGTGTTCTCAGCACAAGCTAAACGATTGTCCTTTTTGTGTCAATGCTTTGTTTTTCAACCCTGTTGTGTCTTTGGTGTGCATAGCAACTGCACAGGTCCATTTGTTTATAGTAACAGCTTCGCCAAGTGTCGAATCAGTACATTTGAGAGCTGTGCTCCAGCTCTGGATGAATCCTCGATCCCGAACTGCACTGGGTTGATGGAGGTCTGACCTGAGAATTGGCCACAGCAGACTGAGGCCACCCCTGATCCCCTCAGATAAAACTGTGTCCACCCAAAGGTTCTCGAAACAGGGGGGATTGGGTAGCAAGGAGAGGAGGAGGAAGAAGGCAATGCACCCGGGTAACTTGCATATTGTTACAAAATTTGGGCGCCACCCCCACTCTCTGCTGAGTTGTAGCAAAATTCCAGAGGGTCCCAGGCACTCACCCAGGGTCTGCGTTCCAGTGAGAATCAAGACATGGCAGAGGCTTTCGTAGCTTTAAGAAATATGATTTAGACATATTTCTATGGAGGGATTCCAGATCTTACAGCGTGGTCATCTCAAGAGAAGCTTGATAGAGCACTGGAGTCCAATGCATTTTCCCCAACCTGGCCAAGATGGATCTCTCACTTTTTTTCTCCCTTCTTCCCAGCACGCCTTGCTAAAAGCACTCTTTTCCTGTCACCTCACAAACACATCATCATCATTATCACCTTGGCATCCTCTGTCTGCCCAAGCCCAACATTACTCTCAAATGGACCATCACCCCCTTTTATCATGTTCACGCCTCTATCCCAGGTGAGGCACTAGCTTGGAAAGGAAGCTTAGCCTGTATTTTTCCACTGGCCTGCAGTCTTCCTTTCAGTCCCCAAAATAAATAAATAAAAATCCAACCATTATTTATTTCTAGTGCTTAGGGGGACTTATAACAGCATGTCTCCTCCCCACACCCCAACTGCATGTTTAATGTTTATCCCTATGTACACACACTGGGGAAAACATTACACATCCAAAATCTCAGGACATTTGGATTATGAACATTAGATAACGATGATTTTCCATGCCACACATGCGATGATTAAAATTACCATAGACTTTCTTCAGGTGGCTGCAATGTATCAGGAAAGATACAAATTGATACGTGTCATGTTTAAAAATAAGTGTCATTATCATTCCAGTATAATATGTTTTCAGACTATTAACAACATAATTTCTCCTCTGCTTGACTGCTGGCATACACCACCAGTCTTAAGGTCTTTAGGAAGCTGATGTCTCGGTTAGTCTGCCATGGGGGAAATTTCATTGTCATTAAAGCGCTGTTAATTAATTAATCCCTATTATTTGATTGGAATAGCCATTCTGCCCTCATTTTGCACCGTCATTACTTCCTCCATTTAATTTTCACAGAACTGAAATTTCGCAGGGCTGACTGTGAGGCAAATGTGATATTTCATGCAGGTAGAATTAAGGTGGGTGAGGAATTTCTGTTTCAAAAAAGAGCAATCCATGCCCAAATGATACATGATACGACCACATTACGAAACACAGGAATCATACTGCCTATCATTTCCCCAAAATATGGTTTAATTTTTTGTAACATTTAGTGTGCTTGGATCCTCCCAATCCTGGGGAAATGCCATATGGAAATTTCTGTCTCGACATTCGGGTGAAAAATTGTCAACCCAGCTCTGCTACTTAAGGAAGCACCAACTTCTGGCTCCCTGCAGACTGTGACACCAGCTGTCAATCAGTACTTCACTGACAACATCAGAGACTTCCCTACTGAATTGAAAGCTGCACAGAATTCTTTCCAGAGGTAGAAGACACTCCTTATCTTGGCAGGAGGTCCGTGCATTTCACCAGTCTGGAGCAATGCGTGCATGTGTAACCATTTCTCCTGTTTGCCTTGATGGAATGGGGAGTCCTAAGATTAAATGCTGCTTGAATTTAGACTCAACTGGGGCGAGAGAGATTAGATATAACACATCGCATAGGAGAGCTTCCCTGTTAACATGCAGAAAGCTTCCAGAAGGGAAGGAAACACAATATAAAGTAATGTATCAGATATATCGGGGCGGGGAACATGTTTTTTTTCTGCCCATGGGCCACATTCCCTTCTACGCAAACCTTTCAGTGGTGGGTGGAGCAACAAATGCTCATTTACTCACACCTTGTGGGCTACGATGGGAGCTTAAAACTATATCGCCACCGCACAAATTGCCTTCTAATTTTTAGCTGCTGCAAGGCATGTTTGGTGATCGTCCTCTAATGTGTGTTTGGCCGCTTGCTCTCCTCATCACCTCTACCACATTGCTCCTATTGTGATAGCGCTTCATGCTTACTGGGAAGTTATCTGAAGTGCCCAGACACAGGTCTTCTGCCAAGTGTTTCAGAGCACGCATATTGACTCTGAATGTGTGCCATCATGCCTCTTTCGTTGTTGTTGTTGTTGGTCCTCTCTCACACTAGGGGAGGATTTAAACTCTGTTTTTAGGGGGGGGGTGCTTTTCTCCCCCAACGACTGTCAGATTCCTCTCCCCTAGTCTGCTTGATCCATAAATGCATAGTGGTGCACATAGAGAGAGGCATAAGAAGCTCTAATGGCCTTTTCTATACGACTGCTTTTTCACCGGCGACCTACCAGAGCAGGCATCCAGCGGGCAAATAGAAACACCGTGTAAAAATCTCAGCCTTCAACAGATACACAGATGGTGCTTAGAGGTAGTGCACTCCAGGTAGTCATCTTCCGGCCATTTTACTGGTTGTTTTAGAGGTAAGCTGGAATGTATGTAACTACCAGGCAGTGTTGTTAAAATTCCTATCTCCTGCAAGTCCCGCAGTGAAACAGAGAGAAGGAGTTTAGTTTAGTTTAGTTTAGTTTTCTTCAATATCAATACATTTCAAAGTTGTACTTTAATTATTTCCTGGAAAGAATGTTTTGCAATAACTCTCTCTCTCTCTCTTTCTTGTTACCATCATGACATTCAGCTAAGTTACAAAAAAAAGTGTGTGTTAAAACAGACAGGTGCAGTTATTAAAGGTGAGCTATGTTTGTGATTTGATTTTTAGAACAATATACAGTGGTACCTCGGGTTGCAGACCCGATCCATTTCAGGGCGCCGTTCGCACCCAAAAAAAAGTCCACAACCCGAGCAGCGCTTTTGCGCATGCGCGAAAGCATGATAGAGCGCTTCCAGGTCCGCCGCGTTCGCAACATGAAAAACGCAATCCGCAGCAGACGCAACATGAGGTATGACTGTACTAATATTATTACGCATGTCCACTGGGACCCCCAAAGCAGTTTTCAAGGGCAACAGAAAAAGCAATTTGAGGACTGCTGTGCTAGTCCAAGGGAAGAGAGACAGGAGACAGTCAGGATGCTGAAATGCATTTCTTTTTTCACTGTAGAGTAGAGCTCAATATACCCCACTGCCGGGGTACCTAGCTAGCTACAGAGGACAGGTGGACAGGCTCACCAACACCAACTACACACCTTCTTAAATCACCCAGCAATCAGAACAGCAGCCACTAGCCACTGGATTGCGTGTCAATTACCCAGTTTATGGGGTGGCACAAAATGGCACAAAGTTAGCACCAAGCATTGGCACTTGTTTGGGGTCAGTCGGACAAGGCTGGATTTTTAACTTGTGGCCCTGAATTGATGTGTCAATTACTTAGTTTTGGGGGCAGGCATGAAATGTGGGGTTCACAGCACTAAACTTTGGGAGGGTCTGGAATTTTGGGGTCTCATGTTAATGAAGCTTGTATTCCACCTATATCATGACACTTGTTTTATGTCGGCTATTGATATGTATTTTTCTATGCATCTGGTAGCATGGCCATAGAGCACCAGTCCTATAAATAGGAGACACCTGCCACATATAAAGAGATATAAATAAAAGTGCAAGTCTTAAAGAAGCCTGGCAGATTGGCTCTCTCTTTTCACGGAGGCACCCTCAAATCCCTCTGTTTAATATCAAACCCTAGTGGTGCGTGCCAACAGGACTGAAACCAAAATGAGACTGCATGAGGGAGAAATCGACTTAGCTGAAGGATCCTGAGATTGACAGGGAAAGGGAACAATCTAAGGAAGGGAAATAAACCAACAGCCAGCTCAGAGAGGATTGAGCGTGATCAGTGACCAAGAAAGGGAGGGATAGAATGGAGAATCTTGGATGGCAGGTGCCCTGAATTCCAGTTAGGTGATGAGAACACACTGCAACCATTTTTCCCAGGTCCCACTTATAACTACGCTTCCATTTGCACTGTTCTTTACTCTGGCAGACTCAGTTTAACAGCAAAATGCCAATCTAGCCTTTTAATAACCCAATATCGATCCACACTTTACACAAATGTAACCTCCAATGGAATTACGTTTTTGGAAAGGTGATATGTATGTGGAGTTTTCTTTCCCTCCCCCCCCCCCCCAGTTAACAAAACTTTCTTCGGTAACTTATCTTTGCCACATCTCTTGAAGGGCAACCGATTACTTACTCTCTCTTTACCTTTTCACCTCTGCCTGCTCTGGTTATAATGTGGAGTTTATGATGTAATTATATCAGACACAGCTGAAATAGCCCCCCTTATCACTGAGCTGATTACACTTAACAAGGCATAAACTCCCTTTCTCCCTTTCTGCTAGGAGTCCAATTTTAAGCTCTAATTGTTTTATGGGCCTTTTGCACTCAGAGGGAGGGGGCAGGGGGAGAAAGAGTAGAAAAATTGTTGCCATTTACATATGTTGTGCAAGGCACATTTGTCAACTGCCTTGCTAAGAAAAAAAAGAAAGAAAAAGAGGTCCCTAAACAGCCACTTAAATGGCTGGGAAATCATACAAACTGGAGACCGTGGATTGTTAACTTATGAGAGGATCAACAGTGAGACCTAAAATTACCCTGGTTCCTTTACAGAGCTGTTGCCAATTATGGGGGAGGGGCGTGTTTCTCTGTATTTTGCATTCTTGTGGAGGGCCAGCCCAATTGTTAGACAGATGAGGCAGTCACCTTAGGCCAGGCATGTCAAACCTGCGGCCCTCCAGATGTTTTGGCCTACAACTCCCATGATCCCTAGCTAGCAGGACCAGTGGTTGGGGAAGATGGGAATTGTAGTCCAAAACATCTGGAGGGCCGCAGGTTTGACATGCCTGCCTTAGGCAGAAAGCATACCCCGCAACTGTCCCATTTTGAGTGGGACATCCCAGAGTCACAAAAGCCAATCCCAGCTTTTGTTTGCATCCTGGAATGTCCAATTTTTTGGTCCGGCACTCACACCAGAGCGCTGGACCGAAAGATCCTCACTCTGTCGCGAGTCAGCAGGGTCGCAACAGAGCTCTGCCACAACCCTGCTGTTGAGCACCAGAATACCTTCCAATCTGGTGCTCTGGCGCTCATCACAGGGTCGCACTGGAAGTCCAGCACTCTGGCACAACTCTGCTGATGAGCACCAGAGCACTGGATCGGAAGGGTATCCCCTCCTGACGGCCTGATTTGGGGAATGAGAATGTCAAAGGATATGGCAGAAGGTGTTGGGGGTGTGGGAACAGCCATGAGGAGTTGGGAGGGCAATGTCCTATGTGTCATGCATGGCCTGCCTTTAAGGGTGACTGGTTATGCATTGTCAAAAAAGAGCATGCGCAACAAAAGAGGGCACCAGCCGCCATTAGATTGCACATCTAACCATGGAAGTCCTTGCATTGCAGCCCCTGCCACATGAAACGTATCGCCCACTGAACTGAAATGTTTTTGATCCCAACCATTTAAATCTTGCCTACGAGATCCCCTTTTCACTTGTCCTCCCCACAGCACATATATTGAGCACATAGAGGGGGGCGTGGAGTTGAGAACCTGTAGCCATCAATAGAAACATGAAAGGGTCTTCTGTGTGCATACAGTTCCAACCTTCGATAGATGTGGTGGGGAGGCAGGCAAAGTGAACTGAGACAGAGGATCTGGTAGACTTTAAGCTTTGGAAAGAGAGAAGATGATTGGCTGAAAGTAAAAAAAAAATATGGGGAGGGGATTGCAATGCAGTTAATGCCAAACCATTCATTTGCAGTACAGCACTGAGCAGTTTACAGAGAACTGCCATGTATATCATGTTGCTGAGAAATTGTAATCTATCTTTATGTGGTTTTTACAACCACACCTGTAATACCATGTTCCTTTCTTGACATATTAGTAGTCAAAAGAGGAGAACCATGTGTAATAATATAAACTGATAAGTTTAAGCTGATTTACAGATGAAGGTGAAAAGGCTAACTATACAGAAGCTGAGAAAGCAATGGTGAATATTGGATAGGGTAAGCAAAGATGAATGTGGATGAGGGATGTATTTAAAGAGGAAATCGAGTATTTACCTAGGGAAATATAAGATTAAGATTAAAAGAAATTAAACAGCTAAATTTAGGGCAGGCAGCATGCAACCTTTTTTTTGTTAGCTCTTGCCACAACTTACCTGGAAAAGCGATAGGTCTCTGACATCTGTCCATTAAACATACCGGTGTGTGACTACATTTATTGTAGGGAATTGGCTTTCATTTGCTTGGAAGGATGGGTTCTTGACGTGTCATATAAGTCT
The DNA here is from genome assembly GCF_963506605.1 of Zootoca vivipara. Classification (NCBI taxonomy): domain Eukaryota; kingdom Metazoa; phylum Chordata; class Lepidosauria; order Squamata; family Lacertidae; genus Zootoca; species Zootoca vivipara. The sequence continues at coordinate 46,250,947 of NC_083285.1, read as the reverse complement.
CAACCATACTCTACATTTGTGGAGTGCTAGGGTTTTAATAGCTGTGAGTGTTGCATGGCAAAGATCAATAAGGGTATTAGCCAACTGGCACCCAAGAATAGGAGGAAGAACTGAAGTGCATTGGATGAATCTAAGCCTGGAGGGTTTGAGTGTGAGGGAAGAGAAAGCTTGCACAACACCTTCTAGCACAGCTTTGGGGATACTGTGACCCTCCAGATGTCATTGGACTCCCGTCAGCCCCAGCTGGCATGGCCAATCACGGGGGATGGTGAGAGTTGTGAGCGTCTGGATCCAGCAGTCTTTCTTGGCTTTTGGAATACAATATGTAAGCTTTACACCAGGGCCGGTTTACCCATAGGTGCTAGGGGTGCGAGACACCCAGACACAGGGCTCTCAGGGGTGCCAGGCCCAGAGTCCAGGGCCGAGATTTGAAGTCCGGGGATTGAAGAGCCAGGCCAGCTGACAACCGCTGCCGAGTGGAGCAGAGCCCATCAGAGCGCCGCAGGCTTTTCTGCTGCGGGCGCAAAGGCAGCTAGGTGGCTCCGCCCTCCTGCGCACCTGGGATTGGCGGGCACTTGAGAGGCCTGCCAAGCACACATACGCTCCTCACATGAGGCGTGCAGCTTCCCTCCCAGGGCACCCAGCTTCCCTCCCAAGCCTCTGTGGGGATTGCTCTCCTCCCTCCACCTGCAGCGGCATGGGAAAGAGTTGCCCCCCTAAAGAAAGCTCAACAACTTTGGCCTGCCCCCCCCCCAAAAAAAATGGGGGCTCTGGGCAGTTTTTTGCACCCCGATGCCGCATATGCTAGAGAAGGCCCTGCTTTATGCATACAACTAATGAAACTACAGGCAATCATCTTTTCCAATCACTGTTAGTAGGAATCTGTTGTACTTCTGAAATGTTTGCCTCCAGCCAAAGTACAGGCTGCTCTACCTTTCCCCTTTTAAATTCTAGCCTTAACAAGATTGTGTGGAAGAAGGTTTCATTGTGTAGCAGGTGAATTAACTTCCACACAATCTGTTTACGGTCAGGGAGGATTTGTTGGAATGACATGAACACCCCCCTACACACACTTTTTTTTAAGAGTTTATCTGCAGTAAATTCAGAAATGACTGTTGCTGCGGATCTGAACTGTAACTGGGCAGACTATAGCCCTCCTGAAGCAGATCAATGAATCCATTCACTGCAGATTTGCTTGAGTAGTAGCTGTGCCATGTTCACACCTACGTTGTTTTGTATAGCTTCCAGCATCCAGAAATAACTATTCAGAAAGGAGATTGTTAGCCGCTTTGAGAGTCCTAAAGGTAGTGATAAAGCGGGATATCAAATCCAAACTACTACTACTACTACTACTACTACTACTACTCTTCTTCTTCTTCTTCTTCTACTTCTTCTTCTTCTACTTCTTCTTCTTCTTCTTCTTCTTCTTCTTCTTCTTCTTCTTCTTCTTCTTCTTCTTCTTCTGTCATATCCTATTTCATACAATAGCCATTTCTGGATGCTGGAAGCAGTACAAAACAACGTAGGTGTGAACATGGCATAGCTGCTACTCAAGCAAATCTGCAGTGAGGTGGGAAGGTCTCACCCATCACTATATTAAAACTTCCACTCATGCAGTGAGACTTCCCCTTTCTCTCTCCCTCAGGTCTCTGAGTATCACAGCCCCTCTATTCATGCAAAAGATGGTGGTATTGGCAGACTTCAAGGAATCCAAAGGTTTACAGAAGTACAAAGAAGCTTTAGGTAAGAACCCCCTCCCAAACAGCCAACTGAGCATGCTCAGTGGCTGTGGAATGCCTGGGCAGGGAATGGAAAGCCTGGTGTGAAGGGGAATGGAACGGAATGGAATATCCTGACCAGGAGCACTCTGCCTGCATGCTCCAGTTTTGCATTTCGCTTTCTTAATATGACTGTCACCTGGAGATGCAGACTGTAGAAATTGCCTTCCCTGCATTGTTTCCCTTTCCTTCTTTCCCTTCCTGCATAGACTGAAGCCAAACTGTATTCAGGCAATGCGTTATTTGTCCAGCTTGCCAAGAGACCTTGGGACCAGGAGTTGCTCTAATGTTGTTTATATTTACATTAGAAGTGCAGCTGGCAGCTGAGATTTGCAGCTTAGGTAGCCTCGTAGGAAAGAACATCCCATTTTGGGGCTGGAGAATAAATAGCTTTAAAATTGTATGAGAAAAGAATTTAAATGGAACCATACTGACCCTCTCCCCCACCTGTTCTTTGAGCTTGTTTTTTTTTTAAGTCATTAGCAAGCACAAGCAGTATGGAATATTTCCAGGAGATATCTCCGTATGCAAAGCTCTTTGGATTAGGAAGCCACATGTTCAGAGATGCCAAAATGTCTGCACAATTTCTGGCAGCCAGGAAACAGGCCCACAAACTTACTTTTTTTTAATGCTTCCAGCCACAGAAGCTAAGCCTGGGTCTTAAAGAGGAAAGAGCTCATTGATCCCCAAGTGTTAAAATCAAGAACCCAAAGATGATAGAGGTCAGGAAATAATTAGTTACTTTGCTCTCTGTCTGATCCATGCCAGCTTTGCAGGTGATTCATAAGTCAATTCCATCCCCATTTCCATATGCAGTATGTACTAACATGCATACCTGTATTTTATCACAAAATAGCATTCGGACATGTGTTTTTCCTGTGTGCACATTTCAGGGATGTGTTTTATATTAAAATATACATTTTACTCAGTTTGTTTTCTGTTCGTTTTAGGAGAGAAGTGCATTGCAAAATTCAGAGAAGTGAAAAATCTGAAAAATAATTGTGTTCCAATCTGTGCATTGGTCTAAAAGGTGCAAATTGGATTCATTTACTTTTTAAACAATAAAGCAAATTAAATTCTCCTCCATCCCTAACTAGGGCATGTTGAGAGGAGGCTTCCTCTGTTCCTTGTTAAGATTCTGTTTTCAGGAAATGCAGGGGTCCTTATACCAAGTCAGAACTGATCGGTTATATACTCAGGGTGTCTGCAGCTTGCCAGGGCCTCAGGGTCTTATCCAATACAGCTGAGGTATTTTATCAAGCGATGCCAGGGATTGTAAATGGGATTATATACTAGTGGTACAGTTAGGTACCTTTTCCGGTGTATAAGACGACTGGGCATATAAGACAACCCCCAACTTTTCCAGTTAAAATATAGAGTTTGGGATATTCTTGCCGTATAAGACTACCCCTCTTCCTACGATCGTCTGTGGGCCGGACACGGCTGCCCTGCCCATATCCAAAATGTCCGCAGCACCAGAAATCGCTTCTGCGCATGTCCGGAAGCCTAAAGTTGCGTCTGGACATGCGCAGAAGCGATTTCCGGCGCCTCGCTGCCCGTTTCCAAAATGTTTGCAGTGCCAGAAATCGCTTCTACAGCTGCGTATAAGACGACCCGGCGTATAAGACAACCCCCAACTTTTGAGAAGATTTTCCTGGGTTAAAAAGTAGTCTTATACGCAGGAAAATACAGTGATTTTAGACTGGACTTAATGGTCTTCCGAGAGCCATTTTCTTTAGATGCTAATGCGAATAATTTCACTTCAGAATGGGGTAAATCAGGCTTCCCCTCAACCATTCTTCTGATTTTGCTCATTCTTCCCCCAAACCCCAACCTGATGACATCACTCTCTTACATATGCAAACCCTGTTTTCCTAGCCAGTGAGATGAAGTCAAACACAGGCGTTTTCCTCACAGGCCACAGAAGTCCTGCCTCCTTGCTGGGATGACGGTCAACAGATGCCTCACCTAGCTGAACCTGACATGCCTTCAGTCACACTGCTGTATCCCGTGCCAAGGTGGGGAACCTTTTTCAGCCTGGTGGCCACATTTCAGTGGCCACATATCAGTGGATAGAGAAGCAGGTGGACATGACTCTTCCCTCTGTATGGTAGGCTTCCAGCAACCCATGCACAATTCAGGGGTTTCTGCATCTGAATCTGAAGCGTATCATTATGGATGGACATGTTGCAGCCAGGAATGGGGTTCAAGGATGGGATGGATCAGGGCTAGTAAGGGGTGTGACATTGGATGAAGTGTAGCCTGGGAAGAGTTTCAAAGTGGACAGAGAGGCCACATTTGCCCCTCAGGCCTGAGGTTCCCCACCCCCAGCAAAAGCCAGTGTTTTACAATTGTCTATGCCAGACTTCAATGTACAGGCTGCAAGCCCTCGGCAGATGATATCTCTTTTACAAAGCCAAGCATTTCTAAACAGCATTGTGCCGTAGCTACACCTGGGAAACCCTTAAAACAACAAGCTTCACATGAATTGTTTCCACAGATGGCAGGGAAGCAATAGGCATTGCAAACACTGGTAAAGATAGAGATGTAACACTCAAAAGGGGGCAGTGAGAAAATAATGAAGTGAAATTCATCTGAGAAGCGATTTGGAAGCAGAGAAAGTCGATGCCGGAAAGGAACCCAGGCTGCAATTATTGCTGGAAGTGGCTTTGGATGGTGGCAAAGGAGAGCAAATTAACTAGAACTACGCAAGGCAATATGGATAAGGGTAATGTGTGATGGACTTTAGTCCAAGTTATAGCTACACAAGGAAGATGAGCTGCTACTGACAACTGTCAGCCAAATTTCCCTCGACAGACTGTTGGTGGGTGCTGGAAGCATTCCACACCGACTTCATGGTAATGGAAGCCTGGTGCTGCCTACCGTATTGAAAGATCTGTGTGCTAATTGACACACTGATATTTCACGCATGGTGGGGTGAAGAGGAACTAAGCTTGGCGCTTGTGAGCTGTACCATTGCCCAACCATATGGAGCCCAAACCTAGCTTCTACAATAGAGATGATAGAGTAGGATAGGCAGGCAGGCAGCTGGGCCACAAGAGTTGAAGAGCAAGGGAAGTTGGATCTACCCACTTATCCTACCATGCAATCCTATTTGAAGGACTGTTTGGTCCAAGTCCAGTTTAAAAAGAAGAAGAACCATAGGAAGGGGGGACAAGGGTTTTGAAGTTGCCCATCAACAGTTAACACCTAGACAGAAGACTGAGTACTTAGACGAATTCTGTATCTAAGAACTAGTGCCTGAAATCAATGTTTCCCCCTTCTGCCTCCAAATTCATTTTCCTTTTGTGTCGTGTCTTGAATAGGTGAAACTCAGAAAGTTAGAATATCGTCGAAAACTGCATTTATTTCAGTAACGCAACTTAAAAGGTGAAACCAATATGTGAGATAGATGCATGACATGCACAGCAAGATATGTCAAGCCTTTATTTGTTGTAATTGTAATTATTTGTTGTTAGGCGGGTCAATTATAAATGGAATGTACTTAGTGAAATGTAATGGCGATGTTTATTTTTGTATTATTGTAACTATTTGTTTTATTACTGTGGGATTTCCAAAAGAAAGCATTTGTAAAAAAAAATTAAAAAAAATATATAGGTTGCATTAATGAAATAAATGCACTTTTCGACAACATTCTAATTTTCCGAGTTTCACCTTGTAGATTGTAAGCTTAAAGGCAGGGACTGTCTTATTATTTATAAGAGAATACACAAAATATTCTTGACACTGTGGATATATGGAAGTAGGTATGAAACAGGGTTGTGTTCTCACTCCAAATGTCTCTCCCTGGTTCTCTTCTATGCATTCAGCTCGACTGGACACAAGTATGTACTTCCATTCAAAGAGTGATGAGGGTCTGTTCAACCTGACAGATCTCCACGCCAAAACAAAAATATGGCAGGTTCTTATCTGCGAGATGTTGTGTGTGGATGATGTGGTCTTGACAGTGCACTCCAAGGAGAAAGTTGCCCACGAGGGAATAGGCCCTTAGACTGGAAAAAAAAAGTTCCCTGTTTCTGCACTATAGAATGAGGGTGTTTTATCCTGGGAGGACAACAGGCATTTCCTTGACACTTTGAAATCAAACTGTTCTGGATCACTAGGTTAAATGGTTTTTCACTGCTCTAGCAAGTGAGGACAAGAACAGGATCTACACAGGGTTTTTATTTTTAATAAGAGTTTGTTTTGCTATTGACTTTTGAAGCATCTCGCCTACATGAGCAGGAAGGTGATAGCTCATCTTGATGTCAGCAATGAGACCACAACTCAAGCTTGTGTTTCACGCAAGGCCCCTCGCTACTTGGAGAGAAGTTGATGAGCAGGAGAGAGTCCAGAGAAGAGCTGTAAAAATGATTAAGAGGACAGGAAATCTTGATTGATGAGGGGGGAAATTAAGAGTATGCTTAGGTCGGCTGAACAGCAACAACCTGGAGATTAGCAGATCACCTTCCGAAAGGGCTTGAAGGGTAAAGATGAAGGTGGGGGAGAAGACGCAAATAGCGGGGGCTGGACCAAGTCACAGAAATGAAGACTAATGAGCAGACTGAGCAGAAGACTGAGCAGAAGGGAAAAATTTAGGCTGGATATCAGGGAGGGTTGGCTGGCTTTTGACTGCAAGATGGATTAGATGGTGGAGCAGTTTCTCAAAAACAAGGAGGTGGAAGTGCTTTGGATGAGTTACTAAGATAAGCAGTATGAACAGGACAATGCAGGATCATGATCCACCCAGCTCTTAAGGACTTAACATGTGCCCTAACAGAAGACCTTTCAACCATTGTGAGAGGGTAGGCAATCCACTGGAAAAGGATTGCCTCCTTTTCTCCACGGCAGGCCTTCTTTCCAATAGGAGAACATTTCTGATTCATGATGGCTTGTGTCATCAGTACACATCTGCATGGCATGGATCTGGGGGTGGGGGTGTCAAATGAATTGTTTCAGCACATCTGAGCCCCACAATCAGCATGCACCAAGAGTTTCAGCCCACACTGCCCTGCCATCTGCCCCTCCACTCCAAAAGCCATAAGGCCAGTGGAGATAACAGCATTGCTTTCATTGGGTGTGAGGTCTTCATGACTAGATGTTGGTTGCTGGTCCAATGAAGTGTCTGACTTTTTGAATGACAGCCCTTACTAGGAGTATGGACAGCTGTCATGGGCTTCCCATGCTACAAAATCCTACTATTTGAGTCTCTTTGATTGCAACTAAGCACAGAGTGAGATGTGTAACTGTCATGCCAAATTTGCTGTAATAGGACATGTGGGTGTGAATGTGCATGACATTGTGTGGCACTGGAGATACCACATCATCCAAGAGCACAATGAATACGTAGTTGCAGGACAATGATTCCCACCCGGTTTTCTGTGATCATTTATATACAGATAGAAGATGCTATTTTGTCTGCAAGTCGGGGGGGGATGCAAGTTTGCAAAACATGCACCTGCTTATGGACTTTTTATCATTCAATCAAGAATTCTGTGAAAGGGTAGTGAATTTTGCCAACTTACTTGAAAGCACAGTTGCATGGATGTTACCTAGGATATAATTATCAACATGTCCCAAACTACAGGTGCAGGATCTGGTTCAGAAGGAATCATGCTGATAAATCCAGCTGTCCTTTCTAAAACCCAAGTTTCTACCTCTGAGGACAGCAGCGGCAAGCTTGAAAATACCATCCACAACTCTGTCTCTCCCATGCAATTAACAGAAACAGCATAAATTAGTCAAAATAAGCAAGCAGCATGCAAATGTGCACAATTTGCATAATCTAGACTGCAGGATCTGTGTGGTGTTTGTGGAGTGCGGAACTCAGCCACCTACATGTACGTTTTTACATTTTCTTTTATGCAGACAACACTGGATGCGAGAAGCTATGTTTGAAATATGAGAATATAGCTAAGCATTCCTCTGGAACCCCCCACTGCTTCTGCTTTGCTCAGCTTCAGGTTGTACAGTATAAGGATACTCTTGTTATTTCAATTTACTGCCTTCCGGGAGAAACAGAACAGGTGGGCAATGTGAGAGCCAGCACTCCTTGCAGTGTGAGTCCCTCCTGTGATCAAAAACCCAGCTGGGAGTATCCAATGGCATTTGGGGGGGGGGGGGCTGCTGTGCTTAACAGTGTCCCTGCATTTCAATACAGACAAAGGGAATAGACAAAAGGATACAGGGTTGAGATACTCACATCCCCTTCCTACAGAATTTTGATCATTGTCCTTTAATGAAGAAGGTCGATTCTTGGTTTTTGCAATGACGCTTAATGCTGTCATCCCTTCTCTTTCAAACAAACAGTCAAGGAATACACAGAACTGGGAAAGACACTTGCTTTCATGATTAGATGGCATGGTCTAAGGCTCTCAGAGGGTAAAGTGATGTATGCTAAAAGAAAAACCTGATGAGAACGGAACTTTTCTAAGTGTGTTTTTGGCTCTATGTGGAGCTTCCCTGCGAGACCATTTTATCTTTCAACTCCTGTTTCCATTTTCACTATGAAGGGAGATGGCAGAATCTGGCTGGGAGGGAAGGGCATTGCCTCCTAACAAAGGCACCACTGCCACTTACTGAGAGGCGCAAGGTGGTGGCGAGGCTGGAACTGTAAAGGCACCCCTCTCCACTGGCCACTCCAGGGGGGTGGCACACCATGACTTCATAGGGTTTTGTGAGGAAAATGGTGGCCATATGTCCTGCTCTATTTGAAGGTGTCCTGTATATGGAGGAATGTCCAGCATTAGTCCAGTTGAAAAATGAAACCCTGAGAAAGGAGAGCAGGGTCCCCAAAGTTTCTCATCAACTTCACCTGGAAGTTAGCATCTGGAAAGCAGACACACAGGTCCCTTGTCTTCCCCACAGGTCCCCCACAGGTCCCTTGTCTTCCCCACAATGCTGAGAGGCACGGTATTCCTATTACTGCACAACTCGGTTTACCCTGTAATAAAGCAGCATATTAGCTCAAAGTAGAGTAAGAGGCCACGAGAGAGCTGAGGTGTGGGGACTGCATGTAGCTCCTGCATAGTCTACAGCAGGCATGTCAAGCATGCGGCCCTCCAGATGTTTTGGCCTACAACTCCCATGATCCCTAGCTAGCAGGACCAGTGGTTGGGGAAGATGGGAATTGTAGTCCAAAACATCTGGAGGGCCGCATGTTTGACATGCCTGGTCTACAGAGTTTCCCCCCAAAAAATAAGAAGCATCACACACTCTCTATAATACATGATGATTGAAAAAGATATTAAATGATTTATTTCTCAGTTTGAGCTGCACTGTAGTCCTGAGCTCTTCATTAACTCAACGAGCCCACTTATTACAAACCTCTGCTCCCTTGTTAGAGCCCACATGAAGATCCTGATGCCACAAAAAAAAGCTTGTTAGGGAAGGAAATGGTGTAAATCTGTAAACGTTATTAGAATTCCTGCTTAGATCTTGATGGCTTAAGGAATCTATGACTCTAAGTATCCTGTAGCAGGAATCACCTTTGTTAGCATCTGTCTCAAGAGACAATGGAGGAGTGAGCCTTTGGAGCTGAAGTCAAACTGATGGAAGGTTACTGAAATATACTCGGAGACAAGAGTGAATTTCATGCTCTTTATTCAGCTTGTAGTAGCAAAAGGAGAAGAAGAGAAGAATGGCTCTTTCCCCAAAATGTCTGCTTATATACATTATTTACACAATGGGCCTTGCGTGATTGGCTACTTCAGGGCTGCACCTGTAGGCCAATCAGGTTGCAGACTCACTTCTGCCAGCAGCCTGATTGGCTGCTCCTGCAGGCCAATCAGGTTGTGGATTCACTTCTACCTGGAGCTGGATTGGATGGCTCCTGCGAACCAATCAGACTGCTGCATTTTGGATCCTATTGTTCTAGGAATCAGCTCAGTACATAACAGTTACAGCGCCTGCTGTGACTGTAGAAATACAGGAGAGACATGTTTTGTTGCAGCTGGGGCAGATGAAGGCATCCGGTTGTGCTGATGCAGATGCACCATGGTATTTCTTCTCTCTGTGCTCCTCCCAGTGGTCGGTCCTCCTCTGGTCATGGCTATGGATGCACAGCCTGACTGTCATGAACACATCTGCCCCAAGTAGAGAAACACAGCATGAGTTAGGAAGCAGTCAGACAGCTGGGAGCATGGAACGGGATGTAGATAAGGTGTTAGCAGAGAGTGGGAAGGAGAGAAGTCAGCTCGCTCAAGAAGCACAGGCAGCTTCGGAAAGTAGGAGGGGTATTATTTCCTCACCGGAAGAGGAGGCAATTAAACCCCTGAGCCCAAAGAGTAAACATATGGGGAAAGTATTAGACAGGAAACAAAACCAGAAACGTAAGGGTCATAGGTTCAGGATATTCTGCAGAACCAGGAAGCACTCCTCAGAAAGGTCAACTGACTCATAAGACACGGGCGCTTGGTTAGACGTCTGAGGCCAATTGTTTGTATTGCAATAATTCTTCCAGCTAATTATGACTTGTGTGCTATGTTATCAAGATGGCAGCCTGGGGTCCTGACCCTGACTGCCTGTCTCCAGGCACCGCAGTCATCTGCAAGGGATTCCCACACAGCACCAACATTTTGATAGTAGCACCCATTCCCGGAAGTATACAATGTGCTTTTTCTGAATGAGTAGATCAGCAGACATGTATCCTTGGTGCTTGTCTTGAGGAACATTCCCAAGGTCAGTAGCAATTCTAAAAGTTTTGCATTTTTACCATCTGGGTAGAAACCAGCCATTGAAATACTATACAATTTAAGCACAAATTCTCTCTGATGTTTGTTTGTTCGGTTGTTTGCTTGATTATGTAAAGTTCCCTTAATGTTCCTGTTTTAATTAAATCTCCTTACAGGGTCCTTTGTTTCATTTTAGACACTTGTCTTCCCTGTGAAAGCTCCTACCATAGGAATTCCAAGAAGTCCCTTCCATCTTCATTTGTGGATTGAAGAAAAATGTCAATACATATGCTGCTATATCCCCTGATGTCTTCATAGCCATCAAAGAAGAAGTGTGGCTTTAGGCGACTCAAAATTGATTTCACATTTTGCATCTTCCCCTTTCCGCTTTCCTATCACCTCTCCTCATAGCACACACATTTGGATTTGCTCTTTAAAGGCTTGTAGTCTCCATATTGAGGCCAGAGTTCAAATGTGGCTGTGGGAAAAGCAGAGATAAAGTACTTGCAAGCGGATAATCCATGCAAGGGAAAGTTCAATGTAATATAACCTTAAACCAGGCAATTGGTTCTGCTGAGTAATAGTGGGATGATGCTAAAAGATTTTTAAATACTGCTGGTACTACTTAACATTTATTTGGAGGGAGCATTATGCAGAACTCAGCACTATGCAGAGCCCAGAAAGGGGAATAGGAACTAAACATTCATAAGTCACTATTTGATCATTGATGCACAGAGACTACAGGGAGAAGGCCAAGTTGTCACTTGAAAGAAAGAAAAAACCCTCATAGATAAGTAAAATAACTGGTTACATTCCTTTTATTTTCTCCTGCAGAAGCTGATGGACGCTGGGTGCTTTGTTGGTAAAGTTAATATAAAGGCAAGAGTACCTCTGAACACATACAATGTGCCTGCCAAGTACATCTACTACTCAACTTGTGTGTTTTTTTAAGCTCCGGTTGGAGGAGTTATAAAGGAGCTTGGCAGTCTTCTGGCAGCTAGCCATGCCTTTCTAGGAAAATGTATCTCACACTCTGAGAGTCGCTGCACCAAATAAACACCAATTTGTAGTACTTTATATACTGGGAAACCTTCTCACCTATGGTTTTTCTAAATGCACTTTAAATCCATTAAAAATCTTTTACTCTGCATGTAAACAGCCCCGGCACATACACAAAACTCCCACGTACTCTTACGCATAAATATTTTACCCCTCCATTCAGGAGAGTGAAAAGTGTTTAATTTGCATCTACCACCAGGTCTGTTACCACACTTTTTTTCTTTTCTTACTCCATAAAACTTTCCCTTCTCCCTCCCACATCCCTGACTGCCTCTACATCACCACAGGTACATTTCAGGGCACATTCATACATGGAGCGTCTCCACCCCCATCGCTCTGCCCGGACACTGAGGTCCAGTGCCGAGGGCCTTCTGGCAGTTCCCTTGCTGCAAGAAGCCAAGTTACAGGGAACCAGGCAGAGGGCCTTCTCGGTAGTGGCGCCCACCCTGTGGAACGCCCTCCCACCAGATGTCAAAAAGAAAAATAACTACCAGACTTTTAGAGGACATCTGAAGTCAGCCCTGTTTAGGGAAGCTTTTAATCTTTAAGAAATTAGTGTATTCAAATATTTCTGTTGGAAGCCTCCCAGAGTGGCTGGGGAAACCCAGCCAGATGGGCGGGGTATAAATAATAAGTTGTTGTTGCTGTTGTTGTTGTTGTTGTTGTTATGTGCTCTCAAGCACTGATAGTTTACTATGGCAGAACCTTGGCAATAAGTCGCTCGCTCCTGTTTCCTTCCCATCAGAGTGCTTGCTCCGCTGCTTCAGCAGTGCGAACGGTATAAAGGCACAGGACTTCATTGCAGAATTTACTGCCAGAGCAAGAATGGGGAACCTGTGGCCTTTCAGATATTTGCTGGGCTCCAGCTCCCCATCAGCCCCAGCCAACATAGCCGACTGTCTGGGATAATGAAAGTTGTAGTTCAGCAACATCTGGATAGTACACTAGTCCCTTCATTGCTGGGCCTAATTGGTACTACTGTTTTGAAAAGGCAACTGCTCATTTTAAGCTGGGCTGAAAATGTCCCTCCCACCCTCCACTCTATGGGATGCACTTCTGGTTCTTATTTTCAGGGAGATACTTGTTACATTTGAGGGAAACCTAAAAAGCAAGGGCTCAGGCTTAGCTGTCGTCGTCCCCAACACTTTGGGCTTCTTTTAAAACTTAATTCTGACACTGCTTCTACTGCAAACTTCAGCAGCTATTTTGCGTCTCTCCAGGTGTCCTTTTTATTTGTGATGCTTTGTACTCATGATGGTATCAGGGCAGTTAGATGTAATCCCACTTTCTATAATGTTTGCACTTGCAGAAGTTTTAGTCTTGGTGGGACAACTGCTCCACACTCTCATCTCCTCTCCCCCTGTTTTGCTTGACACTCTGTCTGGTGAAGAGTTCTGAGGAGCTCAAAACCTTGCTCGTTTCTTTGCAACCTTTTAGTAGGTCCTAAAGGTATTGCCTAGCCGTGGATTTGAGATTAAAAATGAACATATATCTCAAAACAAACAGAGGGAAGTGATGTAGCTTTGCACTTCTTCTCCAAATTGAAACCGTTCCAGCTGAATCGAGAAAGCAGCAAATTCTGTCTTGGGGCAATGCAGCTCACTAATCCTGGACGTCTTGCCAAATATGCAAGATATGAGAAAACAAAACAATTAAGAGCACAACAAGGAGAAGAAAATAAGAAGAGACAAAAAAAAGGAGGAGGTGGGGAGGAAGGCGGTGTGCAGCTCTCAGAGGATGGTGTGATTCTCTAAGTCTCCACAACACTAATCAAGCCCCGTAGATTCTAATCTTCGCTGTAATTAACTTTATCCAAACGAGCAGCAGGTTGAGTGGCTTTGTCTGGGAGTTCTTCTGGCAATTTAATGTGTCTTGAAAATGACTTGGCACTTCCTGGATGGAGAAGGAGGAAGGAGAGGAAGATTAATGGGATGCCAAATGTTTATTCCTTCTAATGAAAAGGAACTGCAAAGGAAGTCTTATTGCACTCACACCTGGCACTTGCATTAGGGTAAATCAGGGCCACAGATTTATTTAAATTTTAGCTCAGGAATGGGAAACCTGAAACTAGACTACTGTGCAAAGGTAAAATTAAAATTTGTTGCTCCACCCACTTTTTTCTGCAGCACCCACCCTCCTGCCACTAGCACGTGGCCCCTGGAAGGTTGCCCAAGAAGGGAATATGGCCCTCAGACTGAAAAGTGATCCCTACCACCGCTCTAACCATTTCCCGTCCCCAGATCCCACCCCTGACAAATCAGCCACCATATATGCAGCAATTTATGGGGGTTTGATCACCACACTTTTTGCAGTTTCAAGCTCTAATCTATGACTAGTGTGCTAAAATTTTCATTTGCTGGAGCGGGAATCGAGAGAGAAAGAAGTTTAAGTTCCAGTGTTCCAGGGCCTGCCTGCAGAACTTTCCCCGCCAAAATGTCATCTCCTTCCATTTTCTTCAGCTTATGGTTAACTGTGTCTATTATTTCATATCTTGCAGAACTATAAGTTGAAGGAAACGGAAGGAGCTGACATTTTGGCAGGGGAAGTTCTGCAGGCTTTTTGTGTGAATGCGATGGCATTCCTTTTTTATTATCTTCATCAATAACGCAAAGGTGTGAGGGATATTACCATAAACTCCAACATTCCGCTGATCAAAATCAGGACACTGGTTTTTTAGTCCCAAGCTCTCACACGCAAGACCAAAAAATGAGCATCTTTTTTTAGTTTGGCACTGTGACGTGAGCCAGCTGATTCACGCCAGAGTAGCAGATCAAAAATTGGACATTCCATGATCCAGTGGGAAGCTGGGATAGCTTCTGTAATTCTGGGTTGTCCCACTCAAATTGGGATGGTTTTAGGTTATGTATTACATGATAATATGACAGCAACAATCACAGATAACAATGGCTCTCAAAGTGAACCATTCACAGTGGGATCAGGTGTTAAACAGGGTTGTGTTATAGCCCCAACTCTATTTATTATTTTCATTGCCGTTATCCTACACATTATCAAATGTAAATGCCCCACCAGGGTAGAAATCTATATCAAACAGATGGAAAACTCTTTAATTTCAGTAGGCTGAAAGCAAAGAGTAAGGTTACCATACTTCCATCATAGAGCTTCAATATGCTGATGACAACGTAGTGTGTGCACACTCAGCGGATGACCTCCAAACCATCCTAAATAGCTTCACAGAAGCTTACGACAAGCTTGGCCTGTCATTCAACACCCAAAAAACCAAAGTGCTGCACCAACAAGCACAAAATAACCCCTCTGCAGCACCACAAATCCAGAGTAACGGTGTAACGTTGGAAAATGTCGATCACTTCTCCTAGCTGGGCAGCTATCTTTCCACAAGGGCCGACATTGATGCCAAAATCAGCATCGCCTGAGCTCCACGAGTGCAGCTTTCTCCTGATTGAAGTGCAGAGTGTTTGAGAGCCAGGACATTTGCAAGGAAACCAAAATGCTTGTTTACAAACCTATTGTACTACCAACCTTACTGTATGCTTGTGCAACATGGACCGCTTATAAACACCATCTCCAACTCCTCGAAAGATTATCTCAGAGGTTCTTGTGACTACTCCAGAGTAACGACGCGCCACATGCTTGTCTTTAAACAGTTTTTATTAGTGCAGTCTATTTACAGTGAGACAGGTGTGTAAAACATGTCTGCTCATTCCGATGCAGAATCCGGCACTGCCCCCCCCCCCACGTGATCTTCTCCAACATAGGAGTCTCGGGGCAGTGAATCTCCTCCCTTTCTTTCTCCTGCGTAATTCCGGAACCGGAGGAAAGGGTCTACGCTCCATGTTTTCCTTTTCCCCATTATCCCCCTCTCTTTCCTCCCTCCTGTGTAGCCGGGGCTCTCCCATGCTGCTGGAGCCCTGGCCCTCTCTCTCCACTTCCTGACTAGCCTCCTCAGAGCCTTCGCTTCCATCACTGCTTGGGGAGGAGCTACTTCTGATACAAGGGGGAGGTTCTCTATACTTTCTCCCCCTTACAGATTCCATCAAATGTAAATTTGTTCTTATACGCCACAACTGCAGCCAGAATATTACTAGCAAAGTATTGGAAGACACAGAAGATACCTACAGTGGAAGAATGGCAAATAAAGATGCTGGACTATATGGAACTTGCTGACCTGACCGGAAGACTACGCGACCGGGGAGAAGAGAAGGTGGAAGAGGAATGGAAGAAATTTAGAATTTATTATTAAAAAATATTGTAGAATTGATGTATGAGGAGAATTATAAGCAATTGTGAAGTTGCAGGTTAAGAAATTAAGTGAAAGATAATTGAAAATAGGTTAGAATATTATAATGAGTTGTAAAATTGAGAAAAGGATATTGTTGTTAGATTTGGATAATAAGATATAGAATTTGCCAAGAATGATATGCAATGAACCATTAGAAGGGGGACCCGGGGAAGTCCCCTACTAAAATGAGGAAAAAATAGAATGTATATGTTGTTGTTGTTGTTGTTTTTAATTTTTAATTTTTTAATTTTCTATTTTAGAATACGGATGTTATAACAATGTATTATTATATGGATGTTATTCCTTTCTTTTTATAAAATTTAATAAAAATTAAATATGAAAAATTTTGCATATCACCTGGGAAGACAGATGAACTAATGCCAGTGTACTGGAAGAAGCAAAGATCACCAACAAAGATCTTCAACATCAACTTCATTGGCTTGGTCATGTTGTTCAGATGCCTGCTTATCATCTTCCAAACCAGCTACTCTATTCCAAACTTTAAAATGGAAAGCGTAATGCTGGTGGTCAACAAAAGAGGTCTAAAGACTCTCTCAAGGCAAATCTAAGAAAATGTCGTATGAACACAGACAATGAGGAAACACTGGCCTGCAAGTGCTCCAATTGGAGAACAGCCTTTACCAAAGGTGTCATGGACTTTGAAGACACTCGAACTCAGGACGCAAGGGAGAAACATGCTAAGAGGAAGGCACATTTGGCAAACCCTCACCTTGATCAGCTCCTGCCCAGAAACCTATGTCCCCACTGTGGTAGGACGTGTGAATCCAGAATTGGCCTCCACGGTCACTTATGGACTCACTATTAAGACCATGTTCATGGAAGACAATCTTACTCGGCTATGAGTGATCACCAAATAAGAAGAACTCTATTGCCATGTGTGTAATAGACATTGTCAGAACAAAATGTACCTGCCTATCTATTTTTTTTGTCATGTGCATAGGGTAAGTGAATCATGCAAGTGAAAGACATCACCCCAAGCTCCTTGGAAGAAGAATCAAATAAAAGCAGTTAACACTAACTATGCAGATTTTTATAGTGCAAAATGAGCGCACTTACACTTGATCTCTGGGGATAAACTAATTTGTCCATTGCGTTTTCTTCCTTATTTTTTCCAATCTCAAGCCCATTTCATTACATTTTCACATCAGTTTTATTGTATTTTTTTTAAAGAAGTCCTCATGAAAATTAATCAGCAGTTTAGTGCACATTTCTCCTAATATTTTGGTATGCAATTTTGCCTAATATAATGCATTTTTGTTGTGTTCACTAATATTTTTATACACACTTCCCCTTAATATACACATTATGGTTTGGGTTTTTTTTTTAATTGGAGAACTGCATTGCAAAATTCACAGAGCTGTGAATTGCAAAGTATACTGTAGCTCTCTCCTTCATGGATCACTGCCTTGTCGTCGTGAAGGGGCTTGAACAACTCAGAGAAGCTATGAGCTATGCCATGCAGGGCCACGCAAGATGGACAGGTCATAGAGGAGAGTTTTGACTAAATGTGATCCACTTGGTGCAGGAAGTGGCAAGCTACTCCAGTATCCTTGCCAAGAAAACTCCATGGACAAAGACAGGCGTATAAAAGTTATGACGCTGGAAGATGAACCCCTCAGGTCAGAAGGCATCCAACATGCTACTGAGGAAGAGTGGAGGACAAGTACAAGTAGATTCAGAGCTGATGAAGCAGCTAGGCCAAAGCCGAAAGGTCGCTCAGTTGCTGATATGCCTGGAAGCGAAAGGAAAGTCCAATGCTCTAAAGAAAAATATTGCATAGGAACCTGGAGTGTAAGAACCATGAACCTTGGTAAGCTAGATGTTGTAAAAAATGAGATGGCAAGAATAAATATTGACATCCTGCGCATCAGTGAACTAAAATGGAAGGGAATGGGCGAATTCAGTTCAGATGACCACCAATTCAGATGACTGTGGGCAAGAATCCCATAAAAGAAATGGAGTGGCCCTCCACAAAAGAGTGGCGAAAGCTGTTCTGGGATGCAATCTCTAAAATGATAGAATGATCTTGATAACGTATCCAAGGCAGACCTTTTAACATCACAGTAATCCAAGTTTATGCACCAACTACCAGTGCTAAAGAAACTGAAATTGACCAATTCTATTAAGACTTACAACACCTTCTAGAAATGACACCAAAGAAGGATGTTCTTCTCATTACAGGGGATTGGAATGCTAAAGTAGGGAGTCAAGAGATAAAAGGAACAACTGGCAAATTTGGCCTTGGAGTTCAAAATGAAGCGAGGCAAAGGCTAATAGAGTTCTGTCAAGCGAACAAGCTGGTCATCACAAGCACTCTTTTCCAACAACACAAGAGACGACTCTACACATGGACATCACCAGATGGGCAGCATCGAAATCAGATTGATTATATTCTCTGCAGCCAAAGATGGAGAAGCTCTATACAGTCAGCAAAAACAAGACCTGGAGCTGACTGTGGCTCAGATCATCAGCTTCTTAAAGCAAAATTCCAGCTTAAACTGAAGAAAGTAGGAAAAACCACTAGGCCAGTAAGAGACAATCTAAATCAACTCCCATATGAATACAAAGTGAAAGTGAGGAACAGGTTTAAGGATAAGAACAGGTATAAGGATAATAAATTATTCTTATTAATGTTTGATGGATTTCTGTATTTTAATGTTTTGTTGGAAGCCGCCCAGAGTGGCTGGGGGAACCCGGCCAGATGGGCGGGGTATAAATAATAAATTATTATTATTATAAGGATTTAAATTTGGTGGACAGAGTGCCTGAAGAACTATGGATGGAGGCTCGTAACATTATACAGGAGGCAGCAACGAAAACCATCCCAATGAAAAGGAAGAAGAAGAAGAAAAAGAGGAGGAGGAGGAGGAGTTTGGATTTGATATCCCGCTGTATCACTACCCTAAGGAGTCTCAAAGCGGCTAACATTTTCCTTTCCCTTCCTCTCCCACAACAAACACTCTGTGAGGTGAGTGGGGCTGAGAGACTTCAAAGAAGTGTGACTAGCCCAAGGTCACCCAGCAGCTGCATGTGGAGGAGCGGGGACGCGAACCCGGTTCACCAGATTACAAGTCTACTGCTCTTAACCAGTACACCACACTGGCAAATTCAAGAAAGCAAAGTGGCTGTCCAATGAGGCCTTACAAATAGTGGGAGAGAGAAGGCAAGCAAAATGAGAGGGAGATAGTGAAAGATACAGGAAATCGAATGCAGATTTCCAAAGAATAGCAAGGAGAGACAAGAGGGCCTTCTTAAACGAGCAATGCAAAGAAATAGAGGAAAACAATACTTTGGCCACATCATGAGACGAGAAGACTCCCTGGAAAAGACCCTGATGCAGGGAAAGATTGAGGGCACAAGGAGAAGGGGACGACAGAGGACAAGATGGTTGGACAGTGTTCTCAAAGCTACCAACATGAGTTTGACCAAACTGCGGGAGGCAGTGCAAGACAGGAGTGCTTGGCGTGCTCTGGTCCATGGGGTCACGAAGAATTGGATACGACTAAACAACAACAACAACAACAACAACAACAACAACTGTAGCTCTGTTTTTTTTTCATATATTGTTTTGGAGATGTGCAAATTATCTAGACTTGTGTTAAAATGTGAACTAAACTAAATTTCTCCCCAGTCCTGGTGTTTGCTACTGGGCAGTTGGGGAAATTATTTACATCAGGTGTTGATGTTTCTCCTGCTAAAGAATAGATTTCAACATGAAGTTCTGGTCTGTTCAGAAGTCAAAGGATTGTTCTTCCACAAGAAACTGAAACAACGATTGCAACAAATAGTCAATCTTTTTTGTTTCTTGTCTTACATATACTGAAGTGAGCTGACAACACCTCCCTTTGAAGTAATGATATCATATTAGTTTGCAGCCACTACACCTGAGTGCTGCCTCAGGCAGGCCAAATACAAATATAAGATTTGAACGGATTTAAAAATAATCAGGTGAAATAATGCAAAAGCTATTTCAAAATGTCAAACCTAAGATTTTTCAATTAGGTGTGTTGCAGGGTAAAATGATGGGAGAAAACAGAAATGATTTTCTAGGTGACTAGTCTAATTCTTGGAAAGAGTCAATGCAAATCATTCCCTCCCTCCCTCTCTTTCTCTTTCTCTTTCCCTATTCCCCACTTGTCATTGCTTCCGGGAATGACTGATCAGCATCTGCCACATGTCCACAACTGCATCTGGAATGCTTGTATAATATGGTTAAATATTTTGTGTGGGCCAAATTCTACATAAGCTTCTGAGTCCCAGCTTAGTGCTGCTGATGAGAAAGGAGTGTTTTGGCTTTTGTTGCTGCATCGAAGGCCATTGCCCTTCATATGTTTGCCATCCTGCCCATCTGGATCACAGTAGATGCTGGAGATGTGCAGATGTCCAAATAAGAAACATGAAGACATCACAATAATGAGCTGGTGTCAATTTCCGGTTCTGGTAGAAATAGTCAGTGGCACAAGATTGACCATGTATCCAAATATTTTTGCTTTCAAATTATTGGTGGCATGCATTTGATGTTTGTTCTCAGCACAGGGTGGCTAGCACCACTCTAGGCCATTGTGGGAAATTTTAATGGCAGCCTCCAAACACTTTATAGGCCCAGTTTTAAAGGGGGCCAGAGGCAGACATCATGAGTGGGCTCTTTGCAGCTGCCATGGGCTGTGTGTTGTCACTGGGCCTGATTCTCAAGATTTCATTCAAAATATCCAACCACTATCTCAAACTGAATTCTCTCTCTCTCTCTCTCTCTCTCTCTCTCTCTCTCTCTCTCTCTCTCTCAAACAATAATCAACAAAAGTGCTCCAGAAAAAATTACTAAGATCATAGTATTCTGCAGGAAAATATGACAACATAAAATTAGAACATTTCATGTAGGAAAACTCAAAACGTGCTTAGATTTGCTTACACAGGAGGTAGTCATTTTCTTTATAATATTGTAAAAGAAGCAACCAGTTTTTTCCATAATATACTTCTAGATTCATTTGCAGTTCTCTCTCTTAGACACAACGTTATTTTGGCCATTATATCCAAATCTCCAACTTTATTAAGCCATTCTGTCCAAGAAGGGAGAAATGTAACTTTCTGGTTTTGAGCCATTAACATTCCTTTCCCAGGGAGATGTTCTTCTCTGCCCTCTGCTTCCACCACATATAACTCTGATAGACATCTTGAAATCTCCACCACCTCTCCCATTCAGAAGCAACCCTTTGGTTTCTAGGATGAATTCTACAGCACAAACGTCTGAACTCTATTTGTGTACTGAGCATAATTCATTTTGCTGCTGCCGGCCATGAATTATACATGGCAAACATCTGCAAAACTGAAGAAGTTTGCATGCACACGAAAGCTCATACCAAAATAAAAACTTAGTTGGTCTTTAAGGTGCTACTGAAGGAATTTTTTTATTTTACTTCGACCCAGACCAACACGGCTACCTACCTGTATCTGCAAAACTATGCAGGAGCTGAGGGCAGGAGGACCTGAAATCCGCCCCTGCCTGCAGGCACTCACAGGATGGTTAAAGTGTCAGACTAGGGCTGGGGAGAACTGGGTTTAAATCCCTAATTCAGCCAAGTTCACCAAGTCCACAGCCACACCATACATTTAAAACACCATGATACCACTTTAAACAGCCATGGCTTCCCCCAAAAAGCTGTAGTTTGTGAAGGGTGCTGAGTTGTTAGGAGACCCCAACTCGCCTCACAAAGCTACAAATCCCAGAGTTTCCTGTGAAGAGAGATCACCACTCTATGAATGTGACCAAGATGGGCTAGTCACTTCATGCTCTCCAACATTTCTCTGATGAAAATAGAGACATTCCCTCCAACATTTCTCAAATGAAAATAGGGATGTCCTAAGGAAAAGCGGGACATTCCAGAATCAAATCAGAAACCAGGACAGCTTCTGTAAATCCGGGACTGTCCCTAGAAAATAGGGGCACTTGGAGGGTCTGCACTCTTTCTCAGCATAGCTCCTCTCACAGGGATGTTGTAAGGCTAGAGTGGGAGAGCATCTGACACCTTGGAGAAAAGGTGGTACGTAAATGTGATAAGTAACTAGAATACGCTTTGTATTCTGAAGTGCCAGGGAAAGAGATTTCCAGTAATATTTTGCAGACCTGACCTAGTATACAGCAAGTTCCTATATTCTTCTGATTCCCTAAAAGCATAGACTAACCAGTGCAGAACCCAATTAATATGAAGACATCAAGGACTTTACAACCAATGCCCTTCTCTAGACAGCCTGGCACAGGATGACACATCCTACCTAAGAGCAATCAGGTTTTTACATGTGTTGTGATTTAGCTTGATTTTTGGAAGAAGAAGAAGAAGAAGAAGAAGAAGAAGAAGAAGAAGAAGAAGAAGAAGAAGAAGAAGAAGAAGAAGAAGAAGAAGATAACAGCACACAAGCCAGTGATTAAAGGAGACTTTTTTGACTGTGCACTTTCAGAGATGGAAGCTATTTACTTTGATGAGATTACATCAGTGCTAAATCCCTTCCTTGTCGATTAGTAGGCTGGAATGCACAAGGCTGCTTTTGCTGAAAATGCAGCCTGAAAAGAAAGAGAGAGCATTCATATGATAGGACTGGGCAGTTAACAGCACATATGTATGCAGAAGTAAGTCCTGCTGAATTCAACTCTCAGCTGAAGAGACAGTGACTGACCCAAGGTTGCCCAATGAGCTTCATGGCTGAGTGGAGATTTGAAGTTCCCAGGTCCTATTCCAATATTTTAACCACTACACCATGCAGGCTCTCTTGTCAGAATGATGCCGACATAGTGCCCGGGCCTTTTTTCAGCCAGAATTCACCCGAACTCAGTTCCAGCACCTCTCAGGAGAACAAGGGAGGCGTTCTGCCACCTTTTTTCCTAGAAACATAGCACTGCTTAGTGTCACTCTGAGGCACTGTGGGAAATTAAACCAGGTGATGGTAGAAGATTGCTTTAGAACAGGGGTCCCCAAACTACGGCCCGGGGGCCGGATGCGGCCCAATTGGCCTGCCAATCTGGCCCGCGACGACCCCCGCCGCCGCCCGCTCTTACGGCGCGCAGCACGGCAGCGCTCTTCCAGGGTGGAAAAAGCGCCGAAAATCCATTGTGCGCATGCATATGGGCCTCCCCCGACCCAGCGGCCCGCACAGGCGTGCGCTCCCCCGTCCTCCGGCCCGCCGTGCGATCGGCACGGTGGGAACCGGCCCAAACGCCGGTAAGTCTGGGGACCCCTGCTTTAGAACATGCAGGTGTGTTGGTGTTCTACCGGAAAACAGATCAGTACCAGAACCTTGCCTCCATAGTATAAGGGAATTGGGGCGATTCGACAGCATTTGGCCCTGTTTCATCTTGATCTCAGCCCTGGACTCTGCGGTCATAGGTTGATGAGAAAGAGCCCATCTCCTCATGCAGAACTAATGTGGCTTTTGCAAACACTAAGGCCTTTTGTTGCCAGGAGCACAAATGTATGAACAAACCTTCCACCACACCCCTCTTGCATTCATGGCAACTAGCATTCATTACAGCTAAGTATATCTCTACGCCTTATTGTCCCAATTATCTTTCCATGTTATGAGTTTATTGCCACAATTACACCAAAGACCAAACAATCCTCAAAGGGGAACCTCAACAGGAAGGTACATCTTATTGACCCTGGAGACAGACATGGGGAGGAAAGGTAATTCACCAAAGCACAAAAACACTCAGGCCTAGGAGAGGAAACATTTGTTCTCTCCAACTAGCACAAAGGAGGAGCAAAACAGCTGAAATTTCCTTCATATAGGAACATGGGAAGCTGACTTATACTGAATTAGACACTTGGTGCATCTAGTTCAGTATTAGCTACACCAGGGCTGGTTCAAGATGCTCTGTCGCTTGAGGTGAAATAGAAAATGGCACTGTCTCCCCAATACCACCCAATGTGGCTGCAGGACACCTGGGGAAGCCCTGGTGTTCTGAAGGTATCAGGGGAGAAAAAAGGAGGATCAGAAGGAGGAGCTACATTCCTCAGGAGCTCTGATCTTCTGCCCTCTCCCAGCTGTCCCCAGCCTGCCACCTGAGGTAACTGCCTCATCGAGGCTAATGGATGGGCCAGCTCCCTGGTCTCAGGGCCTGCCAAAGACATTTTGGCACCTGAAGCAAACCACAAAATGGTGTCCAGCTCCCTGCCACGGAAGAAGGGGTGAGTGAAGATGTCACAGTGGCCGGAGTAGGCTACTTCAGAGTAACGACGCTACGCAGCTCTGCATTTTATTCTTTTATTGGTGCTGCGTATTTACAGTGCTAAAGTCATTGCTATTTACACAGAGTGATGTGTTCAGTCGGTATCAGAACCTCCGAATGACTTTTGGCGCGTCTTTCCCCAGCACAAAAGCCTCGGAAGACCCATCCTCTTGCCCCTCCTCTTTCTGCGTAATTCTGGCGTTGGAGGGATGGGTCTCCCCCCCTTACTTGCCCCTTCCTGTCCCACCTGGGACCCTGGCTCCGCTACCTTGCCTGAGCCTCGGACCCGACTTCCTGCTTCCCCACTGGAATCAGAGCTCCCTCTGCTTTCCCCTGTGGTCAGTGCTGGGCTTGAACTCAGGAGGGGAGGGACTTCGCGATATCCCCTGTCCCTCACATCCACCCCCCTTCCAAGCTCCCCTTCTCCCCTCCCCAGGTCCCCCCCAGGTGTCGGTGACGACTGGAAACCTCGGAACTCAGTGCTTTCCGAGCCCGTTGGTGTGAACACCTCCGCCCAGTCCTGCGAGGCCCCCCCTTCCGCCTGGGAGGACTGGAATCCCAAAAAGTCCGTGGCGTCTGAGCTGGTGGGGGTAAAAATGTGCTGCCAATCTGCTTCTGCCTCTGACTGGGTGGATCTTGGTGACACCCATACCTCGTCTTCCGATTCCTCAAACTCCGCCTCCCAGCGCCATGGTGAGCTGCTCTCCCGTGCCTCCTCCTCCTCCCCCTCCCTTTCCATGTGCCAGGGCTTGGGTCTGTGGGGAAAGAGGGCGTGAAATTCTTCCACCAAGAATTCCTCCTGTATCTGAGTGGCGGGGACCCATTCATTCTGGGAGGGCGGAGCGTCCTCCCATGCCATGAGGTACTCCAGGCCCCCCACCCCCCTCCGTGAATCAAGGATGGCCGTGGCTTCATTGAGTTGCTCCCTGCCTCCCCTCTCCCCCCCTCCCTCGGGGGTGTGTTCGCTGTCTCGGAGCCTGCTGCTTTCCCTGTACGGCGACAGCAGCGATCTATGAAACACTGGATGCACCCTCATGTCCTCTGGCAGTGCCAGCCTGTATGCCACCGGGTTGACCTGTTGCGTGACTGTGAAGGGGCCCAGCCTTCTGGGCGCCAGCTTTTTGCACCTCCCTCTGGTGGGCAGGCCCTCTGAGGACAACCAAACCTTGTCCCCCACCCTGATGACCTCCCCTTGTCGCCTGTGGCGATCTGCCTCCCTTTTGTACGCTTCCTTGGCCCTCTCCAAGTGTTCTCTGAGCTGCTGGTGCACCGTCTCCAGTTCCTCTGCCCAATCCTCAGCCTGTGGGCCCTCCTCCTCCTCCTCCCCCTCCCTCTCTGGGAAAGATCTGAGGTCGCGCCCGTAATTGGCCTTAAAGGGCGACACCCCTGTGGAGACGTGCACCGCATTGTTGTAGGCAAATTCTGCCAGTGGCAGTCTATCCACCCAGTCTGTTTGCCGCTGGCTGACGTAGCATCTCAGGTACTGCTGCAGAATGGCGTTGACTCTCTCCGCCTGTCCGTTGGTCTGCGGGTGTCTAGCTGTCGACAAGCTGACCTCCACCTGCAGGAGGTTCATGAGCCGCCTCCAGAACCTGGAAACAAATTGGCGGCCTCTATCCGAAATAACCCTTAAAGGTAATCCATGCAGTCTGAACACGTGGTCCACAAACAGTTTGGCTGTCTCTTCTGCCGAGACCGCCCTGGCACACGGTATAAAGTGGCACATTTTGGACATGAGGTCCACCACCACCAACACTGCGGTCTTGCCCCTGGAAGAAGGCAGATCTGTGATGAAGTCCATGGACACCACTTCCCACGGCCTGTGTGGGGTGGCTAAAGGCTCCAGCAAGCCTGTTGGCGCTGCTCTGACCACCTTTGCCCGCTGGCAGGTGTCACAGCCCCGTACATAGTCTCGAACATCTTCCCGCACCCCTGGCCACCAGAAGTGTCTCATGACTAGGTGGGCGGTTTTGTCCCTTCCAAAATGACCCGCCGTTGGGTTGTCGTGCATCTGCTTGAGGACCGTACGTCTAAGCTGGGTGGTGGGCAGGTAGAGTGCACCCTTGTAGAAAAGCAGCCCCCTGCGTTCTGCAAAGTCTTTAGCCTGCTCCCTCCCCCCTCTCAGTTCTCTGAAGATGCGGTTGGCAAATTCATCCGCTGCCGTCAGTGCTGTGAGTTCTGCCTCGCTCACCACTGCTGCTCCGCAGGACCATGCTGACGGGGGGAAGATGTGCCTGGGTGCTGGTGGCGCCTCCTCCTCCATGTACTCTGGCTTGCGGGAGAGGGCATCCGCCCTGACATTCTGCTCTCCCGGGATGTAGTGGATGGAGAAGTTGAAGTTCGAGAAGAACTCTGCCCACCGTATCTGCCGCTGGTTGAGCACCCTGGCCGTTCTCCAGAACTCCAGGTTCTTGTGGTCTGTGCACACCTGGATGGGGTGCTTTGCGCCCACCAGGAAGTGTCGCCAGTGCTGGAACGCAGCGTAGATCGCAAGAAGTTCCCTATCAAACACTGTGTAGTTGCGTTCAGGCTGTGTCAGCTTCCTAGAGAAGAAGGCACAGGGTCTCCACTCCCTGTTGGCGTCCAGTTGCAACAAAATGGCGCCCACAGCTTTTTCAGAAGCATCTGTCTCAATGCGTAGGGGCGCGTCCTGCACCACATGGAACAGGTTCTGGTCTGAGGCGAACACTCTCTTGAGGCTTTCGAACGCTGCTTGCGCCTCTGGTGTCCACCTGAACTTCTGCTTGCCTCTCAGGCAGTCCGTGATGGGAGCCGTAACGCGAGAGAAGTTCTTGATGAACTTCCTGTAGAAGTTAGCGAAGCCTAGTAGGCGTTGGGCATCTTTGCGCGTCCTGGGGCTGTGCCAGTCCAGGATGGCCTGCACCTTGTCCTTGTCCATCGCCAGCCCCTTGTCTGACAGCTTGTAGCCCAGGAAGTCCACCTCTTTGGTGTGAAACTTGCACTTCTCCAGCTTCACATACAGGTGGTTCTCCTTCAGTCGCTGCAACACCTCTCTGACATCTTTCACATGCTGCACTGGGTCATTCGAGTAGATAAGGATGTCATCTAGGAAGACCAAGCATTTCCTGAAGAGGAGGGACCCCAGGACGTGGTGCATGAAGGCTTGGAAGCATGCTGAGCCCCCTTGCAAACCGAAGGGCATCACCAGATATTCAAAAGAGCCCAGAGGCGTGAACATCGTGGTTTTCCATTCATCTCCTTCCCGGATCCTGATCAAGTTGTACGCCCCCCTTAGGTCCAGCTTGGTGAAAATCTTGCCCCTGCGTGCCGCTGTCAGGAGATCATCCACTCTGGGCATGGGGAAAGCCACTGGCTCTGTCACTGAATTCAGTCGTCTGAAATCCACCACAAGACGGCGCTGTTGCGTGTCTTTCTTGTCCACCCAGAAGACCGGGCTGCCCCCTGCTGCCTTGCTTTCCCTTATGAACCCCCGCTTGAGGTTCTTGTCGATGAAAGCGCGCAGATCCTCCAGCTCCTGGTCTGACATGGCGTACAGCTTGGCTGGGGGTATCGTCGCCCCTGGCACCAGGTTGATCTGGCAGTCAAAAGGCCTGTGCGGGGGTAGGTGGTCGGACTCCGCTTCGCTGAAGACCTCCTGCAGGTCCCAGTACTGCTTGGGTATCGCCTCACCCCCTTTGATATGCATGGTGGCCACCGTGGCTATCGGAGGCCCCTCCCCTGGTTGGTGCTGCATGCAATGTTCCAGACAAAAGTCCGACCCAAACGTGATGCACCTCTGGTGCCAACTGATGGAGGGGTCGTGGCGCGCCAGCCAGCTCATGCCCAAGACGATGGGGGGGTCTGAGATGGTGGTGACGTTGAACGCCAGTGTCTCTGAGTGCCTTCCCACCGTCATTCTCATGGGGGGGGTTTGATGTGTGATGGCCCCTCCCAGCAGCTCCCTGCCGTCAATGGTTGCCACGTGCAGAGGAAAATCTAACTGCAAAAGCTGGATTTGGTGCTCTTCTGCAAAGCTTCTTGAGAAGAAGTTGGCGGACGCCCCACTGTCAATTAGGGCGAGGACCGTCAGGGGATAGCCATTTGGGAGCGTTAGCGTCACTTCTAAAACCACTCCTGCTCTGGGAGGGGTGGGCTGGCTCTGCTCCTCTCTGTGCGGGAGGGCGGGCTGGGGCTGTTGTCTGCAGACTGTGCCTGGCTGCTGCCCCTTGTCTCCTGCAGCCAGGCTTTCCCGTTTCCCTGCTGTGGTGCTGCGTCAGTGGGGGAGGGCACCACCGTTCCCGCCTTTCCTTGCCACTCCCTGCGATGTGGGCAGTCTCTGACGAGATGCTGGGGTGAGTTGCAGAGAAAGCAATTCCCGCCCCTTCCCTCCTTGCGTCTTGGCGCCGCTGGGGTTTGAAAAGCCCGCGCGCGCGCGCTATCAATCTGCATGGGCTCCTGGTCCTGGCTGGCTCCAGGCGTGGCTTGAAAGGGTTGTTGAGGGAGTGGCTTCTCTTGCGACCGTGGGAACCAAGCCCGCTTTGCGCGCGTCGCTTGCTTGTCGTTCCACCGGGATTCCTGTCTCACCCCCACCGCCAGAGCCGCTTTGCTCAGCTGATCCATAGTACTGGGCTTTGGACCTCTCGAGAGTTCATCCTTCACCTCCTCGTGCAAACCCAAGTAAAACGCAGCTTGCATAGGAGGCGACTCCAAAACCCACCCCAGTCTGTGCACCAGCATGGTGAATTTCGCCCAATATGCGCGAACTGTCATATTTCCTTGGCGTAAATTATGCAGTTCCTCCTTAGTCTGGTCCAAATGACTATCGGACGAATACATCGTCCTCAAACCTTCTAGAAATTGTTGGACATTTTTCATGCAAGGATTCTTGGTTGCGATTAACGGTCTTAGCCACTCCCTGGCTGCTCCGGTCAGATGTTCCACAATAAACGCTACTCTGTGCTCATCATCGGGGAACTCATTCTGGTGCAGCTCAAGAGCATACACGATCTCAGTCTCAAAGCCATGATATTCCCTCGGGTCTCCATTGAACTTGCTTACAAGGGTCCCTGCTCTCCTTCCTGGCAGCACTTGGACTTGGGGAGCCCCTCCCGCCTTGTCTTTCTCTGCATCTAGCTTGCT
Organism: Zootoca vivipara; assembly: GCF_963506605.1. Classification (NCBI taxonomy): domain Eukaryota; kingdom Metazoa; phylum Chordata; class Lepidosauria; order Squamata; family Lacertidae; genus Zootoca; species Zootoca vivipara. Next base: position 46,221,841 of record NC_083285.1, on the reverse strand, counting down.
TTGAAGGTCTACCGCCACCGCCCTTAATTGCTGCTCTCTTTCCTGAAGCGCTCTCACCTGTTCCACAAGTTGTAGCCGTTCTTCCTGGACCTTCTTAGTCTCTTCTTTTGCTGCCTTTAATTCTCCCTGTGCCTGCAGATGCAGCTTCTGCAGCTCCTCTTGCGCTTGTTCAGCGAGCTGCCGCCATTTCTCCGCCTCTGGCACGCTCATCCCGGCAACTCCAAAGTAGCCCAAAAAAGATTCGGAGGTTGCTGTCACAGTGGCCGGAGTAGGCTACTTCAGAGTAACGACGCTACGCAGCTCTGCATTTTATTCTTTTATTGGTGCTGCGTATTTACAGTGCTAAAGTCATTGCTATTTACACAGAGTGATGTGTTCAGTCGGTATCAGAACCTCCGAATGACTTTTGGCGCGTCTTTCCCCAGCACAAAAGCCTCGGAAGACCCATCCTCTTGCCCCTCCTCTTTCTGCGTAATTCTGGCGTTGGAGGGATGGGTCTCCCCCCCTTACTTGCCCCTTCCTGTCCCACCTGGGACCCTGGCTCCGCTACCTTGCCTGAGCCTCGGACCCGACTTCCTGCTTCCCCACTGGAATCAGAGCTCCCTCTGCTTTCCCCTGTGGTCAGTGCTGGGCTTGAACTCAGGAGGGGAGGGACTTCGCGATATCCCCTGTCCCTCACAGAAGATCTACATCAGGAACAAGGGAGGAATAAAGATCCTCAGCAAGATCTGCCGCCCCTGTGGATTCTGCCACTTGAGGCAGTTGCCTCACCCTGCCTCATGGGAGGACCGGCACTGCCTAGTCTACACAAAGAGGCAGTGGCTCTCTAGGGTTTCAGATTGGATACTGTCAGGGTTGTTGTGACTACTCTTGAGTAACGACCTTCCACATGCTTGTCTTTCAGAAGCTTTTATTAGTGCACATTATTTACAGTGTAACGAACTGCTGGTTTCATGTCTACTCGCTCGAGTCAGATTCTTGCACTGCCCCCCTCCACGTTCTAGACCAACATAAAAGCCTCAGAACTGAGAAGCGCCTCCCTTTCCTCCTCCTCCTCAATTCCGGTGTTGGGGGGAAGGGTCTCCGGTCTGACTGATTCCTGTCCTCTCTTTCTCCCTGCCTATGGAGCAGGGGCTCTTGGATGTTGCCAGAGCCCTGGTACTCCCTTTCCGTTTCCTGACTCCCTCCATCAGACCCTTCGCTCTCATGACTGCTGGGAGACAAGCTGCTTCGGATGGGGGGGCTGTTCTCTGTAAGCCCTCCCCCTTACAGATACATTCCCAGTTCTACCTGGAGATGCTATTGGGGACTGGACCTGGGGCATTCTGTATGCAAAGCAGATGGTCTACCACTGGTTATGGTCCTTTCCCAGCACTTGCATGTTTGCTCTTTCAAGCTTTGTCATGTTACAGGTAGGTAGCTATGTTGGTCTGACGCAGTCGAAACAAAATAAAAAAATTCCTTCCAGCAGCACCTTAGAGACCAACTAAATTTGTCATTGGTATGAGCTTTTGTGTGCATGCGCACTTGCACAAGAAAGCTCATACCAATGACAAACTTAGTTGGTCTCTAAGGTGCTGCTGGAAGGAATTTTTTTTTATTTTGTTTCAAGCTATGTCATGGTTTGGCTTTGCATTATGTGCAAACCTGACCACTGTGCAATCATCTTGATTGAGATTTTTTTTATTAAAAATGTTAATTTAAATTGTTACACAGTTTTGCTTTGTTTCGCTTTTACTGAAAATGCAACAGGATGAGAGAATGGTTTGCATAATTCACGCTTTGTCCGTACTGCCCACCTTCAGACAATAGCAACACCTAGTGGTCACTTTCTGACACTGGTCTTCAGGCATCCTTGTCCAAAGAGCAGCCAGATTGAACCACTCAAGCCCTGCCTGATCTAAAGCACTTAATTGCCATAAAGGATTATTGCTTTTCCTCTGCATATTTTTTTTAAAGGAATAATCAGATTAGCTTTGGAGGCTGTTTCCTTAAGCAATGCACTCTTCCTGTCCAGGGTGCAGTCTGTGGAGGCCACATGATGCTTGCAGGTGAAACAGAATGCTGTTGTGGGGACTGGGAAAGCAATCAGTATGTTTGAGATAGTATTTGGTGACATGGAACTGATTTCCTTGGGGATATAGTGAAGGAGCCCCATTAAATTATTGTCTTTATATAGCAATATTTAGTCAAAAAACATCTTGGAATTTGAGGGTATATAATGTATCAACACAGCTGCCTGATTTTTTTGGACTCCTTAGGGGCAGCACAACTAAGGGCTTTTTTGTAGGGGTTTGTAGGGGTTTTGTAGAGGTTAGGGGGAGACTGCTCTTGTCCTCATGTCTTGCTTGTGGGTTTCCCATGGGCATCTGGTTGGCCACTGTGAGAACAGGATGCTGGGCTAGATGAGCTATTGGTCTAATCCAGCAGGCTCCTCTTATGATTGCTGGAATTAATTTAGAGCTCATTTGTTGTCGCTCTTTAAACAATGCAATCAACAAACAAAATGCAAAAGGCTACACATTAGCACAAAGATGTTGAGAAACTGTCGTTTCCCCAGTGCTTCATTAATTAAGTGTGGCTCGAGGCTGAAAGGATGACACACACTCTGCTCTGAAACTTAGCTGCCAAGTATCCCGTTTTTCGCAGGAAACCCTCGGATTTTAGTCCGTTTCCCGCTGTTCTCCTGAATGGAGAAAAATCCCGGAAATCCCCCAGATTTCCTACCTGCCAGGGAGCCTCTATTTTGGGTGCCGCTCTGCCCATGTGTGGGCACCAGAAATTGGGCAGAGCGGCACCGGAAGTCGCTTCTACGCATGCCCGGCGGCCACATGGCGGCGGCCGTCACCAAGATGGCCGCTGGGCATGCGTAGAAGTGACTTCCGGTGCCACTCTGCCCGATTTCCGGTGCCCACACATGGGCAGAGCGGCCACGGAAGTTGCTTCTACACAACTTCCAGTGCCGCGCGGCTGCTGATCCCGCATTTTTCAGCGGGAGACTTGGCAGGTATGCTCTGAAAGTCAATTCCTTAAATCAGGCCAGGCTCTTGTGTCTAAGGGCTGCACGGCAGTCAGCAATTCAGCTGGTAAAGAGTGTTCTTCTGTTAGTACAGGCTGATGTTGACAGAACGCACATCCCTTTCTGACACGCAATTGTTAAAAGCATATCAGTCCTGCTGAGAGTGAGGAAGGTGGGGAGAGAGAAGGTAGGTTATAGATAAAGCCCTGGTGGGCTATTGGTTTCACATTTAGTCACCACCTAACATGGAAAGTGGTGTAGAGCAAGGATGGGGAATCATTGTTCTACCAGGCAATTATTCCCAACTAGGGAGCAATCTCACAAGTATTTGGTTCTGGAATTGCTAAGGGCTTTGTATACTAACATCAGAATGTTACACTTGTCCCTGTGTAGCACATTGGCAGCCAATTCAGATCATTCAATGAGGGTGCTACTGGGCGACAGTAATTGGCTCTAGTTAGCATAGGGTTACCAGACATCCCCGGTTCCCTGGGACAGTCCCCGGATTTGCAAATCTGTCCCCGGATAAATTCCATCACTAGAATGTCCCCAGATTTGCAAATCTGTCCCCGGGAAACGTGGCAGCGGCAGCCTCAGTAGCCCAGAGCCAGCCTGGTAGCGCAGTTGACTCTGGCTGGCTTCAGGAGCTGCTCGCTGCTCGCTGCCATGGTGCCCGCCATTTTTCCTCGCCGGAAGACCCCATATGATGTGTTGCGCACAAGACACACCATATGGGGACTTCCAGGAGGCAAACTGGTGGGCTCCACAGCAGCAAGCAGCAAGAACCCCCTAAGCCAGCCAGAGCCAACTGAGCTACCAAGCTGGTTCCAGGCTGCTGGCTGCTGCTGCCGCTGCTACTGCCAAAGGGGAACCGGGGACGTCCGGCAGTACAGATCTCCTGCCCCCTTCCCCCTTTGTTTTAACTGATCGGGGGAGGCTCGGGAGTTGCGGGTGGGCGGCCGTTGCCCAGTTTTTTTTTAACTCTGTGCATTTATGTTTCACAGGGTGCGAAAGAAGGGCTTTGCACCTTTAGACAATATGCATGTGTGCTTGGGTCCAGGATCTTTTGCCTCACCATCCCCACTACTGACTCCCTGTTGCTACTCAGCTTCACCCAAAAAAAAAAAGTGTCCCCGGATTCATTGGGGGGAAAATGGTAACCATAAGTTAGTAGCCTAGCTGCCACATTCTGCACCAGCTGCAGCTTCCACAGCAGCCTTGCTCCCAGCTTCCATCAGCTCCAGTCAGCATGGCCAAGCATCAGAGCTGATGGGAGTTGTAGTCCAGCACCATTTCTTGGAGCACAGTCCATCGATATTTTGGTTTGGCGGATCACAGTTGTGCAGGCTTCCTCCAAGTCATGATGCCGCTACTTAGCCACAACCAATACTTCTTTTCCTTGAGAAAGGGCAAGATCAGTCTACAGACACTGCATCTCATCTGCGCCGGGTCCCTCCCAGTGCTATTTTTCTAGAAAAAGAGGTGCCAGAACTCACCAGGGATGCCTCCCTTGTTCTCTTATAATGGCAATGGCACCCACCTGAGAGGTGCCAGAACGCAGTTCTGATGAATTCCGGCTGGGGAAAAAGCTCTGGTCCCTCCAAAGTTTGTTTGCGTTCCTGGAAAAAGGCCACATGGCTTAATATATATTTGAAAGTCTATGTTCATCTAAGAACGTTATCAATAATTAAAAGATGAAAACAATATGATTATGGAAATCAAAGTACCTCTGGGTCTGCGGGAACATGCAATTGCCTAATGAGCTGCTGGCATCCTGCAATGCGCACTGATCAAGAGCATTCCTTTCTGAGCTATGGCGTTGCACGCTTGAAATGAGCCATCCCTTCTCTCTCCTAGACAGTGTTGCAGCACTGACATTTTATAATTAAAGAGACAGCATCAAGGTAGTTCTCATAATTTTTTCAAAGTACAAAAAAAAACCCCTCTCACTGTTTATATTAGCTACATGACAAATCCATTTTCTTTACAGTCACCAGAATACCAAACAGGAACTATCTGAACAGCAAGAATAATTCATGTTCCTTGAGTCTCCCTAATCCATGGTGTAAAGAAACAGCACATTCTGGCAGAGGGAAGCATGCAAACATCAATAAACAGAGACGACGACGCAGGGTAGGAAACAGTGGAGGCGGTGATGATGATAAAACTGAGCACTTATACGGCACTTTAAATCTTTAACGCAATTGGCAATTGTAGAGCAGTGCTCCCTGTGCATGTCACAGTGTCCTTGATTCACTGGAACCAGCTTCAGAACAAGAATGCCAGCTGGTGGAAGGAAGTAATTGCCCTGGCATCTCAGAATATACACACAGGCCACACTAAGCTACACAGAGATATTCTCCTGTCTAGTGCACCCTTTGGAAGAAGAAGAAGAAGAAGAAGAAGAAGAAGAAGAAGAAGAAGAAGAAGAAGAAGAAGAAGAAGAAGAAGAAGAAGAAGAAATAACAGCACACAAGCCAGTGATTAGCAGGAGGAGTTTGGATTTGATATCCTGCTTTATCACTACCCAAAGGAGTCTCAAAGCGGCTAACAATCTCCTTTCCCTTCCTCCCCCACAACAGACACTCTGTGAGGTGGGTGGGGCTGAGAGACTTCAGAGAAGTGTGACTAGCCCAAGGTCACCCAGCAGCTGCATGTGGAGGAGCGGAGACGCAAACCTGGTTCACCAGATTACAAATCTCCCGCTCTTAACCACTGCACCACACTGGCTCTTCTGGATATCAGAAAGCTAAGATTAACACAGGATTAACACATTTTGGGGTGCCGCGCTCTCTTGAGGGTCATACGACTTGCGAAGGAGCAAAGCCCCAGTAGACGAGTGTCCCTGTTTTCTGCTGGAACATGTTGGAGGGTAAGTATCTCACATGTTGTTATGTACGGAGCTGAATCCTAGAACAATAGGATTCAGAATCAGCGGGAGCTACCCAATCCAACTCCAGGTGGAAGTGAATCCGCAACCTGATTGGCCTGCTGGAGCAGCCAATCAGGCGGCTGGCAGAAGTGAATCTGCTACCTGATTGGCCTGTAGGAGCAGCCAATCAGGCTGCAGGCAGAAGTCAATCCACAATATAATTGGCCCACAGGTGTAGCCCTGAAGTAGCCAATCACGCAAGGCCCATTGTGTAAATAATGTATATAAGCAGATGGTTTTGGGAAAAGAGCCATTCGTCTTCTCTTCTTCTCCTTGATGAATACGAGCTGAATAAAGAGCATGAAATTCACTCTCGACTCCGAGTATATTTCACTGGCGACGAAGGTGGGATCCTGCTGAGCTGACTGCCACCACGCACTGCACCGCAGCACCGCCACCTGCTGCACCGCTGCATCACACCGTGCATCCAGGCTTCAGCTCCAGGACCCAAGGAACCCAGAATGGCAACCGACAGCAGCTTCTCGCCATTCAAACCAGCATCAGGAGACTGGGAAGGGTACGCCGCCCGTTTCAACTTCCTCCTGCAAGCGAAAGAAGTCACCAACGATGCCATGAAGAGGGCGACATTCTTCAGCGTCTGTGGAGAGGAGACGTTTGAAATCGCCCGGGCTCTCCTTGCACCTAGAGATGTCGCTACCGTCTCTTACAAAACAATAATGGAACGGCTGAAAGAGCACTTTTCACCACAGCCCTCGGTGGTAGCTTGCCGAAATGCCTTCTACGCAAAGCGGCAAGCCCCGGGGGAAACCATAACTGGGTTTGTGACCTCCCTCCGCCAAACCGCCCGGTTATGCAACTTCTCAGAGTTGGAGAACATGCTTCGTGACCGCCTCGTCGGTGGCCTGAGGGACGAGATGTTGCAACGACGCCTCTACGCCAAAAAAGACCTCACGTTCCAGATTGCTCTGGAGGAAGCCCTGGCAACCGAAGCCGCCGAGAGGTCAACGCAAGAGGCACGACCGGCCCCGCCATCCCAACCGAGGGTCTACCATGAAGACCTCACCGACGAATCCGAATCTGACAGGGAGGAAGTACACCGAGTACAGCGGCGCACTCAAGCAGCACACACACCACAGCAGCCTCGACGAGAAGGAGGGAACTGTGCAAGCTGCGGGGAGAACCACGAGAGGAGGACCTGTCGTTTCCGCAACGCAGAGTGCAGGCAGTGCAGAAAATTGGGACACATCGCCCGGGTGTGTCGGGCTCGACTCACCCGTCGACAAGCATCAGGTGACCGACCCAGGAGCCCCAGGTCACACGGCACCATGCACCAAGGCAACTCGACGGAGATCACGGACTACCAGGTATTCCAGTTGCCCCATCCCAGCACAGAGAAAATTTATATAGAGGTACAGATAGAGGGAGCCCCATGCCGCATGGAGCTGGACACGGGTTCAACTCTATCCATAATCTCGGCCCGAACATTAAGGGAACTGTGCCCTAATGGGGGTCCCAAACTAAGGCCGGCCCCATTCACCCTCCGGGACTTCCAGAAACGTAAGGTCCCTACAATGGGGGTGGGGACCTTCTGGGTGCAATATCGAGGGCGAAAGCAACAATTGGACTTGCTGGTAGTTAAGGGCCCCTACGTTAGCTTACTGGGACTGGCATGGTTTGGACCTCTGGGGCTAGCCGTTACCGGGGTGAACCGCACTAGCTTACAAGTGGACGTGGACGCCATATGCAAAGAGTTTCCAGGGGTTTTCGATGGGGCATTGGGACGATATACAGGACCCCCCATTGCCCTACAGCTAGACCCCGCTGTACGACCCATCAGGCACAAGGCCCGCCGGGTCCCGTTCGCCCTGAAACCCCGCATAGACGAGGAATTGGACCGGCTCGTGGAGCAAGGAGTGCTGGAGCCGGTGCCCAACGCCCCCTGGGAAACTCCAATTGTCACACCCGTCAAGCCTAACGGTTCGGTCCGCATCTGTGCAGACTACAAATGCACCATAAACAAGGCTCTCACGGCCCATGCATACCCAGTGCCAGTGGTCAGCCATGTCCTCGCCACCCTGGCTGGGTCAAAAATCTTTGGCAAACTGGACTTGGCCCAAGCGTATCAACAGTTGCCTGTGGACGAAGCCACAGCAGAGGCTCAGACGATTGTGACGCACAGAGGGGCATTCAGAGTAAAGCGGCTGCAATTTGGCGTTAGCGTGGCACCAGGCATATTCCAGAATCTAATGGACTCTCTCCTTAAAGGGATTCCTGGCGTCACCCCCTTCTTCGATGATGTACTGATCGCCGGGCCCACACCAGAGGAATTTGAGGACCGCCTCCGCTCCATCCTGCACCGTTTCCAGACGGCGGGCCTCAAGGTGAAGCGGGAAAAGTGTTTACTGGGAGTGCCGCAGGTGGACTTTCTGGGATTTAAGGTGGACGCAGAAGGGGTCCATCCAACCGGTGACAAGGTACGGGCCATTTGTGAGGCCCCAGCGCCCAAGAGCAAGCCCGAACTTCAGTCATTCTTGGGACTATTGAACTTTTACCATGCCTTCCTTCCCCATAAGGCAGCGGTAGCGGAGCCCCTACACAGACTCCTAGATAAAAGGGCCCCTTGGGTGTGGGGCCAGCGACAAAGGGCCGCATTCCAGGCAGTCAAGGACTTGCTCGTCTCGAACTCGGTCTTGGCACACTTCGACGAGAGGCTGCCAGTGGTGCTGGCATGCGATGCCTCTCCCTATGGCATCGGCGCTGTCCTGGGACACCAACTCCCGGATGGAAGAGAGGTGCCGGTGGCATACTTCTCCCAGACGCTTGCTGCAGCCGAACGAAACTACTCACAGATTGACAAGGAGGGTCTGGCAATCGTGAAGGGCGTAAAAAAATTCCATGATTTCTTGTACGGGCGGCCCTTTACCATAGTGACTGACCACAAGCCGTTGCTTGGCCTGTTTGCCCCCGAGAAGCAGACCCCCCAAGTGTTGTCTCCACGTGTCCTCAGGTGGTCAATTTTCCTTGCCGGCTACCAGTATGCACTAATCCACCGCCCTGGGAAGGCGATGGGCCACGCAGACACACTCAGCAGGCTACCACTACCAGAAACAGGCCCCGACCCAGCGCCTGCGCAAGAGGTTATGACCCTGGAGCTGCTTCCCGACCGACCCATTCAGGCACAAGAAGTTGCGCACCATTCCACAAAAGATAGGGTCATCTCCCGGGTCCTGGACTGGGTGTGGCGAGGATGGCCCAGCAGCAGCCCCGGGCCAGAATTCGCTGGCTACACAAACCGCAAACATGAACTGTCGGCCCACAAGGGGTGCCTGTTATGGGGAAGCAGGGTTGTTGTTCCCCAGCCCCTCCGCAAAAGGGTCCTCACAGCCCTACACGAGACACACCCAGGGGTAGTGAGGATGAAGGCCCTTGCCAGGAGTTATGTGTGGTGGCCGGGGATTGACAGAAAGATAGAGGCCTGGGTCCAACACTGCCAGACCTGCCAAGAATCCCGCCCGGATCCCCCAAGGGCCCCAGTCCAGCCCTGGGAGTCCGCCCGACATCCATGGTCACGCTTGCACGTGGACTTCGCTGGCCCCTTCCAGGGAAAAACATTCTTCATAGTGGTGGATTCCTACACCAAATGGCTGGAGGTCGCACTGGTACCGTCCACTTCTACGGCGGCAGCCATCCGGGTACTACGTAAGCTGTTTGCAACCCACGGGCTCCCTGACACCCTCGTCTCAGACAATGGAACCGCATTCACGTCAGAGGAGTTCCAGACCTTCACAGCGCAGAACGCCATCCGCCACATCCGCTCAGCACCATTCCACCCTGCCACCAATGGCCAAGCGGAGCGCATGGTGCGGACCACCAAGGACAGCCTCCGCCGCATAACACAAGGGGACTGGGAATACCGCCTTGCCGCATTTCTTCTAGCACAGCACAGCACCCCAAGCACAACGACGGGCCGGAGCCCAGCTGAACTACTCATGGGCCGGCGCCTTGCAACTAGACTGGACCGACTTCACCCCGACAGAGCTCAGGATGAGGTAGTGGTGGGGAAAGGCAGGAACCCCCGGACATTTGTGGCCCAGGACCCAGTGTATGCAAAGAATTTTGGGGCAGGCCCAGCATGGGTACCCGCCACAGTCACCAAGGTGACCGGTCCCGTGTCGTACGAGGTACTAACGGAAGGGGGGCAATGTTGGCGCCGCCACTGCGACCAGCTACGGCGACGATTCCCAGGAGGAACCCGGGAGGAGAGCGGGACAGAGGGATCCCAAGGGGACAGCAGGGCAGTGAGGCCTGTAGAGCGAGAGGGGTGGGCAGGGGAAGCAGAAGCAGTAGGCACAGAGGGGCGCCCCGAGGCTGGAAGGACACCGGAACCAGAGTCACAACCTAGTGGTTCAGTGGCGCCAGACCAGACAGCCCCGCCACAGCCAGCAGCCTCGGAACACGAGCCAGAACCAGAACCCCTGACCAAGGAACACCCCAGGCCACAACGCACACGGAGGCGGCCAGCAGACCTTGGGGACTACGAATGCAACTTCCCGGGCAGGACTGGAACTTAGAGGGGAGGGGTGTTATGTACGGAGCTGAATCCTAGAACAATAGGATTCAGAATCAGCGGGAGCTACCCAATCCAACTCCAGGTGGAAGTGAATCCGCAACCTGATTGGCCTGCTGGAGCAGCCAATCAGGCGGCTGGCAGAAGTGAATCTGCTACCTGATTGGCCTGTAGGAGCAGCCAATCAGGCTGCAGGCAGAAGTCAATCCACAATATAATTGGCCCACAGGTGTAGCCCTGAAGTAGCCAATCACGCAAGGCCCATTGTGTAAATAATGTATATAAGCAGATGGTTTTGGGAAAAGAGCCATTCGTCTTCTCTTCTTCTCCTTGATGAATACGAGCTGAATAAAGAGCATGAAATTCACTCTCGACTCCGAGTATATTTCACATGTATTAGTGATACAAGGCTGAATAACCCTTTTATCATCCCAAGGGCTGCATTCCCTTCTGGATAACCTTGTGAGGGTCACAACATGCTGTCTGCTGGTGCTGTCTGCAAAAAGTGAGCAGAGAAACAATGTATGTATTGGGTTCCTACAGTTGGATTATTTCTACAAACACACTTTTCTGTCCTTCATCCAGCAGGATTTATGTTGGGGGGGCGGGGCAGGGCGGGCTTCATGTTAGTGAGGGCAGAACCTCAGTTATTTTTTATTGATTTTCTTCATTTAGGGGAGCAGCTGCCTCCCCACATGCCTGAGGAGGACTCAAAGAGCCATAAAGAGAGGTCTGGAGGGTACTCTAAGGTACTCCAACCCAGTAGTAATGGGCATAGCTGCCAAGTTTTCCCTTTTCTCGCAAGGAAGCCTATTCAGCATAAGGGAATTTCCCTTTAAAAAAGGGAGAACTTGGCAGCTATGGTAATGGGGAAATAAACACTTTGAGGGTGACTAAGTAGTGACCCTCAGGGACCCAGGTGGCGCTGTGGTTAAACCACTGAGCCTAGGGCTTGCTGATCAGAAGGTCAGCGGTTCGAATCCCTGTGACGGGGTGAGCTCCCGTTGCTTGGTCCCAGCTCCTGCCAACCTAGCGGTTCGAAAGCACGTCAAAATGCAAGTAGATAAATAGGAACCGCTACAGCGGGAAGGTAAACGGCGTTTCCATGTGCTGCTCTGGTTCTCCAGAAGCAGCTTTGTCATGCTGGCCACATGACCTGGAAGCTATACACCGGCTCCCTCGGCCAATAATGTGAGATGAGCGCGCAACCCCAGAGTCGGTCACGACTGGACCTAATGGTCAGGGGTCCCTTTACCTTTACCTTTAAGTAGTGATTAGGGCTACTCCAGCTACAGTACCACAAGAACCACTTTCCTCCACTGCTGGAGTCAGATTTCAAAATGGACTTCCTTGACATCCTTTGTAGTCCCAAAATTTATTATAATAATTAGGCATAATTGGAATGTTGTTGTTTCTTAAATTGGGAATCGTATAATTAACTTGGATATGATTGGATGTGATTTGTAGTGGAAAATTTAATAAATAGATTTTTTATTTAAAAAAAGACATCCTTTGTAGCCCCACAATAAAGTGCCATTAAAATGAAGGTATATGTCTTGGCATTTTGCTCTGCTTTAAATGCAAAGGAATGCATTTATATTAATTGAGCTAAACTCCATTAGTTCTTCTAGAAATGATGAAGTGGCTGCAGCTAATGGTGAAATGAACTTGTTTCAACATCCCCTTCCTATTAGATTTGCCCTGTACCATTCCTCAGGTATGTACTTGACCATTTCCACATAGGTAATCTGAGAAACAATTAAAGCCTGTGAGTCAAATGGGTCTGTCATGCCACTGACAAGATTGTTTGGCTTATTTTCTCTCCCCCACCCTTCTTTATATGGAATATAACTCTAAATTTTAGCCACCTAAAATCTAAAATAGATCCTGGAGATTATAAACTCCATATCCTAATACCGTGAGAGATATGCAAAACAATCCTATTCTGTTTATTCAAATCCCACTGCACTCAGTTATGTTTATTCCTAGATGAGTATGCCTAGGATTGCAATCTAATTTTTCTATCTAGCCATCTGCTTTGGGATTAAGCAAGCAGAGATTACCTGCGCTGAAGAATTGGAGGGGGGTGGGGAACCTCTGGCCCTGACGAAGTTGCTGGACTCCAACTTCCAATGGCCCTGCCAACATGGCTAAAAATTAGTGGTAGTGGGAGTTGGAGTCCAGCAACATTAGCATCCTTCCCTAGGGTCCATTATGCCATTAGTCCCAGGACAGTCATACCTCGGTTTAAATACGCTTCAGTTTGAGTACCTTCAGTTTAAGTACTCCACGGACCTAGAAGTGTTTAAACACTTCCGGGTTCCGCCGCACGCGCATGCGCAGAAGCGGTCTGAACGCTTCACACATGCGCAGAAGCGCTCTATCGGCTCTTCACGCACACACGCTATCGCCACTCAGATTAAGTACTTTTCAGGGTGTGAATGGCACCCCGGAACCAATTAAGTACTTAACCCGAGGTACCACTGTACTGTAAATGTTATTTTTTTTCATCTAAAATACTGTCTTATTTATTTTATAGTACAGTACATTGATTATTGCCTTCATTTTATGGATCAATGGTCTCGTTAGACAGTCAAATTTGTGTTAAATTGCTGTTTCAGGGGGTGTTTTTCATCGTCTGAAACGGATTAATCCACTTTCCATTACTTTCAATGGGAAAGTTCGCTTCAGGTTAAGTACGTACTTCCGGAACCAATCAAGTACTTAACCTGAGGTACCACTGTACAGATTTCACAAGATATTGTAGATGCACTGGTGCTTATGCAGTAACCATGATGCTTCTCTTTGTATCACCCATTTTGCCACTAGAGAGGAAGCATCATAAATTGCAAGCAACTGCCTTTCTGTCCTTTCAAGTTCCTCCCGAAGAAAGGAAATCAATGCCTTGATCTTTTCTTTTGCCTTTTTGAAATGCCTGCATTAAAACAGGCGGTGTGAGTGCTGACATTTTGTGTGTGCCCTGAAATTACCCTCCATTCTATATTGCCATTTAAGCAGTTGCATAGAGCCCACTTCCCAGAGGAAGGCAATCCCCTCCACTGAGACTCAAAGGCACCAGCGTGTGGAAATATTTCCAGTGCTGCAGACACAGAGGGGTTTGCCTTAACAAAATGAGCCCAGACCTACCTCCAGTTACTGATGCCCCTTCCCTTAGTGCAATTCTGTGCAATCTAATCTGCACTTTCCAAAGCAATATGCAAACTAAAACACAGCAGTCTTTTGGAAATTTCACTTCTCTGGAATTTTGCAATGGCGTTCTCCAGATGAGTAATGCATAGAAAGAGGTATGTACTAAAGCAAAGTGCGCATAAAAATCCATGTATTAGTGTGAATATCACACAAAATGCTTTGCTTTAGGAAAAATAAAGTATAAATATTAGGAAAAATATGCTTTGCAATAATGTGTGTCTTGGGCAAAATTGGATACAACAATGTGTGTATTGGGAGAAATTCAAGCTAAAAGCCTGGTGAATCTTCATGAGGACTGTCAGGGGTTGTTGTGACTACTCCAGAGTAACAACCTTCCACATGCTTGTCTTTTAACAATCTTTATTGGTGCACTCTATTTACAGTGTAACGAGGTGTTGGAAACACGTCTGCTCATTCCGATCCAGAATCCGGCACTGCCCCTTTGCGCGATTTCTCCCAACATAATAGCCTTGGGACAGTGAATCTCCTCCCCCTTCTCCTCCTCCGTAATTCCGGAACCAGGGGGAAAGGTCTACGCTCCATGCTTTCCCTTTCCCCCCTTTCTGCCTCTCTCTCTTCCCACCTGTGGAGCTGGGGCTCTCCCATGCTGCCAGAGACCTGGCACACACACTCTGCTTCCTGACTAGCCTCTTCAGAGCCCGTGCTTCCATCGCTGCTTGGGGAGGAGCTACTCCTGATGAGAGGGGGAGGTTCTCTATACTCTCTCCCCCTTACAAGGACTATTTAAAAATAGGAATTTGCAAAGTGATGTGGAAATTGGAAAGTTGGAAACTTAAAACTGGAAAAATGAGAAACAAAAATTGACAAATTCATCCACCCCTCTGCATAAAAATGGTCGTGATGGAGCATCATATCTAAAGGTAAGCTAAAGTTGTTGGCATCCATCTGTCTTCAGAGGCAATGGAGTGCACCTCCAGGGGTGAAGTCAAACTGCTGCATATGCAGCACCAGAGTGACCTCCCTGGGGTCTGAAGTCTTAGATACTCTAATATCCATCCTTTAATTTCATATTTCAGTAATATCTCTGTGATCACGGACTGGTTTATGAGTTCCCTGTTTTGCTTATGAGGATTCATTTATTTATATTTTAAGTTTCAGCCTACTTGCTTGTGAAGGCTCTGGACGGATACAGTATGTGAAGACACCGATACCACCCAGTGACATAACTATTCTCATGGCCATTGCATCACTTTGTGGCCATGGGATAAAACTAGCCTCTTGGCTCTCGCCTGCATCAATCTGTAGCATGCCAGTTGTGTGTATCTGCCAGGCATAGCCTCCAGCTTTCACCATGCCGCTGCAAAGACATTCTTTCAGCATTCATGGTAGGGTGCCTGAAGCTAAATCTAGGCTAAATCCCATTTAGAACTGCCACCTTGGTGCTTGTAAAGTTCTGCTATTATTCGGCATATTTCAGCTCTCAATCTTCATAATGCTTTTCTTCCTACAACAGCAGAACTGCATCTCTCTCTCTCTCTCCTTCATTTCAGTGATGCACAGATGGTGTGAAGGTAGTTTGAAATGCCCTAGTAAAGTCCCACAGCTAGGAGTATTAATCACTATACATTGCTTAATTGGGTAACCTTTATTGTGGTTTAAATAGCAATACCAAGTTGCACCAGCACAGATGGTAATCTGTTATTAATTGATTGCTAATAGTAATGAATGGCCCTGCAATATGGGTTTATAATGTTATAAATAAAGCATCTGACAACTATATTAATGGCAGGCAGCACGCGGAAATGTTCTGGTGGCAGCATTGCTCCCTGTCCACATGACCTGCAAGCTGGCACCCAGGACCATGAAAGGGGCTATCATTTAGCCCACAGTTTAAACACACACACACACACACACACACAGAGAGAGAGAGAGAGAGAGAGAGAGAGAGAGAGAGAGAGAGAGAGAGAGAGAGAGCATTTGCCCCTTTTGGAGTGAGAAGGGCTGATCTTCCACTTGCATGCCTCCTTTCATTCTTCACAGCCATGGTGACTTTGGTGTCCCATGCAAGAAAGAACTGAACAAGCCCAAGGGTGTCTCAAGTAGTCAAAGCTGAGTCCGTGCATCTCCTACGACCACCAGCCTCACTAGGAAGGTGTGTGTGCTGTGCCGTCCCTGCATCTACGTAGAATAGGCTCATCATAGGGAGAGGCAGGGGCAGGAGGGGCCGGGCGCACCTTCTAACCATGGCAAGGGCCATGCACAAGGTCTCAGGTTCAAACCTCCCTCAACTCCAGGTAGGACTGGGAGAGAACCCAGTCTGGAATCCCAGAGAGCTACTGCCAGCAATACTGAGCTAGATAGACCAATAGTCTGAGTGAGTATAAGGCAGGCATCCTATATTCCTAAACCAGGAATAGAAGAGGAAGCAGAACTCACACATCATCTTTGGCTAGGCTAGGAGCCCTGGCCTGGTACTAAGAACATCAGAGCATAAGACCACTACTGATGCGGATGCAGCCATTCTGTCTACGTTACATTTCTGCTGGATAGAGAGTGGATATATTTTGTATACAGATTGGGTCTACTGACTCGACATAGGGTTGCATCCAACTAAGTTCGACATAGGGTTGCATCCAACTAAGTTCTACTTAGAGTAAAAAGTTAGTCTTGCCTACTCCAAGTATGACTAGCATTGAATATAACCCACAATAAACACATGGAAATTATGGGCCTGGCCAGCAGAGGTGATTCTGCTCCATTCTCCACGGGTTTATTTCATTCCCATTTGTACACACCTTTCTAAGAATGGCATGATCCCATTCAGCAATTCTAGCCACAGGAGGTTGGTCCATTAGGACAAAGAAGGCACTGCCCCCACCAACCTCAGCCTGCCGTTAGTCAGCCCCCACCTGCCCATCTTCCTACTTGCAACCAATCCAAGGGATGACACTTTGTCAGCTTCCTCCTTAGTTTCAGTGTTACCCTTGTAGAACTCAACAGGGAGGAGGATGGGGACCAAAACCAGGAGACGTTGGCTCTGCTTACCAGTTGCTTTGCCTGCTCTGTGCAATTGAGGTTCTACATCATCTGGGGAACCTATTCCCTCTTCACTGCAGACCTCCGTCCTCCAGCACATGGAGGTCAGTGGAGCTGGGTGGCCGTGGAGAGTGGTCTTTTGCATTCACATTATTTCCCTTTCACAAGGGTTAGAAGGCCAAAACAGAGTTCAAGGGTCTAAACAAAAGAGGTTCAGCATTGCAGGGGAGATGAGGGCATCTGACCAAAGGCATCTGTCTGAACATTTCTGATAGAGAAGTCTTCAGTTCCGGAAGTGAGCGGTGTCCACCTTTCTGTAGCACTGAATTAAATCTGTCATTTGTTATTTTGCCTCGCTGGTGTGCATTTAAAAAAAAAACAGCTCTGGGCTGTAATCGCCACTCATCTAAGTCTGCACAGTAATTGCTGGCAGCCATGGAAACCAACTTTCCATAGTCATTTATAAACTTGACCCTCCTTGCCGCCTTACTGCTGTGTTAAGATCAGCTGCAGTGGGGGGGGGGGAGAGAAAGAGAGGGAGAGAAACCTAGAACTGTGTTTGCAAACTGGTAGTAGGCTTGTCAACCTAAGTAACAGAAGGCATGACCCTTCCTATCAGCCATATGGGAGACAGACAGCACAGCTATTTACATGAGTGATACAACAGTCTTATGGCAGAAACCTTACAAAGATGAGTTATCCAAAGAGTCTAATTTCTCTTCTCTCCCTGTCAGCCTGTCAATCTCCTGTAGATGTGTGGAGGGTGGCCCTTGATGAGACAGGGCCTCTACACCAGTGGTCCTCCTCAGCCTGTGGAAACTCTCCCTAAAGAGGTTTACCTGGTGCTGACATTATCCTCCTTTTATCCCCAGGTCAATACTTTTCTTTTCTCCCAGTCATTTGATTGGTAATTCTGTTTTCCTGCTGCGTAGTAGTTTCTTGTGATTGTGTGGTGTCGTGGGGAGGTTGGGGTTTTATTGTACGATCACTTTTAATTTCTTTTTAAGATGTTTAATTTGTATGTGATTTTATATTTGGATTGTATTTCTTGATGTAAGTCACATGAATAATAATAATAATAATAATAATAATAGATCATTTTTATTTATACCCCGCCCACCCCAGTCAAAACTAGGCTCCTGGCAGCTAACACCAATAAAGTTACAATAAGACATAAAAGAAAACAATTAATTAAAATACAGATTAAAATACAATATTAAAATTTAAAATGCAGCCTCATTTTAAGTAGTCCATAAATCAAAACCATGAGGGAGGAAAACACAGGGGTCAGACTGAATCCAACCCAAAGGCCAGGCGGATCATCTCTGTCTTGCAGGCCCTGCGGAAAGATGACAAATCCCCCAGGGCTCTGGTCTCCTGTGAAAGAGTGTTCCACCAAGTCGGGGCCAGTACTGAAAAGGCCCTGGCCCTAGTCGAGACCAATCTAACCACCTTATGGCTTGGAATCTCCAGAATGTTGTTATTTGTGGACCTTAAGGTCCTCCGCGGGGCATACCAGGAGAGGCGGTCCCGTAGGAGAATATGGATTGTGTGCTGTCATTTTTGAGGGACATGTTTCTAGGGAGAGACAAATCTGTCCAGTTCAGTTTCTCTTGCTTTCTCATTTTCCCAATCTTAAATTCAGTTTGCCACATTCCTGCTTCAGATTCTGATTTAAAACAAAAAAGCAAAGTCCTCATGAAAAGTTTTCAGCATTTAAGGTTGGTTCAGAAAAGGGGTTAAGGGAGCAAGGTATAGATGGAATACACAGTAGAGCAATGAGCCCCACCTGTCTATTTCATGGCTGGGGCTTCACTCAGTAGAACAATATAGCCTACAGAAGTGTGAGCACCATAAGTCGTGTGTTCCTGCCATAACTGCAGGCCCGATTGTGGATCTGACTCCATAAGAGGCCAACCAGACAATCTGCAGTGCTGATGCCATCTCCTGGGTGTGACATTCCGACTTGTGAACCTTGTCACCTAGTTTAGTTGGTCAAAAGAAGCTTCTGGGAACCCGAGGAGAGCCCTTGACTGAATAGCAGGAAGTGTCAGTGACAAGAGACTGACAGAAGCAATTCAGTTTAATTTAAATCAATCATCCTTCTGTTGCCCTGACAAGCAAAAGTCTCAGAAAAGGACATCCCCTCAGGTCTCTGTCAAGGGTGTGCAAAGCCTATCCAGGATGGGGGGGTCACATGTACTCATTTTGGGGTTTGATCTCCTGAGCCCATTTGTCATCCATTTCAATTCCGAGTCCGATGGCAGGTTGTTACATAGCCCGGTGGCCTCTCTGCCGTCTCGCTCCACAAAGGCCAAATGCAATTTTCTCCATTTCCTTTTGACATGACGTCTTATTAGGGTGCTTGATAAATTGAGGATGCCATCTTCCTTGCCGCTGCTCATACTCGGGGTCAACGGCAGAGAAGCCCTTCCCCACAGGCAGTAGTAGCTCCCTGTTGCCAATCTGGGCACTTGCTTAGTACGTAGTGGCGAGAACATACCTTGGTGGGGTTTTTTTGTTTTTTGTTTGTAAATAATGACAAGCATGAGGAACCCAACTCTTACTGTGAAGGCAGCACATGGGAGGTTTATTTCATCAGTTCCCCATGATGATTACCACCAAGATCCTGCTCCCTTGCATAGCTAGCAGCCTGAGAGGTGGTGTCTCTATTGGTGCCAGGGCAGACTTTTTTTTGTAGTCGCAAACTCTCCATTCTGATCATGAGTGGGGGGGGGCGTGAAGAGATAAGCCTGCCTTCCCCATGCACTGACTTCACAGTAGGAATCAGGCTCCCCTGCGCACTTCTCGCTTCTCAGCTATATTGGGAAAAGTTCATTCTGCCCATTTGATCCCTAGAGTGATTTTTTTCCCTTCAATTATTTTTATATTTTTAACCTGTCCTTCCTCCAAGGAGCTGAGGGTGGAAGACACAGATCTCTCTCACACACCCCAAATTAATCCTCTCAGTCATAACAACCCTGTGAGGCTACCTTCCACCAAGGAAGATCACAAAATCATGTAGCTCAATATGGCATACATCAGGGGTGGGAGCCTCAGGCCTGGTGACCAGATATGGCTCCTTCCAGAGGCAGATTTAGGGGTGTGCGACTGATTTGCCTACACTGGACGCTGAGCCAAGAGGGAGCCACAGGAGGCACTGCAGCAACAATGTAGAATGGAAGGCAAGAGGTGCGGGGCATGGAATTTGGTGTCTCTAAGGGCGCTGCTGAAATTTGAAAGCCCAAAGTTTGCCACTGCCTGCTCCTAGGTCTTTCTAACTGGCCCAGTACTAGTCCCAGACCTCAGCCTGTCTTAAAGAAGCAGATCCTTGGGAGTCACTTACAAATAATATCTCTTCTGGGCTTTTTTTATCCACATAGCCTTCAACTGAGTTTTGTTCTTGCTTTATGCCAGGTTGTTACACCAGAGCAACTGTAGGCAAACTTTTACTGTTGAGAGATACATTTCCTTGGGGGCAATCTGTTGGGAATTTCATACTGGCATTAGGTGTGCTCAGAGCCAAAAATAGGTGTGGTAACATTTTCTTTGTCTTGCTGTCTCTTTCTACCACTCCTTATTCTCTCTCTCTCTCTCTCTCTCTCTCTCTCTTTCTGACACCCCCCTCTCACCCTTTCTTTCCTCTCTCTCTCACTCTGACACCCCATTCTCTCTCTCTCTCTTAGACAGCCTCCTTCCCTTCCCTTCCCTCCCCTCCCCTCCCTCTCTCTATTTGACCCACCCATCCTCCCCGCTCTTTCCTTCTCTGGACCAGGATATGATAGAAAGCCAAGAAATAGCTTTTACATAGGAATATTTTGGGGCTGTATATTGTCTCCCTGCTTATTTAACTTATAGGCAGAGTTCATCATGCGAAAGTCTGGACTGGATGAATCCCAAACCAGAATTAGGATTGCCGGAAGACATATCAACAAACTCAGATATGCTGATGACACAACCTTGACAGCAGAAAGTGAGAAGGAATTACAGAACCTTTTAATGAAGGTGAAAGAGGAGAGCGCAAAATATGGTCTGAAGCTCAACATAAAAAAAAACCTAAGATCATGGCCACTGGTCCCATCACCTCCTGGCAAATAGAAGGGGAAGAAATTGAGTCAGTGAGAATTTTTACTTTCTTGGGTTCCATGATCACTGCAGATGGCGACAGCAGTCATGAAATTAAAAGACGCCTGCTTCTTGGGAGAAAAGAAATGACAAACCTAGACAGCATCTTAAAAAGCAGAGACATCACCTTGCCGACAAAGGTCCGTATAGTTAAAGCTATGGTTTTTCCAGTACTGTAGTGATGTATGGAAGTGAGAGCTGGACCATAAAGAAGGTTGATCGCCGAAGAATTGATGCTTTTGAATTATGGTGCTGGAGGAGACTCTTGAGAGTCCCATGGACCAAGAAGATCAAACCTATCCATTCTTCAGGAAATCAGCCCTGAGTGCTCACTGGAAGGACAGATCGTGAAGCTGAGGCTCCAATACTTTGGCCACCTCATGAGAAGAGAAGATTACCTGGAAAAGACCCTGATGTTGGGAAAGATGGAGGGCACTAGGAGAAGGGAACGACAGAGGATGAGATGGTTGGACAGTGTTCTCGAAGCTACCAACATGAGTCTGACCAAACTGCGGGAGGCAGTGGAAGACAGGAGTGCCTGGCATGCTATGGTCCATGGGGTCACAAAGAGCTGGACACGACTAAACAACTAAACAACAACAAATTGTGGGGTTAGTGCCGAGCTCCATGCCTTACTGTAATATGTTCAAGTGTACTGAAAGGAAAATGTGTTATTTTTTTAGAGGACTATAAGAGAGAAAATTCAATTTCCATCCTGAAGATGAGAAACCTTGTTGGTGTGAAAAGTGTGCCAAGATATTTCAGGAAGACAGATCGGAGGTGGGCTAACAAGACTCCAACCTGCTCTGCTCCCATCTGCCACCAAACATTACAATTCATTAACCGGGTTGCCTCATCCCGGAAGGATGGCTGGCTTTGCCCTGCAAAGCTGCTTAAGGGTTATTACATTTTGTCAGGTTGTGTTCAGCAATGTCTGTTATTGTTTAGAATGTGGCCCTCTGGAATGCATATAATGTTGGCAGGTCAGGCACTCAGAGACAACTATTTCTGGTCAGATAATTTCAGGATAAGCAAAGTAACCCCCACATGCAACTCTCTCTTCCTTCAGTCCATGAAGGCCAATTAAGATATGCAAGAATTGGTTCACTTCTCAGGACAGTGGTTGTGTGTGGTTTTTTTTCCCCTCTGGACTCTGTTACAGCACGTGCGAGCTGCTGGGTTCTGTAATTATCGACATGAATTTTCTCTAATTATTCCCCATTTTCAGCAGGTGTTCTCTAAATGCTGGCCTGAGCTATGAAGTGTGAGATCAAGAGCTGTACTTTCCCTTTGACATTTCATTTTGAAGTTTCACTTCTGCTTAATGCGGGGTATTTTTCATAGAAATTGGAGTTAGCTGGGGCTGTAAGATCACCCTCCCCGATACCTTCCCACTGAGCTGGAGCATCTGCCTGTGATGAGACTAATGAGTCCAGGCAGGGGGTGCAAAACCTGTAGCTTGATTTCAGGTAGGCAAGGGCAAGACACAGAAAGAGAGTGGCAAGAGGGCAAACCAAAATGGATGGAAGGGGGGGGAAGCCCTCTGAAAGCAATCCGAGAGAGTGTGTGAAGAGAGTGAAAAGGATGAGGCATGCCCACTTTTGAGCTCTGCCCCTGTCTGCCCCCCCCCATTACTAGCTTTGGTCCCGCACATGTGACCCCAAACACATTATTCCCCCCCAAGACAATGTGGCTCTGAACAGAGAGAAAAATATATGTTCCCCGCGCTTCCCACCTCTAGCCTAGTAACAGCATTTTCCAGCTGCCTCCATCTCTTCACTGCAAACTAGGGAGGAAAAAACCAATTGCTTTTCCTATGGAGGAGGGTGGAAGGAGCAAAGTTGGCATCTGTCAGGGCTGGTTCAGCTGCAGGTCAGCACAGAGACTCAGAGACAGGCAATAAAGTTGATTCTTTATCCAAGGAAACAGGCTACAAACAGAGAAACCTACGGACAAGACTGGCCTCAGTAAAGCCGTTGCCAGAATTAATCTTTGCCTCCCACTTCCCCCTAATGTCTCCTTCCCAACCAGCAGTTTTCTCTGCAGTCTTTAACTCCATCTGGGAAGGGCTCCCTGTGTTCTCTGTGCTATTTGCTCTGCTACATGCAAAGCCCTTCTTGCTCTTGGAGACAAGGGAGGAGGAGAGCTGAATACAGTAGGACTCAGCCCCCTCCACTCCTCAGCCACCTGTCCTACATCTGCAGTGCTTTCTACCTCTTCTTCCTCTTTCTCGCTCAAGCCTGTTGCTTGTCCAGCATCCAACCATTCTTTCCCCACCCATCCTCTTCAGTGTTCCACCAGCACTCTTCCCCTGGCTCTGAGCCTTCCTCTTCTGGGGCTTCCCACCACTCCTCATTTTCCAGCTAGTCCTTTCCTACATTAGTTCGGATTTGCGTTTAACAGGCTAGGAAGCAGCTCTGACACCAGACTATTGGCTCATGCTAGTGCGACTGACAAGGGAGCAAACTTATCCGGGTTCTGAGCACTTGAGCCAAATCGATAAGCCAAATCACCTTTAGATGGGCAGAGGTTTCTCACAGATGGCCTTGATTCAGAAAAAGGCGCCCACAAATTACTTTAGTGCCTGAGTAGTACTTGTGAAAAGCTGAGCCAAGACCTTAATTCCCATAACCATGATTAATAAAAGACTCTGTATGCCAAGGGTGTATATTAAAGAAAGGCGGGCTTTCTAAAGCCATTAACTTACTAACGTGCTTGTACGTGGACCTGAAAGAAAGGTGCTGGGTTGATGGATGTACTTGTCATATTTACGGTTTGTAGCAGGGTGATTAATGTGCTTTGTGGTTTATAATGCAGTGCTCATTTAACACTCCTTTTAAAGATTGCAGTGATTTATTGGATCCAGCACCATGGTAGCATTCCAGTGGGACGTCAGCAGTAGTATGATTATATCACGCTGGATTATCAATTAGGCTTGTGCAACTGAGTGAGTGCCCAAATGAAGTCTTCTTCCATCAGTTGGAGAGTTGGCGACCCTGATTAAAGTGGAATTTGTACAGACAAATGCAAACACAAATCATGATGCTATTGCCTACCCCCATGGTCTTTCTGTTCTGTAGTAGCGGTTTTCAAGCTTTGTTCCGGGAAGTTATAGGTTTCCTTTAGATCAAAGCTAGTCACAGCAGATGAGACAGTTTGCCTGTCACTGCTGATCTGCCCTCTGATTCACAGATGCAAAGGATTGTTGCGGGTGTGCTCAGAGAAACTCATGCCCTCCATCATTTCTCCAATGAAAATGTTGTTGTTTAGTCGTTTAGTCGTGTCCGACTCTTCGTGACCCCATGGACCAGAGCACGCCAGGCATCCCTGTCTTCCACTGCCTCCTACAATTTGGTCAGACTCATGTTGGTAGCTTCGAGAACACTGTCCAACCATCTCATCCTCTGTCGTTCCCTTCTCCTTGTGCCCTCAATCTTTCCCAAAACATCAGGGTCTTTTCCAGGGAGTCTTCTCTTCTCATGAGGTGCCCAAAGTATTGGAGCCTCAGCTTCACGATCTGTCCTTCCAGTGAGCACTCAGGGCTGATTTCCTTCGGAATGGATAGGTTTGATCTTCTTGCAGTCCATGGGACTCTCAAGAGTCTCCTCCAGCACCATAATTCAAAAGCATCAATTCTTCGGCGATCAGCCTTCTTTATGGTCCAGCTCTCACTTCCATACATCACTACTGGGAAAACCATAGCTTTAACTATACGGACCTTTGTCGGCAAGGTGATGTCTCTGCTTTTTAAGATGCTGTCTAGGTTTGTCATTGCTTTTCTCCCAAAAAGCAGGCGTCTTTTAATTTTGTGTCTGCTGTTACCATCTGCAGTGATCAAGGAGCCCAAGAAAGTAAAATCTCTCACTGCCTCCATTTCTTCCCCTTCTATTTGCCAGGAGGTGATGGGACCAGATGTCCTATTCAGTTGTTGTTGTTGTTGTTGTTGTTGAACCCCACCCATTTGGCTGAAATGCCCCAGCTATTCTGGAAGGCTTCCAAAATATTTTAAAAAAACATAAACTAATTAAACATTAAAAACTTCCCTATATATGGTTGCCTTCAGATGTCCTCTAAAGGTTGTATAGTTACTTATCAGCTTGGGGGTCACATAACTACAGTACCCTCCAGCATTTCTTTGATGAAAATAGGGGCATCCTATCACACCCTCCAACATTTTGCCATTGAAAATAGGGACATCCTAAGGAAAAGTGGGACATTCCAGGATCAAATTAGAAACTGGTACGGCTTCTGTAAGTCCCGGACTGTCCCTGGAAAATAGGGACACTTGGAAGGTCCAGGTGCTCTCCCAGAAACGTAGCCTCTGAAAAGGCAGGTTGATGTTCCCACAGCCTGTAGCTGGGACCTGGAGGGCACCAGGTTGAGGAAGCTTGCCTTAAAGCATGAACATGTTGATGTGGGAGCAGTAGACCAAGTCATGAAGGGCTTTATGGGTAAGAGAGAACCTTGAATGGAGCTCAGTCGTGAACAGGAAGTCAGTGGAGTTCTTTCTGAACATCTGGAGATATGTACCTAGCAACTGGCCAATAGTGCAGCAACTGCCTTCTGCGCAAGCAGACATTTCTGGGCCATCTTCAAGGGCAGCCCCACATACAACACATTGCAGTAGTTTAAACTGGAAGTTACCAGGGCACAAATAACTGTGATCTTCCCTTTGTAGGTATTAATCTAAATCGATTCTGTAACAGAATGGCAAAAACGTCCTCCATTTAGCAGTTCCCCACACCCCTGCGTTGGTGAGGATAAGAGCAGCTCAGCGATACCTGCACTCACCTTATTTAAGAGACTAACATCCTTCGTAGTAGGCGATAATTTTTCACCCATTCTCTGAATCCCCCTTATCAAGAAAAAAATTGAATTTCCAAGAGCACTAACAGGCTTCTGGAAAGAAAAGACTTATGTCAAGGTTAATTGCCTGATAATATTGGAATAGGACCAATCTAGGCCTTCTGCTGGCCTGACAGCAGAGACAGAAATGTCAGTGCTGGCTCATTATCCTAATATAAGGAGAGCCAGGGGAGCATATATCATACAGCAAAGCAGTGGATTGGCTGGGCAAGGAGCACGGTCTGTCTGCTTGCTGATTTACTCTTCTCAGGGAAATTCAGTCCCATGAGAAGACAAGAGATGGGTATCACTTGGGGCTTGCCAATATAGATACAGAATTACTTCTCTATATGCCAGCCTTTCCCAACCTGGTGCCCAGGATTTGGACTACAACTCCCAGCAGCACCTCACTGAGCTACAATTCGGAGTGATTTAACAATCCCTCTTGCCAGGAAACTCTGGGAGTTGTAGCTTTGTGAGGAGAATGGGTTTGGTTTTTTTTTCCTCCTAACAACTCTCAGCACCCTTTAGAAACTACAGTTCCCAGGATTCCTTGGGGGAAGTCATGGCTGCTTAAAGTGGTATGATATTGCTTTAAGTATATGGTGCAATCTTGCATTCCCTTTCATGGCAGCACACATGCCTTATGAGAACGGTGGTGGACAGGTCATTGATGTCCGCCGCTACAAAAAGTGAGAATGCTTGCTGAAAGGTAGAAGCCCGTGAGCTCAGTTTGCAGCACTTTACATCACAGCTTTTTAGCAAGTGAAGAAGCTGGTCTGCTTTCAGTCACTAACGTGGAACTCACCTGACACCAATGGCAGGTACAGGCTGCACACATTGGCAGCCGCAAGATGGTTTCACAGAGAAGCCCCAGTATGGGAGCATTTGAAGTGTGTAAGAAGCAGGGCTTTGTCATTTGGTGCAACTTTCCACGCCTTCCTCCAACGGCTGCTTTCTCCCTCCATATGTTCCTGCACACCATTGCTTCCCTCTCTGTCCCCCTGCAAATAAGAAAGTCAAAAACTACAATGAAAAAATGTTTCCAATTGAAAGGATAATAATTTAACAGGTTTGCATGAGTTCAGGTTGCAGAATTTATTCTTTTCCAGGTCATGGAAATTTCGTAACCGAAATTCAGAGTGCCTGGTAATGATGGACTTTTTTTGGCTTTAAGTATTATCATTAGGGACCCAGGTGGCGCTGTGGGTTAAACCACAGAGCCTAGGGCTTGCTGATCAGAAGGTCGATGGTTCGAATCCCTGCAATGGGGTGAGCTCCTGTTGCTCGGTCCCAGCTCCTGCCCACCTAGCAGTTCGAAAGCACATAAAAGTGCAAGTAGATAAATAGGGACCGCTCCGGCGGGAAGGTAAACGGCGTTTCCGTGTGCTGCTCTGGTTTGCCAGAAGCAGCTTTGTCATGCTGGCCACATGACCCGGAAGCTGTCTGCAGACAAACGCTGGCTCCCTTGGCCTATAGAGTGAGATGAGCGCCGCAACCCCAGAGTTGGACACGACTGGACCTGATTGTCAGGGGCCCCTTTACCTTTATTATCATAAACATTTTCACCTGCCCTTCACTAGCAGGTCCTGGGGCAAGTTCCAACAATTTAACATTCAGTATTAAAAACTTTTAAAACAAGCCACAGTCACAGGACCAGGCAATAGGCTTGGGAATGTTAAAATGAAATCTACTTAGAATGTTTTATGCATTTTCTTGTTTCTTTTTGTATATGTGCTGAGCAATAAATTCCAAGTTGCCGTCATGTTATTATCTAAGCTGTTTGCACAAGCCATTCAAAAGAGACAATGTCCAAATGATGCTAGTCTTTTGACAGCACTGATGGACCATTTTCCCTTTCTGCAAATAAAGGTTATACTAGTCCAATTATTCCAGTAAGGTAATATCAATAAGAATGCTAATTATGGCAATTGCATAATGGATCATTAACTAGTGATTATGACTTTGTCAAGTGCTTAGCAATTTTATGCAAGAATCGCTCAGCACATGTCACGGAAAAATTATCCTCTCGGCATCGCTGACTTCCTGGCTGCAAATAGAATCTCAAAAAAGTTGGGCTTGGGGGAGGTGGAAGTTTCCTGCTTGCGTGGAAAAGAAAACAAGTTGTAAAAAAAGAAAAGAAAAAAAGGTGTTTATGATGATGTGTCTCATGCAAAAAGCACCCATAATTATACAACAAAAATTGGCACAATCCAAAACACACAATATTGATGCTCCAGCATCTAAAGGGTCTTAAGTTACCCATGGAGATAAAAAGGCCTGAGTATAAGGCAAGCATTGGCACATTTCTTTCCTGACAGAAGGCATTATCATTTTTATAGCTTCCCTGGAGAGTCTCAGCACGTCTCATTTTATTTGAATAAATTATTCATTTTATTTAATTAGGATCATCCACCAGCCTGAAAATTGATTTTGTTTTCTGTATTCAAGATGCATATATGGGGACAGGTAGGTGTCTAGTACTCATCATAATGATTATTTTAAAAAAATGTAGCAAGGGGCTATTCACTCCTCCCCTAAAAGAAGTTGCTACCCATTCAAACTTCCATGGGGCAAAGCAGCAAAAGCAGGAGTTTAGCCATTGCTATGCTGCATATATTAATTAAACTGAAACTTGTCAGCTGTAGCTGATGCAGCACAATCATATACTTGTTTACTAAGGAATAAGGAATAAGGGATGTGGGTGGTGCTGTGGGTTAAACCACAGAGCCTAGGGCTTGCCAATCAGAAGGTCAGCGGTTCGAATCCCCGTGACAGGGTGAGCTCCCGTTGCTCGGTCCCTGCTCCTGCCCACCTAGCAGTTCGAAAGCATGTCAAAGTGCAAGTAGATAGATAGGTATCGGGAAGGTAAACAGCATTTCTGTGTGCTGCTCTGGTTCGCGAGAAGCCGCTTTGTCATGCTGGCCACATGACCTGGAAGCTGTACGCCGGCTCCCTCAGCCAATAACGTGAGATGAGCGTGCAACCCCAGAGTCGGTCACAACTGGACCTAATGGTCAGGGGTCCCTTTACCTTTAAGGCCCTCCAAGTTCAATGACATTTATTCCCTAGTCAGTGCATAGAACTGCAGCCTTAATTGACTAATTGGTTAGATTAGTTTATTTCAAAACTAAATGGCCGTTTTGATAAATTGGGGAGAGGAGGAAGAGGAGGAGGAGGAGGAGGAGGAGGAGGAGGAGGAGGAGGAGGAGAAGAAGAAGAAGAAGAAGAAGAAGAAGAAGAAGAAGAAGAAGAAGAAGAAGAAGAAGAAGAAGAAGAAGAAGAAGAAGAAGAAAGCTGCAGGTGACAAGCATTCTCACATTGACATGAGGCAGTGCCTTTTTCTTTCATGATGCTCACTACAACACGTATACATCATCTATAAACAAAGAAATGTGGATTATTGGTTTTATGCACATTCCAATTTGATGGATCACTTAGATCAGCTGAAACTCATGCAGATGATCCACTGATGGTATCTTTAGTAGGGTGAGAGCCCTAGAAATATTGCAGCAGGAATGGAATATTAGTCCACAACTATTTAGAAAGATCAGATGGATGGATAACTCTGCATAACCCACGGAAGATGTATATGGCACAGGATCATCCAAACAGTGGCCACATGCTTAACTCTCCCATCAGAATCAATGGGGTCTAAAGGTGCTTAACTTTGGCTGTATTATTTCATTATTGTTATGTCTCACCATGTATAAATCATTTATAATGGCATCTCATATTTATATAGAGCCATCTCTATACACAGGAGAAGGGGATGCTAAAAATATTGAAAATAAATATTACAAATAAATGAATAAGCAACAAGCAAGCAGGCATGACACCTCCGTGCCCCCAAGCGGTCCACAATCCAAAATCAACCACAGAGGAAGGGTAAAATGGCAAGGGGAAAATATGTACTGATTTCAGTTATGCATGTACTGGCTCAACCACAATAAGGCATACATAGGAACCAGTGGCAAAGCTAGAAGAAAGAGGAGAAGGGATGCAAAGGGACAATGAATAGGAATAATGTTCCAAACTAGCATCTGAGGAGTTCATACACTGAAGGCTGTTCAATAGCTTCTTGCAATTGTGGCGGAACCAGTACAGTACTTTTTTCTGGGGGGAACGTAGTAGTACACATACCCTTAAACATTTTGTGAATCTTTGTACTTTTGTCAATTTACTGTATTTATTTTCCCTGGTTTGAACTGTAAAATGGTGGTGTTCTTGAGTCAAAATGAGAGTATGCCTAAACATTTGGGGGGTGGGAGAGCACTGGGAGGGAAAGCATCAGGGTACAATCTGGAGGCATATGAGTGAGGCTACCACCTTGCTGAAGCTAAGCCCTGTTCCTCAGGTTGGGAAGAAGGCTAGAACCTGAAGCCAGGATGAGAGCTGCTGCTTCAGGGGTGCCAACACTACCTGGCTTTCCATCAGGCACTGATCTGGGCAGCGGTTCCTATTCACCGCCCCATGCCCCAGAGAAGCTTAATTTGCAGTTAGCCAACCACTTTGGTGGTTACACTTTGGAGATAGATGCTTCTGTAGCTCTGGAGGAGATCATAGAATCATAGAATTGTAGTGTTGGAAGGGACTCTGAGGATGATCTAGTCCAACCCCCTGCAATGCAGTTTTCCCATACAGGATCAAACCTGCAACACTGGGGTTATCAGCACCAAGCTCTAACCAACTGAGCTATCCAAGCTCAGAGAGTGCCCAAGAACCCAGGCCACTGGTGTGAGGAACTTTATGCGCTGAGGCAGGATGTCCAGATCTGATGGTTGCACAGGCTTATTGGCAGTGTGGGCATCTTATGGAGGGTCCTGCTTCCTTTGCTTCTCATATGAGGAGGCCCCAGTGTTCAGAACCCTCTTCACTGCTTCAGATAGTGGGCTACTTGGCTTTAGACTGTTTCAGCTGGCTCTTTTTGGAGGTCTGAGTACTTCAAAAATGGCCCACATTGGTTCCCTACTTGGGCTTCAACCACGGTGGATGTGCATGTCAAATGAGGATACACAGAGTTGCTGCAGATGTTATGTCACAATGGCCAGCGAGTGATTCAGAATCTTTTCAGTGTAATCTTGTACAGGCATGACTGGAAGTACGATTTGCGCATCAGCTGATCCAGATATTTAGCAGGCAGGAGTAATGACTCCGCAGTGATTTGCTTGCAAGAATTCATTCTAGCCCTGCAGCCAAATTGCCATCAAGCTTCTTCACCTTCCCTTTTAATATGAAATTACCCAAATAATAAAAACTTGACAAACCTCCCAAGTACTGTATAATGCCCACCGTACACAATCAAAGAGATGCAAGCAGGGAAAAGGGAGATAACACCTCCATATTCATTTGACAAGAATAGATTAATTATGATGGTCTGCAGCTCTGGGAAAATCTGGACTGTTTGTTCTCCACGGTCAGCATCGATTTACCCTCGCTTGAACTGAGAGGCTATTTAAGCGGTAATTTCAGTTTCCTGCAACTCGGAGGCAATAAATGGATTCTCACTTGTGCTAGACACATTTTATTCTGCGCATTTGTGGGGATGGCGACTGTTGATTATACTCCAGAACCTTTGAAATAATACTTGTGATAACAAAATGTCACTAATGTATGAGGAGGGACATGAAATCACTAGCATTTCTTTTTTGTAAACTCTGCCCTGCAATTTCTTCCTCCCCGCCCCTAGGAATCTTACTCCTCGAACATCATCACATGCCCTAAGTACAATATACCTTTCTGGAGCTAAGTGTTAAGAGCACACATTTTGTGTGCAAAAGGTCCCAGATTCAATCCCTGGAATTATCCAGCTTGGGCTGAGAATATCCTGTCAGAAAACTGGGGGAGGCTGCTGCCAGTCAGTGTAGAGAATACTGAGCTAGATGGACTAGTGGTCTGAATCACTACAAGGCAGATTCCTGTGTTCTTTTGCTTGCTCTTTCCTGTTTATAGAAGCAGGAGCAGAAAATAGCTGAGAGTGTGCCCACACAACTGGTTCCTTCATTGCCGGTGGCCTGGTGCAGTTTTGTAGCACAAATGCTGAAAATAGTAACTACAATTGGATAGGATTCTGTGCAATGGATTACGCTAGCCAGTGCCCCTCAATGAATACTTATCCACAAACTAGTTTTGCAGCTTTAATTATAGAATGCACACTAGCCTTCAGTCTTGCCCCTCCCCTCATGCAGCTGTTGGGGCTGTCTGCCACCTTTATGAACATCGCTTGTACATTTATGTTCATCCCTCAGAAATACCTTTTAAAATAGATGCAAATCTTCTCCAGGGTTTGGGGAGGGTGGAGGTATGTTGGTGATGCTGCAGGGACTAGCCAGTTAGGGTGCCTTCACTGCTAACTTCCCCCTGTTTGGGCTGAGATACGGCAGAATCATTCCCCCACCCGCCAAAGCTCACCCTCAAAAAGAAAAGAAAATATCCCACTTGTTTGTTTACAAAGCAGAAGAGGAGCTAGCATACCACCTCCATTCTATGACTCTTAAATTGTTGCGTGTGTTTTCATTCCAGTCTGCTGTTTAGATCAGCAAAGATGAGTATAGGCACAGGTGTTCTGTAGCTTACAGGTATCAGATGCTCTGAATGCAGTGCACCTTGCGCATAGCTTGATGGGTGATCAGATGAGTCAGCATCAGTCGCAGTAGCAGGAACATGTCCCGTTATGGAGCACATAGCACTCAGCTATAACCAAGCATTATATATTAAAAAGAGAGCTACTGCATTATAAGAACTACAGCTCCCATCAGTCCCAGGTCACCCAGCCCAAATCCAACAGGCTAACTGCTAAGAACTCTTTGCCATGACTGTTGGCTGATCCTAATAAACTTGATATTATGCTAGGTACCATTGCTCGGGGGAACAGAGAGGGTTGTAATGGGTTATAGCCAACAGAGCCATCCCATTATCACAAGGAATTCTGCTTGTGCAATTGAACTTCCGCTTCCTCTCCCCGCCCCGCCCCCCATGCAAACAAACCCTTATCTGCTTTGAGGGTCCCCTAACCCTCTGGAGTGGATGAGGGCATGTTGGAAGAGTTAAGGAAAAGTTCCATTGTGCAAGCGAAAGTCCTTTCACTAACAGGATGAGTTCATTGGCTACAGCCCTGTATCTATATATATATAGGTATATAGATGCATGTAAGATTATGTATATAATCTGCTGTCTGCATTTTTTGGACTCTTTTTGGATGTCTTGCACTTCTAAATCTTCCACTACACTACTGCCCAGGGCAGGGGGAGATATCCTTGTGTTTGGGTGTTAGAGGCAGTGCTGTTTAAATGTTACACCCCAGTGCCTCAATTCAATGGTTTAGGCTAAATAACCTGGAGGTTCATTCCAGTTATGTAATTCAATGAGCATCTCTCTGGGTTAACTTGCAGTTAACTCGGAGGGATGTTCTTGTGACTCACATTGTGGAAAGGTATTAGGGGGGTGGGGAGAGAAGTGGCAAAGAAATTTGCATATCTTGTAAACACACAGGCATTGTGTGCTAGAGATTAAGAAAAATATTTCCAACTCTAAATCCATTATTGTGCAGCCGTTTGCCAGTGCTAAATTCAATTTAGAAAAATAACAAAACAAAAGGGAAGAGCAAATCTCTCGGCTTATAGCATTAATCAGCAAATATGAGTTTGCCTTGATGGCACAAAATGGATGTAACGGGAAATTCAAATGCAATGGCCATCAGGCTGGTATGCCACCAACTCAATAAAGGGCATAATCTAAAAGCTATTTTTAAAATAATAGAAATGATCACGCTGTTCTCAGACATCTTTTCCCCAAAACCCTAATAATGGCACGTGTGTTTTAGCACTCAGCGAACGTACCAGATCAGCAGTTCCAGAAGTTGCTGTTTTCTCCTTCTCTATAAATTTAGCTCATACCAGACAGCATCTGAGCTAATTCAACAGTGCTGTTAGGTAATTTTTGCTCTACTCTTAATGGTTTTGTTCTTTAGAAGGTACCGTGTTCCTTCCAAATGGGGTGGAAGGTCAACTCTGAGACTAAGAAAGAGGAGGAAGCTGACACGGAGTTCTGCCCACTGGACTGGTTGTAAATAGAAGGCTGGCAGATGGGGGCAGACTGAGACAGAACTTCATTATGAATTAGTCTTCACTGAGTTGAGCATTAATACTTTTGAGTGCCACCCCCAATCTGCAAGCAAAGGTTCCCACCATTACCAAGTGTTTAGTTTCCTTGGAATGAAGGTCAGCAGAGACTGCGGAGTCTTTAGGACATATGGTTTCATTTACACATAAATACAACCTGGACATAAGATGGAAGGGCTCGCAATATTTAACACACCAGCAGATTTTGCATCCCTATTAGGTTTCCAGGACAGCCCCCAGGGTTCAGCACAGAGCACACTTGTCTCCGTGTTTCCAGCTTCCAGTATGAGCCAGACTCACACAACTTCCACATATACAGCCCTCCCCATCTTGGCCGCTTCTTCATCCCAGGTCGGATGATGTGGCATCCAGCCAGGTGAGATGGGGAAAGGCCCATCCATTTGTCTCCATAGCAACAGCGCCCACTTTTTAAGATGTGAATGATGAGTACAACTGACCGGCTTGGGCCATTACCTTAACAAAGGAACTACCTGGTAGTTTGACTGGTTCAACAGGTTCCCTTGTATCCTCACAGATACAGGATCACAGGTTTGGTAGGGACCCAGGGTATCATCCGACTGATTCTCCAAAAAATATATAATGATACATTAATATAATTGAGGCATGTTTATATTTCCCTTAAACCCCCCCCCCCGAAAGAAATTACAGCAATTACTGCCAAAAAAGACAAAAGTAAAAGAACAGAAAAATATATCCTGCATTAATGGAAATGTAATATTCGTGACACAAACTTGTTCTTGATAAATTAAAGCATACTTTAACATTTCATAACTAAAGCATTGCTTAGCTTATGAGTTCTACAAGCATTTTCTCTAAGTATATCTCAGGGAGTTTTTAATATGAAGTGCTTTAGAATTTCTCAAATTAAATTTTTAATGCTGTAATCTCTATAATGTGTGCACTGCTGGCAGGCTGTGATTTTCCACAGAATAAACTATTTTCCTTGCGGACTATTTTGTTTCATTTGGAATAGCGGGGTGTGTGTGTGTGTGCCCTGCGTAAGCGACAAGGAAAACCAAGAGTGCACTGTGAACTACCACGGAAATCAAAGATCCTGCAAAATAATAATTTCACCCCAAGAGTCTTGCTATCTAATCAGGGCAACCGTGTACCAAAGACCCCTCAGCTCAAGGGTTACAGGAGCAGCAGAACACTAGATAAACCATTGCCATGACAAAGGCATCCACAGAACCCCTTGGGTTCAGGCAAGGTGGAGTTGGCTGCCTCCCCATGCCCACTGGGTTTGCACACAGTGACTTGTTTCTCAAGTGGCATATGCACTGTCTTCCTGCCCGTGTGTCACTTCCTGCACCTGCATGCATATGCATTACCACTTCATTCCCTTCCCAGCCATCAGCAGAGATGTAATATGCTCCTGTGTGCTTTCTAGCCCAGATGGTGGTGGTGCAATTGCCTTGGCAAACCCTGCCTGGGTTTGAGCTCTCCTTTGACACATTCAGCTTCCTCCTCCTCTAGCCCCTTCCGGACAACCTGTTTTTATTGAGCATTCATCCTGATCTCATTGCACAAAGCTGACACAAAGGCGAGGCTATGTTTGCTTCCAGATGACTTGTTTCATGAGCATTCAACCTGGTCTGTTTGCAGAGAGATTAGACGCCATTGCCTGTTTATTAGCAGTCATACCCATTTGCTTGTGGGGAGTTTAGATGACCTGCCAAAGCCAGAGTTACCTCACATTTTCCAGCGCATTTTCCCATAGTTTTCCTTATTGCAAAAAGTCTGGTATTGGGGGGAGTGGGTTTTGTTTGTTTGTTTGTTTTTGCCAGAGCCCCAAATCAGCTTTAATTGTGCTATCAGAATTTATGTGGTTGAATCTCACCTGAAAATGGTGGCCATCTGAAAGCACCTTTAGTCCAGTCTTTATTAAGTATTCATTCTGATTTGTTTTCAGGGGTGTTCTACAACACTGTAAGGTTGGGCTCTTTGCTGGGCTCTTTGCTGACCCCTGGTGGTCCCCTTATACTATGGGACCCTGTATGTAAGTGGCCTCCTTGGCTCTTTCTATCGGCCCGTGTGGGACCAGCACGGGTGGCCGGGCCTAGTGAACTTTTAATTCCTTACCCCTACAGTTATGATTCATGGGTTCCCACTTAATTTTATTATGATTTTAAATGTGATTCAAATTTTATTTTAAACTAATCATTTGATTTTGTGTTTTTAATGTATTAGATACTTGGTGTTAGTCTCGGCTGGGGAGGGTGAGGTATAAATAAAAGTTGTTGTTGTTGTTGTTGTTGTTGTTGTTAAGTTCTCTGTAAATGGTGTTTGCTTGGAACTAAGAATTGTGCTTTGCATGAGTAGTCATCAAGCTTAAAACCCTTACTGAGTGTAAATAAATATAAAGCTCCCATCGTTCAGCCCGCACACTGAGGTCCAGCTCCAAGGGCTCTCTGGCGGTTCCCTCACTACGAGAAGTGAAGTTACAGGGAACCAGGCAGAGGGCCTTCTCAGTAGTCGAGCCCACCCTGTGGAATGCCCTCCCATGAAATGTCGAAGTGAAAAATCATTATATGACCTTCTGTAAACATCTGAAGGCAGCCCTTGTATCAGAATGCTTTTAATGTCTGGTGTTCTGTTGTGTTTCTGTATATTATGCTGGAAGCCATCCAGAGTGGGCAGGGTACAAAA
Source organism: Zootoca vivipara (assembly GCF_963506605.1). NCBI lineage: Eukaryota > Metazoa > Chordata > Lepidosauria > Squamata > Lacertidae > Zootoca > Zootoca vivipara. The sequence continues at coordinate 46,185,395 of NC_083285.1, read as the reverse complement.
ATATTATTATTATAAATTATTATTAATCTAGTTTTGTTTCAGAAGTGCCTCCTCATTACTGTGAACCTCTGAATGGGGAATAGGTGAGCACAGGGCATCCTTCACACAAGTAAAACACCTGATTGTGGTTTTAATAAAACACTGTCACAAATAGTTAAAACAGACTTCTCTAGCGTTGTTAACAGGGAGAGTTGAACCTGCTGCACACCCAGAGAGTCTGTCACATTTGTCACAAGGGGATTCTAGCTAGCCATCCTAGGAGCATGTGTGGAGGGCCACTATAGCAGAGGGTAGCTCAGATTTTCCTCTGGCTGCAACTGGTGCTTCTACCTGGTTCTCCATGTTGGGTGAATCCAGTGTTGCAGAATGCACTCCCTGCCCCCATTCCAAGGACACATTGGTTCCCTCTGTGTCCATGGAGCATTGATGTTGGCTCACCACTTGAGAGTCTGGCTGCATTTCCTTGGATGATGATGGAGCTGCACCCACCATTTCCCCAACATGTTTGTATCTTCTGATTGTACACACACACACACACACACACACACACACACACACACACACACACACACCTCCAAGGCTGAGTGGCTATGGCTGTGACTGGGAATTAGGAGAAAAGAGGGAAACAGCAGTTTGAGTCTAAAAGTAGAGCAAAAAAGAATAAGCAAAATGGTTGCAGAGATGATAAAGGATGGCAAAGTGACATGGGGTTAGAAAAGATGACAAGGAAGACAATTGGGTGGGGAAATCGTATTAAAAGTTGCCAGGTCATGCACACATGGAAGAAATGGAAGTCTATTTTCTGCCTTTTCAGGGGTGTTATTTGCCAGACACAATTTTAAAATCACCACTGGCATCTGTGCAGCTGAATTTATGAATCCCTGAGCCACTGACCGTTTGGGGCAGAAATTGTTCTCTTGCATTTTTAAAAAACTTCAGAACATTTATATTTTCTCAGACTGACATCTGCATTTAATGGAGATTTGTGCAATTGAACAGCTTACCAATTGCTTGTCTGACATTCATGAATGAATACAAGAAAACGCCTCTCTCCCTGAAGAAGAAAGTTATGTCAGTCTCTTCTTTCAGCTGTTCCACTGCAATTAGGTTTTAAATGGGAGGAAATTGGTTTGTGTGTTTTCTGTGTGTTAGATTTTGATTGGGGTTTTTTGTGTGAAATTTGAATGCAAATACCACTCAAGGGAGAGAGAGGAGGCAAATATGTGTTAACTGATATATGAACTAGATGATATTAAAAAGCTTGTGTTCCTATTTCATGTTCTAAAACTTAAGTTGCACTTTTAGAGGTGCTGTCATCTGAAAATATTTGGACAAGGAGACAGCACTGGAATTAACTGCGTTTTTAGCACGTTCTCTCCATGAGCTTTTCCACCTAGCTGTCATTAGAAGAACTGGTAATTAAAACTTGTAGCTGAGTTTGCTCATTTCCTCCTCCCTCCCAATCCATTTTCCACTTAGCTTGTGTCTTTTTAGATGTTAAGACTGACAGTTAGGACTTTTTTTAAAAAAAGTGATCCTGAAAGTTGTGTTGAAAGCCTTTTTGGCTGAAGAGTGGAATAACATTCCTTTAAATTAATTAATCTCTGGGCTGATAGAAACTGGATTCCAACAATGTCTGGAGGGCCACAAGTTAATTATGCTAAGGAGAAGATTCTATCAGAAATCCCTTGATTTGTTTCAATGCAACATCAGAGCTTGGATGAGATGACCCTTCCAGCTGAAGGGAGGGAAGAGAGGGAACTCTGGGGTTAAAAGGGATCCTGAAAGGCAACCAAAGTTTAACAGGTGCCTGCTTGCAATGTGCTCAAAGCAGTCATCATCAGAGGCCTTGCTCCATGACCCACCATCTATGAAATATGGCTGGTTGGAGTATAGCCTTTTTAGTTGCAGCACCCAAGCTGTGGAACTTCCACCATAAAGAGGTTCCTAGAGTATTCCTAGAGCAGGCATGTCAAATCTGCGGCCCTCCAGATGTTTTGGCCTACAACTCCCATGATCCCTAGCTAGCAGGACCAGTGGTTGGGGAAGATGGGAATTGTAGTCCAAAACATCTGGAGGGCCACAGGTTTGACATGCCTGTCCTAGAGTGTTGCTGGTGGTCCAAGTAGTCCAATGTTCTGCTCAGAGTAGGAAAATCAGAGCTAGAACATCCTCAACAGATTCAGCTGCCTCCTCCTTTTTTAATCTTAGGCAATCAGCTAAGATGATCTTATTCTCCCTAGCTTTTAATCTGGCTTTGAATTTCTTGTCTTCTTGCAGATAGTGTTTTGGTTGATTATCTTCAGCACAGTTTTATAGTATTGTAACTGGATATTATTGTGCTTCTCTTCTTTTATTGTGAGCCCGTTTGCGGACACACTTCAAGACCACAGTGTGATCCTAGGGCCAAATGATTTCATAAACAAACAAACAAAATGAAATCCCTTTACTTAAAAAACAGAAGTTGGTGCATCTGCGTTGAATTTAAAGAAACTAAGCATCTGCATCTCTTTGAAGATTAGGGGGCAATTAATAGGAATGTGGTGGGGGGGAATCACATTCATCATCATGAATCAGTGCAGACATAGGAATTGACCTTTTGAATAACACAAGAAGTTGTGGGTCAGAATAGTTTGCTTTTCAGGAGGGTGTTTAGTGAAGGAAAGATATGTAGAAGTCATTGGGAAGGTCTGGTGAAGGTCAACAGAGCAGATGAATTTGCATAAGATGAAGGACTGCAGGATGAGAGCTATTTAGCCTGCAAGGGTGAATGGTTACAAGGTGGCATGTCTGAGACATTCAGGATGATCAAAGGTTTGCTGCAAAATAGATTGATTCTCTCTCTTTACCTCAACCCCCCCCCCCCAACATTACGAGAAGCAGCAGCCACTTGCTGACTTTAAAGGGCAGCAGGTTGTGAACCAATAAAACAAGAAATAATTCTTGGTGCAGCATAGCATTAACCTATAGAATTCATTGCCCCAAGAGGTCACTCCAACCCAACACTAGAGCTAGATTTTAAAGAGGGTTGGCTAATTTTATATGTTTGCTAATAACATTTTGGACTATGAAGGCAGTAAGAGTAATGAGGGAAATGAACATTTTCAGGTCATAAAAGAATTGCCTTTGAGGTTAAAGAGATTCAATGCCCTACAGACCTCTTTTGCTTTGCACCTGTGTCCATGTTGTGTCCACTGCTTAGAAAAGCCTCTCTCTGTCAAGTTACCCCATTCAAATCCCTCCTCAAAAACCTAATCTCCCACGGAAACCATTGGGAATCTGGCTGTTGATTTCAGTGGAGTCAGAATCCTACCCTAAAAGGATTAAAGCATTATCCCTTCAGCTCAGAAACAAGTATCAATATTAGTTCATTTTTGCAAAGCAGCTCAGCTGAGCAAGTCAGGCACAAAACAGTGAGCTATAGGAGCTCTGAAGCTAGGGCTCTTTGAAAGTAGCCAGCCTGTATTTTTAAAGGAATGCTCCACGTACAGTCTGCAAGATTGTCTTTCTTACTCGCACTGTGGTAGCACATTGTGTCAACAGGGCAGAAATCGTGTCTGTTATTGGTTAAGAATATGTGAAGTCCTTAGCAAGAAAGTGTATTATCTGCAAGAGCCCTGCATCTCTTATGGGACAGATTAGGTGGTTGATATTTAAGGGCAGGGATGGCCAACATGACTCATAATGAAGCCACATGTCTTAGAATATTGGTGTCCTAATGGCCCAGGTGGCGCTGTGGGTTAAACCACAGAGCCTAGGGCTTGCTGATCAGAAGGTCAGCGGTTCGAATCCCTGTGACGGGGTGAGCTCCCGTTGCTTGGTCCCAGCTCCTGCCAACCTAGCAGTTCGAAAGCATGTCAAAATGCAAGTAGATAAATAGGAACCACTACAGTGGGAAGGTAAACGGCGTTTCCATGCGCTGCTCTGGTTTGCCAGAAGCGGCTTTGTCATGGTGGCCACATGGAAGCTATACGCCGGCTCCCTCGGCCAATAATGCAAGATGAGCGTGCAACCCCAGAGTCGGTCACGACTGGACCTAATGGTCAGGGGTTCCTTTACCTTTAATGGCACCTTAAAGCACATGTCAGATGCTGCCTCTACCCCACTCTCCTCTGAGAAGGATATAGTTGCTAATCACTTAGAGATGTTTCATAGGAAGTGGACTAAATACATGGACTAAAATATATAAAAAATCAAATAAACATCCACCTTGTTCAGATGGTATATGACCCCCACCTACCCACACCCTGTGTCCTTTGCTCTGACCCTTCTCTCTTTCACTCTTTTGTTGGTTTCCTAAATACTCAAAATTCTCTCCTCTCTCAATTCCCAGTGGTGTCACAGCTTCATTGTACACCACGGTGGCAGTGCCGTATCAGCTTAATTGGGAATTGTTGTTGGCCGTGACTTTTCTGAGGAACCAACTTCCCCAACTCTGCTGTATTGTGACTTGAGCTCAGCCTGCAAGGAGAGGAATCCCTCGCACAAGGCACAGACCCAATTTTCAGACTTTCCCTCCTGTGCAGGACTTAGCTGCCATTGTGAAGCCAACAAGCAGCTTCTCTAGAGTTACTTTGGAACTAGTCTGTTTCAGTGCTGGTGCTGCCAGCCTGATCTTGGCAGGCTGGACACCTCACCCCCCCCCCCAGTCTTGTGGACGGTATCACATATCATCCAGCTGTTTGTTTTAGAAGGCAGGGGAGAAAAAAGGAACCTTTAACTCCACTGTTTACTCTGCTGGCTAAGTAATAAATTAAACAGGATTAAGACGAGCATTGGCATACACACACTGTCTCACACACCATAAGCCTACTTGTCTTATATATGTAGCATTTATTTCTGACTGGTGTGAGCAGAGAGCCCATCACTCATTTCACATTCTCTATCTCCTGTGAGTTAGCTCAAAGTCCCTTATCTGTCTCCCTCCTGCCAATATTTTCAAAGCACAAACACACACCACCCCATGCACACACATTCTCTCTTGCTGCCCCTCCTGCTTTCTCTCTGTCACTCTGACCAAGGAGGAACTGGCGCTGTGACCTTCGTATAGCATTTTGTGTGTGCACGCCCCCACCCCCGCCGCAAGAGCAATGGTTGGGAAAGAGCTCCAATTAAAAGGCATGTCTGATGGTGCAATGCCTCTTCCTCAAATGTATCACTCTGTGCAACTGCCCCATGTTGTCTTTCCATAAATACATTTTTGGTTCTACCCTTAGATTGGGTGTTCCTGGTGTTGATGACCTTTGAGGGGGGTGGCTAGAGAAGCATTAAATTTGCAAAGCTAAAGTGTCTCCAGCTTAGATCAGTAATAGCAAACCCTCTTCAATGGAACTGGGGATGCTTTGCAGAATACCACACAGCTTTTCAGTACCACACAGCTGTGCTGAAATGATTTGTAAAAACAGGAAAGGCGAAAGAGCCATTTCACAGATTACATGGCAACAAATTCAGGTTAGCCACTAACTTGTTATCTAGAGGTGCAGTCAATCCCAAATCTCTGAGGAGTCTAACTGCATCACAGTAAATGAGCTTTTGGAAACTAGTTAGCATTCTGCCCCAGAGGTGGTCCCACCCTTGGGACAGGATTCCAGCCAAAGTGGGAACATGCAGTAGACTCAGGTGGAATCTACACACATATAAAAAAACGTTCTGTAAATGGGTTTGTTGTTTTTTTAAGCATTTTTTAAAATACATTGAATTTTCCCTAAGGTTCACCATCGCCATCTAGTGTCACATGGTATATTGCACTTAGAACACACTTAAAATGTTTATTTGCAGCTATATAGCTGAGTCCGTAGGGACGTGGGTGGCGCTGTGGTCTAAACCACAGAGCCTAGGGCTTGCCGATCAGAAGGTTGGTGGTTCAAATCCCCACAATGGGGTGAACTCCCGTTGTTCGGTCCTAGCTCCTGCCCACCTAGCAGTTCGAAAGCACGTCAAGCGCAAGTAGATAAATAGGTACCACTCCGGCAGGAAGGTAAACGGTGTTTCCGTGCGCTGCTCTGGTTTCGCCAGAAGCGGCTTAGTCATGCTAGCCACATGACCCGGAAGCTTTCTGCAGACAAATGCTGGCTCCCTCGGCCTATAGAGCAAGATGAGCGCCACAACCCCAGAGTCGTCCGCGACTGGACCTAACGGTCAGGGGTACCTTTACCTTTACCTGAGTCCGTAGAGTCTTGGGGCACCAGGTCACATACCACTATTTCAGGCTCCAGAAAGCAAAATCAAGTCAAGCAAAGCAAAAGGCAGACCCAGATAAGCAAGGCCAAGAAAAGCAAATGTAAAAGGCCAAAAGGTGAACAAGTATAGTGGGCAGCACCCTGGATAGCTCCAAGTAGCATCTAACCTCTAAGGCAGTTTGAATTGTGCTTCAACAACTGGATAAATGCATAAGAATGAAGTTTGTTTTATAGCTGGCATATTAAGATACATGAAATGAAACAAAACTTGACTCTATCCTAGCACTTTCTCTTTCTTCAGATGTGAGCCGCTCTCCGGAATTCTAGAGAATATGATATTGTGGGTGGAATGATATCATGTCCCATTCAACAAAAGTTGCATGGGTCAGGAGATGGAATTATCTTTCTGTCTATAAATGCATCTAGATTAGCTGCTGGGTTGTGATGAGGTTCACTAAAATGCATTTAGCCAAGCCTAGATATTAGCTCACCGTTCAAATTACTTTATCAGAAATCTATTATACACATTACCATTTTTATTTTCAGAGCAGCTAAGGTGATTTCTTTTTCCCCTCCCAGCCAACAGAGTTACAATCTACTTTTATAGAATAAATTGCTATAAATTATGTTAGCAGCAGCATAAACAGAGGTAATAGATCCCTGTCTCTATAGTAGCAGCTGACAGAGTTATGCAAATGCAAGATGTCATGTCTATTTTTGAGTTTATTCTGATGCTGATGAGTCTCCATTAATGTTCGTATCTCATTTTAGTTCAGAAGCCTTTTCATTCAGAAGCCTCAAGGGTAGAAAATTTTCATCTAGTCTGATTCCACTTGATGAACTTGGATACAGCCCTGAAGGCTAGATGATATGACATATTAGGCAGGCTTATTTATTATAATAATAAAGTTTTATTTAGTTAAAGGAAAACAAAATCTGATGGTACTCAGTGCATTTAGACCAATAATGGCTGAATAATCTAATTTTTTTTAGTAATGTTCAATGATTAGAAAACCTAAAACCAGTTATTGGGAGGAAGGAACTTGTACAAATCTTGTCAGTTTTAACCACCAGAGTGAATAGGTTTTCAGGTAGAAAGGTGTGTAAGTTGGAAAAGATTTCAGTTTTTCAGAAAGGTATATTAAGGGGAGAAAGTCCAACTACATAGCACTTGAACTGAACACTGCAAAACTTTAGGGACAGTAAAGTTCCTCTCCTTCCTCTATAACTTTTAACAGAACTTGTTTCACCTCATGTCAGAGACAAGACAGAGGAGGAGTGGTGGTGGCCACCTCCCCAGCCTAAACCTTCCAGAGAAAAGGAAGACAGTATAGATTTACAACAGTGGTTTGCGGGAGGTCATAGCACAGAGGCAGATGAAGGGCAAAGTTGGGAAATAATGGGAGAGGAAGAGGAGGCAGAGATGGAGCAGGTGGCTGACACATTAGCATTCCAGACCTGCCCCCCTCTCCCAGAACCCGGTGGGCATTGAAAGTAGGAGAGCATAGGGCTCGGAGACAAATGACCCTAAATGGCCACAATAAGGTGGGTGCTGCTGTTGACGATTGAGGAAGTGAAGAGAAGGGGGGGGGTGAATTACTTGGAGCAACACCATTACTCCAAGAGGCTGCATTTCTAAGCCTCTGTCTGTGAATATTGAATAAAAGACATTGGTAAGAACTTTCCCTGTCTTATCTATTCCTGGCAGCCTTCCGTGGGGGGATCAGATTCCCTGATGCCTGAGACCTCCCTCCCTTCCCTTCCAAACATCAGCAATCATGTATAGTGGGGATGGAGAACTGAAGAATGCATCAGATAAGACCTTCTAGATTCTAGAAGATCATCATGATGCTGGATCTATTGAGTAAAAGTTATGAACAAGTTGCATGGGCACCATTTTGGACAGGAGCTGCACATATATGATAAGCTTTATAATTTGGCCCATAGAGTCATCTGTTTATTGATGTTGATGTTGGTTAAACATTTAGTTGGGGTTGGAAATTATTTTAATTTGGGTATAACTGTAAACTGTTTATTATTGTTATTATTGTTGTTATTATTGGTTTCTATTGATTTATTGGTTTGTTTGCTGTTTGTATAGGATATTTTGTTTTTTAATGTTTGATGCTTTGTTGTGTTTTTATTTATGTTGTAAGTTCCCAGAGTTGCTGGGGAAATCCGGCAAGGTGGACAGGATATAAATTTTATAAATATTATTAAAATTATTATTATTCTTTAACAAGAGAGGCCTGCTGGAGCACACTCAAACTGCTCTGGCCAAGTGCTCCCAAATCTTGCTCCAAATGTAGTACTGTTAGTCTACAGCAGTGGTAGAAAACTTCTGGTCTATGGGGCAAATATACTGACCTCTCAGTATAGCTGGCCTCTCATAACATAATCATGTTAAGTATAGCCTAGTGAAAAATTGAGTTCCTGGCATACAGGTAGAGCAGCATTCTGTGCCCTTTAGTGCTGTTGTTCTAATTTCCCAGTATCTGAAATCTAGTTAAACGAAGAAATTGAGGAAGAAAGACCAATATCACAGTAATATAGTGGGGAAACATATATTTGCTTAAAGAGGAATCTACTCAGTAGGGCTGGTTCATGTTTAATGCACACTTTCATGTTTAATGCAGACTTTCAGTGTTTGGAAGGGCGTTCGTGTCTTGCTGTGATTATACGTTAGGCAACTGTGGCAGGGAAGAAAGTGTGTGATTCTAATCAGAATTGCAGTGTAAGAGACAGAGGAGTGGAAACCTTGTTTAACAGCACCACCAAGGGGCCATGTGCATAAGCATGATTCCCCCCCCCCTTTAAAATATTTGTATGCCACCTTTAAGGTTTAAAAAACGACCCAAGATGCTGTAAAGTTCAAATGCAATACAATAGAAGTCAGGGGGAAATAAACCAACCAGACCAAATTAATATTTTTAAACTATTTTTAAAAAGCAAGAACACAGTTGAAAAAAGCACACATAAGCAAGCAACAATTGAAAAAAGCACACATAAGCAAGGATTATCATAAAATCTTGAAGTGTTAGGGTCTACCAAAGCACAGCTGGTAAAGTACTGTACAGTATTCCAGAAATGTGGGGGCACTGCAAGAAGGCCCTTTCCGTTGTGCCCCCCAGTTGAGATGGCATGTGCATCTGTTTTTTGTTTATTGCTGATACTATTTTTTGAATTATTTAAATACAGTATTTGCTTTTCACTCTTGTCTCTTTGTAAACCACTTTGAGTTTTTACAATCAAGCAATATATACAATTTATGAAATGAGTAAAATAAGAAAATCTAGGCACGATTAAATCTATTCTGAAGGAGCTGAATGTGGCATTGATCAAGAACAGAGATAACTAGAAACACTGCATATACATTGCCATAATTAGACAGTAGCAGTCAACTTCCAGTGCAAAATGGATTCATTGGTTTTCACAGGGCATTAGACTATCACTTTGTCTATTTCCAAAGGTAGAATTTGATTGCTATATTTCAGAGACACCACTCTCATCTTACTAGGTCCTCCACATAGGTATGTGTGCGTACACATATTACACTTCCTGCGCACACATTCTCACTGGGCCTAGAAAATCCCATTTTTGATGTAGACACTGGGAACCTTCAAGCAATTAGCAGACCACAGTGCAAGATTAGGCTGCAATTGGCTTGGTGGGTCGCAAGCTTTAAACCTACCCTAAATCTATTCCAAAGCTCACTCAGCCAATACAACTGTGCCTTGTAAGCAAATGCAGTAACAGTCACAGACTGGAGGGGTAAGATTGTACGACACCTCTGTTGTCAGACACTCACTTTGCTGCTACAGAATGTTAGCAGTTATTCAATCTTCCTGCATCAGAGCAAGAGGTGAAACACCGAGAAAGACTATAGCTCTGCGGGGAGAGTGCATGATTTGCCTGCAGAAAAGCCCAAAGTCAATCCCCAGCATCTCCAAGTGGGTATAGGAAATATTCTTGTCTGAAACCAGGGAAACCCGCTGCCAGTCAGTGTAGACAATACAGAGCTAGATTGACCAATGGTGTGATGTGTTATAAAGCAGCTCCTTATGCAAGGACCTCTCCACTGGCTCAGCTGGGACCAATTGCCATTTGGCTGCCCATAATAATAATTATTATTATTATTTAGCATTTATACCCCACCCATCTGGCTGGGTTTCCCCAGCCCACCCACATGATGCCCACTCCATGATGATGTAACATTATGAAAAAGTTGGAACATGAATTTGCTTTTTGCTTTTCCTTCTTGTATTACGTCTTGTATCTTAGGCTGTAAGCATTATTTTAAAATGGTCTATGGGAAGGGAATATGTAGATGAAGGAAATAAAATATATAGAAAGTGAGAAAGTCTAGTTTCATTGGCTACTAGAAACAACAGGCTACTGAGCCCAAGGAAAATTTGTGGGTGGTTTCTTTAAAATTAAATTTTTCAAGTAAGAATGAAGAATGCAAATTTTAAAAATATCATAGCTTTATATTGATAAGACAACAGGTCATAGCTGCCAAGTTTTCCCTTTTCTCACGAGGAAGCCTATTCAGCATAAGGGAAAATCCCTTTAAAAAAGGGATAACTTGGCAGCTATGCAACAGGTGCTGTGCTGCCTTATCTCAAGAAGAGATGTACATACCCAGAAAGGAAGGGGGAAATCTGTTTTCCTTCTTTCTGCCTCCTCCTCTTCCTAAGATTTGCTGTTCTTGTGCTCAGTCAGCTGCCTGCCTCTCTGAATATTATAGACAAATTCTATGTGAACAAAGCCTTGAAATTCATTTACAGTTGTCATTGGAATAAAAGCATGATAACAGCTGTTCATCCTACTAATTTTACTAGAGCAGTTTATGGGGGTGTTTGAGCATTGATAATGTGCAAATCTATTAGTCATCATAATCTTTTATTCAGGTTTCTTCAACCAGAAACAATTACGGAATGGAAAATAAATAAGCAAACTAACAACGGCCAAAATAGGCAGTGTGTGGGAGACTTTCTGATTTCCTTATTTGTTTGTTCATGTCCGTAGGATGAAAAAGCACTATTACCCCGTTTCCTTTTTTAATACGTAGTCATAAAGTAAGCCATGGCAGGGTTTTTAAGCATTTGAGAAATACAAGACATATCCCAAAAATAAGCCATACTTCCGTGCTACGGAAACCAACCCCCACAGGCACCTCCACTCACAGAGTCACTCTATGTACTGCAGGAGTGCAATCAGCTGTGAAGCGGCGCTCCAAGAGCTCCGCTTAACAGCTGATCGCGCTCCTGCCTTGCTGGCTACATCCCTGCGCTCCGCCTTCTCGTCCACCACCGTCCCTGCCGCTTCCGTGCTTGCCGCCAACGCTGGGCTCACTGCTTCTTCCTTGCCTGGCCTGGCCAAGGAGCTTGGAGCGCCCTGCAGCGGCGGGCGGAGCGTCTGAGCCAGTGGCCTCCGCCTGGCCCGGCCAAGGACACCTGCCGCCCCGCCACCCGGAACCAATGGCTGCTGCAGCGCCGTGCACTCAAGAGAGCCCAGCAGTGCCCTGAGCCAGTGCCCTGAGCCGCAAAAACTGTACCGGTAATAATAAAAAAATAAGACATCCCACCGAAAGTAAGCCACCCTGTGGGTTTTTTTAGGGAAAAAAAGTTATAAGAAGGGGTCTTAAAAAAGGAAAAACACGGTATTGTGGTGGAATAAGAGAGAAGGAGCAGTGTTATTGCAGGAGCAGATCCAAGCCTCTCAAGCTGATTTAATACTTGTGGAAGAGTGTAATATTGTTTTGCTGCAGCACATAATAAAATATGGCTTTACACTGATGGAAAAAGATATACCAGATTTACAGTGAAGGTGCAAGTTTGGATGCAAGTGTATCATGCTAGCTAACAGCCCAATTCTATGTATATTAATTCAGAAGTAAATTTGACTGAATTCAATGGAACTTTCAGGAATCATCTACTAATGTTATCAAAACTTAAACTGGACTCTGTTCCAGTTCTCAAATCTACGATGGCCAAGGAATGCACCTCTCATTAACTGACACTGGAACTTAAAATAGCAGTGCATAAACCAAAAGGGCAAACTATTGCTTGTGGCAGGGATCAGCTGCCCTCAATCAGCTGCATGTGGGAAATGTGCAATTTCCCACATGCAGATAACTCCAGCAGGGCTTGTATTCAGTGCTAAACTTAAATTCAGCACCTTAAGCAAATCCAACTTGTGGCAGGGATCAGATGCATTTAGAAGCTCTGATCAGCAGCTCCTGAACACCTGGCAGTACTTGTATTTGGTGACAAATTTAAAAGGTGCTGAATTCAACTCCTGCTTGCAGAGGATCAATTGGGAGCACACTATAATGCTCGAAATTGTCTTTTCTCCAGTATACCTGAAGGAGCGTCTCCTCCCCCATCGTTCTGCCCAGACACTGAGGTCCAGTGCCGAGGGCCTTCTGGCGGTTCCCTCGCTACGAGAAGCCAAGTTACAGGGAACCAGGCAGAGGGCCTTCTCGGTAGTGGCACCCACCCTGTGGAATGCCCTCCCACCAAAGGTCAAAGAAAACAACAATTACCAGACCTTTAGAAGGCATCTTAAGGCAGCCCTGTTTAGGGAAGCTTTTAATGTTTGATGGATTTCTGTATTTTAATGTTTTGTTTGAAGCCGCCCAGAGTGGCTGGGGGAACCCGGCCAGATGGGCGGGGTATAAATAATAAATTATTATTATTATTTTCATAATTTGGCTTGGAAGACACATAATAGAATTTTCAAAACACTTCTGTGAAACTAGAGTAAAAAGTGAGCTCATCGTGTAAGCTTTGTGTGCTGTATTAGACAGCATTTCAGTAACTTTACGTAGCAAAGTGTTTTGAATTCTAATGACTAAAATTCATTTCCTTCAAAGAAACAAGACATTTCTATGATTAAGACTGAAAGAAAAACATATGCTTTCTCACCCCCACATACAATCTGGAACACAACCTAACCATGCCTCTAAACCATTTGCTATAACTAACCTTCAAAGGAAGTACATTTATGCCTAATTATTGGAAGCAGAGAGAAAAGCTTTCTACACTTTCCCCTGTCCCTATTCACTAATCATATGTCTGTCTCATCTATTCTATGTCATCATCATCCTGGTTTTCAAATGTGATACAAAATACACTTCCTTCAGCCTCTAATGGTAGAATTACTTCCTATACTTGTGTTTATTGATAGCTTGTCTACATAGCCCTGTAATTTGAAGCAGTTCTAGATTTGTTTCATGATAATGACTAATTGGAGGCAGAAGTAGTTTTAAGGGGGAAACTAGCAGGTAAACAATAGTGGATTATATTGTTCCAGGATAAAGAACCTCCAGCCCATGGATCAATTTTGCTATTCTGGGGTACCAAATTTAGCCCATGACATCATTTTCCTAAAAACCACACCTGTGAAAACTGTCCTTCATGATTTAATGCTGTGTGCTCAGAAGAGATAATAGGCAATGAATGTCAGGCCAGTCCTCTATTTGATGAGTCCTCTATTTAAAGCGCTATTTGGTCTAACTCAGATTAAATATGAATTACTATCAGAAAGGAGGGTGGGGTCCTGAAGTTGCCCATTGAATGTTAGAAGCTAGATAGCAGACTAAGCATGGTCCTAGGTCACCGTCTTCTCCACTATGGTGAAATGTATTGTATTTCAACATAAATTGTACTACTTGTTATGAGAAGTGCATGAAGGTAAAGGTACCCCTGACAATTAAGTCCAGTTGTGAACGACTCTAGGGTTGTAGCGCTCATCTTGCTTTACAGGCCGAGGGAGCTAGCGTTTGTCTGATTCCACACAGTTTTTCTGGGTCATGTGGCCAGCATGACTAAGCCGCTTCTGGCCAAATCAGAGCAGCACACGGAAACGCTGTTTACTTCCTGCCGGAGCGGTACATGTTTTATCTACTTGCACTTGACGTGCTTTCAAACACCTAGGTTGGCAGGACCTGGGACCGTACAACGGGAGCTTACCCCGTTGCGGTGATTCAAACCGCCGACCTTTCTATTGGCAAGCCTAAGCGGCACAGTGGTTTAACCCACAGTGCCACCTGTGTCCCTATGAGAAGTACATAGATAGATAGATAGATAGATAGATAGATAGATAGATAGATAGATAGATAGATAGATCAGGATGTGCAAATTTGTGCCTTTTTTTTTTTTGCTAACAAGTTTCATCTGGGGGGGAGTGATGTGTAAGTGGTTAGTAATGATGTAATGTGCTAGTGTAAACATTTTTCAGTTTTGAGTAACAACAGTGGTGAACCCCAGCAGAAAGTAAACACTGGGTGAACACTTGGTTGAAAAAAAAGGGGTGCTAACATTCTCTAATTGGACACGGAGGGAAACATAGTATGCCTGAGAGTTCAGGTCATTCCTTCCTCTTCTTTTCCCATACCTGCTCCACATCCTGATCCAATTAAGAGCTGATCACAAATTGGACTAAGGTTGAGTTCCCTGTTTCACCCTATACAACATAACTGCTTAAACCTTCTTTGAGAATCGTAGTGAGACCTGTGCTACACCGCCAACTGCCGTCTAGGTACACGAGGAAACCTTTAAACAAAAAGACAAATCACTAACAAATGCCTCTTTGTATTCACGTATTTGAGGACGGGCAACGCTACGGAGGTTTATTACGGTAGGAAGCAAGTTCCACTGTAGTTCCACTTCCACTGTAGTTACCCAAATTCTGCACAAAACCGGGGGGGGGGGAGGTCCCATTTCTGTACATATACGGGGACTTGATTCCGAGCAGACATGCCTAGGATTGAACTATAAACAATCCTATAAACTCTGGCTCTCCAGATTCTACTGTACATTTACTTCCCCATTTTCTGAAGAAAAATAAAAATTGCAACTCAAAGGGGTGCTAGAACCGCCGCTCGGTAGCATCCTGAGCACCAGCTTTTGTACTTCGCTCGCAGAAGCCCAAACACCTGGCAAATCGATGCACTCGGCGCCAGGTTCCAGCCTCTGCTCTCTTAACGGAGTCGAGAGCGGAGGAGCTCGGCGCTCGGCTGCTTCGCCTTAGCGGCTGAAACTGGCGGGCGTCCCTTTCCCACACCAAGATGGCGGCCGCTCGAAGCGGCGAGGCGATCTGAGTCTGGCCGCTCCCCCACCCCCTTCCGCCGCGGGGGAGGGAAGACAACCTTCTGCCGGGAGGGGGCAGGTCGCTCCGTTATCTGCCCGCCGCCACTCGCTGCGTCGACAAATTCCTCCGCCCCGTTCCGGAGGCTTCTGAAGCCCGCCTGGGGTGAGCGCGCGAAGGGCGAGGGGCCACAGGGCGGCCAACGGCCGGGGCCAGTTCAAACTGAGCAGGCGGGAAAGGGGTCGCGCGGGGTTCTTGCCCCCACCCACTCGAGGGGCGGGTGCGCATGCGCAGTGGGCGTAGCGCCTGGGCATCCCGGGGGCGAGCGGGGTTTGCCGACAGAGGGCGTTGCTGCGCGGCTTGGACCAGGTGCAGTTCAGAAATGGGCAGCAGCAGCAGCCGCAGGTGAGGAAGCGGCCGGCGTCGCGGGCTTGGCCGCTGCTCTTGCCAGCTCTGGGTTCGGGTGCTGTTCCGTGCAACGCCCCGCAGGCTCCGCCCGCTGCTGTTTTCCGGCCACTGGGGCGATAATAATCGAGGCATTGTCCTTTGTCGGGAGTGATGGAAACGATCCTCGCCCCTTCTTAAAACTAGCAGGGGCGGGAGTTGATTTTAACAAATAAAGGGGTGTTGTTGCTCCTGGATCTCTGGCATCCTTCTGTGGTGACTTGTGTCGAGCCGGAATGTGCTCCGCTGCCGGGCTCCGAACTCGGGGGCCTTTGTGGAGCTTCGATTAGATGCTCAGAATGAATGAATGGGATGGTGGCAGACTGGTGCTGAATGGGGGAGAAATGCAGGCTTTGACCCGGCCAGAAGGAAGCAGCGGGGCATGGTTGGGCTCCAGGTCAAGAGTAAAGAGCTGGCCGAGGGCTTGCCGCATGGGGCTGTGCTGCTCCACAAGGACTTGGGTGTCTGCCTATTCTCGTAAGGGTGTCATATCAGGAAATAAGAGGCATCTGCTGGCCCTAATACAGTATTCAGAGGGTTGCTACCGGTAGTAGAATTGTAGAGTTGGAAGGGAGCAAGGAATCTTTTGCCCAACTGGGGCTTGAACCCATGACCCCGAGATTTAAAAGTACTGTATCATGCTCTGTCAACTGAGCTAACCCAGATGTGTGAACAAATAGAGCTGTTAGAGGGAGAATAACGCTGGAAACATAAGTTGCCCTTTTCTGATCTTATAAAACTTTGTAAGTCCCTTGCAGTTGAGTAATGGGTGGCTGCCTTTCTTCACATAACCAATGCCTGTGTGGACTTCATGGTATGGGCGATAATGTTCCCGTACTGCTTGTGGTATACCACTCTTCCGGGCACCATGTCATTTAAAACTGTTTCCGATAACTATTGTAGTCAAATGCTTGATAGCCTATTTACTACTGGCAAGTTGGAAAACTCAGAAGTATTCCTATGAAAGATGGCTGCGTGATGTAACAAAATTAAATTGCTGGGGTTGTTAAAATCACTTGAAAGGTAACTTGCAAGCGCTGGTTGTGAGCACCCATCAGAAGTAAATCCTACTTTGTTCAAGCCCACTTATTGCTAAATAAGTGTGTATAGAATTGAGTTGTCAATCCTGTAAATCGTCCAGTTCTCCCTGCCTATAACCAGGGAGCCCTGCTTTGTACATGGACCAATTCTGCTGAGTTACAGCTTATTGTATGATTGTCTGTGTGAGGCCTGACCTTTAAGTACATGAAGAAGCAGAGGCTTGTTTTCTAGCTTATATGCAAAAACAAGGTAGGTTTCTGAGCTCCCTTTATTCTGTTAGTGAATTTGTTATGAATGCATCATAAATAATATGCATCAGAACAAATTACTGAGGGAATTCTAATATGCAGATAACTATTCTTCAAAGTCTTCTTCATCAGGTGAAATATTATTCCATTCACAGGCTGAAATATTCTTCAGGAACTTAACCCACTAGTTTACATTAAGATCTCTAACAGCTGATATCGGTTAACATCTTGTATTTTTGAATTGTTTGTAAAATACATTACTATAAGGAGGTCAAAACTCCCCCTTTTAAAGAACCTATGCTTTAATTCAGCATTTTTATTACAGCTGTATATAAATGCATTCAAAATTCAAATGGTTTATACAGGGGAAATCATGTTTATCCAGGAGCTGAATCCTTTTAAATTATTGTGAGACTCAAAATAAAAACCGCACAACTATGCTTTGAGAGATATTGCATGTCTGTCATTTTAAGGGGGATAAAGCATTATTCAAGAACAGAAATAGCAAGTGCCCCACTTCCTGAATCAGTATCCTTCCTGAGGCAGGTTGGGGAAATCCTGAGCATCTGAGGTGACAGAGACTGGAAATGCTGCAGAGGCCCTGGAAAAAGGACTGCTTCTTTCAGTTTTCTCTTTCTCCTCCTTTTCCTTCCCTTTTCCTTCCCCAGTTTGGTACTCTGAACAACACCTGTGGGAATAATAGGACTAATGCATACTATTGCTGCACCATCACTAGCTTCTAAAGTTTGACATCACTGAACATCACACAGGACTGAAAAATTAAATTCTTCTCTCCAGTCAATTCACTTTATCCTAGAATAAGATATTATAAAACTCTCATTCCCTCACCTCCATGGCTCTTACACACTTTCCTTTAAAAAAATGCAGGATTCAATACAGTACTCACTCTGAACATTTTTGTAACAATACAAAAGCCCAATATAGTTATTTGGTCACTGTCCTTGTGTTTCATTGAAATACTGTATATCACATGGTGTTAATCTGTTTAAAACTAGTGGAACACAGGCTTAGCTCTCACCTTGAAAAACATTCCTCTCCTGACTTTTAACATGAAAATCAGCTGAACCAAACCGCCTGCTGAATCTGGGATCTTTCTCCAAGCCCTGGAATGTCTGGAGGATAAAGATAAACTGCTGAGAAGGCACACCACTTCACCCTCCTGCTTCCCATTTCATTCTTTTTAAAAAAAATCTTCATTCAGTCCCCTTCTGCATTATGATTCCACTTTATGGGAGGGTTATTCTCATTCTCTGTTTCTTAGACCTTGTCCTGTAGACGGGAACGGGGGAAGGAGCCCAGGCGTGGCAACACATTCCCAGGCCCCTGCAGGACCACCATGGCTTATGATGACTCCAAGAAAAAAGAAGGTAGGATTGTTTCATAATCTGAGAGGTGTTACAAGGAAAGTACAACCCCCCGTCCGTGGAGTGAGAGACTAGGAAAGAAAGCCAGTGTCCTGCATGGATTGGGTTTCTGCAGCATTCCAGATCCCTCCCTTATACTCGGAAAGTTAAGTGTACCTGGATTGAAACATGAGTCTCACAAGGAATAGCTCCAAAGTGCTGATTAATTTTTATCAGGCTTGGCCACAAGCAACACTTCCTAACCCTTGTCAGCTCCGTAGAATTATAATTGGATTGGGGACTGGATCCAGACCTTCAACACAACACAACACTGATGCCTAGGTCCTCATTTGGCTGAGAAGCCTTTTCAGTTCTTGCTATCCAAGGGGGGGAAACCCAAGAGTAGGAATAAAGCTTCAGCTTTTGATACGGCAGCCTAAAGCATTTCCCTAAAGGTTTGGGGCAGTGCTTTACAGTAGTGAGTAGATTTTGTGTGTGTGTGTGACTGTGACTGCTTGCTTCCTCTTGTGCATAGTGTTTTCTCTTGTGCATAGATTATTTCTGACCATGCCAGTGTTTCCTCCTTCAGACTGCTTAGAGAGCGACCGAATTGATGGCGTGGGACTTGTAGCTGGCAGAACCCAGCGAGAAAAGAAACGTTCCTACAAAGACCTGCTTCGAGAAGAGGAGGAGATAGCTGCTCAGGTCAGGAAGAATTCACAGAAGAGGCTGAAGGTGAGAGAGTCTGAGAAGAGAATGGGAAAAGCTTGCCAGTCCAACTTTGCCTCTCTCCCACCCAATTTGGACTGCTCTGTTGGTAGTAAATGCCACATTAAGAGAAATGAGAGAACAGGATTCTTGGGGTTGTAGAAACATATTTAGAAGTCATACTACCGTGTTTCTCATATTATAAGACACGTCTTATATTTATTTTTTCCTCAAAAAAACACACTATGGCTTATTTTCAAGGGATGTCTTATTTTTTTCCTCCTCCTCCTGCCGCGGCCAGCATTGCTGCTGCTCCTATCACTATGTCTTATTTTCGGGGTATGGCTTATATTCCTTGAATGCTTAAAAATCCTGCTATGGCTTATTTTATGGGGATGCCTTAAAATATGAGAAACAGGGTATTTCCCTATTTTAGAAAGTTCTATAAAATGGCACCCCCTTCTAAAAACTAGGATGAGATGAATGTAACTTTTTATCATCCACTCATCTTAAACTGTTGTTTGAATTAGAGATTGAATGATCATTACAGAATAGAAATTATTCTTTTGGATGCATAGGTCATCATTATATTGTTGCAGGATGCAAACTGATATGTTGTTGTTTGCCTGATTCTGCAGGTAGCCTGAAAAATAATGAGGTGTGACCTATCTCATTCAATTCCCTGGGGATGTTAACACAGACAGCTTTTCCTCAAAACATTTCCTTTGACCTGAAATCTCTCCTATTAGTCTAGAGGTGATTATTTGAGCTTTGTTTTTGTTTTGTTTTCTAAATCTTCAGCTTGGAAAAGTTGTTTTCCACTCTTAAACAGGGAAGTTCTGCTTTCTCTTGAGAATATCAATTCACATGGCAACTCAGACCATCTTCTGTTTCAAAGCACAGAAATGCCATGCCATAGAGAGCATTTATGTTAGCTAATGTGAATTCTATGATCATCTGTATTAGAAAAGAATATGTATATGCCTTCATTACTTGGTTCTTTTTCTTATTTCCAAAATGCTGTTATCTTCTTTTTCTTCTTTTGTAGGAAAGTGACATTTTCTTGCTGGGGACAGACGCTTATAAGAAGAAGAGGAAGCACTCCAATGAGTACTATTACAGAGGTAAGAGTGGAAGCAACATAGGAAGGGATATGGCAAAGGAGAAAAGTTGAGTGGTGATTTTAAGGTTCAATTTGTACTTCTAAGGTTCTGCCAATAGGCTTTGTGCTTCCTGGAGGTAAAGTGATAGATTGCCAGGTCTTTTTCCACAAAGCTTCCAGTCCAAAGGGAGAGGCCAATCAGTGAAAGGGAGGCAGCTGCATATATTGCATATTCACTTTGTCTGCTAATTTATTTTCATTTACTTACAAAAATATTTATATACCACTGTTCATAAATAGCATCAGGGTAGCTTACAACATTCACACATAAAACCATACAATAAACAACAAATAAAGTTTAAAAGTCATAAATCAGCTAACTGTTATGGAAATGGGTATTCTTAATTGCTTGAATAAGCCTGGTGGAATAGAAAGGTTTTCAGCAGACATTTAAAGGTTGAAACAGAAGGTGCCTGATGAATCCATTGGCAGGGTAATTCCACAGGGCTTGGTCGAGGCTTGGTTTTGTGTTGCTGTCAAATAAGCCTCACCAACTTGGGGAACAGCCATGTGGTCGACTTTCATGCCTGGCCTCCCATCACAGGTGTCACTGGCTTACCGATAGGAGAAGAGGCAAGATCAGCTGTCAGTGTGTTTGTTTATCACTGCCACCTCCCCTCTCCCAGAATGTTGCACTGACACCACTCACAGGTCAGGTAAGAGCTGCCAACCATTACTGAATACACCAGAAACAAACAGCCTCTTAAAAACCAATGTGTCCTTATATTTCAGCCTCGCCAATTGGCCTCACTGATTTATAAACCAAAATTGATTTACTGTAGGATAGTTCTTAGCAGTTCAAGGCCGAATATCTTCACCTGGACATGAGGCCATGAAGATATGACGGTGTGCAAGTGAAGATGCGTTTGTTGTTGGGTACACTTCCATTGATCCTCCTTCTCTGAACTCTTTCAGAACTTTCTTCGTTTGAGTTATCCCTGCCTTTGGAATCGTCTGCAAAGAAGAGGAAAAAAGTAGTGACAACCCCACCCTCTGCTGACACTGCTATGGATCTGCTTAAGGCCATCACCTCGCCTTTGGCCACAGGCTCCAAGTCCTCGAAGAAGACATCTGAAAAGTCATCTCATTCTTCACTCTCTGCCTCTGGCCATTCAGAAGGCAAGAAGGAACACCACAAGAAAAAGCTGAGTGGCAGTAGCAGTGACCTGTCCTTGGATGAAAGTACTTTCCACAAGTCCAAAAAGGTGAAGCCCCCCTTTGTGAACAATGAAACGTTGACCTTGCGTGAACCTGATGGCTTAAAGATGAAACTCATCCTCTCACCTAAGGAGAAGGGGGGAAGCACAACAGAGGAGCCCTTTCCACATCCGTCAGCCACAAAGAAATCCTCTAAGAAGTCAGCTCGGGATGAACAGGGATCGTTTCTCCCAAGTCATGATTCACATGGCTTTTTGAAATCATCCCGAAAGAAGCACAAACCACTGGAGAAGGATCCACATCCCTCTCCAGCTGCTGAGAGCTTTAGCCCAGACACACCCCTCTTCCCCGAAGGCCAAAGCAGTGAATTTGAGCTTTCAGGCCTGGAACCACAAGCGGAATCAGGTTCGTCCTCTGGAGGTGAACTGGAAGCTGGAGAGCTAGTAATTGATGATTCGTACCGGGAGATAAAGAAGAAGAAGAAATCAAAGAAGAGCAAGAAGAAGAAGGACAAGGAGAAGCACAAGGAAAAGAAGCATTCCAAATCCAAAAAGAGTTCTGGGCTTTCTGGGCTTTCCTCTTCACTGGCAGTAGCAGAAGTAACAGCACCACTCCCAGTCTCTCCAACCAGTGCGCAGTTTGCCGTTCCTGCCCCTCCTCCTCCACCGCCACCTGTTTTCCATACAGATGGCCAGAGTGAAAAGAAGAAGAAGAAAGAAGAAAAGGAGAAGGTTGAAAAATTGGACAAAGAAAAGGTAAAAAGGAAAAAGTGGCAGCACAAGTGGGTAATTAGAAATGCTGAGGACTGTTGTTCCCAAAATAAAGGGCGCTAGAGTGTTCTTTGCGGTTTTGTTAGTTAACTTCAAAAATAGGAACCGAATATATAAATTATCTTGATTGTTGTCTTCCTGAACTTCAGACAACCAGAAACACTCTCAAGGAGTACACTCCCCCCCCCAATGTGTTCAACATTGAAACAAATCAGTTTCTGCTTTAGAAATATTTTGGTAAAAGTAGCTGGTAGAAGTACGGTAGCTATTTTATTCATTGATGGCAGCCCTGTGCTGCCCAGTAGCTGAAGCTCTTTGAGTCATGTATATAAACATTGATAAAATGCAATGAGAATAGCAAAACAATTACAGAATAAAATTGCAGTATAAAACACAACACATCAGATACAAATCAATAAAAGTTAAGTACAAATGGGCAGTGAAACTTTTAAAATCAAAACCTCAAAATGCAGAAAAAACCAGTGTGGATAAAAAATTACATTTGTAATAAATCAGATTTTTTTTGTTTACACTGCATTTTTAAAAAATTATATCTACTGTGTTTCTCTTAAATAATAACTATAACTAAATAATAATAACTAAGTAATAACCAATAATGACTAACGCTGATAGAAGCATGATAGTGGTAAGAAAGAAAGAGTGGTTTAAATGGTATTGTTTATGACCACCGCAGCTAGAGTGGTACAGTATATCCAAAAAAAATGAAAGAAAAAGAGATACTCACAAAAGAAATTTGGCAGAATAAATTGATAGAATACACAGAATTAGTAACTGACTGTGAATTTAAGAAATAAGGATGAGTCTCAGATAAGATGAGTGGTATATTACAGGGTATAATAGTCAATTTAACCTACAAGTAGGAATGAACATATGAGGAGCAGATAACACTAACTAAAGGAATGGGTAGAATAATACAATATGCAGCCGACAAAAGACTACCGAAAATGCCATGGAGGAGATGGACTGGGAAGTCTGAAGATAAGAGATAAATGATGAATATTGTATAATGTATATATAAGTTGTAAAAATGCATTAAAAATAATAACAAATGGTATTGCTTAGTTGTAAATTAACAATAGTCAGATTCCCACCATTGTTTAGGAAATAGGAAGAAGTATCAGTGGGAAACTTTATTTAAATCAGACTTACATTGACTTTTTCCCTTTTTGATATAAATAACCTTGACGCTAAGCAATCTATTGATTAAAAATCCATTAAAACACATGGGAAAATAAAAGTACTTGCCTGCTACTGAAAAGGTTACCAAGTATGCACCAGGCATGCCTTTCTGAGAAAGATGATGCAGTGCTGCCACAGAATATCTTCTCTTTCATATCCATCCTCTGGGTCTCATTTGGCACTTGCACTCAGAGAGGCCTCCAACAATGACCTCAAGGACTGAGTAAGAATATAAGTACCGTAGCTAGATAACATACATCATACAAAAAGTCAGCTTGAAATTAACCCACTTCTAACTTGTCTAAGAGAATGCACCAGAAGATTATTTTCTTTGGGGATTTCTAAAGGAGCTTGAACATTTTACAACATATTCCAATATAAACTTCTTGCTTTCTTTTTCCTCTTCCTGATTAGCCAAAGAAGAAGAACATGTCTGCCTACCAAGTATTCTGTAAAGAGTATCGTGTGAACATTGTGGCTGAGCATCCAGGAATAGGTAATAGAAGTGTCCGGTAAGGTTTGGGAGATATCCAGTTGTGGCATCCCACTTGGACACACTGCACTTCACTTTCTCTCTTTCCCCCTGCAGCCCATCTGCTCCAGAGAATTGGGGGACCTTTTGGAAAGGAGAGGTAGGGGAGAGATAGGTAGGGGAATGCCTGACATTTTTACTGGCACGATGTTGGATCCTGCCCATTGGGCCACTGCAAAATGAAAGCACAAGCTGTGGAGAAGAAATGAAGGAACTTTGTCTGCTCCAGCTAAGGCTCTGTGTTCCCATTATGAATCTGGGTGATACACTTTTTCAAAAAGCATATAACCAATCATTCTGGGCAGTCTCTTTGGTATTAGTGGCAGCAAAAATAAAAATGGCACTAAGAGTTGTAATGCAAATGCCATTCTTCACTACTTGGTCAAGGTGTGATTATCAAGCAGGACATTCAAAAGTCCTTTACTCAGGCTGTTTCAAAGTATTCAATGATGGCTCTGTGCACATGACTTTTGGAGCTTGGGGAGTCTAGATCAGCATACTTGTCTCCTCTGCAGAACCCCATGTAAAGGGACTGAAGGGTTTTTTTCAAACTTAAGAAACACAGACATATCAGACCTCCAGATCCCTGTTAGAAACGGGCAATTGTGGCTTATGTCATAAACCAAAAATGATTAGCACCCTTGCTAGGAACAAACATGTTAGCATTTAAATTGTGAATACTAGGAGGTTAGGCAGACATACAATATTTTTTCTCTGGGTAGATGACAGGATTAAATGCCATGCATAGCAGTGGAAATTACCTTCCATTCTGCTGTCACATATCCTCCCAAGCATAGAATTCTGAATTTCTTGGCTCTTGGTACTTTCCACTTTTTGTCCCAAGTCCTGACCACGTAGCATGCATTACAACATTGTGTGGGATGGACTCAGACCAGCCACTAATGTAAGAGAGCTTTAAAGGGGGGATTAGACAAACGGCTCTACTAGAAAAATTAACCAATAAGCTGAAACTGACACGGGGACAAATAGAAGAAGATGACTTCACCCAGTATGGTTCCCTTTATCACATACACAGCCCAAGAAGACAATGACAAAAATCCACCACCAGCATACAAATCAATATGGCTAACCTGATCCAAAACACCTACCCACCCCACTCACACACTAAACAAAAACCACTGCAGCCAACCACAAATGAACAACCATACGCTAGGCCAACCCCAACCTCTCTCGCCACCAAAGGAACACAAGGGAACAACAGAGAACCTGCACAAGTGACACTGACAAACCCCCACACACACATATTAAGTAAAATAGAAACATCGTCACCTGACACCCCCCATCTACTTCTGTCCCCCTTTCTTCCCAATGTCTTAGCAAATGAAACCGATTTGTAAAAATTTACAAATCTGTAACAAATCTGATTTCTGTAAATCAAGAAAACCTTTAATAAAAAAGGGGGGATTAGACAAATTCATAGAGAATAAGGCTACTTTTCATGATGGCTGTGTGATACCTCCAGAATCAGGTCAGTATACCTCTAAATATTGTTCATTGGGGAACAAAAGTGGGAGTGGTACTGTACTCAAATAGAAGAAGATGACTTCACCCAGTATGGTTCCCTTTATCCTCCTGGTGGGCTTTCCATAGGCATTTAGTTGGCCCCTGTGGGGGAAAGATACTGGGCTAGCTAGGTCTCTGGTTCCAGCAAGGCTCTTCTTATATTCTTGCTCAAATTCCTCGCTGTGATTTCCCCCCCCCCCCCAACTGTTCCATCGATTGTTATTCCATGTATGCAGGCAATAATGAGAAATTTTAGCATCATATGTATTGTAAACAATGAGTCCTATAACGGTTCAAGTAGTTAACTGAATGTACATAGAAAATCTCTGCTTTTCTCTGAATGGCTTAATTTCTCTGATTCCCCGTTAGATTTTGGTGATCTGAGCAAAAAGCTGGCAGAAGTTTGGAAGCAGCTTCCGGAGAAAGATAAGCTGGTAAATATCTGATAAACATTTCTACAGAAAGTAACACATGTAGGCAGAAAACTGACTTGGTACCACTCCTGGAATCCTGCCACCATGGTAATATTCCAAATCTGTGTATTGCATATCACCTACCCCTGCTTGCGAATGGGAAATGTTTGGTATTGATTCACACACAAACACACACACAATTGGCCAGACATCCTGCTTTACAAGTGCTCCATCTGTATGGTTGAGCAGCTGATGTTGCCTTTTTTAACACTAGTTTTGTTTTCCCTATTCTTTGCAGGTTTGGAAGCAGAAGGCGCAGTATTTGCAACACAAGCAGAATAAAGCAGAGGCTACAACAGTGAAGAGGAAAGCAACCTCCTCAGAGGGTGCACCAAAACTGAAAGGTAACCTCTATATTCCACCGTTTCTTACATACCATTCTTAAAATGAGGCTGTTCAAGTGTAAGATGAGGGTGTCTGTTAGTCCATTTTGAGTGTGTGTGTGTGTGTGTGTGTGTGTGTGTGTAATCCAGGATCTTCAAAGATCATCAGTATTTATCCCACACAGTTTTTGATGGCAGACCCTCCATATTGCTATATCCATGCTTAGTATGAGGGACCCTTTTAAGATTTTGAATTCATTTCATTTTGGGGGGGAAAGAACATTACCTTTGATCTATGCTAAAACTAAACTTACTTTGCTTACTAAAAGGCCTAGGCCACATACACAGACAATAATACTAATTTGGAATACTTTAAAGGCTTTAAATATTTAGGAATGCAGTTTAATGAAAATCATACCTGGGTATCCACAGGACTTCCAAACTATAAGTAAGGCCATATTAAACTATGCTTGCTTTCAAGGAGGTAAGCTAAGATCTGCACTTAAAAGATCTTTCCGGGGAAAGTTATTCCACATGTGGTGTATGGTGCAGAATATAAAGCTGCTCGAAAATGCTGTTGGAGCAAATTCCAAATAGATCTGTACAAATTAGGCCGACAATGTGAAACCTGAATAATTAAGGACAGACTGATTCTCAGTTTCCTTAAGGCTGTTGCTACTGTAGCTGCAAAACAATTGAATACATTTTTTGTTCCAACAAGCTTTTCCCTCTGGATGAAAAGGTTTAAAAACAGTAAAAAATGAACACCTATATTTTGCTTTTTGTACTGTTTTGAAGACCTTTTTAGCTGTTTTGTGGTATGTTTGTGAATCAGCTAGAGCCAAATGTAAGAGATGATTCATAAATAAATAAAACTGCATTAAAAATAAAGTGGGTTAAAGAAATAGTATGGGCTGAACTTCTATAGCCATATAGTTTGGCTATGTAAACTCTGCAGTTGATGCAGAGTTTTCATATTATGGAAAATGCAGAAATAAGAGGAGAGGGAACTTTGAAGTGGCTCTGCTAGTTAGGTGGGAAAGAATTCCTGCTACTTCTGTTACTGGAAAATGATGCATTAGAAAAGTGGCCAGATGTATAATGGATATTCCAGGTCACTTCAGAATTGCAAAGAGGCTGTAAGTAAAAAAAAAAAAAAAGTGTTTTACTTTCTGTTTTCAGCTTCTCTAACAGGGGCACTTTCACCCCATAAGAAGTCTCCATCTAGCACTGTAGTGCTCTCTGCATCACCTGTCAAAGTTCCTGAAACGGATCCCATAGATGTTGCTGCACATCTGCAATTGCTGGGTGAATCTCTAAGTCTTATTGGCCACAGGCTACAGGAGACAGAGGTAGGTGCAGGAACCTTCGCACGTGAATGTAGTCATTTCATTTTTAAACAATAGAGCTGTTATTTTATTCACAAAGTTCAGATAACTAATTGGAATAAGCTGAATTGAACAAGTTTGCCTGTTCTGCATACTGCATTCAGTGCCACATTGAACGAGTGTGTACACCACTCCGTGGAACTTTATTTGCCCCAAGGGCTCTTAGTTGTGTATCAGGACTCCACTTTTGCAGGTTAAGCAAGCTTCATTCCTGAGTTGCCATCATTTAAAAAAAATAAAAATCTCATGGTTTCCAATCCTATGTCAAGATGTTTGGTTGAACCAAGGTTTATATATATAAAGCAGAATAAATGTTTTCCAAAATACATTGCTTGGCTACTGCTGTGTTTGAGGGATTAGATGGAAACTGTTGATCACATTAGTCTAGTATACAAACTACCCGCAGCCATTTCATGGCATCATTCTGAGATGACTGCATGTGCAGAACAAGATGACACGCCCTGCATTACTGCTAATGACATTAAATTAAAATGCCCAAATGGGGATTTTGGCAGCTACCCAAACAGTTTGCCCTGAAATGATGAATCCATTAAGAGTGAAAAGCTCTTGCATTGTAAAGTGGCATGAAGTAACAATCCACCCAAATTGATTTTACCCTTATTTACTAGTTTAACTACATTTCGTGTCTGGATATTCAATTCCTGAGTACATTTCCCTTTATTCGTATTCTTTATTTATTTACTTTTTGCTTTCAGGTGGTTTTTTTGTTTCCAACTTTGTTCATATGACTTACTTCTGCTACAGTCAGGCTCTGCTTCTGGGCTTCCCAAATCTCTTACTACTACTTCTTCTTCCCTTTTTCCTTCCCAGGGTATGGTAGCTGTATCAGGAAGTTTATCAGTGCTCCTGGATTCAATCATTTGTGCTCTAGGCCCTTTGGCATGCCTGACGTCCCAGCTCCCTGAACTAAACGGCTGCCCCAAACATGTTTTGGTAAGTTCTGTGTTGTTTTGGAATGCCAAGGTCTCACACTATTTCTTACAGCTTCCCTCTGCCCATGAAAGGCATGGCTTTTGCCATAATTGTAGCACACACATTCAGCACTTTGCTTTATATGTAGGATACTCCCATGTTAGTACCCTCTTCTCTCACAGCTTAAGGAGTTTCTAGAAAGGAAATGCTGATTGAACGTAGCAGGATTCAAGTTGTCTTTTTTTCCATCTGCCCTTTGCACAATCATGTATTTCTTAGTCCTGGAGTAGCCAGTGTGGTGCCTTCGAGCTGTTGGACTCCAACTCCCATCAGCCCTAGCAAGCATGGTCAATGGTCAGTAACAATGGGAGTTGTATTTACAACATATGGAGGGTGCAATACTGGCACCCATTGGCTGGGTTGAACATACAGTTTGTATGTAATTTGTTGGTGGCGTCCACATGTCTTCCTTGTTGCACTTCAGTCCCACCTTTTCCTGTGTTCAAAGCACACTTTTTTGTATGTGAGATGATGCAATATACACTCCCTACCAGATTTTGTATTCATTGTACAGTGGTACCTTGACTTACGAAGACGATCCGTTCCACAGGCGCAGAATGCGCGCGGGGGGCGAAAAGACTTCCGAGGTTGTCGACTTTGGAAGTCAAAACCTTCGGAAGTCGAGTCGTTCGGATGTCAAGGTATGACTGTATATGAATAGAATATTTAGAGGACTAGTGTGGTGGTGTGGTTAAACTGCTGGACTAGGATTTAGGAGGCCAGGGTTCATATCCCAAGCCTGCTCTGCACCACACTGGGTGACCCTGGGCCAGTCATAGAATTGTAGAGTTGGGAAGGACCTGAGTCCTTTCTAGCCACTGTCTCTCAGCCTAACTTACGGTAAGTCTCAGGGATGTTGTTGTGAGGATTAAATGAGAAGGGGCAAAACTACGCCACCTTGAGCTCATTGGGGCGGGTGGGATATAAATAAATAATGGTTTTGTTATTGAAGGAAAGCTTGTATAAAGTAAAATAAATAAATAGAGGATAGTATAGTGCATTTTAGAAAACAAATTGGCATCCGTATCCTACTTTTTCTCCAATGAATGCAAGGCAACAGAGATGGTACCCCCGTCCCCTGTGGGGTAGGTTAGCATGAGAGGTGGTGGCTGGCTCAAGTTCACCTAATGAGAATTTAACCCAAGTCTCCCCCATTCTAAACTAACCCTTTAACCATCACAGCACATTGGCTGTGGAGCACACCTAATTATGTGGAGGGTTGCTTCATTTGCCCCAGGCAGCTGAAACATGTATTAAAGGCTGTCCCTCCTGCAACCTGCTGTTCATATTTTCTACCAAGCAGGCAGCTGTGTTATGCAAGAACTGCAATTTTATAAAAACATGTCTTGAATTTATTTTAAATATTCATATCCTGCCTTTTCTAGGATGCTCAAGGCACCTTCCATGTTAAAAATTAAAGCACAAGGCAGCAAGCTAATACATTCAGTGCTAAAAAGCAGGAAATCAGTAAAGTAAAACTTAATTCTGAGCAGCAGTCCAGTTTTGCTCGCCGTGGTGAATGTTCCATTGTCCTTTCTTCTCCAGCTTGGAGTTGAGGAAGCAGTGGAGATCATCTCTTAAGACTTGCAGTGAGCTTTGGAGGTTATAACAGAAATCCAGGAAGATATCTGTTCCCCTTTCCAGTTCCGCAGAAGGCTGAGTCTTGCCATTTTGAGTCTCTGTCTGGGGAGGCAAGCTGACCATATTGGCAATGAGTAGCAAAGATAAAGCACACCATCAGTGACCCAATCTTACTGTCTACTCAGAAGTGAATTAGATAGGACCTAACTCCTAGTGTCCTTGGAGTAAACCCCTGCAAGCATCATGGAGCTTATTGCTCATGTGCTGAAAGTCCTGAGGACCACAGATTTTGGTCCAGCTACCAAGACCAGCCAAAAGGGTGCCACAAAATCATTGGTGCTGAAATATTTCTTTATTGGCTTAGTGACAGCTATCAAAGCCCAGGACAAATGAAAATATTCCCCAGTACCTCTGAAAGATCCACAGGCTTTTGTGCATCTCCAAAGGAAGCACTCTGTCTACCCTTGTCATGTCTTTAGGTGTTTGGTTTTTCCTAAGTCATTTGTTCTGCTGCATTAATGTCAAAAGCATGCTTGTGGGGGTTTTTTTTTGTAAGATACTGATTCAATTTAATATGCATTTCTCTCTCTCTCCCCCCCTGGCAAACCTTTCCAGTCAAACACATTGGACAACATTGCATACATCATGCCTGGACTCTGACAGGAAAAGGATAATGGGAAGTGAACAACATGCTGCCAAGTAACAGAAGTGTGTACAGATACACTATCCTGGTATTCTTCCAGAGGACAATGTATAGGGCTTTGAGGTTTTTCTGTCTGTAACATATCAAATAGAATTGTAACTATTTTGCTTGATTTTACGAAAAGTTTCAACCGTAATTTGTGGGAATCGGTTTTTATCTCAGATTGGATGTCTCTACAATTAGAGGTGGGAAATATTTTGATAGATTAGCCTTAATATGGTTGGGGTTTTTTAACGAATTGGTTTTACTTGGAAAAGTCGAGCAAGTTTAATTGAAGAGTTGGCTTGCATGTTGTTAAAAATAATGCTGGGAAAGAAAGTTGAGGGGAATAGTGTTTTGCTGAGGGCTTGTGCTGGCACCAGGAATCCTCATTAAATCTTCCAGTTGTAGGTAGGTTGCTAAATACAGATTCAGCAGGTGTGGTGAGTGAATTCTCAAATTCTTAGGAGAAACAAGGGCTTCTTAAGATGGATAAGTAGTAAATCCTAGTGAAAGCCTGCATCACTTCTTCACAGGTTGTAGCTAATCAATGGATTATGGTATTTTAGCACTGTGCTGGGATATTCTAAAGAGGAGGATCCACAAGGCCCAACTCCTCCTGATTTTAGCTAATTTATCTTCCCCTCTGCTATCTCTCTACCCCCACTCCCAGTACCCTTCAAAAACTAGTACCTAAGGTAACACCATAAAAGATTGAGGGCCGGGGCTCCTCCAGCTCCCTTACAGTTCACATACTGATTTATAATTGCTTATCACCAGCAGTGAACTGACATGGTCCTCCTCTCATGGTGCTGAAATGTGTGTTGTAGAGAGGCAGTGGTTTAAGCTGAAATTTAAGGGCTTTTAGCTGAGAGGAAGAGAATGAGAGGGCAGCTCCTTTATCCCAGCCACAGGATTTAGCGCTTCGAGTGCCTGTTGCTCTTTGAGGAAGCACTTCTCTCACACCTAGGATGAAGTGTGGCATTTTTAACGTGTGTATTTACATTTTCATATACTGCATCTGTAGTAGATTAATTTATATTGTATATTTCTGTATATAGCTTATAATGAAAGCAAAAATCCCCTCCACCAACCATGTATGGAAATCGAGAACTACGTGTTTTTACCTGGATACCCTGCCAAAATTGCATTTTGTCTGCCTTTTTCAGGCATAGGCTGGCAATGAAGGAAATAGTAGCGGTGGGATTTGGATGTTGGATGGAGACAAAAATTAAAAACTTTATATTCTGCCCCAAGTTCCCTTGCCACTTGTTATTTAGAAAACTTAAAAGTGGAAGACAGTTGGATAATTCTGGTTCCAGGACTAGCAAATTAAATAAATAAATTACATGCTCTTTCTTCAGACCCCTAGGGTCTTCCTGGCAGTTTAAAAGCCTCTACTGTACCCACATTCCGCCCGGCTGGCTCAAGCCCAACAGGGAATTGAATATGGCAATAGAACCACCTTTGCATTCCATGTGCTCCACCCACTTTAGGATCACAGTCTCAGTGTATGAAAACTATTTCTGCCCACTTTTTCCAAACTTCTTGGCAACGTTTTAATAAAAAAAGTTCTCACTTTCTTCACAAGTTTTCCCTAGTTAACCCCAAGGGGGACAGGCTAGCTGTATTAGGTGCTATTCCGTAAACAAACCCATGTGCTGGGAGCTAACGTCTTGATTTTTACAGAGCCTTTTGTGTCTCAAGTAACATTTGAGTGGTGAAGAGAATCCTGGCGCAATCACTTTAAACCTGGATAATTGTCAGAAACTTTCTAGAGGAGACATGTAACATTTGGCTTTGAGTCAAAGAGTTGAAGGGGCTCTACTTCAGTTCTGCCATCTGCACTATGGCAAACTTGACTTTTTAAAAGATAAATGTACTGATGTATTTTTATTTAAAATTTGTAAACATTTGTATAATCTGTGTTGTGTGACATTTGGTACTGGAGAGCTTTGAATATACCCCTCATACTTTTTTACATTTGTTATTTCCTGCCATCTAGTCCAAATTGCATTGTATAAATGTTTTGCCTAATGTATATAAACTTTTTTAAAAAAAATCGGAACTTGAATCTCGATTAATTTCATATTCCTCAAGACCACCAATATTTCATCTATGAGATGTTTGGTCTTGGCAAATTACTTTTTTATTATTATTAAAAAATAAATGTTTTACAACATCCCTGTTCATTACCCCCACACTCCACAACTATACAAGTTCTCTTTTTAGTAATTTTTACATGCCTCTGTGTAGTCCATAACTATCCTTCTACTTTCACTCATTCCACCAGTTTTCTTTAGATTGAAAGCAAGCAGTATGATCTACTGGTAACGGTCACTGTGTTAACTCACTGATTGCAATTGGGTTTCTGTTTAATTCTTAAGACTTTGTCAGAAGGTTTAAGACTACTGTATGTCAGAAGGTGTCTTTACATAAACAACACTGGCTAGGAGCCCTTTTTTCCCTAACCTGTTTTTCATGAATTGCTGGTTCTATGGAACTACTATTTTGTTTCATGTTACGCATTTTCATTGATACTATTTTCATAGCTGCCAAGTTTTCCCTTTTCTCGCGAGGAAGCCTATTCAGCATAAGGGAAAATCCCTTAAAAAAAGGGATAACTTGGCAGCTATGCTATTTTTGAAATTTATTATGCAACTACTCGGAGTGCTACTCAGAAAGGTGGCATATAAATGTTTTAAAATAATGCCAAAGTTGCAGGTTTGATCCCTGTATGGGACAGCTGCATATTCCAGCATTACAGGGGGTTGGACTAAATAAATGATCCTCAGAGTCCTTTCCATCTCTACAAATTCTGTGGTTCTGAATGACTTTGTGCCTCCTATGCTGCCCAGGTTGAAATACTGCCCAGTGCTGTAATTGCCTAAATATGAAACAGCCATGAGGAATCCTAGTGTGTTCATTTGAAGAACACAATGGTTCACCT
Source organism: Zootoca vivipara (assembly GCF_963506605.1). Lineage (NCBI taxonomy): Eukaryota > Metazoa > Chordata > Lepidosauria > Squamata > Lacertidae > Zootoca > Zootoca vivipara. Next base: position 46,151,582 of record NC_083285.1, on the reverse strand, counting down.
ATACCTGGGGTAGGCAACCTAAGGTCCAGGGGCCAGATGCAGCCCAATCACCTAAATCCGGCCCGCGGATGGTCTGGGAATCAGCGTGTTTTTACATGAGTAGAATGTGTCCTTTTATTTAAAATGCATCTCTGGGTTATTTGTGGGGCATAGGAATTCGTTCATTTTTTCCCCCAAAATATAGTCCGGCCCACTACATGGTCTGAGGGACGGTGGACTGACCCACGGCTGAAAAAGGTTGCTGATCCTTGACCTATACCGTATGTTGTCAAATATGGAAACCATTTACTCTTCAAGTGAACATTCCTGTGGGTGATTCTTTTGCTTGTGAGGTTTTTTTGTGGTTAGGCAGGATTTAAACACTCCCAAAGGAAGTTCTAGTGACCGAGAATGCTGGAAGCAGTTTTAAATTTCTATGCGTGTTTTTAATTGCTGTGTTAACTGATGAACCTGCCTCTCCAACTAGATTTTAGTCAGCGCCAGGCTAAGAAGTCCATCATCTTTCCCGATCATATCTGTATCTTGTTCTTAATCCAAGACTAGCTCCAAACTAGTTTGCTACAGTTTAAGCATCTGATGAAATTTTTGATCCTGTGCTTTAGTCTGGATGGTACACGGAGGAGAAACATTTTCGTTTGGCAGGCACAACGATCTATGAAAACCCCAGGTTTCATAGACCTGCACTGGCCACGTTGCTATTCCAAAAGCAGCAACTGCCTAAGGAACATATCAAACCACAGGGCAGGGGTGGAGAGTGAGTGTGCGCGTTTGTGTCCCAGTTAACTCCGCTGTGACGTCACCCACCACCGTCATAAGCCAACCGACCTCTCTCCGCTGAAAGCCTCCACTCTCAAGCATGCTGGCAAAGAAGCAAGTCCCACACGCATTAGGACTTGCTTTCCCGGCGAGCATGTTTGGGATCGGGCTCTCCATTTCCCCTTGGTCCGCTGAGTCATCCCTTCCGTAAAGCTCCCCAACAACATCGCCTTTGAAGTTCAGCTTGGAACGCGCCGGGCGCTTCCGTCACGAGGGCGGGGGTGGGAGGTCTGCGGACACGCCTCTCTCGGTCCCGAGGAGGTCACGTGACGCGCTCTCGCGGGCCATGTCAGCTGATCTCTGCTGAGCTGTGCGGCAGCGGCGATGGAGTTTCTCCTGGGCAACCCTTTCAGCTCTCCCGTGGGGCAGCGCATCGGTAAGAACGCCAAACCTCGCCGCGGCCCTCCTTTTACCAACTCCGCAAATTCGCTTCTGTGGCGTTTGCGCGTATTTCTCTCTACCCCCCCCCACATCGAGCTTCTTACCTCAGGCGGGGGGGGTTACCTTTACTGTGAATAGGCGGGGCCTGTAGTCCCCCAAAGGCGGTGTTCAGGGTAGCTGGGCCAATGGAAAGACGGGATTATGTTGATCGGCAACGAGTGCTAGCCAATAGGGAGCGAGAGAGGAGGTGGGCTCTCGGGGCTGCGCTCCTAAGCCAATCGGGGCTTGTGGTGAGGGGGGGGGGGACAGGAGGAGTCTCGAGCACTAGATAAAAAGTTTTCTCATTTAAAGGGACCGCGCCCCGCTCCGAGTCGGCGCCACGCCCCCTGGAGCCAAAGCCTCTTCGCTGCTCACCCCGGCCCCCTTCCCAAAGCGAGGGCAGGGGGCTGCCTGAGGACAATATGGAGAGGTTGTCAAGTACCTGACTCAGGGGAAAGTCCCGCTGAAAGTCCCTCGGCTGCCAACCTAGTGGCTCTGTGTAGAGGCGTGGAGGAAGCTGCGGGTGTCGCAACAGCATTTGTTGGCAGGACACTTTAAACAGGTGCTGCTTTCTGGCCTTCTGTTTGCACCTCCGTGCAAAACTCCAAGCAAGCTGGTCTTTGACCTAGAGATCTCAGAAGCCAATCCTAAAAGATGCTAGTCACATATGGTTGTTCCAAGGAGAGACATAGAGAGAAGCTCCTTTCCAGAGAAACAGGCTTGATATTGTTTCCAGCGAACCACTAAATGTGTACATGCTGGGCCGGATTTAAGTTTGATGAGGTCCTAAGCGACTGAAGGTAATGGGGCCCTTTATTGTCCAGCGGTCCTTTGTCAACAACAAATTGTCACTGTTTTTTGTGTTGAACATATGCTATATGGTAATTTATGAACCATCTAAAGCCATTTGCAAATAACAAAATATGTATTTTGTCAAAGTACCGGTAATACACAACACAAAACACTGTTGCTGTATGTAGGTTTTATTTTATTTGTTTTTTATCTTATATTTTGGCAATGTACCGTACATCCAGTTTTTATTTCCTTAAAAAAAATGGGGGGGGAGGGCCAAGAGAGTGAGGCACAGGTTGTGGTCCTTCATCCATGGGTTCATATGCTAGGATGGCAGGAGCAGCACTGGGTAGCTGACATTGTTGTAATGGGGCATTGTGGGAAATTTAAACAGCAGTGAGACCCAGCTGCCTGACACTTTGGGTTGTCTAGCCACAAAAAGTGGTGGATCCCGGTGGCGGGCCTGCTAGGATGTTTAGCAGATGACTATCGCTGATACTGGCTCGTGAATTGGAAGACAGGGAAATTTTTATTTCTGAGGCAGTCCAGTGGTATCTGTAGGAGGTGTGCTACAAGTGATTATAAAACTGAGGGCATTTAAATCCCTCGGGATTCCTTGTAAACTCTACACAAACAGGAACACCACAGAGGCAGATTTAGGGGAGTGTGATCAGTTTGGTTGCACTGTGCACAGAGCTTTGGGGCGCCACAATTTTGACTGCCACTGCACCCCACACCAAAAAGGGGGAGGGAGTGGAGTGGGATGCCTAATCCTGTATATTTTCTCCAGTTTTCATTAGTTAAGGATGCACTAAAGGCTGGCAGATATTAAATGCTCTGTTCTGTCATTCATATCCATCTTCTGATAATGCTATGTTCAGCTAAAGTTTCCACAGTGCATGGGAAAATTCTGGAGATTATCAGACCCACTGGTGAGTCAGGATCCAGTAGGTGGATATTACTGTATTTTTTTAAAAAAAAAGTTAAGATGAGAATATAGATATTATGTGGTTAAATTCATGCATTTTCTGTCCAGTGTAGACTTAATCCCTTTAAATGATTATTGGTCATGGGTTTGTGACTGATTAATGAAGGATGATTCAGAAGTTAAAACATGAGGAAGAGCTAGCATAAAATAACAGTTCTCTTCGTACTTACCGGTACTTATTTCATCCCCATGGCACACACTGATTTGGCTGTACTGTACCCAGGTGGCGCTGTGGGTTAAACCACTGAGCCTAGGGCTTGCTGATCAGAAGGTCGGCAGTTCGAATCCCTGTGACGGGGTGAGCTCCCGTTGCTCGGTCCCAGCTCCTGCCAACCTAGCAGTTTGAAAGCACGTCAAAGTGCAAGTAGATAAATAGGTACCGCTACAGCGGGAAGGTAAACGGCGTTTCCGTGTGCTGTTCTGGTTCTCTAGAAGTGGCTTTGTCATGCTGGCCACATGACAATAATGTGAGATGAGCGCGCAACCCCAGAGTCGGTCACGACTGGACCTAATGGTCAGGGGTCCCTTTACCTTTACTGTACTGATAATGTCAGTCTTCAGAAAATATCTCCTAATAACAATGTATAATATGCTGAATTGAAGACTAAATCTATCCAATTAGGATCATTGTGAAGTAGTGCCTGATGAATCATTTGAGTAAAAGTGATTTGAAACTGAATGGAATACTGCAATATTTATTTCTAGGTGATATTTCTAAAATCCCTATTCTATAGTTTGAAAACCAGCTTAAAAGCTTTGCCCCCTTTCAAGGGAGGCACATTTATTGTTTACAACAATGTAATCAGCACTGAACCATATCACAGAGAATAGCTAGGGTTAAAAATCAATTCTTAATCTGATAGTTGCACTGAGAATTTTCACTGAAACATCCTTCCTGGCACTTATTTTGAGGACAGCTAGTAAATGCTTCAGTTATAGAGCATACCCAAGCCCCCTGAAATCTGAAATAACCTGACAGGCCTGTAAAACATAACACTTAAATGTTGTGTGACAAAATTGCCAGTCACCACACCCCGGAGGCAAACTGACACCCTCCTGAACTGACTTTGAAGTAAGCCAGAGAGGCTTGCACAAGCTGAAGCTTGGAGTGCTCCATTTGCTAAGCAAACCTACAATTTGGCATGTTTGTTGTTAGTGAGATTTGGGCTCCTGTGGATCTGCTGTCTGATACACCCTTCTGTGCAGAAGCCTTGTTGCCCTGGGTTAGTTTTCAGAAGGTGTGGCTGGTTCTAATTACAGCTCTTGAAGCAGAGCCCAGCATCCAGATCCTTCATGTGACCAATGAATAGCCTTTGTGTTTATGTAAATCTTCATCAAAGCAGTAAAATCCAGGATTTCCTCCTTCCCCCTTTTTTTTTAAAAAATCACTAACTCAAAATCCATCCCGTGGATTTATTACAAATAAGAAGCTGGAACTGATTAAAATTCTAGCTGTATGAAGTGTCTTGTCTAAAAAGGTGCTCTTTAAAATGCTCAATTAGAGTGACAGAAGAGGTTTGTAGCACTGTCAGCATCCCTGTGGCCCACTTCTTTTGTAGATAGTGTTTGAGTGGGCGTGTAGCTCATTCTCAGTTTTTAAGGTCACTCCAGAGGTCCCATGTGGTAATGCTCCCTCCTTTCTTTTTTATCTGATAATCCCACATTCACTCAGATGAAGGATGGGAGCAGTGAGATGATACAATTTGAGTTGAGCGTTGAAGGATTTTGCTATAGGTAGGTAGCCGTGTTGGTCCGACGTAGTCGAAACAAAATAAAAAAAATCCTTCCACCAGCACCTTAAAGACCAACTAAGTTTTTATTTTGGTATGAGCTTTTGTGTGCATGCACACTTCTTCAGATACACTGAAGCAGAAGTCCCCAGGCGCTTATGTAGGGAAAGGGGGGGGGTATCACTCAGAAGGGTGGTGGAAATGGGTGATTGACTGACTGATAGCTGTTGACAAATTTTGACTGACTGATAGCTGTTGATGGAGCTGTTGAAGGGTTTTGCATATATGTATTTCAGGAGACTCCCTCTCAAGCAGTTAAAAAAACCTCTGAGCTTGATTGTCAGGTGTCAGAATTGGACCACCCACACTCACCCACAACCACTTCCACTTGAATGCCTGTGGTCTGTCAGAGGGATTGTTAATTGCTGGAAATGGCACTGACAGTTCCCATAAAACAGGTGATAAGTTGAAATAGTAGTAATAACAGAGTGTTCTCTTTGGGTCTGGAAGAGAAGTGTGTTTGATAACTATTTTAATTTAAAAATTCCTTCCAGTAGCACTTTAGAGACCAACTAAGTTTGTCATTGGTATGAGCGTTTGTATGCATGCACACTTCTTCAGATTTGTTTTCCTTTATAATTGATTACTGAAAAATAATGTAACGTACGGTAATAATATACTTCATATTTTGTTGGGTTAATTTACTTCAGTCAAATATTTTATGCTATTTTAAATTAATTTAAAGGGATTTGTGGAGTGGTAGTTCTGCATCTACAAGATGCCCACCTTTGTCTTATGCTAGGTAGGAGAAGAGGGACGTGGGTGGCGCTGTGGTCTAAACCACAGAGCCTAGGGCTTGATGATCAGAAGGTCAGCGGTTTGAATCCCTGCAACGGGACGAGCTCCCGTTGTTCAGTCTCTGCTCCTGCCCACCTAGCAGTTCGAAAGCGTGTCAAGTGCAAGTAGATAAATAGGTACCGCTCCGGCGGGAAGGTAAATGGCGTTTCCATGCGCTGCTCTGGTTCGCCAGCAGTGGCATGGTCATGCTGGTCACATGACTCGGAAGCTGTCAGCGGACAAACGCCGTCTCCCTCGGCCAGTAAAGTGAGGTGAGCGCTGCAACCCAGTGCCTTTCTCCCAAAGATCTCTTGGAGGCCTTCCTATACCCGAGCTGGCAGCTGAGCTCTGTCCCCAGTTTGCATGTCCTAACACCTTCAGTGGCAAAGGTTCTATCCTGGCATCCATATACTTCTGGTCTAGGTACGTAGGTGCAGGTCCTAGGCCTATATCTTCACAGAACAGATGTCTGTTCCATCACATTTACTTCCTTTCAGAACTTAATAATCATAATCATAATTATTACAGGACACTTTGAAAAATTTGATTCAGTATGCTTCCCAGTTGTTACCACAGCAACGCTTCCAACAATCCTATAAGCTATGCTGGTATTATATCAGTGTTGCAGGTATGCGGCTGAGTCTAAAATATGAGTCTATGGTCCCTAGTGAGAATATGGTTAAGTTCTTGGGCTGCAATAAACCTAGCAGTAAACTGAACTGAATGCTAGCCACCCATTGTAAAACTTTGCCTGTGTGTGTTCTATGCTGACCAGCAAACACATCATGGAAAGTTGTGTGGAGTTTGACATGTGGACATTTATGTACTTTTATTAAAATAGATGAAATACTGCAATATATCTGTATCTATCTGTCCGACAATCGGTGTGCCTAGCGCAAATGTGCAGCCTTCATTCTGAAAGCAGCTTGGATTTTCTATGTTTATTTTTTACTTTGCATATGCAACATATGCCCAGCCTTCCTTATATATTGTTGCTCGCATTGTCCTTGGATTTATTTGCTAATCTCACCATGTACTGGCTGGTATTGGTCTCTGCTTTGATTTCTGTGTGTACTTTACATGCGTCAAAATACAAGGAATTGTTTCAACTTCCAAAGCTGTTGCTGTTGGCCATAATAAAACTGGATTCTGAATTGGTGGGTCATCTAGTTGTTTGGCTGAGTTCTGCTCCTTTGGACTTTCTCTTCTTATTAGTAAGCCTCTTTCCTGGACTGCGAGAGGAGTATGCGCAGCTTGTTTGCATTCCTTTCTGGAAAGTAAATATTTTGGGACCTTGAATAGATCTCTTCACATTGGGGTAGAGGTTAGCAAAGTTGCAGTTAGAACCGAGGCAGAGGGAAATGTAATGAAGAGGAATATTGAAGTACAGTATCCCCCTTTTCAGCAGCTCAATCCGTGAGTCTTTTTACACAGAGAGGTATTCAAAAGTGGTATCCCCCACTTTGAGTCTAAAGTAGCTCATTTGATTCTGTTTTGTTCCTCTGCTGCATTCGTAGACCAGCCCCATATTCCTCACTTGGCGCACAGAAAGTGGCTACCTCTGCTGAGGCTGGCATCCATTCAAAGAAGTTCCTAGCCTTCATTGCTAGGGGGCGGGGAGATTTTAAAGGTATTATATTCTTAAAGAATAGGTGACATTTGTCATCATTTCCAGAAACTGAAGATATACCTGCTCTAATAATATAGGTCACTTTCTGCCACTGTAGCTTTTGGCATCTTTACTGTTCTACACCTGTCCCTAACTATCCTTGTCATTTGCTATTACCTTCCTGTTCATTAAAATAATGATGGTGATGGTGATGATGATGATGATGATGATTTTATTATTTATACCCTGCCCATCTAGCTGGGTTGCCCTAGCCACTCTGGGTAGCTTCCAACACATATAAAAACTTAATAACCTAATGAAGTTTGAGTATTGTATACTCTGAAAATAGAATTAAAATTATCTCACATGTGTGTTTTGGGTTTTGTTTTGTTTTGTTTTTAAAAGGTACTAAAATTGCTAGCTTTTGATCCGGAGAATTTCAGTGTATCATCAAGCCCTGATGACTTCAGCAGCTATATATTTTACCCATCATTTACAGTCGTACCTTGGAAGTCAAACGGAATCCATTCCAGAAGTGTGTTCGACTTCAAAAACGTTCGTAAACCAAAGCACAGCTTCTGATTGGCTGCAGGAAGCTCCTGCAGCCAATCAGAAGCCCCGTCGGACGTTCGGCTTCCAAAAATAGTTCACGAACTGGAACAGTCACTCGGTCCGGGTTTGCAGTGTTCGGGAACCAAAATGTTTGAGAACTAAGCTGTTCAAAAACCAAGGTACGACTGTACTACCCTTCAAGGACTATTGCTGCCAAGACTTTTCCGTGCAGAATACTTCCAGCCCTCCTTATCTCATTGACATCCTTGACTACTCCTTAGACAGCAGTGATAGGTCCATCCCTTTCAACAGAGCTTCAGAAATTCTCCTAGGAAAGCCTTTTCTGATATTTGCAATGCAGTCGAGTAATAATAATATTATAATAATATATTATTTGTACCCCGCCCATCTGGCTGGGTTTCCCCAGCCACTCTGGGCGGCTTCCAACAAGAATTTAAAATACATTAAAATGTCACACATTAAAAACTTCCCTGAAGTGTTGTAAGTTCTTCTTACCTTATACCTGTCAAAGGCAGAGGAGCACTTCCATGTACAATTGATGGCCATCCTAACCTGTACATCTAAGTGCAATGCTTAGTTGTCCCACTACTCCACTGGCCACTGGTACATGCTACTGTGAACAATTGATAGACTTGTTCTCTCTTTCCCTCTTTCAGCCTATTGTTTTGCAGACTTTCATGTGCCACTGCTGCTAGGCTGGTGTCCGTTTTCTCTTTGTACACTGTCCAGGCTTCTGCCCAGACTTACTTGCCCCATTTGCCACAAAGGGTTAAGGCTGAGCTGATTACAGGGTGGAGACGCTGGTAATAACAACTTGCTGTTCAACATTCTGCTGTGAGTGAGTAACACCGACTGAAAGAGACATCATCAAAAGACTGGGTTTGCCCTCCTTGCTTTCTGTTACTCATCCCATTCATTTGGATGTTAAAAAGTTAAACAGCTTCTACACTTTTGTACGACCAGAGTTTACCCATGACATTTTTGTGTGTCTCTTCCCCATCCCACCCCCAGTAAAAATATAATGAAAATACAATTTGCCCTGTAATGAGTATCCCAGAATTTGCTGTCTAAGGCAAGCTGCTATCCTCTCATGAGAAGGACAAGATCCATATGGAAATAAGAAGCTTGATTTCCCTCCTTCTTATACGTTCACATGTATTTGCTCCTGATTTGGCTTGATTTATGGGGCCTCTTTGGGAGTCCTTAAGAATGTGAAAGAACCTAGATATTTCTGGAAGTTTACAAACGGGCTGCTGTGTCTTCCCCATGTTGTTTGCCCTACTCTCTGGCCGTGCAGCGTGGAGATTCTGCTCCTAGCTGCTGGCCATGATAGCTGACTGTTGCTTCACTTCAGTGCCCCATTGCAATTCTCCTTGCAACACAAGAGGAAGAACAAGGAAGTCACTGTCTTCCCTCCTGCGCCTTGATGCTGTACTGCAAGGAGAATCCTTGCACTGCCAGAGGGTGAGTGGCATGAAGCCAGCGGCATGAAGAGAAAGCTGGAATAGGGCTCAGGTGTTGGCTGGTTACAGTCAGAAGCTGTCACTAGGTGGAGACCTGGGAACAGCAGTGGCTCAGGAGGCAGTTGTTTATAGGCTACTGTACCAGCATCTGGAGACATGAGGGATGGGGACCTGTGGCCTGTACCAGAAGGTGTTGTGATGCAGAGGTTTAGCAGCTGCTGGGTTTGCCACCATTCAGGTACATGGCAGCTGAGTGGCTGGCGGTGGCCAGCACAGGCTACTGATGTCATGGTGACCTCACAGACTGCCAGTGCTTCTGACCATATGGAGGCTATTTCTAGGTCTGTTGTGGAAAAGGTTATTGGACAGGAGGTGTATATTTGGAATCTTGCCTCTTCCTCTCTTCCATTCTCAGTTCCGCTGCAGCTGCCATTTATAAAGCCTGGGACTTTAAATCTCATTACAATGAGCTGGAAAAAAATGTTTTAAAAGATTGATTTGTTAAAAACCCAGAAGCTTTTCTTTTTGGTATAATAGATGTAAGTGTATTTAAAGACCAGAAATCTCTTGTTATGTATGCAACAGCAGCATGAATGGCATGTGCTCAGAAGTGGATAGCTGATACAATACCAACAAAGGAAGTATGGCAGACGAAATTAATACAGTGGTACCTCTACTTAGAAATAACTCTACTTACGAACGGAGCTCCGTCCGCCATCTTGGATGCGGTTTAGATAGGATTTTTTTCTACTTACGAATTTTTAGATAGGGTTGCTTCGACTTACGATTTTTTTCTCCCAATGCATTCCTATGGGATTCGGCTTACGATTTTTTCCGACTTACGAATGTGCGTTCGGAACGCTTTAAATTCGTAAGTAGAGGTACCACGTAGAGAAATGACAAGATTAACAAACAGAATAAGAGATCAGGATGAAAAAGTATTTAAAGAAGTATGTTTTATAGATTGTTTCGACAATTATTGTAAACATATTAAAAAGTTAGCAGTGATAGAGTAAATTCAGCAGTAAGAATTACTGGGATATAAAATGGTGAAAAAGAAGATATTGGGGGAAAATAGTTTCCTCCATTGCAGGGGGTTGGACTATATGACCCTCATGGTCCCTTCCAACTATGATTCTATACTTCAAAAGCAAATCTAAGGATGTTGTCTGTTTTCTTCCTCCTCCAGAGAAAGCTACTGATGGCTCCCTACAGAACGAAAACTGGGCCCTCAACATGGAAATCTGTGATATCATTAATGAGACAGAAGAAGGGTAAGGAAGCCAGTGCTGCTTACAAGACAAGTGGCCTTATCCATATGCTTGCACATGCTCACTGACGGACTTGCATCAGTCTACGCTAATGTGTATGAGTGGGAAAAGTGTTCAGGGAAAAATTGCTTGTGTAGGGGTTGGCAATGTAAGTCATTAGTCTTAAAAGCCCAAGTCCCTTGACACCTTCAGAAGAGAATGCTGCCAGAGCAACGTTCTGCTTGAAGCCGGCTTTTGTACTGCCAGCTGCCAGATATACCATTAGCTCTTTCCCGTAATTTTTTTACATAGCATTAAACTCTCTTGCATTCTTTCCCTGGCATTTCCTTTTTTTGTTCTTTTCCTTTTCTCACACAGCTTACTGCTTGATGGGTTCCTTCTTTATTGGCCTCCTTTCCCTTCTCCGTTTCTTTCTCTCTCTCTTTCTCTGTCTCTGTCTTCTTTTCCCTCGCTGGGAGTCTAATACTCTCCAGGCTGGTGACTACGGAGACAGAAAAAAATCTCACCTGGCCCCATTCAGTGCTCTGACATTACGCAGTTCCAACTGAGGTTCTCCCAGGTATACGGATAGTACAGTAATAGCAGAGAGGTGCAAAGAAGTCTGAAGTTTCCAATCCATCCAAATCCTTCATTTCCCCCTGCCAATCTTTTGTCTCTCTCATGCACATACCCTGAACAACCCAGCTTTGAGGCATCCAGAAATCTGAGGAATGCCAAACCCATCCATGCTGAACACTATAAATAACTCTCAGTGGGCTCGCTGGCGACCTCAGGAAGGGCAAGAACAACATGCAATAGGAGTGGTGCCTCTATGGAATGCAGCTCAGTGCTTACGTGGCTGCAGATATCTCCCCATACAGAAAATAAAGGAAGCCGTCTTGTTCTTTTGATTATTGCAACGTGGTATGGCTTTGGGCTGCATTGTCCTGTTTCTGTCAGCTGTATCTCCTCGCGCCCGCCTTGGAGCCCCTATGTCTGTTCCAACCCTAGGCCTTTGTCCCACCATGAGCCCAGCATGACTCACTCACACACACTTTTGTTTTTCATACAATACCATTGTGGCTCATTGGGTCTGTTCTAGTAGGTTCCATATTTTACTTGGACATTGGGGGGAAATGGATTTGCATCCTAGCTTAGCTGTGGGCTTGGGACCTATCTCAGGCTAATGAATCCCCATCTTTTGTTGTGAGAGTAAAAGATGTGCATCTGATGATGTGGTCTAATCCATGGGCGGTTGTTTGCCTTTATTTGTTTTCGGGAGATGCAAGGTTCATTGGTTTAATTTTTGTTAGCGGGATAAACATTGTGAAGCCCTTTTAATATGCTAAGTGTCATTGGTGATGTTAATAATAATAATAATAATAATAATTTGTTATTTATACCCTGCCCATCTGGCTGGGTTTCCCCAGCTACCCGGGGCGGCTCCCAACAGAACATTAAAAACAGAATAAAACATCAAACATTAAAAACTTCCCTAAACAGGGCTGCCTTCAGATGTCTTCTAAAAGTCAGATAGTTGTTTATTTCCTTGACATCTGATGGGAGGACATTCCACAGGGCGGGCGCCACTACCGAGAAGGCCCTCTGCCTGGTGAAAGCTAGTAATCCTATTCCTGACTAGTTCCAGGTTTGGGGGGGACCCCCAGCAAGCTGCAAGCTGCTGGTTCACCCCCTCACCACAACCATGAGTCCTCTGGCAGCACTACCAGGCAACAGCACAGTAGTTGGGGTTCGATTACCACTGGGTAGCCCCCAACCATCATTAACTGCTCTCAAAATCCACTGCCTCCTAGCATGGTTACATTTGTCTTCTGCTTCTCTTTCTCTATACTACAATGCATCTCGTTCCACCTTCTGCCCCCACTCCTGCCAAAAAAAGCCCCACCCCACAACACAGTGCCTTGTGTTGAAAAGTTTGTTAGGTGTTGCTAAAGTTTTGGGTTTCATCCAGAAAGCTTGTAAAGTGTCAAAAAAGCAAGACATGCCAAAATAAATAACGGTTGTTTGGTTTGTATGTCTTGCTTTCTGAATTCTTCATCTTCATCTTCCGTTCACAATTACTCCTGTAAAGCTACTGGTGGAATGGATCTCAAGCTTGCAAAATGAATGTGCTCTTTGAAACAGGATATTCTTCAGTAGGTGGGCTGTTTATGTTCTTCTCTGATTTTGCCCAAGACTGTCCCTTTCTGGCATGCTATATGATATGACTCTTTCATTTCATTCTGTAGGAGACAACAATATAGGACTTTACCTGGACATGTTTCATGAATAACACTTTCCCTTGCACATCTTTTAGTTACTTAATTTGTATTAAATTTCTATACCTATCTGTATCTTGCTCTTTGCATTCTTTGCCGTTCTTGTTCCTGTTGATATCTGCATTTCTGCCTCTAATTCAAGCAAATACACTTTGGGGATAAGATACTGATATTGTGGGAATGGCTAGCATAGCATACTCTATTGGCTGGTTGAATTGGGTAGGCTTCTTAACAGTAGTGACTGAGGAACAAAACGGATGAAACCTTATGGCCTGGCAAATTCCAGCTGCATATTTTGTCTCTGTTCCAATCTTTTGTAATCTTGTTTCTTCTGTTCTTAGCCCCAAAGATGCTTTCCGAGCCATAAAGAAAAGGATTGTGGGGAATAAGAACTTCCATGAGGTGATGCTGGCTTTGACAGTGAGTATGATGCCCCTTTCTCAAGAAGCACAAGAACCCATCAATTTCTTCCCACCCACCGACCCAGCAGCCTTCTGCATTTTCTTCTTGCCATCTGTTTCAGGGGGAGTTTTAGGGCAGGGTGCCATTATAATCATTTGATTCTGTTTACTTCAGTAGTTAAAACAATGACAGAGATAGTCTGAAGGTATATAAAATAAAATAAAAACCTTTGAGCGGGGATGTTAAATCTTGGATTAAGCAGTGGGGAAGCGCCAAAAGACTACAAAAATATGTTGTGCGTGTTTGATTTAGTCAAAAGCAAGTGGAAATACCCTGGGTACCGAAACATATCCTTATGCCTGCCTGCCACTTGGAACTTTTGCAGTGGATATACTGATATTTCCAGTTGGGATTGCATGGGAAGGAGGACCTAAAACACCTTCACTGAGATCTTATTTGGTTCTACAGGTCCTTGAAACATGTGTCAAAAACTGTGGCCACCGCTTCCACACGCTGATTGCTAGCCAGGATTTTGTGGAAGGTGTGCTGGTGCGAACTATTCTTCCCAAAAACAACCCTCCGGCCATTGTACATGACAAGGTGCTGACCCTCATACAGGTGAGTGCATGAGATGAGTTGCAACAAGTGTGCACAGTTGCCTTCCTTCGCGGGCAAATAACTCCCAGCAAATGAAACAGAAGGGAGCAAAGGATGTCAGTTCAGACGTAAGTATACCCCAGATGGGCGGGGTATAAATAATAAATTATTAAATTATTATTATATAAGTATGGCAAGGTGCTACTTTGTGCATTAATCTCTCTAGCACAGTGTCTGCCCCTACCATGCTGCATGCGAACAGTGACACAGAATTAAAACGTGAGCCCCACAATATATATAGTTATTTTGAGTCTGAACCTGGGCTGAGGCACACACCCAGGTTTTTTTCAGGTCTGAGTGTATTCTGTTTCTTAAAAAGTAAAAAATTACACTCTTTACAATCCAAATCCTCAGTCCAGAAAAGTTGAATTCTGCAACACACACACAGAGAGAGAGAGAGAGAGAGAGAGAGAGAGAGAGAGAGATTCAATTTGCATAATATAATTTTATCTCATTTGCATAATGTGTTCTGCATATGCTGTTTTGCATAATGTATCCCTGCGTCGGACGAAGGAAGGTAGGAGGAAGAAGAAGGCAGACAGGGCACTGAAGCCTGCTTTCAGCTACCAAACATTATTCAGCCACTGCTGAAGTTTCAGCTGACATAGTTGACACATTTTTTAATACATATATTTGAAGCCATAAGGCCTAGAAGCTAAATAAACAAATAAAGCAGAGATTTTCAGGAAACTTGAATCCTGCTCCCGATACCACATTATGCAATTTTTCTGTGCTCTTACAGAGTCTTAGCAATAACACACCCTGCTCTTCTCCCCCATGAGAATTTAAGAAAGGGAAGACAGATTATGAGACCTGTTTTCTGTCTCTGCAGTCCTGGGCAGATGCATTCCGTAGTACACCAGACCTGACAGGAGTTGTGGCTGTTTATGAGGACCTGAGGAGGAAAGGCTTGGAGTTTCCCATGACTGATCTCGATATGCTCTCACCCATCCATACACCGCAAAGGGTAAGGTTAACACTTTCCTTTCGTCACGAGGGTCTTTTTAAGCCCGTAGCTCCTGAAAGAGCATAAGGCAGCCTTGCAAATAACTCCACAAAAGTTACTAGCCTGCAAGCATATTTACTAGCTTGCTAGGGGCTGGCAAAAGAGAGGCAGAGAGCTCCATTCCTCTTGCACCAGCCTGCTGCAGTTCTGTTCTAGGGACAGAGGAGGGGGGGGTTCCCTCTCTCCTTTGGCAGCCCACTTAGTTTTCATGCTTGGGGGAGAGATGCAGTGAGCTACTGCCCCCACCTTCTCCGCCATCCAGTTCACAAGCCTGCATGGAATCCCAAGCACTCGCCTGCATGCTGTTGCTTCTTGTCTATGGCGACGAGGGAAGGGCTCAGGGCCGGCTCTAGGTAGAGCCCTGGTGGCGCGGTGCGCCAGGGCGCCGGGCCGGTAGGCAGGGCACTGTGTGGCAAAGCCGCGCAGAAACCATGCTGCGCCCTGCAAGGGTGGGGCGCCAGAGCGATCTCCGCCCCTCAGCGCCAGGGCGCCCAATCTGCTCAAGACTGCCCTGGAAGGGCTTAAATACAAAGCCAGTCAAATGTGAAGAGTGAAGAACCATAGGGAAAGGCATTTGCAGAAGTGGAACAAACTGAGAGTCCAGATTCTGTGTTCAAGATAAAGTGTAAAAAATTTGAATGTTCCCTGCATTTTCAGCAATAATGTATGCACTGCTGTTGCATTCAGATATAATGCAGATAGGTTTATTCGCTATTTTATAAGATACAGCAACATTTGGATTATTGGAAACATTTGGATTTGTCTGAAATGGTTTCCTACTTCACAATGGTGAAGAAAAGCTGGCCTGAAAGGTTGGACCCTAGTATATTTTCAGCCGTTTCTCCATTAGTACAAGACCTAATTCAGTCTCTTCAATTTTAAAAAGCAAGCAGTACATTGAGGGTTACTAGAGTCCTCACTGCACATACGGAGATGAAAACCTAGTTTCCGCCAGCTCATTGGGACCTGTGGCTGGGGTGCGTCTCAGTGAGGGCAGTCTGTTTTGGAATCCATAGAGGAGGATTAACGGTCAGCCCAGAGAATGTAAGGAGGTTGGTGGGCTTCATGTCCAGCTCGTTACTGGAAAGCCATTGTGGCGTAATGGCTAGAGTATTGGACTAGGACCTGGGAGAGCAGGGTTCGAATCCCCACTCAGCCCTGAAGCTCACTGGGTGACCTTGAGCCAGTCACCATCTCTTGGCCTAACCCACCTCACACGGTTGTTGCATGCATGAAATGGGGAGGAGAACCATGTATACTACCTTGAGCTCCTTGGAAGAAAAAGGTGCCATATAAATGTAATTAATAAACAAATTACTCGGAGGAACACCAAAGAAAGTAGAAAACACCGTAGAACAGGCATCCCCAAACTTTGGCCCTCCAGATGTTTTGGACTACAGTGCCCATCACCCCTGACCACTTGTCCTGTTAGCTAGAGATCATGGGAGTTGTAGGCCAAAACATCTGGAGGGCCGCAGTTTGGGGATGCCTGCCGTAGCTGGGTGAATTAATAAAGTTGGAATAAAAATAAATATCCTTTGCTTTTTTCAGCTCTTACTGAACCGCTTTCTCTTTTATTTTACGGATTCCTCTCTAGACCGTATATACCTCGGGCTCCCCTACCGGAGGGAATTCACCAGCAGCAGACTCTCCTCAAGCAATAGAGTCTATTCTGCATCCTGTGTCTCTCCCTGTCTCTCCAGGGGCCACCACAGATGCCCCCATCACACCAACACCAGACCAGGTAGGTTCAACTTCAGCGTAATAGAGATGGGAAGGCCTGGAGGGGGGGGGGAATGGGAAAATTGGGGGGTGGGACCTGTTTTTTCCCAAAGCCATTTTTTCCCCAGGAAAATTTGGGGGGGGGGGGACCACAGTTTGATATAGTTTGAATATTCCACACACTTTTCCAATTTTTCCGGGTTTTTTCTAGGTCTTTCCATCTCTACAGTATAGTGATGTTGTTGCAATACATCCAGCTTGGGGGGTCCCTCCCCCCCCCCCGAGTTCCACAAGCCATTCAATTCCTTATATGGAGAAAAGACTATTTCATTAAAAGGAACCCCGGTTCTTCCATGGTTGCAAGTTCCACAGTTACAACAGTAATGAAAATGTGCCTGAAGGAGCACTGTCAGAGGTCTCATTTGTTTAGCAAGGGTATGGCCAGGTCCTAACACACACACACACACACACACACACACGTATGTATACACAGATATACATCACAGGCAGCAGGATGGGGGAAAACCTGTCTCTGGAGAGATCAGATCGTACTGGGCTAGGTCAATCAGTTGTCTGATAATACAAGGTAATTTCCTTCGTCCTTCTCTGAGAGTGGAAAGCCCAGCTGGACTTAATGGGTGGGCGTTTGTGCTTTCAGATTGGGAAACTACGCAGCGAGTTGGAAGTGGTGAATGGGAATGTGAAAGTGATGTCTGAGATGCTCACAGAGCTTGTGCCAGGACAAGCTGAAACCTCCGACCTTGACCTGCTCCAGGTAGGAAGCGGCTGCAACACAAGTTTGCTTCTGCTGCTGTGAGTAAGGACTTAACTTGGTTCAGGCCAGCAAGTGCTGAGGTGGGCTTAGCTTATGCCGACAAAAATAACCCATCGTGCCAGTGACTTGAGCAATAGGAACGGATTTTTAGCCCGGGCTGGTTACTAGCTGCCACTTGTTAACCTAGGCTTTTTGGTTCAGTTTTCACAATGTACGTTTTCTTACCGCGGGTAGGAACTGAACCGGACATGTAAAGCGATGCAGCAGCGTGTGCTGGAGCTGATCCCCCGCATCCTCAATGAACAGCTAACAGAGGAGCTGCTCATTGTCAATGACAACCTCAACAACATTTTCCTGCGCCACGAACGGTATTCCCATGCCCCTCCCCTGCTCGTTCCCCTGCCCTCACCTCCTTGCAAGCAAAACAGCTTGTGTAAGCCTTCCACCTGAGCCCATCTGCTCACCTCTCTCTTTCTCATAGGTTCGAACGGCTCCGATCTGGCCAGCCTGCTAAGGTGAATGAGTGTTCCTTCCTTTTAATGCATGCTAACAAGGTTTTTGATGCTCTGTTGAAAGCCGCCCAGAGTGGCTGGGGAAACCCAGCCAGATGGGTGGGGTGTAAATATATTATTATTATTATTATTATTATTATTATTATTATTATTATTCATGTTTCTTAGAAGGGTAAGATAGTCCTCAGTGTGGTGGAGTCAGATATTTTGTCTTATTCTTGGTGAGGCTGATTCCATTATTTCCAAATTTCTCAGACTATTTTGGGTGATGAATGGTGTCTTAGATTTCCTCAGTTATTCAAAACTCATGGCCTCCTGAAGCAGAACCATGTTGGGGAGGCTCGGCCAGATGGGTGGGGTATAAGTAATAAATAAGGATAATTTTATTGTTGTTGTTGCTGTTGTTGCTGTTGGTTAGAAATGCTGTGAGAATAGTTTCAAAATAATGAAGCAAACTTTCTGTCTCTTTAAAGCAGCTAAGCAATGCAGAAAATGCAAGCAATTTGGTTGATGTGGGACCTAAAGCAGTAGAAAAAAGCCCAGAAGCCGCCTCCACGCTTTCATCTCAGCTTGCAGAAATGAGTGAGTAACTTACCTGTTTCCCTTCTGCTGTGTCGTTCCCTTTTCTGCCCCCTACCCCAGCCCCATGATTCTGGGAGCCACTAGCTCACCTGTCTTCTAGCTTCTGTATCTTTTCTTCTTTATGTCCCCCCAGTCCTTGCTTTAAAAACTTCAGAATTAATTTAATATAAGGTAGCAGAATCAGTCAGGTCGAGCCAGCAAACGTATGCAGATGTTCATTACTTACCCTGATAGTAGCACTTGGGATGGGGGGGGGGGTTGGAGGGAGGGGAGAGGTGGCTTACAGAGGAGGCATGGCGCATGCAACCCTTCATAAAATTATCCCTTCCGGCAAAAAGAAATGAAACCTCCTGTGATCCTATTTTCAGACAGGTAGTATATCACATTATGCTTTGCTGATCGGAACGTGCGTTAGATGTTACCTTGTTCCTGACTTTCTACACCTTGCAGATCTGGGTTCCGGGAGCGTCAGTGCAGGACTGCAGTCCCTCAACAATTCTGGCAAGCTGGAGGAAGAGTTTGACATGTTTGCACTGACCCGAGGCAGCAACTTGGCCGATCAGCGCAAAGAGTAAGTGACAGCACCTGCTGCGGCAAATTAGGTGTTGTATACAAGAGTTGCATGCTGGCTGTTCAGGCTTAAGAATGAATGTTCATTCATTCATACCCGAAACAAGAGAAGTTATGCAGGTTTGCATAATGTATAGAAACAGAGGAATTTGGCTTTTGGTGCAAAATATGATTTATATCCATGCAGAATTTTTATTTTATTTTTTCAAATGCAGGACTTATTTTGCTAGAAACTGTGGCCCTCTGCCCCTTGATATTTTTTTCCATGTGCTTAAGCAAATGGATAAGCCCTAAATTCTAGTGTATCACAAGTAGGAAAAGGAAAAACTGAAATCCAGGGTGCTTGTCGGATGAATAGTATGTTTAATAAGAGATACGAAACAAACAAGCTTGTACTCAGCATGTGTCGTTGAAGCCCCCTAGGGACTTGAGTGCCAGTACAGAGTCCTTTGGGGACAAATAGTTTCTATTTTCAGTGAATCGCTGTTAGATATTTTGTTTTCCAAACTCTGTTGGCTCAGCCCTGCTTATGCCCAGTTTTTCTGGATAGGAAAAAGCCTACATGTTTGTCCCTGCTCTTTTGCCGGCTTCCATTTCCCTTTTGCATGGTTGCTTGTAGCGCAGGAGTGAGTCTTCCAACATCACACCCATCTTTGATTTTCCAGTCTGAATGTTCTTTGGTGGTGGAGTTCCAGATTTCAAGAGCAGACTGTCTGTACTGTTTAAAACCCTGGTCTTTTAGGAGACGGATTTGTTTTTGTTTTGTTTATTGCTGCTGTTTTCCATCCCCACCAGAACTAATGAAGGCAGACTTGAATTTTCATTAGCATTTAACTCTCTCCACTACTCTTTTTTCCCCCCTTGTTGTCATTCTTTAATGGCTTCCAGTAATTTTAGCAGCAGTGAAATGGATAATTTATTGTTAACAGTGTGGGCCAAATGGAGAGCAGAACTGTGTGTCAGTGCTGCAGAGAATACTCCAGGAGAGTAAACACCAGCTATACCCAATACTTGTATTTTGTTTCTTATGGTGGCCCATGCTGGTAGCCTGGAAAAGGAGAGAAACCTCTTCTTCTAATGCACCTACTGTACTTAGCATTGCTTCTTTCCATTACAGAATTCATATGATTTTTATATTTTGCTTTAGTATTTTCTTGTACAGTCCCCAGAGGGAAATAGCTATTGCGGTACTAAGTAAATAAATGCATTTTAAAAAATTCTCTGGGGTAACCTAGAGTGAAAGTCTCTAGATTTTGGAATCTCCCTTTTCTCCTTAGTTTTGAAAACAAATCTCACACATGCAAAAATGACTTGAACTATTTTTTTTTGGGGGGGGGGGTTAAAGCAAGGAATGAATATTCCTGTAGAGAGGAGGTTTACTTTTCCCTGCACCATACATTATCTGTATCTTTAGTCACATACCTTGTTTGCTCCTGCTGTCCCAGTTACAATGATCTAGATTTCTTGAGAGCCAAAATGTAAGAGTAGGCCAAAAGGTCTCCAATGAAAACTTTTTGTGGAACTTGGAGACAATTTCAAGGATTCACATCCTTATGCCTTATTTCACAGCCACCACATGGCAGTAACAGCTGGGGCAGTCAGTGTTCCTTCTGACAGCCACAGTCTTTTCCCCCCAGAAGCCTCTTCACATGCTATACCATGATGTACCATTGAGCTGTGGGGGTTTCTGGGAAGAAGGGCCATCAAATGTTTTCCCCAGAACACTCCCCCTGTGCAACAGGACATCATGGTGGAACATCAAGGGGATGAGGAATTGATGGCCAGTGACTACTGAGTGGATCTTGGCTTGAAACATTCCCCATCTCCTTTACTTCCCGCAAATAGGATGAGCCTGATGCTTCAGCTAAACTCTACGAGGAAGTTCCTGAGGTCAATTTCACCTCAGCCATGAATTCACCAGTTGGCTTCAGGGCAGCCACTATTCTCACAGCCTCCCTTTCCCCCTCCATCCCAAATCTGCAATATGGGGCTGGTTATAATTACGACCTATCTTTCAGGTTGGCTGCTTGAAGGATTTCTGGTTAAAATTATGCAGAGCACTCTGCGTGCTCAGGAAGTACTATATAATGCTAAGCATGGTTATTCTGTAGAGGACTTAGGTGTGGAAGATCTGGTCTTTCCATTGTACTCTGCAAATTCGGCCTTGTTGTTCCAAAACCCACAGATGTGTCTGAGGGAAAAGTCCTAGGCTCGGTAATGCAAACCTGCAAGAAGCCTTTCAGTGACCCCTACTGATTGTAGAAACAGATGTTTGTTTTGGGCATGTGCGGTTACGCTTGGGCACGAAATGCACTCCACCCCAAACACTTAGCAAACCGGGCTGCGAGCCAGCATCCTTCTAATTGCCGTTGCTGCAGCTCTTTCTGCCGCTGAAAGGGCTTATAATTCTTGACTCACAGATTGCCCTCGCAAAGAGCCAGCCGAGTTCACCAACTGAAGGAAGCACACCAGACACAGGGAGAAGGATGCTGTGAGCCTGTGTACCAGGCTGTCCGAATGTTCTCAGCAAATGGTTTGCTGAGTGCGGAGTGCAGTCGAATGGTGCAGAAACAAGGCAGAGAGCGAGAAGGCTGGAAGCAGCTGATCTTATGCTGAAACCCAACCTCTTGGCGCACACTCCGGCCACTCTCCTCCCAACCCTGGAACTGAGCACTGTTAACTTCTCCAGCAAAACCTGATCCTCCTGTGACGAGTGTGATCTTTCCGATAAAGAGGCTCCTTCTATTTATTCCTCTTTCTCCCAACTGGACTATCTGCCTCCTACTTTTCTTGCCAGCAAGCCATCTCAGGACTGTCTCTTCTACAGCCCCTCATGCTCTCCTGTGCCTTTTTCCCCCTCCCTTCCTGCGACTTTGCTTCCAGACCGAGACCCCTTTTGTGGACAACCACCACAGCTGGCTCGTGCGTCTTCCCAGAGCCCCATGAACATCTGTCTGCAGACTTTCTGGCAGCACCTCAAACCCTTCTTGCCCTTCTGCCTCATCAGCGGCATGGTGGTGGCACTCTACTTCATTCTTGACGCCATTGTGCACAGCGGGCCTTTCACGGACGAGCTCTTTTTTGAAAAGTTTGAGCAAAAGTGGCCCAACCCCTTGGCCCCAGCAGGGAACAGTTCCCGGTGACCATGGGAGGGACAGAGACATGGCTTGGGGGAGCTCACCACTGGGATATCATCGTCCAAGGAAACTTTGGCCTTCCTGTGTAAGAAATAATCTGCATAGATTGGAGGGTGGGGGCAAAGGGTTGGCGGGGTGGTCTTGAAACTGAAGGTATTTCTCGCAGGAAATGGGGCAGTCATGATATTTGAGTGCAGAGGTATTGTTGTAGCTGTGCATGCACTGATTAATCAGAAACAGTTACATCTGTCCAAGCCCATCTGCACCGCATACGTTTGCCCACTGTGTCTCTCAAAACAAAACAGAAATGTGGAGGGATGTAGAATGTATTTTAAGGGCATGTGCTTAGGTAGAACAGAAGTGCATTCAGATTTATATGCATGTCACAGTTCTGCAGTAGCATAGAAAAAGTGCAGAAACAGTGAGTGCAGAATTTAGTTTTCTGAGAATCCCAGCTTTCTCTTTTCCCCCCCTTTTAATATATAAATGGCAGTTTTCTAGTCCCTGTGTCTTAAAAGCTCTGCTTGAAAGCGTGGAGGCAATGTTTGCAGAAATCTCAGGAGGTGGAGAGGTGGTTGGGTTAAAGCTTCAGTGTCCACCATATTTCCTTGACTCCACTCATAATTAGCAATACCAGGCTAAATCATGCAAGATTGTAAAGATCACAGCATCTGTTGTACAAAATAAGAGAAATTATGCATATGTACTTCATTTGAACAATATAGAGTGCAGAAATTTTCTTGGTCCAGAATTTGGAATGTCTGGGCACAAAATGTTCTTTTTAAATTATTATTACTGTATTATTATTATTATTATTATTATTTACTTACTTCTACACACAACTCTAGATGTGTGGTGTATATTAGCAATGAAGGAGTTGTGTATGGTCTGAGTATGCTAGTATGCCTATATGGGATAATCTCTATTTATAGCCTATCCCTAAGGTGCGTGATAGACACATTTCCTTATATCATTTTACCTTCCTTCAAACCCTCGAGGGCAGTCCCTCTTTATGTTACAGGTTGAGATGGAGAGAAAGGGTATGCCTAGAACCTCTTAGTACATGGGTGAGCTTGGGTTTGACACCAGGACCAAGACTGATACTCACAGTGCTAGGTCATGTTGCAAAATCCACAATAAACTCCCAAAACTCATGGAATATTGGTGCAACTTTAGGGCTGTTTCAGTGGGATCTCTAACTATGCATACCCCCCGTGTTTCTCCGAAAATAAGACACTGTCTTATATTAATTTTTCCTCAAAAAAACCACACCATGGCTTATTTTCAGGGGATGTCTTATTTTTTTCCTCCTCCTCCTCCTGCCGCGGCTGGCATTGCTGCTGCGCCTATCACTATGCCTTATTTTCAGGGTATGGCTTATATTCCTTGAATACTTAAAAATCCTGCTATGGCTTATATTATGGCTACATCTTATTTTTTGAGAAACAAGGTATATATGTGTGTGAGAGAGCTAAGGTAGTATAATAGCAAAAGCTTTGGGTGTAGATATAGATGAGCCATGCTAAAATCCACTGTTCAGCCATAATGCTCACAGGGCATCCTTTTGGGCAAGTCACTGGTTCTCAGACTAACCTGCCTTGCATGGATTTGTTTATTATTTGTTTATAAATTGCATTGCTCACTTTTTCATGCATTTATTTGAGCACTCATGGCAGCCAAATAGATAATCGTCACATTTGTTGGGATTCCTAAGTACAACTGAGTCGTGTTCCACTGGTTCAGACCCACTTCAAAACGGGCAATGTCCAGGTTCCACCCCCTGGAACCTGGACACCTTTTATAACGCTATAAACTTTTCCATGGCTGTCTGTGACTATTCACCACCACTCCCCTGCTCTTGCCCTGGTGCTCTTTGTTTCTTTCTCTGTTTCGTCAAGTGATCCCACCCAATCTGCATCACATATTAGACCTGATGACATCACGGTGCTGCAATTGATCCAATTGGTCTATGAGCTTATGTCACAAAGGGCAAAGAGTGTCCATTTAGAAATAAGTCAGTGCTTCATATAATGACCACTTAGACTATCCTAGCCCATTGGGGCTCTTGTTAGCACATGTACATCCAGCCTGAAAAATTGCCGAATGGTTAGTAAGTGTCCTTTGAATATTAACATTTTCACAGAAATTATCCCAGCTTGGCCCTGCTGTCAATGAGAGAGTGTGTGGGTTGACGTTCACCAAATTTCAGTCGTTCTTCCTTATGACAAAGGATGTAAACAATCCTGTGTACGTAGGAAAAGCAGGACCCCCAAGCACATCCATTTTCTATATCTAGTTTCAAAGACGATGCCATAGCGCATAACCTTCAGTAGCTTCTCCGCTTGGTTTTTTCTCTCTTTGACCTGTTTCTCTCTTCCAGGGTGAAATATGAAGACCCTCTGGCCAGGCAAGGACTAGCTGGAGCCTTGGATGCCCGGCAACAGAACACAGCAGCGGTGAGTTGCTAACTATAAAGGTATTCCATGACCACTCCATGGAAAAGATTAGCCCCCTGCCTTCCCAAGACATCAGCTGTAGGTCCATGTATACCACGGTGCCCTCCGTATGAGGCTTTTGGGGGGACTACAACTCCCAAAATTCCTGACTATGGACCATGCTGGCTGGAGCTAGTGGGAGTAGTGTTAGGTTTCTGTTGTCTCACCGCGCAGCTATTGGACGGTCACAAGACTGTGTTTATGTTTTCAGCAGAAGGACTGCTGGAGTCACGGGAGACGGATGTTTGTATTCTGTTTCCTGCCACTGGTTTTTTCCCTGCTCTTCTCTCGGACATGAGAAGACATGTTTGCTTTCTGTCGTTTCTAGACTTAGCAATAAAGTAGTTTAGTGCACACCTCGTGGCTCTACACTGTGCTTAATATCTCTGTGAGTATTCTGCTACGCGTGCCTGAGAGCTCGCCAGCCTCAGGTCGTAAATCACCTTTGGGACAGGGCAAGGGGCGTGCCGGTATGCGGACCGGAGGGGGATCGTTCTTCTCCCCTCCCCCCACGCCAGTTCCTGACCTAGGTCATTGCTCACTCAGTTCATCAGAGCAGGTTTGGAGGTTAATTACATAGTTTCGTGTATTTTCCTATCTCATTAACACCTAAACATGGACTCACACATCTCCCCTGTCCCCACAGCGATAGTGGCAGAACATGCAACTGCACACTATTAAATCATAAGTACCTAATTGTACAAGGACCCAGGTGGCGCTGTGGTTAAATCACTGAGCCTAGAGCTTGCTGATCAGAAGGTCGGCGGTTCGAATCCCTGTGACGGGGTGAGCTCCCGTTGCTTGGTCCCAGCTCCTGCCAACCTAGCAGTTCGAAAGCACGTCAAAATGCAAGTAGATAAATAGGAACCGCTACAGCGGGAAGGTAAACGGCGTTTCCATGTGCTGCTCTGGTTTGCCAGAAGCGGCTTTGTCATGCTGGCCACATGACCTGGAAGCTATACGCCGGCTCCCTCGGCCAATAATGCGAGATGAGCGCGCAACCCCAGAGTCGGTCACGACTGGACCTAATGGTCAGGGGTCCCTTTACCTTTACCTTTTTTACCTAATTGTACAGCACAAAGCAACAACAAGCAAGCAAGCAAGCATCAGCATATCAAGCAGTTTATTTAAGAATTCAGTACATACAGAGAAATAGTAACGTTTTGAAACAATTCTCGATCAATAAGACGAAAAAGTAAAAATAATAATAATTCAGTAATACTACAGCCATTTTCAGTTACTGCTGATGTGTATTATGGTTCTGAGCTGTAACAAGTTAGTAGCAGCTATCAAAATGCAAGATGTAAAGCCTTAAAAACCTGCAACTAAATAATCATTTTAAAATCACAAAAATACAGTAAAAAGAGGTTGTGCATGTATGTAATGTCTAGGGGATCCACCCAGGGGCTAATACAGAGGTGGGGAGCCTTTTCCAGGCTGCATTCCATCTTAAGAAACCTTCCAGGGGCCACAAGCCAGTGATAGGATGGGCTTGCAGTGGTGGGACCAGAGGCAAAGGTGGGCAGAGCAAAGGATATGACTTGTGCCATCATATTGTAGGCTACATTCCAGCCACACAAAATTAGAGGTTTCTTTTCTCTTTCTTGTCTCTCTGTCTCTCTGTCAAGAGATATTATTATAGTCCAATGGGACATTCTAGCCAGGCAAAGCCACTTGAGAAGGGTGTGGAGCAGTCTGGCAAGGAATGCAGCTGGATTAGCCCCTGGGCCCGATGCATTGTTAAGTATATGAGGTTGGACTAACTATGATCACACAGGCTTTAAAATCCTGCTTGTTTTCAAGGTCTGGGTTAGAAGGCTTGCAGGCCATCCTTCTTCAACTCAGACCTTCCCATCCATAGGGAAAGAAACTGGTTTAGGGTTTGCACACCTTTCCGTCCCCGGAGGCAATGCAACTATATCTTTATGGTCATAAGCCATGAGCTCGGTTGGGGGGGTTCTCCCTCACTCTGTTTGTGTCTCAACAAAAATGGGGAGGAAGGAAATTTCCCAGCTCTCTTTAATTTGTAGGAGAGGGGGGGGCTGCTCTCCCTTCTGAGCTCACGAGCCCTTTATCCTGGAAGGCGCCTGCATTTCTCCCTACCCTGCCCCACATTTCCCACCTTTTCCAGCTGCTTTGAAAGCAAACTCTCTCTCAACTAGCCAGAGCCAGGTGCTTCCACTGATGGAGCCCCAATCGCAAACTGGATGATGCGCCAAGGAATGGTGAGAATGTGTCGCTGCCAAGGAAGAGCAAAATAGAGGCTGCTATGCAAGGGTGCGGTGTTGGCTGAACAGTGTGTGGGGACAGACATCAGAGAAAGTAATGTGGCTGGGCTGGAAGTCAAGCAACCTCTCCCAGTAATAGAATCCACAGTCCGTAAGGCTTCATGGACTGGAGAAATCTTAACACAAGGAAAGAAAACAAGGAACCGTTTTTAAGCCTTATGTTCTCATCAACATAGTGCAATGGTGCAGAATATTTTCCCCTCTAAGGGGAAGGATTCCCTTGGAGGAAAGTACAGTAGTTTGTGGCTGCATGCCCAAAGTGGGCAGGACCAACACAGAGAATGGATGGGGCTAAAGCACGCATATTTAGATACATCACATGCTTTTTCTCTGACACACATGCCTCTACTTTGCCTTCCTTGTTGTGCACTGGGAATAGAGTATCTTCATCAGCACACAGAATTGAAACATGGCAGTCTGGCCAGGAAGCCAGTTCAATGCAGGTTGGGATAGGGATATATACTGGAGTGCCAGAAGCAAAGAGAGGCCTGGCTGCATATGTCAGGAAAACTCCTGACATGTCCTGGCTTCCGGGTGTAAAAATGGTGCTGGGAAAATTTTGCCAAATCGTAAAAATGTAAGGGAAAACCTGGATATATGAAAAAGCAATAGAAACAGCTCCAAAAGCTTAACACAGGGGTCAGAAACCTTTTTCAGCCATGGGCCGGTCCACCATCCCTCAGACCATGTGGTGGGCTGGACTATATTTTGGAAAGGAAAAAAAATGAAATCACAAATAACCCAGAGATCCATTTTAAATAAAAGGACACATTCCACTCATGTAAAAACATGCTGATTCCTGGACCGTCCATGGATGATTGGGCCACATCCGGCCCACGGGCCTGAGGTTGCCTACCCCTGGCTTAACATCACTATTTGGGGGGTATGTTCAACAACAATGCTTAAAAATTTTGGGGTCTTCCTTAAAAAGCTCAACAACTTTGTGGATGTCAGGAATTTTACTTTTTGAAATCTGGCAACCCTAAGCCTGGCAGGCTAGAGATTTTCCATTCTTTCCTTAGTGGAATAAAAACTGATCTCTGAATCTATTAGTATAACCTCCCCCCCCCCCCAAGCCTCTTTCAGCCAGGCATCTTGTACCCATGATCCGTTGCTGTCTTTTCCTCCTGCACTGGAGACTAGAGATGTTTCTCCCACCAGGTGAGAACATCTATGGGATGATGGGTTAGTACTACTGGCCAGCTCTTAGGTTGCCACATCACAGAAGGGAGCTCATGCATGACACACCATTTTCCATATCCTCCATGCAGCACCAACATTTCAGGATTCTGCCACCCAATAAGAGCCAGCTCAAGGGGAACTTACACTCGTAACTTGATCAGTATTGGGCTGTCTGTCATTTTTATTTCTGTGGTTCCAAATTCAATATATACAGTTGAACCAGTGGAGGGAAATGGCTACAGGATTAGAAGACCAATTGAGATGCTTTGTCCAAGGTGTGCCCACACACTGTACCAACTGGCTTGTGTATGCCTCTCTTCCCTCTGTCTTGGAAAGCTCTTCTAGGGACAAAGGAGATCTTGGTTTCGTTTTCTTAAATTGTGCCACTCCATCTCAAACCTCAGCACATCTCCAGTTATGCTAACCAGTCTGGTGGAGGCTGGGCAGATAAGAGCTTTTACCTTGGCAGAGGAAGGAAGGTTAGGCAAGAATAGCTCAGGCTCTGAGTAATGGCTTTAAAGGGATCTTTTCTTTCTTGGGTGAGATGGAGTTTGACATTTTGCTTTTACACTTTTTCTTTGATTTGGAAGCAAAATTTCCTACACTTAATAGCAAGAATCTGTTCGCTTTTACTTCTGCTTAAGGTAACCTATGGGAATTGCTAGTTGTTCTCCTCTGCGCTCTGTCTCTTTTTTAAAGCAGAAATTCCTTATTGCATTTAAGAATCTCTGAATCTGGGAGATCATCTGAGTGCTGGCGAGGACGGGGGGAAGCACTTCTTCACAGTGAAAGGGGAAACCTCACTTTTGAAAATTCATTATTATGGAGATCACTTTTTCCACCTTGAGCAGCTTCCCATAACTTGGATTAGCACAGGGTCCAATTTTGGAAGGAATCGTTGTAGGAAGCATGACTTTCTCCTTGCCATAGCTACTTCTTCCTCATTTCCTGGAATTACAGTATAATTCCAGACAATCCAGTGTATCACACAGGCTCTTCCCTTCTGTTTAGGATGAAGACAGAATTCTGTTAGACTGCATATACAGGTTATATGCTCAGTAGCAATAGCTCAGCTCTTCACCTAAAATACCAAAGAATTTATGCATGGCCTTCTGTTTCTTTTTTCCAATAGATTTTATTAAAGTTTGAAAAAGGTATACAATGGTTAATATCAAATACCCAAGACACTAATCTAAATAAAAACACAATCCAAAAATAGATTTAAAAGAAAAGAAATAAAAGAGGGAGGGAGGGGAGAGAAACAGAGAAAAGAATAGAACTTCTGATTCTTCGTCTGTCAGCTATATATAGAAAAATATTCAAGACATCCACTCCAGGATAACACCCAACAATTCCTCTTTCTATAAACCAATAATTTCTTCAATCCTCGTGCAAATCCACTTCAATTCTTTTTCATGCAAAGGAGTTTCCAATCTTTAGTAAATATTGACAATGGTTTTTCTCTTAATTGCACACGTCAACTTCACCCTCTCAGCTAAGTCCAATAGTCTTAGCATGGCCTTACGTTTCCATGGGTGTTAAGATTGTATGAGATGCTTTCCTGGGTCCCACCGGGGTCCATAAAGTGATAATCCAGCATTTGCTTTCTAGCCATAACTAGAGGTCTGCTGCTGACAGTTCACAAGTAGGGCATAGGAAGGTCATGGCCATTAGCTGCTCTGTGGTTTTAAGCATCTTGAAGGTGGCATGCCGGAGATGAGCAGGCACATTCAAGTACCCAAGATTCAGACATGCAGGAAGGCAACCTCCAATGCATGCCATTCACTGAAGATAGCCAGGAGTTCACGGATAGGCCAGGTGGACCTTGCATGCCAGTCCACCAATTCTGGGCTTACCACCGGACCCAAGATGTGCTCCAAATTGGAGGTGCAAGCATAGCAATTTTCTAAAGTGACAATATGAAGGGTGGGGTCCAGATAGCATTGCATTTAACAATCTCACTGAATTTTACTTTAAAGTGAAACGGACCCGTTAAGAACAGGAAGGGTGAGAGAAAGTGAATGAAGAATCCTTAGCAGATCTGACATGCCACATCCCAATTCACTCATAATGATGTGCCTGTTTCAGTGGTGGCAGAGAGAGCATTGAGTGGCATTAGCATCAGGAAGTGGTGGCAAAATGTTAAATCCACTGAGGCATTTCCCTGTGGCACTGGAATGTGGTTCAGCATGTGCAAATTCGCTGCTTTCAATAAAATCAGAAGTTTCCGATCCTCTTAGACAGGCACCCCCGAACTTCGGCCCTCCAGATGTTTTGGACTACAATTCCCATCATCCCTGACCACTGGTCCTCTTAGCTAGGGATCATGGGAGTTGTAGGCCAAAACATCTGGAGCGCCGAAGTTTGGGGGTGCCTGCTCTTAGATTTATGCAGGAAAGCTTGAAAAACAGGATGGTGTGTCCTGAATTGACCAGGAATGCAAAAGACTGCAATATTGATATTTTCGAAATGCCGTGGCTACAGGGATTTGCTCTGTGGTATTTGAAGTTCACTGGAATACATTGCAGCTTGTGATAGGCAGCTTGTCGCAATTCACCAAAATCTAATCCTGGATTTTAAAAAAAATGTTTGCCCCTTCTTAGTGTTTCATGCTAAGAATCGAAATAAAAACTTTTTTCATGTTGTGTTAATAAAGACTAAAAATCAGCTAGGGCTTCCCAATTGGTTTTATTCTATTTATATCCTGCCCTTTTTCCCAAGGTGGCATAATATTAGATAATACTGTGTATGCACGACAGATCTTGTGGCTGAACAACTTTGCCATCTTTGAGGGTCACTTCTGAAACTACTGCTTAATTGATATCCCCCATGAGACCCAGTCCGTGACGTAGCTGTTTATCAGTGTCATTCATGGTCAGGTGTAGGCCTAGGCCATTTGAAAGGTGAACCTGAGAATCATCTAACCATTCTCAAGTGATGTTGGAATTAGATAAATAATAATAATAATAATTTTTTATTTATACCCCGCCCTCCCCAGTGAGAGCCAGGCTCAGGGCGTCTGACATCAATAATGTTACAATAAAACGTAAAAGAAAGAAAAACAATTGATTAAAATGCAGATTAAAATACAATTTAGACTTAAAAAATGGTTTTAAAATGCAGCCTCATTTTAAAATGGCCCAGATCAAAACCCAAAGGCCAGGTGGAACAGCTCTGTCTTGCAGGCCCTGCGGAAAGATGTCAAATCCCGCAGGGCCCTGGTCTCCTGTGAGAGAGCTTTCCACCAAGTCGGGGCCAATACTGAAAAGGCCCTGGCCCTAGTTGAGGCTAATCTAGCCACCTTATGGCTCGGGATCTCCAAAATATTGTTATTTGTGGACCTTAAGGTCCTCCGCAGGGCATACCAGGAGAGGCGGTCCCGTAGGTACGGGAAATGGATTCCCATCAGATACTGGTCCTAAAAAAAAGTGCTGAGTAAAATAAGCAGCTGTCACTTAAGAGAGCATTTTTTGCAAGGATGGGTTTCATTCATGCTCTTCCCTGCCTTTCTTTGTTGTTTTCTCTTTCTCTGCCAGGTTCCCGTCCCCCAAGCTGCCATCATGGAAGATATTGAGCAGTGGCTCTCTACTGATGTGGTAAGTAACATAGCCAAAGCACATACTTGTTAGTGATGGCTGATTATGAACGTACTTATTAGGTGAGTGGTAGAGCCTAAAACCCCAAAGAGCTGCCACCAGTCAGTATCTACAGTACTGAGTTAAATGGACCAGTGGTCTGACATGGTATGAGGCCAGTTTTCTATTTTTAAATATCTGTAATAGATGCTTAGCAAAGCTACCTGGAATCAGCCTTTGGGTGTTCTGTCTCTGGAGTTGGGGTCCTAGCTCAGGGGTAAAGCACATCAGAAGGTCACAGTTTCACATCCCTGGCATCTCCATGTAGGGCTGGAAGATGCCTGTTGGAAACCTCCAGATGTTGTTTCCAACTCACATCATCTCTGATCATTGGCCACGCTGGCTGGGGCTGATGGGAGTTGGAGTCCAACAACATCTGGAAGGCACTACATTGCCTGCCTCTGCGGCAAACTTCACTGAGCTACATGCATCAGTGGTCTGGCATGTCATTATGCAGTTTCCTTTGCTTCTAATGCCCCTTCCCATTCTTACTACTTTGCAAACTACTATAAGCACCTGATGCTTGCGGTATATTGAGCTAAGGTGTGGTTTGCATCGCCACACTATCTGCCATGGGTCATTTCATTTCCACACACCCCAGTCCAGGGTTACATCATCATAAACCCCAAACATGACCTGAGTTTTCAATTCTCAGATAACTAGTTTGCCATGAACAAAATGCAGGCAAAACATAGCTGAAGCTGCCTGCCACAGGAAAGTTAGTTGTGTGAATCAGCCTCCTCATTTACTGGCTAAAACAGGGTCTGCTTTTTCCACTGCCCTGGAGTCTTGTCTGTTCTGACGTTGGTGTAGAACTAATTTCGCTGCATTTCATCCTTTCTGAAAGGCAATGGCTGTTGTTTGACTAAAATGGTGGTTTGGGGAAGTAGACTTTTGCTATTCATATGTCATCCTGTTTCTGCCTTAAAGTGCTATCTGTTTCTACTGGTATGGGTGAAGGAAACCAAGGCGAGTAAGCACACACTAGATCCCTGTCCCAATAAAAATGGAATTTTCTGTCCATGTAATTAAGCCCTGCACATTTTCATATGATCTGCCATAATTTCCACACTTCCTTGTGTTCTCTTTTCTCAGGGAAACGACACAGTGGATCCAAAGGGAGTCACCAGCGAAGGCAAGTTGCTAGCAGACCCTGTGCCCTGCCTTTGAGGGTTACGTTTCCAATGAATTCTTGCAGGCATGGGATGTTGTCTGCTGATTGATTCCATGTCTACTCATTTATATATATATTTTTAAAAAAACATTTTCTATGAATGAGCAATCTGTGCAAATGGCTTCTCAATCTTTGGGATTTCTGAAAAATCCCAAAATGTGGCTCTCCTTGCACAGGTCTGTTGGGATGTATTGCTCCCATGTTTAATCATGTAGAAATGTCCTGCATGAAGGCGTTGTGTTTATAATTGGCACCCCTGAACAGTGAATGTGAACTATCAATCTCCAAAGATATCTGGAATTACACATTTTCCAGTCCATGGAAACGATTACATAAGAAGCAATGCTCACGGCTCTTCCAACTCTGATTTGATTCCTCCTTCTCCCTTTTCTTCTTCCTTGCCAGAGTTCGACAAGTTCCTGGAAGAGCGAGCAAAAGTGGCAGAACGGCTGCCTACACTTCCCAGTCCCCCGACTGGAGCTCCTTCCTCCAACAGCAGCTCTGGCCCTCCGCGGAAGAAGGACAAAGAAGAGGAGGCGATGTTTGCTTTATGAACCCTACTGTGGACTGGTGTGCTGTGGTTTCAAGAGGACCTGTGTGCTGCACTGCACTCCTCTTTCTTGGGGTGGGAGAGGAAGGAAGCAAAAGGAGAGTGTGTTGGGGAAGAGACACCTTTCCCCCACCCCACCCTTTCCTCTCCTCCTGCCTCCTTTTCTAGGCTGCTTTGGGGTTAGATTAATCATTGCTGCATTTGGGGGTGCAAGAGAGAAACAAGCGGGAAGGGTTTGCAGAGCTGCCAAATGGGTCGCCCGGTGAGTCGGCGGGCTTGGGGTTCCTCCTTTGTGGGCAAGACAGTTTCGTTGTTCCTTTCCTGATGAAGAGACTATTAAGAATCCATGCTGGAAATAGCTAGTGGGATCTGTAGTTTCTTACCAGCCCTATAGGCAGCTGCACTGCGTTGTAAAACCGAGCAGCTCCCCTCTCGTCTATGTCTTTTCCATCCTTTGCCCTCCCCTGGCTGAGCAGGAACAGCGGAAACCCTTTTTAATGACCAGAGAACACTTTTGGGAGTAGGGTAACAACCCGAGTGGGCCTCTGTTATAACACTGCCTATTGCGTAAGGACTGCTTTGAGAACACGCAAGTTCACTGTAGCCAGCCCAGGTACCTGTCTTATGAAGCAACACAGGGAAGAAGGCACATGTCTTCTCAGTGGTACCAAATCCTTCTAAAACTGGGCTCTTCCTGCCTCCTAAACAGGAACATCCAGGAGGCAGCCTCTTCTGAAATTAATTCATACGGCCCCCATTGATCATGATCTCTCTTTCCCTGCCATAACCTTCCCTTAGAGCTCCTCCTCACAAGCTATCCCTCTTCGCTGCAGAGGCTGGACACTTTTTGTGCATTATCAGAAAACACACCGAGGAAACAGCGTTCACTGTGTTAATGGGTGGAGCTCGTTGGGGTGAA
Source organism: Zootoca vivipara (assembly GCF_963506605.1). Taxonomy (NCBI): domain Eukaryota; kingdom Metazoa; phylum Chordata; class Lepidosauria; order Squamata; family Lacertidae; genus Zootoca; species Zootoca vivipara. Next base: position 46,117,219 of record NC_083285.1, on the reverse strand, counting down.
ATACTGAATTATTCCATGTAACTGGGAGACTTGCCTTTTATATTCCTTATTAAAGACAATATTTGACTTCACTAGAGATGTGCGTGCTTTCACTGACGTTTGGGCCTTGGATCCTGGGGTAAAATGCCATCTTGCAAGGTGGGGAAGAGGAGGAGCAGGAGGAGATTATGGGCTTCTGAGCAAGAAGAGATGGTGGCTCTGCATCCTCAACAGAATCCTGTCTGGGATGGCAGTGGAAGGAAAGGAACAGTGGTGCTCTTGCTGGTATCAGACACCATCTGTATTTACTACTAGAGCCATCACATCCAAACTAAAAATAATTTCTCTCTCACTTTTACTATTTTATTTCATTTCAAAGTTACACTTCATCACTCAACAGTTATCATCCTATTCTACAACATCGATGAATTCCCACTCACCCAACCTCGGTGTTTATAATTGCAATTACATGAAATTGCGTTTTAAAAATCCCATCATACCCAGTTTCATCCTTTTAAACAAAGTTCTTATATGTTCTGCTATTCTTTTTTTCTTAGACTTCAAACCCCACTGTGGACTTTGCGTATGAGAAGTTTTATTTTAGATAGACCAGAGAAGGTTTCTAGTCCTCCTTGAAAGATTCTAAACTTGTCACTCTTATCACCGCTACCAGTTTTGCCATCTCTGTGTTTTCCATGATTTTCATCAGCCATTACTCCTGATCAAAAATGTAGGCCTGGAGAGCATAAGATTTCTGTCCTGCCTCTGTCCAGCCAGAGCTTTCCATTCATGACTGCTGAACTTGTTCCCTGCGGTGGGGATGGAGGGGCTAAGCCACAGTGCCTCTTAAAATGGCTCTAGGAAATTGTCTTCCACTAAGCCAGGGGTGGCCAACCTCCAAGAGACTGCGATCTACTCACAGAGTTTAAAAAACTGGCAGTGATCTACCCCCTTTTGGGGGGTTCAGGTCAAAGTTGTTGAGCTTTTTTAGGAAGGAACGCCCTGTTTTGGGGGGTTCACGTAAAAGTTGTTGAGCTTCTTTAGGGAGGAGGAAAGCAACATTGACATTGAGCTTTTTTAAGGAAGGAAAGCCCAGTTTTTGGTGGTTCAGGTCATTTTAGGGGTGGAGGGCAAAGATGTTGAGTTTTTTTTAGGGGAGCCAAATTTTATTAGCTTCTTTGGGGGAAGCCACTGATCTACCGGTGATCTACCACAGACGTCCAGTGATCTACCAGTAGATCACAATCTACCTGTTGGACATGCCTGCACTAAGCCATTCAACCAGGCACCATCGCCTGTGCTCAAGGACAGGGTTCAGGGAAAGCCAATGTACACTGGCAGCAGCTTCATCTTTTTATACTTTTCTCACACACAAAAAGTACTTCTCTTTAGAGCTGGAAACCCAATAAATCAGTGTACAGAGTGTACATAATGTTACACATTATTTCACTATATGTAGGCACACCACCATATGCTAGGAGCTATTGGCCAATCACAACTTATCCACATGCATAAGTGCTGGGAAATACATCCAAGTAAGATTGCCACTTCTTGTGACAGACAGGCAAGTTTCGCACTTTTTCTCTATGCAGAAATCTTGCTTGTCCTTTGTCCATGTAAAAGAGCTTGCTTCCAAAATAAAGAGACCAGCAGAGGTCAGCAGAGCTTTACTATGCACAGAGCAGCATACTGTTCTTGGACGACTCCTTACAGTTCTTGGTCTTCCTGGTCTTATGGATTACCTTGCATATGATTGTGTGCCTATTTTGCGTTTCAGGCAAGCCGTTGCAGGATTTTTATGTTCTAAAAATGTTTAAGACTGACTACTTCTCCAAGCTGGGGAAAACAGCTCCTGTGTTATTTCTGCCTTGTAAATAATTTTTGAAGGTACAAGAGCTCTACCAGAAAATAGAGCCAGCAGTACCCTCTTTGACTGCTGAGCAATGCTTGATGTGTCACAGCGCAAGTTTCAGAAAGCAGAAGCAAAACTGCAAGTGTCGTTTTAAAATATTAAGCAATTTTATAATATAGAAAAGCTGGCTCATTCTTTTGAGGGTAACTACAGTTTTCCAAACACTGGCTGCATTCACATAAGGGGCAATCCTTTAGGAGCTTTGCATTTAATACTTTGGGTACAAATATATGATTACAGTAATTGGGATAATATGAAAAGGCAGTTAAGTTTCACCCTAAATGTTGATGTGCCAATGTTGGGCTACTTTCCAACTCTACAATTCTATGATTCTGTAAACATTGGGCAAAGCAATTCTATACTCGCATTGTTCTGGCACCAGAGATGTGTTGTTACAGGGTTGATAGAACTACTGCTGCTGTATCCAATAGTCGGGTTCACACAGAATGCTAAACCATGGTTCATTAAATCATAACTTAGTGTTACGTGCCCAGTGGTTTAACTGTGCTTTGTTTACTGGCAACAAACCATGATAAAAAGCCATGGCTCATTGGTGGCTTGCGAGCTTTAGTTTGTTTTAACTATGGCTTCATGATACATGTGAACCCAGCATCCTTCCTTCGCTGTCCTTTGTCCAGACACCCACCAAAGACGAGTACATTAGCTGGAAAAGAAACTTTTGGAGAGAAGCAATGGTTTGTCTCTGGGATATAACTCATGGTTATCTCCTGGTTTGTACAACAAACAGTAACAGTTCAGAATACATAATGGGCCTGAGTGAGGGCAGGGGTGTGTCAGAGGGCACAAAATCACACTTCTCTCTGGCTCAGAGTGACTAAGAGGGAAAGCAGTGAGCAGAGGGGAAGTGAGGGTCCTGCACACACCCAACTTAAAATGTAGCAACCAGCATAAGAGGGAACATTAAAGACCTGGGGAAGCCTAAAGGTCTTAGCCTGGCATGTAAAGACTGACCACAAATGTGCCAGACATGTCTTCCCAAGAAGAGCATTCCACAGAACTTAGATTTAAAATAGCAAATATATATATATATATATTCTGGTTTCTAAGAGTATGACCTTTGATTTTCTGGCTTCTAAGAGATATAATAGACAAGTAGAGACCCAACAGCTTTAGTTGAGAAATCGGAAGTTCCCCAATTCAAATGAAAATCTTAAGAAATCTTACATGCAAACAACAAGGACAAGCCTATTCCACTTTGGTTTGCTGCTCTTTCTGATTTATTCCCTCCATTCAGCTGTTACGCATTTCATTCGATCTCAAGTCTCTTCTACGTATGCTGTGGTCTAAACCACTGAGCCTCTCGGGCTTGCCAATCAGAAGGTCGGCGTTTCAAATCCCCGAAACGGGGTGAGCTCCTGTTGCTCTGTCCCAGCTTCTGCCAACCTAGCAGTTCAAAAGCATACAGTGCAAGTAGATAAATAGGTACCTCTACGGTGGGAAGGTGAACAGCATTTCCGTGTGCTCTGGCACTTGTCACAGTCCTCTGTGTGCTAGTAGCAGTTTAGTAATGCTGGCCACATGACCCGGAAATCTATCTATGGACAAATGCCAGCTCCCTCGGCCTGAAAAGCGAGATGAGTGCCACACCCCATAGTTGCCTTTGACTGGACTTAAACATACAGGGGTCCTTTACCTTTACCTATATATGCAAGAGATTGAGGTGGTGCAATCTGAAAAGAGTTGAATGGTCTGCACCGTTTCAGACTTCAGGCCTTACGACTTCCCTCCCCTGCAGTCTAAAGTGGAACAGTCTACTCTAGGCACACCAGACTAACCCATTTTGCTCCAGTCCTAAATACTGGATATTTATCTTCTTGCTTTTCAGAAGCAGAGGCATCTCTTGGGGAGTGCAGCCAATGCAATTGCACTGGGCATGGAATTTCTGGGACGTTGGAGCAGGCTCTGCCACTATTCCTCCAATGGAAGGCAAGAGGCATTGGGGAGGGGGCAGATTTTGGCATCGCACCGACATCTGAGATGCCATGGTCTGCCACTGTTAGAAGTGCTGAGAATATCTGAGTGGAACTGGAACTCAATAGAAACTGCTGATAGTATCAACTTTTGTGGCATCTTCCCTTGCGTTTTCACATAACTGCTGCTTGTAGCGGATATGATTTCCTCTTATTATTTTTGCCAGTGGAACCCTTAGGGCTGAGTTCACATGACCGTTTTTAACCCACAGTAAGGTCATTTCCCCCTCGATTCGTTGACCAAGCCTCAAGGTGAGCAGCTAAGAGTTAACAGAGAAAGTCCAAGAATTAGAGCCATTCTATAGTCTGGAGTCCAAATGGGAGGGCAAAAGAAGAAGGAAAGACAAGAAGAACTTTAACTGCAGGGACAACACAAGAAGTGAGGTCCAGAAAAAATCTGGAGGATAAAGCTCTCAGAGGCTACTAGCTTTGATGGCTATGTTCCAACTCTACTAAATGGCAGGCACTGGGAATCACAGGGGAAATGTTTTGCTCCCAGGTCCTGCTTTGGGGCTTCCCATAGGCATCTGATTGGCCACTGTGAGAACAGGATGCTGGACTAGACGGGCCATTGGCCTAACTCTGCAGGGCTCATCTTATGTTCTTACACTCCACGGTCCAGACAGGCATGGTCTAGTGACCATCATGATGGCAGAGTGCAGAGATGTTGTTCTACCACTCCGAGCCTGGAACAGAAGACTTTGAAACCTGGCCTTCCAAGGCTTCACCCAGAACACACAAGATACCTGTGTGGCTTTCATATTTCATCTTACTTGTGAAGCTTACTCACATATACATTTACTCTGGAGGAGTTGCTCCTCAGGCACACACTAGATCTTCTAGCTGAGACTTCACCTTTACTGGCTTGAGAGCAGTACATGTGAAAAGGATCTAGGAGTCTTGGTAGACCACAAACTTGACATGAGTCAGCAGTGTGATGCAGCAGCTAAAAAAGCCAATGCAATTCTGGGCTGCATCAATAGGAGTATAGCATCTAGATCAAGGGAAGTAATAGTACCACAGTATTCCGCTCTGGTCAGACCTCGCCTGGAGTACTGTGCCCAGTTCTGGGCACCACAGTTCAAGAAGGATACTGACAAGCTGGAACGTGCCCAGAGGAGGGCAACCAAAATAGTCAAAGGCCTGGAAACAATGCCTTATGAGGAACGGCTTAGGGAGCTGGGTATGTTTAGCCTGGAGAAAAGAAGGTTAAGGGGTGATATGATAGCCATGTTCAAATATATAAAAGGATGTCATATAGAGGAGGGAGAAAGGTTGTTTTCTGCTGCTCCGGAGAAGTGGACACAGAGCAATGGATTCAAACTACAAGAAAGAAGATTCAACCTAAACATTAGGAAGAACTTCCTGACAGTAAGAGCTGTTCGGCAGTGGAATTTGCTGCCAAGGAGTGTGGTGGAGTCTCCTTCTTTGGAGGTCTTTAAGCAGAGGCTTGACAGGCATATGTCAAGAATGCTTTGATGGTGTTTCCTGCTTGGCAGGGGGTTGGACTGGATGGCCCTTGTGGTCTCTTCCAACTATGATTCTAAGTGCCTGTGCTCCTTAGGATTTGACAGCTGTTCAGCTTCTGCTGCTGATTCTGTGAAAGGGCTATCTATCTTTGTCTTGAGGAAGAGGCTGAGCGGCTGTGACCCCTGAAGTCCCCGGATTCCCCTGCTGTGCCTCACAATCCTTTGACACAGGTTGCTCCTTTGTGCTATCTGCCTCAAGCAGCTCCAAGTCAACTTCCAAAGAGGATTCCTCCAGTGGGGAGGTGTAACAACATGATCCTTATGTATTGTACAGGATTAGTGCCGGGGGGGGGCAGGGGGATAAGGAGTTAGGACCAATGGGTGCTCTGCTATTCATCCCCATGTACCAACTCTTCCTATTAGCTGACTCCTTTTACTGACCCATAAAAAAACCCACATCAGTCTGGAAGAGCCCTTCAGCCATATTTTCTGCATTATGAGTTCCAGCTACAAAACAACATCACAATATACAAAGAAAGAACTAATGGTCTGAATTGTGCTGACTAACCCTCTCAAGAACCTTCCAAGTCATGCATCTGTCTCTACATCTTGCTGTGTCATGGTAGGCTTTGTTTGCCTCTCCGCACTTGCTGAGTTAGCGTTCCAGTCTTGAGGCCACTTTTGCTGAGTCACTGTGGTGGGAACATGTGAGCCTGTATTGAATCAAATGGTTTCCTGCTGCTTTTCCTGAGATTGCAGCAGCTTGTATGCATTGGCTCACATCCCTTCTTCTTCTTTTTTAAACCCTCAGAATGATCTGGAAAGAACTATTTTTCCAAGCGATCTGACTGCTGTGCCTTTAACTCTTTCTGTTCCTTAATGACTACTCCAGGGGAAGGAAGTATGAATAATACATTCCCTTACTACACTTATTTCTTACACAGAGTTTTCACCCTGTTGTGTTCTCTGTTGAAATAAAGTATATTTATTTTTTTAAAAAACCATGAGATGGGTTGTATTGGTTTATAAGCTGGCAAACTTCCAAACCTAATGCAAGGCAATATGAGGAGGAACACTAAGCTTTCTAAAAGATTCTGAACTTGTTAAGAAAGATGGCTATACAGATTTACTAAACAATGTCATGACTTTTGTGACTCTCTGGCTAGGTCACGTCTAATATGTCCCTGAATTTGGGACTAGTCAAATAGTACAGTTTTGTTTTGTTTTTAAGAACATGTTTGCTCAGCTGGCATGAAAGAGGGAGAGATCGGCAGCAACGTTTTATCCAGCCACCATTGCCATCTAGGTAAACCAACAGCTCATTCTGTGTTCTCAACAGATGCAATTAAAGAGCCAGTGAAAATTGGGGTGGCTAGGCGTTAGAAATCCAATTCAGTTCACATCTAAACATGAATCTACCTCATTTGCCCTTTCTGAAACAATGCATGACCTTAAACACACCCGTTCTTCAAAAGTGGCACTTTCTTCTGACGAAATACATACACTAAAGTGTGCATGTGATGTCCATAAGCAGCCTGGAAATTAGCAGAAAAACACTCCAAGAAAAACATGAACACTAAGATGAAATGCTAATTAATAGAACTCAAAAATAATGCAATTTGAACAAATGAAACATAAAACAAATAGAACTTTCAATAAACAAGAAAAGGCAAATGAACCTTCTCCTCCCCCACAAAATAATGACCATATTTTATTCTCGCATCTCTTACCCCTGCTTTTAGCCAAATTGTTAATCTGAGAAGACAAGAAAGCCATACTATACACATTTTCCTGGGGGTGAGTCCTATTTAACTGAATAGGACTTGCTTCTTAGTAAACATGCTTAGGATTGCACTGTAAGAGCCAGAAGAGTATGTTACTATTTCAAAAGCACCGAAGGCAGATCTCTTAGCCCCAGTTCATTTTTTCCACTTTCCAGCTCACAGCAAAGGCTTTTGCCTGGTTACGTTCTGTTCAGTGGGGCTAAAGTCCCAAGTAAGTGTCTGTAGAGCTGAAGCCTAAATGTCCAGAGAAATTCCCTATCCTCAAGAACAATGCCTATTATATCTTCAGAGCACAGCCCTGAAGGACAGTTTCCTGCATTGTGTGTCAGTCCAGCTTTTGTCATATACTGTATGTTAATAAGACGAGTCACTGGTGTGTATGTGTGTGTACATCAGCAAGGGGAGGGCTCATTCCAGAGATGTCTCGTATGCACTTGCATCGCACAAGTAATAATTACCTGGGAATCATTGTGTGCTCTCTTCTCAACCAGATGCATCATTAATACTGCAATTAGGAACAAGGTCATTTCTGGCATATCAGAGATGCTTTTTGTTTTTGAGCCTGCCTAAGGATAGTGTTCCTTGGTATGGCAGGACAAGCAGTAGTTAAAGGAGTCACAACCACCTGACCTCCAGTTTGCAGTGGAACAGCTTCCTGATTTCATAGAATCATTGAATTGGAGAGTTGGAAGGGACCACAAGGGCCATCTAGGCCAGCTCCCTGCAATGCAGGAATATTTTGCCCAACATGGGGCTCGAACCCACAACCCGGAGATTAAGAGTCTCATGCTCTACCAACTGAGCAGGGTTACTGGCCTCCCTTGGAGCCCTTTAGAACTCACTATGCTCCTTCCCATTCCAATGACTTTCCTGATCTCACACCTACACAAAAATGAGTCTTGTCTATCAAGCTGCCTTTGTGATCTGTGGCAGTTCCAAGCCAATGACTGATTGACTTGAATTCAGTCTTAGGCTCTGTATTCACATCTGCTGTGAGTTTAGTTCAGAACCACATGCCCTCCCATCTAAACTGAGTCAGACGCTCTGAAACCTATATGATCTCTAGTGATTGACAAATATCATACAGGTGAACCAACAGATCACCATCTATTTTCATTTAATCAAAATAATTTGGGCAGGCATAGTGTGTATGCATTGGGGCTTCAGGCCAGATACAGCAATCTGGCCAATTTTATTCTGACCGGTAGCTGCCAACCCAGTCTGTTGCAGTACTATTCTGTTCTGACTGGTAACAGCTCTCTGGAAGCTAAGGGGGAAAGACTTCCATGTCCCCTGCTACCTGATCCTTCTAAGCCAGGGACTGAACCTCGAACCTTCTGTGTGCAAAAAAGGGGAGAGCTTTCTACTAAGCTATGTGGTCCCTCCAGGAGTGGCTCATCCCATGGTGCAGAACAGCAACAATAGCAACCCAGCAATGGTACTGTTGGCACTTAACCAAGAGGGGAGGACTGAGGTGGTGGCAAGGTCAAAAATAGATGCACTAGAACAGGCATCCCCAAACTGCGGCCCTCCAGGTGTTTTGGCCTACAACTCCCATGATCCCTAGCTAACAGGACCAGTGGTCAGAGAAGATGGGAAATGTAGTCCAAAAGATCTGGAGGCCAAAGTTTGGGGATGCCTGCACTAGAAGAACCTATTGGGTGCTCCCACAAGTGCATCTCAGTAAGTGGCAGCAACATTGCTGCTGGGAGACTATTAATGCAGCTGTGACCCACCTAGTGAGCCACGCCCGGGTCTTTTTCTCCCAAACAGGAAGCTCATTGTCAAGGTATCAAACCACTTTTGCAAGTGGCGATGCTGGCTGCTATCCTAACAGGAGATGTTCTTGTGGCTGCTTTTAACATGTGTATGTCACAGCAGGCTGCAAAGTGGCTTGGCTAGATTAATTTGGACAGTTTCCTGAGGGGAAAACGCTGCTGGTTTTGTGCAAATGAAAGAAACCAAGGGAAGGCATTGCAAGGATGTGCGTGGTGCTCTGCTAAGGTCCCAGGAACTATTAGAACATGGACCATAATGACTGAAACTATAGCTGTGTTCAGGTGGTTGGCACCATGGACACCTGTCTGATCCTGAACACCCCCTTGCACATCAACCTTGCCGACTCCAGTCTCCAGGTGGTCTGAAGGGAGATCGTCAGTGCACTTAGCTGAAAACATTAAGAATCTCTGAATGTGTGAAGATCAGGAGTGGAGAGATGGGTCCAATGTACATGAGGACATTGGGGTGAAGCTAACACACTTTGTGTCCTTACACATTTTGCTGAATGGGGTTCTAGAGCAAGTGCCAAAGTACAGGACTATGATGGAAAGGGAGATTGAGAGAAGCACATCAGGAAGCACTATTGTTGTGGTATGGGACTGAAGGGGAAACTTTCCAATGTGCAAGTTGGGGATCCATTGGCCATTACTAATACAAGCATTTCTCAAAGATTTGATGACTTGGAGCAAGAAGGTGCTAATCCACAACTTTCCTGATTTGAAAGCTCTTCTCTCCTCTCTACACTGTGAGAATAAGAGACCAGGTACAGCCTCTTACACCCTGATCTAACCATGTTTATTCATAAATCCAATTTATTTCCCCATAATTTACTTTCAAGTAGATGAGCTTGGGAATTCAGCTACGGTATGATATGGAAAACTGCAACCAGTAACAAACATACTCTATCAAATGGTCTATATTTCATGGGATGCATTGCTTAATGTTTGACCAAATGGATTACATTAAAGATCATTTGTAGGTTTATCATGAACTGGAGGAGACAGACAAGCACTGAGTAGGTACACAGTTTGCCATGTAAAGTGGGGTATGTTGTAACCCAGGCATCCCCAAACTTCGGCCTTCCAGATGTTTTGGACTACAATTCCCATCATCCCTGACCACTGGTCCTGTTAGCTAGGGATCATGGGAGTTGTAGGCCAAAAATCTGGAGGGCCGCAGTTTGGGGATGCCTGTTGTAACCTCTGCTCTACTCAGCAGTTCTGGCAGATTTAATTATCATGATAGCTAGAAAGCTGATTGCTTTGAATGCCAGCTTTTATTTTCAGCACAATCTGCTACACAAATATCTAATGGGAAATGTCCTTGGAATTCCTCAGTGTTTTCCTGGCATATGAACCATGACATCAAGCTCAAAGTTTGATCTGTCTGTAGAAAAGCAAACGACTGCCCCATAAGAGTATAACATGTGAGTTGCCTGGCTGTGGGCAAACATAACTGTGCTACCAAAGCACTTGTGAAACTAGTTTTGCTTTATTAATTGTTGAATTCACTCAGTTATTGTTAACCTTTGTCCATTCCCTCTTACATTTCCCTTGCACTGACAAGGAGGCCTTTCAGCCTCTACAAACAAATCTGTTATCGCTTTCAGAAAAGCTGTTGCTTTTTCCTGTTGCACACAGCTGTACATTCTGTTTTCTGATTCAGCATTTCCTTTTGAGGCTTTAGCAGCACATTTTGCTGTGTCACGACGTTCCCTTATAAGGAAGGCATTGCTTTTGCTGAGTAATACACGCATCCCTCCCCGAGACTAACCTCTGGCATTGTTCCCTGAAACTGGAAAAAACACAGCCAGTCTCGGAGGTAACTTAAGGCTGACTTTCAGATTTACTGTCATGTGCTATAACTGGCAATGCCGTCGCATGTAAGTCTTAGTGTATAGTCCAGAAACATCTAACCTTGTAACAATGGTGAAGCTAAGGAAATAGGGACCAGGGAAGTCTTTAAATGAAAACCCAATGTAAGCAATCTTAAGCTTTCTAAAGGAAAAACAGACTATAATGATAATTTAGGAAAATATTATTGTGCAGAAATACTTCAACGCTATTGTTGAACCAACCATTGTGACCACTTTTTTCTAGAGACCTGCCAGATTTAGAACAATAGAATTGTAGAGTTGGAAAGGACCATGAGAGCCAGTGTGTAGTGGTTAAGAGCGGTGGACTCGTAATCTGGGGAACTGGGTTCGCGTCTCCACTCCTCCACATGCAGCTGCTGGGTGACCTTGGGCTAGTCACACTTCTCTGAAGTCTCTCTGCCCCATTCACCTCACAGAGTGTTTGTGGTGGGGGAGGAAGGGAAAGGAGAATGTGAGATGCTTTGAGACTCCTTAGGGTAGTGATAAAGCGGGATATCAAATCCAAACTCTTCTTCTTCTTCTTCTTCTAGTCCAACCCCTGCAATGCAAGAATCTTTTGCCCAACATGGGGCTTGAATCTCATCCTCTACCAACTGGATTTATTTTATTTTTATTTATGGCAAGGTGCTGTGCCTTCAACAACTAGATGAAGCTTCAAGAACTTCATTTGCCCCCCCACCCCCCCAGACCTGAGGTTCCCATCCCATGTGTGCCTACACCACACTGGAATTATTCTTAAATCCTGATAAATGTGGGGTGTTTGTGACAGCACAGGTTTTATACCCTATTTCCCCCATACTGCTCTTTCTCTGTCCCTACATATTGAATGGGAAAACTGCTGTCACATTGAACACCTTGGACAGCCGTGATGAATAGATGCCAGTGAAACACTAGTGAAAACATGATGGAGCTCTGTGAGGTAAATCCGATGCCTGAAAGCGAATGATATGTGAGTCAAGTGAACTGTGAGGAAGGCTGTCATTTGTAGGCTCTGATCACTGCTCCTGCTCCTAAACTGGAATCTCTCCAGAACTTCATGGTAATTGTCCTTCACGGTCATTCTCACATGGAACCATTAGACAGTCATCAGCCTATATGGTACTTCGCTATATCAGCTCATAGAATGCATCAGCCTCTTGTGACATCTCGTGCTGTTATATAATTATTTTACTTCATATGCAAAACGAGCACAGTGGCAGAACTGCTTGCCACATTTTGGCGCCTCAGGCAAAGGACAAGATGGCGCCTCCTTTCATTCCATGTAAAAAAAAAATTGGCCAGAATGGCATTGGAATCTGACATCGACACAGGGAATGAATGGGACAGCATCTCTCAGCACTGCACATGGCTAGCTAGTCATGCAACAGACCTGAGCGCATTCATTATGGTGTTCTGGAATGCTCTGCTTGTGTCCAGCGAAGAAAAGTGAAGCTACGAAGAAGCTTGACTGAGTCAGCTGCAGTGTCCACACATTTGCCTTTCCCGAACTTCCAGCCACTTGGCTCAAAATAATAATAATAATAATAATAATAAATTTTTATTTATACCCCGCCCTCCCCAGTCAAAAACCGGGCTCAGGGCGGCTGACACCAACAGAACCACAATAAAACATAAAAACAATTAATTAAAATACAGATTAAAATACAGTATTAAAATGCCTTCCTCTTAAGCCAAAACAAATGAAAACGCACACCACCAGCTAGCCAATTTCTACATGTCAGCTCTGGAGAGGCCCTGCATCTACGTTGGACCAATTAGTCAAAGAACCACCTTATATTACGATGTCGCTTAGCATTCCATGGTTCCCATAATTAATTTCTGCCAAGTGTTGCCACCTGTCTTATATGCCCCTGCTTCTGTACTTTTCACAGCAGCTTCATCTGCAAGTAGCATGCTGTACGGTAGTACTACCTCATGCCATGAAAAGCACCTCCTACATATTTTCAAGAGCACAATAGCCTTAGTGGAACAGACCAAAGGTCTTCTGCCTATCCCAGAGATGGGGAACCCTGTGACCCTTCAGATGTTGTTATTGATTCCCAACTCCCATCAATCTCAGTCATCATGGCCAATGGTCAAAGGTGATAGGAGCTGGAGTCTAACAGCATCCAGAGAGCCACAAAATGCCCCACCTCTGAGCTATCCCGATGCTTCAGGAAAGCCTAAAAGCAGGACATGAAGACAATGACCCATTGTTTGTCCCCGACACAGAAGTTTGTACTTCTTCTAAATAAACATCATGGCTAATGGCTTATATTTCTATAGATAAAATTGTAGTAAAAGGAACAAGATCGAGTCAAGCTCATTTCTTCCCTGCCCTGCCCCGGCCAGTTGACAATACTATTCATTGCCTTTTATGATTCAATTATACTTTATTTTCTGAAAATGGCCCATCGGCAGTAGTGCAGATTTTAGACTCTGGGGTTACTAGTCTTAGAAAGCAGGCCTCTGTATTACCAAACATCTTAGGCTGTTAGTATTTTGTTTAAAAATGAATTTATTTTTTAAAAATCCCTTTGGTTTCCTCTATTTGCAAAGCTGAGATACAAATACCTCCCCATCCATCTTCCTGACGGGGTTGGTGTGATAGGAATCATCCCCATTGAACTCATGGTCACTCTTGTTCCAAAGTAAACATGCATCGGATCAGGGGGTTAATCAGGGGAAACTGAGGATCTCCTTGCTACTGGAACAGAGAACCTGGCATCTCCCAGGATGCTTCAGGGTTTCAGGGAGGGGACATTCCCAGCTGTACCCGGAGATGCCATGGATTGAACCTGTGGCTGCAAGGGAGATGCTCTGCTACTGAGCTATAGTTCTGAAGGGGGGGAACACAATTAATAAATGAATAATCATATTGATTTAAAAAAATACTTAACGCACCGAAAAGCTGTTTCTCGCCAGTGTTTGCATGAAAGCAGTGGCAGATATTCATGAGTCCTTGTACTACATACTTGAGAATATGCCAGGTTAACCTGATTTAGAGGGAAGACAAGGAGTTAAAACCAGCCTGGGCAAAACGCCCAGGATTCTTGAGAGAGATGTCTCTCACTTGACATCCTGTTGTTGTGCTTAGTTGTCAAGCTGCGTCAGCTGACTCTCCCTCCTCCCTCGCTTTCCCAGAGGAGGAAGAAGAGGGACTGGGTTCAGCTTCCTCATCGAGGGGAGTATGTGCGCGTGCACGTGCGTGGTGCAAGAGAACTGTACACCGAGGTCAGATGTTTCCCGGGCTGAGCACGTGACCTCGGAGTAAAAGTATAAAGAAAGATGCGGGGGACCGGACGCCTAACTCAGTAGCTTCTCAAACTCTGGAGAGAAAGAGAGCAAGGAGCCGATAATTAAAGAGGAAGAGAAGAAAGAGCCACAGAATAACAAGCGAGGAGGAGAATGGCACAGCGCTCTGAAAGGTGAGTGGCAATCCTGGGCGGCAGACAATCCTTTGAAAGAGTTTACACAGACTCTCTCAAGTGTTAAGATTAGCAGGGAGGGAGGGAGCCTCTTGGTAGGTCCACCATCCGTGGAAGTGCGGTGTGCATATAGCCCAGGAGAGGGCATCCTCTCTGTGGCAGCACCTAGCACTGTTGGGCACGCTTCTCACCCAGATGTGTGCCGTCCGGCACCTTCATTGGTATGGCTTTCATCACATGCGGAAGATGCACCTCTTTACCTTGGCCTCCGGTTGCATATACACCGTACATCTTACGCACATTATTTCTCCCGAGGAATCACGGGAATCTGTACAGAACTACAGTTCCCAAGCCACAAACTATAGATCCCAGGATTCTCTGTGGAGCAGTGTGTTTGAAATGTACGTCATTTTGTGGGATATCTGTTGTCAGATATTTTGATTTTGCTGTGGAATGGCTTCATTTTATTTTTCAAACTGGGACCGTGTGGTGAAGGGCAGAAGAAATCTCATGAATAGAGTACTTTTGCATTTGTACTTTTAGTGTTCTATGGCATCACTGTTTCTCTCCACGCCTGCATGCATATAACACCTGACAACTGAGGCTAACATTTAATGCGTATTAAGAATTAGACTACTCATGAAAGCTTATTATATCAATATACATTTCTTACTTGTTGTTCAGAGGCATGCCACTTTTTTGGGGGGGGGGCGTATCTGAATCGCATATTTCTAGTTGCATAGGCACCAAACATTCAAAGCACATTCAGAATATCTCCCCTCCCCAAGAATCCTGGGAACCGTAGTTTGCTAAAGATGTTGGGAAGTGTAGTTCTGTGGTGGGTAAACTCCAGTTCCCAGGATTCTTGGAGGGGTGGGTGGGATGTGCTTTAATTATATGGTGCGTATGCAGCCCCTTGCCGAAGAACAAAGGGGTCCACTTTCTGGTCAGGAACTGAGGATGTTAGTTTATCCTGCTTTGCCACAGCCAGCCAGTTTACTTCTATGCAAAAGTGCTGGTATGTAAGATGCTTAAGTTAACACTGGATTTCCTGCCCCGCTGCCAGAATGTCTCAGGACCTGTCAGAAGCCCTGAAAGAAAGCACCAAAGAGGTGCATGCGCAGGCAGAGACCACAGATTTCATGATGCGTTTCCAGAAGGGACAGATGTCACTTCATGAATTCAAGGTACTGTATACCTGAGTTTTTATAGAACACCTCGAGGAGTTTTGTTTTACAATCAAGCGGTATATACTTTTTATGGAATCAGTCAGTCAATCAGTGACTTGAGGTTGGGGTGCTTGTGCAAATTATGGGCGTAGGTGGAGGAAAGCGGCACTGGTTAAATAGCGCGGAAAAGGATTCATCTAAATTAAGAACGCACTGTGATGTAGTGCCCCGAACTTCTGTTTTAAATTCCAGTTGGGAGAATTGTGCTAATGCAACTAGCATTTCCTAGGACTACATTGCTTAATTGATTAGATTGATTAATTGAATAGATTAATTGATTGCTTAATTGATTAGATCTGTGGTTCCCAGTTGGTGGCCCACGGACCCCAGTGGATCCATGTAACCCACCCAGGGGGGTCTGTGGCACCATTCACATAACAAAAACTACCACAGACATATCAAAATTTTCAAAAGTAGGGGGTTCATGGCTTCGCTTTTGAAGAACAGGGGGGTCTGCAGTACTTAGCTAGCTGAGAACCACTGGGTTAGATTGATGGATGGAATAATGTTTTTAACTGTAACTCTTTAAAAAAATGTTTTTCACTGCAACTGCTTTTAAATGGTTTTACTTGTCTTTACTGTTTTACATGGTTTTTGCTTTGTTTTTTGTTTTTAAATTATGTATTTGTTTGCTGCCCTGGGCTCCTTGGGGAGGAAGACTGGTATATAAACCCAACAAATGATAATAAATTAATTGATTTTTTTTTAAAAAGGATATAATTTACTAAAAGTGCCTCCGATGAATCGAACATTTAAAAAAAAAAAGATTTAAAACAAGCTTTTAATTTTAATTTTAATTTTTTTAAAAAAATGGCAAGCACCATCTAATAAGCCAGATAGAAGAGAATTGATTATATTCTTATTTTGCTCTTTGGAGAAGGAGCTCAAGGCAGCACACATTTCCTTACGACCCTATGAGGTCGATTAGGCTGAGATAAATTGTTCAGCCCCACAGCAGGATTTGAAGCGGAGGCTTCCCAGTCCAACTCCAATACTCTTAAGGGCTCCCAGCCTCCTGAAGGGGGGCGAGGAGGCCAAGAGGAGAAGGAGAGAGGGGGGAGAGCCTAAATGGATGGGTTGAGAGAAAGCAATGGAAGGAAGAGGAGGAGGAGGAGAAAGAGGAACAGAAACCACCAGCAAATGATCCCTTCAGACCTCTGCCCTGGCAAGAGCAATCTGACCTTCCCCTAGCAGTCCACTGGGGCAGGGGAAGGAAGTGGGGGGAAAGAGGAGGGAGGCACACTGAGAGAGAAAAGGGGTGACAAAAAGAGAGAGGATGGGCTGTCCATCCATCCCACATTTTGCTGTAGCCCCCACTCACTACCCGCTTTCCCCACTGCAACAGTGTGAGCCCTGACAGATCACGCCCAAGGGATTGCAGCTCTTGGCAGAAAGATTTCCTAGCCCTTCTCTAACCTTCATATCATACTGGCACTCACAGAAACTGCACTTTTTTTCCATTTCCTGGGCGTGTATTGCTGAACTGCTGTATTTTCATTCTGTTTCACGCCGCAGGCAAGGGCATAAATTTTATGGGTTCGTTTTGGAACTTGAACAAAATCTGCCTTCCAAGTGTGCCTGTCTGAGCTACTGGAACTAGCTAATTAAACCAATGCTAACGAGCTGAACCTTCTAGTATAACCAGTTAGAGGTAATTGGTAGGCATAAGTCCTGAATGAGGTGGCACGAAGCACAAACCCAGATTGAGCAAAACCAACAAGGGGGGCGGAGAGATAGCAGGAGCAATGGTGAAATTCTGGAGAGGTGACTTGTACATTACCCAGCAAAAACACAGTTATTATTGCCATGAGATTTCCGTTCTTTGATGATTGGCTGGTTTCTATTACAACAGACCAATGGAGTGGGCAGGGAGAGCATAAAGATGGCAGGTCATAAATAGTTGTTTCAACAATCCATTGCTTTCTGAAATTTTAGACACACACACACACACACACACACACACACGAATGAGATACTGATCTCAACCATGAAACCAAACCAATTTTGGTGCTTAGGAGCATAGGAATTTGCCTTATACTGGGCCAGACCAAGCTCAGAACTGTCTACATTGACAGGCAGCCGTTCTCTATGGTTTCAGACAGGAAGTCTCTCTCAGCTCTATTTGAAGATGGCAGGGATTGAATCTGG
Organism: Zootoca vivipara; assembly: GCF_963506605.1. NCBI lineage: Eukaryota > Metazoa > Chordata > Lepidosauria > Squamata > Lacertidae > Zootoca > Zootoca vivipara. The sequence goes on along the minus strand of NC_083285.1, from coordinate 46,099,645 downwards.
GACTTCCTGTCCACATGGCAATTCCTCTATCCTCAAGCTATGGCCCTCCCTCAAGTTCCAAAAGATTATCAGTCACAACAATCCATGTCAGGGGAAGGCGATTACACAAACGTGGAGTGAAAGAGAGAAAGAAAAACCGTATGACATGTGTCTGGTGTCCAAGTTTTGCTCTTGGTCACTTTGTGGAAGCTCACAGTGGCCTCTTAGAAGGTGACCGCTTCCCAGGTGTGTGGAAATCCAGGTCTTAAAGGGCTTTATATAGGTCAAAATGCACACCCAGTCGCCATCCGGGATGTGCAATAATAGCGTGCACTGCTGGTTGACTAAAGGGAAGTTTTGTGTGAAGGAATTTAGGGTGTGTTCATAAGGCAGTTGTGAACAAGCTCAGATGCACCATCCCTATTTGACCTTAGAATCGTAGAATTGTAGTGTTGAAATGGACCATGAGGGTTATCTACTCCAACAACCCCCTGCAGTGCAGGAATCTTTTGCCCAACGTGGGGCTCGAACCTACGACCTGGAGATTAAGTCTCATGCTCTACTGACTGAGCTATCCCAGCTCACACTGGTGGCTGCATCCCATTGTGCTGCTCTTTTGCCCAACTGTGCCATAATAATAATAATAATAATAATAATAATAATAATAATAATAATAATAATAATAAATAATATATTATTTATATCCCGCCCATCTGGCTGGGTTTCCCCAGCCACTCTGGGCGGCTTCCAACAGAAAAATAAAACAAAGTAATCTATTAAACATTAAAAGCCTCCCTGAACAGGGCTGCCTTCAGATGTCTTCTAAAAGTCTGGTAGTTGTTTTCCTCTTTGACATCTGTTGGGAGGGCGTTCCACAGGGCAGGCGCCACCACCGAGAAGGCCCTCTGCCTAGTTCCCTGCAACTTGGCTTCTCGCAACAAGCGAACCGCCAGAAGGCCCTCGGTGCTGGACCTCAGTGTCCGGGCAGAATGATGGAGGTGGAGACGCTCCTTCAGGTATACTGGACCAAGGCCATTTAGGGCTTGAATCATCACATAGAGTACAGGGATCCAGAATGGGACAGACAGTCCAGGCACTAAACTAGTGCTAAAATCTCTCTCACCCATAGTGCATGTCCTTTGCATTCTTCTTGCCTGCACAGATGCTGAACTGCGGTCAAAAGAAGCTGTAGAAGGGATGTGTCATTAGCCATAGTTACTATTGAGATGAATGGGAAACATACAGCTATGAAAGATAACTTCCATGTGAGAGCCCTTTTGAGGTCTCAAAATACTTTCCTCAAATGGTTGGGCAATGTGTTGCTGCACTGCCTTGCTTACTGTGTTTAGCTAGGGTCACTTCCAGGCAACCTGTTCATCAAGCATTCATCTTGAATTGTTTGCACAACAAAGTTTGTGGGGTGGTTATATATTGGCTACAGTGAACATCTGTTTTTTGAGTGACCTTGTATCATGCAACTATTACTCCAGAATTTCCAGTTCATTTCTTCCCACTACTTACCTTATGGCAAAATTGTCTGATTTGGAGGACGGAGGAGAGAGAGTGGGCTTTTCTCCATATTGACTGTAATGGTGCAATCTGAATTTACTGGCATGTGTTTGAACCCACAACATATCAACAGTCTGGAAGCACCTCAGATCTTCCATGGAACTTGGTTAATATTTAAAATGTATTTAGTTGTGTGTGTGTGTGTGTGTGTGTGTGTGTGTGTGTGTGTGTTTTGTATTTGCAACAGGGACAAAGAGTACTTTACCAGAGAGTTTGTAAAGCAGCAATGTAGAATTAAGTCCAATTGCTTCTATAAAGGAACGTGCTGGTGGATTTGACATATCTGCTGCATTGAATCCAGTGGTGGCTTTTTGCTGATGGAAAACTCACCTGCACAAGGTGGGGCACTCAAAAGAAGAGCCCAAATAGATCAGACCAATGTCTCAACTAGTCCAGCCTCCTGTTCTCACAGTGACCAACTGGATGCCCATGAGTTGCCTACAGGCAGGGTCTGAGTACAGCAACAAACTTAGTTTTTATCAGTCCCCCCTTACCCGCTGCAGCCCTTCATGCCCACCCCAAAGTTAAGGGAGACCAGTGGAAACTGGGTGCCCCACCTTGTGCAAGTGGAAATGTTTTCTGCTAGGGCAAAGCCACCATTGGATGGTATGGCCAGCCCTGCACTCCATGTTTAAGGACATGGTACTACTGCCATCCCATCTAATTCAACCCTGGGGTGCCAGGGATTGAACACGATAGGTTCTCTACACAGAAGTGTATACTTGATTCTGACCAAACAGCCTCTTGGAGCACAATATACATCAGAGCACAATATACACCAGGAGGCTTAGTTTGGTCAGAATCTAGTATACGCATCCAGAGTTAATACTAAATACATGTCTTCTAGTAAATAAGCCACCATAGCCGCTAGAGGGCCGTGGAAATTTGTGTCCTGGGCTTTTTAGACTCTTCTACCCATGTACTATCTGAAACCAAAGGGGCACATTGGTTGCCAGATGCAAAATATATTGGCCTTATTTTCAGCTCTCCTACCCCACTGCATGGCAAAAGGGAGAATTTGGAGCTAAACTTCTCCCCTCTCCTCCATCCTTTGTTTCAGCTGTACCTGGCTTCTCTGTACTACGTCTATGTGGCCCTGGAGAAAGAGTCTGAGAGGAATAAAGACAACCCAGTCTATGCCCCTGTTTATTTCCCAAACGAGCTCAATCGCAGGGCAGCTTTGGAGGAAGACTTGGAGTATTTCTATGGGCCCAAATGGAGGAAGGAGATCCAGTGTCACGAGGCAACTCAGAAATACGTGGACAGGCTGCACCATGTGGGCCAGTACGAACCTGAGCTTTTGGTGGCCCATGCTTATACGCGATACTTGGGAGATTTGTCCGGGGGTCAGATTCTGAAGAAAATCGCCCAGAAAATGTTCCATCTGCCCAGCACTGGAGAAGGGCTGTCATTCTTCAACTTCCCTGGAGTCACCAATATCAGCAAGTTCAAGCAGCTGTATCGAGCACGGATGAACAGTCTCCCCATGGACTCAGCTACTGAGGAGAGAATACTTGAGGAGGCCAAGAGATCTTTCCTGCTGAATATAGAAGTGAGTAATCAGTTAGCTACACACTCTTGCCATGAGGCCCATAACTCTCTTGAAAGTCACAATAAGATGGTGAACATTTCTAAGAGCTGACCAAGCTTCTTCTTATTAGAGATTTGTTTTTGTAAGGTGAATCAGGGTCATTGAAATAAGGCATTTTTAAAAAAAGTAGGATCAATTACAAAGCAATAAACTAACCTTTGAGTTTTGTACAGCTTTTCCTTAGCCTCAGTGTTGAAAAAAAGGAGAAAAAATAGGAGAAGATCATGATATTGGTAATAGGGTATGGTAGAAGCCAGCCTGAGAACAAAAAATGCAGGCAGCTGTGTTGGTCTATTAGAAAAAACTCCAAACAGAAACAGTGTCATAAATACCGGTACCTAATACTTGTTCCAGACTTAAAATGTTAATTTGGAATATTCTTTGCAGGCTACATCAACTTCCCTGGGAGTAAGCCCCATTAAAATCAGTGTCACTTCCATCTAAATAGACATTTATAGGATTGAACTGTAAGGCTGAAATCCTAACTCCACTTACTTGGAAGTAAGACCCACTAAATTAAGGATAATTGAGTAGACATGGTTGCTGTAAATTACTTTCCCATCCATAGGATCACAGGTTATACTAAGGTTTGTTGGGACAAAAAGTGGTGGGCACAGTACTTTTGAACCTTCTAAAAGGCAGCAGCTATTTGAGTCTGTCCTAATTGGTCTTTGAGATTGCTGGCAGGCTGTGATTTATTTTGAGTCTGGCTCTTCCAACCTCCAAATTAATTTTAAACAACAACAGGATCAACATTTGTCAGTGAGCATTTAAAAACGAAGTACATATGCAGTTGATGGATGGCCCAGTTTTATTATTTCTTTCCCTCTCCAGAAGGAACTAAGAAGTTCCAATCCCATTAAGATCATAACTTTCTTCAGTCTGGAGGGTTTAAACTAGAGCTAGCTCATTTTTTGTTTGGCTGCACACACACCAACCATTTAAAAGAACATCCTTCACAGAGGATCTTAGGAACTGCAGTTTATCATTCGCAATGCTACAATTCCCAGTACCCTTAACAAACTACAGTTCCCAGGATCCTAGAGGGGAAATGTGTGGTGTGTACGTAGCCTACCTTCCTGATGCAATTGTTGCTGTCCCTACACCTTTCTTCATTTGCAACTTTATCACACAGGGATACGAACACACATGTATGCAATGTCCCCACCAAGGGCCAGCATTCATACCCTTTGTACAGTGGAAGATTTGATTGGTGTTTCTCAGCAGGTTTATAATGAAAGGTAGATGTGCACATGCTCCAATCTAAAGATGAAAGCAAGTGAGGAAGATTGGAGGACCTTCAAACTGTATTAAGATGGGTTGTTGTGATGGTGGTGGTGGTTTGCAAAATCCTAAAAAGGAATAGAGTGCTTTTCAGTAACAATACGGCGATCTATTCCAGGTGTTCAAGGAGTTGCAGAGATTGACAAGCCAAGGGCAGACCACAGAAAACCTCCGCCTTGAGGAACCAAAACTAGACCTCCACACAAGAGGAATCAACAGAACTCACAGTAAGATAACTTCTTAATTTGAGCCATTCCTCATCTTCCAGCCACACTGATTGCAGCAAACATCCTAGGAAGCTGCCTTATCATAACACTGGTCCTTTTAGCTTAGTTCTTCCCATTACATTGCCTGGCAGCAGCCCTCCAGGGTATCAGGTGAGCTACAGCACTTTTCCGAGACAGATATTTGTGCTGGGGTGGGCCTTGCCATCAGGGGCAGCCATTTGTGATTTCCATGACATGCAGTAGTAACCTGGCTTCTGACCCTGCCTACTGCGCTCCCAAGGCAAGCTCTCTTCCTTTTAGCTCCATTTCCCCTTGGATCTTCTAAATAATGGAAAGAGAAGTGATTCCTATCATGGCCACTTTCCATTAGAAAATATGTGTGGACCCTGCAGTTATCATTAATAAATTCATATGAGGTGCTTCAGTGTTGTATATACCGTATATCGAAAGATAAGAAAGGCCCTTATCACAGCCTCAGAATCGAATATGCATGATACAAAAGGAAAAAGGAATGGAGTGGGAAGAGGAAAACAAGCAATGAAGCAGCTGCGGCTCCATAGACTACCGGATGAGGTCAGGTGGGTGTCCCCTTTGCCATGATGAACTTCCTGAGAGGCAGGGGGTGCAGCCTCCTAAGGGCCCCAGGACACCTGGTCAGTGGAAGAGGCCTAAGTGTTATTTTAAAAGTCTCTCCTTCTCTCACAATCCCTCCTTCCGCCCAGCTCCCTGGGATTTCTGTGCTGCAGAATGCACAGCACAGTTCTTTAAATGAAATAAGATTCCACCTTGTTGAATGAAATTTATGCCTATAGATGCACATGTAGGGCTGGAAGCCTTATAGTTCTGAAACACAGTCAGAAAAGTCGCTGTGCTGGTTCTCCCTTTTATGGAAACTTTTGCTTTCTGTAGCCACTCGTTTGCAAGGCTGTGTCCACCCAGCTGGCTCAACTGCACCAGCGCTCTGTGATATTATCTTCCTGTATCATTCATCTCTGGTGGCTGTTCTGCTCAATGTACCTGCCTCGCACCCAGGGATGTCATCAGCGTGGCTGGAGCATTGCTGAACGTTCTAGAATCGAAGTTCCCAACCTGACCAATTTCCATTCTCTTAATATAGGTCCAAAGGAAAGTGACCGTGTGCAGATGAGCCACCAGCAGATGCTACCCAGCACACCACTCCTGCGCTGGGCTCTCGCCATCTTCCTCTTGGCAACAACAGTCGGTGTGGGCTTGTATGTCATGTGAGCAGAAGAAACCTCAGCCATGCCTTTCACCAGCACCTGCCTCATCCTGAACTAACAGACCTTTCCCTTGTGGAAGAAAGCCTGCTTACATGGCCTAGTTTGGGCGATCTGAGCTCAGCTGTTATCACCTCACTAACTTGATAAAAGACTCTTAAAAAACTTTAGAAAGTCAAATCAAATGCTGGAGAGCCATAAAGACTGATAACTTGCCAGCTGGGACAACTGAGGAATAAATGTTGCTCCTGGTACTTTGCCTAGTGTTATGTCTTAGTACTGTCTACTGCACACTTCAGCAACCTGATCCCACCCCCGCCCCCGATATTTTGGACTACAAGTCCCATCGGCCCTAGCTGCTACATGCTGGCTGGGGATGGTGGGAGTTGTAGTCCAAAATATCTGATGGTCACGAAGCTGTTCCAATGTTGCGTTGCTTGCTTCTCCCTGTCCTGAGACAAAAATGCATTGCTCAAACTATGATTTTATGTAATGTTTGTGTTTTATGTAATGATGTTTGTTTTTGAAATGCATTTGTACCTCGGTCCTATATTTTTTGGGGGTGGGTGGGTTATGATATATTCTCTTTCATCTGTAACTTGCCTTTTATAAATTATGTGCTCAATCATTAAACCTCCCTGTGAGTAGAATGAACTGTATGCTTCTGATTTTAATGTTTTATCAAATCATGAGTAGAGCATTGTTCTTTTCCTGTGTACTATATTAACTGATGCTGAAAGGATATTTGGCTGATCAGCGCTCAGCCTCAAAACTAACACACCTTTGTGTCTCAAGGCAAAGCTGTTGAAACTTTGTTTGTGTTTATTTTATTTATTAAATTTCTATACTGCCCTTCACAGGGCGGTTTACAATATAAAAACACAAAAATATTTAACATAGTAACAAACAAAATAATAACCCACAATTTCTTATTTGGAAAAAAAAATGCAGGCACTGTGTGCTCAGCACTGGTCTAGTTTGCACATTACACTCAGCCATGGTTTATTAAATCATGGCTTAGCATTAAGTGCCCAATGGCTTCACTGGTTTGTTTACTGCCAGCAAACCATGATCTGAATCCATGGTTTGCTGTTAATTTATGAACCTTGGCTTGTTTTAATGATAGTTTGGTTTTACATGCAAACCCATCACCCTTAATTAACCACCCACACCATAGGCACTCACAAAGCTACAAAGTCACAAGGCAAGAACAGCTAGAAACATAACTAAATTTTGGAGAAACAAACAATGGTTGGACAATTTGTGGTTAACCAACAAATAATAATCCAGAAATCTTTCATACTGAACTATAGCTGCAATCCTAACATTATTAAATGATCATTCACATGACCATACCAATTGACTCTAATCTAAGTTTAATCACACAAATTAGTATACAGTGGTACCTATACTTACAAATAACTCTACTTACGAATGTTTCTACTTACGAATGGAGCTCCATCCACCATCTTGGATGCGGTTTAGATAGGATTTTTTCTACTTACGAATTTTTAGATAGGGTTGCTTCGACTTACGATTTTTTTCTCCCAATGCATTCCTATGGGATTCGACTTACAAATTTTTTCGACTTACGAATGTGCGTTCGGAACGCATTAAATTCATTAGTAGAGGTACCACTGTATGTGTTTGACAGACACCAATTAATAGTGCTTAACATCCATCATACAAATGGGAGAAAAATGGCTTGAATTCTTAACGAACTCTGCTACAGTTGCTGAAAGGTGTTGATCTGTCCCAAGTGGTCTTGACTCGAGTATGCATCTTGAATTATTCCTAAAGATATTGGGACTTCAACTTTAGATGCCAATTTTATTTCCCCTGCCCAAAACCTAATTGAAGATTGCATTGACAATAGGATGCCTATTGAAAAGCCTAGAGAGTCATACCCTTGAGATTCTGTATTTAGATGGATTTATCTAATTAAAAAATAGTGGTTTCAGGATGGAGAACAGTAACTTTTGTTATTTTCCTATAAGGAGATCATATGAGGAGACAACAATGCTTCAATTTGATTCTTTCCATTAACTCTTTCATACAGTACTAAGTAACTGTACAGACTTGAGGAAGGCTAATGACCGCACCACAGTTAACATGCTGGAGAAGAGGAGAATAGCATTTCGCCAGTGGCATGGCGTCTTGAATGCTGGTAAAAAGCAATTTCACTGCAAAAGGGAGAACAGGCCATCTGGAAGCCCTGTAACTTCAGCAGTCATTGTAAATTCACCATGCACAGATAATTTCTTTACAAATGTTTTTGCACCTCTTAAGTCCAGTCCTTACAGTACATAAGAGAGCTCAAATTTGTAAGCACACTTCTTTAAAGCCAGCTCCACCTTCAGACGAAGCCTGAGCATTACATGAACGGAATAACGAGGACTGTACAGTATCAAACACCATTTGCACAGTAGCATTTGGATGTCACAGTAGCATTTGGACATCACATATTTTGTTGCAGTTTTGACACAGTCCTGCCTGGTACACCGGTATTAATAACTAGGTAGCCTTTTTACAGGTAGGTAGCCGTGTTGGTCTGAGTCGAAGCAAAATAAAAAAAATTCCTTCAGTAGCACCTTAAAGACCAACTAAGTTTTTATTTTGGTATGAGCTTTCGTGTGCATGCACACTTCTTCAGATACGGGTCTGGCTCTTCTGTTTCTAGTGTATCTGAAGAAGTGTGCATGCACACGAAAGCTCATACCAAAATAAAAACTTAGTTGGTCTTTAAGGTGCTACTGAAGGAATTTTTTAAGGTAGCCTTTCATTAGGCATTGTTATTTATTAAGCAGGATCCGGTATGGTTTCAAATTGGATTGGGGGGTGGGGTGGAGGGTCACGTGTTGAGTTTCCTGCATTGCAGGGGGTTGGACTAGATGACCCCCGGGGTGCCTCCAAACTATGAGTCCATGAGTTCCATAGCTGACCGGGGTGGGTGGGTGTTGAACACTCTTGACCTCTCTCCTGTAGCTTCATGGGCACAGGGTCAGTAGCCCCCCCCCACTCTCTGCTCACTCAGCTTTGGTGGTCTGCAAGGGGGCAGGCCGCTCAAAGTATGGGGCGCATGAGGAAGGTGGCAGATTCAGCAGATGCATCTCTGCACTATGCAATTTCCTCTATGGAGGGGTTAAGTGCCACCTATTTAGACTTCTGATTTCCCATGCAGTTTTTTACAATCAAAAGAAGCTGCTGTGTCAACGTTGTGGGTGAGCGTGGGGTGCCAGGGGACCTTCCATGTATACGAAGGGGTCGTGTGGTGGTGGCGGCGACCAGGACCGGATTTAGGTTTGATGAGGCCCTAAGCTACTGAAGGTAATGGGCCCTTTATATGTCCAGTTGTCCTTTGTCAACAACAAATTGTCGCTTTTGTGTGTGTTGAATATATGCTATATGGTAATTTATGGACCTAATAGGTATCTAAAGCCATTTGCACATGTTGCCATGCAACCAGTCCATGCAGAATGTAGGTGCCCTATATATAGAAATGAGCAAACCAGTGATATTTTAGGGAGCAGGCTGGCAAGCGGGGACCATTACTTACATCATAGGAGCCTACGCAACACCAAACACTGTTGCTGTATGTAGACTTCTGATTTCCCATACAGTTTTTTACAATCAAAAGAAGCCGCTGGGTCAATGTTGTGGGTGAGCGTGGGGTGCCTGGGGACCTTCAATGCATACGAAGGGGTCGTGGTGGTGGGGACAACAACAGGACACCGACCAGCCCACACCTCTCCACGCCGCCGTACTGGCAGCCGCCATCTTAAGCCTTTCCGCCTTCTGCATCTTTTCCGCTCCGTTCAAGGCTTTGGGCGCCAAAACCTTCTCCAACGGCGGCTTAGTCATTTCATTAAAGAAAAAAATCAGGCGTGGTCTCATTTCTCCCTCCTCCAATCGGCTTCGACGCCTACCGTCGTCGCTTCCTCGCGACGGAGAAGGCGGGGTTACGCTGCTTGCGCCTGAAACCAATCACGAAGCTCTTAGGTCATTTAGTCCAATGGGAGCGAGCGGTGTGTGACAATAGGCGGGTTACTTTTTTTTGCCGCGAAAACGTCTGCCGTTCTCTTCGCGCCGAGGGGGCGGAAGTTTGTTTTTCCCGGGAATCAAGTTTGTGGCTGGGGAAGCAGGTGGGTGCCTTCGGGGTTTGCCAGCCCGGGAGGGCTTGTTGGGGGGGGGGGGAAGTAAGTAGGTTTTTACCACTGGGATGTCGGATGGAAGGCCGGGGAAGTGGCCCCTCGCTCCCTAACCGTATTGTCTCCATATCCGGGACCTCTTGTCCTATTGATGGCCTGGCAATGTCAGAATCAAACTTTTTGAAAGAACACGCAAAAAAGTAAAAGTGCAACTGACTGTTGCACATTGGCTTTGTACATGCTCAGATGCACTTTTTATCTTTCTGGGCACTCTACTATGGTTTGGTTTAGGTCTTAGAGGCCAACCCGTGCCTGGTCTCATTTCCCTTTTTTTTGCTCTTTTACAGCTCCTTCCTTTTTCTGTACAGGGAATCGTCATGTCTGGTTTTGATGACCCTGGCATCTTCTACAGTGACAGCTTCGGTGGGGAGCCAGTAGCTGATGAGGGGCAAGTCCGAAAGTCCCAGCTGCAGAAACGTTTCAAAGAGTTTTTAAGACAGTATCGGGTTGGAACAGACCGGACTGGGTTCACCTTCAAATACAGGTACCTTCTTCCTTTTTTTGTTTAACTTGAAGGCTAAAATGCTGCACAGTATCTACTTATCTAGGAGTAAACCCCCATTGAACTTAGTAGGACTTAACTCCTGAGTATATAAGTGTAGTATTGTGCTTTTAATGTATTGTGCTTTTAATATACAGTATTATTGGTTTGGATTAGTATGGCTCTGTTTACTGTATTTATAGGCTGTCCTGTGGCAAAGTTCTCAGGGTCTTTGTTGTTTAGTCGTGTCCAACTCTTCGTGACCCCATGGACCATAGCACGCCAGGCACTCCTGTCCTGCACTGCCTCCCGCAGTTTGGTCAAACTCATGTTCGTAGCTTCGAGAACAGGGTCTTGTGGCACCTTAATGACTAACAAAAATTAGGGTGGCATGAGCCAGCTGACAAATTGTCACAATACTCTTGGATTGTTTTCGCTGCAAGAGGCTAACATGGCTACTACCCCTTTGCAAAGTTCTCAAGGCAGCTCCCAACCAGGGAAAAAAAATAAGATTAAATAACAAAAGCAAAGGAGCATGAGCACAGTAGAATGTTAGTGTGTACTAGGGTGTGAGCTTGTCACTTTTAAGTCCTGCCAAACGAAAACATTTTTCTCTCCCCCCCCACCCATCCACCGTATTAAGAGATGAGCTTAAGCGACATTACAACCTGGGGGAGTACTGGATTGAGGTGGAGATGGAGGACTTGGCAAGCTTTGATGAGGACCTGGCAGACTACCTGTTCAAGCAACCTGCTGAGCACCTGCAGCTGGTATGTATGAGGCAAGGGTGAGATGGCTGGGAGACAGAAATAGTAGGTTGCATTCAGATGAACATGGGCAGCATTGATTTATTATTTTTGTTACTACATATTATATCCCACCTTTCCTCCAAGGAGATCAAGGTGGCATGCTTTAGTCTCCCCTGCCCTTCTCCATATTATCCTCACAACAGCCCTGTGAGGTTGGTTAGACTGAGAGTTGGTCACTGACCTGAGGTCACCCAATGAGTCTCATGGCCAAGTAGAGATTTGAACCCTGGTCTCACAGGTCCTAGTCCAGGTGTCAGCAAACTTTTTCAGCAGGGGGCCGGTCCACTGTCCCTCAGACCTTGTGGGGGGCCGGACTATATTTTGAAAAAAAATATGAACAAATTCCTATGCCCCACAAATAACCCAGAGATGCATTTTAAATAAAAGGACACATTCTACCCATGTAAAAACATGCTGATTCCTGGACTGTCCGTGGGCCGGATTTAGAAGGCGATTGGGCTCCATCTGGTCCCCGGGCCTTAGTTTGGGGACCCCTGTCCTAGTCTAACCACTCCACCATTCTGGCTGTCCCCAAGGGGGACCTGAAACAAAACATTGCTGGCCAGTTATGCCCTCCTCTGTTCCATTGCCCCCTCCTTTATTTTTTGTCAGTCAACCATCGCTTAGTATGCTCAATTCTCCTTTGGTAGTCTTGGGCTTTTTGCCCCTGCCCAATGTACTTCTGCTTACCTTTGGGTTCACCCAAGCATGCTGATACCTCCCTCATATTTCTTAGTGGCTTCATTTCTGTTGACACTTACCACTTGAGCTTGCTAACAAAGGGAGTGATAGACATTGGCTTCTGATGTTCTCAGCAGCACCATTCTTTTTCTCAGCTAGAGGAAGCGGCAAAGGAGGTGGCTGATGAAATAACACGCCCTCGTCCAACGGGAGAGGAGACTCTTCAAGACATTCAAGTCATGCTGAGGTCGGATGCCAATCCAGCCAATATCCGCAGTCTCAAGGTGAGCTGGATGGATTCACTATGATAGACTGAAGAGGAGAAGCTACAGTAGAGCATTTAAATGTGGAGAAACCCTTTGAAGAAAAAAACACATGGTCTTGCTCGATGCCTTATAGTGAGTCAGTAAAAGTGGGTGACAAGCAGTAGTTTTGCAAAAGCCAAAACCAATGTGGATCCCCTCTGTATCCATAAGCCTTGTAAACACAATGATGGTAGTCATCTCTCATTTGTTTGACCCAGGAAGTCTGATGGTTCCCTGTGGGCAGGGAGAGAGTAATCTTTTAAGTTCACATAGGAAGCTGCCCCTGGAAATTTTCGTGCCTATGTCCAAATCTTCCACAATTCTCAGCTTTGAAAATAAAATCATATAAAAACCATATTCTGTAGTCGAGTACGTTAGGCATGTTGTGTACATTCATTAAATGTTTTGATTTGCATTCTTGGCTTTATTTCCCCATTTACCTACCTGCATTTAGAAACTGGAGCACTTTGAGTTTTTTTAAAACTGATTTTGTTAGGTACAGGGGGAAGAGAAATTGTAATTTGTGGATTTACTGCATTTGGCTCTGAACACTTTGGAGTGCAATTTGCAGCTGTTTCCTTTGGAGCTTGTTCACAGCTGTGTTTCCCTCCTGCTTGCTTTGCAGTCGGAGCAGATGTCTCATCTGGTGAAGATCCCAGGAATCATCATCGCTGCAACTGCTGTGAGAGCCAAAGCCACCAGGATCACCATCCAGTGTCGCACATGCCGAAACATCATCCCCAACATTGCCTTGCGCCCTGGCCTGGAAGGATACGCTCTTCCTCGGAAATGCAGCACGTAAGGCTGAAAGTCCCTTTCCCAGTGCACCTCTTCTCTTGTGTGTCTGCCCCATCTCACGTGCAAAATCCTTCTGCAGTGCAGCCCTGTGCATGCCCAGCCACATGTATACGATTGCATTATTTAGAGCTTGCTCTCAGGACACTGGAATTTAGTGGACCTTACTGCCAAGAAACCAGGTACGAGTTTCTGGAGTCTTACAGAGCAATCTAAACTTTGCACCACCAAGGCTCTGCAGAATCACAACCAGGCCACCCACAGCAAATGAAAGGGAGGGGGGGGGGGACCAGGCAGATCAGCTGTGAGAGTAGCTCAGGATCTAGTGGATCTCAGTCTGGCCCAGCCCCAGAGTGCCCCGCTTTGAGGGTTTGCTGGTCGGGATACTGTTAGGCATTGGGCTGAGCCAGGAGATGCAAGCAAAGGGATGCCTTCACTCAATACATGCATGCCCCGGCGAGGTTTGGATTGCAGCCCCTGTCATTTGTTTTATGGCAGAGTCTTATGTGTGTTTGCTCAGACGTTGATCACACTAAGTTAAATGGATCTTGTTCTCAAGCAGGCAACCGTAAGACTGCAACCTTAGTTTTGCTTAAGGTTTCCTGCCCTCCTCCTAAGATTTTTGATACCTCCTTCATGGGAAATGCAATTGTCCCGTGTTCTCAGAAAGGACCTAAGAATTAAACAGATCAGCAGCTTTTAATCAAGAGCAATTGGCTCACTTGGGGGCTGTGGGTGACTTTGGGGCAGAAGTCCAGGGCCTCTAGATCAAGAAGGACTGGCTGATGGAAAAGATGATGGAAAGCTGATGGAAAGATGCACAGCACCCACCCGCATCAGTTGGTAATATCAGGCTGCTGAGCCCAGAGCCTAAAACTAACCTAATTGTACCACCGCAGAAGAGCAAGTAGTGTGTTGGGTCAATCAAATCCTTTTTACTTTAGCTCAGGTGTGGGGAATCTTTGGCCATCCAGATATTGCTGAACTGCAATTCTTATAAACCCTCAACAAGCACAACCGATGGTGAGAGGTGATGGGCATTCTGGTTCAGCAACATCTGCAAAGGTTCTCCATGCTTGCTTTAGCTGACTTCTATAGACTTTGGTTTACTTTTACTTTTCTCCCAGCAGTGCACAGGTAAAACAACCCTATATCTTTAGTATGTCCTCTGAAGGCTTTCCCTTAACACTTTTGTGAGTAGGGGTCAGGTGAATATATGGTCCCCACATGAAGCTATGGTCTGTGGGTTCAGCAACCTTCCTTGGGCACAGTAGGTAATCTTGGGGCAAGTTTGGTGTCTCTTGGTTCCATTTCCTTAATCTGCAAAACAGGGATTTTCATGACTTGCCAGACTAGGTGTCTTGGACGATGACTTAGACAAAGATTATAAAAGCACACCATGGAACACCTTCTAATGGAATCAGCAAAGGAAGAATGGATACAAAAACTTATGGAATATGCAGAACTGGAAGAATAAGAAATCAAGATAATTATTGAATATTTACAGATGAATTGCGAACAGATAAAAACATTGGCAGGATTGTGTAATAACCTGCGGTTTCATAAGAGTTTATATTTAAAGTAGATAATCAAATGAGCGAATTAAATGAATCTGGATATGCAGAAGATATTTAAAAAAATTAATTTAAGGAACCGCAGGAAAAGGGGGAAGGAAGACAAAACTTTGAAATGTTAAAATGATTGTAGAATTAATAAAATGTATAAATTTGAAAAGTATAAATAAAAACTCTAATGTACAATCTGCTCCCATCTTCCCTGCACCCATTTTCTTCTCTCTCTTGCCCCCCTCCCCTTTTCAGGGAACAGACAGGCCTAACAAAGTGCCCTTTGGACCCATACTTCATTGTTCCGGACAAGTGCAAATGTGTGGATTTCCAGACCCTGAAGCTCCAGGAGTCGCCAGATGCTGTCCCCCATGGGGAGATGCCCAGGCACATGCAGCTCTACTGCGACAGGTGACGACTCCCATCAGCTGATTTAGACAGGGAACTTAGTTGTTAGGAAGAGGGGTTTATTTATCGGTGGTAGAACAAACGCTTTGAAATCAAGAGTTCTCAGGTTCAACCCCCTAGGCACCTCCAGGTAAAAAGTTCAGATAGCAGGTGATGGGGAAAGAGCCCTGTCCGAAAGCCTGGAGAGCTGATGGCAATCAGTGTAGACCAGGGACGGCTAAGCTCTGGCCATCCAGATGTTGGACTACAACTCCCAACAACCCCCACTGGTTCCCATGCTGGCTGGCTGGGACTGATGAGAGTTTGTATCAAAAGATGAGCCAGTCATTTTTATGATAATTCTGCATGGTTTTATGGTGTATGATGCTTTAAAAATTTTTTTTGCTGTGCTGTGTTGGTCTGCCGTAGTCGAAACAAAATTTAAAAAAATCCTTCCAGTAGCACCTTAGAGACCAACTAAGTTTGTCATTGGTGTGAGCTTTCGTGTGCATGCACACTTCTTCAGATACACAGTGTATCTGAAGAAGTGTGCATGCACACGAACGCTAATACCAATGACAAACTTAGTTGGTTTCTAAGGTGCTACTGGAAGGAATTTTTTTATCCTGATATTTATATGAGGGATGGTCTAAAAATACTTCTAGAAATATTAAATAAACAGTATCTAGTGGGGTCGCAGGTTCCTAATCCCTGGTGTAGGCAGTAATCTAGGTGGACCAAATGTTCTGATGCTGATGTAAGACAGCTGCCTATGCTGAACCTGTCATAAGAATGGCTACATTGAACATCTGAGTCTGTTGCAGTGTCCTCTGGCTCTACAAAATTGGATAGAAGAAGATACCAGTGCCTTGACACCTTCTGTGTACTTTCGGGGTATGGGTTGTTAGATAATGGTGATTCCTGAAGACATGAGAATGTAGGTGGGCCACAGGAATGGCCCTGTTGATATTGATTTAAAACTGCAATCCTACGCACACTTATCTGGGAGTAAGTTCCAGTCAACTCGCTGGGTTTTACTTCTGAGTAGGCATGAAATAAGACTGCACTATAAAGCTATTTAGCAAATTTGGAAGGAACCCAAAGACTTATTTTCTAGTCCAATTCCCAGCTGGTACACCGGGTCAACTACCCACCGGCTGAATGACGCAGGAACACAGCGATTGCCATCTTGCTTATGTGCATGTGTTGAAAACAATTACAACATTCTTGGCACGTTGTTAACCACTGTGAGCATTCTAAAGATAGAGATGTACAATGGAAAAGCAAGATAAAAATACCTGATAGTAAATAAAATGGCAAAAGTTTGTCTCCTGGGCCAACTCTGCAATATTTGAGGCATGCCTACTTGGTAATTCTTTTTGTCATTCAAGAGGAAACAAAAAGCAATCTTATAGTTCCACTTTGCTTTCTCTCTTTGCTTATGCTAATAATTTGTTTTTCCCCCAGGTATTTATGTGACAAGGTTGTCCCTGGGAACAGAGTGACCATCATGGGCATCTACTCCATCAAGAAGTCTGGCCTCACAAAGAACAAGGGCCGGGACAATGTTGGCGTGGGCATACGAAGCTCTTACATCCGTGTGGTGGGAATCCAAGTGGACACGGAAGGCTCAGGTAACGCTGCTTTTGGAAAACTCTGCTCCTTTGTTTCTGGTTCTTAATACTGCCCTGCCTATTTTTCGTTCATGTAAACTTGAACCACCTGCTCAGGAATGCTTTGATTTGAAGGGCAGTCCTTTGGTGTTGTGGCTGAGAGGCAACTTAACCTCACGTTAATCCAGGAAATTCCTGTCTCACTACTCAAACTCTGGCCCACTGTGCTAATTTGTCAATGTGGCACATAGAAGTGCTATCGATTTGATTTGTAAATTCACTCTCTGGGGGTACTGAATGCAAATAACTTTGTAGAATAAACAGGAGCAGACATGAATAATCAAACACATCCATCTGTGTAACTGGCACTTTTAAAAGTGCCACATCATGTTCATTCTGCACTTGTAAGGAATCTGCCTTTTAGTGTGGCAACTCCTGCACTTCTGGAACTCCCTGCTGATTGACATTAAGTAGGTATCTTTGCAGTTCTCTTTCTGGGTCCTGCTAAAATCTTTTTTTGATTAGGCAAGCCTAATCAAACGTGAAGTTACCATGTATTTTAATCTACATTTTGCTTGCAATGTATATATTTAACTGTGGATTTTATTTATAATTTGATTTTTTAAATAAAAAAACCCTTCATTTTAGTCTTTGACTTCCATTTTAAATGTGTATTTTAGATACTTTGTAAACCACTTAGGGGTTTTATTTACAACTAAGCCGTATACAAATGTTGTTAAATAAATAAACCTTCTCCGTCTGTATTCTCCTTTCTGAAATAGGGATGAAGTTCTTCTAAGTGTACAGAAAGAAATGGTAATTTTTGGGATGGGGGAAATATAAAAAAAATGGGGGCTACTGTGACATTGCAGTGAATGCTTAAAATGATTAAAATTGAGTGTCCTGAGTGTTTCTGTATTCTCTCCTCTAGGACGTAGTGCCAGTAGTTCTGTGACTCCTCAGGAAGAAGAGGACTTCCGACGACTCGCTTCCATGCCCAATATTTACGAGACAATTGCCAAGAGTATTGCTCCCTCCATCTATGGAAGTGCTGATATCAAGAAGGCTATTGCCTGCATGCTTTTTGGAGGCTCTCGGAAGAGGTATTGGCAATTGGCATGAAGGAAGAACAGAACAGGAATACAGTTAGAAGAAAGTGTCCTTCCATGTTGAAGGAGAGCAGCCCATTTAACAGTTGCATTTGTGTCCAGTGTGTGTCATGACTATTCCCGTCGAGTAGAGTCGAGAGATACCAGAAGTATATTAAAATGAAATGAAGGCCATGTTGGCCACATTCCTTCTTCACTGAGGGTGTCACTAGTTGACCTGGGCAGTTCCTGGCTCACTACTGAAAACTTCCACTCACTAACTTGGAACATAATGCATTAACAAGCCAATCAAATGATAGCACGAGCATCTGTGGCTAATTTAATGCCAATAACTTGGTAAGGTGGAATGGAAGAAGGTACCCTTCCTTCCCAATGGCCTTGAAGCTCTTGGTAGCTGCTTTTCGACAGGCTGGTTCGAAATACATCAACTCTGCTCCTAATAGCAAATTCGGGTGGTGAGTGCTGACAGGTGGAGCCAAAATGGGGCTACTAAGAAATGAGCTCACCTTCTCTCCTCCTCTCTCTGGCTTTACTCTACAGGCTTCCAGATGGGTTGACCCGCAGAGGGGATATTAATCTGCTCATGTTGGGAGACCCAGGCACAGCCAAGTCCCAGCTGCTGAAGTTTGTAGAAAGATGTTCACCCATTGGGGTAAGTGTCCTGAGGCACAGTTGCATATTGCCACTTTGGGATTAAAAATAGAAAAATCCGTACTGTTTTATTGCACCACAAAGAAATAGCCACACAATGCATCAGAAATACCCAACTGAATTCACACGAATATAACCTATGGATATATCAAAAATGCATTCAAACTGATCTTTGATGGGCATGGGTTACTGCTGTCAGTAATCTCTGCTCTAGGGACCTCGTTTGGCTTGTTGCAATACACTCTTTGCAGGCTGCCCTTGAAAACAGAAGCTATAGCAAGTGCAGAATATGGCTGCCAGGTTTATTAACTGGAGAAGTTATATGGGATCATGGACCACCTATCTTAATAGTTCTACACCAGCTGCCTGTATGCTCCTGGGCTTGATTATAATGCCTTGTATGGCCCAGAGCTCAAATATCTACAGGAGATCCTTCCTGACCCCATAATAGACAATTCAGAAATTTTGTTGGGGGGTGGGGGCTTTCCTTGCAGTTCCTGCCAAGATTCGGAGTGGGGTGTACACAGAAGGCCCATCTCCATGATAGGGTTTTGACTCAGGATGATGTCCCCCTTTGAGATGTATGTTTCCCACATTACAGTGGTACCTCGCAAGACGAATGCCTTGCACAACGAAAAACTCGCAAGATGAAAGCGTTTGTCAATCTTTTTGTTGACTTGCAAGACTAATTTTTCTATGGCTGTGCTTCGCAAGACGAAATTGTTTGCATTTTATTTTTGCTTTGCTTTGTTTAAATTTGAAAACCGCAAGACAAAATTTTCGCAATACAAAACGACTCGCGGAACGAATTAATTTTGTCTTGCAAGGCATCACTGTATTGGGTTACACCAGATTTTCCATAAACTGACTGGGCTGAAGAGTGTATGCATCTGACATGCCATGCATTTCTCTCTCTCTCTCTCTCTCTCTCTCTCTCTCTCTCTCTCTCTCTCTCTCTCTCGGTTTCTCTCTCAGGTGTACACCTCTGGGAAAGGCAGCAGTGCAGCTGGCCTGACAGCTTCGGTGATCAGAGACCCATCTTCACGGAGTTTCTTCATGGAAGGAGGAGCCATGGTGCTGGCTGATGGGGGAGTGGTTTGCATTGATGAGTTTGACAAGGTGCGAAGGGAGTGCGCCAGCAAAATTCTGCGTTACCATATGTTCAATGGTTGAAGCAGGTCTCCTAGCACAGCAGCTTTCTCCAACATAGAGCCTTCCAGATGCTGCGGATCACATCTCCCATCATCTCTGGTCATTGAACGTGTTGGCTGGGGCTGATGGGAGTTTTAGTCCAAAGCAACCGGCTGTTAGGATCTCTTACACATGAGTAGGACCCTGGAAGAGACACATGCCCGACTGGCATGTTTCCTCCCTCCTGGTCAATCGTTCGGGAGCTTCAAAAGCTTTCTTCAGCCCCAACATCACAGCGACTAATGCCAAGAAGCATTAACACACTTAGGGATCCGCAGAATTTGCGCAGTTGCATAACAGACCTCAGCAACTCAGCATTTTGGCCAATCTACTTTTATTTACATATAAACACACACGGAGCACTGCAACATGGCTTCCTCTCTCTAGCATCAGACAGCAAAGAGAAAGAACAAAGGACAATAGTCTCACTTCAGGAAACACAGTAACACAAAAATCCTGTCTTCGTCACTTCCCACTGTGGAATGAAAACATACACCATCTTGTGATAAACAGCAATCCCATGACAGCAGACATGGGGAATGAATCTTTAACACCGGCAACCAGTTAGCTTTGGGGATGCCACAAAAAATGAGGGCAGGACAGTGTATTAATATATATTAAGTAATGCATAATATAAGCAGATGCTAGGAGGCCAACTAGCCCTTTAAAAAAACACACCATTAGGGCTGTGGGCAAATGGTTACAATCCTGAGGTAAAAGTTTTTCAAAATGTTGATCATATGCCGTCTAGATTCATTTGTTGCATGAAAGGTTTACATTCTGAAGTTTAAAAGTCGGTAGTTTGCCTCTAGCCACTGGTTAATGGATAAATAAAAATATTGTAGTGCAGCCCTCAAGGAGGGGGAGATGGGGTAGCATCTTGCGTCAGTTGCAAGAGCAGGAAATAGTATAGACCAGGCATGGCCAAACTCAGCCCTCCACCTGTTTTGGGACTACCAACTCCCACCATTCCTAGCTAACAGAACCAGTGGTCAGGGATGATGGGAATTGTAGTCCCAAAACAGCCGGAGGGTGAAGTTTGGCCATGCCTGGTGTAGACTGTTTGATGCTCTCTTCCATTCCTATGAGAAACCTGACTCTATAATTTTTCTGGATTCTGTTTCTCCTCTCCCCCCCCCCCTCTTTTTTTGTTTCTATAGATGCGTGAGGATGACAGAGTGGCTATCCATGAAGCGATGGAGCAGCAAACCATCTCCATTGCCAAGGTGAGCTCCGTTGCCAAGGCAGCAGCGACCTTTTAGGCATGGCGTCCCACCTGCTTGCTTTAAGTATCTTCAGCCTGTGAGTCTTAACTTGGATCTCTGATTTGGCTTTTAAATGGTAAGGACCCAATGAAGCGGGGCTAATTTCTTCTCACTGGCATGCAAAAGAAAAAGAGCTGATGAGTTTCAAGGATTAACCTTCACCCTATGGGCCTGGTCTGCGTTCAGTACTTGCACGTGGGTTTACGTGCCCGTTGATTTTGCATTATTTACTGACATGCTTCGGATTCCCGCTGACGTGACTTTTTTCCTTTTCGCCTTGGTGCGCTCACACAGGCCGGTATCACGACCACCCTAAACTCACGCTGCTCCGTGTTGGCAGCTGCCAACTCTGTCTTTGGTCGCTGGGACGAAACTAAAGGCGAAGAGAACATAGATTTCATGCCCACCATCCTTTCCCGATTTGACATGATCTTCATTGTCAAGGATGAGCACAATGAGGAAAGAGATATGGTAGGTGGGCTGGGTAGCTTTGTGTACAGGGGAAGGCACTGCAGGGCTGCCTGCCGGGGAAACCAACTACCTCGTAATAGCAGAAGAGGGACTGTGTCTTCAGACATGACCCTGCTTTTCATGCATTTGTCATGGCAGAGCACTTCTGGAGGATAGGATAGGCCCTTGACCCCAACAGTCTATGTTTTCTGTTCGGCTTGCCCTCCTAGGTAGCATAACATCCTTGATAGGATTCAGCATTTCTGCAGGCTGGGAAGCTGAAATCCAAAGGCCAATCTGAACAAATCTTGTGCTCCAAGTCCCATATCTGCCCCATAATGCTTTGCTGCTCGATGAGGCCACACAACCTCGCAGCCTCTGGCATGGGAATATTGTGCCGTCTGCCTGCACAAGATGATTTTATTTGCAAGGCTGCAGAGCACGCTGTAAACTGAGACTGCTTCCTAAAGGATAGATAATAACTGAGAACTAAGGCAAGGAGTTAGAGCCTAGCCTGCACTTGTTTAAATGAATTCTTTGCTGGCCATATGTTTCCTGCATGTTTAAAAGACTCCTGTTTGGTGTGCTTCGTGCTTCCAACCCCTCCTGCTCTGTGGTGTATCCACAGATACTGGCCAAGCACGTGATGGCTCTGCATGTGAGTGCTCTGACCCAGACCCAAGCTGTGGAGGGGGAGATTGAGCTGAACAAACTGAAGAAGCTGATCGCCTACTGCCGAGCGTGAGTCAATTGAGAAATTGTAGCACCGTCACCTGGGAAGGATGGCAAGCGCTTCTAAACAAGCTGTACAGTATAGTGGGCTGAGACCTAGCTAGTTGTAATGTGCCCCTTTCCTGCTCTCCATACCTTCTTTAACTAAAAGCAGCCTGAATAGCTGTGAATGTCACAATGCTAAAAAGCCTTGTCCACCTTAGCTTTTGAAAGCTCAGAGTGAATTCTTTTGTTGCTCTAAAGCAAACGGAGGGGTGCCAGTGAACAAATATTGACACCACCACTGCCCCCCATTCCTAACCCTCCCAACATTTTCACTGGCATTCCTCATCACATTGCATTCTGGTGTCAAGGGCCATATCCCACAAACCACAAGGCCAAGTCTTCTACAACTATGTGAAGGCATATTGCTCCAGTATAACCTTGATAACTTGCCATTCAAACTTCAGTTTCTGGAATTTGGGTTCCGCTTAGCAGTTTTGGGTAGTGCTTCCGAGTTTAATGACAGTGCTGAGTCATTGGAGATGCTGTGGGGGAAAAGCTGGATTAGATCTCCAAAAATCTGCTCTCAAAAATATAAAGCTGTTTCTAGCTTGGGGTTTGAATGGGACGGAGACTCTTCCAGATGGGTGAGACTGGGGAAAATCTGTGGCAGAGCCAGTTGGTAGGGAAGCCTCTGGTAGAATTGTGTGGGTTTGGTGCGCCCTCTGATTTATTAAGCCCTGCAATGTCCTCTGCAGGAAGTGCGGCCCTCGTCTTTCTGCAGAGGCCGCAGAGAAGCTGAAGAACCGCTACATCCTCATGCGCAGCGGAGCCCGCCAGCACGAGAGGGAAACCGACCGTCGATCCAGCATTCCCATTACAGTCAGGTGAGGTGGCAGCAGGTGTCTGTGAGGGATGGGAAGGAATGAAAGGATGGTGCCTAAGAGGATGGCCTAGGAGGCCTCTTGTTCTTGGCAGGCTCCCTTGCGTGAGGCCAAGACAGATGCACTGTTGAGGCAAGACGGTCAGATCTTTCTCAGGGAAATTGCGTTGGATGACGGATGTGTATCCTT
This sequence comes from Zootoca vivipara, assembly GCF_963506605.1. NCBI lineage: Eukaryota > Metazoa > Chordata > Lepidosauria > Squamata > Lacertidae > Zootoca > Zootoca vivipara. The sequence continues at coordinate 46,076,460 of NC_083285.1, read as the reverse complement.
CTGCTGGCTGCTTGGATCGAGTGGGGGGCACAGATGCTGTATGAAGGTTCTCTTCAAGGAATCTTGCCTGTGGTTGGGCTTGGCCTGGGCCATGAAATAGGACTGCGTGCCGATGAGAAGGGAGACTTGGCTATGTGAGGCTTTGTTCTCTGCCTGGCCTAGTTTTTGCTGAGATGGTAATGTTGCACCTCAAGTGTAGAAAGTGTTTCATGACAATGTTCTTGGCACAGGAATACATTGCTGCGTTAACTGCTCCCATAATCTCTTGACCAGCTGGAATGCAGATCCTCTTCAATCAATCAATCAATCCCTGCACATAGAAATCTGTATCTCAATGGCAAGCATAGGTTTGGGTCCCTTCTTCCTTGTCATATAGCTGCTTTATTTTCCTACTTATAGATGTGCATTCTGTGTTGAAATGCAACGTGTCTAGACTTAAGGGCAATTTCTACCCTCTGTTAACAATTGCAATTTCTAGCAAGTGTTTCTTCTGTTCCCGGCATTTGATTGAGGCTTTGCCTCCGTAAGTTTCCAGTTCCCTTGCTGCGATAACCTTCATTTCTTTCCCCTTCGAGATATATACAGTGGTACCTCGGAAGTCAAACGGAATCCATTCCGGATGTCTGTTTGACTTCAAAAACATTTGAAAGCCGTAGAAGTCAGGTTGGACGTTCGGGTTCCAAAGAACGTTCACAAACCGGAACCACTCACTTCCGGGTTTGCTGCATTCGGGAGCCAAAACATTCAACTCGCAAGGTGTTCAGGATCCAAGGTACGACTGCTTATGATGTTTCATTTCTGCCATGCAGGCAGCTGGAGGCCATTGTGCGGATTGCAGAGTCCCTCAGCAAGATGAAGCTCCAACCTTTTGCCACGGACGCAGATGTCGAGGAAGCCCTGCGGCTCTTCCAGGTGTCTACGCTCGATGCTGCCATGTCGGGCAGCCTCTCAGGTGAGACAACAAAACAGCAGCACACTTGCACGACACCCGTGTCCTCTGGAAGTGTTTGGGTATACATAGTCTTGTTGGAAAGATACAAAATGTGCTCTTTCCAGTGGAAAAGGCAGTCAATAGCCTGTGCCATTGATTTACAAGGTGGGTTTAGGCCAGGCCACTTTCCCTTCTGGACGGCGTTCCAGAGGCCACAGGCCAGCAGGGTTTAAAGCAGGGGACATTCCCAGCCCTATTTGGAGATGCTGAGGATTGAACCTGGTACGTTTTGCATGTAGATGCACTATACCCCTAGTCCACCCACCCCATTGTACTGTGTTAACTAGGTGGTGCCCACAGATTTTTGCATTTAAGCTTTCGTAAAGAGAACTGCATTTAAATCTCTTCCCTAGGCGTGGAGGGTTTCACTACCCAGGAGGACCAGGAGATGCTGTCGCGCATTGAAAAGCAGCTCAAGCGTCGCTTTGCCATTGGCTCCCAAGTATCCGAACACAGCATCATCCAGGATTTCGTGAAGCAAGTGAGTTCAGTGGGTCAGGCAATTCATGGCAAGCCTGGGAGAGGCTGGCAGAATTTGCGACCTACACGCTACCTGCCAAACACTGATAATCCGTCTCTGTTTGCGGTCCTTCAAAGGCAGTAAAAAATTTTTTTAAGAGGCTTACACAAACCAAGGGTTGCAGTATCATGAGATGCTATCCATCCCTGGTGTGCACTTCAGAAATTTGGCTTTGTTGAGGTTACAAGTTGCGCAGGCCTGAGCTAGAGCCCTTGTGGACTTCTACTTCCATTGAAGAGAAACTTTTGTACAGTGGTACCTCGGGTTACAGACGCTTCAGGTTACAGACTCCGCTAACCCAGAAATAGTACCTTGGGTTAAGAACTTTGCTTCAGGATGAGAACAGAAATCGTGCGGCGGCAGCAGGAGGCCCCATTAGCGAAGGTGGTACCTCAGGTTAAGAACAGTTTCAGGTTAAGAACAGACTTCCAGAACGAATTAAGTTCTTAACCTGAGGTACCACTGTACTGCCCTTAATTGTTTTACATTGCTAGTAAGTAAGTAAAACTAATACGGTCAAAGACCAGCAAATTTTACATTGCTATACAACTGCCCTGGTATTTTATGAAAGGATATTTATATTCTATAAATAGAAATAAGTACACACACCTGATCTCCTTATCCACCTTCATTGAAGAGCAACAGACTGGGGGATATTTATTTTAAAAACAAACACTTCCTAGCTGCTTTCACGGTTTCTTCATGATGCTGAAAGATCTGAAGTGTGTGTTTTCTGAAACAATAACATTTCACACTCAAGGATTTTCTACCTGACCTCCCCACCTGCTTGAGGTTTACTATAACCAAGCCTAGAATTGACTCCCTTTTTTGTGTGTTAACACCAGGCACTTAACACACCTAACGTAGTTGAGGGCTCTTCATCACTCACTCCTGTTACGCTCTTGCCCTGCTTATGAGATTCCCAGAGGAATCTGATTGGCCGCTAAGAGGACAGGACTGTTACGAAAGTTTTTCTTAAGTTCTCACCTTGCTTCCGACGCTGCAAGTCATCTCTGAAGCAGGTTAAGAGGGGTCTGTTCACTTCATCTCCATGGGAACAAGCCAACAGTTCTGCTTTTGGAAGCCAAAGTTCCCGCACCCCCTAAACAGATTGCATGACGTCTACTTGCAGGCTCAGGCCACAGTGCCATGTATCATTGCCCAGTAAGGAAAGGTTCTGGAAAAGCTACTGTGGCACCCATGGGGGGCGTAGGGCAGCTTTCTCATGAGCTGTTCACCCACAGCAAGCCCTGGGGTGAGGTTGAGCAGCTGGCCACACTCTCATTTTGATTTGGCTCTGAGCATGCCATCTTCGGCAAGCTGTTGGGGATAATGCTCTGAAGGGCACATGAGGGATGCAGTTCTGCTGCTGAAGTGAAGCAGGGTTAGCCCTGTAAGCTGCCTGCATAGGAGACCAACTAGGAAGCGCATGAAGGGGCTCTGTGCTCTTTTGAAGGAAGGAAGAGGGGGAATAAGGCGTGACTGTCCCCACATGAGGATGTGGCTTTTGTGTGCAAGAGGGCTGTAGAGCTATCGCTGGAGCCCTGCTTCTCATCACTGAGGATGCAACCCTGCACACCTACCACTGCCACATCCAGCTCTGAACCTTCTCTGCTCTCTCAAGTTACTTGAGCTGGATCGACCCCACTGGCAAGGACCATAGACCCATAATACATAAACAGCACAGAGTGGAAATGAAAAGAAGAAGAAGCGTTTGACCTTCTCTGCCTCACCCACCCCACTTTTCCCTTCAAACCCTGCACTGTGTTTTGTTGCATCTCAGAAGCAAAGCTTCTCTGCTAGAGCAGACACTAATCTTGACACCCTGCACAATCAATTTAGCCAGGAGCTGGCCTCTTAACTCACCCAACATCCCCACCCCCTCCCCAGTTCAGCGATTGTTTTTCAGCCTGGGTCCGGTCTACCTGTGAGATCTCCTCATTCCATCTATGTCCACCTGACTACTTTGACCTATGGAACTGGTGCTCACAGCTTTCACTCTCGCCACATTTGTAAGTACAGTGGTACCTTCGTTCTCTAACTTAATCCAATCCAGGAGTTCGAAAACCAAGGCGCAGCTTCCGATTGGCTATAGGAGCTTCCTGCACTCAAAAGCAGAAGCCGCGTTGGATGTTCAGCTTCCAAAAAATGTCCGCAAACCGGAACACTTACTTTTAGGTTTGCAGCATTCGGGAGCCGATTTGTTTGGGAGCCAAGCAGTTCAAGTACCAAGGTACCACTGTAATTTGATATTTTAGTGTGGCAGCACTTGCACTTTGGAACTCCCTGCCTGTTGATATCAGACAGGTGCCTTCCCTGTGTGCTTTTTGGTGCCCACTACAGACAAGCCTATGCAGATATGTAGAATATTGACAAGTTTTTTTATTAAAAAAACCCATTGATTTTAAATAGTTCTTTAAAAAATTATTTATAATTTCATTGTTTTATCCTTTTCATAAACCACTTTGAAGGTGGTGAGTTTTTTTAAGAAACAACTAAGCGGCATATGCATTTAGTGAAATAAAATAGACAGTGGGCCTCACAGACTCTCTCACCTCCTTCCCAGAAATACCCTGAGCATGCCATCTACAAAGTGCTACAACTCATGATGCGCCGTGGCGAGATCCAGCATCGCATGCAGCGCAAGGTCCTCTATCGCATCAAGTAGAACGCCACTTCCTTCCGTGAGCTTCAGAAGCGGATTGGCTCTCCCCACCACACCTGACACAAAAGTTATGTGAGTCCCCTCGGGCTGTTTGCTTCCTGTCCCTACCACAAAGGTCCTTCAGAGACTGGCCCCATCTATGTCTTGCGGATGGAAACTCTTCATGGCACAGAGGCTGATAAGAAGAGCTGTTGTTATTTTGTTCCAGCTTTCCCATTAAAGTGTCGCATTGGTGTTTTGCTAGAACACCAAAAGCTTTTTAGCTGCATTGAAACTTAATAAATAAAATATAGTCGTGTTTGTTGCGGGCGTGTGAGTGTTTGGTGGGCTGCCCGGCAAACATGCAAGAGGGTCACTTTCCCAGCTTGTTTCTGCTAGATCCTGTTCACACAAGGCCTAGAAGCTTAGTCCAGGAAATTAATACCACAATCTGAAGTGATACACATTGCACGGTGATGTCAAGTGGGCCTGCATTGAGGTCGCCTGCTGAGACAGTTCCGGGAGCGAAGAGTTTGCAGGAAATAAAAATCCTTCCCTTGAGTTTTAGTTCCAATGCATGTTTATGCCACCTGATTCTTGTGCACGGCAGTGACACATCGGTAATTAATTAATTGCCAGTTACTAACTTAAAGTCATTTGTGTGTGCGTATGTGTCATTCAGTGGTAGAGGCAAGGAAGGAAGCGTGCTGATGGTTGCAGAGAGGAGATGCTGGGATAAATCCCCCCTTTTTTGCAGAAACGGATACAGCAGGTCCAGGGAACCATTGGCCCTCCAGATGTTGTTGAACCACAACTCCCATCAGCACTGGCAAGAATGACAGTGGTAGACAGGGACGTTGGGAGTTATCATTTGGCAACATTGGGAGAGCCAACACCTGACAGAGGTAAACTTTGGGATCTGTTCCCATAGGATATGGGGGTGCCCACGAACTTTGAAAGGGAGTTAGACCAATTCATGCAGGATAAGTCATGATGGCTTTTTTAACCTTTGCCTAGTGGAGGCAAAATGCCTCTGAATACCAGCTGTCTACAGACACCAGGAGGAAAGGGGCTATTGCCCTTATGTTCAGTTTCTAGGATTCTTACATTCCTACATTGCAGGGGGTTGGACTAGTGGACCCTTGGGGGTCCCTTCCAGCTCTTAAGATTCCATGATCTACATCTCATTGGCTGCTGTGGAAAACAGGATGCTGGACTAAATAGGCCTTGATGATATTTTTGCAGGGCACTTAAGAGTTACTTCTAGACGACCATTAATGCCAGAGCGGAGGCAGCAAAGAGTCCAGCCTTATTCTTGCAAGTAGGGAAAGGGTTTAACCAGAAAGGAGCCAAGACCCTTGGGCCAGGTAGCAAATGCTCACGGGTGAGGGGGTTGCACACCTGCACAGCTTTCCTGCAAGCGCTTATGCTCTCTTTTAGGGAAAGATAAGTTTCTGCACGTAGTACTGCCCCCAAAGTGCAAATGTTCTCTCGTACGTGCTCTGAGGGAATATGTCCTTAATACATTTTTATTTTGTGCTGCCCCCCCCCCCGGTGTTGCACAAAGGAGCACCTCAAAAAGAAATTCACGAAGGTCATCCTAAGAAAATCCTCTGCTACCATTAAAGCCAAATAACAGGACCAACATAACGGGGATAGTTATTTTGTATGCTAAGTTATCCCCCAAAGCCTTGTCAATAAAGTGACCTCTTTGCCTGCCCAGTATCTTAACACAAGTAGGTATTATATGCACATGGAACGGCTTTACACAAACCACCTTCCTTCCTAGTTGGTTAGATTGGGCTGTATGCAGTGGTAGGACTATTCAGGGCAGAGCCTTTAAAATTAATGGGCATGGCTAACTTAGATTCCTTCATTTCCGTAGGTCTGCTCTGAGTTTAACTCAGTTGCCTACAAGCCATAGTATATCTTAAGGGCAACGCCTGCTTTTAACTTTTGGGTAGTGTATTGTGGTTTGAACTGGACACGGGTGGCGCTGTGGTCTAGAGTCTAGACCACTGAGCTTCTTGGGCTTGCCTATTGGAAGCTTGGCGGTTCGAATCCCGTTGCTCTGTCTCAGTTTTTGCCAACCTAGCAGTTCAGAAGCACTCTAGTGCAAGTAGATAAATACAGGTGAAACTCGGAAAATTAGAATATCGTTGAAAAGTGCATTTTTTTTCAGTAATCCAACTTAAAAGGTAAAACCAATATATGAGATAGTTGCATGACATGCAAAGCAAGATATGTCACGCCTTTATTTGTTGTAATTATTTGTCGTTAGGTGGGTCATTTATAAATGGAATGTAATTAATGAAATTTGTGATAGCAATGTTTATTTCTATATTATTGTAACTATTTGTTTTATTACTGTGGAATTTCCAAAAGAAACTGTTCGTTAAAATTTTTAAAAAAGAAAAAATAATAAGTTGCATTACTGAAATAAATGCACTTTTTGATGATAATTCTAATTTTCCGAGTTTCACCTGTAGGTCTTCTTCTTTGGCGATCACTCGTAGCAGAGTAAGATTGTCTTCCATAAACACGGTTTTAACAATGGGCCCGTAAGTGACTGTGGGGGCCAATTCTGGATCCACACGTCCTTCCACAGTGGGGACATTGGTTTCTGGGCGGGAGTTGATCACGGTGTGGATTTGCCAAGCATGCCTTCCTCTTAGCACACTTCTCCCTTGCGTCCTAAGTTCGAGCATCTTCAAAGCCCATGACACCTTTGTTAAAGGCTGTTCTCCATCTGGAGCGTTCGCAGGCCAGTGTTTCCCAAATAGGTACCGCTGCAGCGGCAAGGTAAACTCTGTTTCCATGCGCTCTGGTTTCCATCACAGTGTTGCGTTGCACCAGAAGCGGTTTAGTCCTGCTGGCCACATGACCCGGAAAGCTGTCTGCGGACAAATGCCAACTCCCTCGGCCTGAAAGCAAGATGAGTGCCGCAACCCCATAGTCTCCTTTGACTGGACTTAACCATGCAGGGGTCCTTTACCTTTACCTTTTTACCTGTGGTTTGAGGCATTTTAGTAGTGGTTATTAAGGGACCCAGGTGGCGCTGTGGGTTAAACCACAGAGTCTAGGGCTTGCTGATCAGAAGGTCGGCGGTTCGAATCCCTGCAACGGGGTGAACTCCCGTTGCTGGGTCCCAGCTCCTGCCCACCTAGCAGTTCAAAAGCACATCAAAGTAGATAAATAGGGACCGCTCCAGCGGGAAGGTAAACGGCGTTTCCGTGCGCTGCTCTGGTTCGCCAGAAGCAGCTTTGCCACATGACCCGGAAGCTGTCTGCGGACAAACGCTGGCTCCCTCGGCCTATAGAGCGAGATGAGCGCCGCAACCCCAGAGTCGGATACGACTGGACCGTATGGTCAGGGGCCCCTTTACCTTTAGTAATGGTTATTAATGTTCTAGTGGTAACAACATTGCTGTTATCACTTGGAGAAGTTTGACCTGTGACTTAGCGATTTGGAGGCAATGGCAGGAGGTCCATATTACGAACCTGTCATTTTCTCAAACTGCCTCCACGCCTTCTAAAAATGACAATAACATGGAACTTCTGCGATTGAAAAGTTCACTTGAGTGCTACATAGAGAATGGTCAGTAGAGGGCACTAGCACTTTGAGAACAAAGTGCAGGGACTCAATGAGCCATTGGCTGAGATGTGTTAAAGTTGGTTTACCAAAATTAAAAGGAAGAGATGAAATGGCTTGTGATCAGAGAGTGGCTAAGTCACCAGCTTCTGCTGCTCTCAGCTGGAAGGGTACTGAGCACTACATGAGATCTGCATGCAGATCCATGTCTATTCTTGAACATGTAGACTCATACTCTAATAGGCAGATCCATTTAAATGTGACAAGTGGGGGTTCTCCATGACAAGCAATAACTAGCTGCTTTTTCTGGATGAATTTGCTGCAGCACGATTCAGCTTCTGCCAAAATAACCCAGTTTCTTATGGCCTGTGTTGCATTGTCAATGAAAGGCGTAGCTAAATCATGTAACGGTTGCAGTTTACGGCAAGTTAATAGGTTTGCCCCAGTGAGGTACAGTGGTACCTTGGTTTATGAACACAATTGGTTCCGGAAGTCTGTTCATAAACTGAAGCGTTCATAAACTGGAGCGAACTTTCCCATTGAAAGTAATGGAAAGTGGATTAATCCGTTCCAGACGGTCCGCGAAGTAACCGTTCATAAACTGAAGCGAACTTTCCCATTGAAAGTAATGGAAAGTGGATTAATCCGTTCCAGACGGGTCCGCGGAGTACTTAAACTGAAGCGTTCATAAACTGAAACATGGGTGTAATTGGTTCCGGAAGTCTGTTCATAAACTGAAGCGTTCATAAACTGAAGCGAACTTTCCCATTAAAAGTAATGGAAAGAGAATTAATCCGTTCCAGATGGGTCCGTGGCGTTCATAAACCGAAAATTCATAAACTGAGGTGTTCATAAACCGAGGTTCCACTGTAATGGATTTTGTGTTTCCCCCTCTCATCCGTTTGTTATGTTCCTTCATTACATTTTAAGTTAGTGTAATTTTGCATCCTGGTTTAGAAAGCTTTGATCTCTTCCCCCCAAAGCTGCTATGGGTCCATAGAGATCGCCGGAACCTTAGTTTCCATGGCCAGCTAGTCTAGAAGAGAAGAAGAGTTTGGATTTGATATCCTGCTTTATCACTACCCAAAGGAGTCTCAAAGCGGCTCACATTCTCCTTTCCCTTCCTCCCCCACAACAAACACTCTGTGAGGTGAGTGGGGCTGAGAGACTTCAAAGAAATGTGACTAGCCCAAGGTCACCCAGCAGCTGCATGTGGAGGAGCGGAGACATGAACCCGGTTCCCCAGATTACAAGTTTACCGCTCTTAACCACTACACCACACTGGCTCTCAAGGACGAATGATGCCATTTTGGCTCTTGGTCTGGAGTTTGACAAGGCCCTAGATCAGGTGAGAGGAACCTTTGACCCTCTAGATCAGGCATCCCCAAACTTCGGCCCTCCAGATGTTTTGGACTACAATTCCCATCTTCCCCGACCACTGGTCCTGTTAGCTAGGGATCATGGGAGTTGTAGGCCAAAACATCTGGAGGGCCGCAGTTTGGGGATGCCTGCTCTAGATGCTGCTGAGCTACAACGACCACCGATCCCTTGGCCATGCTTGCGGGGGCTGATGAAAGTTGTGGTTCAGTGACATCTGGAGTGCCAAAGGTTCCCCACGCCTGCCCTAGGTCAAGTGGCAGTGAGTTCCAGAGCCCACTACAGGGGTGTAAGGACCTCTGAGCTTTCCTTTCAGTTTAGTACCACTGTCAATACCTCAAGACCCTCTGTGTAAAATATAAATGAGTCTCGGAGTGCATCTCTCTCCCACGTCTGCATACTCCTCTCAAATTAAGGGCCAATCTTTGTGATTATTTCCCAGAAGCTAATGGCAGTGCAGCCTGCTGTTACGTCCTTGCTTTGTGGCCCTTCCCCCACTGCTCTCTGGAAGAAACTGTTAAGCAGTCCTGCACAAGCTTCCTACCCTGTTCTCCATTAGCTAGCCTGGTGGATCTGTTTGCTAATTAGCAGCAGAGCTGACAACATCGCCTGCAGCAGAGAATTGGCAAGCTCTGTGGCCTTAGTATGTGCTAGGGACTATTCATCCTCTCAAAAGCCATTGTGCGTTTCCACACCCAAATGAAACCCCTGTGGCAAGAATCTTAAAAAAAACACCCTGGGCAGCAGGGAGGCTGGCAATACGCATTAAGAGGATTTGGTCTCCTATTGTCCTAATGCAGTGGTTCTCAGACTTTTCCCTCTGGGCCACACTTTCAGAACAAACATTTGCCACACCATTTTTTTTTATTGATAAGAGCAGGGTCCCCAAACTAAGGCCCGGGGGCCGGATGCAGCCTAATTGCCTTCCCGGGGTCCGGGAATCAACATGTTTTTCATGAGTATAATGTGTTTGTTTATTTTATTTAAAATGCACCTCTGGGTTATTTGTGGGGCCTGCCTGGTGTTTTTACATGAGTAGAATGTGTCCTTTTATTTAAAATGCATCTTGGATTATTTGTGGGGCATAGGAATTCGTTCATATTTTCCCCCCCAAATATAGTCTGGCCCCCCACAAGGTCTGAGGGACAGTGGACCGGCCCCCTGCTGAAAAAGTTTGCTGACCCCTGGATAAGAGACAAAAACAAAACAAAAACAAGCGGTCCTTGATTTATAACATGGAACACGACTACTTTATAATATGATGATCATGAGACATCCAGGAAGTATAATACAATGCAGAACATGAATCATTCCCTAAATATAAAATGGATTGTCCTTGAATATTCCTGCCACACTTGCCATCCTCTTAATAGTTTTGTCCTGCTGCTAACTTTCAAACAGTTCTTCTGTGCAGGAGGTGCCTTGCAGTGGAATGGTGGATTTGAGGGAAGAAGGGGAATCTTTTATAAAAGGCTCAGTTGCCGCACTTGCATGCACTGTACATGGTTTTTAAAAACAAAAAACAAAACTCAAAACAATGTGGTGTGCTGGGGCAGAAGGGTTTGAGAAGTAACCAGGTTTAGCTTTTGCTAAAAGGAAACATGGCACAGCTAGCTGAATATTAATGCGAGCGAAACCCATGGTGTTCAATGGGATCTGCTCACAGGAAGTGAGTAGTAGGATTGCTGCCTAAGGGAAAGAACACAAGGCTGAAAGAATGCAAGGGTTTCTAATGTTTTCTAATCTTGCTAGAACTCCTTTTGTTTTATGGAGAGAGAGAGAGAGAGAGAGAGAGAGAGAATGGGGGGGGGATGACCAGGGAGATGTTCCTGGCTGCAGCAATTTCAGAAATGCTTATCCCTTTTTAATGGGCCAGAAGCTTTTTGTGGCAGGAAACACCCATGCAGTGATGGGGACAGATGTGAGGAGGTGCTACAGAAAGTGCAGCCTCCTTTGGTAAATATCAGTACCGGATTACACTGGAATAAACACTGACGTGCTCGTGCGCCTAATGAGAGCCAGCAGCTTGCAAACTGAAGATTTGATTTGATAAAAGGGCCAATGAACGCGGGGTGGTCTTGCCTATGACGTCGCAGGGTGTGGCATTCTGCCTCTGCAGGAACAGGCAGCAGCTCCACCAATAGCCTTGGGAGTCAGTGCACATGCCGTTTCGCCCAAGTACACATGCTTGAGCCTTCCTGACATTTCCCAAACGGCAGACTGCGGTGGTTCTTTTTGGTCCCGTGGAAGGGAAAGAGATCCCATTAATTGGCCTGACATTCACAGAGCGTGTGTGCGAGCGACACAATTAAAGAGCACTTAACTGCATCCCTTCTCCCAATTCTGCGCAGGGACCAAGAGGTCAAGTGTAGTCAAAGCTCAGGTCCAGCTTCTGCCATTTGCCTTCCAACAATTCTAATGGCTTCCGACATGCTTACAGGGGAGCATAAAATGCCAGAAGGTAGCAAATGGAGAAGAGACACAAGGCTGGGAACGCAGCAGTGCTAAAGAAGGGAGTGTTTAGGCAACATAGAAGCAGCAGAGTTTTGCTCTCTTGAGTCTCTCCAGCATCCAAATCTTTTAAGATCCAAATCAGGGGTCCCCAAACTTACCTGGCTTTGGGCCGGAGAGCGGGGGAGCATGCGCCCATGTGCATGCGCAGACGCTATTTCTGGTGCACTTCTGGGTTGGAAAAGTGCCAGAATTAGCTTGTGCGCATGTCCATGGGCCTCCTCCGACCCAGAAGTGCACCGGAAATGATGCTTGTACATGTGCACAAGCTATTTCCGGCGCTTTTTCTGACCTGGAAGTGGGAAGCTGCTCCGCACCGCGCCATTAAGAGCGGGCAGCGGGCGGCAGGGTTGTCGCGGGCCAGATAAAAGAGGCCTTCGGGTCGTATCCGGCCTACGGGCCTTAGTCTGGGGACCCCTGATCCAAATGCTCAGCGGCTGCACTCCTTTGGCATGCAAGTCTCATGTCTCATTTTATCAGAGCTGCTGAGAGCAATGATTTTTGTATGCTGATGGCATGCACAATATTTCTCCATAACATCTGAACATAGCTGCCAAGTCTCCCATTTTCCCCGGGAAACCCCGTTTTTAAAGACGTTTCCCGCTGTCATCCCAAATGGCGAAATATCCCGTAATTCCCCCGGATTTCTTCCGGTGCCACTCTGCCCATGTCTGGGCACTGGAAATCGGGCAGCGCTGGCACCGGAAGTCGCTTCTACGCATGTCTTGACATGCGTAGAAGCAACTTCCGGTGCCGCTCTGCCCATGTCTGGGCACCGGAAATCGGGCAGTGCCGGCACCGGAAGTTGCTTCTACGCATGTCTGGACATGCGTAGAAGCAACTTCTGGTGCCAGCGCTGCTGATCCCGTATTTTTCTAACCGGGACTTGGCAGCTATGCATCCGAATCAGGAGGGGCCTTAATGCAGTGGTGGACCAGATGAGTGCCAGTAAACTGAGTTTGAACTCTCAGAAGATGGAGGCTCTGTGTTTCCTGCGCCCAGAAGATATGCAAGTGAGGAGGAGAGTACTGTTGCACTCAGGCCCTGCTGGCCACGGTGAGAACAGTGGTGGATCAGATGGGGCTTCGACCTCACTGAGAAGCAGGCAATATGTAATAGGATGCTATGTTAACCACTGGTGGGAAGTTAATCTGCACAGGGTTGGTGTGTGACTGTCCTGCAATGCAAGAGGCTAGATGGCCCTTTCTTGGGATCGCTGCTCTTGATGCTCCTTTAGTTGCTTGCACCAATATTGTGAATAAGGAAGCGATCAGTCAGAATTTCAAGCATCACACTCCATCTGGGTGGGCTGAATGAGTCATGGATATGAATTTGAACAGCCCATTCCAACCAGCGGCACGTGCTTGAGAGTGACAGCACCCCATGCAGCGCCGGGAGTTCAACTGCACAAGAGAGCACTCTGTGCCAGTTCAGAGGTTGCCATGGAGACCCAGAGGCGCTTTCAGTCTTGCATTCTCTCCTTTCCCCTTCCCTTATTGTCAAACTTCAGGTGTAGAAAAGTCTCCCGTCTGGCCTTGGTTGTTTTGCACCCTTCTCTTGCTTTTCAAAGCCCCCCCCCCAGTTTGGTCTTTTAAGTACAGGGTGCAATCAGGACAGTGAGTGCTTTGTGCAGGAGAAGAAATAATAATAAAAATTAGAAATGATTGCTTTTTTAAAAGTCCCCATGAAAATCCACCAGCATTTTAGGGCAAATTTCTCCTCTTATACACACATCCGTTTCCCCTATTATACACATTTTTGCAAAGCAATATCCCCAAATTTAATGTGGGGTTTTTTGGATGTTATTTTCATTTACAGATGTGCTTTCTAATGGACACTTTAGCCCAGTATAAGACTCATTGTATATGCGTACTTGACTGGGGGGGACTAAATCACAAAATTCAGAAAGTGTGAATGTTGAAGGGCAGCCGGGGTTTGTTTCTCATGTTGCTTTGGAAAGTGCAGGTTTGATAGGGTTGCAGAAAAAAAAGTTTAGGGGGAAGTTAAAATGTGAAAATTCACATTTCGCTACGCCAGTGGTTCCTAGAACCCCGACGTCTCATTCACTTCATTCGCAGAGGTGACACCACACAGCACACACACACAGCCCAAGTTCCCCCCTCCCAACCTAACTTCTACAGGGTCACCTTCAAAACCAAACAGAATCGAATTTCTCTCCCCCTGCCTAAGAGATGCATCAACGTAGCACACAGGCTGCAAGGAACCATCTTCAAGTCACTGTGAATCTTGCAGGGGAAGGAGACTCTTGTTCATTCTAGCTTGCTTCTGGTGAGCTGGCGCAGTGGCTGAGACACTGAGCTTTGAATTAGAAAGTCCCTGGTTTCAAACTGTTGTAAGCCCAACAAGATCTGGGCCCCCAAGATTGAGGAACAGTGTTGTAGCCCAATGGCGTACCAGAAATGATGCCCTGCTACAGCTCAATCCAAATTTTCACACATGCAGCAGAACACCACTTTTCAGCTCCGCCCACAGGGAAGCCCAAAGCATGCCTGCCTGCTGAAGAAAGAATGCACATTCTTCTCGGGAGCATCTTTTTAGGGGTTTGCCTCGATAACAGAGATACTACGGTCATAGGAAGAAGCTTGTCTTAAGACTTCAGACACTCCGTGCAAACTTCTCACCTTCGTTGCTGGAGGCTGTCCAGGCCCCCATCTGGGGTGTGTGTGTGTGTGTGTGTGTGTGTGTGTGTGTGTGCTGAGTTTGTGCTGTTTTTTTGTTCCTTTGTGCCCTGGCTCTGGCCGGACGTGGCAGCATGAAGCACAGGGAACGCTCAGTGGGGGGAAGCTGGAGATTGCTACATGTGCCACCTGCTTGCTGACGCGGGTTGCACGGAATGTAGCATCACCTTTCTTCTTTGCAAAAGGGAGTCACCGAGGGGCAAAATTGGGGGCGGAAGCTTAATGCACTCGATCGCTTTGCTCCCTTGCTACTTTAGCCGTGAGTTAAATACGATGAGTCGTAATGTACCCTTTGCCGAGTGTTTCTTCTCCTTATCCCCGCTGCTTTTTATGGCAGGCCTGGCGACGTCAGTACTGCCCAAAGAGGGGAAGGAGAAAGGAGAATGAATGTTCTGCTCGGAAATAAATAGCTGGAGGGAAGGAAACAGCGACACTGGTTTGTTTCTACATTAGAGCCTCACCTTGGCATCGCTGAGACATTGCTCCCCCCCCCCCAATAAACTAGAGGCAGAATTTAAGGGGTGGTTCTGCCTGGCTTTGAGTATATATTATTATATGATCAGCCACTGCCTTTCCCTCCTGGCTTATTTGTTCTTTAACCTACACATATGTCCAGTTTAGCAAAGCTCCCCTGCAATGTTAATTAAAACGTTCCCCCTTGCATTGTTTCCTGTTGAGCCCAGCTGGGGATTAGTGAGGGATTGCCCTCTAATTACTCCACTTCTGTTTGCTATGGAGGGGGCAATTACCTGGTGTTTTTCTTTCAGCATTGCTGGGTTTCACCCCAACTCGCTCCTGCCATATAGCTGCATTTCCATTTTTAAAAGAAAACCGTGGGAGAGCTGTTTGTGGATCACCTGCTGCCTTGCCTAGTTGCTCGCCAAACCAGAGTGAGTTCCTTTGCTATATTGCAATTATTTGAAAGTGTATATCTCACCCCCCCGCGTTGATTTTCAGCAGGATTGTGACATGGGAGGGGGGAGGCGGGAGACTTAAACCCACACTCCCCATGTGCCACAGTCCTGATCCTGCTCAACTCCTGCCTCACCACCCCACACCTATCATTGTTAAGGCGGAGGAGGGCAGGGGGATAGGGACAGATTCTGTATTATTATTATTATTATTATTATTATTATTACTATTTATACCCCACCCATCTGGCTGGGCTTCCCCAGCCACTCGGGGCGGCTCCCAACAGAATATTAAAACAGAATAAAACATCAAACATTAAAAACTTCCCTAAACAGGACTGCCTTCAGATGTCTTCTAAAAGTCAGATAGTTGTTTATTTCCTTGAGATATGATGGGAGGGCGTTCCACAGGGCGGGTGCCACTACCGAGAAGGCCCTCTGCCTGGTTCCCTGTAACTTCGCTTCTTGCAGTGAGGGAACCGCCAGAAGGCCCTCGGAGCTGGACCTCAGGGTCTGGGCAGAACGATGGGGGTGGAGAAGCTCCTTCAGGTATACTGGGCATCTGAAATGCATTCAGTTTCATGCAATTTAATGCTGCATCTCTTTTGGCCCTAGCAAGAAACTTCAGCGAGAGAGGCTATGTGCTCTTTGTCCTTCCAGCTGTTAACCATCCCAAACTGACTGCTCTCAGAGGCAAGATTCTGGGGCAGATTAACACTTCGCCTTACCAAATAAGGTTGTCCTTATAGGCATTTTATAAGGTCCCTACAAACGCAATCTTTTGCTCAGTATCCTCCAATCACTCCCTGCTCCATCTCACATTCACTCGCATTTTCTTCTTTTGTGTGTGCTGTGAAAGAGAGGTGCGTGGTTGTTCAGTGTGCAGAGAACGCAGGGCTGGGGGGGGGGGAGGAACTGTAAGTTTCATCAGAATTTCCTTATGTTCTAAGTGTAGTGATGTGTTGGCAAAGGACACGTGACAATTACAGGCGGGCTGATTGACAGCTTTTGGCATTGCAAAATACAATGATTATATGGTACAGTAGGTTATGCAAGCTTGTTTAAGACGTAGAAACGAATGCTATTGTCTATCAGCTAATATATGCGGTTGAGCTGTATCCAAAGAGATTTTGGTATTATATGTGTGAAAGAATGAATCTTGGAAGCGGATCGGAATAATCCAGCAATTTGTTCACTGTACCCTACAGTTTGCCAATAATAGGGGACTCGCATTTGGGTTGTGAGATCAGCAGCAGTTAGGAGAGATGGCATTTAGTATATTAACACAGTATGTCTCTAAGAGGGAATTAAAGCCAAACTTTAAAGTGTTTAAGCTCAACTGGCATGTTTTTCGCGCATTGGAAATGGAGTGGGGCAAGCTTAGATTTAATTCTGAGAAACAAGAGAACTGTTGGCGAGTTGACCATGTAACTCAAGTTTGGATTACTCCCTGTTCTGGATGAGGCCACACTCCCTCAAAAAGGTCAATTTTGTACTTGAGGGAGGCGTTCCTTGAACCTGCAGTTTTGCTAGGATTGATGGGGGAAGTGCCGGTCCCCCCAATTTAGCTGGTTTGCCAACTATGGTCACATCCACCACATGGATTCTCTCCAAGAATTCTGGGAAGTATAGTTTAAAGGCGCTGGAAAGTGTAGTTTTGTGAGCCGGACCAATCCAAGGGTTTTGCTGCCTGAACATGGGCAAGTAGTTTCATCCTTCCAGTCCTGTTCCACATACAAAATCTCAGCAGACTATGGAATCATATTCTAACATCCTCCATTGGGCCTCAGCGCCTGCTTTAATGGGTACGGGACAGGCTGTATAGCACACACACACACTCACACACGCAGAGTTTTCTCTACTCACTGCCCCTCAATATTTGTCACCTGAGGCAGCTGCCCAACTCTGCCTGATGGGAGGGTCGGCCCTATAAACTTCAGCTCCAAGGATTATTGGGGGGAAAGCAATGTGCTTTAAACAGATGGTGTGTGTGTGAATGGACTTTCCCACAGTCAACCGGGCTCGCTCAAGACATATTGCTGCCTAAGGCAGAGGATGACACGATGACCCTACCATTCCTTGAACAGTAGCTGATTGGTCTGATAGTAGAACCTCATTTCCATACTGGCAATGCAATAATGTCCACCACCACACCCAAGGGAAGCCGGCCAGATATGATGCATACACAGTCATGTCCTCCAACTGAAGGCAGCAGCAAGGGACTGCTGCCTCTGCAGCCCCCGCCAGCATGTGCCGCCTGAGGTAATCAACCCACTTTGCCTAACAATAGGGCTGGCCCTAACCAACAACCATGCTGCAATGACATCCAGACCAGATTATTTACTAGTTAATTTAGTTAATTGCATTTTATGTGGTTTGATCATCCCAAGGTTTGGACTCAGAGAGGGTGAACGAACACTTAGTTTTATGAGGGTGGGTTGGGTAGGTTTAAATATAAGATGAGCAAAATGTTTCGAAGTGCAAGTTTTTTTTTAATTGTACGGCTACATCTCAAATAAAAAAAAATTGTGGGAAGGAAGCCCCACAAGTGTATGATTTTGTATTGAGTATCCGTACCAGAGTGCAAGGTGTATTGTATAAAGCCTGTTTTAAATGAGAAAAATTCCCGAGGCTTTTCTTGTCCCTATGCTCATAAAAATAAGGTTGAATATATGATGACGAAAACACCGTAACACCAGAGGAAATGGTGCAAATGAAGAGAAACTCATTATTTTTGTTTTCCCCAACCAGTCTTATGACTCCTAAGTCCATTTGCTGACATTTGATGGGAGACATTTTCTTTTTTTGCCTTTCATCTATGAAGAAAAAGTTGCCTCTGTTTTAAATCATTGCAACCAGTGGTGGTAAATTACACACAACTAAAATATGCTCATTAGCTCTAGCCCTCTGGATCCTAATATATTTCCTACTGCAAGTCATAGTACAGAAATTGTGTTGACGTTGTTCTTCCAGAAACCACCATGGCACGATTGAGCTCAGGCTTTTCACCATAAGAGGAGCTACTATTGCTCAAAGGCAGAGCATCTGCCATACACTTGGGCAAAAAAAATAAAAATGAAAGGCACAAATACAGGATGGGAGACACTTGGCTTGAGAGCAGTACATGTGAAAAGGATCTAGGAGTCTTGGTAGACCACAAACTTGACATGAGTCAACAGTGTGATGCAGCAGCTAAAAAAGCCAATACAATTCTGGGCTGCATCAATAGGAGTATAGCATCTAGATCAAGGGAAGTAATAGTACCACTGTATTCTGCTCTGGTCAGACTTCACCTGGAGTACTGTGTCCAGTTCTGGGCACCACAGTTCAAAAAGGATACTGACCAGCTGGAACATGTCCAGAAGAGTGCAACCAAAATGGTCAAAGGCCTGGAAACGATGCCTTATGAGGAACGGCTTAGGGAGCTGGGTATGTGTAGCCTGGAGAAGAGAAGGTTAAGGGGTGATATGATAGCCATGTTCAAATATATAAAAAGATATATAGAGGAGGGAGAAAGGTTGTTTTCTGCTGCTTCAGAGAAGCGGACACGAAGCAATGGATTCAAACTACAAGAAAGAAGATTCCACCTAAACATTAGGAAGAACTTCCTGACAGTAAGAGCTGTTCGGCAGTGGAATTTGCTACCAAGGAGTGTGGTGGAGTCTCCTTCTTTGGAGGTCTTTAAGCAGAGGCTTGACAGGCATATGTCAAGAATGCTTTGATGGTGTTTCCTGCTTGGCAGGGGGTTGGACTGGATGGCCCTTGTGGTCTCTTCCAACTCTATGATTCCATGATTCTATGATCTGTTTTGCATAGAGAATCCCCAGTATGGAGAATCCCAGGGTTCAATCCCCACCATCTCTGAGTAGCTCTAAGAATGTTTTCTTCAGCCACCATATGCCTTGGTATACAGGAATGTTTTCGCGTTCCACTTGCAAGTTACTAGTGATGGAGACAGGTGCACCTCACCAAGGAGGGCATTCCACAACCAGGGAACCACCAATGAAAAGGCCCTGTCCATAGCTGCCAAGTTATCCCTTTTTTAAAGGGATTTTCCCTTATGCTGAATAGGCTTCCTCGCGAGAAAAGGGAAAACTTGGCAGCTATGGCCCTGTCACAGGTCAGTACCAACTGGGCAGGCCCCAGAAGATGGCTATTGTGTTCATGTTCTACTTTTGGGCTTCTCAGAGGAATCTGGCTGGCCACTGTGATAAGAGAATGCAAGAATAGATGGGCCTTTGGCTTGGTCCAGCCAGGTCCTTATGGTGTGGGAAGAGATATGGTGAAGGAGAGAGAATTCACGCTTTCAGGTGAAAAGCAGTTTGAGGGGGCCATTTTCAGATGAACACTGGGGTGAGGGGTGTCAGGAGTATGGGCAGGAGTCAGGCTCTGGGGCCTGTAGTGCTTTGCAGGACTGGGGCCTGCCTCAGCTTGTGCTGGAGAAGCAAGGAGTGACCATTCAGGTGAGACCACTTGATAACTCACTGCACCTGGTGGCAAGAGCTGGGAGGGATAAAAGCTCAGCATTTCCCTTCGGCTCTTTGCCACAGCAACGTGATCCCTGCCTTGTTGCATCTGGCCTCCTGTTCCTTGCTCCTTCGCCTTGCTCCTCGACCCTTGGACCTTTGACTTGCCGACGCCTTGCTCCTTGGACCTTCGCCTTGCTCCTCGACTCCCAGACCTTCGCCTCCGCCTTGCTCCTTGGCCCTTGCCTCCGTGACGCCCTGCTTCCCAACCTTTGGTTCCTTGACTCTGCGACTGCCTGCTGCTGGACCCTCAGCCCTGTACCATCTGGACCCCGTTCCTGCTTCCACACCACCATCTTGCCCCCGGTCCTGACGTCCTCAGGCGGGCCTGCTACCTCCCGCCAACCAGACCGTGACAAGGGGAAAGGTTTAAGAAGCCCCTCTCCCCATCCACGTGATGGTGTTCTGGTTCAAACTGCTGCCTCAGAGACTGAATGTGTGTAAAGACCAACCAACCCGAAAGGGAATCGTAACATGTCATTCCACCCTGAGCCTTCTTCACATGAACAGCAGATGACATGGTTCGTTCCACAAATGGTTTCACCATGTGCAAAACCATTCTGGTAAAGTACCACTTGCAAACTGCAGGCGGATGTGAATCACATGCAGATGAATATGTCTCATAGGGCAAAACAATTCTACACATAAAAAAAACCCATATTAGGGAGAAGACTAAGATGGAACATCACCAAGACTCATTTTCTATATAAGCCAGAGAGAGAAATAGAGGCACAGAGAGGAAGTAACCTGCCAAAGGTTTCCCCTAAAATCATTAGCAGAGCAAAGCAGTGGGGGCCGTCCATTAGGGCAAGTGGGGCAGTGCCCCATATCCTCAGTCTGCATTCAGCCAGCCTCCACTCACCTTCTTTATTACAAGCAGTCCAGGGGATGGCATTGCCTGTTAGCTTTTTCCTCCTCCTCCTCTGTCTCAGTATTGCGCTTGTTGAACTCAAG
Organism: Zootoca vivipara; assembly: GCF_963506605.1. Lineage (NCBI taxonomy): Eukaryota > Metazoa > Chordata > Lepidosauria > Squamata > Lacertidae > Zootoca > Zootoca vivipara. The sequence continues at coordinate 46,055,736 of NC_083285.1, read as the reverse complement.
AGGGAGGAAGGTGAGGACAAAACCTAGAATTAGTTGGCTCCGCCTGTCATTGGCCACATTTACATCTTAAATTTAAAGCAGTGTGATCCCATTTTAAACAAAGAATTTTGGTAGCTGTAGCTTGTGAAGGGTGCTGAGACGAATAGGAGTCTCCTTACAACTCTCATTACCCTTAAGAAAGCACAGCTCCTAGGAGTCTTTGGGGGATAGCCATGAGCGTTTAAAGTGGTACCATAGGGATCTGTATGTTCAGTGTAAATGTGGGCCATTGACTCTGGCTCCATCTACTGGTTGGGCTCCCTGAATTCTGTCCTACAAGCCCTGATGGGCCCCATCCACCACTGGAGCAGAGTCAGGAAGACAAGCGCGCTGGTTCTCGGCCTGCTCATCTTTGTTGTGAAGTTCATGTTGCTGTGGAAACCATAAAGATAAATTTTCTTGAGTTCTCTTGTGCATATAATTTCTGAAGCCGGGCAATTCAGACCTCATGGTTTCCACAGCAACATTCACATCAACACGCTGCACCCTCTAGTAACCTACTGTTCTGCACTGAGGCGCAAACTAGAGTGCTATATATACAGTAACCTGGAAACAAGGGGCTAGCTCCCCGCCAAGCAATGGCTCAACTCTCCTAATTGACTTTTAGGACAGGATGATAAATTGGAAACCAAGAAGGGCCAAAGAGCCTGAGCAAGCCAAGAAGCCACAGGCATCTCAGCCCCTGTAGTTTGGGAGGGCCTTTGGGTAAGACACTCTCTGTGGAGCCTCCCTTGGTTAGTCTACCTTCTCGCTGCCATTATCACCAGCTGTTTCTGCTCCTCTGCATCACCATTGCTTCTCCCTACTTGCTTGCCGGACAGAAAACCAGTGAGCAAGCGAGTAGTAGCCTCTACTACTTTTCATTACCACCATCACTGTAGTCTGGGCCAAGGCTAGAGATGGGTGAGTGGAAAGAGCAGCTATAGGGGGCTTTTGTCGCTGAGTTAGGTGAACAGAGGGCAGCAGTCCTGGGGTTAGCCAATGAACTTCAAGACTGAGTGTGGATTTGAAGCCTGGTCTTTCTGGCTATCGTTCAGCATGCTGGCCATTATAATGAATGCATTTGCTTCCACACGTGTATCTAGATGGGAGAACACTGCCTTGTTTGTTTTAATACCAACTTTAACAGCCTAAATCAAGTTTTAGAATGCTAATTCCTGTATCTCACAGTTAATTGTGCATGGCAAATAGAAAATGTGCAGGAAAGTGTCTGGTTGTTTGGGTATATTCCCTTTACACCCACCCCAAACTTTAGAAATAGAGGCAGCAATAAGGAACTTAATATTTTGAAGTTCCCGCAACTTTGGGTTGGTTTCTGTGTAAACAGCTTGTTCCCACTAACTCTATGAACAGCTCCTCTTGCTTATTATAAACTCTGCACGCATTTTCTCTTCTGGAGAATGTTGAATGGTATGGGAATGCACGTGTGCAACACCCTTTTTAGTTTAGATCCATGACTGGTAAGAAAAACGCCAAGTATATTTGGTTCACATTGCCTGGGGAAGGAAAGTCTGAATAACTGACTTCTTAACCCCTTTGCTCCTCAGAGAATAAGGACAGCTTCCTGTTTATTCTGTTCTTGACCAAAGAGAACTGCTGCTGCTCTCATTGGTCAATACTTTAATATTGTTTCATGCAACAAGAGAGTTTCTATTATGATTTGAGGTGTTCTTGAAACACCCCACATCTGCCTGTGGATTTACTAGCTAGTCAGATCCATAGCTGCCAAGTTATCCCTTTTTTTAAGGGATTTTCCCTTATGCTGAATAGGCTTCCTCGCGAGAAAAGGGAAAACTTGGCAGCTATGGTCAGATCCATGAATTTAGCAACGTGTGTCTTTCTGTCACTGCTCGCTGGGAAAGGTTGCTCCCTCAATTAGTCATTTTCTCTAGAATTAATGTGGAAAGTTAATAGATGAATCTGTCCCCAGGGCTGTCCCACCTTTGCTATTTATAGTCGTATAGTTGCTGGGCGTATAGCTGAGAGTCCCATGGACTGCAAGAAGATCAAACCTATCCATTCTTAAGGAAATCAGCCCTGAGTGGTTACAGGTAGGTAGCCGTGTTGGTCTGGATCGAAGTAAAATAAAAAAATTCCTTCAGTAGCACCTTAAAGACCAACTAAGTTTTTATTTTGGTATGAGCTTTCGTGTGCATGCACACTTCTTCAGATACCCTGAGTGCTCACTGGAGTGCTCACTGGAAGGACAGATCCTGAAGCTGAGGCTCCAATACTTTGGCCACCTCATGAGAAGAGAAGACTCCCCGGAAAAGACCCTGATGTTGGGAAAGATGGAGGGCACAAGGAGAAGGGGGTGACAGAGGACGAGATGGCTGGACAGTGTTCTCGAAGCTACAAACATGAGTTTGACCAAACTGCGGGAGGCAGTGGAAGACAGGAGTGCCTGGCGTGCTATGGTCCATGGGGTCATGAAGAGTCGGACACGACTAAACGACTAAACAACAACAACAGTTGCTGGGCGTGAGGTTGGTTTTTTTGGCATGCTTCCACACAACATCATCATTATTCAGATAACGTACTGGAATGATGTACTAAAAATTGCTTTTTCTCTTACCACAAAAATCCTAACTTTTGTGAAAGATCCTCAATATTTTGATTATGATGGGAGCTACACTTCAACCAAAGGTTCCCCACACCTGAAACAGAAGATGACTTCAAATAAAGGACTGCTTCTGACAGCCCTTCAGCTGCCCTCTATAAATTAGGACACATGGCAACCCTCCTGCCAGTCCTGTTTGGTGCTGATTCAAATAGTTCATGTGGTGGCTATGGAAAAATGGGCTGAGTTTTGAATGTAAATTAGCTTTGCGGATGGGTCAGCACAGTCTTTCCACTGACTTTCTGAATGTACCATCCATAGTATACAGAACATCTCCCATGCTATCTCAGATGCATCGTAACAGGTGCTACTGTGGCAAGATTTAGGAAGCTAAGACCGAAGTTCTACTCTTTATGATTCCACAGCCTCAGTCCACATTGCTTTTGAGCATAGTGTCTCTTATTTGACCAAATCTGTATACAGTGGTACCTCTACTTACGAATTTAATGCGTTCCGAATGCACATTTGTAAGTCGAAAAAAATTGTAAGTCGAATCCCATAGGAATGCATTGGGAGAAAAAATACGTAAGTCGAAGCAACCCAATCTAAAAATTCGTAAGTAGAAAAAATCCTATCTAAACTGCGTCCAAGATGGCGGACGGAGCTCCATTTGTAAGTATACAAATTCGTAAAGTAGAGGTACCACTGTATCTGCAAACTAGATGAGGTTTGGCATGGCGCAAGTCAACTCAGCTTTGTAACATAGGCTGAAATCTGATTTCTGCACATGATCAAAGCAATGGGGGCAAGCATCTTTGCTCAAGCTGAGTGAAATCTAGGTACAATGTGCTGAAGTGTTTGTGCTCGTTTTATTTATGTTACTATTTACATGCTACTTTTCAACAAGAAGGCAGGGAAGGGGCTACTAATGAGAAGGTCTTGTCATGGGTTCCCACTGATAACTCCCGGTAGTGAGATGCAGAGCAGAAAGTTGCTTGGTGTGCAGGTTCATGTGGGTAGGTTGTGTGTTCTGTTAGCTCTCCTAGAATATGTGACCTCTAGGGTGATGACTTTTTTACAACCTCATTTCCCTGTATCATAATTTGATGAGTTTTCATTAAAGATTAGATAAAATCTTACTTTCAAAGAGATTTGATTAAAAAAACCTCACGCACAAAATGATTTAAAAAAATTTATTTATCAGTTTTTTTACCATTTTTGAAGTCACTATAGGCAGATATAAAATTGAACCCAAGCTTTAGAGTCACATATATACAACATTATATAGGGTCATCAAACACACAAGGAAGCTTTTTTTTAGCTGCAGTAACAGTATAGATGCCGCTAGAGGACGATGTTTTGCTACCTCTCCTGTAGGTTATTTTCCAGCATGTCCGGCAGGGTCTGCTGGCTGAGTTTTGAGGTCCCAAAAAGGAGCTTTTACCTTGTGCAGGTGTGATATTTGTATGCCCTATGTTGCTAAGAACACTCCCCATTGTGGAATGTGGTGTTGTGTCCAAATTTGATACGAAATATATATAGAATTGTTAATACAATTTTATGAAATGGTAAAACGACATACAAAATTTTTTAAAATGGTTTGTGCGTAACCTTTTTAAATATTTCAATGGAATATACCTTATTTTAGTCATTAATAGGCAAATGTTCATCCATTTGTGCTACAGGAAATAATTTTTGAGGGAAAAAAATGAAAAAGTCACCACCCTAGTGACCTCTGATTTAAATACAAGCAATGGACTTGATGCATCAATATACTTGCTTCCTGTTATGCCTTGGAGCTAAAAGTCAGAGGAGGAGAAGGCCAGCCAGGCCTGTATCTTCAACTGAGCAACTGGACCAGACTCTTGATGCTAGTGTTCCAGAGCCAACAGAGCCCAAGGCTAATGGTTCTGCGTGCAAGGAACCAGAAGCTGGTTGTTTGGAGCCTGCAAAACTCAAGTCCAGAACTTTACTAATGCCGTCTCCTGAGTCTGATTAGCCAGAGCAATGAAGTTCTTCCCACGTAACCACATCTACCAAATGACACAAGAAGTGTGCAAGGCAGAAGGTCCAAAGAAATGCTCATCTGCTGGCTAGGGTGTTATCTCTTTAAAAGTCATTGTCTGTTTCCCCAAAAACCTGAAGCTTTTCTATTGGGTATAATGGGAGGGGAAATTGCTAAAGCAGATCAGAGATTGTTTATGTATGGTACAACCGCGGCAAGAACTTTATTGGCCCAAAAATGGAAACTACAGGAGTTACCGACAGTTGAGGAGTGGAGGACGAAGATGATGGACTATGCAGAACTAGCCAAGTTGACCTACGGGATCCGATACCAGGGGGAAACAAGGTTCCAAAAAGAATGTAGTAAATTCATTGAATACATGGAGAGGAACTGTAGAAGTTTAAGGACACTTGCAGGACTAAAATAAATCCTACGAACTGACTTTGAATAAGTAGGTAAAAGAAACTGCGGGATAAGAGTGGAAAAACAAAGCCGAAGGATGGGAGGGAGGGAAGTCTTAGCTCAGCGGAGCAAATCATATTAAGATACAAGAGTATAAGATGCAAGGGGTTGTGTTATGTGTGTATTTCTTTGTGTGTGTTTGTTTTATGTTTGTTAATTTGTGTGTTTATGTGAAAACCAATAAAAATCTTTTTAAAAAAGAAAGAGTCATTGTCTGGAGACAATGAGAGTGAAGCATTGGAAAGGTGCATTGGACAAAGAGCCTTTTAAGACTTCAGCTCAGCTCCACCCATTTTCAGGGTAAGTTGCTCAGCTGGAGCTGTCCAGGGTACCGCAAACAACTGTCTCACCTTCAAGGGTACTTGTAACAGATGTGTAAAACACTTCCAATGGGAACCCTGCAAAAGACAAATCCCCCAGTGACATGTATATGGTCCACATAAGTACAGTTGTATCCATTCACAAATGGGTTCTGTTCCTGCCTTACAATGAATGGACAAGGTAGGGCGCAACAGCCCCACACTTCTTCTCAACACATTCAGTGAATGTGTTTTGAAAGTGTGGACATAACAGGGTGTTGGTCTCCAAACTATCCCATCTTTGGAGAAACACCAATGCCTAGGGGCAGCTGAAGAAGAAGGAGAAGAACCTTGCTCATCTGGCGGGGTTTCCCTGGCTACTCTGGGCGACGTCCAACAGAATGTAAAAATACAATGAAACTTCAGATATTAAAAACTTCCCAATACGGGGCTGCCTACAGATACCTCCGGAAAGTTGTGTAGTAGTTTATGTGTTTGACATCGGATGGGAGGGTGTTTCACAGGGCAGGCACGACTACTTGAGAATTCCCCTTGTCTGGTTCCCCGAAACATTGTCTGGATCCAACACAGTCTTTTGTTTTTGCCCGGAGTCCTTTAAGCATAACACCAGCTGACTACCCTTGAAAGTGACAGGTGCTGCCAGTGAGGAAAAATGGATTGCTTCCGTTATTTCCTAAGCTTTCTGTTATTCAAATACAATGCCTCTTAATGGAGCCAATTCACAGTCCGCTCTGCCCAGCCAACAAGTGTACAGAACTCAATCGATGTACATGTGTGTGTGCCTGCATACATACCATTCACTGAAAAGCACAGAATCCTGGGAACCATAGTTTGCTAATGGCACTGGGAACTGTAGCTCTATGGGGGCAAACTACAGCTCCCAGGATTCTTTGGGGAGTATGGAAATGTGCTTTAAATATATGGTGTGTACACAGCTTATGTGTTGTAAATGAAGGTTAAGACCCACTTGGATTTAGGGTGGCTGCCCCCATCATAACTGCAGGGAGAAAATGAAGGCTGGGGCAGGATTGTGACCTTGTGGTTTTATGGGCTAGAACAAGAAAGTGTCTCTATCTTTAGCTTTAGCTCTTTCAGCTATGACCCCCACCCCAGTAAAGGCCAAATTTTAAGAGCTTTTTAAAAAGTTCCAAGAGAGGTTAAGTGCTGGATTTTAACTCAAATACATACTTCGTTTGAGGAGTGGAAGTATGGGTGAAATGATCTTCCACACCACAGCCACAGCATATATTTAAAGCGCATTGAAAGCACATGTCTTCCTCAAAAGGCAGCATCAATTTCTGTCTGGACACACTCTCTGGGAAAGAGGTTTTCATAGCGAATACTTGGAGAGAAAGAACCAGATCGCTGCTTGAGGAACAGGGGGAGAGAAAAGGTGAGGGGTGGCTGTTAAAACTGTCCGCTGCTTGAGGGCTCACCAGAAGCAAATGGCTCCCCACCTTTGGAAGCAGGATTAGGTGGGCTTTTGGTGCAATCCAACAAGCCTCTCCTTATGTTCTTATGTTGTTGTTTTATATTTAAGGACTTATCCTACTGAAAGGGGGGGGGCGTGGATAAGTACAGCTAATTACAGAACTGTGAAAGTGCCCGTAGGCAAGTCTGCCCCTATCACCTTTTGAAATGGTACATTTCTCCACAAGCATCTGGCACCCAACATATAATACTCCGAAAACAAGACATGCCTCGGTATCTGCTTCCATTTGAATGCAACTGCATAACCTAGTTGTGTTAACTGAGGATTATAGCTGCTAAATTTGGATGGCGTTACCTAATGCTAACATACTGCAACAATAACAAAGGGAAGATCATAGAATTGTTGAGGTGGAAGGGGCCACGAAAGTCAGCCAGTCCAATGCTGGAATATTTTTGCCCAATATGGAGCTCGAGACCTTGAGAACCTGAGCCTCTCATGCTCTACCAACTATCTTTTTCAAGTATTAATGGTGCCATCTGATGAGTCTGTGATTGAGAACCCCTGCCCTATTTAAGCCTGACAGGTCTATTTTTTTTTCCAGATTTAGGTAGTCCCAGCAATTTGAGGTGTATCTACACCTGCTCAGTGACATTGTGGGTGAGTGCAACTCTGATCCTTTGCTGCCTTGTGGTTTTATCTTCAGGAGAAGAAAAGACTAAGGAGTAAACCCTACACAAATTCGGAATGGAGTCCTGAAGATGGTTGGATGATGCCTTGTACGCCTCCTTCCTGCCGTTCATGCAGCTATGCTGGTGCCAAACTTCTAGCTCTGCTTTCCTTTGGACCACGTAAGCGAGGCTGAGAGGAGGGTCTTATTGTCTGGACAGCCCAGGACTTCCATATACACTGCTCAGGCTTATGCTCCAGGGAGATCACTTCAGTGCTGTTTGACTTCACCCCTGGAGCCACCCTCCATTCTCTCCCAGGACAGATGGATGCCACAACAACCCTATGAATTCACTTTCATTTCTTTGCTTTGCAACATGTTTCAAGATTCTCTTTTTCCTCCTTGACAGTTTTATTATTAGGAGGGAAATGTCAGCCATGTTGGTCTCCCCTTGCACTTTATTCAAGGCAGTTACCATGGGGACCTTTTAGCAAATTATCCACAAGTAGGTCATTTTATTACTATTATTATTATTATTCAAGGGCGGAGGGGCTGCAATTAAGCACTGCCACACATTTTTAATATCAGCATCAGCTTGTGCAGTGCTCTAACAGATGGCCACCAACTCGGAAGCCTTTAAAGGGGGCTAGGCAAATTTGTGGAGGATAAAGGCTATCAATGTCCGCTAGCCATCATGACTGCCTTCTACCTCCGCTGCCCAGGACTGTGTGCTTCTAAATGCCAGCTGCAGAGGAACCCAAGTGGGTTGCCTGCTACTGCATTTGTTTTCTGCTTGTGGGCTTTCCAAAAAGGCATTGGTTGTCCATTGTGAGAACAGGATACTGGACTAGAGGGGCCTTTGGTCTGATCCAGCCAGACTCTCTTTACCTTCATATTTCAGCTCAATTGCTGAGGTCATCTGTTAGAGCGACATTGGAGAGGCTCATCTGATGACAACAACAAGACTTTAGCGTTATCAGCCCAGTGTATTGTGGAACATTCTGCCCATCGAGATTCAGCAGGGAGCTTCTGTTTCAAGTTTTTTTAACACCTGCTGGAAACTTTCCTATTCCATCATGCTTATGCAGGCAATTGAAAACATATCTTTTCCCAACCATTATCTGATTTCTGATTTTAACTTTTTTAAAATAAAAAAGGGTATGGTATTATGAACAGTTGTTGTGAACAACTTTGATATTTTCTTTATGAATTAGTTGAATATAATTTTTTTAATAAATAAATATGTTCTTAGCTTGGCCTTCACGGGACAGTATAAGTAGATCACAATGTTACACAACGTTTAGCTGCAATCAGTGATGGGTAGCTCAGTTGGTAGAGCATCAAGCTCTTAATCTCAGCGTTGTGGGTTCGAGCCCCATGTTGGGCAAAAGAAAAAAGAAAAAGATTCCTGCATTGCAGCGGGTTGCGCTTGGTGATCCTCACGGTCCCTTCCAGCTCTACAATTCTATGAAAAACTTTTGTATCCCAAGCCCCTCCTAGAATTCTGAGACTAAATATAATGCACCATTTCCTGCTTTCATACTTCCAGGTTGTATGCTCATTCAAAAGACATCCTTCCAGATGTTGTCAGACCCCAATTCATCAGACCCCATCAGCCCTGACCATTGGCCCCGCTGGCTTGGGCTGATGGAGATTCCTTTTAGAAGAAATAATGTAATTTTATGTTAAGTCGTATTTCCTTGCAGAATATTATGATCTGAATATATATTCTTTTTTTTTCTGGAGCAGTTTTGCTGATTATTGTTAATAATTGTTAAATGGTTTTTTTTAAAAAAAAATTAAGATCCAAAATAAAACCCTTGTAGTACTGAGGGCAAGAATTAAGGTTGCCAGATTTAAATCTGAAAGAAAAAAAGTTGCAGAGGTCTCGCTAGGTATTTGGTACAAAGTACCACCAACAACTGCAGCACATCATCTCTTTCCAACATGGCAGCATATTTACCCAGGGAGTAAGTTCCATTTAACTCAGTGGGACTTCTGCTTAATTCTATGGCATCCGATTCTACTGTATCAGGTTATTTATTTATTTATACCCCCAGTCACTCTGGGTGATTCTCAACAGAATATTAAAACAGGATAAAACATCAAACATTAAAAACTTCCCTAAACAGGACTGCCTTCAGATGTCTTCTAAAACTCAGATAGTTGTTTATTTCCTTGAGATATGATGGGAGGGCGTTCCACAGGGCGGGTGCCACTACTGAGAAGGCCCTCTGCCTGGTTCCCTGTAACTTTGCTTCTCGCAGTGAGGGAACCGCCAGAAGGCCCTCGGAGCTGGACCTCAGTGTCTGGGCAGAACGATGGGGGTGGAGAAGCTCCTTCAGGTATACTGAAATGCATTCATTTTCATGCAATTTAATGCTGCATCTCTTTTGGCCCTAGCAAGAAACTTCAGCGAGAGAGGCTATGTGCTCTTTGTCCTTCCAGCTGTTAACCATCCCAAACTGACTGCTCTCAGAGGCAAGATTCTGGGGCAGATTAACACTTTGCCTTACCAAATAAGGTTGTCCTTATAGGCATTTTATAAGGTCCCTACAAACTCAATCTTTTGCTCAGTATCCTCCAATCACTCCCTGCTCCATCTCACATTCACTCGCATTTTCTTCTTTTGTGTGTGCTGTGAAAGAGAGGGGCATGGTTGTTCGGTGTGTGGTTGTTCGCCGTTCCACAGGGCGGGCGCCACTACCGAGAAGGCCCTCTGCCTGCCTCTCTGTAACCTCACTTCTTGCAGTGAGGGAACCGCCAGAAGCCCCTCGGAGTTGGACCTCAGGCTGAATGATGGGGGTGGAGATGCTCCTCCTGGACCGAGGCCATTTAGGGCTTTAAAGGTCAGCACCAACACTGAATTGTGCTTGGAAAGGTTCTGGGCTGAAGAAATCTATCTGAAACCTCCCTCGCATTTTTGGAGCCATATATGAATACTATTTGATGCAGGAAAGAATTCAGGAAGAAGATGTACCGGTAATGTTCATCCTGGCCAATCTTGCGTTTACATTTGCAGAAGGAGTTGATTTGAAGAAGAGGTCATTTAAATCAAAGTCTGTTTCAGCATCCCATATGGTAAATGACTTCATAGCTCCATGCTTCTCTGAAAGAGTGGTCCTGAATCACAGGCAGGGAGGATATGTTTCTAGGTGTTGTCCCACCTCACCCCCTCCTGAACTGCAGCAGCTTGCCCTCATTTCATATCTGTGTGAGCGTCTTCATTTAGTTTCAGAATTAAACCTCCATGGTGATAATTTGGAAAGTCATTAGTGATGTTTTCCAAGCTGTGCCATGCTTTTCTGCTTTGTGTGTCACCATAAAGGCTTTTTCTTTACATCAATATGTTAGGGACTGAGCTGGCATGATGTATCAGGGAGTCTGGAGAGAGAGAGAGAGATAGGATCCATCAAACAGGCTTTGATCTAGCCCACAGGCTTGTCATTTGACATGCCTAACGAACACAATATATGAGCGATTTACTTATAGAATCCATGTGGGAGGACAGAGAAAGTTGGAGGAGTGATTGTTTATAGAAGGCAGCTGGTTTGTTAACAGCTCCAGAAAAGGAAGGAAGATCGGGAATTTGATTTCCGAGATTACAGAATACAACATCTAAAGCATAGCAAACTCAGACCAAAAAGAGAAATGGCAGGGTGTAGGCAGTGTCCAGCTATTCAATTGAGGTCCTGTGACACTCCTTTTGAAAAGCCTAAATTGTTTCAGAAAGCCTCGGCTCACACATTCTGCCCTGCCCAGCGGCCATCCATCTTGGTTAACGCTCCGTCAGTCACGGAATAAAGGCAATGCTTTGCTTTGATTGGAGGAAAGCTTTCCAAGTCCAGTCATTTACAGGACAGTCCCAACCTCTCTCAATGTACAGATGAGAAGGTCAGGACTGTGTCTAATGCTATTGCGCTAGCACAGTTTAATTGGTTGCACTTTGGCCCAGCTACATAACTAAGATTTTCCTCTCATATGGCGGCTGCAGTCCTAACCCAACTTACCTGGGAGTGAGCCCCAAAGAATTCAGTGGGACTGTCTTCTGAGTAGACATGGTTAGGCTTGTGCTGTTGGGGAGCACTGCTCAAAAGTGGAAGGACCAACTGGGCAGCAGTGCAAGTAGCAAGGAAAAAGTGAAGCCACCGAGACACGGTACAGAATTACCAACCTCCTTTCCCCTCCTTTTCTCTCCTGTGTTGGTTTTTAGATTGTAAGTTCCTCCGGGCGGGGACCTGTCATCTTCAAAAGTGCTGTGCACATTGATGGTGCAGCGATGACAACAGCAGAAACAATATTGTCCTGTAAACATAAACTGAGGAAATTTGGAAGACAGCAGTGTCAGTAAGGATAATCAAATACATTGATTTGGGGTTCTCTCTCACATAACATCACATCTCCATGTTTCCACATCAGTGTGTGTGGTAGGGGGACGCCCTTGTGAAAACCCAGCTGCATTTTAGTGCAAATTTCTCCTCATATACGGGTGTTGCACCCCAACCCAACCTCTGAGCAGTGCAAGATTCCAGGGGTTCCAAGCGCATAACACCGCATATTCTAATGGGATTGTCCCATGTTCAAGGCAAGGCACTGTTTTGGCTTCCTTTAGGAGTTATATAATTTGTTTTCTTTCTCAACCTCAGTTCCTCGAATGGTCATTTTCAACTCCCTTTGGTTAAATATTTACACTGCTGTTCATCCCTTTCCAACTTCCTGCAGCTAAACAAATGGCTGTAGCTGATGTGAAAAATGCTTTTTTTATATGTACCCTTCTTCCTGATATATTCCAAGAAATGTGCTTTTGCAGGTTTACAGGCTGGAAGAGGGTGAGGGGGTGCAGATCCTTTGTATGTACGTTGGCAGTGTTCTTTCTTTGGAAAGCTCAAAGCCACTTCCACAGGGCTCCCATCTGGGCACCACGGTGGCCTGCCTGACACATGACACTTTTTTTAATGACACTTTTTAATGGTCTTTCCCAGGGCCGTCTTAAGCATATCAGGTGCCCTGGTGCTGTGGTGTGACGATCCCTCCGGCGCCCTCCCGCCCCGTTTCTCAGCATGGCGGGCAGGCGCAGAAGCGTGACGCCCCCCTGCCGGCCCGGCGCCCTGGCGCATTGCACCACCCAGCCTTGCCTTAGGGCTGGCCCTGGTCTTTCTCATCAGCTCAGCTGAGAAACCAGCTTCTATTTGGTGACTCCTATTGGTCATTCCACCTGGCTGCATCTGAAGGAGAGATGGGATTGCAAGGCCTCCTCCATCAGCTCCTCCTCTCCCTCAGCTATTTGTAAGCATTATAAGAATGGTTACGTAGTTTTAAGACTGGGTTCCTGAGCTTGCTTGTTTCCTCTTCTCTCCCCACCCCTTCTTCATCTTGTGCTGTGTTTTTTAGATTGTAAGGCAGTGGGCAGGGACTGTCTTGTTTTAAATCTGGGCGCAGTGCATGGTGCATTTGGGGCATTTATAATTAGTAACAATTAAAAAACCATAATCACAATCAATATCAACTGTACCTCTGGTCTCTCCATATTTCACTAGTAGCTATCTAGAGCTTAACACCTGGCCATTCTTAACTTGGTCATATTTCAGAGTTGCATATGGTAAGTTTCTAAGGCTGGGAGATATCCGGTTTTCAACATTGCAATATATCATCAGCAAAGCATCACAATATATTGATATACCATACTGTCTGAAATAAGGGTGGAGCTATGTAGAGGCATTGGCTGGCTTCATGGTTTTGCATGGCAGGCACAGGCACACACACAAACACAAACACAGACACATCATGATTTGTGATGTATTGCCGGGTCAAAAATTATGAAGCCAATATCACAATATGGACTTCAAACCGGTTTTGGACAATCTATCGATATGTTGCCCAGCCCTATTAGTCACAACACCTAAAAGGAATCTTCAGGTTTACACAGAAGCAGTAAGAATGCTACTGAATGCCATTATCAGTGGCTATTAGCCACAATGACTAGGTTCTACACCTCTGAACACAGTTGCTGGGAATCACAAGTCATGCTTGTGGGGTTCCCACAGGCATCTGGTTGGCCACTGTGAGAACAAGATGCTGGACTAGAGGGGCCACTGGCCTGATCCACCAGGGGCTCTTTTTATAGTCTTCAGTACTTTTCTTCCTGTATTTTTGTATCTGCTACTCAGGACTCTAGCTTTCATTCATGTTGATGACTAACTTCCTTTTTGTTCCATATATCAATTAGTGAAATGAATGTTTGCATTCTTGTACATAAATGGAGCTGAGCATATTAGTGAGAGGCTTTAATGCTGCTTCTCTCCCACAGCACAAGCCTCTATGTGGAATTGCGGGTGACCTCTTTTAACGATGGCATACAATTTGGTTGATGAATCACAAGTTTGCTTGAGTTTTAGGCTATGTTTGGGTCCATCTCTGCAGAGTCTATCCTGCTCCTCTCCATGGTAACAATTTTGTCTCTGACATCATCCAGAAAGAGGGCAGGAAGGTTAAAAATTCCTGTGGGGCTGAAGATGCAGAAGGGGTTGATGTCGCTAGAATGGGAATATAGCTTAATGAGAGCAAATGATTAACCCTTCCAGTGCTGAGCAACAGCAACATTCGAAAGCCAAGCTGCCCAGAGTGCTGGAGAGGCAAGAAGGGTTGTAGCTCAGTGGTAGAGCATCGGCCTTGCAGGCAGAAACTCCCAGGTTCAGTCCCTGGTATCTCCAAGCCCTGAAGAGCTGCTGCAAACCATGGCAGAAAGTCCTAAGTTCAATGGATCAATGGCAGCTTCCTCTACACCTGCGTTCCTATGCTTCTGAAGAACTAGTCTGCATGTGGCTCTCAGCTGCAAGGGTTAAAAAAGCAAACTGTTGTGGGGTTTTGTCCTCTGAGAAGGCCTTCTTCTCAGGAGAAAAAAAGGCTAAGGAGTAAATCCTACACATATCTAGAGTGGAGTCCCTAAGATAGTTGGATGCAGTGGCATAGGAAAGGCGGGGGGGAGGGAGCGCATCCCCCCCCCCCGGCACCATCTCTGGGAGGGTGACAAGAGGGCACCCCACGGGGGTACCAGCACACTGCTGCAACCGCATGAGAAGGATCCTCTGCTCTTGGCTACACCCTCCGCTGCCGCCTCCCCCCCCCCCCAGCAAGGACAGAGGGGCAGGAGGAGGAGCAGCAGCAGCAGCAGCAGCTGGTACGGCAGCAGTGGCAGCAGCAGTGGCAAAGGCCACTGCCTCCTCGAGGCACACGATCCCCGCCTCAGAGTCACCGCCGCTGTCTTGGGTGGAGTGGGGTGGGGTGGGGGAGGCGCGTGTGGGCGGAGAGAGGGAAAGAGAGAGAGAGCTGCCTGGCTCTCCCTCTCTCGCACACCCGATGCCTGACTCTTCTGATGGAGCGGGGCAAAGGGCTGGGCGCATGAAGCAGAGGGAGCGAGCAGAGCTGTGCAGATGTTTGCGGCGGCTGCAGCCGCGAGCAGGCGATCCTGCCACCATAGGGACAGTGCACGCATGCACTGTACGTAGCGGTGCTGTGCATGCACCATATGGTCTGTTTGCCCTGCCCTGGGTATTGCTCGTGCTTCGTTCGCCCCTGGTTGGATGGCACCTTGTACACCTCCTTTCAGCAATTCCTGCAGCCAAGCTGGTGCCAAATGCATTGCTCTGCTTTCCTTTGGACCACATCAGTGTGGCCGAGAGGGGAGTCTTGTTGTCTGGGCAGCCCAGGACCTCCATACACACTGCCCAAGCTGGCCCCCTGGGGAGGTCACTTTGGTGCTGCTTCACTCCCAGAGGCACACTCTCAAGACAGATGCCCACCCAAAAATAAAAATAAAAATAAGTACAGTATGAATACAGTGCACCATAATAGGGAACACTGAGCAAATGACCAACGTACTTGCTCCTTTGGCAGTCCAAACTGCTGGTGGGGAAATTCAAGGCCTCTTATTCTCCCTCCTTCCTGTTCTTTAGATTTGAACTGGGTTTGGACTGGACAACCCATCAGAAGATGCCTCCAAATAGAGCATTGTCCCCTGTAGAGTAGGGCATGTGGCCAGTCTGCTTGCATTGATATAGCAATTTTTTGGCATTCAAAGCATTGTCTCAGTAATCTGTTCAACTGTTTTACAAGCAGCCCACTGTTATTGCCCTGATATTGTGTGGGGTTGAGATTGAGAAACCTCTGGCTTAGACAGTTGGTTGGACCCTTCAACAGTTGCATGTCCCCAAAGTAGTCATCTTCAAAATGCAGCCATGGACTGAAGACACACAAGGAGAGGGGATACATTTTATTCATTTTGCATTTAAAGGCAAACCTACCTAATCTGCACTTTCTGAAACCATGCATGGACTGAAGCATAGCCACCTTTGAAAATTAACCCTTTTGCAAATTTTCCAAATGCAGTTATCCAGCCACATAATGTGTACCAAAATGCATATAATAAAGTGTGCACAAAAACACAATTTTTAGTTTTGTTAAAAAGCATACAAAAGTGCATCCTATTGAGGGGAATTGCTTTGCAAAAATGCCTACATTAGGCAAACGTGTGTATCAGGAGAAAATTGCACTTAAATGCTGATGAATTTTCATGGTGACCATAATATTCACAAACAGATGTGCAAATGGGGAGATCTGACTGAAAAAATGAGAAACAGAGAGAAATTGAAATTGACAGATTTGTGCATCCCTATTGGGAATTTGGGAATCAATATATTTTCCCCAAGAAAGAAAGCAAAAAGGGGTCCCACAGGGGTAATTTTTAGCAGGCAACCACTGGGCAGAAAAGGGTTTAGAACTGGCTACTGCTGCTCCTCATCATGATATATTGTCAAGTGCAGTTTAGGCCATTGTTGGGTAATTGTGTGAGACAGACAGAGGTCAAGTATATCTTTAGCAAAAGAACAATCACCCTCTTGGTGGACAAGTTATTATGGAGTATAATTCTGTTAATTTGTTAAAGCCACAACCTTTTGCATCTTGATTTTGGACGTAGTGGGATGTAGTTCTGAATAATAGGATTGGTCTATAAGGGTTAATTATGTAGAAACAAATTGCCTGGCCCCTCCAGGTTTGTGCCCCTTTGGAGAATTAAAAACATGGCAGAGGCTGTCATAGCTTTAAGAAATGCAGTTTATTCACATATTTACACCTGAATTTAGATGGGGGGGGGGAGTCCAGATCTTACAGTATGGTCATCTCAAGAGCGACTTCTTCCCCATAGCAGTGCAGCACTGGAGTCCAAGCCATCTCTCCTAGCCTGCTTTCAGCCAACCTGCTAAAGACGTTATTTTCCTGTTACCTCACACACAGTTATCCTGGCAGCTTTCCAAATCCCCAGTCTCTGTTCACACCTATGTTCCCTTGCACTGCCAGTGGCGCTCTCTATTGTTTCTTAATGGCTGTAGCTTGGGGCTAGGGTCCGTCCCCCCCGCATCCCAGAACCTACAACCAAAGATGTGCACGAGGTCTATGCAATATTGGTGTAGCTTCCCCCCTCCCCCTGTTCCACTTACCCTAGTTTCCAATTAGTTAAAGCCCCTCCCTTGGGCATTTATTTATAGTCCTGGTTTTCGCCATCTCGTCAAGCAGGTTAACTTCGGCTTCTCTGCATGCCAGATGGCAGACTGCATGACAACAGAGGGCACTAGCAATTAGCTGCCTTTAGATGTTTTGTGCACATGCAGTCTCACACTTCAAAAAGTTGTAGCTCTGCTAAATAGTTGGTATTCCAAAATATAGCAGAGGTGGAGGGGAGTTTGGAATATAAAACACCGCATTTCAGCAGTGTGGGGGAAAGCAATGAAATGTCTAGCTCAGGGTGCTCCAACCTCTCAGACCAAGTGGGCCGCAAGAGTACTTTGACACAGAACCCGGGGACCTCACACTGAATTAAATTTCCATATTGTAAATTTAAGTGATTGCAATACAGTTAATTTTATTTAATATTAGATATAGATAGATAGATAGATAGATAGATAGATACGGTAGATAGATACGGTAGATAGATACGGTAGATACGGTAGATGAGAGAGAGATTTAAATAAATACACAATAAATAGATTTAATGTACTGTATTTATTTATTTATTTATTTAACAGATTTAATACACATACAGATTTAGTAGCTTTTGTTAACAAGGCACATATCAATGGGATGTCTGAGCTAGAGGATTCTTGACAAGTTGACCAATGTCTGCCTTGAGGTTGGTTGTTGACATCCACAGGCAACTCTTGAGTGAATTGTCTGATACGTTTTTTCGAATTCTGGACTTTCTGAAGTTCATGTTTGAAAATACTTGTTCACAGACACATACCCACCTACCCACCATATACTTCTTCTCTGCACCAAAACCCCTTTCTCTCCCCCATCAATTGGTACATCTCAAAGCTCACACTTCTCTGCACTGCAAAAAAGAAAGCAAAGTCTTCTGTACTGAAACACAAACACACCCACCCACACCACGCTGCTTCTCTGCACCGCCCACTTTCTGGGAGGCTCTGGCACTCCAGAGCCCCAGCAGCCTGGGCACGCAGCCATGCTCCAAGCAGGCCCAAGAGCGCAGCCTCATGGCAACTCAGAGCTCCTGCAGCAGCCGAGGAGGAGGAGGAGGAGGAGGAGCCTGCCTTTGGCTGTGGCACACACACTCGCCTCTGTTTCTGCCGGCTTGGCTGTACTGCCCTGGGTGAGGTAGAGGGTGAGAAGCTGGAGGGCCACAAAAAATGGCCTTGTGGGCCACATGTTGGACCACCCTGATCTAGATGGAGGCAGCATTCCCTAGGGAGATTAAAAGGCTTCAATTTCCATTCTGTCCTGTATTTGTCTCATGCAACACTTTCTCCATTCCTCTGTAGTTTGCCTCCTACTAAAAGTTATGTTGTTGTTGTTGTTGTTTAATTAAATTTGTATACATTACTGCCCTCCATCCATAGACCTCTATTCAGGTTGCTGTGGCAAAAATGCAAAACCTATGCAATTAATGGTATAAGTTACATGCATTATATTGTCATTATATTACTCCATCCTATTCATTTCAATGCATAGGAAAGACAACACAAATTGGGGTGGGGACACCACCAGTTATATCATGTTTGCAGAGCGAAAGCAACAACAGCAGTGAATACTGATCACATTCTCTGGATTGATTTCCATTCCAGACATGGGACGAATAAGCGAACAGCAGCAATTTCCACTCCTCTTTCTGTTTCTTTCGGAATTCTCCAACCTCGCTGCTGCTCTCATATTTCCCACGGTCAATACAAGTTGAAAAGGGGACAGTCAACAGAACTTCACTGAGAAGTAGGGGTGGGGACAGGAAACAAGAATTCAAGAGCGGCACAGACAGGTACAGTAGATGTACTAGAATAATCCATGCAACGTTACAGCAAGGATGAGCAATGGGAAGCCCCGAGCTAAATCCATCTCAGCACCCATTTCCCACTCCGTTGCCAACATAGACACAAAAGAGATATAGAAAAAGTAAACTATGACAACCAAAACTTGCTGGCCGGCCTACTTAACTGTGAAAAGTTTAGGCCCTGGACCACCTGGATTCCAATACCTACATCTCACCATACATCTCACCATTAGGGACACGGGTGATGCTGTGGTCTAAACCACTGGGCCTCTTGGGCTTGCCAATCGGAAGGTCAGTGGTTCGAATCCCCGCAACGGTGTGAGCTCCTGTTGCTCTGTTCCAGCTCCTGCCACCCTAGCAGTTTGAAAGCACACCAAAAAGTGCAAGTAGATAAATAGGTACCACTGCGGCGGGAAGGAGATGGCATTTCCGTGCCCTCTGGCTTCTGTCATGGTGTTCCATTGTGCCAGAAGTGGTTTAGTCATGCTGGCCACATGACCTAGAAAGCTGTCTGTGGTTAAAAAAAAAGGTAAAGGACCCCTGGATGGTTAAGTCCAGTCAAACGCCAGCTCCTTCGGCCTGAAAGCGAGATGAGCGCCACAACCCCATAGTCACCTTCAACCAGACTTAAGCATCCAGGGGGTCCTTTATCTTTACATCTCACAGATATGACCAGACAACCTGTGTGCCTACCTGCTGTGTTTGGTATCCAGGTTATAATTGTTGGTGAGCATCTTCAAGGTACCTCCTTAAGGTTCTTTAAACCAGGCAGCTTGTCAAAAGGGATGACTTATTCAAACAAAGAGCAGTCCTCCGACAGTTCTTCAAATGGAGTACTGTCCTCTGTAAAGTAGGACACATGGTCACCCTAAGATCACCATTCCTCACTCGTATTATGATAATATGCCTTATACTAGCCAGACTATTTGTTCATCTAGAGCAGTATCATCTGTTCTGCAGCTGTCATAAATTTCAGCATGAAGGAGTTTTTAGTCTCGGTCATTTTAACTATAGATGCCAGGGATTGAACTAGGAATGTTTTCATGCAGAGTGTATGCTTTTATTACTAAGGGATGGTCCCCCAAAGTGATCGTCCAGCTGATGACCATGCAATTATTTTGAAAGATAAGAGGGACATTTTACAGTGACGTTTGCTAAAGCTTTGTCGCTCTCACAAAAAGCACATCATTGCAATCACGATGTATTTTTGACAATGTAGTGGCATACCTCCCACCAAAAAACCCCCCAAGCCATCCCCCCAAAAAACAAAACTAATGACCTGTGTGTTTGTGGGAGGTTTTTATTCTCCCATGCCTCAATATATTTGTACCGGTACGTATATAGCACTGGTAGAACATATTTTGAAACAGAGTTTGGAAAAGAGTGGTTTTTGGTTTTTTTAAAGATACAGGTTCACTGAGGGAATAAGTGAGATTTTATAAAGGAAGAGAAAGAAATTAAAGGAGGGGGGGAAGCAGTAACTAAGAAAGGGAAAAGAACAGCAACAAGAACGTACACTGGGGTTTCAGTAATGGCAAACAGGAAGCTTTGATTCTATTCACGACAGTATAATAAACTCAACCTGAGATTTAACAACCAACTTCCTTGTCAAATCCCAAAAGAAAGCAGCTTGAAAATACTGAGTATGGGTTATGCAGGAGAAACCATTGAAGGTTTGAATGGGCTTGATTTGATTTCACGGACGTCACTAGTCCCAGAGCTTCAACCTGCCACACTCACAAGAAGCAAGGAGAGCCCTGTTTATGCATTTTGGAAACCATCAGGCTGAACCTAGATGAGAAAGTGTCCAGCTCGCTTTCTAAACAATATTGTGCAACTGCATAGTGGACGTATAGGCAGGCAGCACCTTATATTGGAAACCCACTTAGCAGTATACATACTAACACGTTTCCAGATTCCACCTGGAGCACACCAGAAAATCTACTGCAGGGCTGGGAAACATTTTGGGCCTGGGACGCCATACTTTTATCCCCTCATACAACAGGACAACTCTTTTTTTTTAAATAATTTTTATTAATTTTTAGAAAAAGAAAACACATACAAAGTATACAACATAAACTCTGTCCCTTCATTTTCCCTCCACCCACAAGCCCACCTCTGCCACCAGTGAGACCCATGGGTATTGGGGAACAAAGGGGTCCATTTTAAGCTGGGTTTGACCTCCCCCCTCCTTCCTCCCCCCTCATCCCCCCCCTGCCACTGAGAGGACAAAGGCGGAGGATCTCTGGGGATTGGCTTATCCCCCAGCTATTTCTTCACTGTACTGAAAAAAAGAAAAACAAGGAAAAAAGGGGGGGGAAAGCGCAAAAATATAAAAAGGGAAAAAAAAGGAAAGAAAAAAAAAGGAAAAAGGAAAAATATTAATGGCTTCCACGACTCTCCTCCTCCTGGATTTCCCAACCTCTTTACATAGTTATGGCGGGTTTTCTAATCCAATTCAGAATCTTATTCTTATAATATTAACACAATCCTCCTCCTTCTTCATGCTGTCCCCCTCTGAGCCCCCCCCTGCCACTGGGGTAGCCCGAGGAGTCCAGCAGTCAAAAGGTTCCATTTTTGTGTCTGGGTTTCCCTCCACCCTTCCCTCTCCCCTCAAGGCACCCCCTGCCACTGGGTACCAAGAGTAAGAAGGGGGAGACAGGCAGTTTTCCACCCAAACACCTCCTGATCACCAAAATTATTCAAAAACAAACTCTAAGCATATTTCCTCAGCCATTCTTTTTACTCCCTCCAGAAAGCTCTTAACCTTAAACTATAAAAATCTCTCCTTCCCCCCCCCCCAATGTCCCTCCTCCCAATTGGATCAGCATATCCTTTAACAGGCCAAGATTCCAACACCGTTGTTCATAAACCAAAAAAAGTACCTTAAACTAAAATTTTTACCCCACACCAATTCTTTCCCACATCCACTTCCAGACCTCTGCTCCTCCCTCTTTCTGCCTTTCCCTCCCTTCACTAACACCATTCAACATTTCAGTCTCTCCAGGATTTTCACTTCCATCAATCTTCTCTTCACTTTGCTTCTCCTTGTCGGCCTCATCTCTTTGTTCTGATCTTTGTTTTTCATCATCCAACACATATTTTTTATAGTCTGAATCAGTCTCCAAATTGTCCTCAAATTGTTGCTCCTCACACACAATCTCATAATCAAAATTGTCCTCTAAATCTTGCTCTTGCACCTCATTCTCCTTTTCTGTTGGATTGAAGCATTGCCTTTCCTTGTAGATATCTTCCCATGTTTGTAGATAGCCCAGCACAGCCTCCTGGAAAGCTCGAGAGAATTTTGTTTTCATAGTTCACTTGACCACAGGCAGACCAGAGATAAGGGCAGAAGGGTACTGGAAAATTCCTCTCTACCACGTTGTCGGCTCCATCTTGGCTGTTCTTATCCTTTGTCTTTAATCTCATCAGATTTCAAATTTACAGTCCACTTAAATCCTTTTAAAACCTTTTGAATCAATTTTTCCAATTCACAGGAATAAAATCGTCTTTCTTAGTCCTTTAACAATTTGACAGCTTTTGACAGCTGTCAAAGCGTCCTCCCCCTTGTTGCTGCTGAACCTCAAGGGGCAACGACACCGGGGGCTGGGGAGGTTTGGAAAAGTCTTTCTTTCTCTCGGGTCCGCAATCTTGAAAGAAGTTTTCCCTTTTCGGCTTGGGAATATTTAATGCGCCTCCCGATTGTCCATTTGGAAGAGATCGGCTTCCGTTACTTTAGAATCTCTTCCTATCTTCAAATTTAAAATTTTTAAGATCCGAATGGAGATTTGACTTACTTTGAAGAAGTCTTTTATTTCCTTGGAAGAATCCGCCGCTTGCAGGCTGAGGACTCGGAGCTTCACTTCAAGGAGGTAAGATGAAACCCAAAAATGGCTCCCGCGACTCCACTCCGCTGGCTCTCGATTGCTCTACTGAGCTCTCGGGCAGCAGAGGATTCGCGTCCGGAGCAAACAGCTGGGCACTATGTCACCGGGACTCTCTACCCGGTGTTTTTTCGGGGAGTCCGCTCGCTCTGCGGACTTCCCCCCCCCTCCATGAAGCCAGGGACTTCAGAGCACGAAGTCCCTGCGTCCAACTTCACCAGCGCGACGAATCGGAAGCCAGGACAACTCTTAAGAGGTTAGTGGGCCTGCCTACCTGTCAGTCATCAACATGGTATGACGTGGAGTTACAGAAGCAGTTGAACAAGCTTATTTATTACCTTGTGGGTTTGGGCCTCTGGTTGGTGCCAATGAAAACAGGATGCTGGACTAGATGAGCCACTGGCCTGATCCAGCATGGCTCTTCTTGTATCTAACGTATATTGTGTGCAAAGGAGATGATATTAAATTAGCAAAGACCCCTGCCTTTTTCAGGGATGTTTCCTCTGAGTGCCAAACTGGTCAATCTGAAGGGTAGGCAGCTGCTATGCAGAGAAAACCTCGGTGACAAAATCTGTAGTCCCGCCATGTCGTATCCTTACAGCTGCTGACAGTTAACTGTTTGCTGGCCTTGGGCCAGACCGCCTACTCTCCTCCTTTCCACCCCCTTCAAATTCTCATCAACTCTCATTTGGCAAATAGGCCCCCAAACTGCTTGTCATTTCCTTCTTCCTTGGTGCCAGACATCTGCCTGCAAAAGCTGGCACCATCGATGCAGCACTCTTTTGACAAGGAGTTGTTTCGCCCTGTTCTAGAAAGCCGGTTAATTTTCCCCCCTTTTATTTTAATAGTGCTGTGTTGCATTTTTGTTGAAGTTCATCCAGAGCTATAGTTGGCCATAAAAACTGCTACTAATGAACACTCAAGAGAGTGGAGCACTTTGCAGTACATTCCATGATCTGTCACCCATTTCTTTCTTTTTTTTAAGTGTCCCAGTTTTGGGTTCTCTCAGGCAAAAGCTTGTACCTCATTAGAGATACAAATGTCTTCATGATGGATCTGTAAACCAGACTAATGGTGTCCCTCTTCCTGGTCAATATCCTTCCATTCTTCTATCTTGCTGGAGGCATGAATTTTATTTTGTTTTTTAAAAGAGCCTCAATGTTATCATTGCCATTGCTTCTATGCACCCGTTTCTTACATGTCACCTGTGGTTCCACCCACTAAACCTCTCACGACTGATTCTACACCTGACTACATCACAGTTCTCAATCACCCTGCTTTCAAGTTCTTCCCTCCCTTTTGGGAACAATCCTTTTTGACACTGCATCTAACATTTTGAGGAACACATGCAATTGTGCAAATTCAACATTATTTTATCTAGCGACTTAAAACAATTCAAAAGTGGAGGGAGCATGTGTGAATAAATAGCTCAGTTCAGGGGCAAGGAGGGCCAGAAGGGAAATGAAGTAAGAATGCTCACTTGGACCCATCTTTCGATTTTGGTTTCTCTCTGTTTCTCATTTTGCCAGTCTTAGGTTTACCTCTCCACATTTCCACATCAGTTTGGAATTTATTTATTTCAAAGTCCTTGTGAAAATTCACCAGCATTTCAGTGCAAATATCTCCCAACATACATGCTGCTAAGCAATTTTGTTTCATATACACATATTTTTGCGAAAAAATTATGAAGCCCTTGACACCAGTAATGTGCATTTTCAGGATCTACATTAGTCCCATGACTGCAATAGGATTTAATTGTTTATAATTCTTTATTTAAAATTGTTGTAACCCATCCTGGGACCTGTATGCATTTTTACGAACAATTTGTTGTTTAGTCGTTTAGTCATGTCCGACTCTTTGTCACCACATGGACCATAGCACGCCAGGCACTCCTGTCTTCCACTGCCTCCTGCAGTTTGGTCAGACTCATGTTCGTAGCTTTGAGAACACTGTCCAACCATCTCGTCCTCTGTTGTCCCCTTCTCCTTCTGCCCTCCATCTTTCCCAACATCAGGGTCTTTTCCAGGGAGTCTTCTCTTCTCATGAGGTGGCCAAAGTACTGGAGCATTTACAAACAATATATCATAATAGATGCATTTTTGTACACATTACTTGGCTGGAGAACCATATTGCAAAATTGAGAGACATGCAAATCTTGATGGATGTCTGTTTCAGTTCTCAGATTGCTTTGGAAAGTGTCTGATAGCTAGATTCACCTTTAAATGTGAACTGCGTCAAATTTATCCTCTATCCCTTGATGCATCCAATGACTGCAATCCTTTGATCGCTTACTTATGAGCGCCCTACTGAGTAGTTATGCATAGAATTGGACTGTGTCACTTCAGTTCAGCAAGAGACATTGAGAAAACTCTACGAGGCCAAAACTCAATGTGAAATCTGGAGATCCAGGGTTAAATGTTGGGCTCTTTCTTAAAAGTTTAAATGGCAGATGTAGAGACTCTCTCTTTCTCCCCTTCTGAATCCAATCAGGGCCATGGCACTGGGGGTGGGGGTGGGTCTTCAATGCTTCAACTCACATCATCTTCTCAACAAAAATTACGCCAAGTTTCTATATTTGTTCCACAGGACAAAACACCCAGGAAGAATAAGGGTACCAGCACCTATTTTAACTCCCTGCCACCACCAGCATCCATTGTGCCAGGCAACTTCTAAATTGTCATAGCAAGCTCAGTAGAACATCTCTGGCCTTTTCTATGACTACCCAAAAACTTCGTTCTTTCAAGATGACTTGAAAAAATATAATTTATATCCCACTTGATTGAAAAAACAAACCCCAACAACCTCAAAATGGTCTACAAAAGATAAAACAGAAAAATTTACAACCCTACTTTAAGACATACAAAAAAGTTAAAATACCCAAACAGATTAAATGCAGTTATTAAAAATGTAACATTACAGTGTTACAAGTCAGGTTTGAACTTTCATGCTCCCCCTGATCCAAAATTACATAACTCTGGGCTGGGGGGGGGGACTATTTGTTTTCAAGACCGCAGTGTTCTATTATTCAGGGTCAAAATAAAATATGAAGGAGGCTTTTAAAGGCAATGAATGTTCAGAGGTCAAATATAAAAGTATAATGAGGTCGCCATCTGTGGGGTCATTAGGGAGGATAAGTCTGCTTGAAACTGCTCCATGCACTTTATGGCAAATTATTACTGCAATATCTTTTCTGCCCTGGTTACTTCTTAACAACATGTCGTTTAAATATCCTCCCTCTATGTACTGTTTACTCAGATGTTTTTAGTTCTTCTTTTAAATCTCCAGGTTCTTCTTTCTCCTGGCCTCCTGACCAAGCCATTCACTGCGCTGTGATGTTACATTAGGGACAGGTTGTAAAACTTGCACAGATACCAGTTTCTATTTCTAACCTCAAAGGAGCACAAGGCTCAAGACTCCCTTCGACCCCCATCTGAAACTTGCAGCATCCAGTTAGAGGAGCTTGATACTCCATTAGCTACAGCTGAAAACTAAAGCCGCTCAAGGCCATTTAGCCAATGGAGTGGAAGGCAAAGCAGAGAGCTTAGAACAGAGCTGTTATGGAGATTGCAAGCTGGCAACTCTGAGGTGTCATCACAGAGATGTATCACAACTTCTTTCCCTTGGTGGCTCAATGGGATGTAAAATTTCCTGAAATCTCAAAAGACGAATAAACCTTTCAGCTACAGCCAGAGCAGTGAATAGCCAGTATGCATCTGTACTTTGTCTGGCTGTGCCTAACAATTAAATACTTGAATGCCCATTAAATGCCATTACCAGTACAGTGGTACCTTGGTTTTCCAGTGTCTTGGAAGCCGAACATTTCGGTTTTCGAACGCTTAAAACCTGGAACTAAATGCTTCCGTTTTTGAACGTGCCTCGGAAGTCAAACGGCTTCCACTGCGTGTTTTTCAATTTTCTCAATTGAACTTGCACCCGGCCCTCTCCCCCTTGGTTTTTGAACATTTCAGAAGTCAAATGGTCTTCTGGAACAGATTACCTTCGAGAACCGAGGTACCACTGTATTTACTAGCTCTGTCTTGGGGACCAATCATTATAAGAGTGCCTGTCTAGGGCCGACAAAGACTTTAATCTGGCTATGCCCAGCTAGAATCATAAATACAATACTGTACATACATACAATGTGGAATCATACAATTCTAGATGCAAGGGTCATGCAGTCCAACCCCTTGCAATGCAGGAATCTTTTGCCCAACACGCGGCTCGAACCCATGACCCTGAGATTAAAAGTTTCATGCTTTACCAACTGAGCAATCCCAGGTGAGCTGATGGAGAGACCCTGTAGTCCTGAGCCATAGTCCTGGTGTAAGTTTACTTACATAACCTTTGAGCTATGGCTTCATTCACATTTATTACATGTTCTCTTATTCATGCTTGGTTTTATTTGTTGTGTTGCAATACAGTTCCCACTCACCTGAGGCTCTGGGGAAGAAGTATGGCTGCAGTCTCATCACCCTCCTGCACGGCTGTAGCAGGGAAGTCTGGAGCCTCCCATTCCGGCTCCAGTGGCTGACAGGGAAGGAGCCCAATGCAATGGTCAATCTGGTTGCAGGGGAAGGGGTGGATCAGGCCCACCACCTGCCAGTACTTAAGAGGGTGACCTTGTGGAGTGAGCTCTATTCGGAGGCCATTGCTGGATTGATCACCCATCCACCCAGACTGGGAGAGGCCTATACAAAGGTGAGTAGGCAGGCTGACTTGAGGCCATTGCTATGGTTTATTCAGTAGATGTATTCAGGGCCCGAGTGGATTTTTTCCCTGCAGACGAAGTGGCTGGTTTGCAGGTTTTCATCTGCCTCCCAGCAACAGTCACAACTTCGGTAGATAAGGCACTGGCTTGGATCCTTAGCTGATCCCTGTTAAAGGGGTCCAGAAGGGGAGTCTTTGTCTGGGAGCCCACATGGGGGCCAATGGGTCCAGCACCTTTCTCAATGGTGGCCCACATGGGGCTGATAACATCTGGTCCATGTTAGGCGTGACTCCTGAGCTCTGGGTCAACCCCACCATATTTATCAACCAGCAGGCGGGCTGCTTGATACCGGATACATACCCAGTACCTTGGGCCAAAATCTAGCTACAGCTGTAATCTGTAAAAGGTTGTGGCCTCTTTCAACCCAATGTTTATTTCTTGTGTTTATTTCTATGTTTTCTGGCCCTTACCACTGTTGTTGTTTAGTCGTTTAGTCGTGTCCGACTCTTTGTGACCCCATGGATCAGAGCACGCCAGGCACTCCTGTCTTCCACTGCCTCCCGCAGTTTGGTCAGACTCATGTTGGTAGCTTCGAGAACACTGTCCAACCATCTCGTCCTCTGTCGTCCCCTTCTCCTTGTGCCCTCAATCTTTCCCAACATCAGGGTCTTTTCCAGGGAGTCTTCTCTTCTCATGATGTGGCCAAAGAATTGGAGCCTCAGCTTCAGGATCTGTCCTTCCAGTGAGCACCCAGGGCTGATTTCCTTCAGAATGGAGAGGTTTGATCTTCTTGCAGTCCATGGGACTCTCAAGAGTCTCCTCCAGCACCATAATTCAAAAGCATCAGTTCTTTGGCGATCAGCCTTCTTGATGGTCCAGCTCTCACTTCCATACATCACTACTTGGAAAACCATAGCTTTAACTATACGGACCTTTGTCGGCAAGGTGATGTCTCTGCTTTTTAAGATGCTGTCTAGGTTTGTCATTGCTTTTCTCCCAAGAAGCAGGCGTCTATTAATTTCGTGACTGCTGTCACCATCTGCAGTGATCATGGAACCCAAGAAAGTAAATTCTCTCACTGCCTCCATTTCTTCCCCTTCTATTTGCCAGGAGGTGATGGGACCAGTG
Source organism: Zootoca vivipara (assembly GCF_963506605.1). Taxonomy (NCBI): domain Eukaryota; kingdom Metazoa; phylum Chordata; class Lepidosauria; order Squamata; family Lacertidae; genus Zootoca; species Zootoca vivipara. The sequence goes on along the minus strand of NC_083285.1, from coordinate 46,027,196 downwards.
GCCATGATCTTAGTTTTTTTGATGTTGAGCTTCTTACCACTAGGATTGGCATATTTCAAACAGTGAAAAATCCAGCAAAGTTGTTGAGTTTTTCAGGCAAAATCAGAAAAGATGCCATTTTTGAGCAATTTTATGGGGAAAAGGCAAATGAAGCACTGCCGACAAGGGCTGCCATACATCTGGATTTTCCTGGACTTTTGCCTGATTTCCACCCAGACACTGCTGCTAACTGCAGTATTCTGCATATGTCTGGGAAAATCTGAATGTATGGCAACCCTACTTACCATGCTGCGGGCATCACGCTGCGCCCGTGATGGCAAATAATGTGTACTTAAATATTTGTTCAGAAAACACTTCTGAAAGTTTGGTGCAAAACGCAGTAAAATGCAGAAGTTCTGAGCATGGGTCTGTTGCATCTGAGAATCAAATATATTAATTTGTTGACTGTAGAGTTTGTTTCACTGCAAGGGAAGGAGGAGGCGCTAATTAGCTTTTTGCATGGAAAAGCCTTGCTGGCTGCAGGGAACTGAAACTGAAACATGACAACCATCTACTCATGGCTCTTCTTGGTTCAAAGAAATAGAAATTTAATAGAATACAGCCCATATCATAATGAGTACAGCACATTGCTAATTCTGTGTCTCAGTCACTAATCCCAACTGTAGGAGAAATGTAATATATGCACACACTGGGACAGTTTTAATTTGTGTCTTGATGAAGGAGAAAGTGATTCAGAACACAGGGATGAGAAATGCTGCCAGCTAAGACTGTAAACTAATTTTGTCCACGACACACTTGGTATAATGCACATTTGTCACTGCATATGGTATGACTTGACACACTCTCTTATGCAGAATGATAGCTTTCAACTCTTTGAGAGAGAGAAAAAAACACACCAGAGGACATGTTAATTAGCAAATAAATAAGGCATTAAATCATAGCTTAGATGGGGATTTTGCAGGCTGACGGAACAGCATATCGTATTAAAGACAAAACCTGTTTTATAGCACAAGCCTGTTTGTCTACTAAGCAGAAAATCCCATTGAGTGCAATGCAGCTTACTCATGGGTAAGTGGGTATAAGATTACAGCCTTTATAGTATCTCTCTCTGCCTGGAAACAGTTGTGTTGCACAGCATGGACAGACTTGGATAAAGGGATGACTCTTATGTTGCAGATGGGTGATGATGTCATTACCTGGGTGTGATTTGCCAATCCTCCAATGCCAAATTAATAAATGCTTATCAGAGAGAAACCCACTGAATAACCCAGAAGAGGTCGGGTATATTAGCACACATGGCTAAGGGTTAAACTGCCATTTTATTTTATTTTGAAAAATCCCCAAATCCTTTTTGTGAATGCCAGTCCAAACCTTATCAAAAGCGAGCAAGCTCTTGGGTCCACCAAGGTCTTCTTCAGATGATGTAAATGCAAAGCACAGCGGGGAGAAAGGGAGGGAGGGAGGGAGGGAGGAGGGTTGCCCCACCAACCTCAGAAAGCCCTCAGTCAGCCCCCTCCCACCTACCTGTCTTCTACTGGCAACCAGTCTATGGAGTGGCACTGGCTGTCTTCTTCCTCCTCTTGTGCCTGGATAGCTCAGTTGGTTAGAGCATGGTGCTGATAACGCTAAGGTTGCAGGTTTGATCCCTGGATGGGAGAGCTGCATATTCCTGCACCACAGGGGTTTGGACTAGATAATCCCCAGGATCCCTTCCAACTCTATGATTCTAAAGTGTTTGTGTTGTCATTTTAGAATGCAGCAGGGAGGAGGATACAAGCCAGCCTAGAAGACGTTGGGCTCCCCCTGTCATTGGCTCTGGCGCCACCTACTGTCTGTCTCCCTGATGTCTGCCCTGTCAGTCCCAATGAGCCCCAGCCACTACTGCTATGTTGGAATAACTGGCATGCAAGAAGTTGCTCCAAAACGACCTCTTCAGAGTTTGGAAGTCTGGAGCTCAAATGTCACAAGGCTGCAAGGGTGATGATGGAGGAGCCCATGGCACTCACCCAACCTCCAATGGAGATGGGAACGGAAAGTGGGAGGGACCTCAGCAATGGTTCATTTTGCCTTGTCTCCCTGTTCCTATAAAACATACAAATCTTTCCCTTTCTTTTCTGGGCTGTCTTCCAATTGCTGTCTTAGAATTTCCATTTGAAAATTTGTCACCATAATGGCAGTGTGTATATGTGTGTGTGTGTCCATACAAGACAACCTCATCATGATGTTTTTTAATGGAACTTGTATAACAACAATTGGAATGCAGCCCAGAAAGGAAAGACAAATTTTCTACATTTAATTTTACATGAATAGAGAGACAAAAAACAGGGAGACTTTAACTACGTAAGTTTAATGAAAACACTATAAAACTGGAGTTTTTCCCACAAGAAATAGTTAATGTGGATTCTTCTTTTTTCCCATAGGAAGACATATTGTGAAGATTATAAATGCAAAATATAGAATAGATATTTTGCATTTATAATCTTCACAATATGTCTTCCTATGGGAAAACAGAAGAATCCACATTAACTATTTCTTGTGGGAAAAACTCCAGTATAGATGGTTTATATGATTTTATTGCTATATAAATGCCAATAATGGTGTTGATATGAATTGAATTGATTGAATACATATGTTACTGTTGGAAACCTTGATTCAACAATGAGATTTGTGCAAAGGAAAAAATGATTGGGGGCTGTTTCCATTCATTTCCCAGGTAGCAGGTGCAGGAGAAGAACGAGATGTGGGCTTGTGCAGAAGGTTCCAAGTGAATTACATTTCTCCCTCTCCCTCTCCCTCTGCCATTCATTCCTAGAAAGCATCATTAATGAAACTGAGTGAATAGAAGCAGTTGCGAACAACACACCAATGAAAATGTGTGATGGTTACATAGGAATTCAAAGGATCACAGAATCGTAGAGTTGGACATCTCAGTAAGCAACAGAGACTGATCTGCTGGAAAGCTAGAGTAATGGCTCCACTCCAGCCAGTGAACCATTTCTCTATACATGTAGGATCAACCTTGGACATTGAAGTGGGCTCAGCCTTTCCTTGCAGCACTCCCTGTAGTGATTAGCTATGAAGCGTCTGAATTTCTGAATCTCAGATTCAATTTTCAGGCTAAGCTACCTTGGCTCAACTCTCTTGGAATGCACTTGAAAACAAAAACAAGTCATGCCTGCTTATTTGAAGCTGACTTTTTAATTTCCCTTTAGGCACATGAAAAACCAGTTTTTCATCTAGACAGAGAAGCTTAAGTAATCAGGCAAACAGAGCAATCATGCATGGCAATGGTATCTTGAGAATCTCTTTAGAATATATTGTTTGCATCATACCTACACTTGATAATGCAGCCACAGTCTAAACAAAACCCCAACGGTCCTGACCGGCTTTGCAAAGCATCCCTTTGGCACTGGGGAAGGAAAGGGAATGCTCAACTCTTTCCCTATCTCCTTCATTTCCAAAACGTTTTGACACCTGTAAAGGACCCCCAAGGTGCCTTAACAGCAATAAGATATAAATAGAGCTTAAAAGAGCATTCAGAACTAAAAATAGAAGAAAACGATCAACAGCATGTCGAAAGCCTGACAAAAGAAAAATGTCTTAGGCATTTTCCTCCCCTCCTCTGAAATTTCTGTGCCCTCCACCTGTTTTTACCCTGCCTTCACCACGTTTACCCCGAAGGAGTAAAACAATTAGTCCAGAGGGGATATGACTGAGAAGAAAATGGCATCTACCACAAAGTCAGGGCCGGCTCTACTGTTAGGCAGAAACACATCTTCCTGAGCCTATTAACTGTTCTTCTCTGTTGCCACAATGACTGCCTTGGGCCCCCTAATATGGCCTGTTGCCTCAGGTGCAGCGGAAGATGCTATCCCATCCCTAAATTTTATTTCCAGTCCAGTCAGCTTCTGTACATGCAATGAGGAGAAGACGCCATTTTGTTCTTGCCTCAGGCAGTAAAACCCTTTGATTTGGTTTCGAATCTAGGGTGGCATTCAATAATAGTCCTACTTAGAGTAGACCCAATGAAGATAATAAGCATGACTAACTTTGTTTAGTCGTTTAGTCGTGTCTGACTCTTCGTGACCCCATGGACCAGAGCACGCCAGGCACTCCTTTCTTCCACTGCCTCCCGCAGTTTGGTCAGACTCATGTTGGTAGCCTCAAGAACACTGTTCTCTGTCGTCCTCTGTCGTCCCCTTCTCCTTGTGCCCTCAATGAATGACTAACTTAGGGTCATTCATTTCAATAGGTCTACTCTGAGTAGGACTTAGTTGAATACAACCCCTACTGTCTAGAAGTCATTAATGAGTAGGGTAGACAAGTTTCCATCAGAAGCATATTATGCAAACTGAGACCTGGTGCCAAATATTATTATTATTATTATTATTATTATTATTATTATTATTATTCTTCTTAATTTATTTATACCCCACCCATCTGGCTGGGTCTCCTCCACCACTCTGGGCAGCTTCCAACAAATAGCAAAATACTGTACATTAAAATATCACAGATTAAAAACTTCCCTAAACAGGGATGCCTTTAGGAGTTTTCTAAATGTCAGGTAGTTGTTTATCTCCTTGACCTCCGATGGGAGGGCGTTCCACAGGGCAGGAGTCCTGCCTTGTACAGGCACCCATTGTACATTAGATCATTGGAGGTGATGCAGCAGAGCCTCAAGAAGATGACCTAAGAGAACAGTTTTGTCCATTTGCACTGCTGTGACCTCCCTGCCACCTCCCGCTCTCCCTTCTTGTAAGCAACAGTGGGGCCCCCTGCCAAGAAGCTAGAGGAGGAAGCCCACCCCACACAGCAAGCCATTTCTGTGACAGGGCTTTGTCCTTCACTCCCTCCCACAAAAAAATGTCTTAGGCTGGTTCTGCACTCCATAACAAAGAGCCACTTAATTTATTCTTCTTTGGTGATCACTCGTAGCTGAGTAAGATTGTCTTCCATAAACACGGTTTTAACGATGAGTCCATATTCTGGTTCCACACGTCCTTCCACAGTGGGGACATTGGTTTCCGGGCAGGTGTTGATCACGGTAAGGGTTTGCCAAACGTGCCTTCCTCTTAGCGTGCTTCTCCCTTGCGTCCTGAGTTCGAGTGTCTTCAAAGCCCATGACATCTTTGGTAAACGCTGTTCTCCAATTGGAGCACTCACAGGCAAGTGTTTCCCAATTGTTGGTGTTTATACTACATTTTTTTTTATAAAAAAAATGCCTTGAGACAGTCTTTAAACCTCTTTTGTTGCCACTTAATATAAGAGAGGACTGAAAGAAACTAGAATCAGTTGTTCATTTAAAAAAAACCCCACACTGAAATATGTTGATAGAAAACGCCAGAGCTCTTTGGTGCATAAAGACCCTTTTTCAAATGAGTTTATTTAAGCAGGAAATAAGAAGGCTAATCATGACATTCTCCTGGGCGTTTTGTAGCTTTTTCTTCAAGTCCTGGAAAAAAGCTCTGCTCAGATTAATATTCCATGTGAAAATGACCTAGGGAGCAATGACTTCCTGTTTTTATTCCACATGTGGATATGAAGACTGAATCTTTCTGTGCTGCATTTGAGGAGACCTTCTGCGCTTTCTGCTGAAATGCTCTGGGATTTCTGTTCGAAAATCCTGCCCAAATATGAACCACATGTGATCCTGCTCCTCCCAACAAGTCCTTTGTAAACTAAGCAACCCCCCCACCCAGGCTGCCTGTCCAATAACAGACAGGCATAGTGGACAAGATGTTCCGTGACTTAAAAATAAATGCTAGAAACTTGTGCATGCTGACATCAAACACTTTGGTACAATTTAATATAAGAGAGGGCTTCCCCTACTCCACAATAATGACCACTTTATTATTTATTTATTTATTATTTTATTTATTATTAAATTTATTATTATTATTATTAGAATTTATATACTGCCCTATACCCGGAGGTCTCAGGGGAGTACACACAATAAAAGCAAAATATAAAACCACCAAATGCATAATAAACAAAAACAACCCAAAAAACCCAAAAACCCTCCCCCCAAAAGCCACATTTTAAAAGGGCTGAGGATGTTGATTAAATCAAACAAAGGTTAGAAAGGAATGTTTTTGCCTAGAGCAGGGGTCAGCAAACTTTTTCAGCAGGGGGCCGGTCCACTGTCCCTCAGACCTTGTGGGGGACCGGACTATATTTTGAAAAAAAATATGAACGAATTCCTATGCCCCACAAATAACCCAGAGATGCATTTTAAATAAAAATACCCATTCTACTCATGTAAAAACACCAGGCAGGCCCCACAAATAACCCAGAGATGCATTTTAAATAAAAGGACACATTCCACTCGTGTAAAAACATGCTGATTCCCGGACCGTCCGTGCGCCAGATTTAGACGGCAATTGGGCCGCATCCCGCCCCCGGGCCTTAGTTTGGGGACCCCTGGCCTAGAGCATAAAGCTGCATAATGATGGAGCCAGGCGAACTTTCCTGGGGAGAGCATTCCACAGATGGGGAATCATGGCAGAGAAAGCCCATTCTCGTGTTGACACCCTCCGGACCTCTCAAGGAGGCGGCACACAAAGAAGGGCTTTATTGTGAACTAATGCAAGAGACCTCCACCCAATAGCAGCACACATGGCAGGGTGGAGCCATGGATCTTAACTGCTTCTTAACTGGACAGGGCTGGGGTGGCTGTGAGATTGTGGCTCTACAGTTGCACTGCCAGGACCAGGGCCGTCTTACCCATAGGCACTAGGGGTGCTCCAGACTCCAGGCTTTCAGGGTCACCAGGCCGAGAGTCCAGGGCGCCGCAAATTCAGGGGCAACCGAGCCAGCAAGATGCTGAGGCGGCCGGCTGGCTCCACCCTCCTGCATGCCTGGGACTGGGCAACCTGGGGCAGGGGGCGCCGGACGGATCTTTGCACCCCGGAGCCGCATATGTTTAAGACAGCCCTGGCCAGGACTGCTTTCACCACCAATCTCATGCTCCCACCAGTGCCCCAATGTGGCCCTGACCTCACCACTGCAGCACCCCAGCCCCATCCAATGACAGTATCAGGAAAGTAGCTCTGCCACACTACGCATACTGCCTCCATTTCTTAAATGTGTACTTTGAGTTCCAAGCAATCCCCAATTAGTTAAAAGTAAGACTGGAAGTAGTTACTGGGACCCAGGAAATCCTTAATCAATGCAATCAGATTGGTGCTTAAAGGCAAAGACTACAGAGTCCACTACCTTAATTGTATGTAAGACCAAAGCAAACAAACCACTCAGCCAAATGACTGTAGTGCCTGGGAGACAAGACTGACACCACATCACACTGATCTGTGATTTACTGAAAAAGGATGGAGTGAAATGTGAGCCATTCTAGCAGAAACAGCCCCATGAATTACCTTTATGGCCACAGAACCCCCTTCCACTCCGCACACACAGACACAGACACCCCCCCCCCCATTTCTTAAGTTGGGTTGTAGTATCACTGGCAGCTCAATTTTGCATTAGATAACTGCAAAGTGTTATATAACTCTGTCTTATCTACCAGACATGCTCCCAAATTGTGGGAAATGAGTAGCTGTCTATGGGACATATGACAAATTCAGGGCCGGTCATTAGACAGGGTGAGGCAACCACCTCAGGCAGCAGATACTAGAGAGCAGCTATGGCAGACGTTGGCAACTGTTGGAGTGTAACAGTGCCTGCTCCGTGGCTATAGAGATCAATATGGGAGAGACATGTTTTGTTGTAGCTGGGGGATTGATGAAGACGTCCCTTTGTGCCAAAGCAGGTGTTTTTTCTCTCTGTGCTCCTCCCAGTGGTTATTCCTCCTCTGGGCACTGCTGTGGATACATGACCTGATTGTCTCCAGGTGCTGTGGTCATCTGCAAGGTGTTTGGTAAAGGGCACAGAACATGGGCCTTCAATATCTCCAGGAGTTCTTCCAAGTTTTTTCAGTCTCTCATTTGCTCTTCTTGATGTGAGCATAGGGTTTGTTCTTAGCTATAAATCGGGTCCTCCCTTAAAGAGGCAACCAAACCCTGTGTTGTGGGTGGGTATGATTGAATAGCCACAACACCCAATTGGTAGGTCCCTTGATGCAGGGTTTAATCGGGCCAATGGGACGCAGGCTAAACGGATCAAGGGACCTATATATACTCATGTACGTGACTCAGAGCTTCCTCTTTTGGTACCTGCATTGCACCCACCCACCTCTCCCTACTTTTAGGGTTTGTGCGCTTGACCTTGCTATGCCATCGTGTGTCATCTGTCATTGGGACAGGGGCACGGCAGGAATTTTCCCCACTTGGCTGATTGGCTGTTGCCATTTGGGTTTCTCCTGCCGCGTAGCAAATTGTCACAACTTCTAAGGTTGCGGATAGGCTCTGGTTCAGGTGATAGGGATGGGGGAACGCTCGCCATCCCTATGTGAAGGGTATTCCGTTAAAGGAATCCAGGGACTCAATGGTTTGGTCCACCCTGTGAGGGGTTTTGCCTGTGCCTGAGTCCAGGGGGACATCTGGGTGGTGGACATAGCTTGTTCCTGGCTTTCCGCCTATCCAGGTGTTCACCCTAGGCTGACCTATGCTGGTGCCCTGGGTCAGCGCTACCTGCAAAGGTGCAGGGAGCTAGTCGAACCAGAGCCTATGCAACCACTCACTTGCTGTAATCAATAAAGTTGTGGCCTAAATTCTGCCAAAAACCAAACCAAAATTTGAGTCTTGTCTGAATTTATTTAAGGGGGAGGTTTAAAGGTCTGAACACGCAACTACCACAAGCTACACATCTGTACTTGATGTTCAAAGGTTGTTCTTAGCTACAACTGACTGCGTAAACACACACAGGGTCGCTGTGCAATAGATGTGCTGTGTAATGTTTTCCAGAAACTGGAAGATCTCCCTTCTCTATCCAAGCTGAAGGATTACTATCCAACACTGAACAGAGCCATTTCATCTCTCAACCCCCTGTATTTATTTTTATACGACAACGAACCAGCTTTGTACTCTCAGTTTCAGAGAAAGATCAGGGGCCCTGGATCCAGGCTTGGATAGGAGATGAGAGAACTTTATTTATTTTTAAAGTGCATGATCCTTTGTGTGTTGTGGGGGTCAAAATAGAGCAATGTAAGAGCTTATTGCTAAAGGCCGTTTCCCATGTTACTTTTCCCTGCTAGCATAATGAAAAAACAGGGGGGGGGGCAACACCCAGGTATGCAGCCAGAAAACATCTATAGACAGGGCAAACCAAGTGTCACGGTCTGGTTGGCGGGAGGTAGCAGTCCCGACTCAGGACGTCAGGACCAGAGGCAAGATGGCAGAGTGGAAGCAGGAACGGGTGTCCAGGTGGCGTGGGGCTGCGGGTTAAGCAGCAGGAAGTCGCAGGGTCAAAGAACCGAAGGTCGGGAAGCAGGGTGTCACAAAGGCGAAGGTCTGAAGGTTGAGGAGCAAGGAGTCGGCAAGGCGAAGGTCTGAAGGTCGAGGAGCAAGGCGTCGGCAAGGCGAAGGTCCAAGGGTCGCGGAGCAAGGCGTCGGCAAGGCAAAGGTCCAAGGGTCGCGGAGCAAGGCGTCGGCAAGGCAAAGGTCCAAGGGTCGAGGAGCAAGGCGTCAGCAAGGCAAAGGATCAAGGAATAGGCGGCCAGATGCAACAAGGCAGGGATCGCATTGCTGTGGCAAAGAGCTGAAGAGAAATACTGAGCTTTTATCCCTCCCAGCTCTTGCCACCAGGTGCAGTGAGTTATCAAGTGGCCACTCCTTGCCTCTCCAGCACAAGCTGAGACAGGCCCCAGTCCTGCAAAGCACTACAGGCCCCAGAGCCTGACTCCTGCCCATACTCCAGACACCAAGATGCTTGTTAGACATGCATCTTTCTTAATGCACAGGTGGCCAGACATGGTCTGGGAGGCTAATCCATATGTGTGGCAATAATCAGGTGGTAGAGGTCTTCTTGGGCTGCACCACTTCAGAATTCTCCCCTGGCCACACCCCTCACTGGTCCTGCTAAGCCCCCAAATGTTTTTGCCCACTTTGAATGTGTCCAGCTTTTCTGGATGCAGAGGGGTTTGTGAGGACATGTAAATCTAGCCTACTGTACAAAGGTAAAATTTACATTCATTGCTCCACCCACTTTTTGCCTCTGACCCCACCCACCTCTGACATGTGGCCTTGAGAAGGTCACCCAGATGGGAATGCAGCTCTCTGAAAGTTTCCTCACCCCTGACATACCTATAGTCTTCTGCTATGGGTGGTGAGCTCTTGCCATTTTTAGTTCACACCTCTCCTGCCCTAAGATAAGACTTCTTTTTGCATGGGGTGAGAACTGCCACTCAACCCATTCCCAAACGCAGGTTCCAGATTATTATTATTAATATTATTGCATTTGGTCAAGGGGATCTCAGCTCTCAAATAGCACAACATCCCAGAGGGAGTTGTTGCTCCATCTCCTCAGTTTTGTCATTCCTTTTGCATTAGCAAAAAGGAGGGCCTGCAGGACTTGACAGCTCCATACTGATGTTCTCGTGATGGCCAGTGCTTGAGAAGCCCCAAGTACAGTGCTTTGAAAGCCCAGTTGGTTGCTTGTGCTTGCAAGGGCTGACCTGACATCTGATCTAGGGCAGGTGGGTGTAGCTTGGCCGAAACAGCCTCCTGGGCCAAATGGGGAGGGCTGGTGGGCCGAATTATGCCTGTGGGGCAGAGGTTCCTCAACACAGCTGTGAGGGTGGCAGTGGGTCCTTTGCAAGATTATGGATTTGGCAGGTGCCCAATGAAGCCTGCCTCTGACACCATCAGTGCCCTCTCCTGAGGCTTCATTTGACATGAATGCTTAAAAAATGTTATTTGGGGGTAAGCTGGAGGAGAGGGGGGGGGCTTGCCATGCTCTGTCCCTGACTGCAATCTCCAAACATACTTCAAAAGTTACACTTGCATGGAGGGAACAGAAAATTTCTTAGAGCAAAATCCATACTGTGTAAAGAGAATTATTAGCCCAGGCTTGTGAAACAAAGCTTCTTGTTAATTAAATCCATATATCATGTTTACTGTTTTCTCTGTGGCAGAAAGTGTGTGGCCACAATGGGCCAAGTGTTTGTACCAATGGTTATTTGCATTCAAGACTCCTGAGGGGTAGTTGAGCAGATGGTCAACCAATAAAACATTGCCTTCCATTTGAGGGGAACGTCTGCTAGACTTCCACAGCTTTAATAACTTTATTTAATTAAAAAACAACAACCCCAACTTCCTTTCTTTTATTCCGGCTGTTCAGAGTGTATTATTTGCCACAAATGTTGCCCTGCCTAGCTCTGTTTCATTTGTGCCAGTACATCCACAGTCCTTAGCCAGCCATTTTAACTGTCACAAGCTTCTCGTTTTAGCTTTACTGGGCCTTGTGATTTATTACGTAACCAATATCTCAGCAATGACAGTGAGGCAAATGTTTGGTTGCATTGGGCTCAGGTCCCTTCCATATCATACATTTAAAACACAACCTGGAAGCTGTACGCCAGCTCCCTCGGCCAGTAAAGCGAGATGAGAACCGGAACCTCAGAGTCATCCACGACTGGACCTAACGGGGTCCCTTTATATTTATGCCACTTTTACAGTTGCAGCTCCCCCCAATGAATCCTGGGAACTTCAGTTTGTTAAGGGCGCTGAGAGTTCTTATGACACCCCCTCACGAAGCTTCATTTCCAAGCACCCTTAATAAACTACAGTTCTTTTGGGGAAGCATCAACATTTAAAGTAGTATAAGAGTGCTTTGAATGCATTGTTTGGAAGTAACTTCTGTTGTATTTTTGCCCTCGTCCCCCCCACCCCGCCTTCTTCTCCCTCCTGTCACAATACACAACATATCATCTCAACCGTGATATTGCTAGCTTTTTTGTCAAGATTTTCCCTAATGTTTTTATGTTGTTGTACTTTCTGCTTTCTGCTTTCTAAGAAGCAGTTATCGTTCCCTTTTTACAGCATCATTCAGACTATAGTCCTATAGAGGCACCCAGAGATAGGAAATATAAACCAATAACAAACCACCATTCTGTCAAAGTAACACCCCTTCACCCCTTCTTAGATGACTCTACAGTGGTACCTCGACTTACAAAGGCGATCCGTTCCGTGGCACTCTTCGGAAGTCGAAAACTTCGAAAGTCGAAGCGTCCATTTTGCGCATGCGCAAAGCGTGATCTTTCGCTTTGTGCATGCGCAGACTATGTGCGCGGCGATAATACTTCCGGGTTAGCGGACTTCGGAAGTCAAAACCTTCGGAAGTCGAGGCATTTGTACATCGAGGTACCACTGTACATTCCTCCTTATGCTTAGAATGCCCTCTCCAGGGAGAGGAGCTTTAGCTCCAAGACTGAGCTCTTGTTTTGCATGTAGAAAGACCCAGTACCTGGCATTTCCAGGCAGGGCGGAAAAATATCCTGGGCTGAAACCCTGGAGAACTGCTCTCAATTAGTGTACTGAGTTAGATAGACCAACACATAGCCTCCAACATTTCGGGAGGGCAAAGCCTGACACACGCTCACACCATTCTTCCGCCCCCCTCACCTGCCCGCTCACTTGCTCGCCACTGCTGCCTGCCCACTCACACACACCCCGCTGCTTGCCCACCCACTCGTTTGCCCACCAGCCCTGCCCACTTGTTTACTTGCTGCCACTGCTCATTCACCGCTGAGGCCGCCTGCCACCTGGCTTACCTTAGCCGCCCTCTCCTGGGGATGAAATGAGTTGTACTTCCAGAAGGGCGTCATGTTGCTGAGGAATAAAATGCTGCTGCTGCTGCCACCCCAGGAACTGCTTCCATGGCCCCTGTCCTCAGGCAGCATGAAACTGGGGCACCCAGGGAAGAAGGCAGAGCCTGGGGTGTCTTCAAAGAGAGCGGGGGCATCCCGCTTAAAACGGGGCACTTGGCAGGTTTGCCACCAGCTAAACTGTAGTGCAGTTTCCTACCCATCCTATCATGCAACAGGATAGCACATCGTAAGCATGCATGTTGGTAGCAGGAAATGCTGATCTATTCAGAAACTGCTTAGAAACATGTTTTGGCATTAAGCAGTATAGAAGCTAATAAATATATTCTAACTTTTTTGCCTTTCTTCCGCCATGGGACCCAAGGTGGTGTACTTTTCATTGCCAGGTGGTCACCCATCCACACATTGATCAGACCCGCAGACATTAGCTGGTGCTGTGTGTTGTGCCTAAATTTCAACATTTTCTCCTCCCCCTGCAGCCCCTAAATCTGCTCCACAGGGTTGGAGAACCTCCAGAGTAGATTTAGGGGGCATGGCAGCTGCAGAGAGAGGGGGAGCCACAGAAAATGACTTGCTTTCCCATTCCATGGATGGAAGCCTTACCAATGGCTGATGCAACACTGTTGGACCCAAGCCATTAGAATTAAACTTAAAATTGTAATGGTTGTATCTCTTCCCTTGAGTTGTGTTTTTTTGTTAAGCTTCTTGAAAGGAGTAGGAATTGCCTGCGTTTTTCTTCTCCCCCATCTTTCTCTTTTCTGTCTTTCAGTTTCTTCTTGACCCCTTTTGTTCTCTGAGGAAATCATCCCTTCATGGGAAGCTTAAACGTGCTCAAGGCATGCGGCCAGATGGAGGCAATTTTGAAGGCCATAAATTATACCATTTGAAAGAAATTGGTTCTGTGTCTTGAATGTTGCCCCATGTCAGCCTGTACTACCAGGTCAGAAGTGAATATGTTCCCTCTTTTTTTAACATTTCTGTTATTTTGAATAGTTTCAAGTATCTTTAAAGGGAGAGCTGAGATTCCCCGGACGGCTGGTTCAGGGCACGATGCCAAATTCCAGACTTGGCCCATGACGCTGTGACAAAAGTGTCAAATACGCACAACCTGGATCATAAAACAGACACAGAACTGCTACACAGAGATATGCCTTTTAAGGGCTGCCATGATTCAGCCACTGAACAAGGGCCAGGTCACCTAAAACTGTTGTTTCATCTTCTGGGAAGACTTGAAGTCAACAGTTGCTGAAGGGATTGGTTTGGAGCTAGCTAGGGATGATCTGAAATTTCTCAGTAAAGCTCCCCCCCCCTCCCCAACTCCAGCTCCTGCTGCACTGTAGAATAATTTCACTCCTCCACTGGGGAATATTCAGAAAAATACTTCCCCGCTGTAAGGGCGCTGTGTTGCCTTCTCGCGAGTAACGCGCTCCAAAACTCCGTGACTGGTTTTTACAGAGTTTTATTATATACATATGTACAAGACAGAGCGATAATGACCATGACTGTCTAGTCCGAGTCAGAATCCGGAAGTGGCGCCAACAAAGGAACTTGGGGGCCCTCAGCTTCCACCTCTGCTCCCGGCGTTTGTCCCCCCTGCGTTCCTGGGGTGAAGGGGCAGGGACGTTCCCTTTTCCCCCTGAACTGCTCAACTGTGGAGCAGGTTCTCTGGTCTTTGACCCTTCTCCCTCCACAGCGCTCAGGTTCGACACTTCAGACCTTCCCTACTGCTCCAGTAAGCCATCAGCATCCCCTGAGCTCTCCTCCGCTGCAAGAGCCTCAACACCACCTTCTGAGCAACGCTCTGAAGCAGCAGCATCTTGGAGCCCTTGCACCATCCCTCTGGGCTCCCTGCTGACCCCTGGTGGTCCCCTGACATCCAGTTTGGCTGTCTTTTATGAATTTTTAAGACACAAATGTGGATCCAGTTTAAATAGCTCTGAAATATCTCTGAAGGAAGCAATAGGATTGTCTCCTGCTCATCTTAGGTCACTGTTTCGTTCAACCACCAAGATAAATTAATGATAGAGGTTTCACTAAACAGTAGTGTTTCAGCTGAAATTTCCTGCAAAAGATTGTGGTTGTTGCTCTTTCCTCTGTGCTTCTTCTGAACCTTTGGAGAATTTCAGTTCTCCTATGGAGAATATTCAGCAAAATGGCTTCCCCCAAGTTCATCACCAGCGGAGAATTCTGAGAGGCCATTTTTTTTTGCTTTATCCCCAGGTGGGACTTCCCATTTTTTGTAGTTCCACGGTTCTTTGGGAGAAGACTTTCCTCCTTTCCTACACTGCAGCTCCTTAAGTTGCCATTTAAAGAGCAAGGCTATCACAAGGGGGAAGGGTTTCTCCATCCTCCCCTGTCGAACCAAAGGACCCATACTGCAGCAGGATTACCTGGAGGGGGCGCTAAGAGGCAAGGAGGTGGCAGTTGGGGCACATGGCGTATACGGTAAATAACTATCATACTTTGAAAAACTGGTATCACTGGGTCAAGTTTTGCTCAATTAATTAAACTAACTAGTTTTAATTGGATTTTTGAATAAATGTGCAATTAGTTGCTACTGTTTTGGATTTTATTGTGCCGTCATCTTCCTTTGTAGGTCAGGCAAACCACTATTCTGAATAACTTTTTTTGCAGGGTAGGGTAGAGGGGACTGAGGATGAGTTTTTGGAACCAAGAGTGCAGTGGCCCCAAAATGTTTGGCAACCCTTGGTCCAACATAACCTTGGAGCTGGAGCTGCAAGCCAGAGTGTTCAATCTGCACCAGTTTGCTTCTCTAACACCAAATGAAGGGTTTGCAACGCTAGACCGTCACTGACAGATCCATGCATCATGTTTTGATGCCTGGAACATTTATTTCAGGCAATATCTTTAAACCCCAAGGCAGCAGAGAGGGAGCAAGGGTAGCAGACAGAAGGCTCTATTTTTGGAAACTGCAAGAAAACAATACACCCAGGTATATAGCAGGAGAAGAGAAGTGGGGGATTCAAATGAGCAGTTTCTCACACATTCTTTTTCTCCCTGTCACTTATAATTTCTGCCTAGCAGATAGAATTTTATTTCCTTGAGAAAATTATACCTCTCTCCCTTGCTCATTGGATCATTGTCATTTAATATGACAATCCTTTTTCTTTTCTTTTTTCCTCCCCCTACTTGCTTTTAAGAAGCAAATCCAGCTTCTGTCCAACACACCACTTTGCAAGCAATGCCCTGTACTTGATATTTGAAGGGGAAAGCGACGCATAACAGACAGACACACAAGAAATAGAACTTGCTCGTAGCTCCAGGCAACCATGAACCTGGATGCTGGAGGATCCAGGATGGACAAAGGGAAGTTCCTTCTTCTCATAGCTTGTAGTTAAACTATAAATTCCACTCCCACAAGAGGTAGTGATGGTTGCCAACTTGGAAGAGGTTTAGATGACTTTGTGGAGGATGAGGCTATCAGTCATCATGTTTCTATAAGTGTTGGAAGCCACCCAGAGTGACTGGGGCAACCCACCCAGATGGGTGGGGTATAAATAATAAAATTATCATCATCATCATACCTATGATGGCTACATTCTCCTACTCCTGCACAAATGGGGAATTGCCTTTACGACCCAGGTGGCGCTGTGGTTAAACCACTGAGCCTAGGGTTTGCTGATCAGAAGGTCGGCGGTTCGAATCCCTGTGACGGGGTGAGCTCCCGTTGCTTGGTCCCAGCTCCTGCCAACCTAGCAGTTCGAAAGCACGTCAAAATGCAAGTAGATAAATAGGGACCGCTACAGCGGGAAGGTAAACGGCGTTTCCGTGCGCTGCTCTGGTTCTCCAGAAACGGCTTTGTCATGCTGGCCACATGACCTGGAAGCTGTATGTTGGCTCCCTTGGCCAATAACACGAGATGAGCACCACAACCCCAGAGTCGGTCACGACTGGACCTAATGGTCAGGGGTCCCTTTACCTTTACCTTAACAAGGATGTTAGACTAGATGTACCTTTGGCTTGATCCTGCAGTGTTCTTCTTATGGTCTTAACTTTGAAATGATTTAGCTGTGGGGATAATTTCTACTGTATATGTTTTTAAAAGGTTTCTATTGCTTTTACTGCTTCCTTGTTTGCTGCCCTGGGCTTCTTTGGGAGGAAAGGCGGGAAAAAACAGTAATGAATAAATAAAATAGTCATTCCCAAGCAGGACCCAAGCATATGAGCACTCTCCCCTCCGGGAAGCATGACTGCTTCCAGCCATAGAGAATGCTCAGCCACCATGGCTAGCAACCATTGATAGTCATCTGCTCCCCAAGGACTCTGGGTCTAATCCATCAAAACTCTTTGTATGTTTTGAACACACTGACTTGAGAATAAGCCCCACTGAGCTGAGTGAGATTTATTTCCAAGTAAGCATTGGATTACGTTTTAGGCTGCATTACAGCCATTACCGTCAGGCCTACCATAACATGGCAACAGCAGATAACTGCTGTTAAAAGGTAAAGGTAAAGGGACCCCTGACAGTTAAGTCCAGTCGCGAACGACTCTGGGGTTGTGGCGCTCATCTCGCTTTACTGGCTGAGGGAGCCGGCGTACAGCTTCCGGGTCATGTGGCCAGCATGACTAAGCTGCTTCTGGCGAACCAGAGCAGCGCACAGAAATGCCATTTACCTTCCCGCCAGAGTGGTACCTATTTATCTACGGCGTATAAGACGACTGGGCGTATAAGACAACCCCCAAGTTTTCCAGTTAAAATATAGAGTTTGGGGTATACCCGCCGTATAAGAAATACGACCCGGCGTATAAGACGACCCCTGACTTCTGAGAAGATTTTCCTGGGTTAAAAAGTAATCTTATACGTACTTGCACTTTGACGTGCTTTCGAACTGCTAGGTTGGCAGGAGCTGGGACTGAGCAACGGGAGCTCACTCCGTCACGGGGATTCGAACTGCCGACCTTCTGATCAGCTAGCCCTAGGCTCTGTGGTTTTAGACCACAGCTTAGACAGACAGTAGCTTAATTGGGACCTTTTAATGATCAGATTGAATTCTGATTGAATTCTGTTCATGGCTTGGATGGTTTAAAATTGCATTTTCATTATTTTATATCAACATCCATGGGGTCCCTCTGGGTTAGAAAAATATGGTAAATTAAATCAATAAAGTAAACACATTACCAGCACAATGCATGAATTGCTGCCTGATCATTCCCTTCAGCCAGACAGTGTGGTCTCTCACTGCTCTCAGAAGTCCCTCTGGTTGTTCATTATCTTTAATGAGCTGAGGTGTCTAGGAGGGAGCTCTGCATGCCAGGTACACTTGGGCCAACATCCAGTGTTTGGCAGAATAAAGGCTGGCAAAGGGAGCTTTGGCTTTACAACATTCTGATACGATGCCAACTTACAAACACAATGCATTTCATTACCCTACTTTTCCATGCCTTGTTGTTCTTGAATTTCCAAAGCTCTGTTATTGTGCTGCTGCTAACATCCTTGTGTCTGCTGGCCCTTTTTGGGGAGCCATATTTTGTTCCTTCGTTCCTTGTTCCTCTCTGCCCAAGTGCCTGGTCCCTCTGGATCCACACTGCAAGGGCAATTGTTGTGAGTGCTGAGTGTGTAGGCGCTAGGGAGGCACCAATCGGTCCGTTTCAGTTTCTGCCCATTTTTCATTTTTCCAACCTTGTGTTGAGTTCTCCACATTTTGCAATGCTGTAGTTTTCAAACTCCTCACGAAACGTCACCCGCATTTTAGGATGAAATTTCTCCTAATATACACAAGTTGGCATGCATCTATGCCCGCTACACACATTTTTGCAGAGCCAGTTCCCCAAATACAATGCATTTCTGCATGTTGCTTTCACTAATATATTCAGCTAGAAGCATATATTAGCCCATTTTGGGCATTTTTGTACTTACTGGGGAACTGCATTGAGAATTTCAAATTTCGAAGGATGCCTGTGCTTCAGTTCTCATACTGTTTGGGAAATTATGCATTAGGTGGTTTTGCATTTAAATGAAAGCAGAGTTGAGCTTCTCCCCCATCCCTAGTAGGTGCCCACCCACACCTACAAGCCTACTAAATCAATGCATATCCAAGTTGCATTTGGCTTAAATCCAAATCCATTGGTCCAAGCTACACATTACATGAGCAATTGAGTCTTCTCCTCACATTAAATTATTTATGAATTGCAACCACCCAGTTTGGTTAGATGAGCAGTGCTGGGGTAAGGGGTGCATAACTGTTTCTTTGCCATATTTTCTGATCCAAATTAGCCTTTGCAGGGAAAAATCCATGTCTCAACTGTACTAACGATACTAAGAGATCTGCAGCTTGAAACTGGGGTGGGGGTGGGGAGAGAGAGTTCTGCAAGAGGATCGTGGAGCAGACCCCCCTGGGAAGTTGTGGGCTCTGCTTCATGGGAGGTTTTTAAGCAGAGATTGGGTGGTCATCTGTCTTGGGTGCTTGGGTGTTCCTGTGTAACATATAGTTTGCCTATTTGTTATAGGTGAGTGGTCACTTGGTGTGATGCCCACAATGGTTCTGTTATTCTGTCGCTATGTCTGTATGATGTGCACGCTACAGATCTCCTCTCAGTTTTAGGGCTTCAGAATATTATCCATAATTTCCTTTCCTTGCCTAGGAAACTGATTAAGGTTTCAGGTGGGAGGGTTTGTTCACAGTGGTGCCAATTAACACATTTTGCTTGAGAACAATTTTTGAAATATTCGCTGCTCATCTCAGAGAGGTCGTGTGCGGGAGGGAATCAATTTCCCTTAATGATGTTTTCCTTCCTTTGATGTCTGGACTGTAGAGTAGACACACTGCTCTCACCAAGTATGAGAACAAACAATGAGGTATGCCAAGAATCATAGAGTTGGAAGAGACCACAAGGGCCATCCAGTCCAACCCCCTGCCAAGCAGGAAACACCATCAAAGCATTCTTGACATATGCCTGTCAAGCCTCTGCTTAAAGACCTCCAAAGAAGGAGACTCCACCACACTCCTTGGTAGCAAATTCCACTGCCAAACAGCTCTTACTGTCAGGAAGTTCTTCCTAATGTTTAGGTGGAATCTTCTTTCTTGTAGTTTGAATCCATTGCTCCGTGTCCACTTCTCTGGAGCAGCAGAAAACCACCTTTCTCCCTCCTCTATATGACATCCTTTTATATATTTGAACATGGCTATCATATCACCCCTTAACCTTCTCTTCTCCAGGCTAAACATACCCAGTTCCCTAAGCCGTTGCTCATAAGGCATCATTTCCAGGCCTTTGATCATTTTGGTTGCCCTCTTCTGGATACGTTCCAGCTTGTCAGTATCCTTCTTGAACTGTGGTGCCCAGAACTGGACACAGTATTCCAGGTGAGGTCTGACCAGAGCGGAATACAGTGGTACTATTACTTCCCTTGATCTAGATGCTATACTCCTATTGATGCAGCCCAGAATTGCATTGGCTTTTTTAGATGCTGCATCACACCGTTGACTCGTGTCAAGTTTGTGGTCTACCAAGACTCCTAGATCCTTTTCACATGTACTGCTCTCAAGCCAGGTGTCACCCATCCTGTATTTGTGCCTTTCCTTTTTTTGCCCAAGTGTAGTACTTTACATCTCTCCCTGTTAAAATTCATCTTGTTTGCTTTGGCCCAGTTGTCTAATCTGTTAAGTTCATTTTGATGTGTGATCCTGTCCTCTGGGATATTAGCCACCCCTCCCAATTTGGTGTCATCTGCAGACTTGCTCAGGATGCCCTGAGAAGATATGGCAGTGGTTAGATGGCCCCGACTGCCAAAGAAAGGGTGTGTCAGGAAGAGGAGCTTTCAAATTGCAGCCAGAAAGAAGTAGAAAAGTATTTGGGAGACACACTCAGAAACATAAATTGCAACATTCCCTGCTAGTGGTAAGGAAATGGTATTCATGGCAGCCATACTCCTGAATGCATTTCATTTCATATAATACCACACCACTCACTGCCACTGGTGCCATACCCTTGGTAATCAGGAGATGCGTTACTTATGGAAGGGGTGGGTTGGGAACTTTCTTATCCCAAAGACCACATTGCTTTGTGTGCAGCCTTCTGGGTGATATATGCTAGGGTGGGAGGGAAAAGAAAGCTAAATTGCATACAAAAATGTGCATATTAGGTGAAGGTTGCACTATAATGCTAAATAATTTCCATGAAGACTTTTTCTTTTAAAAAAAATGCAAAGAGATACAGAAATGTGAAAAACCAAATTGAAGATAGGAAAGATTAGAAACAGAAATGGACAGATTTGTCCATCCCTACCCTCAACTTCACAGGAGTGGGATCACATTAAGAAGGAGGAAATACAGTGGTACCTCGGTTTATGAACACAATTGGTTCCGGAAGTCTGTTCATAAACTGAAGTGTTCATAAACTGAAGCAAACTTTCCCATTGAAAGTAATGGAAAGTGGATTAATCCGTTCCAGACGGGTCCGTGGAGTACTCAACCTGAAGCGTACTTAACCCAAAGCATGGGTGTAATTGGTTCCGGAAGTCTGTTCATAAACTGAAGTGAACTTTCCCATTGAAAGTAATGGAAAGTGAATTAATCCGTTCCAGAGGGGTCCGCGGCGTTCGTAAACCGAAAATTCGTAAACCGAGGTGTTCATAAACCGAGGTTCCACTGTAGTCATGTGTGTGAGGTGGATCTTTGTCAAAGTTTCCATGGAGTTCCAATGTGAATATTTCCGAGAGTGTTCATTGCCATGCCTTGGGGAGAATCTGTAGATTTGGGTTTCTCTCAGTTTCTCATTTTTCCAGTATTCAGCTCTGCACATTTCCACAACAGTTTGCATTTTTTAAACAACAACAAAAGTCCTCACGAAAATCCATCAACATCTTAGTGTGAATTTCTACCAATATACTCATGATTGTAGGTAATTTTGCCTAATATACACATTTCTGCAAAGCCCTTCCCCTTAATATAGCACTTTGAAAAATACTACATAAGCATCTTATGTACATTTAACCCTAGTATATGTATTTTTGCACGTATTGCATGCCTTGGGAACTGCATTGCAATATTCAAAGAAGTGCAAATTTTGAAGGGTGGCTGTGTTTTTGGTTCATGTATTGTTTCAGAAAGTGCAAATTGGGTACGCTCACCTGTTAATGTGAAGTGAATCTGATTTCTCCTCCTTCACTGCTTGCTGCCCATGATAAGCTGTTCACAATGGTCTGAATGCAAGGGAGGAATATAAATAGCTATCCCATCCTTCAACATGTGGGAATCATATAATCAGTACCCCTGTTTCCCCCAAAAGCAAATGGTTTGAGGTGCTGCAGATTTCAGAATGGCATTTTCAGTGATTTAGTTGGACACAAAAATAACATGGAGAAAATACCTCGTAGTTTCCAATGTCTGTGGCAAGGGTCACAACTATACCATTTGCACCAATATAGATGTACACACACACACACACACACACACACACAGAGAGAGAGAGAGAGAGAGAGAGAGAGAGAGAGAGAGAGAGAGAGAGAGAGATTTGATGTTTCCATGGAGACAGAAAACAAAAATAAGAATATGAAAGTCTCTTATATCACTTACCTCTCTTTTAAAAAACCCTGAATTTCTTTGCATCCTTTTCACATCTGAATACGAAAAGACAAATTTGTGTTATTAGTTATTGTTAGTTGATAAAATGAACATATTTATTGTCTACCTATTCATTGCAGGGGGAGCTTTGAAACCTCTGGATATAAAATGCCACAGTCATCTTGTGAGGACTGTACCACATCAGTTTTCATGTATGAAACCATTTGTTTTGCAGGTTTGAAAAGGCTGTTCCAGATATATATATATATATATATATATATATATATATATAGAGAGAGAGAGAGAGAGAGAGAGAGAGAGAGAGAGAGAGAGAGAGAGAGAGAACCATGTAGCAGAAGAATCCACATAGCCTAGGCTTCTCTCATGTTAATAGAAAAGTCACTTGTTTGCAGAATTAACACAAGGATAGGCCTTTATTGGTGAAAGGGCAGGAATCTGTATATAACCAGAAGTAGAAATTACAAGAACTGTGGGAAAGTACATGTTTTACCTGCAGAAGATCACAAGTTCAATCCCTGTCTTCCCCAACAAATAGGAACATATGAGGGTGCATTGTACCAAGTCAGACCATTGGTCCAATTTGCTCAATATATAATAATAATAATTAATAATAATAATTTATTATTTATGCCCCACCCATCTGCCTGGGTTTCCCCAGCCACTCTGGGCGGCTTCCAACAGAAATATTAAAATACAATAATTTATTAAGCATTAAAAGCTTCCCTAAACAGGGCTGACTTCAGGTGTCCTCTAAATGTCATAGTTGTTTTTCTCTTTGACCTCTGGTGGGAGGGCATTCCACAGGGTGGGTGCCACTACCGAGAAGGCCCTCTGCCTGGTTCCCTGTAACTTGGCTTCTCGCAGCGAGGGAACCGCCAGAAGGCCCTCGGTACTGGATCTCAGTGTCCGGGCAGAACAATGGGGGTGGAGATGCTCCTTCAGATATACTGGAGCGAGGCCGTTTAGGGCTTTAAAGGTCAGCACCAACACTTTGAATTGTGCTCGGAAATGTACTGGGAGCCGATGTAGGTCTTTCAAGACCGGTGTTATGTGGTCTCAGCAGCTGCTCCCAGTCATCAGTCTAGCTGCCGCATTATGGATTAGTTGTAGTTTCCGAGTCACCTTCAAAGGTAGCCCCACGTAGAGCGCATTGCAGTAGTCCAAGCGGGAGATAAGCGAGAGAGGAATGGAAGGATCCGTCAACTTTGGTTCTCTCAGCTTCTCATTATTATCCATAATTCATGGAAGATTTTGAGCATTTTTATGCAAAATTCTCCAACTAAACTCCTTTTATATGCAATTTTGACAAGTGCACACTTTTTTTGCAAGCAGTTTTTGGTAGTATCATGCGTTTTTGTATATTATTTGTACAAATATATTCATTTTTATGCACACTTTCCCCGAACATACGCATTTTGTGAACGTTGATTGGAGAAATTCTGTGAGTTTCAAATGATGGCTGTGTTTTGCTTCTCATATCCCCCCCCCCAAAAGTGTGAATCTGATAAATATGGCTTTAAATGCAACATAAGTAAAATTTCTTCTGATCTCTAATTGTCTAGGCTGACTTGCACTGACTTTCCAGGATTTCAGACTGAAAATTTTACACAGGAAATGTCAGGCATCGAGCCTGGGACCGTCTGCATACAAAGCAGATGAGCAATAGCCCTTAACAAGTGATGGGAAATTTCTCTGCCAAGACCCTGGAGAGCTGCTGCTAGTCAGAGCAGACAATACTGGGCTAGACAGATCAACTGTCTGATTCAGTGTAAGGCAAATCCAGACAGTAAGGGGTGGTGGTGCTTTGTGCAATGGCTGGGAATTAATTTCTAAAGTGGAATGCAATGGTAGCTCAGAAGCGGTAGGCTATGAGACTGACTGGGAATTTCCTCCTCCTTATCATAGGTGTATGAAACTTAGCAGTGATTTCACTCTGGCACAGTGGTCCTCTTGGGCCAGTGTGTGCAACATCTTAAGCTACTCCAGCTGCAAGCAAAGGGATTTGCGAAGTTCTCGTTCTCTTTCCTTCTCCCTTTTTCAGTCTCTCTCCTTCTGCCTATCTCTTCTCTCTACAAAGGAAGCATTAGCTGTGCTCTTTCATCTCGCCTAGACTAAATGGCAAGAGCACTATGGCAACTAAGACATTTCCCATCTGTCAGCGGTTACTGAACCTCAACAGCTGTCGACAGTGAGGGCTTCACTTTCTGTTTTTAGCTATGTGGACATAAAAAGGGGACAAAACTATGCTTTAAGCCATAGCTGCCAAGTTATCCCTTTTTTACAGGGATTTTCCCTTATGCTGAATAGGCTTCCTCGCGAGAAAAGCGAAAACTTGGCAGCTATGTTTAAGCCCCAGCTGGAGCAGGAGGAAGCCTGTGATGTGCAGCCACAACTCAAGAAGGTGTTTGTGCAAAAGAAGAGGAGGAGGAGACACCCCTCCCCAAAACTCCCAGTACTTCTGGGAAGGTACCTGAAATGTACTCGGAGTCGAGAGTGAATTTCATGCTCTTTATTCAGCTCATAGTCATCAAGGAGAAGAGGAGAAGAAGAATGGCTCTTTTCCCAAAACCATCTGCTTATATACATTATTTACACAATGGGCCTTGCGTGATTGGCTACTTCAGGGCTACACCTGTGGGCCAATTATATTGTGGATTGACTTCTGCCTGCAGCCTGATTGGCTGCTCCTACAGGCCAATCAGGTAGCAGATTCACTTCTGCCCGCCGCCTGATTGGCTGCTCCAGCAGGCCAATCAGGTTGCGGATTCACTTCCACCTGGAGTTGGATTGGGTAGCTCCCGCTGTTTCTGAATCCTATTGTTCTAGGATTCAGCTCCGTACATAACACCCCTCCCCTCTAAGTTCCAGTCCTGCCCGGGAAGTTGCATTCGTAGTCCCCAAGGTCTGCTGGCCGCCTCCGTGTGCGTTGTGGCCTGGGGTGTTCCTTGGTCAGGGGTTCTGGTTCTGGCTCATGTTCCGAGGCTGCTGGCTGTGCCGGGGCTGTCTGGTCTGGCACCACTGAACCACTAGGTTGTGGCTCTGGTTCCGGTGTCCTTCCAGCCTCGGGGCGCCCCTCTGTGCCTACTGCTTCTGCTTCTGCTTCCCCTGCCCACCCCTCTCGCTCTACAGGCCTCACTGCCCTGCTGTCCCCTTGGGACCCCTCTGTCCCGCTCTCCTCCCGGGTTCCTCCTGGGAATCGTCGCCGTAGCTGGTCGCAGTGGCGGCGCCAACATTGCCCCCCTTCCGTTAGTACCTCGTACGACACGGGACCGGTCACCTTGGTGACTGTGGCGGGTACCCATGCTGGGCCTGCCCCAAAATTCTTTGCGTACACTGCGTCCTGGGCCACAAATGTCCGGGGGTTCCTGCCTTTCCCCACCACTACCTCATCCTGAGCTCTGTCGGGGTGAAGTCGGTCCAGTCTAGTTGCAAGGCGCCGGCCCATTAGTAGTTCAGCTGGGCTCCGGCCCGTCGTTGTGCTTGGGGTGCTGTGCTGTGCTAGAAGAAATGCGGCAAGGCGGTATTCCCAGTCCCCTTGTGTCATGCGGCGGAGGCTGTCCTTGGTGGTCCGCACCATGCGCTCCGCTTGGCCATTGGTGGCAGGGTGGAATGGTGCTGAGCGGATGTGGCGGATGGCGTTCTGCGCTGTGAAGGTCTGGAACTCCTCTGACGTGAATGCGGTTCCATTGTCCGAGACGAGGGTGTCAGGGAGCCCGTGGGTTGCAAAAAGCTTACGTAGTACCCGGATGGCTGCCGCCGTAGAAGTGGACGGTACCAGTGCGACCTCCAGCCATTTGGTGTAGGAATCCACCACTATGAAGAATGTTTTTCCCTGGAAGGGTCCAGCGAAGTCCACGTGCAAGCGTGACCATGGATGTCGGGCGGACTCCCAGGGCTGGACTGGGGCCCTTGGGGGATCCGGGCGGGATTCTTGGCAGGTCTGGCAGTGTTGGACCCAGGCCTCTATCTCTCTGTCAATCCCCGGCCACCACACATAACTCCTGGCAAGGGCCTTCATCCTCACTACCCCTGGGTGTGTCTCGTGTAGGGCTGTGAGGACCCTTTTGCGGAGGGGCTGGGGAACAACAACCCTGCTTCCCCATAACAGGCACCCCTTGTGGGCCGACAGTTCATGTTTGCGGTTTGTGTAGCCAGCGAATTCTGGACCGGGGCTGCTGCTGGGCCATCCTCGCCACACCCAGTCCAGGACTCGGGAGATGACCCTATCTTTTGTGGAATGGTGCGCAACTTCTTGTGCCTGAATGGGTCGGTCGGGAAGCAGCTCCAGGGTCATAACCTCTTGCGCAGGCGCTGGGTCGGGGCCTGTTTCTGGTAGTGGTAGCCTGCTGAGGGCGTCTGCGTGGCCCATCGCCTTCCCAGGGCGGTGGATTAGTGCATACTGGTAGCCGGCAAGGAAAATTGACCACCTGAGGACACGTGGAGACAACACTTGGGGGGTCTGCTTCTCGGGGGCAAACAGGCCAAGCAACGGCTTGTGGTCAGTCACTATGGTAAAGGGCCGCCCGTACAAGAAATCATGGAATTTTTTTACGCCCTTCACGATTGCCAGACCCTCCTTGTCAATCTGTGAGTAGTTTCGTTCGGCTGCAGCAAGCGTCTGGGAGAAGTATGCCACCGGCACCTCTCTTCCATCCGGGAGTTGGTGTCCCAGGACAGCGCCGATGCCATAGGGAGAGGCGTCGCATGCCAGCACCACTGGCAGCCTCTCGTCGAAGTGTGCCAAGACCGAGTTCGAGACGAGCAAGTCCTTGACTGCCTGGAATGCGGCCCTTTGTCGCTGGCCCCACACCCAAGGGGCCCTTTTATCTAGGAGTCTGTGTAGGGGCTCCGCTACCGCTGCCTTATGCGGAAGAAAGGCATGGTAAAAGTTCAATAGTCCCAAGAATGACTGAAGTTCGGGCTTGCTCTTGGGCGCTGGGGCCTCACAAATGGCCCGTACCTTGTCACCGGTTGGATGGACCCCTTCTGCGTCCACCTTAAATCCCAGAAAGTCCACCTGCGGCACTCCCAGTAAACACTTTTCCCGCTTCACCTTGAGGCCCGCCGTCTGGAAACGGTGCAGGACGGAGCGGAGGCGGTCCTCAAATTCCTCTGGTGTGGGCCCGGCGATCAGTACATCATCGAAGAAGGGGGTGACGCCAGGAATCCCTTTAAGGAGAGAGTCCATTAGATTCTGGAATATGCCTGGTGCCACGCTAACGCCAAATTGCAGCCGCTTTACTCTGAATGCCCCTCTGTGCGTCACAATCGTCTGAGCCTCTGCTGTGGCTTCGTCCACAGGCAACTGTTGATACGCTTGGGCCAAGTCCAGTTTGCCAAAGATTTTTGACCCAGCCAGGGTGGCGAGGACATGGCTGACCACTGGCACTGGGTATGCATGGGCCGTGAGAGCCTTGTTTATGGTGCATTTGTAGTCTGCACAGATGCGGACCGAACCGTTAGGCTTGACGGGTGTGACAATTGGAGTTTCCCAGGGGGCGTTGGGCACCGGCTCCAGCACTCCTTGCTCCACGAGTCGGTCCAATTCCTCGTCTATGCGGGGTTTCAGGGCGAACGGGACCCGGCGGGCCTTGTGCCTGATGGGTCGTACAGCGGGGTCTAGCTGTAGGGCAATGGGGGGTCCTGTATATCGTCCCAATGCCCCATCGAAAACCCCTGGAAACTCTTTGCATATGGCGTCCACGTCCACTTGTAAGCTAGTGCGGTTCACCCCGGTAACGGCTAGCCCCAGAGGTCCAAACCATGCCAGTCCCAGTAAGCTAACGTAGGGGCCCTTAACTACCAGCAAGTCCAATTGTTGCTTTCGCCCTCGATATTGCACCCTGAAGGTCCCCACCCCCATTGTAGGGACCTTACGTTTCTGGAAGTCCCGGAGGGTGAATGGGGCCGGCCTTAGTTTGGGACCCCCATTAGGGCACAGTTCCCTTAATGTTCGGGCCGAGATTATGGATAGAGTTGAACCCGTGTCCAGCTCCATGCGGCATGGGGCTCCCTCTATCTGTACCTCTATATAAATTTTCTCTGTGCTGGGATGGGGCAACTGGAATACCTGGTAGTCCGTGATCTCCGTCGAGTTGCCTTGGTGCATGGTGCCGTGTGACCTGGGGCTCCTGGGTCGGTCATCTGATGCTTGTCGACGGGTGAGTCGAGCCCGACACACCCGGGCGATGTGTCCCAATTTTCTGCACTGCCTGCACTCTGCGTTGCGGAAACGACAGGTCCTCCTCTCGTGGTTCTCCCCGCAGCTTGCACAGTTCCCTCCTTCTCGTCGAGGCTGCTGTGGTGTGTGTGCTGCTTGAGTGCGCCGCTGTACTCGGTGTACTTCCTCCCTGTCAGATTCGGATTCGTCGGTGAGGTCTTCGTGGTAGACCCTCGGTTGGGATGGCGGGGCCGGTCGTGCCTCTTGCGTTGACCTCTCGGCGGCTTCGGTTGCCAGGGCTTCCTCCAGAGCAATCTGGAACGTGAGGTCTTTTTTGGCATAGAGGCGTCGTTGCAACATCTCGTCCCTCAGGCCACCGACGAGGCGGTCACGAAGCATGTTCTCCAACTCTGAGAAGTTGCATAGCCGGGCGGCTTGGCGGAGGGAGGTCACAAACCCAGTTATGGTTTCCCCCGGGGCTTGCCGCTTTGCGTAGAAGGCATTTCGGCAAGCTACCACCGAGGGCTGTGGTGAGAAGTGCTCCTTCAGCCGTTCCATTATTGTTTTGTACGAGACGGTAGCGACATCTCTAGGTGCAAGGAGAGCCCGGGCGATTTCAAACGTCTCCTCTCCACAGACGCTGAAGAATGTCGCCCTCTTCATGGCATCGTTGGTGACTTCTTTCGCTTGCAGGAGGAAGTTGAAACGGGCAGCGTACCCTTCCCAGTCTCCTGATGCTGGTTTGAATGGCGAGAAGCTGCTGTCGGTTGCCATTCTGGGTTCCTTGGGTCCTGGAGCTGAAGCCTGGATGCACGGTGCGATGCAGCGGTGCAGCAGGTGGCGGTGCTGCGGTGCAGTGCGTGGTGGCGGTCAGCTCAGCAGGATCCCACCTTCGTCGCCAGTGAAATGTACTCGGAGTCGAGAGTGAATTTCATGCTCTTTATTCAGCTCATAGTCATCAAGGAGAAGAGGAGAAGAAGAATGGCTCTTTTCCCAAAACCATCTGCTTATATACATTATTTACACAATGGGCCTTGCGTGATTGGCTACTTCAGGGCTACACCTGTGGGCCAATTATATTGTGGATTGACTTCTGCCTGCAGCCTGATTGGCTGCTCCTACAGGCCAATCAGGTAGCAGATTCACTTCTGCCCGCCGCCTGATTGGCTGCTCCAGCAGGCCAATCAGGTTGCGGATTCACTTCCACCTGGAGTTGGATTGGGTAGCTCCCGCTGTTTCTGAATCCTATTGTTCTAGGATTCAGCTCCGTACATAACAGTACCCAACATGGCACCCTCCAGATATTGCTGAACTCCCATCAGCCCCAGCCAGTATGGCCAATTGTGAAGGGATACTGAGAGTTTTAGTCACAGCAACATCTGGAGGGCAACACATTCCTGATCTTGAAGAACGGGACAATCTGCTCCTCCATTGTGCCTCTATTTTGCTCAGTGGCAGGCCAGATAGTTCCAGTACAGGACTGGGACACAGCTATGATTTCTCTAGCTGTTCTCTATATATATCCCAAGAGCGTTGGATAAGACATCCTTTTCAAACACAGTTAATATGTAAACATATTAAGCTGCCTCTTCCTGAATTGGCCTATCTAGACTAGTATTGTCGAGTCTGACAAGCACCAGCCCTCTAAAGACATCAGGCATCCCTGGCTAAGACACTTTTTAAATGGGATTGAATATGCATAGAAAATAGATATCCTCTCCGCCACTGACACTCATTGTAATGTCTTCCTCTACCCTCCCAGCAGCTGAGATGTAGATTGTAAGCTCTTTGGTACTGGGAGGGGACTGTCATTTTTTCCTAATGGAAAATGCCTTGTTGATATGTATGTAACGTTTGTACTGTTGAATAATGAATCTGAAGCCAGGCTTGCAGCATACCTTTATGAAAGGTCCCCAAATTTAAAGTAGACTGAAATTATCATATAGAATTTACCAGTTGATTACTCTAAAGAATAGCCACAAAACATTTCCTGGGAAATTGCTCAAATTTCAAGGGGGGGTGCCCACCACAGGTTGCCCTTTCTTTTGTGCAGTTAACTCTTTGCAGTAACCTTCCCCAACCCAATACTGTCCAGATGGTTTAGACTACAACTCCCATCAGCCATTGGCTATGCTGGCTGCAGCTAATGATAACTGTTGCTTGAAGCATATGGAGGGTACCAGGTTGGAAGAAGGCTGCTTTATAGCCCAGGTATGTAAAATAAGAGACCCAGCCATTACTAACAAACAATTGAAAAGCGTCTACAGTGGTACCTCTGGTTGCGAACGGGATCCATCCCGGAGGCCCGTTCACAACCTGAAAAGGTCGCATCCTGAGCGCCACGCCTGCGCAGGCGTGTGACGTAATATGTCACTTCTGCGCATGCGCAAAGCGCGATTTGGCACTCCTGCGTATGCGCGCAGGTCACGGACACGCCGAACCCGGAAATAACCTGTTCCGGGACTTCCGGGTTCGGCGCGCCCGTATCCCGAAAAGACGCATCCTGAAGTGGATGTAACATGAGGTATGACTGTACACTAATGCGCTTAATGGTATTGACTGAACTTTGAATCAAGACACTAAAATCATTTTTCACTGGTGTGCAGCAAAGAGCGAGAGGAAGCTCCAGTGATTCAAATCAAATCAAATTTTATTAAGCGGTCACAGACCAAAACGACTCATACAACTGATCAAAGAAGGATAACACAGGGATAAACAGAGGACAATTTCAATACAAATTAGGCCATGACAACACTGTAAAGGACATAAATAAAACTAAATATTCGCATTCGCCTGCGTATTGACATTGGAAAACTCATGTTTCCTGCGTCTAATAGCAGCTACGCAGAATTTGGCAACATTGATCATAATTTCAGGGACCTTATCTTCTACCAAGGCTCTCAAACGTTGGGATTCTGGTTCATTTTTAAGCTTTTGTAAGGCTGGGGCGATAAAGGTCCAGCGTAGATCCTCGTAGAGACTGCAGTGCAGCAATACAGGCAAATTTGTTTCCACTTCCGATGAGCCACATGGGCAAACACGTGACTCATATGGTTTACCCTCATATCTACCTAGCAACAGTGCAGAGGGCAACACATTAAATCTGGCCAAGGTAAAAAATGTCTATACTTGGGTATTTGCAATTTTGCCAGGTAATTTGCGAATGAGAACCCTCTCCCAAAATCTCAAGCTCCAGTGGTTAGTGCTTCCTCTCTATTTTTGCTTCCTTGTTTAAGATCCTAAGAGGGAACTCATGCCTTTCACTCACAGAGGCATGAGCTCTATACCCAGTGGCAACGGATGCCCACTGGAACTGGTAGAGGGGCCAACAGCAGGTGGGGCCACTGCCAATGACAGACAGAGCCAACCCACCCTAGTTTTGTCCCATCACCCTCCTACTGTGTTGTATGTGGGCAATGCTGAGGCTAAGGAGAAGGCAGCTGACAGGAAGTGCCGCCCATTGCTCTGGATGTCAGCAAGAAGGCAGGCTGGTGAGAGCTGGCTGAGGGTAGAGTGAGGTTGTTGGTGCAGCACCATGCTTACCCTAATGGACCAGCCTCCACCGTCGATAGTCTGTGTCTCTGACAGGGAAATGCATGACTTCTCTTTTTTAAAAAAATATATTTTTTATTAAACGTTTTATCAACACACATCAAAAAAAATACAAAATACAAGAATACAAGTACAAAAAAAACATCAAAATACAAAAATACAAGAATACAACAGAAAAAATATATCATCTCCAATCCAATTTAATATTCATTGTCTTCTGGCTTCCCCATTTCCCTACTATCTGATTTTCATTTTTATGAACTTCTGTAGCAGTTTCTAAATCATCTTTCTTACCCATAATATAATCCCTTTAACACTTCAAAATTTCATCTTTATATCATCTACCAAAATTTCTCCCTTTCAATCTTCTATTATCTCCCTATTGCCTTAACTTCTTTATTTTCCTGGATGTACAAAATCTAATTATCAAATACATTCCCTATATATATTTTAAATTTCTTCCAATCTTTTAAAACTTTGTCATTTGTTTGGTCCCGGAGTCTTCCTGTCAATTCTGCCAATTCCATATAGTCCATCATTTTCATTTGCCATTCCTGCACCGAAGGCAATTCCTCTTTTTTCCAGTATTTTGCTATTAGGATCCTAGCAGCTGTGGTGGCATACATAAACAAATTAACATCGTCCTTGGGAATTTCTTCCCCAATTATTCCAAGTAAAAAGGCTTCCGGTTTTTTCAAAAATGTGTTTTTAAACATCTTTTTCAATTCATTATAAATCATTTCCCAGAAGCCTTTTATCTTAGGGCATGTCCACCACATATGGTAGAATGAGCCAACATCCTGCTTACATTTCCAACATTTGTTGTCACTTTTGTGGTACATTTTAGCTAACTTGACCGGCGTCAAATACCATCTATACATCATTTTCATCAAGTTTTCCTTCAGCACAGTACAAGCCGTAAATTTCATACCCTTCTTCCACAATTTTTCCCACTCCGACATCATCACATTATGACCCAAATCCTTGGCCCATTCAATCATAACTGATTTTGTTTGCTCGTCTTTCAAATGCCATTCTAGCAACAAATTATACATTCTGGACAAATTCTTGTGATCTGTCTCTAATAATTCCGTTTCTAATTTCGATTTCTCTGATTGGAATCCTATTTTTTAATCTAACTTGAATGCTTCATTTATCTGCACATACTGAAACCAGTCACTCAGCCTATCTTTCAATTGTTCATATGGCCTTAACTTAAAGTGGTTTCCCACCTCCATCAGTATATCTTTGTATTTCAGCCTGTTCTCATCCATATTTGTCCTTTTAGGTTTCTTTGCCTCAAGTGGTGAGATCCACCTAGGAGTTTTTCTTTCCAACAAATCTTTATATCTAATCCAGACATTAAACAATGATTTCCTAATTATATGGCTTTTAAAACCTTTATGCAATTTTACTTTATCATACCATAAATATGCATGCCAACCAAATGCATTATCATGGCCCTCTAGGTCCAACAAGTCATCATTATCTAACAAGAACCATTCCTTCAACCAACAAAAAGCTGCGGCTTCAAAATAGATCTTTAAGTCTGGCAAGGAGAATCCTCCTCTTTCTTTTACATCAGTCAAAAGTTTATATTTAATCCTGGGTTTCTTCCCCTGCCAGACAAATTTAGACAATGTCTTCTGCCACTCTTGAAAGCATTTCATCTTGTCAACTATCGGTAGGGCCTGGAATAAAAACAACATTCTCGGCAATACATTCATTTTAACAGTTGCTATTCTACCCATTAAAGACAATTTCAACCTTGTCCATACTTCCAGATCTCTTTGGATTTATTTCCATAATTTCTCGTAATTATCTTTATACAAATTCAAATTTCTTGACGTCATATTAACTCCTAGGTATTTCACCTTTTTTACACACTTCAGTCCTGTGCAGTCCTCTATGTTCTGTCTCTCTTGCAATGTCAAGTTCTTATCTAATACTTTAGTTTTCCCTTTATTTAACTTAAAGCCTGCCACACTGCCAAACTCTTGAATTATCTGCAGTGCTCTCACCGCACTCTGTTCAGGGTTCTGCAAAGTCAGTACTAAATCGTCTGCAAAGGCTTTTAACTTATATTGTTTTGTACCCACTGTAATTCCTTTGACACCTTCATCGCTCCTTATCATATTCAGCAAAACCTCCAGGACAGAAATAAATAACAGGGGGAAGAGTGGGCACCCTTGTCTTGTTCCTTTCTCAATTCTTATCTCTTCTGAGACCACATTATTTATAATGATCTTAGCTCTTTGCTCAGAGTAGATACCATTAATCCCATTAACAAAGTTTTGGCCAACCTCCATTTTTGCAAAATTTCTTTTCATAAAAGTCCAAGAAATATTATCAAAAGCTTTTTCGGCATCCACAAAAATTAACATTGCTTTGGTGTTTATTTTCACTTCCAATCTCTCCAGAATGTCTATTATAATTCTTACATTGTCCTTCATATGTCTACCAGGCAGGAATCCTGCCTGATCTTTATGTATTAAGTCTTTCAACACCCTTTTCAATCTTGATGCCAGGATGCTAGCAAATATCTTATAATCCACATTTAATAAGGAGATTGGTCTATAATTCTTAACCTGAGTCTTATCCACATCCGGTTTTGGTATCAGAGAGATAAAAGCTTCTTTCCAAGTCTCTGGTGCTTTGCCCCCCCCCCCTAGAATCTCATTTGCTACCTCCATTAATGGTTGTGTCAACCAGTTTTTTAATGTTTTGTAGTACTTGGAGGTAAGTCCATCAGGTCCTGGGGCTTTGTCATTTTTCAACTCTTGAATTGCTGTCTCAACCTCTTGTCTTGTAATCAATCCATTCAGTAGGTTCTTTTGTTGTACTGGAATTTTCTGCAGTCCATTTTCCTTTATAAACTTCTCTATTCCATCTAAATCTTCTTTTTCCCTTTTATATAACTGTTTGTAATATTTTGTGAAGCATTTCCTTATCTCTGCAGG
This sequence comes from Zootoca vivipara, assembly GCF_963506605.1. Classification (NCBI taxonomy): domain Eukaryota; kingdom Metazoa; phylum Chordata; class Lepidosauria; order Squamata; family Lacertidae; genus Zootoca; species Zootoca vivipara. Next base: position 45,992,261 of record NC_083285.1, on the reverse strand, counting down.
GTTCTCAATAGATTTTCCTTCATCCATAATCTTTATAATTGTGTTCTCTTTTTGTCTTTTCTTCAATTGCCAGGCCAACAATTTCCCACATTTATTAGCCGATTCGAAAGATCTCTGCTTCATTCTTCTAATTTTCCATTCGAATTCCTCATTTATTATTTGGGAATACTGCACCTGCAAAGCTTTTATCTCTTTTTGAACTTCCTGACTTTTCGGATTGTCTCTCAATTTTTTTTCCTTTTCTTTCAATTTATCCAAAATAATTTCCTTCTTTTCATTTCTCCTCTTCTTCCAAATTGTATTCTGCTGAATCAAAAATCCTCTCATTACTGCTTTGCTGGCATCCCAAACCACTGTAATATTCGGTCCTTTATTCAAATTTAGTTCGAAATAATCTTTCAACATCTTCTGGGCCTTGTTATTTATCTGCTCATTTCTCAATAAAGAGTCATTCATCCTCCATCTAAAAGAACCCTGCAGATACTGTTTTAACTCCATTAAAACTGCGTTGTGGTCTGAATAAGTTCTGGGGCATATCTCGCTTTTTGTCACTTTTGGACATAAGTCCTTTGTAATCCAAATGTAGTCCAATCTACTTCCTGACTTTTGTGAGTCCGAAAAGAAAGTGAACTCTTTTTCCAATGGATTTCTTAGCCTCCAAACATCCACTAAGTCAAAATTCTCCACCAAATCAAAGAATGTTTTTGGAAGCTTGCCATCATTAGATATTTTTTGTCTTTGAGTTCTATCCATCATAGTCGATACAGCCCCATTAAAATCTCCCATCATTATAATCTTATAATCCAAATAGTCCAACAACGCAGTATGTATGTTTTTGAAAAAGTCTGATTTAGCTTCATTTGGTGCATAAATTCCAAGTATCAAACATTTTTCGCCTTGCAAAGATATTTCCACTGCAATATATCTCCCTGCTTCATCCTTAAACAACAATTTAGGATTGTATTTTTCCTTTACGTAAATGACTACCCCTCTTTTCTTAACTTTATCAGCAGATATAAATTCTTGGCCCAATGAGAGAACTGCAAGTTGCCATTTTGATAGTTACACTGGAAGTGTGAAAGAAGAAGTATGAATTGTTGATGCTTCTATTCCTCCACACAGACGTGCCCAAGACTGCCCTAAGGAAATCAAGGGATGGGTTCATCTTTTTCCCTTCCAGTGTTCTGGTCTCTTGGGCCAAAGGGCCCTTAATGAGCATTGTGGCAGCACCAAATAGAAATGAGAGATGATAAAATTAGAGTCATAGAATTGTAGAGTTGGAAGGGACCAGACTGAGCTTTGCATTCTTTCCCCCCCTCTCCTAATTATGGAAAGGGGAAAAAAACATACTTGGAAGTACCTTGGAAGGCTGCAGAAGATCAAAAAGCTGCCATTTGGGGTACGCTTGTTTTTCCTAATCCTGACATCATGAGGTTAGACTGTTAAAGCCATTTCATCAGGCACGTTCCCTCCTCTTCTTTGAGGAGTGTTTGTGAGTGTCCTTTTGCTAGCTGTTACGAGACACTTTGAGACACTTTGTTTACCTCTGATCCTGGCTAATTGAGTGTGTGGATTTACGCCCATGAAAGGCCTTGTTCCAAACTGCCAAGAGCTCTGCATCATCATTTCTTATCTAACCATAACTGCAAGAAGACTGGAACAAAGTTACTTTAGGTTTTAGTACAATAAAGGCCATTACAGCCCCAGGTCAAACTGGTGCTCCCATGGCTTGACAATCTTATGTGCATTTATTCATACCTAATTTATGTAGTTCACAACAGAAAAATATAAAATGAGAACACATTGGCAGTAGGAAAGGGTAGGAAATTTGATTCGGTTTGCATATAAAGGTGAACCTACATAATGTACCGTACACATTCTGAAATAATTTGTGAACTGAGAAACAGCCATCCTTTAAAATCTGCACTTCTCTGAATTTTGTGGTGCTGTCATCCAGCCTGGCAAGGTATGCAAAAACGCATTACTAGCCTAAAGTGTGCATTAAATGTTTACATTAGTGAAAACAACACAAAAATACATTATGCGAAAGGAAATCGCTTGCGTTAGTCAGAACTGCATGCAAAAATGTGCTTATTTGGAGAAATCTGCACTAAAGTGCTGGTGAATTTCCACGAGGATCTTTTCATAAAAGAAGTTGTGTATCGCTGCAGAATGTGGAGAATTGTACCGTATTGGCCCGGATATAAGCTGCACCCGCAAATAAGCCACACCTTTAAAATTCATGGGGGGAGGGGAGAGAGAGAGAGAGAGAGAGAGAGAGAGAATACCCGAATGTAAGCGGCTCCCTTAAAATTCCGCAGGCACAATACACACAGTTCTGCTTTTCCCGTGCCTCGCATACTGAGCCACTGAGCAGTTTATCTCCTGGGGGGTGGCCTCCATGCGTGGCTGCCTGGCCCTGCACTCCCCCAAGTGCGTTCTTTCTGCTCCCTCCTCTCTCCTCCCCTCGCTTTGCCTTCTGCCTTTTGTAGTGCTCGGGTGTGCGGCTCCAGCATTGGGCTTTACACACACCCCATCCCATTCGTCCTACCCATAATTTTGGTGCACTACGCTCCGCGTTGCCTATTACACAGGGGTGTTATGGTTTAACCCCCCCCCCTCTTCTCCATTGCTTGTTGTTGCTGGAGCGCCTCCCCGCGAGGCACTGAAGCATCCGGTAGCATCGCAGTGTCCCTGCTGCCTTTGGTTAGCCTTTGTTGCCATGGTGAGCCATGAGGCTGGCGCCATTTTACTTGTGACCATGTGACTATCTCTGTGCTGCTGGCTTTTTTCCTTAACGCCGTAAGTGCAGTTTGTTTATATGAGAGCCAGTGTGGTGTAGTGGTTAAGAGCGATAGACTCGTAATCTGGGGAACCGGGTTCGCGCCTCCGCTCCTCCACATGCAGCTGCTGGGTGACCTTGGGCTAGTCACACTTCTCTGAAGTCTCTCAGCCTCACTCACCTCACAGAGTGTTTGTTGTGGGGGAGGAAGGGAAAGGAGATTGTTAGCCACTTTGAGACTCCTTAGGGCTGTGATAAAGCGGGATATCAAATCCAAACTCTTATAATGTTAGTGGGTCCTGGTATGCTTTCAGCACCTTTCCACCCCTTCCTCTCTTCCATTCGCTTGTTGTTGCCTGAACTCTTGAGCGCTTCACCACGAGGAGCTGGGGAGAGCGATACCTTTTTAAAATCCAATTTTTGTAAGGTCACGAACTTAAACCGCACTTTAACTTTTCACAATCGGAATTGGGGGGTGGTGGTGGAGTGCGGCTTATATTCAGGCCAATACGGTATTTGGAAAAAAATAGAATGTGAGTGAGCCAAAACTGACAAATCCATCTATTTCCATTTCCCTAATTAAAATCAGCAAAGTCACAAAACAACAGTAAAACTCTCCAGGAGCAGCAACAGTCATAATTCCATCACTTCTCAGAGACATTAATTAAACAATCCATTACGATGACAGCTCCTGCCAGAATTAATGAGGCTTTCATTTTTCCTTGGAACATTAATAAAGAGGTGAAGTGCCACACGTTTCCTGGCAGCTCACTCCAGAACGTAACATGAGATATAAAACCATTAAGCAAGCATAAGAAAAATCTAAAATTATGGATATACTGTACCTAGCAGCCTTGGTATTCTTAGAACCAGGACTGATTTCACCTGTTGTTAGCCATCAGCAAAAGTGCTGCTGCTGAATGATAATATCCGTCAGAATTTTCATTCATCGCATCACAAACCTGGTTGCATCCACAGTTGTTGATCGTCTTAAATTCATGATGACTTTTGCATTGGAACAAATAGGACGGTAACTTTCTTTGCCAGCAGGTAGTGGCTTGTACTACACGATCAAATTATCACGTACAGTGCTGTGACCAGAAGGCTGTCCCCAAGCAAAGGATATAAGCTGTAGCTCAAGAACGGATGTTAGTTGACAGTAGCCTGACTGCTCTGCAAGCCTGATTTGTTCACTAGGGATGCAGTCTAACACAATTCATTTGCCAGAATACACCCCAACCCCCCAGTCTTATACTACTAAGAAGAACCCAACAGTCTGTCTACTCTACCCTATACTTTGGTTTCCTGCCGTGGCCAGACAGAGGTTTTCAGGGAGTCCTCAAACAGGGCATGAAGGCAAAAGTTCATCCCTTATGTCTCATGCCAGCAGTTGCAATCTCAAGACCATGGAAATCACTGTTTGAAAACCCTTGTATTAAATGTTCTTTTGAGCTCCTACCAAGTCTATATTGCAAGGGTGCCGAATATTAGGCTCAGGGCCAAATGTGGTCCTCCAGGTCTCTCCATATGTCCCTTGAACCACTTCCCAGGCTGCACCCGATCCTCAACCACACACCCTCTTACAAGCCCATACACATTACTGACTGTGCTTTGCACCCTCTGTTAATGTTTTTGCCTGGCTGGAATGCCTGGTCCTTGAACCCCGATAACACCTTGCTTGCCTGGATGGAGGAGAGAGAGAGAGGTATGTGTGTCTGTGTAGAAACCAGCCTACCGCACAAAGCTACACAACCTGCTCTGTTCAATTTTACCTCTGGCCCCGCCCCCCATTGGCATGCAGCCTCTGGATTGCTGCCTAGGAGGGAATGTGGCCCTCACTCTGTCAAGGTTTCCTTGCTGTAGTGCTATGATTGTTGCATTTCCCATTCTGAGTACAGCATTGAAAACAGTTGCAAGGATGGTTTAAACACTACTCTGTTAATTAGGGAGTGCATGTATTGAAGCCTCATTGCACCAGTAGTGGCAGTTTTTGCAGAGATAATATTAAAATAAAAAAAAATGCATCAGGAGATCTGCTAAGATGAGAAAAAGAGTCCGGCTGAATCATACCAAATGACTATGTAGTCCAGCATCCTGTTCTCCACAATCACTAACCAGACGCCTCTGGAAAACCAATAAGCAGCCAAGGAGGTAGTTGGACAATTAGATGGCAAAGGAAATGATAACTAAATGACAGAGAAGTTTGAGTGACTTCTTTGCATTGATCTTCGCTGGAGAAGATAGCAACATCTAAACCACTTCCCCTCCACTCCCCAGGGAGCGTTCTATCTCCATAGGAGCATAGTAAATTAATTTATACTGAGTCAGAGCATTTGTCAATCTATCTACACTGGCTTGCAGTGGCTTTACACAGGATTGTCTACACTGGCTGGCAGCAGCTCTCCAGGATTTCAAACTGGGTCTTTTCCAGCACTACCTGAAGATGCTGTGGATTGAACCTGGGACCTTCTGCATGCGAAGCAGATGTTCTGCTACTGGGCTATAGCCCCTGAAGAACTAGAAGGTGACAACAGATTGAGTTGGCAATACTTTCACTCTTTCATTATCTTAATAGCCCAAACTCCTTCCTGCTTTGGTTGGATTTAAAGAATTCATTGCTGTTGTCCTGATGCTTTTAGCAATATGCTCTCCAAGTTTGTTCTCTCTCTCTTGTTTAAAGTGCCCTTTTGTCAATTACATACAGTATTTTGCCAGAATTATTGTGCTCCCTTTTATCCTCCTTGCTTAGTGAAGGTTTCAGCTTGTTGACATTTTGAAAAGGAACGTAAATATTTTAAAAGAAACCTGGCAGGTCTGGATTTGAATGCAACTAATGGGGGGCATATGTTAGATAGCCAGGCTAATAAGAACACTCATAGTTCTTCCCTATGGCAATGGACATTAAAGCCGAGTGGGATGAGTAGCTGCGTATGTTTCCTTTAGAAAAAGTATTAATTGTCTCTTCCTCAAACAGCACTTCTGTGATAAGGAAAGTGCCCCGTTGCACCTTCCTGGCTTAATTATAGAGACTTGAAACTGGGACCATGGAGCCTACGGTTGCTATGACAACTTCCATTCTCAAGCTTCCTACCACTCTCCCACACTTGTGGTGTGTGCAAGAAGAGAAGATGCAGATACAACAGTGATGACAATATAATTGGCCTGTTTACTTTCTTGTTCACAATGAGTATGAAAGTTCTTGGCCTCACCTGTTCCATGCTTAACTCCATCTAGCAGGGGGCAGGAAGCTATCCCATAACTCATAGGTTTTCAACCTTTTTGAGTCCACAGCTCCCTTGACCAACTACATTCTTTCTGCAGTACCCCTGTGGGGCTCAAGAGTCCGGTTATGTCACCCCTTGCCTACAGAGCCAGCAGCCCTTCATCAGTTTTTGAACACCCTCCCTAGTGGAGTGTTCCCTCAGCCTCCTCTCCTCCCCGCTATCCTTGGGAGTCCTCCAGGCAGCCACTGCTGCCACCCCTGGTCTCTGAGCTACCCACCCTGCTCTAAAGAGAGGCACCTCCTCAATAGTGCTCCACAGGAGCCTGGGAAGCACCCCCTGGACAGCCCCAGAGGTGCCATTTGCCTGGGCAGCGTGTAGCTAGAGCCGCTGCAACAAACAGCCATGCAAGCTTTTGGGAGGCAGAGATGCAAGAAGGCATCAAAGGAGGGAGAGAAGGAAAGAGGGACAGAGGCCAGTGTTGCCCAGAGCACCCCTGACCATCATTCATGGCACTCCAGGGTGCCACGGCACGCTGGTTGAAAACCACTGCCATAACCTCTGGTTATTCTGAAGTAAAGTCTGATGGTTATTGAGGTGTCTGGGAAGGAGGGTTGCCATAAATATGGATGCTCCAAAGAAGAGTTATTTGGAAAATGAAGGGCTTTAGGACATGGACTGTCAGGAGTGCAATCTAGACCAGGACTGAAGGAGAGCAAAGCAAGGAACTGCTGAACAGGAGTGAGGGATGCCAACACAGCGATAGCAGAGAAGAGAAGAATGCTTTCAGGTGTGTTTACCTTGCGGCAGGTATTGGGAGCATTTTTCAGCCCGATCTTCCAAAGGTCACACACCAGTAGCAAATGGGACCAGAGGCAAACATTTACAAATACAGTGGTACCTCTACTTACGAATAACTCTACTTACGAATGTTTCTACTTCTGAATGGAGCTCCATCTGCCATCTTGGATGCGGTTTAGATAGGATTTTTTCTACTTACGAATTTTTAGATAGGGTTGCTTCACGAATTTTTTCTCCCAATGCATTCCTATGGGATTCGACTTACAATTTTTTTCGACTTACAATTTTTTTCGACTTACAAATGTGCGTTCGGAACGCATTAAATTCGTAAGGAGAGGTACCACTGTAATTGGAGAATGGCTGTCTCCGTCATCTCCTGCTTTTGAGTTTCTTCTGGTGTACTGCTGTACTTCTATTATTTACAAGATTTGCAGAGACTGAATTAGAAGGGACAAACTTTGCTTAGCAGTGTGCCGCTACAAAACTATATACAAAACTGAAATTAAACAGAGACCCCTTAGTTCCTTTTCCTGCTGGTCTCACTCAGAACCGATTCTTCCCATGCAACCATTTACAAATCACTTCTAAACCACTTCTAAACCATTTCCTAAATCCTACTTACATTACGGTACACACCTGGAGACAAAGAGCTGGAGTCACATTTTCGTCGGATCCAACAAGGCAATACTCCTGCCTTTATAGGCTGAGCTTGCCCTACTTACCTAGCATAATATGCCACATCAGAAAGGCACAACTATTTGTTTGAACAGAAGCTAGAGCTGCCCTCCAATATGGAGTTGGTTGACTTGCAGAGGTTTTGGAGGCTGGGGCTCATATTCCAGGTTACTCTTGCATCATTCAAGTTGAGTGGCTTTGTTTGAAGTAACATTCCCTCTGACTTGGTTTGTACTGTAGGGAGAAATAGGAGTTATGCAGATTTACTGAGTAGGATGCCAAATGTCTTTATTAAAACAACAACAACAACAATGACTTGAGACATGAACTTAAGCAAAGCTCTGCTGGATCAGGCCAAAGGCCCATCTAGTCCAGCATCCATTGGCCAACCAGAGCCAGTCTCCTCACTTGTAATTCTTGACAGCTGGTTTTCAGAGTCATACTGCCTCTATCATTGGAGGTAGTACACAGTCATCATTGCCAGAAGCTATTGATAGCCTTATGCATCTTCATGGGCTTGTCTAATCCTCTTTTAACGCCATCCAAATTGGTGGCCCACCACTACTTCTTGTGGGAGCCAATTCCATAACTATGTGCTGTGTGAAGAAGAGCTATAATAATAATAATAATAATGGACAGAACTGAGGCAGAGGAAAGCAAGATGGGATGCAAGATGAAAGCACATAGCAACATAAAAGAGTCCTGGGAATAAAATATCAGGAGATGTGACAACTTGGATTGAAGTTCACTGTGCACAGGTGTTTTTTTCCCCTGGTGGCCTTGTTCAAAGTCTTTCCATTTTAGCTGTTTTCCTTCTTCACTTTAACGAGGCTCCGTTTCACCTAAGTGTTCACAGGGACGTGACCTACACACAGCTAACTTTGGGTACTGGTCTTTAATCATAGCCTTGAGCTGCTGGGTGCTGCTTTTAGCAGCCAACCAAATCACAATGCAGAATGCATCTCTCTTTCCCTGGGTTTAAAAATTGGAGGCAAAAACGCTTTTCATGAAAGATGATGATGGAGAGCTGTACCTTTCAGGTTGGTTATGTAAGCTCCCTCATTGCACCTGGGAATTCAGTAAAGCGCACTTCTTTGAAGTTATTTGCTGGAGTGGGTCTTCATCATTTCCCAAAAAGTCAAGAGCATTTGTGATCCAGCCCAATGCTCCTGAAAGAGTCAAAGAGGTGTGTGTTTTGAATTTTGAATCTGAAGGGCAGGTGTGAAAGTGCCCTGCCATCACATTTTCAACCTATTCTCTTTTCCTTCCTCTTTTTCAAAATTGTTACTCTCTTCATCTTAAATCACACCGCTGTTAAGTGTTTTAGTGCACTATTTCGTTTTTGCTTTTTTGTTTTTTAAAAACTTTATTAAATATAGTTAACTTAAAACTAAACATGTAACACAGAATACAAACTTTGTTTTTCATTCATATTACATCACATTACAATTATATTTGAAATAATGCTAAAGACAAAGGAAAAGAGAAGAAAAGAAAGAAAGAAAAAAGGAAGTGAAAAAGAAGAGAAGAAAAAGAAAAAGAAAAAAGAGAGGAAACAAGGAAGAAGACATTGTGAGATACAAGACTTCCACCCATTTCACACAGTGTTCGTATGGTTCATACCAAAACAGTCTGTCGTTCTTAAACTATTCAGTCTTAATTTTACTCTTTCACATTCTCCTAATAAATTTGTTATCCTCCATATAATTCCTGCAAGGTTAATCTACACATAGCCAAATTTTAGTTCCCAGACCTTGTTTTCCCAAGTACTTACTATTTTGCACTATTTTCCAAGTACTCACTATTTTGCACTATTTTGGTGGACTTGGTGGCTAAGTTTATTCCCCCACCCCACTTTGCTGTTTTGAAAGGTCTGCTTTCCTATCCAAGTACCACAGACCCTTCTGGACAACCTTTAAGGGGGCATATGGCAGTGGTGGCCAGCACCAGAGACACAGGAGGGCAGAACGTTGACTGTAAATTTTACCTTTGTACAGTAGGCTAATCTACACACACACACACACACACACACACACACACACACACACACCCCCCTCCATCCTCCACCCAGGGCAAGGGAGAATCATTATTAGAATTCAAGGACACATTCCAACCAGGAAAAATATTTGAGAAAAATGTAAAACAGAGTCTGTGGTATATGCACAGCCCCTAGTATAATAATACTCAGCTCATTTGACAAGTATGGATCATTATGTAGCCAAAATATCATCATCCAGACAAAAAGGGAGATATTAGCAAACTCAAGAAAACCCTTAGATTTTCTAAAGTACCCCCCAAAAGGTATTTGGGGTGGGGTGGGGCTCAAGGTGGAAGGAAGGGCACACCTTGCAAAACAGCTATATAAGGATGGCAATTCAGTGAGCTTGGAATGCTGAGGGGGAACTGGGAGTGGGGAGATGGAATGGAGTATCTTGGAAAAGGTGTGACTGGCTGGAACCTTGCATAGGAGCACTCCATACTTAATATTTTGGGGAAGATCACATACGAATAGAAATAAATAATTGTCACTTCTGTTGAATCAACTGACTAGCTCTCATGTTGTACAATAGTTTCTACAATGTCATCATCATTATGACAAAACAGTCCTGGATATTCTTAGAGCTTGCTTCCTGGGAAAAAATAGAAAGGAGAATTCCTGGATGCCAAGTTGTCTGGGGCAACTACTCTTTGGTGAGAGAACCCCAGCAGAGATTTAAAGTCACAAGATATGCAGCAAAGTAAAGTGTGGCAATATAGGCTGTTAGACCTTGAAATATACTCGGAGTCGAGAGTGAATTTCATGCTCTTTATTCAGCTCATAGTCATCAAGGAGAAGAAGAGAAGAATGGCTCTTTCCCCAAAACCATCTGCTTATATACATTATTTACACAATGGGCCTTGAGTGATTGGCTACTTCAGGGCTACACCTGTGGGCCAATCAGGTTGTGGATTGACTTCTGCCTGCAGCCTGATTGGCTGCTCCTACAGGCCAATCAGGTTGCAGATTCACTTCTGTCAGCCGCCTGATTGGCTGCTCCTGCAGGCCAATCAGGTTGCGGATTCACTTCTGCCAGCCGCCTGATTGGCTGCTCCTGCAGGCCAATCAGGTTGCGGATTCACTTCCACCTGGAGTTGGATTGGATAGCTCCTGCTGATTCTGAATCCTATTGTTCTAGGATTCAGCTCAGTACATAACAGACCTTTAAGATATGTCCTTCCAAATGAGTTCCAAAGTTTCCTCCCCCCCCCAGCATAATAAAAGACCATATGTTGGCAGGGCCATCTTAAGTGTAGCTGGCACCCTGGCGCCGTGGGCGAACTATCCTTCCGGCGCCCCCCGTTTCCGAGCACGCGGCTTTCACGGGCGCCGCAGCGCGGCACACACACACACCCCGGCGCCCGGCGCCACCCAGCCTTGCCTTAGGGCCGGCCCTGTATGTTGGGCAAGTTTAAAAAACAGTTTACTTACAAACTCTGCAAAGGTCTGGTTCATATGCTTTTCTATACATACATCAGAAAAGTTACCCAGGCAACAAAACTTAGCTTAGTTACAAAGTAGTAAAAGTTTCTAAATTATTGGTATAGGAACTCAAGAGTGGCTGATGGAAGCCATGAAGCTGAGCTGGAGCAACCAGCTCAAACCTCTTCACACGCTGAGCTTCTCATGTAGACTGGGTGGAACAATAGGCTTGATTACCCATTTCCTCCTAAGGTGAAGGGAAGTGGCATAGCTAAGCCTGGCAGGACAGCTTACTCTGTGACATTAACCCCTTCAGGCATTAATAAGGCTTAAGCATGTTGGTTATATGAGGCTGGTTATCCTACAAGGAAACCTACAACTAATGTCTCTACATTGTAAGTAACTTCAGGTTTTCATTTGTTCCTAACATATATTGAAATAACTTCAAGTGACCTTCTTTAGTTCTTCATCCTTTCAGCAGCACTCTAAATTATCAAACTATTGTAATGTCCAGGTCCTTCCTCTAAGAAATATTTGATGTAAAATTATGATTGCAAAGTTGTCAAGTTCTTCTAAGGAGAGTGCAATTATGTCTATTTACTGTTAGGTTTTTACTGAGTATCTGAAGTATCCTGTAACTTGAACAAGCAATATAAGAATAGTCTGGATGCAAGAAGAATGATAGTGCCCTACTCTTCTTTTATTCCATCAAATTATTTCTTTTCATGAATGTGAAAATCCAATTTATTTAATACGGTGTCACAATGTAATGAAATGATCCTTAACCCAAAGCTGCCTTGTTTTCAGAACAAAAACAGGACAAGGGAAGATGATGTATCATAATTAGTTACTCTAGTTACATATATTTGAGGACATATACGGTAAATGAAATTATTGAAATATAGTTCTACAGTGTTTGTGGGCCACAGAACAGAGGAGAGTTTCATAAGAACATAAGAATAGTCCTGTTGGCTCAGGCCAATGCCCATCTAGTATACCATTCAGTTCCCACAGTGGCCAACCAGAGGCCTGTTGGAAACCAGAAAGTGGAACCTGAATATAACAGCGTTCTCCCCTCCTGTGGCTTCCAGCAACTGACATCAGAAGCATACTGCCTCTGGCAATGAGCTTCAAGAGATTAACCCAACCTTTCCCAGCCAGGTGCCTTCCAGATGTTTTGTACTACAACTCCCATCATCCTTGACCATTGGACACTGGCTGGGGCTGTTGGGAATTGGAGTCAGAAAACATCTAGAGGGCGCTAGGTTTGGGAAGGCTGCATCAACTCAACAGCTAATGACCCTGACACACTGAGTAGTCTTTCATTCAGTGCCAGGTTATTCTCTCTCCTTGTAATTTACTATCGGGCTGAGATCAATGGGATTTAACATTGGCCAAGGGCAGATGAGCACAACTGAGGGCAGAGAAGACCACAGGGTTCCCAAAGGCAGTGAGATGGCAGGGGAAAGAGGGCAGTGGGGAAAAGGTATAACCAGGAGGTGGTGAAAGCTCATTGCCCTGGAAAAAGGATTTTATGGTGTACAGCAATATATGCAGCTACAATGACATATAAGAGACCATTAAAAAAAAATACAAAATGATCTTTTAAAAATGACTGGCTCATCTTGAGAAAATGTAAGCAACTGAATAGACCCGTTGGCACCCAAAGATATTCAGGAGACACCTGAAAGTTAGCACCAAGAACACCTGCAGAGTTCTATTTCTTTATTTCAATTCTGTCAAACCCAAAGGAATCTCTGCTGGAAGAGTATTCCACAGCGTAGGAATGGGGACACTGCATACTTGGCTTGTACAGGTAAAACTCGGAAAATTAGAATATCGTCGAAAAGTGCATTTATTTCAGTAGTGCAACTTAAAAGGTGAAACCAATATATGAGATAGATGCATGACATGCAAAGCAAGATATGTCAAGCCTTTATTTGTCGTAATTGTAATTATTTGTCATTAGGCGGGTAAATTATAAATGGAATGTATTTAATGAAATGTAATAGTGATGTTTATTTTTGTATTATTGTAACTATTTTTTTTATTACTGTGGAATTTCCAAAAGAAAGCATTTGTAAATAAATAAAATAAATAAATAAAAATAAGTTGCATTAATGAAATAAATGCACTTTTTGACAATATTCTAATTTTCCGAGTTTCACCTGTAGTTGAAACGAGCTGAGCTTCTGAAACACAGAGGGCATTTTTTCTGGATGATCTCAGTGATCCAGTTGGTATATAAGGGCTCAGGTTCCCAAGCTACACACCCTCTCCGGACACTACCTCTTTTCCCAGGCCACACCTCTCATTGTCCTTGCATCAAATCCCCCATAAGTGTTTTTGCCTGGCTGGAATGTGTCCTTAAACTCTGATGATGGTTCTTGCTTGCCTGGATAGAAGTTAAAGAGGACTGTGCAAGGATGTATAGAAACTAGCTTATTGTACAAAGGTAATTTTTACATTTGTTGCTCCACGCATCACTGACACGTGGCCCTCAGAAGCCTGTCCAGAAGGGAATATGGCCCTCAGGCTGAATAAGCTTCCCAACCCCCAGTCCGCAGCTTTCGTTCACTCCAGTGGGACAAGCTATTTCCTCTCCATTGCCTCAAAGACACTGTCACACAGAACAGAAGCAAAGTTGGGAGATTGATTAACGAAATGTTTGAGCTGTAATTCCCAGCTGTATTGTAAACGCTCGATTCAGTGAACAGAAAAGGGTGAGGCCTTTATTCCTCTGCTCTTCATGCTCCTGGCATGACATCCATCTTGCCTCTGACATCGAAATGATAAACTGGAGGATTGTGTGAGTTCCAGGTACAGCTCACGTTTCTCACCAAGATATGTTGAGTCACCCATGCATCTATTAGAAACAGTTTTCCATGAAATGCCTGAAGCCAGATCTCCATTGGCAAAACAATAATGCATGGGTATTGTCACATGGGTGAACGAGAACGACTGGTCCATTAGGGCTGCTCCATCTATAGAGCAATGCTGTGCCAACCCTCTTTTTAAACCCATTTCCCCCTCCATCAGTTTATGAGAAAAGAGAGTGCATTGAAAAGGAAAGAGAGTTTCAGGGAAATTTTCTAGGTGGGTTGTAGGGATTTGCTGTTGTGTGACTACCTGAATTTTGAGGTAGCAGGGGAAGAGTTGTGACTTGGTGTCCTTTCTTTCATTTTACAAGTAATTTTTCTGGTGGTGTACATTTTGTAGCATTTTCTGTGTCTCCAATGCATGAAAACCACCTCTCCTGGTATGCCCCGCAGAGGACCTTAAGGTCCACAAACAACAATATTCTGGAGATCCCGAACCATAAGGTGGCTAGATTGGCCTCAACTAGGGCCAGGGCCTTTTCGGTATTGGCCCCAACTTGGTGGAACACTCTTTCACAGGAGACCAGGGCCCTGCGGGATTTGACATCTTTCCACAAGGCCTGCAAGACAGAGCTGTTCCGCCTGGCCTTTGAGTTGGATTCAGTCTAACCCCTGTGTTTTCCTCCCTTGTGGTTTGGATTTATGGAGTACTTAAAATGAGGCTGCATTTTAAATTTTAAATTTTAATATTGTATTTTAATCTGTATTTTAATTAATTGTTTTCTTTTCTTTTATATCTTATTGTAATTTTATTGGTGTTAGCCGCCCTGAGCCTGGTTTTGACTGGGGAAGGTGGGGTATAAATAAAAAATTATTGTTGTTGTTGTTATTATTATTATTATTATTCCTCCATCTCATTTTTGCCCCGATAGAGGAAAAAGCTTCTCATCTCTCATCTAGAACATAGTTGAATCCAGGCTAAGATGGTGGTTGCAGTGAGAAGATCAAGGGAGGGAATTAAAAGTTTATACACAGCTCAACTAGTGATGCACCGATTTTACCAAGGATCAGAGGGGCAGTTTTGAAACACTCGTGGACTGTGAAGAACACTGTGTGGAAGAATTTAGGACAGTGTTGTTGCTACTGCTGCTGCTTTAAAAGATCTCCTTTCTTCTTTCTTGGGAGCACAAATGGAGAAGGCGCCATGGTTTTTAATTAGATCACAAGACAGCATATGGGAGATGATTTCCATTCCCCCGCCTCACTGCTCAGTCCATTTTACAAGCCAGATGGAGCCCCAGCACACGAATGTGTTTAGATTGTCCGGGCTGATCTGTCAGCAGCTGGAAGTGCCTGGGCTATAACAAGACACATCAGAAAGGAGACCAAAATAGAACTACCTGCTAGAGAAAACATCACATGCGCTGCGGAGAGCTGCATTGTTACGGAGGGTAGTTCATTCATTTTTCATGCGTGCCCAGCTCAGTTTGAGGCTTTTTGTTTTCTCCCTTCTTTCTCCCCAACCTCATCTGCCTCTATCATGCTTTTTGTTAAGTGGCTTTCAAACGATGCTCTGTGAAGCTTTCAGCCTCTCTTAACTCAATTCTTTCCTTTCCTCCCAAACTCTTGCCCAATCCCTGTCATCCAAAGGAGAGTGTGTGAAACTCTTTAAATCCTATGTTTCGGTTCCATGATCATTGACCTACAGTTCTCCAGAGGGAGACATCTGCATTTTATTTTATTTATTTTATTTTATTGCTATTAATATTTTTACTGGTCTAGCGATACAAGTATTTGTGTGTGAGAGATGAGAAAGTCCGGCAGCTGAATCAGCCAACAATAACAGGCCGAGCAAATTGCACGTCATTGCTTAGACGTGGCTGACACAAGCTGTTTCTCTTTTATTAGACTCATCCCTTTATTTCCTGCTGCTGCCGTGATGTGTGGGTCCCTACGGGCAATCTGAATGAGCAGAAGGTGGGGGGAACAAAGGTTGCAATGTTAAGTTTGTACTGCAGACCCAGGACCAGCAACCATAGTGTACCAACCCTGTATTTAGCAGCTTGCATGGTAAGAACATAAGAAGAGCCTGCTGGATCAGGCCAGTGCATAGGTGCCAAGTTCCGGATTGAAAAATCCGGGATCAGCAGCGCTGCGGCACCGGAAGTCGCTTCTACGCACTTCCGGACACGCGTAGAAGCGACTTCTGGTGCTTGATATCAAGCCCAGAGACAGATGCTGCGTCAGCTATGCGACAGCAGCTGCGAGAATATTAATTGCAAGAAACTGGAAAACCACAAGTGCCCCCAGCAAAGAAGAATGGCAAGAAAAATTATTCAATTATTACAACTTGGCAAAAAAATATGATGAAATCAGTAGTAAAAAAAATAAAGAATCAGAAAACAATTGGAAACCATTTCTAAATTATTTACAAAAAAAGATAGAAACTCCAAATTATCTTTCGGACATTTAAAGGGCTCTATAATAATAACAAAATCTTATGAACAATCGAAGTAATGTAATGAAATCAGCAAAATAAACAACTGAAGTAATGTAACGAAGCTAGTAAAATAATGGGACAAAGAAAGATTAAATGTTGTAAGAAATTATGTAATACTACGAAACCGAAGAACAAGGTATGCAGAATATCCAAAGGAATAGTGGGACGAGTTTAGATACGGTTGTGAAGTCAATGGGAGGGTGAGGGGGGGGAGGGAACCAAGGGGATGTTACTGGGAGAGAACGGAATAAGAACAATGTACTCATTACAGATGTATTACTCATTTTATTGTATCGACTAAACATAATAAAGTTTTTTTTATGAAAAAAGAAGAAGAAGCGACTTCTGGTGCTGCAGACGTTTTGGAAATGGGCACAGCGGCATTGGAAGTCGCTTCTACGCATGTCCGGAAGTGCATAGAAGTGACTTCTGGTGCCGGCGCGGCACCAGAAGAACATGGCCACCGGCAGGAGCTCCATAATCCGGGGGAATACGGGGTATTTTGCCATTCGGGACACCTGCGGGAAACGGTAAGAAAAATATGGGGGTTTCCCGGGGGAAACGGGGTACTTGGCAGCTATGGGCCAGTGGCCCATCTAGTCCAGTATCCTGCTCTCATTGTGCCCAAGCCTAGGGGAAGCCCACAAGCAGCACCTGAAGGCAACTCCCAGCTTCTGTGGTTTCCAGAAACTGGAATTTAGAAGCATACTACCTCTGACAATGGATGCAGAACATAGCAATCAAGGTTACCAGGGTAGCCTATTGGTGACCAGGAATTCCATGCATTAAATCCCATGCAGACATGTGAATGGGCTGCCAGACAAGGGATAGTTTATTGCTCCATCCTGCTCTGCCAGCCTGTTGTGTTTTTGTGCTCTCCTTCTCCATAGCCAGCATTGCAACGCAGCCTACTAGGTAAAGGTATAAGGTAAAGGACCCCTGGATGGTTAAGTCCGGTCAAAGGCAACTATGTGGTGCGGCACTCATCTCACTTTCAGGCTGAGGGAGCCAGCGTTTCTCCACAGACAGCTTTCTGGGTCATACAGAGGACCGTGACGAGTGCCAGAGCACACAGAAATGGCGTTTACCTTTCTGCTGCAGCGGTACCTATTTATCTGCTTGCACTGGTGTGATTTCAAACAGCTAGGTTGGCAGGAGCTGGGACAGAGCAACGGGAGCTCACCCCATCACATGGATTTGAACTGCCAACCTTCCAACTGGCAAGCCCAAGAGACTCAGTGGTTTAGACCACAGTGCCACCCACATCTCCTACTAGCACAGCTGACTAGCCTCTTAGAAGGATAGTAAGAAACAAAACAAAACAAAACTCAAGCTAGTAACTTCTGTGGCTGCAGAATACACTTTTCTACCTTCCTTGTATGCACAAATGCCCATGCTACAGATATGGTCAGTATCAATTTCTATGGCTGCAGGGTCCAGCACTGCCACAAAGACTGTGACCACCACTCCATGCATTATATTTGGCTGCGTAACCTAGAAAGATCAGGAGGCCTGCTTAGGTATTTGGAAAAGTGATGGCATGAGCCAGCCCCAAATCATCGAGTCTTGCTGGCACAACTTTCAGGCACAGGGATAATTAAGCATGCTTCCCAGACAATGGGTGAACAGCCAGATAACAGCTTCTTCAGGGACTTAGCAATGGCACCTTCTCATTGTCCCTGTGCCTGCATCCTAACGCAGAGTCGCCCACACTCAGCCATTGGGAAAAAAATGATAGCAAGGATGAAGTAGATCGGAGATCACTGTGACGCTGGACAGCAGGAGCACTTAGCCTGCATGCTGAGAACTCCACTTCTTGAGAAATTGACTCCAGAACCATTGTGGTAAGAATGCTTAACGATTCATCTTGAGTGGAATGACGTGCATACTTTGCACTGTGAGGAACAGCCTCTATTTCAGACTGGATTCTAGGACCGTGTTTTGCAACTAGTTCAAGAGTGTTTTCTCTGTTGCCACTTGTCTCACTTTCCCAGTGTCCACACGTTGAGCAATATTTTTTGTCTAGTAGTAAACAAAAGGACTTCTGCAAGTGTGGCAATAGAAATGCCCATTTTTTCTTTGAGAAGTTCTTAGCAGCCTTTTGAACTTGGCCACTTTCCAGAACGTAGGAAGGTATTTTGTCACTCCCTTCTCTTATTTAGTCCTGTCTCCTTCCACACATAGCTGTGTGACTCCAATGTTAGAAAAAGAGAGGGATTGTAGCCCATTCAGGTAGGCTTTCATCATCATGCCTTGTCATCTTTATTTTCACCAGCAGCATCCACCGGACTAAGATGCTCCAATGACCTTTGATGTTTCATCACAAGCTTGCCAAATCACTCACGAAGGGTGTGAAACTGGCAGGAATCTGCTGTCCCTCATGCCTTTTGATAGCCCTGGGCCTTGTGCACGAATGGAAAGCCTAGAAACCATTTTTTGCATCTATACCAGTCTTTTGACAGTACTAATTTGGGAGGGGGCATGCAGTAAGGGGAAATTTGAATTAACAAGGAGGGAGGGAAATGAGATCCATGCAACATTTTGTGGATGCCCCCCCCAAAAGCACAGTAAATCACTGGTGTAGAAGTGCCCTGTGAGAGTGCTAGTGTGTTTATATCAGGGGTAGGCAACCTAAGGCCCATGGGACATAAGTGGCCCATGGGGGTTGTTTAGCTGGCCCACGAGCTGCCCCCGAACCAAGCTGCCTGCTTGGCGAGTCCCCGCGCGCTGCGCTAAACTGGTACAGCGTGGCACAGGGACTCGCTTCCATGGCACCAGAA
Organism: Zootoca vivipara; assembly: GCF_963506605.1. Lineage (NCBI taxonomy): Eukaryota > Metazoa > Chordata > Lepidosauria > Squamata > Lacertidae > Zootoca > Zootoca vivipara. Next base: position 45,973,223 of record NC_083285.1, on the reverse strand, counting down.
ATCGCATCTGCACATGCACAGCAGCTGGAAATGGCATCTGCACAGATGCCGGAAATCACGTGAGCGCGTGCATGCAATCCGGCCCATGGAGGGATCTCCGCTGGAGTGAACCGGCCCAGGTGAGGTAAACCTTGCTGACCCCTGGTTTATATCCTGCATGTGGATTCCCAATAGGCAGGTGCTTGTCCACCATGAAAACAAAATGCTAACCTAGATAGGTCTTTGGCCAGATTCAGCAGGGCTCTTAATTTGTTTGTTTTTTACCCGCCCATCATGCTAAGGTCTGCGGGAGGGTTACAATAATTAAAACAGAATGTTGAAAACAATTTAAAACAACTTACAGCCACAAAAAATAAGGTGGGTCCTGAAAATTTACATGTCACATATCAAAAGCCAGGGAGGAGGAGGAGGAGGAGGAGGAGGAGGAGGAGGAGGAGGAGGAGGAGGAGGAGGAGGAGGAGTTTGGATTTGATATCCCGCTTTATCACTACCCAAAGAAGTCTCAAAGCGGCTAACAATCTCCTTTCCCTTCCTCCCCTACAACAGACACCCTGTGAGGTGGGTGGGGCTGAGAGACTTCAAAGAAGTGTGACTAGCCCAAGGTCACCCAGCAGCTGCATGTGGAGGAGCGGAGACGCGAACCCAGTTCCCCAGATTACGAGTCTACCGCTCTTAACCACTACACCACACTGGCTCCCTAGGTGTGTCTTCAGCATTCACCGAAAACTGTTATGGTGAAGATAGAGGTGCCAGACACATCTCTATGGGGAAGGAGTTCCTTAACCTGACAAGCTGGAATGTGTGTGATAAAGGATGTGGAAACTAAGCCTGATGAGGAAAGGTTGAGGGAGTTGGGTATGTTTAGCCTGGATAAGAGGAGTCTGAGAGGAGATATGACAGCCATCTTCAAATACCTAAGGGCTGTCACATGGAAGATGGAGCAAGCTTGTTTACTCCTGTTCTGGAGTGTAGGACCCAAACCAATGGATTCAAGTTACAAGAAATGAGATTCTGACTAAGCATCAGGAATAACTTTCTGGCAGTAAGAGCTGTTTGACAGTGGAATGGACTCCCTCAGGAGGTGGTGGACTCTCCTTCCTTGGAGATTTTTAAGCAGAGATTGGGTGGCCTTCTGTCATGGATGCTTTAGTTGAGATTCCTGCATTGCAGGGAGTTGAACTAGATGACCCTTGGGGTCCCTTCCAACTCTATAATTCTATGATTCTAACTTAGGGGCTGCCACAGAAAATGGCATCTCCCGGGCTACTGCCACCCCAAATTTCTGAGGGCAGTGAGGGTCCTCTCTGCCAATCTTAATATCTAAGGGTGTCTGTAGGAAAGGAGGAGGCCTTGAATTGTGCCTGGAAACAAACCAGCAGTGCAGCTTTTTTTGGAACAGGGGACTATACAAAAGAATAATATTCCTCTCTAGATCCTTAAAAATTCCCTTTTGTCATACCATATGACAGCTGTCCAGGATCTTCCTCACAATAACCTTATTATGCACTTAATGACTGTGGCAAGGCTTATCAGGCTCTGGAGGACTTTAAATGCAGATTTCTTTTAGGTTTGGTTTCACAACTCTAGGACTTAATATTAATGGATGAACTAACTACCCACATTCATGAAAAAAGAACAAGCAAGAAATCAGACACTTTTTATTCAACCTGATGTCATTTTATCTCTTATGCAACATCAAACAAACATGGCTACAATTGCACATGGTAATCCATGGAATGACACTTCTGTTCAGTAAGTGAAATGACCTAATTAATCAGTGAAACTATTTCAAGATTCTGTATTTCTGGGAGAGGGAACATTTGTTGTCCTCCCCCCCTCCTTTTTGATGCCTGTGTGTGTGTGTGTGTGTGTGTGTGTGTGTGTGTAAATGTTACAAACAAACAAACAGGGCTTATGTGAGATCTAAATAGACCCCTGGCCACTGCATTTTGGACCAAGTGAGTAGAGCACATTGCAATACCATATTGGCCTGAATATAAGCCACACCCGCAAATAAGCCGCACCTTTAAAATTTATGGGGGCAAAAGAAAAAAGACAATACCCGGGCTGCTTCCAGGGGGGGGGGGAGACGCTCCACTTTGCAGGCAGCCTTTCCCCCTTCCCCCTTCTTTCCGGGGGAGGCTTGGGAGTGGCGTGCATGCTGCGCGCTGTTGCCCCACACTCCCGGGCTGCTCTCTGGGGAGGGGGAGCTGCGCCGCTTTGCTGGTGGCATAAGGTCTCGAATGCAAGTCACACTTTAGTTTTTCAGGGTCTGAATTTGGAAAAAAGAAAGAAAGTGCGGCTTATATTCAGGCCAATACAGTGCTTCAATCTGGAAGTTACCAGAGTGTGGAGTACAGCAGACAAACCATATCTGTCCAAAAAAGAGTCATAGCACAAAGCTGGCACTCCTAGACACCAGGGCCATCTGAGCCTCCAGTGCCAGTGTTGGACCCAAGCTGTGGACCTCTTTCTTCAAGGTAAGAGCATCCCAGTCCAGTCCAAGACAGAACATGTCTCCCCTTCCCAGATATGATAACATGGGACGCATAACACACCTGTCTTTACTTAAGGTGAGTGACCAACCATGGTACTAAGGGAAATGGCTAAAGAGGGAGCCAAACAAAGTCAGATTAGTGAGCAAATGCCTTTGAAGGTTTCCAGAGACATTCAGTTATCTCAGAGACAGGCACTTCTTGCACCATGAGATCAAGGTCCATCCTTTGATAATAATGAGTTGCGTGGATTTGTCGCAAGAAAGCCGAGACTGGGAACAAAGTCCCACACCATTTGCCACCCTCAATCTAATCCAGCTCTTGGGTCAGAGTTAATCAGCCAGCAATGTGATGAATACCTAACTGCAGCTAAATATTGCAGGAGGAGATTATCTGCCTCAAAAGAGCAATCACAGATATCTACAGCAACGCAGAATGTCCTTATTAGGTTGAGCAGCTTCCTTCTAGCAAAAAAGACTGGAAGAAAGATATATGCCATTTTGAAAGGTTTATGCATTTTTAGGGTATTAAAAAAACAAAAAAACAGTCTCTTGCTCAGGTGCTGGTTTGCTCAATGACTCTGCAGGGTTGGGGAGCGTGTCTCCCCATTTGGATTGCAAAATCATTATTACACTCCTCCAACCCAGAGCTCCTATCTTTTGGAATAAACAAGGAGAAAATAACAAACCCAAATCTGTAAAGATTTTGTTTTGAATGAAAGTTTCCTCCTGTGCTTTCTACGAAACTGTCCGCCGCCCCTCCCCCTGGCCCTTGGCAACTTTCCTTTAACCACAACCATTGACTTCAGGGGAACAGTGATTCAGTTAACTGTGAAATCTACAAAAAGCAACTTACCAGAAATTTACCAGCCGCTGAATGAAGGAGAGAGGCAGAGATATAGAGAGAGGAAGAGAGGGAAAATACACACAGACATAAAGTCACTTGCGTAGTGAAAAACATAAAAGAGTGCTTAGCTTTTAGAAAGAACATCCCTCGCTTATTCTTCCAAAGACCATCAAAGGCTGATTTTAAAGGGAATTTTCTATTTATTGATTTATCAAGCCATCATCATCATCATCTCTTGCCTTTTATTCATTTCTCTTTCCCTCCTTGAAGCTGTGCAAGAAGGAACATATAGGCCCGGGAGATGCACTCACCCGTTCCAAAGGATAGATGTCGCACCAGAGCCCCCTCTCTTTCTCAGAATGAGTTATCTGAATTTCAAGTTACAAGACAAACAACTGTGCAAGCTTGAGGAGGAGACTGCCAGCTCTGTTTTGGAGTAAACTGAGAGCAGTGGGAAGAAAGAGAAAAAGAGAGGACACACACAAAAAAACCCCATCTCTCCTCAGAGCCCAGATGAAAAATAAGGCAACTGCTGGTTTTTGAAGAACAAACTTTGAGCCATGTGTGTCTTCTGATTCAGCAAAGACTCTGTGTGTGGGGAAACAGCTGCTGAAGCGCTGAAGTTGTCCTTCCCACTCTAGAATACAGGAGTGACAGAACGGGAGGTTTGGGCAGAAAGCATCAGCTTCAAGGACTACAAGCAGCAGTTGCTGCTGCTGCTGCTGCTGCTGCTGCTGCTGCTGCTGCTGCTGCTGATTCAGTCCGCTGAACCAACACTGCTGACTGCAAGAGGAGCCAGTATTTCCCTTCCAAAGAGAGAAAAAGGTAAATGAAGGAGCTTTGTACAGTAGCTAGATGTGTAGAATAATAGCTCCAGGCAACAGTGTCTAAATGGGTTTTTAAAAGGGAAAGGGGTTGAAGGACTTTGTAGCCGAGAGCAGAGCTAGCTATTCTGCATTGTTTCTTGCGATCTTTTCTCTTCTCCCCCCCCCCCGGTCTTTTGAGCATGAAAGGACAGTAAATAAAGTGTGAGTGAACTGAAGCTTGCCATTACTGTATATCCCCTGCAGATGCTGTGTAGCAGTTTTGTCTGCTTTATATGCTCTGGGGGCAAGCACCAAGACCCCAGCGGAGGGGGTGCAGAAAAGAAAAGAAATAGTTTAGAAAGCCCCCCCCCCAGGCAGGTTTCTGGTGCAGGTTGTCTGTCTGTCCCCATGCCATTTCTCTATACCTGGATCATCTTTATGTGTTCTCCCTGGTGCCTACCTTACATATACAGGATTGGGGGGAAGGGGACGAGTGTCTTTTAAATCACTTTTACGAACTGAGCAGTACGAGACATGGAATTTCAAACTCAGCTGCTCCACAAGCAAATATAGGGATGGGATGCGAGCGGGAAAGATACCAGTTTAGGACGCACTGATGCTTTTACATTAGAAATACATAGCCGAGAGGCTCCAGAAAAGGGATAGGGAAGTTGGCAAAGACAAGCCACCGGCTGGCTTGTGGAGTGACCTTACTGCCATCATTTGTTTATCAAGCAGATGATGATGATATGCTGTTAGAAACTAGTTGGAGTAGTTCCTTGAGAGAAAGTGCTAACATTCAACATGTGGATGTAAGGATGGGCTAATATGATACCCTTGATGGACTTAAATAGCATGAACCTGGTATTAAAAAGCCTATCTATCTATCTATCATCTATCTATATCTCATAACTAGTAAAAGGGCAAGACATGCTTGTTCATTTTTTTTTAATGTACCGTTTGGGTGGTGTGCACATGCACACGCACACCTACCCACACCCTGAGGGGTGTTCTGTGAGACAATAAAGGTGATTTTGGTGAGTCAGAAAAGCTGCAGCAACGCGGAGAAGGGAAGAAAGAGTCTGGGTGTGCATGAAAGGCAACAGCTTCACTTTGCTTTGGAGTTTCAGAGGCAATTAGAAGAGATGTGGCTGCAGGAATCAAAGTGTACCTCCATGCACTAAGCTAAAAAGCTAACAGACGGAATGCTTAGAAGCCCTTTCAGAATCAATACCTGGGCAAATGGAACCAGATTGCAACAAAAGCATCATAAAGCAATACGAATAAGACTAAAATCTGGGTGCTCTACTGAAAAGCTACCCGTTGCATCGCGTACTAGTTTCTACTCAAAGCAACAACAACAAAAAGGTTAATGGCTATGGCTAACTTAGGTTCATTTACGGTATTTCCGCAAGCCTATTCAGAGTTTAAATTAGCTGGATGCAACCCAATTTCTCCGTTTACTTCTGTACCTCTGCACCTCCACTTTTTGAGGTGTGCCTATACCAAGAGAGCCAATGTGGTCTAGTGGTTGCAGCATCAGACTGGGGCCTGGGGGACTAGGGTTCAAAGCCTCATTCAGACATGAAGCTTGCCTTGGGCTAGTCCCCCACCTCACAAGGTTGTTGTGAGGATATTATGAAGAGGAAAGAACTGAATATATTCCCCCTTGAACTGCTTGAAGGAGAGGTGAGGTATACAGAGAATCATAGAATTGTAATGATAATAATAAATATAAAAATTTTTATTTGTACCCCACCCTTGAGGCTCCAACCTCCTGCAATGCAGGAATCTTTTGCCCAGTGTGGGGCTCAAACTCATGACCCTGGCATAAAGAGTCTCATGCTCTACCGACTGAGCTATCGAGGGGATATATGTAATAATAAATAGTAAAGTAAATACCTTTACTAAGGTAATAAATTAGACAGTTTAGTGAACATGGAGAAGGTGGGGAATGAGTTTGAGTACCAAGTAGCAGTGCCACTTGCTTGACCTTGGGCAAGGCATTCAAACCGCCTTTGCTTTGTTTTCCACCTCTTTTAAGATGAGGTTGCAGAGGAATGCAGACAAAGCAGTTCGTTGGGGGAGGGGGTATGTAAAAGAGAGCTACAAAGTAAAACTGCATGGGAAAGAAAAAATATTATTGTCAATACAACATACAAGTATTAATGTGTAATAATGGGCTGTCCAAATCTGTCAAGATGGACTATAATCAGCTGATTGTGATATTAAGCACCGATAGATAGATGATAGATAGATAGATAGATAGATAGATAGATAGATAGATAGATAGAGGTAAAAGGACCCCTGACCATTAGGTCCAGTCGTGACCGACTCTGGGGTTGTGGCACTCATCTCGTGTTATTGGCCGAGGGAGCCAGCATACAGTTTCCAGGTCATGTGGCCAGCATGACTAAGCCGCTTCTGGCGAACCAGAGCAGCGCACGGAAACGCGTTTACCTTCCCGCTCGGAGTGGTACCTATTTATCTACTTGCACTTTAACGTGCTTTCGAACTGCTAGGTGGGCAGGAGAGAGAGATAGAGGTTTTCATTGCAACACAATAAATGGAGGGGGGCTGTGTTTTAAACAGGGCACAAAGCATTGATCAATTAATTGCTATAACTGGGCTGATTCAATGGCAGATAATGCTTTTTAAGTGGACCTGTGATTTATTAGACTTCACTATCTAGGTCATACAACATCCTCGGCTTAAATGTGGGACAGAAGCTCTCTCTGCATGACATCCAAACACAGGGATAAAGCACCTTGACATGAAGAACACCAAACTTCATAGTGGGGAAATGCAATGAATTTATTTACTGCTTGATCCAAAGCACTTTTATTCAGAGGGGGACCCCACTGAGTTCAGTGGGCTTTACAACAGAGGCTGCAATCCTAATCCCATTTACCTGCAAGTAAACCCCGTTGCAATCAATAGGATTTACTTCCGAGTATACATGTTTCTGATTGCATTATAAGTGTGCATAGGACTATAACCCTAGTGCAGGGGTGCAAAATTATCCGGATGTTGTTGGATTACAAATCCCATCATTCCTGGCTCTGCTGGCTGCAGCTGAGGGGAGCTGGGGAGCAGCAATATCTTTAAAAAAACCACAAGTTTTCCCCTCCCTACCCTAGTGTAAGATGAAAGATCATCTTTAGAAGAACTAGGGAAGGGTCGGGGAAGCTTGCTCAGCTTGAAGACTGTATTGCCCTATGGGCAACCCGCCTGGAGCTGCATGTTGGTGGCAGGTGCAGCCAGAGCCAAATGTGAGCAGAGCAACAGATGTGACTCTCTATTCACGTGACAAAATAATGCTCCATCCTCATTCGGGGTTCTAGAACAATGCTCATATGCTGATTCATTATTATTTTTTCCAAGAGAGATGCCCCAAGGCTTCTTCTGTCAGCCGTGACAACGGTTTTGCTATTTCACTTTTGATACTTCCACAGGTTAGAAAATTGGTTAAGACGTTTTAAAAGATGGCTTGGGAAATAAGCAAGGGTGACCCTGATTTGGGGCTTACCATGGGGATATGGATGGTCACTGTGAAAGAAGAAGTCAATGAGCCTTTGTTCTGATCCAGGAGGGCTCCTCTGGTGTTCTTAAACAGATAAAGCTATAGCTATATGTCATTTGAAATCATAAAGAGTACATAAACTAAATAGCACCTTGAGAACCCACCTGCTTTGTCTTTCATAACATCTTTCTCTGAGTTTTGCCTTGTTGCTGCATTGTTTACAGCCTCTATATCAGGCATCCCCAAACTGCGGCCCTCCAGATGTTTTGGCCTACAACTCCCATGATCCCTAGCTAACAGGACCAGTGGTTGCTGGACTTCAACTGCCATCAGACCCAACCAGCATGGCCAGTGGCCAGGGATGATGGGTGTTGAAATCCCCAGATTCCCCACTCCTGCTTTATGGGGTACTGTGCTTTAATTCTCCTTTTTGTAATGCAACAGGTTTGGTGAATGAAAGACGTGCTTGGGGTCTCAAGGGCCCCTGTAGTTTTCAGCGACTGACATGCTTACGTTCTGATTATGTAACCATTCTCTCATTTGTTTTCTCCTCTGGGACCCTCTGTTCATGAATTGCAAGAGAAAAGACAATGGCCAATTCCACACATGCAATTGCTGTGGAATAATCACAGTTCGCTCATTCAGTTTTTATAGGGCATTTAAATGGCACCATGAACAAAACACACCTACCTACTCATCAGCTGGGATAGCTCAGTCAGTAGAGCATGAGACTCTTAATCTCAGGGTTGTGAGTTCAAGTCCCACATTGGGCAAAATGTGGATTCCTGCATTGCAGGGGGTGAGACTAGATGATCCCTTTCAACTCTATGATTCTGTGTTTTCCCTGTTCAGCTTCCTTTTTGCTGCTTAGAAAACCCATTCTTTCACAACAAAACAGCTCCCCTGGGTGTAAGCAACCTACTCTTCTCTTATTTTGCTGGCTTGTGATATTGCTGTAGCCATTTCCTAGTTTGCTGTAGCCCAGTCTTTCCCAACCCAGACTACAACTCCCATTAGCATGGCTAATAGACAGCGATGATGGGGTTTGTAGTTCCTGGTAAAGGCACCAGGCTGGTGTTCCTGGTGTTGATTTTTTTCATGTTGACAATAAATCCTTATCTTTTTTTTGTATCTGTGCAGATCTAAGCAATGATGAAGACTATGTCCAGTGGGAACTGCACCTTGAATGTGCCAGCCAAAAACTCCTACCGCATGGTTGTCCTTGGAGCCTCCAGGGTGGGCAAGAGCTCCATCGTCTCGCGGTTTCTTAATGGCCGCTTTGAGGATCAGTACACACCCACCATTGAGGATTTCCATCGCAAAGTCTACAACATCCGGGGTGATATGTATCAGCTAGACATCTTGGACACATCTGGGAACCATCCGTTCCCTGCCATGAGGAGACTTTCCATACTCACAGGTTAGACGTGTGATTGTGTGAGAGAGAAGGGGGTTACCAGGGGGCTCCTCCTAGTCCAGGCATCCCCAAACTTCGGCCCTCCAGATGTTTTGGACTACAATTCCCATCTTCCCCAACCACTGGTCCTGTTAGCTAGGGATCATGGGAGTTGTAGGCCAAAACATCTGGAGGGCCGCAGTTTGGGGATGCCTGTCCTAGTCAATGCACATCAGTTGGGGGAAGGAGAGGCAGGGTGAGATATAATAACTCTCTCGGCCCACCTTTGTATTCCATTGAGAACTGAAATGGGTCTGATCAGGTCAAAACTGTCAGAAAAACTAGTTATCCAGATAATGAAATCATGCTAGGATCAGCCCATCCATGAGGCAAACTGAGGCAGCTGCCTCAGGCAGCAGAATCCAAGGTGCACCTTTGCAGGTGTGCTCCTCGCTGCCCTACCCCCACAGCCAGAGAAGCAATGAGATATAGCTATGGAGGCTTCTGGGTTCTGGTAAGATCTCACCACAGCCATGTGATCCCAGTAAAGGGGGGGGGGAACAGGAGGAGGATTTTGGCACACACACAAAAGTTTGATAAACTTGTCAACATGTTGTTATAAAACATTATTTTGCTAAAAATCCATGCCATCTTAATTCATTGCATTCTTTACAATGAAAGCTCTGTAAATAGCATTCCTTTTATCCACCAGATGTTCTCCAAATGTTTTGTTTATACCAGGCATCCCCAAACTTCGGCCCTCCAGATGTTTTGGCCTACAACTCCCATGATCCCTTGCTAACCGGACCAATGGTTGGGGAAGATGGGAATTGTAGTCCAAAACATCTGGAGGGCCGAAGTTTGGGGATGCCTGGTTTATACCATATAATGTTTGGTTATATCACAGAGTGAGGCAGTATGCTTCTGAATACCAGTTGGTGGAAACATCAGGAAGGGAAAGTGATCTCGCACCCAGGTCCCGCTTCTCATAGTGATCTGGTTGGCCACTGTGTGAGCAGTATGTTGGGCTAGATGGGCTACTCGTGTGATCCTACAGGATCTTCTTAATATAGCTGGGATAAACAAATCCCTTGCTGTGTACGACTTTTCCATTATCTTTTCTAAGAGAGGTTGTAACGGATTGGCTTAATTTGTTTCCCCCTCTTAAAACATTGCAGGAGACGTTTTCATCTTAGTGTTCAGTTTGGATAGCAGAGAGTCCTTTGATGAGGTCAAGAGGCTCCAGCAGCAGATCCTTGAAGTCAAATCCTGCCTGAAGAATAAGACCAAGGAAACAGGTGACCTACCCATGGTGATCTGTGGCAACAAAAACGATCATGGTGAACTCTACCGCAAAGTTCGCTCTGAGGAAGCAGAGAAGCTGGTCTCTAGCGATGAGAACTGTGCTTACTTTGAAGTCTCGGCCAAGAAGAATACCAACGTCAACGAGATGTTCTACGTTCTTTTCAGCATGGCCAAGCTGCCCCACGAGATGAGTCCCGCCCTTCACAGGAAGATCTCTGTCCAGTATGGGGACACCTTCCACCAAAAATCCTTCAGGATGCACAGGGTCAAAGAGACAGGTGCCTATGGCATGATCTCCCCCTTTGCTCGCCGACCCAGTGTCAACAGCGACCTGAAATACATCAAATCCAAAGTCCTCAGAGAAGGGCAACCGAGAGAAAGAGAGAAATGTACTATCCAGTGAGGAAAGCTCTGCCGAGATGGAGTCTAAATGTGCAGTGCCTTAAAGAAAATGGCTGACGGGAGCAAGTTCCTAATGGACTTGGGAGCTACAGGTGATTACGGCAGCTCGCACTCATGAGAGCAGTGCTCGAAACCACTTTGTCAAAAGTACCGCACCATTTGTGTAAAGAAGTAACTTAAAGGGAAATATTGTAAATACTTGAAGCTGCCTGGCAGGTGACTGCCGTGCCCCGCACCTGTGACTTGTTCCTTCTTCTTTTTAAAAACTACTTTTCTATTTGGTGTTCTCTTCTTTGGATAAACGGGGTGTGTGAAGAAGGCTGGAGCTCAGCGTTATACGAGGTCTGGCCTGCCCCACGTAGGAGTGCTGAGTTCTCATCAAGCAGTAGGCAGCCTTTGCTGAGGGGATGAACGTGTGCCATCTTTTTCCTCCAGGCTTCTTCAGAAATGAGACCCACGATTCAATGCCTGTCTTGGTTCTGTGGTGACTACCAAGACAACTGTATATATATAAAAGGCAGGCATGGATCTCTGGATTTGTCAGGTCAGAAGAATGTTTGAACATTTGGAAGTTGTGGGGAGAAATGCACTTTTTTGTGGCAGTGGCAATTCTTCATAGTGTCAATGCAAATGTCGCTTTTGTATTAGAGCTTTAACTTTGTTTTTGTTTCTCAAGCAACAGCCAGATGGCAGCTTGTCTGTTTTAACTGAAATGTGAGCTAATCAGCAAGTATGATCTGGAAATGTCAACTGTTTTCCAGTTACATAATGTGTACAGTAACTAAAATTGTTGTACTGTAAAAAAAAACACCCAGCACATCTGACAGCTTCATGTGATTTGGCTTCATTTAATTTTCTGTTCTTCGAAAGAACCATTTATATATTTATATATACTTGGGACACTTTACTATTTCCTATTTACAAATCCCACCTGCCTCCCATTCCAATGATCTTATAATGTTTCTGTTCTATACTCCACTGTATACAACCACCGTGGGTGTGATCTATCCAGTGGCCAACGCCAGCTTTTTTTTTTACACTAACAAGGTTGATGCATGCCTACTCAGAAGTAAGCACCATTGAGTTCAATCTGACTTCCAGGTAGCAATGGATGAGCCTGACCATTTCAGTTTCTCTCTGCTTCTCATTTTTCGAATCTTAAGTTCAGTTCTCCGCATTTTCTCATCAGTTTGCAAACATTTTTTTAAAAAAATAGGCCTCATGAAAATTCACCCTCATTTTACTGTGTATTTTGCCTAAATTATAGTTTTATGCCCACTACATACATTTTTGCAGGCACTTCCCCAAATTTAACATGTATTTGTCAGTTATTTTCACAAACGTACAGTGGTAACTCGGTTTATGAACATAATTGGTTCCGGAAGTCTGTTCATAAACTGAAGCGTTCATAAACTGAAGCGAACTTTCCCATTGAAAGTAATGGAAAGTGGATTAATCTGTTCCAGACGGGTCCGCGGAGTACTCAACCTGAAGCGTACTTAACCCGAAGCATGGGTGTAATTGGTTCCGGAAGTCTGTTCATAAACTGAAGCGTTCATAAACTGAAGCGAACTTTCCCATTGAAAGTAATGGAAAGTGAATTAATCCGTTCCAGATGGGTCCGCGGTGTTCGTAAACCGAATATTCGTAAACTGAGGTGTTCATAAACCGAGGTTCCACTGTATGTGATTTTGCTCATGTTGTCCCCTAATATATACATTTTCATTTTATCTGGCTAAAGAACTACAGCATAAAATTTGGAGAAGTGCAAATCAGAGAAGTAAAATTATTATTACTTCCAGGGTCAGCATGATTAGGACTGACCTGCAACTGGCCCCAGTGTTCCTAGTGTTCAAATGTCTGGAAAATGTTAGCATAACAGGATCTCGTTCACTTAATCACAAAAATATATAAGGTGCAAAATTTAGTTTAGGATGTGACTGTCTTCTAAATCACATTCGTTGAAGGGGGGGTCACCAGAGTACTGAATGAGTGTGTGCAAATGGGGTTGTTTTTTTAAGATGGCAAAACATCTCTCTCTTTTTAAAAAAGAAAAAAGAAAAAAACAGTATAAAACCCACGGTTTTGCTTCTGTCATTCTGTTCATCGCAAGATTCCTGTGGAGAAAAATAATCATGTCCAAATGAGACCTGTCTGTCACTCAAGCCCTGTTTTAAAATCTAGCTCCCAAGTGGCTCTTTAGGCCTGGGGTATCTTTGTAAAGAGGAGGGAAATTTCACTCAGAACCACTGCATGATGACATGACACAAACATACCCTTTTAACAGTGGCTCCTTTCCCTGCTTAGACCCATGACAGCTCTCTGCTCATAATGGGCATGTTTATCTGAGCAGAACGTGGGGTTTTGCATACCTCGGACGTACTGCAGAAGTTGGCTACCCATTCACCATGAACAAGGAGCTGCCACAGGTTTAAAAATGGGACACCAGGCCCATCTCTTCTTAATTCTCTTTCTTGCCTCCACATGGAGGTCCTCTGCCCATAGCTCTCTTCTTTCTTCCCCTTTGCTCATTCAGTGTGCTGATGCAACTGTGTGCACTAAAAGCAGACATTTTAAGAAGAAGAAAATACCTCAGACATGGGTATGCATTGTGTTGTGTGAGTGAGTGTATGTGATTGAATGCAACGAGGGGGAACTTAAGTCTTAGTAGTGTTGACACTGTAGACAACGTGGATTGATACGTTGTACCAGCCCTTGAATATTTGACACCTCCTGTGTTTTACTATACCTCATATTCTGTATATATGTAAATAGTGCGGCGTGTACTCTGTTTAACGTTGCAAGTTCTGCTGATGCTGAATGAATATTCCCTCTGCCGTCTGACTGGTAACAGAGGCCCCTAACAGACAAATATCCCCCATCTTATGCATTGCAGGGGTTTGAACTAGGTGACTTTCAGGGTCCCAACAAACTCTACAGTTCTGTGATTCCATGATTCTGAACCCTCCATCCCTCGCAAATGTAAAATACAGTATTGCTTGGTTTCTATTGCCATGGCAACCTTCTCTATTATTTTCAGGTGTCTCAAAACTTGCGTTAATATAGACATATATTCCTTTCCAAATAAACCTGATTTATTTATTAGCTGTGTCTCAGATGTTGTACATGTTCTCCAAAATGGTAAACGAAAGCAGAGGTGGGCAATGTCTCAAGATGGGTCTCCTGATGGGCTCAGAAAATCAGATTCTGATGGAGAAGTGGAAGAAACGTTGTAGACTAAAATGAGAAGCTTTTTTTTTATTATTCAGCAGGTGTTCTATGGTCTGGATACATGCCACACCACAAGTCTTCCTGCCAAGGAGGAATCACGGTCCTGCTACTATCAGCACCGACTGGGAAATTGGTTTGCGGGGAGATAATGTTTCGCTAGATTTCTTCTTTCTCTGTTTCTAGTGGAGAAGATATTAAATGCTAAGCATTTTACACACATGCATCACAGAGTGTAGAAAATTGGCTTACAGGAGTTCTGAAACAATATGCACTCAACTCTCCTCACTGCTAGAAGCACACTACAAGAAACAGAAGTTTATTCAGAGAGCAAAATCTCCAAAAAAAAAGCACTATGGAAAGAATGGACGGTGCATTTATTTTATTTATGTATTTCTATTCCACACTTTCATTTTTTAAAAAAACATATCGAGGTGGTATACAACATATAATAATAAAATCAGCAAAAAAATCATACGAACACTTTAAACATAAATAAATAAAGTAAAGGTAAAGGGACCCCTGACCATTAGGTCCAGTCGTGACCGACTCTGGGGTTGCGTGCTCATCTCGCATTATTGGCCGAGGGAGCCGGCGTATAGCTTCCAAGTCATGTGGCCAGCATGACAAAGCCACTTCTGGCGAACCAGAGCAGCACATGGAAACGCCGTTTACCTTCCCGCTGTAGCGGTTCCTATTTATCTACTTGCATTTTGACGTGCTTTCGAACTGCTAGGTTGGCAGGAGCTGGGACCAAGCAACGGGAGCTCACCCCGTCACAGGGATTCGAACTGCCGACCTTCTGATCAGCAAGCCCTAGGCTCAGTGGTTTAACCACAGCGCCACCTGGGTCCCATAAATAAATACTGATTGGTTAAAAAGAGAAAATTCATATTGCAACGACCCATCTAAACAATATAGTTTTCAAAAAAACATGTGAAAGAAGGGAGGGATGTTTCTTGCCAAACCTCTACAGGCAGGGAGTTCCAGAGATCAGAGCCTGCCAAACTGAGGCTCAGTCTCTTGTTGTTGTTGTTGTTTAGTCATTTAGTCATGTCCGAATCTTCGTGACCCCATGGATCACAGCACGCCAGGCACTCCTGTCTTCCACTGCCTCCCGCAGTTTGGTCAAATTCATGTTGGTAGCTTTGAGAACACTGTCCAACCATCTTGTCCTCTGTCATCCCCTTCTCCTTGTGCCCTCAATCTTTCCCAGCATCAGGGTCTTTTCCAGGGAGCCTTCTCTTCTCATGATGTGGCCAAAGAATTGGAGCCTCAGCTTCAGGATCTATCCTTCCAGTGAGCACTCAGGGCTGATTTCCTTAAGAATGAATAGGTTTGATCTTCTTGCAGTCCATGGGACTCTCAAGGGTCTCCTCCAGCACCATAATTGAAATGCTTCAATTCTTCGGCGCTCAACCTTCAGTGAAGGCCAATCAAACCTCAGGGGCATACTTACAAGGTGGACTGTAAGTGATCAGATTTCCCTTAAGGTACTTTGGACCCAACTTGCTTAGGGCTTTGTGAATTAACTTGCACTTTGAACATGATCCAGGAGCAAACTGGCAACCAGTCTAGATGTCCCAGCAGTGGAATAACATGTTGTCAGCTGCGACATTCTGCACTACGAGCAGTCCGGCTCCTACATTCTGTACTAGTTGTAGCTTGCAGGCCAGATACAATGACAGCCCCACCTAAAGTGCAATACAGTTATCTAGCCCTGAGGTTACCAAGGAATGGGCCACTCTGGTCAGGTTGTTGGGGTCCAAGAATGGTTACCGCTGGTGTATTATCTGAGCTGGTAAAAAAACACTTCTGACTACAGAGGTCTCTTGGGCCGCTAGTGACAGAGATGAACCAAAGAGTACCCTCAAACTGCGTATCTGCTCCTTCGGAGGGAGGGCAATCCCACCCAGAACAGGTAAACGACCTCTCTCCCAGTCCAGTACAATTGTTTACGCCACATAGTATGGGTCTTTATATGCCGTTTCTGGAAGGATGCCTGCCGCAGGAAAGAAGGAAGGCGAGAAGGATCTATCCTATGGTTGTGGAGCCCAGGGGTACTCCACATAATTCTGCAGGGAAGTTGTGACACTCATCACCAACATTATCAAATGGATGTCTCTAGCATCCTTATGCAATTGCGCTCCACATAGCATGCCAAACTGCAATAGTCTTGCTAGCTGGCAGAATGAATCAAAATTTCCCATGAACAATATAATGCTGATGGAATGCTGGGGGATTTGTGACATCTCCAAAACAAGCACTTCCCTGTGGAGAAATGTCTTATTTACCTGAAACACAAATGAGCAATGATTACACATTTTTCATGTTAGAAGGTTGATGGGTCTTGAAAGATCCACACACACACACCCAGGAGCTGGGAAGGGTCCTTGAAACAACCATTAAATGGGTGACTGGTAGGTGTGATAGATACTTCCCCTTGGTTTCCATAGAGACCATCTCTTAGTTGACAGTGATGACTGGATCAGTGGCTTTATTTATGCCAGGTGAGAAGCAAAATGATTGCTCTGCGCAAGCTGTTTTATCTATTGCCCCTTAAGAGTGTCTTCGGACATTTTCAATTGGTGAAGAATGCATGAGTCATCTGTGCTTCCTATTATTAACAACTGAAAACTATTCTTACTTTTGTATGATGTGTGAATGGGCTGCAATTAGGGCTGCAATTTTTAATTTGTATGCTTCAAACAACTAGCACTTTAATTGTAGATTAAAATTTGGTCCCAGTTAATTCAATGAGGCTTCCAGCATTACGAAATATATGAAATTTGGGGGGAAAGAGAGGAGTGTTCGACACCATTTTCTTTGCAGTCCTGATTCCAAAGTGTCCATCTTGATTCAGCTAAAGGACATGCATTGTCAGGTGTAGGTTTCCATGCATTCTGTAGTGGTTAGAGCAGGGGTGTCAAACTCAAATTTATCGGGGGCCGCATCAGCAGTTTGGTCACCCTCAAAGGGCCGGTTGTATCTGTAGGACTATGTGTCCACTCTTTATTATCATAAATTATTGTCACTGCATTCAATTATTACTGTTTTTTGTAATAATGTAAGTAATAACTAGCTCTGAAAGCAGAAACATAGTCAGAATAATGGCAAGTAGATATTCAAATGTACAATTATTGTACAATTTATTGAAAAATGATTTTTGGTAACTGCACTGGGTGGTGGAGGCTCGCTAGGGTTTCATGCAGGACCTTTGCAGAGCTACTAGTACCTGGAGATGCTGGGGTCCTTCTGCATGCAGGACAGATGTTCTGCCAGTGAGCCACCACCCTTCACCAAAGGGACTGGCTGAGGTTGACTCAATGGAGCTGCTCTCCTGGTTCCAGGGTTTAAGGGCCAGAAGTATAAAGCAGCATCCTATGTTTCTGAGGAGAGGGAGAGGGAGGGGAGGGGAGGGGAGGGGAGGGGAGGGGAGGAAGGAAGGAAGGAAGGAAGGAAGGAAGGAAGGAAGGAAGGAAGGAAGAAAAGAGGGAGTGGGAGGGAGAGAGGAAGGAAGGAAGGAAGGAAAGAGGGGAGAGAAAGAAGAGTAGCAAATAAGGAAGGGAATAAAGAAGGAAAGAAAAAGAAAGAGGGAGAGAAGACGGAAAGGGAGAAAGATGGAAGGAAGTAGAGGGAAAGAAAGAATAAGAATGAGGGAGAGGAAGAAAGTTGGGAAGGACGGAAGAAAGAAAGGAAGGAAGTAAGGAAGAAAGAAAGAAAGAAAAGAGGGAGCAGGAGGGAGAGAGGAAGGAAAGAGGTGAGAGAAAGAAGAGTAGGAAAGAAGGAATAAAGAAGGAAAGAAAAAGAAAGAGGGAGAGAAGACAGAGATAAAGAAGGAAGGAAGGAGAGGGAAAGAAAGAATAAGAACGAGAGAGAGGAAGAAAGAAAGGGAAGGGGGGGGTCGCCACCTTGATTCAGCGCCAGAAAAGAGCGCGAAGGGACCCAGGGGCAAAAAGCATTTCCCCGGCCCCAGCTGTTTGTCGGCGCTTTGTTGGCGCGGCACTTCAGCAGCAAGGTCTCACTGCTGGGTCCCGCTGGCTGGGGCGCTCGGCGGGCCACATGACGAGGTCTGGCGGGCCGGATTTGGCCCCCGGGCCTTGTGTTTGACACCCGTGGGTTAGAGGGTCAGAGTGGGACCTAGGTTCAAATCCTCATGAAGTTATGTATCTGAGTGACCTTATTCATTAACTCTCAGCCTAACCTACCTCATAGGGTTATAATAAGGATAAAATGGGGTGGGGGGGGGGAGAAAACCAAGTGCATTGTCACTAGGTCTTGAGAGAAGAGGTGAGATAAAAATGCAGTAAGTAAATATTCCTAGCTGGATGACGAACTAGGCACTGGACTGGGTGCTGTGCACCAGTGGTGAACGGTGCTGCTAGGCTGCCCGGGGCAGCATCCCCTGGGGACGGGGCGTCGCTCCACAGTGCACATGTGTCCTGATGCATGCGTCATGATGTCACGACGACAGCGCATGCCAGGACGGACTGCGCATGTCTGCACATGTGCAGGCCGTCCGGGTTGGTGCTGCTGCTCTGCTCTGGTGGCGCACTCGGGCAGCGGCGCTCGGCTGGTGCTCTGCTTCAGAGCGTGCTACGGAGCGGGTTGCCGGGCGCTGGTTTGCCGCCCGGCAACCCGCTCCATAGCGTGCTCTGCTTCTTCCTGCTCGAGCGGAGGAGGTGAGGGGCGGGCCAGGGGCTGGAGGTGCTGCCCTCGTGCTGCCCCCGCCACAGTGGAGCTAGGGGCGGGCCACCCCCTTCGCTCCTCCCTTGCTACGCGCCTGCTGTGCACACAGTTCCTCTCCATGATACTGTTCATAATGCTTTAAAAATAAACACTCACACTTATCAGCTGTCATTGAAGTAGATTAAACCCTGTTCATCATCTCCCTGCTGGGCTGCTTGTTGCCAAACAGCTGGAAGCAAGCCTTCCTGAACTTAATGGGACTTCTTTCAGAGTAAATCTCCCTACTTAGCCGTTTTCGCATAGAAAGGATCAGGCATTTAAGCTCTCTTAAGCTTGCACTTGTCCCACTGCCTTTTAGGAATGTAAGCCTGCCTTTTCCTCAACTGTATCCAAGGGCTGTAAATTATGTCTTTTTGTGCTTCATCACAAACACTCTGATTTATTGTATACGTTTGCAGCCAGTGGTCAAAGCAATTTCACAAGCACTGAATTCTGACCAGCCCTTGGAGGCATGGCATGATGCCAAGGGCAAGGTTTTATTTTGAGCCTCATCTCAGCAGGGCACAGCCTTGGGTTATGTTTCCAGCACGAACGCTCAGCCCTGGAATATCTGTGCATGTGCAGAGTGTGCTTTCATCAACACTGCTTTCAGGACCATGCACACACAATGCAGAGAATTATGCCATTAAGTGACAAGTGCTGGTCCTATAGGAGAGGAAGGAAAATATTCTCCCTCTCCTCTTTCTCCACTCCATGCATAATTATATGTTCTTCTATCAAGTCTCTTCTTAGCTGTATTTCCCCCCTAAGCTAAAAAGTCCCCAAACACTTTAGCCAAATGAAAGCCTCCTTGGTTCCATTCTGCACCTTTTCCAACTCTATGAAATCACCTTTAAAATGGGATGACCAAAACTGCATGCAGCATTCCAGAGGCAACCCTACCGCTGATTTTGGAGTGGTCACTTGCACAATGCCAAAAAAGAGGAAATCACCAAAACGGAAGACAAAAGAGGACATATACATACATACATACATACATACATACATACATACATACATACATACTGTCAGGCTTCGGGGAATCCGATCCCTCCCCCTGGTGGCAGCCAGTAAGCAGATAAACAAGAGTAGTTCTTACTAAGTAATTTATTCCATAGTTGACAAAGAGAGACACAAAGGAATGCATCCTCCCTGAAATAATGTTGTTGCTCCAAGTAAGTCCCACTCCCTCCATCTCTCCTATTCTACGTCACCCTTGCAATGGCTAATCTGAGCTTTCTGCCTCTGAGACTTCTGTTCTACTACCCTCAATGCTTGCCTGGTCCTGGGAGGGGGGGGTCAGGAATGCTGTCCAGGGACACTAAGTCTCTCAGCTGTCTCTCCCCTGATGTTTCTTCTTCCTGCTGTTCCTCTCCCAATATTTCCCAGCCTCCCCTCTACAGCCTCTGAACTAAGATCTTCTGCAAACCACTGTTCTAAATCTACACTGTCCTCCTGTTCTCGGGAAGATTCAGGAGGGGGGGTGGCCCCCACCATTCCTCCTCAGTCCAGCCCCTGACACATACACTCATTCAAATTAATGCAGGTTTGGAACTAGTGGCTATAATTTAAAGAGAAATATGCTACATCTCACCCGTAGTGGGGAAGACCGTGGCCATGTGACCTGTGCGTCTGCTCAGTCAGCTGCCCAGGAGCTAAGTATTGATGGACAACTTCAAGGCCCCTAGTCTTTCTTCTTAGGGCTTTTGATCTTTAAACTGGATTTGAAGTGGGCAGCCCTTCAAACAGCGGACATAAGAACAGAAACCAGCTGGATCAGACCAAAGGCCCATCTTGTCCACCATCCTGCTTTGACAGTGGCCAACCTGGTAACTGGTTGCAAGCAGGACACGAGTGCAACAGGACTCTCCCTAGTTGTGTAGCCCAACCATTGGTACTCAGAGGCACACTGTCTCCAACAGCAGAAGTAGCCATCATGGCTTTGTTGTACCACCCCTGTCGGAGGCAGTATACTTCTGTAAAGTTGGACACATAGTCACACCAACTGATGTACATAAAGGCAGGATGATACTAGCTGTTTCATTTTCAAACCCTAGAAAACCTTAGCATGGAATCTACCTTAAAATAAAAATAATAACTTTTGCCACAAATCCCTAAGTATACATCAGTTGCACAATAATAGCCCATTCAGAACTCATAACTGCAATATTGGAGCATTGCCTTGGGTACTGAACATCATGTTATTGTAATGTTAATATGAGTTTGAAGGCTGGGAACACAAGAAGGGCAAGAGAAATAATATTATAGGATGAGAGGGACTGTTTCTTTACGAGGAGCTAAATATGAAGGAGCTGCTTCCACAGTGTCTGAGTGGAGGAAACAATGTAAAATGACAGAAATATCTGAAGTGGTTGAAAATGCCAAAGAAGGAGAGGAGTCAGGTTTTAGGATATTGTATATGAAATGGCGGGACCCAGGTGGCGCTGTGGTTATACCACTGAGCCTAGGGCTTGCTGATCAGAAGGTCGGCGGTTCGAATCCCTGTGACGGGGTGAGCTCCCATTGCTTGGTCCCAGCTCCTGCCAACCTAGCAGTTCGAAAGCACGTCAAAAATGCAAGTAGATAAATAGGAACCGCTACAGCGGGAAGGTAAACGGCGTTTCCATGTGTTGCTCTGGTTTGCCAGAAGCGGCTTTGTCATGCTGGCCACATGACCTGGAAGCTATACGCCGGCTCCCTTGGCCAATAATGCGAGATGAGCGCGCAACCCCAGAGTCGGTCACGACTGGACCTAATGGTCAGGGGTCCCTTTACCTTTACCTTTTTATATGAAATGGCAAGAGTACACAAAGTTAATGACTCCCCCTCCCCCTCCCCCCCAAGGAAACCCCAACCCAGATCCAGCTGAAATTTTCTCCCCCAAGGAAAGTGTCTTCATTAAAATTAGATTAAAACAGAAGTGGTCCCCCAGATGTTGTGATACTCCAACTCCCATCAGCCTCAGCTAACATGGCCAATGGTCAGGGATGATGAGAACTGTAGTCGAACACCCAGAGGGTGTTCCCCAGACCTGGATTAAAACATAACGTTGAATCAACTTTGTGCCCATAAATGAGCTGGCCTTTTTTATTTTTATTTTTAATGATAGTGATGAGTTAGATGGCCTTTGTCCCAGATGTTCCCAGCTTTGACATTATTGGGTTTATCAAATTGTTTATCAAAGTATAAATCTGTAGGCAGGGACTGTTCTGGTGCTTTTTTTTTATTGCAGCATGCTTAACTCACATTAAACAAAACAGAAACAATAGATGAGAAATGGTGAGTCAAAAGAGACTCAGTCTTAACCTCTCATCATCCTTTAATGGAAGCTATTTTACCAGTTAGTAGACTTGTAAATACTTCTGAGATGAGATTGAGGATTGCTGTAAGGATTGCTGACATCACGAGGGGGATGGCAGCTTCCCAAAGCGGAAACAGTCCTCTATGTGGTAGAGTCCTCTAGGAGGGAGAATTATGATGCCAGGGGTGGGAGAAGGGGGCTTCTCACCCATGGTGCTCCCTCCATTAGGCCAACCTCACTCTGCCCTTACCTTCCAAGTT
This sequence comes from Zootoca vivipara, assembly GCF_963506605.1. Taxonomy (NCBI): domain Eukaryota; kingdom Metazoa; phylum Chordata; class Lepidosauria; order Squamata; family Lacertidae; genus Zootoca; species Zootoca vivipara. Next base: position 45,950,933 of record NC_083285.1, on the reverse strand, counting down.
CCAGACTGCAGAATCCGGGACCGGCAGCCGTTTGACACCGGAAGTTGCGTCGATGTAACTTCCTGTGTCGCTTTGCCCTTCTATGGGCACCCAAAATGGCTGCCGCCGGCTTCGAAAATCGCTTGTGCGCATGTCAGGAAGTGCTCCGACGCAACTTCCGGTGACGCTCCGCCCATCTATGGGCACCAAAATGGCCGCCGCCAACACCGGAAGTGACCTCTATGCACTTCCGGACATGCGTACATGCAGCTTTTGAAGCTGGCGGCGGCCATTTTTGGTGCCCATAGAAGGGCAAATCGGAAAGAAAAAAAATGGCCGCCGGCAGGAGAAAATAACGGAGAAAAACAGGAGACGAAGTGATACGGGGGACCACCGGGAACAGGTAAGTAAAAAAGGGGTTTTCCCGGGGAAAACGGGAGACTTGGCAGCTATGACTCTGCCTTCAGCCAGACCCCACCTGCCTACCTTCTCACTACAACCAGCCCTTACCTACAAGCAGCCCAGGGTGCAACGCTGCCTGACAGCTTTATCCCAGTTAGTCTTTGAGTTCCCTTTGGAAGAGGTTGGCTGATAGCAATGCTAAAGTCAGTTGGTTCTGCCCGTCATTGGTTCTGGTCACTTAATGAAATAATTCTGATTTGTTTGCAGGCAGGTTATATGACATGGCATCAAGCAAGTGTGATCTCACACTTTTTGGTGAAATTTCTGGGCCGCTTTCCTTATCACAGAAAGTTCTATTTGGGGAGGAAACAGGGGGTTTTTTTGCAGAAGAGTGCCATCAGTTGTACAACCTGAATCTGCTGGTATGTGGTCGAAACCCACCAGGAAAAAGTGAGAGTCTGGCAGCATCCTGAGAAATGAAACTCCTCAGAAAGACTCCTCCAGCTGACACCTGAAAACATCTCCAGCGAAGCTTAGCAAGCCTTTGCAGCAACCAGCCTCTTGGATCAATTATTTACAGAGCAAGGCTTAGAGGTATCCTTTGTTCATTATTCAAAAGCCTCCGATAAATGATTTATGCAGATTTGTCTCAAACAATTGATGCATCTCAGGCTGAATGAAATGACTCTGTGGACAGTTTGAAGAGATTAAAAACCCACCATTTTTTTCCGAAATAGAAAGACAAATGGCAAGGGGCTATGATGAAGCAGAGGAGGACAAAAATAGATGCGGGGGGGGGGGGAATGTAGAAACAGCAATGTATATTTAGCGAGAAGGAGAGAGAAGAAGTAGAAAAGGTGTGGGGAATGAAGGCTTCATAAAGATATATACAGCTTGCACGGTGAACCTGCTAAGAAGCCGTTATCATTTGAGAGAGATATGCCATTTTGTAAGAATATAAGAGCAATCAGTTCTTCCTGCTTCCAGCTAGGGTTTCCAGACTCAAAAGAGAGCAGGGCAATTAAAGGCACAGAAGTCCTGTCCTCTATTGAGTCTGGTAACCCTACTTCCAGCAGAAGCTGGCTGTGCTGAGTACTGGCTGACTGGCCCATGGGACAACCATAAAACCACTCCCTCCCCACAGCAGAATTCAACAGGAGGAAGAGGAAGAGGAAGAGGAAGAGGAAGAAGAAGAAGAAGAAGAAGAAGAAGAAGAAGAAGAAGAAGAAGAAGAAGAAGAAGAAGATGATCAATGCTGGGTTCTAAGGGAGTAGTCCAAACTCCTGGCCAGGAGCAGCAGGGCTAATGGAGTGGAAGAGCCACAGTCCAGCTCTGCTACTCACCCTGGCAAGTGGAACGATTTTTTTGCTGTACATATCAGCTCTGGGCTTGGTCAGGCTCTTCACCAGTAGCTAGACCGACTAAGGACCCAGCAGATCCTTGGCCAACCAAAACTGACCTCTTCTCCAGCTCCTCCTCAAGCCAGAAACACCCCAGCTTTTCACTGGCTGCTGCCAATAGGGATACTGCCACTTCCACTTGTCTGCACTTTCAGTTGGCACCTCTGTGGCAATGGAGGCCCCTTACCAGCAAATTTCAGCAGAGCCAGGCAGAGGAACACTTCAGCTGAATCCAAGCATCCTCCAGTACAGTGGATCAAGGGTTTGGATAAAATACTGCTGTTTGAATGTGGCAGAAATGTGACGTGCGCCTCTATCTATCTATCTATCTATCTATCTATCTATCTATCTATCATCTGTCATCTGTCATCTATCATCTCTCTGATACATTGATTTTTTCAGTTTCTTTGAGGAACTCAGTGTAGCTGACAAGTCATAGTACCACAAAATTTCAGAGGCGTATTATTTTCCTAGGAAATCGCAACATTATAGATGAATACAGTGCAGCAATCTTTGGCGTTCCCCACTCCCTGTACACAGAACAAATGTTCTATATGTCCAGCAGAGAAGCTCCGGGGGAACAGATCTGCTGAACTTCCTCTCCTGTAGTTCTGAAGGAAACAGGAGCTCTATAAACACAGTGTGAAGCTTTAGCAGCCTCCCTAAACATTCGTTAAACAAGCAGGCTTGAAAGTACTTGCAAGTCGAGGCTGAAACTATTCACATATCCCGGGTCTCATTTTAGAACACTGGTGGGAACGGATTGTAAACACTGCAGTACTCAAGAGCAGTTTGCAGCACCGAGAAGCTTTAACCTGCCCTGCGTAGCCAGCTTTGGAATTCAAACACTTAATAGAAACACATGAGGCAATTAAAGCAGAATAAGATGGCTGTTGTTAAAGAGGGGCGTGCGAAGCAGCTCACTCTTTCAATAGCTTGTACATACAGAGTGCCAGAGCTATTCTGTCACATAAGCAAAAGGACAGTTTGTTCCAGCTCTAGTGGTGGCTGTCCAAGCAAATAAACACAGAATTTTATTTTAAAAGGGAATCAAAGGAAAAACAAACACTGAATATTGGGAAGAGCCATTTAAAGCGATGGAGATATTCTGAAGGCAGAATTGAGTTGTGACTAATAGAGTCTAATTTTTAAGAGAGTTGGAAGTGATTTGAGAGCGAGAGGTGTGCTTTGTTTGGTCCTATATTTGCCTCTGAATAAGCAGATCTTGCAGGTCTAATAAGAGCTATATTCCAAATATCATTGGGGACTATAATAGGGCTGGCCTGTACACCTCACTCACATGTAGGGATGGGGGAGAAATTTGATGCAGTTCACATTTAGAAGCCAATCTATCTAATTTGTGCTTTCTGAAACATTAGAACCAAAATGCAGCCTTCCTTCAAAATTCACACATCAGAATTTTCAACGAATTTTTCCAACCAATCAGTGTTTGTGAAAATGCATATATTTGGGGAAAGTGTACAAAGGAATGAAAGTGATTGTTTTGCTGCTCCCTTTGGTTAAATCTCTCCTTCCTTCCTTCTTTCAAGTCACATTGGATATAAAGCCATCAAGAAAGCTATTTCACTGTGTACTCTCTGGCAGGTGACTTATCTTCTTGGTGTTTAGCATTCGCCATCACTCCTGTCTTCAGAAGATTCATACACTCCCCCACAAAGTGTGTGATGTTGACAGAAGAGATTTTTCAGTGCCTGCTAGTCATGTTGCTAAGAGCAGGTGTTCTAGGTCTCCTGCGAAAATGAGCAGAAAAAGCAAGTGGAGCTGGACAGACGGACATAAACACGAAGTTTCCATAGAGCACATTTTACTAATTCTTGCCCCCTTTCAAATTAAGAAAACCCCATTACTTCTTATTTCAGACTGTACTTCAACAGCACGTAAATGCAAAGCCCATTCTTAAATGCTCTACAGCAGCATTTCTCAACCGCTGTTCCGCGGCACACTAGTGTGCCGCGAGACGCTGGCTGGTGTGCCGCGACGTGTGGCGACGAGAAGGGCGATTTGCATTGTCACGTGCCTGGCGGCCGCCAATAAACACCACTGACCCGCCGGAAAGGAAGCCGGCCGGGTCACGACTACAGTACTATTGGCGGTCGCCAGGCACGTGACAATGCAAATCACCCTTCTCGTCGCCGCACGTCGCGGCAAAATTTAGACAAACTAAACTAAAATTTAGACAAACTTAAAGAAGCTGGCTGGATGAGCGCAACCTGAAACTTGCTGAGCAAAGGATTGTGCTGGCAGAGAAATCAGCGGCTTGTGAAGCCTTATTACAGGAGATTGCAACCAACACAGCAATTGGCAAGTGTTTCTTACAGTCATAATTATATAGTCAATATAGGGTGGCACAGAGTTAAATTTTTTAACTTTTTTAATGGTGGTGTGCCTCGTGATTTTTTCCATGGAACAAGTGTGCCTTGGACCAAAAAAGATTGAGAAACACTGCTCTACAGTGCCCCAAGTGAAGACTTACAGCATTTTTGTACTATTTGATTTCCAGTTATTCAGGCAGGGAATAAGTGAAGCCAATCAACATTCACACTCCTGCCATGCAGCAGATCCACAACTGTACCTTGAATATCCAAGGCCCCCACAGACTGGCGAGATTCTTTTTACAGGAATACTGTATCCTTCAATATGTCATTGATGCAATAAGAGTGCATGAGTGATGGATTTATACAAGGCAGTCCATGCATCATTCTGCTTTATTAGTTCTGTGGTGCTTCCTTAATGTCACCACAACTGCTGTCCAGAGGTGCAACAAATAGTGCGACTAAAGGAGGACAAAAATGGCCCAGGACATTTGTGGTATGAAAAGTTACAGGATTTCAGAAGGGAGCTATGGGACACATGCACCAACTGGAATCAAAGCAGTATATCTGTTATGTATTCAGTGGTCAGTGTTTGCCTGAGCTTGAGTCTGGACGAGGGATTCTGAGCCCGTGTTCTGATTCGATATATGATCTCCAATCACAGAATGTTTCAGGATTTGGGCCTCTGCCATTGGCCCTTAAACTCTGAGTTATGATTCGCCGCTTGGAAGTTTAGACAGCCAATCACATTGAGAGTGGGAGTGGCCCAGGCCTTCAGAAATGTATATAAACATTTGCTTTGCCCCCGTTGTCTATTTCTGTTAGTTCAATAAAAGGTTCTTGCTGTTATCACTGTGTCTTGCCTCATGGGAACCCACCTACACTTCAGTATCTGCCCTGAAACTTTTGCAAACGGCATTGAAAAAGGGGTCATTGTTCAGCACCCCATACCAGCATGAGCACATATCCTCATGAATGCACAACGAAAAGGACATCCGGATAGAGGCACCAGGGAGGGGAGAGGCACCCTGAAGCCTAAGATGCTTCCAAACTCCTCACTCCCTCCTTCCCGTCAGCCCAGAAAGGGAGAAGAATGGATATACAACCTTTCAAGTTCCAATAGCCTTTTGCAATCAAAACATTCCAAAGAGATTCCTGCCACAATAAACCATCTTCTAGCAATTAGCTCCCATACAGTGACATGGGGAAAGGCCATGGCTCAGTGACAGAGCATCTGTTCTGCATGCAGAGGGTGCCAGTTTCAAGCTCTGTCACCTCCTGGTAAGGCTTGGGAAGACTCTTGTCTGAAACCCCTGTAGAAAATGCTAAGCACAAATGAACGGAGCAAAGGGTCTGACTTGGTTAAGGCACCTTCCTATGTTCCTAAACTGGCCTTCCCGGGCCATTAAGAAACGTGAACCTCATTTCACCAAATCCAAGGCGGGCTTTTGGTTGGCAAAACCATCGTGACAAAGGCTATGGGAGCTGTTCATAAGAATATGGTCCATACACTTAAGCTTAAGTTTCTTAATATTGAAAAACATTCCCTGGATCAGACCGATAACTGTAATGTGATTCCTACATGGAGGTTTCACTTGAGAGCCACTGTGCCAGAGTGGTTAAAGTGGGCCTGGGAGACCCAGGGTTCGAATTGCCACTCAGCCATGGAAGCTTATCGGATGACCCCTTAGCTAAACCTACCTACCTCAGAGGGTTGTTGTGAGGGCAAAATGGAAAGAAGGAAAGGAAACCATGTATCCCACCTTGAGCTCCTTGGAGGGAAGCTGGGATAGGAGATGATAGATAGATAGATAGATAGATAGATAGATAGATAGATAGATAGATATGAGAGGGGGGGATAGATAGATAGATAGATAGATGATAGATAGATAGATAGATAGATAGATAGATAGATAGATGATAGAGATAGATGATAGATAGATAGATAGATAGATAGATAGATAGAGTCATCTGTCTATCTTACAGGAAAAGAAAATCAGGACCCAAACAAAGATCCTCATGCTTGTATGTCTGCTGCATTGTCTTTGAAAAAGAAAACATGAACCAGATCATTGGTACCATCCGCAACTGAAATAATTCGAGATCCTACAAGTATCTCATTTCTTTTGTACAGTGGGCTTCCAGGTTTGTGTGTGTGTCTGTGTGTGTTGATTACACATGGGTAAATTAATTTAACTCACTAAGGGTGAAAGGCAATTCGCTTTTTTGGGGCCGTGTACACACCATACATTTCAAACACATCCAAAGCACGTTTCTCCAACCTTAACCCCAAAAAGAATTCTATAAACTGTTAAGTGTCCCATTCTCAGATGTTCATACAGACACGACAAGCTGACTTAAAGGTAAATGACCCTTTATCCTTGATGAGACCTGGGAGCAACCACACCTTTGAGTCAGCTCTCCAGGAGCTGACCTCAGTGTCAGGGATGAGCCAGTGATTTCCAGTTCCCCGGAGGGGGGCCAGGGGGAGGGAGATGATGAGGGGAGAGCAGTCGGAGTAAGTCTAGAGGCTAGGGAGTCAGAAAGGGTTAAGCTCGAGCTCAGAATGTGGGGGGGGGAGGTTTACTCCAGCTATCGTGAGACGTGCAGAAAAGAGGAGGGCTGAAAGGTGAGGTGGAAGACTCCATCATTTTTTGGGTTGCTGGAAGGGCAAGCGCAGGCCTCAGCAGAGATCTGAACTGAGTGGCTCTGATGGATAATCATTACGTGCTAATTGCCTGTTGTAAATACTGTAAATAAAGTCCATAAAAAACGTCAGGGGACTCTCATGGTGATTGCTGTGAAGAGAGGAAGCCCGTCAGCCCTGAGACTCGGTCCTAGCTGTTTCCCTTAAAAAGGGCCACGTGCCAGATATTCAGCTGATAATGCATAGATTACATAAAGGGTGCTGGGAATTGTGTGGCTCTGTGAGGCATAAATTACAATGCCCAGGATTCTGGGTGGGGTGTGTACTTTAAATGTACGGTGTGTACACAGCCTTGGAGCCATTCGTTTTGGGATCGTTTGTCTGCAGCCGTCTCTCCACATGGAGTGAGTCATTTTTTGTTGTTGTGGATGCTGGAAAAACAGACCTCATATCCTTCATTATTTGTCAAGGTCCCTTCTCAGCCATGAGTGAGATTTGTCAGGCACTGCGCTGTTAATATTCTCCCTCCCACACCACTGATTAGTGTCACTCAAGCCGCAAGTGGAGGCAGCCAGTGCAAACAATAAGTATTATAGGAAAGGGGGCGGGGAGAAATACCAAATCTGCACATTGCAACCTCAGAAATACCTCCTCATAGGTGGGAGAGAAAGAGCAGAGGCACAGAAAACATTTTCCACCTGAGAGGGAAGGGTGGGAAATATCCATACATAAAAAGAGGAGGAAATGGCTAACCATGTGGGTTGTGGGATTAAATATGGCAGCCATTGTGTTTGATTATTTGTCTCTACAATCAAGAGCTTTAACAGTTTCCTGTCCATATGTGTCCACACAGCTGAAGCAACATTGACGAATCAGGTTGAATGGGCACTTGTTAAAACAGGAGTGCTGTCTTACAATGACTGGAGGCTAGAGGAGGGAGGAATTAGGGGTTGTTTCAAGCAGGGGCATCAAGTGCTCCATATTCCATGTGGAAGTGAGCCCTCAAAGATTAGACGCCACCACCAGATGGGCAGTATTTCATATAATCCCAAACAATGCTTTTCAGGAGAGGCACAGAACCAGCAGCCAGGAGTCAAGGAAGGAGAGATCAAGTGATGCCTGTGCATATGTGAACCAGTCCTATGATAAAAAGTGGTTTGGTTTTGTCCTGCCCTGTCCTGTATGATAACAAGGCCGGCCCTACCATTAGGAAGCATGAGTCAGTTGTCTCAGGCAGCTGATTTTGAGTGTCGTGAAAGGGCAGCAGGACTGTTAACTGTTGCTGTCCTTTTTACTCCCAGGGATGAGTGCTTGTAGGATTTTATGCCCCAGGTACCAAAATAATAAGACTTGGTCCCCCACATGCCAAAACAGAAAGCATAATCATTGCTCTTCTGTTCTGCCTTGGGCAATAGAATGTATTGAGTTGGCCCTGTAATCTCTCCTATTTCAGTCTGTTGCTCTAATAAGCTCTAAACGCCATATTAAAATACAGTCTAGCCCAGTGTCATTAATCCTGCTCACGGTTTCCAAATGCTGGAAGCGCAGCAGAACATTTGAGCAACCTTCAGTCAAAGAAACCATGTTCTGTGGCAATATGAAAGCATTTCTTTTGGGGTTGTATCTGCCATGAGCGCTTCATATAAGTAAGTCTGAGCCTGCCAACACGGCACTTGAAACTACAAGAAAGGAGATTGCAACTACGGTAAGCATTAGAAATTACTTCCTGATTGGGTAAGAGCTGCTCTACAGTGGAATCGGGCTACCTCAGAAGGTGCGGTACTGCCCTTCATTGAAAGTTTTTAAACAGAGGTTGGATAGCCATCTGCCAATGTGTGATTCCTTCATTGCAAGTGGTTGGACTGGGTGACTTCCAACCCTACAGTTCTGATTCTATGACTTCTGCTGCAGCCTGCAAACCCTTGACACGTCCTGGTCAATGTCCCCTTCACACGGCAGGTGGTTACCTCCCTCCCTTTAAAAAGTGTAGTGTTGAATGAGGGAGATTTCAGCATGAGGAGGGGAGGGAGGGGGCCTAGCAGACCGCAGAGAAGGCCTCTGCAGGCATATGTGACCCACCCATGGGCACCACATTGGCAACCCTTGCTCTAACCAGTGTGGTGTAGTGGTTAAGAGCGGTGGACTCGTAATCTGGTGAACCGGGTTCGATTCCCCACCCCTCCACATGCAGCTGCTGGGTGACCTTGGGCTAGTCACACTTCTCTGAAGTCTCTCAGCCTCACTCACCTCACAGAGTGTTTGTTGTGGGGGAGGAAGGGAAAGGAGATTGTTAGCCGCTTTGAGACTCCTTAGAGTAGTGATAAAGCAGGATATCAAGTCCAAACTCTTCTTCTAACCACTGCACCACAGTGACTCTAAGTCCCAGACTTTCAAAAGAAGTGGGGGAGCTGCTGGTGGTCCCTTTTCTCCAGGCTTCATGATACCTTGATGCTGGGTTTTCTTTTTCCTTTATCCAATTGTGAATGGATGGATGGATCAAACAAGCCAGTTCATGAATCAATGGGAACGTGCAGGTGTTAAAATAAATTATTATTTACTTGCTTCAAATGGGAGGCCATTTAAGTCTCCCTTAATCTGAGATGTGCCTCCTTCTTACTCGCTTAGCCAAATTCTCTCTGGTCTCACAACAATTCCACATCTGCACATGTCATTTCCTCCACTGATGAATCAGAGCCAGTTCAATCCAATCCAAGGGCACCAGGTCTCTCGAAAAGCACTGTGGATTTTCAGCATGCTCCTCCAAGCCAGGGGCTGGACTATTTACACTGTGGTCATCAGTGCTAGAAATTGATTTTCCTTTCTTCCATCTTTGCAGAGTCCTCCCGCTTGTTTATCTTTAAAGAAACCAATCTTTAAAGACACCTCCAGGCTTGACGTGAATTTGCTGCCATTAACTGTGGAAAAGGCAGTCAGGAGCTGGATATACTGAGAACATCTTGTTGAAAGATCACCCCAGACTTGGAGATGGTATTGCTTGCTCACAATGCACCCATAAAAGAAGAAAACAAACCATTTAATGGACCTTTAAACGGGTCCTGGGGATAATATTTTGAAAATAACCCATCCATGAATGGGGAGGGATGGTCTCCTTTAATTCTGAATCTTCATGGATAGTGATAGAATCTAAATAGAGCAGGGATGTCCACCTCCTAATAGACTGCATTCTACTCACAGTATTTAAAAAAAACTGGCAGTGATTCTACCCATTGTCACAGTTTAGCTTTATTTAGAAAGCCAAAGTTGTTGATAAAGGGGAGGGGGGAAGATTACTGAGGGGCCAGAGATCTACCAGGATTGCCTCGTGATGTACCAGTAGATCGCAATCTACCTGTTGGACATGCCTGGAATACAGAAACCACTAAGAAATCCTTACTAACATTTAAAAAGATGTAACTATTTTCTATATCTAGTTCCCTCCTGCTCTAATCAATGCTACAACCACCTACCTAATACTATAACTCCCTAGCTGATGCTGTAACTGTTCGTCCACACTTCCACTTGCTCATGCCTAGAAAGCAAGGCTCCAGAGGTGATTTTCTACTTCTCCTGTGCTTTCTAGGCACATGTTTGACTGGTTTTGCCTTTGCCCCACTGCTTTCCCCAAGAAAAACACGCTCTTTGGTGCTCAATTGGAGCAAACATCAATCTGGAAACAATCCAATTGGTGTTTGCTCCAATTCAGCAGTAAACAGCAGGTTTTCCTAGGGGCAAGCAGAACTGCGGATGAGCCCTCATTAACTACCACAATAATTCTCTAATGCAGTAACTCCCTTCCCTAACTAACTCTGGGATAACTTGCTCTGCAACTCCCTAACTCCCTTCAACAACCTCTTACCAAAGTCCTCTGGCAAGTCATCCAGCAGGAAGATGTTTCACGATGGACATATCACTGTTGCTTAGCAGCCTTGCTCAGCAATGGCCATTGCTCTTCTTCCTATTAGATTCCGCCCCCATGTAGTTTTCAATGCATTCCTCTTATCTGAATGTGGTGAAGGGGTATTCAAAGATTTACAGGGTCAATTTTAAGAACTTTTGCGGGAGGGGGGGGTCTTACATTTAAATTAGGGGTGAGTGGGAGGATGGAGAATACTTTTTCCATTTCATGATAGTTTCACATTCATGCAAACATATTCATACCCATTCCATTTTTTGAAGAAACATTAAATTGTTGCATTTAAATTCTACTGATTTTATCAGCATTCGTCCCCTAAAAGGCATGTTTTTGTATGCTTTCCAATGCACTTCCCTGAAAATATATTTCCTGTAAAAGAAACCTCTTTGTGTATTTTTTTTAAAAATGCACTGCAAGATTTGTGCATAATCTGATAGGAGAAACTCAGCAACTTTGCATTTAAAGGTAGGCCCTATGCCATGCATACACGCACACATATAACTCTTAAAATTCATTCAGATCCAAATGAATTCAGCATTTGGCAGTGTTTTTACTCCATCGCTCCCTGAAATGTATGAAAATCACTGGGATGAATACTTCAGCCCAGCATTAGCGCTAATCTCATTGCCTGAAATCAGCACGCTGCCACTATTGCAAGGTCTGCACAGTGCCATAGATGCACAATAGCGGTCGAGAAAATGGACAATGAAAAGGCCACTGAGGCAGCCTGTGCACAATAATAAAGAGCTTTTGCAACTGCTCATCAGCAGGCTGCTTCCCACTGGTGTGCAGCCGCTCAGTCTCAAGCTGCAGAGCAAAAAGCTCTATTCTCTCCTCCTACCAACATCCAAAAGGTCTTTGGCATCCTAGGAAGCAAAAGTCCGAGCCTGCTGCCACTCACTGCTGGGATGCATTGACTCTGCCAGCAAAGCAGCCCTCCCCTCTCAGCAGGAGGAGGAGCCTGGCTGGAAAGAAAGGCTGTAAAAGGAGGCGACAGAACCCAGCTTCTTCTTAGGACCAGGTATGGTAGAGTGTGTGAGGGCACATGGTTTTGCTGCTGGTGGAGCTTTAGTTACCAATACACCTGACTCAGTCCTTGCAGTATTGCTTACTGCTTGCAGCACAGTGGCTACCACAATGTTATTATATTTATCACGTAATATTATATATATTTTTATATTTATCATGTAAACCTGCCATCCTATTGCTCTTTCACACACTCGGAGGACATCACCTTCAGCCTGGCAAGGGGAAAGAAAGTTCAGTTCAGTTTTTATTACAGCAAAAGCCAGCAATACAGAATAACATAATTCCAAACGAAAGAAAATCAGCAATAACATCACCAGAAATAAAACAATTACACAAAGGGGATTTGCAATGTGTCATTCAATAGAAGGGATTTGTGTTTCTTGATAGCTAAAGTGCAGTATTTGGCCACGTTATATGACACTGGCTTGAGGAATCTTCCAGAAGGAATTTTCCTAAGAGTTCGGTGGGGGGGGGGGAATTCCAAATAATACTGCAAGGGTGTAAATTTTGATAAAAGGGGTAAAATAAGTCGAGCTCGTTCTTCACTATAAAATTCACAAAATAAAAGAATGTGAGTGACAGATTCTACCTTGTTACAGGTAGGTAGCCGTGTTGGTCTGGATCGAAGTAAAATAAAAAAAATTCCTTCAGTGGCACCTTAAAGACCAACTAAGTTTTTATTTTGGTATGAGCTTTCGTGTGCATGCACACTTCTTCAGATTCTACCTTGTTAGACATGCAAGAGCAAAGGCGCTCATGAATTGGTACCTGCATAAATTTACCGTACAGCACCGCTGAGAGCATTGCCTCAAAGCGGGCTCTAGAGAAGGCCCATCTATAAGCTTCGTTAGTGATGTTAGAGAAGGGGCAGCTGTAAAATTAGGCCACGATTTTAGACATCTATAATTCTCCGGGAGTAAGGCATCTTCTTGTTGTAATTCAACATCGTGAAGTCTCTGAGTAATAATTATGTTTTGCCTTGTTCAGAGTTCCATTAAAAAGATCTTCAGGATTTAGGCCAATTTGTTTGATATTGTTAGTTGGGAAAGAAAGATACATACTGGCTCTCACCTTCCAGAAGTATAGCCAGCTACTGTACTCAGTTTCTGTGGCACTAAAGCAATTGCTACAGTTGTTGGGGTGTATGAAGTGTTACGATAGGGGGTAGTATGTCTGGTGGAGGACATATCATGCTCCTTCTGGAGTAGTTTGTCCACATTTGATCCCCACCCTGAACTCAGCTCTCACCTGTGGCTCCTAGAAGTTGTCAGCATGTGACAGTGAGCGACCACACCGCAGGAACTGCTTCGACTGGCCGGCTAAACCAGGCGAGGGTAGTCGATGGGTCTCAGAGCCTTGGTGAGTTAGTAATTTCCCCTGCATGAGAAGACAGGCTCTGGTGGATTGAGCTGACGAGACCAACCTGGGAAGGTGATGTTGCGTTTTCTATGCACTGGCGAGCTATGCAGCTTGAGCCAGGCTAGTGAAGTTACTGGATTTGTTCCCAGGAGAAAGGATGTCCTTGTCTCCCTATGCTCACGTGATGTTTTTCACTGTACTCTGTACACTTACACTTTCTATTTCGGCTAAGCAAGATGCCAGACGCAAAGCTGTACAGTGGTACCTCTACTTACAAATAACTCTACTTACGAATTTTTCTACTTACAAATGGAGCTCCGTCCGCCATCTTGGATGCGGTTTAGATAGGATTTTTTTCTACTTACGAATTTTTAGATAGGGCTGCTTCGACTTACGAATTTTTTCTCCCAATGCATTCCTATGGGATTCGACTTACAAATTTTTTTGACTTACAAATGTGTGTTCAGAACGCATTAAATTCGTAAGTAGAGGTACCACTGTATCTCTCTTGCTATATTAAAGTAGTTAAACACTACTTATTGATTCCTGTGTGTTGTTCTTCAAGGTGAAGGCAATCACAATTTGCTCTAGCTTCTGTTAGCTGGGGGGGGGGCAGACTAACACCTCCCCGCCCCCCGGCTACAGAGTGCTAACAGGTAGCCCATATAGAAGGAAAACTCTGATCCCAACCCTCTGCTGCCTTGTGGGATATCTTCAGGAGAAGAAAAGGCAAAGGAGTAAACCCTACACAAATCCAGAGGGGAGTCCCTGAGATGGTTGGATGGCTCCCTGTACGCTTCCTTCCAGCAACTCCTGCAGCCAAGCTGGTGCCAAATGTACAGTGGTACCTCTACTTACGAATTTAATGCGTTCCGGACACACATTTGTAAGTCGAATCCCATAGGAATGCATTGGGAGAAAAAAATCGTAAGTCGAAGCAACCCTATCTAAAAATTCGTAAGTAGAAAAAATCCTATCTAAACCGCATCCAAGATGGCGGATGGAGCTCCATTCGTAAGTAGAAACATTCGTAAGTAGAGTTATTCGTAAGTAGAGGTACCACTGTATTGCTCTGCTTTCCTTTGGACCACACCAGCGAGGTCGAGAAGGAGGTATTGTCATCTGAGCAGTCCAGAACCTCCAGACACACTGGCCAGGCCTATGCCCTGGGGGGGAGGCCACTTTGGTGCTGCTAATGCAGCGATTTGACTTCACTCTACTGAAGGCAGAGGCGCATGCTATTGTCTCTGGAGACAGACAGGTGCCAACAATAGCAATTACTGCTACCTTACATAACAAAGAAGATCCTTCACAGACATGGCCAGGCCTATTTACTTAATAAAAGAAACTAGATGGGCCATTTTAGCAGTCATTCCTCTCTAGATCTCCATTGTAAAATTGCTGGGATGGGACCCTGTGCATCATTTTATCCAATCTCAGACTCATAACAATATGTTCCAGGAACAGAGTCCAGGAATCCTGACATTAATAACAAATGCTGGGCTGAGACCTGACTTTTGAACTGTTGTAATAATGCTGCGATATCATGACACTGATCGTGTAAGTTTAGAAATTAAAAATGGATCTAAGAAAACAGTATCCTGGGAAACTCTAGCTTTCCCACCAGCCATGATCCAACATCATACAAGATGGCTGGTGGAGGGCAAACTAAGCTGATTCTCTCATAGAGTGACAAAATACCTTGAGCTAGCCTCATCTGTAACTCCAACTGATCCTGTTCAGCAAGAATACGAGCCTGGTCTGGCAACAATGCACTCGATAATTAGTGGTGATCTTAGCGAGCTGACTGCATGCGTTATCATTCAGACTGTAAATTGTGTTGCTTTTTCTGATGCAGAAGTAATGAGCAGGAATGATTCCAACTGAAATTGCAGTCCAATACAAGGTGTTTACATGTGAGTGCCTGAAAGCCAGTCAACACCTCATAAACAGTTTAGCCAGCTTTGGGTTTATTATAATTGCAATTCTATGAAGTGCACAGAACAAGTGTGGGAGGTCTGGATCTTTGTTGTATGGCTATTAACTGTTTGAAATTGGAGGATGAGGCCTGGAGGGCTTTGGGATTTGGCTTGCTTTATACTGTGTCTATTTTGAGTCTGAAAGAAACTGGCCACAGGTATAGTTGAACAGCTACTGGGAGATTTTTTTTTATCTTGACTTGTAATTTTCATCACTTGTTGCAGCACCCTAGAATGTTTAACTCAGGTGTGGGGGTACCTCAAGGCAAAGGTCAAAATGTGGTCCCCCAAACCTCTCTATATGGCCCTTGGGAATTTCTCCAGGCCATGCTATTTCCTTGACTACACCTCCTGACCCCAGGCAACATCCCTCATCACACCTTCTTTATATTCTCTGAGTGTTTTTGCCTGTTGGAACATGTCATTGAAATCTGAGAATCCTCCATGATAGTTGTCTGGACCGAGAGGGGTGTGCAGGTGTAGTAACTACCCTACTGTACGAGCAGGGCCATCTTTAGCAGATGCTGCACCGGGGTGCAAATATCCGCCCAGCGCCCCCAAATTATCACAGATAGGAGGGGTGAAGCTGTGCACTGCCAGCCACAGGGGGGGGCAACTCTCCCCCATGTCGCTGTGGGAGAGCAATCCCCGCAGAGGCTTGGGAGGGAAGCTGCATGCCCGCCAGCCAGATAGTTGGCGGGATGCAGCTTCCGTCCTAAGCCCCTGCAGGGATCGCTCTCCTCACGCGGAGGCAAGCTGCACACCCACCAGCCATATGGTTGATGGGGCACAGCTGGCGGCGTGGAGGGAAAGGGGAGGCCGCCGGCAAAGCCGTGCAGCTCACCAACTCACTGGGGCGCCCCCGAAAGGCCGGTGCTCTGGCGCAACACACCACTAAGCCGTATGGGAAAGTCGGCTCTGTGTACGAGTGTGACATTTGCATTTGTGGCTCCACCCACTTCTGCCTCTGGCCCCACCCACCACTGGCATGTGGCCCTCAGACGGTTGCCCACATTGCAATATGGCCTTTAGCCTGAAGAAAGTTCCCCAACCTGGCTTTAACTAAATCTTCTTACAAGCTGCTAGGAAAACCAGATGCAACAGTGTGCTCACATCTTGTGTTTCCAATAGTTAGCAGAAGTGGGGAAATTTGGCAGAGGCCACATGCCATGCTGTAGTGTGCAGAACTGGGGGGAAAATCTGCACCTGCTGAAATTCCATTTTCTTTTTTTCTTTTTTACATATCCGATGATCTATAAACAGATGGAGGGTTCAGCTTAAGGGCTGGAGCTGGTCCTTTCATCTTTGTGGTCCAACTCATTCCAACTCTATGATTGATGATGACTGTGAAAAGCCAAGTTCATGAAGCAAGGTCATAAGAGACTTGAATGTGACGCTGCTGGAGAGGTAAGAATGTTGACAGCGGATCTGGTTGCTACAGGAGGTTTGTTTGTTTGTTTGTTTAGAGTTATAGGTTGCATCTCTGTTTGGCATGTCCAAGGCAGCAAACAAAATGAATGCTTTGCATAGCTCATGGCAAAATCTTAGCAAATGTAAGATTCATGATATGGAAGATAATTCTTGATGGAAACTTAAAGCACAGGAATTGGCTGCCCTCGTGGCTATTGTCAGCTAAATATATTTCCATTGTGGCAGAAATGATGTTAAACTTGGGTGTGGGTGTGTACACACACACACAGTGAGACAGAGAAAAAAAGATTATGCCAGGAATATTATAAAGACTGTAAATCACTCTATCTGGAACTTAGTACAGTGGTACCTCGCAAGTCATGGGACCCAGGTGGCGCTGTAGTTAAACCACTGAGCCTAGGGCTTGCTGATCAGAAGGTCGGCGGTTCGAATCCCTGTGACGGGGTGAGCTCCCGTTGCTTGGTCCCAGCTCCTGCCCACCTAGCAGTTCGAAAGCACATCAAAAATGCAAGTAGATAAATAGGGACCGCTACAGTGGGAAGGTAAACGGCGTTTCCGTGTGCTGCTCTGGTTTGCCAGAAGCAGCTTTGTCATGCTGGCCACATGACCTGGAAGCTATATGCCGGCTCCCTCGGCCAATAATGTGAGATGAGCGCGCAACCCCAGAGTCGGTCACGACTGGACCTAATGGTCAGGGGTCCCTTTACTTTACCTCGCAAGACGAATGCCCTGCAAGATGACTTTTTCGCAAGACGAATGCGTCTTGCGATCTGATGGTGACTCACAAGACGAATTCATTTTGCGAAAAATTCATCTTGCGAATCGCGGTTTCCCATAGGAATGCATTGAAATTTAATTAATGTGTTCCTATGGGCAAAAAAAAAAAGAAATTTCAATGCATTCCTATGGGAAACCGCGATTCGCAAGATGAATTTTTCGCAAAACGAATTGACTCGCAGAACAAATTAAATTCATCTTGCGAGGTACCACTGTACAGTATATAGTAACACAGCAAGGAACTGAATGAGAGAGAATCTATTATAAACTTTCTATAAACACTTAGCAAAGAAAGCAGAATATACACAGAACAGAGGTTGCAATTACCATCATTTGCAAGGAGGAGAGGAAATGGACCTCTGTTTGAAATGGCAAATCAGATCAGCTATATGAGATCTCATAAGAACATATGCAAGCTGGAATTGTTTATGTGCTACATAGGTAAATAGTGCTTCACGCATATTCCTCAACTGTCCTGGTTTAAGCAGGACACCCCAGAACTACAGAAGCCATTCCAGGTTCTGATTGGATCCTGGAATGTCCTGTTTTTCGGTCCATCACAGTGTTGCGAGTCAAGTGGCTCAGGCCAGAGCGTTGGACCAAAAGATGCTCATTTTTGGGTCTTACGCTCTCTTGTGAGTCACCTGGCTCCCACAAGAGCTTGGGAATGAAAAAATGAGCATCCCAATTTTGATCAGTGGGATGTTGCAGGGTATGTTTTAGATCACATAAGCCTGTTAGCTACACTCTCCTCTTCCACAGTTTGCCAATGGCAGCACAGTTACAGGTGGAGCATGGAAAATCGAAACTTGGGTAGTATTCTTGGTTGTTTCTACTCTGGTTCCTGCAGTTCCGGAGTCTGCAGATTATCAGAAGCATATGAACTATGGCTCACTAGAGAATTGAGGCTCCCTGACGGCTACAAATATAGCATGAAGTCTCCCTTAATGGCTTTCGGACTTGTTGCATGAGGTTTGAGATACAGATAACGGGCCTAGTTCTAAGTAGCGTGTACTAGGAAGTTGTTTAATTTTGGCATGTTTTAAAGGAATGCCCCTTGATGTTTCAGACCATTACAGCCCTTCAGAACATAATGAACACCCTTTATTTTAGAACCTCGGCTCTTAACATTTACAGCCGGCTGTTAAATAAATACTGTATACGCATCCCTTTACAGTTTGAAATATTACTCTGACCAGCCTAGATAGGAAGCACAATGATACCATCTTGTGGTCAGTTCCCTCAAATCCTAATCTGCAGCCACAGAAAGTGCAATCTTCTTTTCAAAGTGTACAGATCTATATAAGCTGAGGTGTGAGCTCACTGTGTAGAGAAGGCACTGCCCTTGTTGAGCTTAGCCAGGGGCAGAGGAAAGGGTGTGTGGTGGGGGTGATGCGTCCCGGGTGTCACCACTGGGGGGGGGGTGACAAAATACCAGGCGGCACTCACCGCGGGGCCTGCAGTGCGCTCAAACCACACGAGTGTTGCGGAGTTATGGGAGTGATGTGGTAGCTTGAGTGCCCGCAGGCTCCGCGCTGCTCCAAACAGTCCGTCCGCTGCCTCCCCCCCACCCCCACCTGTAAGGTGGCTGAGTGGGAGGAGGTAAGCAGACTCCTCAGGGGCCCCACGGAGCATTCTGCCCTGGCTTGCCCCGCCCCTGAGGGCAACTGGCCCCACCCCTGGGTGGGCACACGCACCGCCCCAGGCACCTGATTGGCTTGCTCCGCCACTGAGTTTAGGCATACAACCTTCTCTTTCTGACCAAGCTGAGGGAAAACCGAATTTATGGGTTTACAGAACAACCCCACAGTGCTGATTGCTTGGATACCAGTGATATTACTAATCCACCTCCCTCAACAGTATTTAAAAATGGTTGAAGCATGGGGGAAGGAAAAGACAGATAACTGAATCGGCATTTAATTGCAGGACAGTACATCTTTAGAATGAATGCATTGTGGAGATGGGATGGGGAAAATACTGACTGATCTGAGATGAGGGAGGATGGGGGGTGGGAACTGTGTGGATCCTGATTTGCATGTTTACTTGGATAAAGCATGTGTAAATGCAATCCTATCCTTGTGTATACCCAAACGGAATAGAAATAAGTGCACACTGTTTCATAGTGTGTTTAATGTTAAGGTTCTGTATTCATACCACTGCTAGCCCATGCAAGTGCTTAAGACATGGGCAGAACCCGGGCATATATACTAACAGTTATTATGTTTTCCTTCCCTGTAAGCTGCCCAGTGAATTTAGTTGATGAAAATTTAATTTTTAAACAAATAATTGTAGTAGCTGCTGCTGTGCAAGGCAGAAAGATCAGATGGGTTGTTGCTGAAGGTTGTCTAGTTAAACAGGAATAAGACAGGGTTAATGTAAAAGAGGTGAGGTCTATTTTCTGACTGCTATTCATCCACCCATAGGAAAAGACACATTACATAACAGAAACATTACATCTCCGGCAACTCAACGGCAGCGATGCAAATACTTTCCACACATGGAGTCTCTAGAGACTAATTATTTTTCTTTGCTTTAGGCTAAGCAGATAGTCTTCATCCTATTCAGGTGTGACGGTTATTGTTTTCAGAAAAAAAGTGTGGGCATCCTGCAGTACCTTATTTTGACAGGGGAGGGGGAGGTTTCAGATCACACACAAAGCAGCTATGCCCACATGGAGAGCCACATCATCTGCAAAAACCAGCTGTAATAATACTTTGCATTTATGTAACCTAACCAGGGCCAGCCCTGCCATGGAAGAGCAGCAAATGCTTAGTTATTTAGGGAGCAATCCTATACACAAGTTACCAGGGCAAAGCAGTCCAGTGTCCAATGAAACCAAGGGAAAGTTACACCAGACCCAAACACCGCGCAGAAGTGGGGCTTCAGCTGGCTAAGTGGTCCAAAGCCTGGCAGAGGGAAAACAAGCCTTTAAAACACTGCTTGACTTATGTCACCCTTTTTTCCATTTTATGTCGGGTTGCCAGGTCATGTGACTGAGCTCAATGCGCTTAGGATCCTGCCTAACCCCCACCCCACCCTGGTTCTGCCCCTACCAAGAGCCCCAGAATGCCCAGTTTTCAGGACGCCTTCAGAGCTGCCAAGCAGGCTGAAACGGAATGGGGAAGATATGCTGCCATGGGGAATGGGGAAGATAGCTGAGCTAAGAACAAAGGAGTATCTCCTCTTAGAATTTTGAAGTGTCAGGCATAGCTCTAGTGGCTTTAGCCCAAACGTAGCAGAGTTTTCCTGCACAGCGCAGAAGCTAGTTGAGGTGGAAATGACTAGTCGGCTAGACGCAGAATAACTATTTACAGGATTTATTAAAAGAAAATAAAAGCAGCAGAGTTTCTGCATACAAAGCAAAGCAAAATAAATCCTTACTCTCTCTCTCTCCAACCATATACACAGCACTTCTACTCCTAACACCTAACAAAAACCAACTGTGCTAGCATTCCTTGATAACAGAGTTCAGTGCTGGTCGTTAACCAATCAGAGAGAGTAGTTTCTAGGTCAGGCAGACCTTGGCTTTCTGCCAAGAGTAAATTGACACTGCCTTGAGTTAATTGTGTGAAGCCAGAATCTGTAAGTTTCCCATGAGAACCAATTAACCAATTAACAGAAACTGAACATCTCCAATGTACCCCAGCTGCACTGGAAACCTCCCAGATTAGCCGGAGATCTGCTGGATCCTAACTCGTTCATCCTGGTCGATCTTGCTATAGGGTTGCTCCCTTAATCTAATGCAGAACTCTAAATTAGGGATGAGTGAATCTTATCAGTTTTGGTTTCTCATTTTTCAAAACTTAATTCCAGTTTGCCCCATTTCTGCATATATTTGCAGTTTTGTGTGCATATATATAGCGTCCACATGAAAATTTGTATGCATTTTGGGAACCATTACTCCCAATATATGCATTTATGTATGCAATTTTGCCTAATCTATGCATTTTCACAAGCAATTTCCCCTTGTGCAGGGGCGTAGGAAGATAGGGGCGGTGAGGGTGGGGTGCCCCGGATGGCGCGATCCCAGGGGCGCCATTGCGGCTGCCCGCCCTGCCCCCAAAATGCACGCCCCACCCCCAAATCGCAGCCCCGCCCCACCCCCAAAATGCGTGCTGCGACCCGCCCCAAAACGTGCGCCACATCCCTGGGGGCAGCGGGCCTGCTCTCCACCCCCCAGGGCAGAGCATGAAGCTCCGCCCCTGCCCCTGCCTGTGAGATGAGTTCCCTCTGCTGCCTTGCAGGGCTCCTTTGCTGGCAGCAGGCAGAAATGCATCTGGTCTGATTTCCCCTTGAATAAGGAAATGCAGCAATGGGGAACTCTTCTCCCTAGTTGAATTTCCCACCTGTTCCGCTGCTCTCAAGAGTGTGGACAGCCTGCCTGAAACAAGGTAGCCATTCTAGCTCTGCCTTCTTAATTGTTCTGGAGCCACCTAGCAGTTAGCAGTATAATGCTCCCAGCCTCCACGGTGCAGCCTTAACAAGAGAAGGGCAGGTGCTTCTGCTTCTATCACCAACCTCTACAACAAGAAAACTGTAAAGATTTTAGTGCCTGGCAAGCCAAAGTGAGCTCCCTGCAGTGACTGCCCTCACCAGAGTCTTTAAAGGTGTTTGCTGCTTATATTTAACCACTTGAAGTTAACAGAGGCTTTTGGAAGGATGCAAATCTCCCCCTAGCAAAATGGCGTTTTTGGAGGGGGGTGTTTACAAACACACACAGAGAAAGACCCGTGTCCATATGCACACCCAGGCTCCCACTTGCTCTCCTGTGGTGGTGGTTGTTTTTCAACCTCTCATTTGGAGACCAACTGCAGCTTTCAGAGCTTAGGCCTGGCAGCCAGGCTACCTGGATTTAGACCCAATGCCTAAGAAGGAGTGATTGATTGCAACTGTAGGATAGCGACTTCCCTTGTTGTCTCAAATGCCTGCTGGGTTTTTGTTTTTTTGTTTTTTGAAAGAAGGCTAAATAAAGGAGAACCAGGGTGAAGCAGAAAATATAAATCGCATCACACTTTCTCAGGCTCTTTGTTTCGACCAGCTGTAACACAGCAAAGCCAGAAAATAATCCTCAAATGTGGGGAGGGGAGCCAAAGGCAGCCAAAATGAACACCAGCTTTCTAGCAACAGTTCAGGGGCTTTTCTTGGTTTTTTCTTTGCTCATAACCAATATGGTACTATTCTGTCTCTACTTTTACTATTGCAAAGAGCAATTTAGTGCCTAATCTAGTTAAGCACAGCCACTATGAGTCAAGGCCAAACAAAACAATACACAGGAGACATACAAGCCAATTTCCCTGGGCTGGGTTTTCTTCCTTCCTTCCTTCCTTCCTTTCCCCTTTTGCCATTGGTTCACACAAAATGAGCCTCCCCCCAAGTGGCTTTTTCTTCCTTTGAGGGAAAATGTTCAGGGCAGCCGTATACCTTTCCCCTGGCAGGCAAAAAAGCAGAGCCCAAAAAATGGCAGGGAGGGGAAGGGTTAAGCAGCTTTTGTGCTCTCACTTGCACTAAGCAAACAAATAAGATTAGGAGGGGTTCCCACATTCTATTTTAAATTACTGGTTGCTGGTTTCTTTTGCTGATATTTGCCTGTTTGTAAGCTGCCTTGATTATTTTGTAGAAGGAGGGACCACTCTGACCAAATCTCATATAATAAATAATAATATATCAATCAAATGGCATAAAAAATGGCATCCAGATATTTACCGTGTTTCTCATATTATAAGACACGTCTTATATTTATTTTTTCCTCAAAAAAACACACTACGGCTTATTTTCAAGGGATGTCTTATTTTTTTGCTGCTCCTCCTGCCGCGGCCGGCATTGCTGCTGCGCCTATCACTATGTCTTATTTTCGGGGTATGACTTATATTCCTTGAATGCTTAAAAATCCTGCAATGGCTTATTTTATGGGTATGTCTTAAAATATGAGAAACAGGGTAGAGTCATAGTGTTGGTACCCTGTGGATACTCTAGTGAAGTCCAGCCCCCTGCAATGCAGGAATATGGAGCTGTCCCATATGGGGATTGAACCTGCAACCTTGGCTTTATCAGCACCATGCTCTAACCAGGTGAGCTATTTTATCTGTAACTTGAGAACAAAAACCTGCCCTGTTGTTCTCTGTTCTCTTTGATATTGGATGTATCAGAAAATATTTCTAAAATGGCTTCTCCATACAGTGTTAAAGAACCATACTTTGATGAAGGAAGGCTATAAATATGCCTAATAAACAAATATGTTTGTTTTGAGTTTATCACTCTAAAAATCTGTTCATTTTCTTCCTCTGAGATCTTGAAAGGACAGTTTAATTGAGATTTTGAAGCATATTTAAATGGACCCATGGAATTAATTGCATGATCAAATAAAATCTGGTCTAATTAAAAATATGTTAATGGCTTGAGAGCTTTGTCTATCTTTCTCTCCTCCAGAAAAATCAGCTTTATGCTACCACTAAAGACTTTAGTTTTTAGTGTAGTTATTAATAAAATGATCAGACCCAAGTTTCGCATGAACAGCATACTAAGGACTTGGTGGATCTTCTCTTTTTTGATGATGTATTTAGTTCTGAGGACTTTGTGTGTTTGATATGTGTATTTTTATACTTCCCTTCAATCATATGCCCAGAGTGGTTTGCTAGAACGAATGAAAGAAAGCTGCAGTCCCACATCCACTATACTGGGAGCATGGCCAGGAATTCAATGGAACTTTCTTTTGAGTAGTCATACATACAGTTTCACTCTAAACAGTAGTTGTTCTGAAAGATGGGCTAGACCCTAAAAATTGGGGTATTGCACAGGGTGCAGGCACAAATGATTAGAGGCATGCATGAGTAAGCAGGCCACAGTGGAAGAAAGAAGATTATCCCAAAAATATGACAGTGGTGGGGGATTTATGATTCTCCAGATGATCCTGGACTACATTTCCCATCATCCCTGACCATTGGCCACACTCATTGTGGCTAATGGGAGTTGGAGTCCATCTGGGAGGCCACAGGTTCCCCATCCCTGGTATACAGATATGATGAGAAAGGGGATTGGTCTAATTCATGGAGGATACGACTATCAAGGACTATCATGATGGCTATCTACTATCTCCAGAAACAGAGACTCTGAATCCAGTTGCTTAGGATCAAAGCTCTCTGCACATTTGTCCTGCTTATGGGCTTTCCAGAGGCATGCAGAACAGATACTGGAATAGATAGGTCTTTGGACTAAGTCAGTGGTGCTGTGCTTATGCTCTTAGTCAGGCATCCCCAAACTTCGGCCCTCCAGATGTTTTGAACTACAATTCCCATCTTCCCCAACCACTGGTCCTGTTAGCTAGGGATCATGGGAGTTGTAGGCCAAAACATATGGAGGGCCGCAGTTTGGGGATGCCTGCTCTTAGTCCTTAGAGGGGGGCATTTCTAGCATTATAGAAGAGCCAGGGAAGAGAGTAAGGGCCATTTCTTCTTCTCTAATGGAACTCACCCTTCTCCCCTGCATAGCCTCATCAGGTGCAATGTGGCTCGTAGAGGAAATGGCCCAGGGTGTTTGCAACAAGCCAATAATAAGTGGGCTGTTATTCCCAGTGGATCTAGTTCCTTAGAATTACAAAAGGCTTTAAAAAAAAACACTGGTGGGAGGAAGGGTTATGCTCGATGCAATTAGCATTCAATTCCAGAAGACACTGCTGAGATGAATAGCTGAAAAACATGTTTTTAAGAGATTACATGTCACTGATTCCAAATGCTGTTGTGATTAAAAACTCTGGGGCAGAGCTGTGCATCCAAATATATAACCTGAGAAACATGTGCTCCAACATTCTGCACTCTCATATACCTACTGTGTGTTGCTAAGCATCATGCAGAGGCATCTCTAACACAAAGTTTGGTCGAGTGGCCAATTAATTTGGGGTGTGTCGTTGTGGGTAGCACAAAAGGAAGGGATAGGAATAGTAAGGTTGGAGGCATATCTGACCCATTGGGCCAATCCATCAGGGAGTTCTTCTCTGCAAGCCCCATTGAAATGAACTTGCACAGATTGAATTAATTTCAGCAAGGCTTGTGCAAGCAGACTTTCTGGGGAATCCTGTCCTATGCCAAGCAGATAGGACAGCAATGCCACAAGTTGCCTCTTCTGCTGCAGGCACAGAATCACTTTAGGGCAGCCTTGGCACCACAAGATGGTTTGCGAAACTGTCAAGGCTGGATTTGGTCCCAAGAGGGCTCACCCCACATTTTGACACCAAACCTGAGGGCCAAAGCTCCTTAGGAAGGTCTACACTGCTGTAGGGCAGCACTGAAATTGAAAGTTATGGCCATCTGTAGAGGTAAGCTAGGCAAAGTGAGTACTACTGGCCCAAGGTCATCCAGTGAGCCTCGTGGACGGGTAGGCATTTGAACTTAGCCCTCCTAGTCGAACAATTTAAGGCTGTCATTTTCTTGCATTGCAGTCCGTGTCCTGATACAGTTCTCCCTCTTCAGCCCAGCTCCCAACTTCTGTCTATTTATACTTATTTATCCAATGCAGGCAGAAAATGAGAACGAACAGAACTCCGCCAACATATCAGCCATTCTCAAGATATCCAAAGAGGTGGAGAGGCAAGGCAGCTCTCACGTAGGCAACAGTCAGGGCCTGAGATACTTCATGGATTCAGGCCCAGTAATTTTCCACTCACATGAGAACACAGAGGACTGAACTGCCATGGGGCTGTCCAATCTCAGTTCCTTTTCATGGCAATGGCAGGTAGATGACCAGTGTGGAGTTTTCAGGGGCACCAGTTCCTGAGGGCTGAGCAGCTTTGGGCCCTCTCAATATCTTTTGGGAGCCTGGGGGACCCCACTGTTGAGGAGGCAGAGAAGGTTGTGCGCAGAGTCGAGCGCAGAGCTGAGCATGACGTGGCTCTACTAGCCAGCTCCTTCTCATCCTTCTCCTGCCGCGGAGGGGAAGGAGGGTGGGAGCAGTCTACTGCCAGTGGTGGCACCAGGAAGAGGAGGAGGAGGAGTATGATGTCATGCACGATGTTGGCCCCCGGCCATCGCCCTCACAAGCTGGCATCTCTGGAGGTCTCTAACAATCAGGTAATGGGTATAGAAAGCATTCTCTGTCATAAGCAAGATAGTCAGAACTGAGGGAAAGCGAGTGGCTGTCTGTTAGAGTCAAGGAGGGGGATGAAGTCCTTCATTGCACAAGATCTAAGTCAATTGTGGAGTTCCCTGCCTCCTTGATAGGCCTATCAATGCCTCTTAGAAATGAGAAGGACCAAAGAAAGGAGATACAGGAATCAGCACAAAAATGAGATAAAACAAGGGTGGGGGTTGCTCAGGTAGTACTGTATTTTTCTTGGGGTGCTTCCAGATGGGTGCTCATTGTGTGATGCCTGCTCTTCATATGCATGCAGGTTTGTTGGTTTGTTGCAATATCTACAAGTCCTTAGTATCGAAATCTACAAGTCCTTAGTATCGGGGGGGGGGGGGAAGCAGAGACATCACCTTGCCTACAAAGGTCCGTATAGTTAAAGCTATGGTTTTCCCAGTAGTGATGTATGGAAGTGAGAGCTGGACCATAAAGAAGGCTGATCGCCGAAGAATTGATGCTTTTGAATTACGGTGCTGGAGGAGACTCTTGAGAGTCCCATGGACTGCAAGAAGATCAAACCTATCCATTCTGAAGGAAATCAGCCCTGAGTGCTCACTGGAAGGACAGATCGTGAAGCTGAGGCTCCAGTACTTTGTCCACCTCATGAGAAGAGAATACTCCCTGGAAAAAAAACCCTGTTGGGAAAGATTGAGGGCACTAGGAGAAGGGGACGACAGAGGACGAGATGGTTGGACAGTGTTCTCGAAGCTACGAACATGAGTTTGACCAAACTGCGGGAGGCAGTGCAAGACAGGAGTGCCTGGCGTGCTATGGTCCATGGGGGTCACGAAGAGTCAGACACGACTAAATGACTAAACAACAACAAGTATCGAAATGCCTGTTTGTATAGTATTCCCATTTAATATGGATTTAACCATTTCCTGAGGAAATCTGCTGTATAAGAAGCCTGCACCAACGACCTGTTTGCGATAAGAAGAAAGTTAAGAAGAGTCCAGTGGGATCACATCAAAGGCCCATCTAGTCCAGCATCCCATTGCACAGGGAGGCCCACCAAGCCCCTCCGGGAAGCCCCAGGCAGGACATGAGCACCATTCCCCTCTCCTGCTGCTGTGCCCCAGCAACTGGCATTCAGAGGCATCTTAACTAGTTGTCATTCATAGCCTTAGCCTTCATAAATTTCATCTAATCCCTCTTTAAAGCCATCTAAATTGGTGGCTGTCACCACATCTTGTGGAAGCGAATTCCATAGGTCATCCGTGTGCTGTGGCAAAAAAAGTATTACTTCCTTTTGTCTGTCCTGAATCTCTCACCATTCAGCTTCACCGGATGACCCCTGGGCCTTAATTTTAAAATAGAGGAGGAAAGAGATTCTGCACCCTTTTCCTCCATAGCTGAGAGGCCAGAGTGTTGCTTTAGGATCAGTCTTTGCAGATCACGGGTACCAAGAGTAAGAAAGAAGCTCTAGTGCAGAGGTCAGCCATCTTTTTCAGCAGGGGCCGGTCCACTGTCCCTCAGACCTTGTGGGGGGCCGGACTATATTCTGAAGGGGGGGGGAAATGAACAAATTCCTCTGCTCCACAAATAACCCAGAAATGCATTTTAAATAAAAGGGCACATTCTTCTCATGTAAAAACACGCTGATTCCCGGACTGTCCATGGGCTGGATTTAGAAGGCGATTGGGCCAGATCCGGCCCCCGGGCCTTAGTTTGGCTACCCATCCTAGTGGTCCCCAGAGATCAATGAAGAAATGAAGAGCAAGGCAGGATTAGGGCTGTTGGAGTGAAGGTCAAATGCAGCAACACATGATCCCCTGAACCAAAGCAAGCATTCAGACAGATTGCAAGGAGGCCCCGGCTTCTGTTTCTAAGCATTTATTTTTGAGAGACAACATCCTATTTACCTTTGTTTACATTTTCTGATGCCTGACTTCTGCTCATCTACTTCTCACAAAATAACGTTTGCTTTTCTCGTTTAAACTAGGTAACTCATTGGCAGGGTGCTGAGAGGGTTCCTTTCAACTCAAGTAATGTGAGAACTGGCCTTCAAGCCTTGTTTAGGGAGTATGAAGGTGGTTTCTATTTCCACTTGACATTTCAAGCCCTGGGAATCACACAAAACTTTGCCAGTGTATTTCAATCCATGAGTTTAATGGCCAAGCACTTTCGTCCTTGCAGTGTGTGTGTGTGTGTGTGTGTGTGTGTGTGTGTGTGCACGCGCACGCAACATGCTGCTCGTCTGAGCAGCTAGCACCATTTTATGCCCTGCTTTTTCATAGGTCTATAGTTTCAAAAGCCAACTGAAGTGCAGTAGAGAACACAATCGTTTCCACTGCTAGCTTTATGACTTTGTAGTAATCTCAATAATCTGGCTAATTGCCCAGCCATGACTCAATGTTAGAGCTATTGCAGCCTGTGAAGCTGATCTCGAAATGGACTGGAGCCACACTTAGAGGTCATCTGTGATGCCTCAGAACTAGCTTATTTGGGTGGGTCTTGAAGGAGAAACGAGCAGAACAATTTCATTTTTAGGGACGCAGTTGGTGGTTTGTTTGTTATTCATGAAGCCATCTTTAAACCACCCTTGATCAATCAAGGTGAATTACAAATAAGGCCAAAATGCTCATGCTACAACCATAGAATGTAACAATATGTAATAAACCATAAAGAATAATGAAAGCATTGTTAAAAGGCAGTAAAAACCACAATACTATGTACTGTATTCTTAATTGTGTGCATAAGTTTGATGGAATAGAAAAGTTTTCAGCTGGCATTTATAAGTCGAAACAGAAGGTGCCTGCTGAATTTTGCTTGGCAGAATATTCCACAAAATTGGGCTGATGACACTAAAGGCGCCTCACAAGAGAACAACCAAAGGAGCTCTAGAAGATGATCTCAAGCTCAAATAAAAGGATTCAGATAATCCTGGACCCAAGTTGTTCAGGGCTATGTAAATTAATACAAGGACCTTGAACTTGGCTTGGTAGTCGATAGGGGCAGCCAGTGCAGATGCTTTAATGGTGTCACATGTTGTCAGCCAGATGCCCCCATCAGCAATCTGGCTGCAGCATTCTGCAAGAGCTGGAGCTTTCAAACCAGGCCCAAGGGCAGCCCAGCATGCAGCACATTGCAGTAATCCAGCCTTGAGGTTGCCAACTCAGTGGTCAGGCTTAGCCTAATGGTTAACCCAGCCCTGAGTGTATGGAGGAGGAGCAGGAGATTGCAAAAACAGCTGCTGACCTCCACATTATACAACAAGGACTACAGGGAGCAACCCTGCTGCTCACAATGTATAATATTCTTAATATAGTCGCTCCTACGTGGCGGTTGCCCCATTCAGACTGACAAGAGCAACTGCTGTAGGTGCAAAATTTAGCTCGCTTGCAAGCCGAGGCCTGCATCCACAAGGAGCAGTTGCTCATTCATTCAGGGAATGGCATTATGTCGAGCGGACAACAGCAGATCTTTATTTAAGGCACAGCTCCTTCAGCAACAAACAGCATAGCAGGGAGGCAAAAACTCATCTGTCAACAGTGAGCGGGAGAATAGTTGGAATGCAAAAAAGGTAAGGTGAAATTTTATCGAACTGAGTTAAGTCAGTGGTGAAATATGCAAGCCTCTGAGTTATACACAGAACAACAGATGAAGTGAAATGAAGGCATTCTGGCAATTTGATATTTATTTTCCTTTCTCACCACCACCACCACCATCCCCCTTGGAGAGGCAGCTGGTATCTTTTTTTGCCAAGCCTATTAAGATAGGGTTGCCATACGTCCGGAATTTCCTGAACACAGCAATCGGAAACAGTTTCCGGGCAGAAATCGATGAAATGTCTGGGGGAATCCAGATGTCTGGTAACCCATGTTGGAAGTCTCAATTATGGCAGATTTCCTTAGATATAGCTGAAAAAGAGATTTTGCCCAAAACAGCTCACAAAAGCTCCGGATTTTCACTTTTTGAAATATGGCCACCCTAGTTAAGAGCCCTGCAGGATCATAACAGAGGCCTATCTAGTCCAGCATCCTATTCTCAAACTGGACCTTAGACAAGCTCCTGTCTTCTCAAAGGGGGCTGCCAGGCCTATCTGTTGCCTCTCCTCAGAGACCAGCAACTTTTGGCCCCTCCTCTCCTTAAACTCTTTCAATTTTGGTTGGTTACTGCAAGAGCTGTAACTAAGGTCTAGGGCTTGTCGGCACTTTGCTGTGCCTAGAAAGCACGGGTCTAAGCAGTTTCCCACATGGCCCACTCCTTTCCACTCTTTTGTTATAGATCGGAACAAATGACAATCCAGGGGAAACCCAAATTGCTGTTTGCTCCGATTGAGCGCTAAAGAGCAATTTTCCCCAAGGGAAAGCAGGAAGACCAGAGGAAGTGTGAGCAAGTCCCTCGTTGTTGTGTTTGCTGTTTCTCTGCTCCTCCTGCCCATCCTCTTTTATTATGGTGACCACATGTCCATCTTGCCATAAGACAGTCCTCTGTTGAAACAGTTCTCTCTCTGAAGGGCCACCTGGTCCAAATCTGGGTTATATATATTTTTAAGTCTACAAAGTTAGAAGAGGGGCTTTGAAGTTGTCCATCAAGAACAGCAGACTGAGCAGGCGTATGCAGTCACCTGGTCACCGTCTTCCCCACAATAGTGGAGATGCATAGTGTTTCTAAATCTCCAAGCTCCGCACCTGGGCTTTCTTTAAATAAGAAACAAAACACAAACATTGAGGAAATAGGGTTTATTCAGTTAAAAAGCACACCACTTGCCATTCAGTGTATCACATACTCAAGTCTGTAGCAACTCGCAGGGATTAGGGGAAGAGATACTTTTACATACAAGAGATACTTTTACATTTCATTAGCTGGGTCAGCATGGAAAACCTTGAAAATTGACTCCGTGTTCTTCTACATGTCTACTCAGAAGTTGGCCCAGTTGATTTCAATGGGACTTATTCCTAGGTGAGTAGGTATAGGGTTGCAGCTTAATTAAATGGAATTTAGTCTGGGTAGACATGCATGAGATTGCTTCTCTATCTTTTCAGAGCCAATGTACTGATTCCACTGAAAAGTCTTTCCCCCAGGGCTGCATTTTTATTTTATTTTTTGATGATTTTGTCAATCAGTTAAAACCCTTTTGATCAGCTAAGGGGTGCCTGCAATTCTTTGGCCAGATTTTTTTAAAAAATAAAATGTTTAAGTTATTTTTAATACAGTATTAAAAATTACAAAATAACACAACCAGCTGGCGCCATCTTAGAAAAAGCATAGTGTGTTGTCTCACAAGCAGGAGAAAATGTTTCTGCTAAGATGGGGACTGTTACAGTACATACATGTGTTATCTAAAAATAAGGTAGGTTTATAGCCTCCGAACTCTTGTTTTTATCCATATCCAGGTATACAGTTTACTCATCTGTTAACCAATTGACTGAAATACATATGGATAATCAGCTAAAACGCCTTCTCGGTAGTGGCACCCACCCTGTGGAACGCCCTCCCACCAGAGGTCAAAGAGAACAACAATTACCAGACCTTTAGAAGATATCTTAAGGCAGCCCTGTTTAGGGAAGCTTTTAATGTTTGATGGATTTCTGTATTTTATTTCTGCTGGAAGCCGCCCAGAGTGGCTGGGTGAATGCGGCCAGATGGGCGGGGTATAAATAATAAATAATATATTATTATTATTATTATTATTATTATTATTATTATTATTATTATGTGACAGCTTTAACTATTATTCCTCAGTGTTCAGTGTTGCTTGCTTTCTAAAGCTCTCATCCGCCTAAGGCAGATATGAACACTTAGCTTTGCCTCCTATAGCCCCAAGTTGTTGTTGTTTAGTCGTTTAGTCGTGTCCGACTCTTCGTGACCCCATGGACCACAGCACGCCAGGCACTCCTGTCTTGCACTGCCTCCCGTAGTTTGGTCAAACTCATGTTCGTAGCTTCGAGAACACTGTCCAACCATCTTGTCCTCTGTCGTCCCCTTCTCCTAGTGCCCTCAATCTTTCCCAACATCAGGGTCTTTTCCAAGGATTCTTCTCTTCTCATGAGGTGGCCAAAGTATTGGAGCCTCAGCTTCACGATCTGTCCTTCCAGGGAGCACTCAGGGCTGATTTCCTTAAGAATGGAAAGCCCCAAGTTACCTGATGGCCATTCTTGGGGATTCAATAGTGTAGATATGCCAGAGAATTGGTGCTCC
Organism: Zootoca vivipara; assembly: GCF_963506605.1. NCBI lineage: Eukaryota > Metazoa > Chordata > Lepidosauria > Squamata > Lacertidae > Zootoca > Zootoca vivipara. The sequence continues at coordinate 45,918,423 of NC_083285.1, read as the reverse complement.
AGCATCCCTAATATGGCAACCTTCCCTGAGCACTGTGACATCGTATGATATGATGACATCATTAGGACACATGTGAATGGCAAGGATGTGGGCAGGACCTGCGGGATCAAGACCATGCAGGTAAGTCTTGCAAGGAACATCACACACCCCATTCCTCATTTACCAGAAACGGGCAAATCTGTGGATTAATATCTGAATATATCCACAATTTTCTCCATCAAATGGTGGCAGAAAAAGAATTGCTGCTTGAAAATGTGACTTCTCTCTGAAGGCACATGTAGACAGGCACCAAGATTTTGATCCACCCCACCCACCAAGATGCTGATCCATCCCACCCACATATCCCCCCCCCCGCCACTTTGCAACTTTCTTAGAACAAGTTTACAGTAGATTGACCCCAGCCCCTGGTCAGTCTAAGAATAATTAGTTAATTGGTTCTAACTCAGGAATTCCTCTGTCAGATTTTGACCTTGAGATGTCATCCATTGTTTAGCAACTCCCTTCCCTCTCCCATCTGTTGCCAGATGGAACTGGGATCCTGTTTGGTACAGCAGGCAATGAAGGTGAGTGGGAGGGTGGACCACGGGATGAATTCTACCAGGAGCAAATCCTGCTAGTCTTTCTATCTCAAGAGTCATTAAAACAGCAAGTAATACTGAATCTAAGCAGGAACTGGCAACCCTATCTTCTACCCGCCTTCTGAACAGCCTCGCCTGGCATTTTTTCACAGCTATTACTAACCACAAGGCGACCTTTCTCTATTGTGACATCAGACCGAGGATTATATCTCAGTGGATTTTTAACAAAGGCAACCATCTCTTATCTCTGTTGTATATAATCTTTATTATACTAAGCCCAAAATTACAATGATTCGTGCTGAAGTTTTTTTTAAAAAAGCCTCAGTTGACAGCCCAAGCTACACATTACAGAGACAGACCTTCTGACACCATTCATATATTATGCAACGGTATGATTTAAAGAACCAGTAGGCAAGGGCTGTTGAACTTCCCACCCACTCCCTCTCTATCTGACCATACCTTTTGCAAGAAAGGATCATTAGAGTTTGGCATCAGAGCCTAGCTGGAGGAGGAAAGGACTCTGGTGGAGGGACCACTGGGCAGTAAGAGTGTTTGGCATGAGATGATTCAGCATTTCATGCCTACATGCTCATTTGATCTCATAAACTTCACTTCCAACCTTCAACTTTACATGGCTTCTTCTCTATACAGCTTTCGGTGAATGCTGAAGGTCTCTTTACCCCGGCTTTCCACATCTGAGATTTGTGCATAGGAGGCAACTCCTAGGTGCCGAGGTCCCTCCCCCCCCCCAATAAAATATTTGAAGGAACTGCTTCCCCCAAAAAAGTTGATGGTCATTGTCATTCAAATTGTGTGTGTGCTACAACTTGTGATCATGACTGATACAGGGAGGGGCTTACCTGCCCCAAGCAATATTTTATTCAAGTCGGCACCCCTGAATGCGTGTGTTTTCTGAGCCTTCACTATTCCTGTGATTATAACCTGTTTTAACTGTTTTTAATTTTTAATTTTAAACTGCTGTAACCAACCTGAGACCTGCTGGTGAAGGGCTGGCAATAATAATAATAATAATAATAATAATAATAATAATAATAATAGGGTTTCTTTTAAAGATGTGGGTCTTCTGTCATGATGTGTAACTTGAGCCTTTTATAGTGAGTATATATTTTTCAAGCTGGTGCCAAACTAAGTTTCTGCCATGAAAGGAGAATATTCTTCTGCTAGATTGATCACACACCCAAAACATGCTACTCTATTTCTCTTCGTGACAAGGATGAGGAACTTGTGGCCCTCCAGATGTTGTTCGACTCCAGCTCCCTTTGGCCCTTGCCAGTGATGGGAGTTGTGGTCTAGCCACATCTGGAGGGTCACACACAGGCTCCCCATCCTTGCTGAAAGGGAACATTGCCTCCCATGCTCTCTATTAGCCCTGGAAGCCATGCTCCTTGTATTTGCTGGCCATGTCGTTGCGGAACAGCTCCAAGGCCTTCCTCATTGCCGCTTGCGAATCAGCCCCAAAGTCTGCAGAATGCTTTTCAGCAATGACGCCAACAATTATTTCGCAAATGAACTGTGCAGAAAGAATGGGAAGGGAAAGAGAAATATAAAGGTGGCAGCTTTCAAGGAAAGTACGTCTGATATATCAAAGCAGGGAAGGTTATTTTCTACATTTGGGTGGGCAGACGTCGGATTTTTGGATCTACTTTGACTTTTTACGAGAACCCCAAGATCTACCAACCAAAACCAATTACAAAAGGAATAGGAAAGTTCCCTGTCTGAAACTCTGGAGAGCACATGGACCAACATTCTCACTCAGTAGAAATCAACTTCCTATAACCCAATGTTTGTATATACCAGGGGTTCCCAAACTAAGGCCCAGGGGCCGGATACGGCCCAATCGCCTTCTAAATCCAGCCCGCGGACGGTCCGAGAATCAGCGTGTTTTCACATGAGTAGAATGTGTCCTTTTATTTAAAATGCATCTCTGGGTTATTTGTGGGGCATCGGAATTCGTTCATATTCTTTTCCAAAATATAGCCCAGCCCCCTCCCCCCAAGGTCTGAGGGACAGTGGACCAGCCCCCTGCTGAAAAGGTTTGCTGACCCCCTGATATATACAGACAGAACAGAACAGAAAAGAACCTCCCATTTCTCTCCTGCTTTTATCCTGGTCAATCAAGGACATTGTTCCACTACCCCCATACAGACATACACTGCTGCCTACCTCAAGATACTTGACCGGGATTTTGTGTGTGTTGGCGTGGGTCTGTGACAGGGGTGCAAGTTCTGCCTCGTGGTTCCCTTTCTGCTTTAGGATTTTGCCCAGGGCTGTCAGGACAGTCGTTCCATGCTTCTTGAGCTCTTCTGAACTCTTCATGTCATCCACCGTCTTCAGGTTTTTGAACTTGTCAAAGCGCTCCTGGGTTTCCGGGTGCTTCTGAAACATCCTGAAACAATTGAATTGAATAGCCCAGTAAATGTGGAGTAAATGAGTGGCGGCGATTAAACTCTGGCTATCCATCAAAGATGCCACTTGTAAGACACCCATAGCTTACCTGTATAATTTATGCTACCTGATATCAGAGTATCTGGGAAATTATGACAGTGTGAGAGTAACCCCTTCATAGGAAAATGGGAGTTTCAATCTTCAGAACGTCATTTGAATAACACTGCTGGGAATCTCATGCAATTTAATGGGGGCCACATTCCAACCTTTGTTGGAAGAGAAATGCCCGGTTTCTGCTCCAAAGCCCTTTAAAAAAAGCACCCTGAAGTCATCTCCCTATTTAAACAACTATTCATGTGCCTTTGAAGACAGCCTAAAAACTGAAGCTAGTGAGGAATGCAGCCACACAGCCATATTAATGGGCAGGGTGGGGTATAAATAATAATAATAATAATTATTATTATTATTATTATTATTATTATTATTATTATTATTTCTGCATGATAGCTTGCAACACCAGTTTTGCAGGATCTACCTATATGTTACCAGTCAGGCCCAATTCAAGGTGTTAACACAGAAAAGTCCTTAAGAGCCTGGAACTTACATATTTCTTGCAGTGCTTCTCCCCATATCAATAAGCCAAACCCTGAGAACAACTGGGCGGGGGATGCGTACAATCCCACCATTGACTGTAGGACATCACGCAGAGACCCAGAGCAGGGCCTTTTCCCTAGTTGCACCACAGCTAGGGAACCCTCTGTCTAGAGACTTTGACACAATTGGGATTTTGCCCTATAGCAAATATGCTCTTGTTATTTCAGAGCTTTCAGAGGCCATGTTTGCCTTGTCCGTTTTGGTCTTCTTCTTCTTCTTCTTCTTCTTCTTCTTCTTCTTCTTCTTCTTCTTCTTCTTCTTCTTCTTCTTCTTCTTCTCCTCCACTCATAGCCCAGTAAGAATATCTTATTCCTCTGTTGATTATAATTGTTTTATTGTTGTGGTTTTAAATGGCATTTTAGGATTTGTACTTCTGGTGTTCAGATTAGGCACACAGGAACATCGGAAGCCGTGTCATATCGCACCAGGTCCTTGGCCCATCTAATTCAATATTAACTACACTGACTGACAGCAGCTCTCCAAGGTTTCAGACGGGAGGTTCTCTCAGCTACCTGGAGATGCCAGGGATTGAACCTGGGACCTTCTGCATGCAAAGCAGATGCTCTACCACTGAGCTATGGTCTTTGAATAACACATGTAAACCACTTTGAGGTCACCTTGTATCTGGCTGGCCATGATGGGGAACCAGAATGTAATCTAGACGGACTTTTCCAGCAGGGCTCTTCTTAAGCTTTTATGTCAATACTGCCTCCAGTGCCAATAGAACCAGGATCTTTCCTTTAACCCCAAATTTTTGTCACTCGCCCTGCTTAGCTCCATTTCATTACAGGTATTCCGACCATCCAAAGCATCTTTGCTAATAATAATAGAACTTCATCCTCGGGAAATTGCTTCCAGCTACTTTGTTGGATCCATGGCTTCCTCCTGTTTTGCTTGCACAAAGCTTGTACAGTGGTTAGACCGTCCCCAGTTTTTATTGAACATTCATTCTGATTTTTTCCATCCTAATGTGCCTGTGGCGTGTTTTCAATTTTTTTCTCTCATTCATTCATCCCACATTTTTCTCTGCATTTCCTAACCACAAAAAATTATGTTTCCTTTCGTTTTTAAAGTGGATATGTTTGTGCTAGGGCCACACAGTCCATTAACTGTGCAAACATACATAAATGTGCAATATGCACTAGAATCCCTCCTGCAAAATAGTAACTGTCTGGAGGCATCCCATAATACCTGGAGAATTTTCTGTGCCCTTTTCCAAGAACCTCAGTTGGTTTGACATTCAGGAAGTAATAATGCAACTATGGTTCTAATCCTCTCTTTTATTATGTGTTAATGACTCGGTCAGTAATGTCAATTACAAAAGCAACCTATATCTTATAGCAGTAGAGATCTATTTTAAATGCTGATTAAAAAATGGAGACCGATAGGAATTAAAGCATTCAGGTTTATCTGCAGAGTTATCTTCCTCTCTGTTCCACCCACATAATATCAGAAACTTCGCAACGTTCCTAAGCTGATTCTTAAAAATGCCACTATGCTAACTTCGCAAGAAAGCTGCTTCTCAGATTTCGGTCACCGGATTCTGCTTACCTGATGATAACTTCTTGCCCATGAGCAGGGAGGTCTGGTTCCACTTTCCCCCAGATGTCTACGACCTTCTGCCATTCCTGATCACTGAGCCCCATAATGTCACCGCTCAGGAAACAATGGAAAGTTCAGCTAAATAGATACAGTACAAGCAGCCTGTGTGTCCTTCCTCAAATGAATTGCGAGCAGAGAGATCTGTGGGCTTAAGAAGCTGACCTACTGATTGGCACCTGTCATTTGACAGCTCAGGTCTAGGTCACTCGGGTCAATTCCTCCCTCCCACCCTCTCTCTCTCTTTCGAGTCAGGTGCTATTGTGGCAAGCCCAGAAGATGAAATAATTGCTGTGTCTGGTACTGGGCTGGCAGAGATCCCATGCCCAACAGAAAGGGCATCACCTAGGTTCACTGCCAAGAACCTGTTACTCAGTTTCCATCCTGAGAACGCAGGAGATGCCACAAATTTGAGTTGCATATTTGAGGACCAAACAACAGATTGCACAGCGGCACTCGGCAGTGTGCATTTAGACGGTTCCCCCACCCGCACCGTGCCTTTTCCCATACCTAAATCAGACCCTAAGTTGTGGCGTGTGGAGCATACAGATACTTCACACTCACAAACACACACAGAAGGGGCTAATCGCAACATTTGATGAGGAAAATTGCGCATGAAGAAATGGGTAAATACCCGCTACATCAGAGCCTTTGCTCCGAGAAAAGCCAGAGACTTTGCAGCTAGTTTTAATTAAAAATAAAAACTTCAATCACTGATCCTATGCCCTCAGAACTACAGTTTCAAGAGTGCCAAGATTGCCCATGTTCTTCAGCAGGCACCCACTTGTCCTTGAGTGCTCTCTCAACAAGGACTGATAGAGTGAGAGTTCCCATCCTGTGTATTTTTGCCAACTGTGCGTCACCAGCCACATTCACACCGTACATTTAAAGCACTCTGGTGCCGTTTTAAACAGTTGTGGCTTCCCCCAAAGAATTCTGGGAGCTGTGAATTGTTAAGGCTGCTGAGAATTGTTAGGAGACCCCTATTCCCCTCACGGAGCTACAAATACCAGGAGCGGTTTCATAATCAATCCCTTTTCCCAGGGAGCTCTGGGGCCTGTAGCTTTGTGAGAGGACATAGGGAAACTCTCAGCACCCTTAGCAAACTACAGCTCCCAGAATCCTTTGGGGGAAGGCCATGAATGTTTAAAGTTCGTATCATAGTATTTTAAATGTATGGTGCAAATGTGGAAAACTGTGAGAGGTGTAAGACAACGGAAGATCAACCTTGTGTACTTGGTAGGCCTAGATCTGCATTCCCGCTCCTGAGCCAACACCACAGTTGGCCTCTTGTTTTCTCAGAGGCCAGTTGCCCAGGTGCCTCTGTCGTGATAAACAAGCCTCAGAAGCACGTTCTGCAGTGACTGAGCAACTGCAAAACCTTTCTTCTTCCTTTGAAAGGGGTGGGGACACCAGTATTAAATATATTTAAATCAGGCATGGGCAAACTCGGCCCTCCAGATGTTTTGGGACTACAACTCCCACCATCCCTAGCTAAGAGGACCAGTGGTCAGGGATGATGGGAGTTGTAGTCTCAAAACATCTGGAGGGCCGAGTTTGCCTATGGCTGATTTAAATCATAGAATTGTAGAACTGTAGAGTTGGAAGGATCCGACCCCCTGCAACGCAGGAATCACAGCTAAAGAATCCCTGACAGATCCAATGACTGAAAATGCAGCGAATCTATTAGATGGTTCTTGCTATGAAAATCAGATTCAGGATGTAAAACTGAACTGTAGAAAGGATTTTAACTGCTGCGTATATCATATGTGAATATAGAAACTGGAAACCACAATTCTCTTCTTTGTTTGTCCATGTAAGTTCGTTATCTGAAAATAAAGTTTGTATTTAAAGAACGCATGGGGAGAAAAGTCCCATTAGCCAGGTGGAAGTCTTTACGCTGATAGGACAGATTTGTAGCGCTACTGTACATTGAATACATGTCTAGGGAAAACCTGGGCAAGAAAGTGCATATTAACAAGGGTTCTGAAGTAACTTATGGTGGCTGGAAAGGGCAGGTCCTGTGGGTACATTCAGAAATTATTATTTTTAAATAATTTTTATTGGTTTTTAAACATATAACAAAAAAACATCACCAACACACCAACCCCCAGGAATACCTAAAAGAGAAAACAAGAAACACAAATAAAAACATTAACACAAACATAATAAAAAAACAAAAACATACATATACGATAATTCAAAAACCATTCATATTTTCTGACATTGTAGGTTGACTTCCTCAGCCCCCCTTCCTGTGGTTCATTTTATACTCTCTTTGGCAATTTCCTAATCCTCATCTTAACATTGTTTCTTTTTATCTTAAACATATTTATACACTTTAAACTTTAAACCAAAATTCTATAATTATCCTTTTCATTATAATTTACATATTTATCATCTATGACAACATCATACTCCTCTTTCCTTACATATTATATTTCTACCTTAAACATACTTATTCATTTAATTCATATTATAAAATTCTTAATCTACTTTTACGCAATACTAAACTAAAAATTCTCTTCCTTATAACCACGCCTCTCTTCTAAGAACTCTCCATCTCAGTCAAAACCATATTTCTGTTATTAACCCTTCTAATCACAAGGCCCTTTTTACGGTCGGCAAGTCTATATAAACAGTCTTATTTCGATCCGGGTTACCCTATTACATAACCACTTATAAACTATTCATCCCACCCCCTTCCTCACCTTTCTTTCTACCCTCATTCCTTTAACCTTCCCCTGCTGCCCTGCATCTTTCTTCAATCCTGTAATTCTAACCACCCCTTTTCTATTTTCTGTGATCATCTTGACTCCCTGGTTCGATGTTTTCATCTGTCGAGAGGAGATATTTTTCAATTCATACTGATTTTTCTCAACTAGTTTTTCGTGCGCAGATGGACTCTCACTCCTTCTGTACCACTCAATTTCTTCTATATGGACTGGGGTGCTCTCACCCTTCCCCAGTCCTCCTTGTTGGGTTTTCTCCTCCACTTCTGACTGGACAGTTGGACTCTCACTCCTGCTGTTCAGTTCTTTCTGATCATCGCAACCTTTGAGTTTTCTAACCTCCAGATTGCACTGTACCAAGTCATTTTTAATTTCCAATAGCTGTGCCAGCACAAACTGCTCAAAGGCAGACATGTTTTGGCTATCTACTTTCCTTCTCCAAGGACAGTCAGTGTTTGCAAAACAGGAAATGGTGTTCACAACTCATCCGGAATTGAAAGTCAAAGGTAATAATCCATTTTCAAACAATATATCCTTTTTTCTTTATTTTCTTCACCAAGATCCAATCCAATTCCCTTATATATCCAGTCCTTATATTCAGTAGAGCTCTTGGCAGTTCAGAAATTCAAAATCGAAAGTACATTCCTTTAGAATGAATAACAGTAGTCTCTCCCCAGCCGCTTAGAGGGCTCTCCTCCAAAGTACGTAACAATTAATTTTTCCCTTTTAGGCAGTTCTTATCTTCTTAAATTCAAATGCAACTTTGGGCTCAGTACAATATTATTGCCTTCTCCATCACACAGTGGTCAGGGGCTGATTTCCTCTTTTCCACCCTTTCCCATGGCCCGATTTTAATTGATTTAGCTGTTCAGATTTTTTTATTTTCGGTACTCACGGTACAGTCCATTTTAGTTCCAAATTTAGAAAGAACCGATCGCTGTTGCCTGGCAGGGTCGCAGCTTTGTGCCTCCGAGGTAGCTTTGCTCCGATGTGCCGCATTTTGCTCCTACCCCCTGCTCTCTAGGCACCCAAAAACTAGGCAACCAATGGAGGGGGGAGCACGCTTCTGGCGTCTGCCGGATCCATGCCCCCTAAACGCTCGATTAGGGGTTTTCTGGGGGGGCGCTGCACTGTAGCGGCCCCCCCCTTGCCTCGAAGGCACTACGTCCTCCTCAGCTGAGGAGAACAGCGCCTGCCATTGCCTCGCGATCGGCTGGAAGTTGGTACATTCAGAAATTAATGGCAGATGGATGCATAGCAGAGGAGATATGATCATACTAAGAACAAGAGATGAGCTCTGCTTGATCACAGCAAAGGCTCTCTAGTTCCATTTATGGTGGCCAACCAGGTGCCCATGGGAAGTCCACAAGCAAGACGTGAGGGCAATAGCCCTGAGGGGGACATAAGCTCCAATAAAACACACCCACACACCCTGATCATTGGCCACACTGCTTGGGGCTGATGGGAGTTGGAGCCCAACAACATCCAGAAGGGGAATATTATGTTAGACCCAACACAGGGTCCTTGATTACATTTTGTGACCCATGCGGGGCGGGGAATAACCAAACATCAGGGTCAGGAATAAATACTGGTGGAAAGTTATGTTTTCTTTGGATTTTTGTTCCAGATTTGGTCTGACCTAGATCTACTTTAGGTCTACTGATTTAGATCTAGATTACCCGTGAAATTGCAGTAGAAATTATTAGATTAGGGATGAGAAACATGCTTAGCTGCCAAGTATCCCGTTTTTCGCGGGAAACCCCCTGATTTTAATCCGTTTCCCGCTGTTCTCCCAAATGGAGAAAAATCCTGGAAATCCCCCCGATTTCCTACCTGCCAGGGAGCCTCCATTTTGGGTGCTGCTCTGCCCATGTGTGGGCACCGGAAATAGGGCAGAGCGGCACCGGGAGTCGCTTCTATGCATGCCCGGTGGCCATCTTGGTTGTGGCCGCATGGCAGCAGCCGTCATGGCTGCTGCCATGCGGCCACCACCAAGATGGCCACCGGGCATGCATAGAAGCGACTTCCAGGGCCGCTGTGCCCTATTTCTGGTGCCCACACGTGGGCAGAACGGCCCTGAAAGTTGCTTCTACGCAACTTCCGGTGCCGCACCGCTGCTGATCCCGCATTTTTCAGTGGGAGACTTGGCAGGTATGAACATGTGCTCTCCGCATTTTGTTGGACTGCAACCACCATCAACTCTAGCCCATGATCCATGGTCAGGGGCATTGGGAACTGGAGTCTGGAGTGCCACATGTTCCCCGTTGCTACTTTAGGAGTACCCTAAAACTGTCTTGAAGCTCCATATCCTCAGGCTATTGTTTTATTGTGGCTAATCCCAGTCTTGCGTCTGTTGTACATGATCTACTGCCACCTGGTGGCCCTGAGGGAGAATTGCAGCAAGTGCAGACTCATTTTCGTCCATTGCAAAATTCAGCCTAGAATAATTTATGACGGCAGTGATCTATGCAAAAAGAATGTTTATGGCTGCACCCCGTGGTGTGAAGAAAGGCTGCAGAGCTAGAATAGGACACTGGAAGCAAAACAGTCGTTCTATATCCGCTTCTATGAACCAGGAGGATCTAAAGTGCAGAGTAACTATCCAGATTCATGGAAAGTCGGTGAGGGAAGGTAGCAGGTGGGCTAATTAACATCTGATTAACAAGATGCGAATTGCTATTAGCGTTAACATTAATTATCCCTGAGCAAATGTGCACATGTCAAATGAGACTGGGTAGCACAGACCTTCGACTCAGATTTGTATGCAATAGAGAAGCTTAAATGTGAAAAGCCTCCTAAAAATTCTACCTGGGAGGAATGGCAGGAAAATGGCAGCTATTTTTAGTAGTCCATTATGCCCAGCATAAATTCTTGTAACCATACTGCGTCTAGGTAATCTATTGAAGAACCACAAGCCTTCTTGCTTTCTACTTCTACCAACCTCCCCCCCTCATCGCTCTTTTTTTTCCCCTCCCTCTCCACCCCCCCACCCACTGACATTTTCTCTCCCTCTCATCCCACAATCTGAAGCCAATCATTCAGGGTTAAAATGCTCCCCTTCCAGTACCTTTGCACACACCTCCTCCCACAAGCCCAGACCAACTCTCCAGATCTTTTGATCCTTCCACGTGTTCTTTATCAGAACATGAGAAGAGCCTGCTGGATGAGGCCAGTGGCCCTTCTGGTCCAGCATCCTGGTCTCACAGTAGCCAACCAGATGCCTGTGTGAAGCCCTCAAGCAGGATCCGAGCACGAGAGCCCTCTTCCCCCTCCTGTGGTTCCCAGCAACTGCTACTAAGAAGCATCTGTGCCTCTTTTATATCCCTTTCATTTCTCTTGCATTGGTTGGGGGCATAGCTGCCAAGTTTTCCCTTTTCTCGCGAGGAAGCCTATTCAGCATAAGGGAAAATCCCTGTAAAAAAGGGATAACTTGGCAGCTATGGTTGGGGGGGGGAGAAGTGTGTGTGTGTGTGTGTGTGCACACGTGCGCGCACACACACACACACACACACACACACACACACACAAACCTGAGCACTGTGTGGTGCTCCCCAGCTTAAAAACACAGCAAGCTACTGGAGGAGGCACAGATTGCTCTGCCCTCCCTCTGGCAGCTTCCATGCTGGCTGCAAAGGAAATAAAATGCCCCTCACACTGCAACCAGCATGGAAACACAGCGGGGCTACCAGAGCAAAGGCTGATTTCTCTGTCCCTCCCCTGGCAGCTCACTCGGTTTCTGTGCTGATTTGTGAAGGGAGGGGCTTCTCTTCCTCTCCAGCCATAACAGAAACACAACAGGCTCCTGGAGGAGGGACAGATCAATCTGTCCCTCCTCTTTTTTGCAGCTCGCTCTGCTTCTCTGCTGGCCTGAGAGGAAGAGAACCGCCCCCCCCCACTCCCAGGACTTACCCCCTGCAGCCAAAGGGGGCATGGAGCCACGTTTCATGACTGTGGCATCAGTTGGCCTTCTCCTAAGGCAGGACTGGACAACCTGCTTCTGGCCTGGTTTTATGCAACCTTCAGACTCATTTTATACAGTGTGAGGGGGACATGGAAGCCTGGAGGGGTGGGAGAAGCATACCCTCCAACTCCCGAATTGAAAAATCCGGGATCAGCGGCGGTGCGGCACCAGAAGTCGCTTCTACGCTTGTCCAGACATGCGTAGAAGCAACTTCCGGTGCCGGCGGCGCCCGATATCCGGTGCCCAGACATGCGCAGTGCGGCACCAGAAGTCGCTTCTACGCATGTCCAGACATGTGTAGAAGCGACTTCCGGTGCCGGGCTGCCCGTGTCTGCATATCTGGGCACCAGAAATCGCTTCTGCGCATGTCCAGACATGTGCAGACAGCCGGGAGCCGGGACATGGCCGCCAGCAGGAGCTTTACGGGATATTTACGGGATATAATCAATTCGGGATAACAGCAGGAAATGGTAACAAAATACGGGGCTTTCCCGCGAAAAATGGGAGACTTGGCAGCTATGGGGAGAAGGGAAGTGGGGAAATTGGGAAGGGATGCAAAATGTATGGCGGAATGGAAAGAAGAGGGTGGAATAACCATCTGCAATTGATCATTTCAGGCCTCTGGTAAAAGATATCCCTCCCCTAGCAAGGGGGAGGGGGAGGAAAGGTGTGACAGAGAGACTGAGAAGGGGTGGCAGGAAGGGGGGGAGAGAGGCCATGCCCACTTGTGGTTCTAGACCTGCCACCTTTGGCCCTGTCTGCTTCTAGCATTCAGCCCTTGATAGATGCTGGAAGAAAGCAAATGCATTTCCTTCTCCTGAACTTCAAGTTAATGCATGTGTTAGTTTAAACACATGAGGGCACTGTCTGTGTAGTAATCTTTTTTATATATATTTTAAAATTAGTTTTCCAATATACCTCCAATAATGACTAAATTATAATTAATTCCCAAATTATGCAATTATCAAAATGCCAATCAACTTCCAATTAATACATTTTAGTTAAAGTGGCTCCCCACATGGTGGTTTGGCTGCATTTCCAGTCGTATATCACTGCGTTCCATAATCTTACGGTAATTAATGTCAGTTACATTTCAGTTATAATAATAACCCCTTAGTCAGCAGCTACATAACTAATGGTTTCCATTCATGATGTTACAATATATAAATTTCTAAAGTTTCAAGTGAGGAACTCAAACTATTATCTTTATTCTGCCCTGCGTGTGAAAACTGTTATGTCCATGGAGATTCCTTCTGTCCATATATGGTGTTGTCTCCTTCACTTCTCAGCTGTTGTTTTCTCCCATCGTGGCTTGGGGCAGAACTGAATCTCGAAGTATCTCAGCGATCTTATCTCTCCGTCCCTTGCTTCAATGTCTCAGAATAGGCAACAGTCTGCTAGAAACCATTCTGTCTCACTAATAAAACATGTCACAGATCTTTGCCATTTTCCCCTCAGCCTAGGAAAAGGTGGGCAGTTTTCAAATGCACTGACGTTTTAACACTCCTTTTCAACTCCCAGAATCTCTGCAGCGTTCTTATCACAGCCCCCTAATTCTTTTCCTTCCAGCAAGAGATTTATGTCCCAATTAAACTTTATCTTAGATTACATTCTGCCAGTAACACACAAAAATCTCAGTCTCTTTTTTCTTGTCTGTTGTTTTCAAAAGGAGTTGAGGGGAATTACTCTGTCTTTCCAACACAGTCATACTTGAGCTCCCCCCCTTTCTTCATTTCAGATCACACACAGTTTCCATTTTTGCTCGTTAATATGAATATCACTCCAACATTCCATCCTCACTTGTAAATATCTTATCTTATATTCCGGAGGGGGTTGCCAAATCATAAAAAAATAAAAGAAGCTTAGAATAAACAAACCATGGGCTTCTCTCTCCCCAACCAACTCTCATGCTGAAGAAAACCTTATCTCTATTCAAACCTTTTATCCATGTAGCTGGTATATTCTGCAGTATGTTATTACAACCCTTTTCCAACATGCACCAGTACTTTAAAGATCCAATTAAAGATCCAATTAAATGGAGAACATCTGCTTCTTAATGGTGGTGTAGGAGGGGTTTTGCCAGGTGAAGTGCTTTCGCACTCTGCACCTCCCTGCCTCCCACATTCCATTCCATGCTGGAGCGAGAGCCAGATACCAAGACAAACTGTGAGCGAAGCCCATTACCCCCATCCCTGGGGGGAATTTGCAGTGATGATTTACCCTCTGTCATCCTTGTTTTTCGTTCGCCGATGATCCCCTGCTGTTGTGGGGGCTGCCTCCATTAAGGCAGGCAGGACCGGAAGTCCTGGTGTGTAGCAATCTAGCCAGCACATGTCTTTAAGTTAACTATGCATAAGTTAACTCCACCTCTAAAAAGTTGAGCCATTTTGTTTGCTGTTCTCGCCAGACTAGATGCCTGCTCTTTTCTCTCTCCACTCATCCTGTAAATAGTTCCTGCACGAATAAAGCCTTTGAACTCCATAAACCATAAGTGATTATTCCAATTCACCCAAGCTGCAAGGTCTATCAATATATTACTACCAGTACCCCAATGCAGTCCTTGACAGAAAACAGGTGTGTACCCCACACCCACCATATCCTAAAGCCAATGTTTATTTCCCTTGGCTTGGCCCTTCATGCCCCAGACCTTTACAGTGCCATATTCTAGCTTGAGTGGGGCTACAGATAAGCACAACTGAAACTGCTTCAGCTTTTGCCTCCATACATTCACAACACTTTCTATTGGACTCCCTTTCATTTCTAGACATTTTACCCATTACTAAGAGGCCTGCAGGATCTCTCCCAAGTATTTTTGGTGGGGATACAGTGTGGCTGGATTCATGCTGCATACAGCCTAAGCACTTGTCTGATCAGCCAGAATACGTTTTGGAAGGAAAGGTGTATTATATAAGCAGCTTATTGTATTTCTCATCGTTCCCACTCACGTATGGAAATTACTCACAGAGTCATGACATACACATTTACTGTACTGTAATTACAAGTCTGGCAATTTGCTCTGTAAGAAAAATTAGCACACCAGTGATAACTTGGCTGAACCAGATTCTTTTCGTTCTGGGTATGTCATCATTTTTTTCTCCTTTTTTCTTTTGAATGGGGCTCTCCCACGTACTCATGCGCAATCCTTGCACACCCTTGCACACATCATCTTGGAATTATCTTCTTGACTCTTGCTGCAGTTTTTGTGCTCAAGGTTTAAACAGAAACATCCATAAGGAGATTATTTCTCCCTGCAGGTTGCTTAAACGAGCAACTCTCTCTCCGTGGGAATCCTTCCATCCTGCAACCTAGCACAAACTTCATGTTGTGCTAAATCAGAGGTAGCCAACATGGAACCCTCTTCTGCCTGTTTCAGGACTACAACTCCCACAACGCCCAGTTCATTGGCAATGCTGGCTGGGGCTGATAGGATTGGGGTTCAATAATCACATTGGCTACCCTTGCACTAAATGCACAGCATTCAACCAGTATGTCTGTTTCCTTGCCTGTTTGACTATAGTTGCAGGACCAACCCCCACAAGCATGGGCGTACCCAGGATCAAAACTAGGGGGGCAGGCAAGCCACGCCCCCACCCCAGCCACCTGATTGGCTGGCTGGCGATGACGTAGCCGGGATCCTCCCAGGAGGCATGGACAATGTCCACGCCCCCCGGAGGGGAGGGGGCGGTCACGCGGTTCCCTGCAACTCCTCCCCGCCGGCCTCTGCTCTTTTTACCCTGGAAAAAAACAGTGCAGGCCGGTGGTAGGCTGCTGTGTGCACGCATTCTCTCTCTTTCCCTCACGCCCTCTTCCTCTTCCTCCTCCCGCTCACTTCTGCAGCGTTACAAGCCTTGCCACAGATGCAGCTTTCCAGCCTTTTCCAGGCAGCCGGGGGAAACTCCCACCGCTGCCTTCTGCTGGGGTCTGTCTGCTGGGGTCTGTCTGCCTTCCGCTGGGGTCTTACGCTGTGCCCGCTGCGGCAAGATCATGTACCTGACCGAGAAGGACAAAAGGTGCGTGCCGCAAGCTGTCTTTTTTTATATATAGCTTCTGGGGGCAGCTGCCCCCCCTGGGTACGCCCATGCCCACAGGTATAAAATGCACAAGGGAGCCTGAACCCTTTGCTCCCCATTTGTGATCTTTATAACATTGTGTCTCCACCCCTCCCTGTGTTGCATTTAGCTTTAGGGTTCCCAGACTCAATAGAGGACAGGACTTCTGTGCCTTTAATTGCCCTGCTCTCTTCTGAGTCTGGAAACCTTAAAGAGAAACCAGCAGACCCTTTGTTTAATTTCCAAGCAAAGGGTCTGCTGGTTTCTCTTTAAGGTTTCCAGACTCAAAAGAGAGCAGGGCAATTAAAGGCACAGAAGTCCTGTCCTCTATTGAGTCTGGCAACCCTATTTAGCTTTGTGGAGGAGAGTTCCCATTGGTGTCAACTGAAGTGTATTTTTCCAAGCCTCATTGCTGCCCAGGGGGCCTGTCTTTATCATCTTGGAAGGGGGGGTTATTAACCCTCCTCACCCTTGGGTTGCGATCCCAGTAAAAACCACCCTCACTGGGGCATACATGACTCTGCCCTTTCCATATTATCCTACAACATCCCGTGAGATGGATTGGGCTGAGGGCTGGTGTCTGTCCCAAGATCATCAGTAAACTTCATGGATGAGTGGGGTTTTTAATCTGGGTCTCCACATTTCTCAAATGACACTCTAACCACTACACCACACTGCCTCTATTTGCTGGTAGTCACAAGAACAGCTACAGTATATGTGCAGGCTGGTAGCTACCTCCCCCTTTTACTGCAGGATTGTTATTTAGGGATGGGGGAGAAATTTAATTCCGTTCATATTTAAAGGTGAACTTGCCTGATTTTAAACTTACCTGATTTGCATTTTCGGAAATACTATGTGAACTGAAACCCTTTCAAATATTTGAACTTAGGTGAATTTTGCAATGCAGTTCTCTAGCCAAGTAACATGTACAACAATACATATAACTAAAAAGTATGCATGTATTAGTGAAGATACATACAAATATCCATTATACCAGGGAAATTGTTTTGTGCAATGTGTATATATTAGGGGAAATCACATGCAAAAATGTGTGTACTAGGAGAAACTCACACTAAATGCTGTTGAACTTTCATAAGGCTATTTTAAAAATAAATAATAAACTGGTGTGAAAATGTGGAGAACTAAACTCAGGAGTGAAAGAATGACAGATATGACCCTACTGGAATTAAAGAGGCTGGTACTGGCAACCTAGTTGTAGTTTTCAAACCTACTGCACCCTCCTATGCCTGACAGGCCTCTGTTGTCTGCTGTTTGCGCAAACTGCAAATGTCAGTATTCTCATCTACTTATTAACCAGGAACACACCTCCTCCAGCTACTGCTAGACCGCTCTGCACATCAGTTTAGCAGAAGTCACCCAGGCAAATCAGAAAGGTAAGCCCAAGAGTGTTGTCTGGGTTCTGTTCTGTTGATCTTGCCAACCTAACTAACAGCAAACAGGTCTGGTGTTTGCCTTGATATCGTCCAACGGACAATTGGTACGGAAAAGGGGAACCAGAATGATCGGGGGCTCGGAAGGTTTTGCATGGGGAGAAAAGCTACAGAAGACAGGGGTCCTAACCAGGTCTACACAGAAGTAAGTCCATTGCTCAGCTGGAGAAGTGCATTGCAGCATTTGGATAAGGGCCGATTTCAGATAGCTGTGTTTTGGTTTGCATATTGTTTCAGAAAATACGAATACCTTTATGGAAACTGGATCAAATTCCTGCTCCATCCCTAGTCTTAAGCCTCCCATCTAGTTCCTCCATAACCTTAGGACTTATTCATCTTAGGATGCCTATGCACCACCATCATAGTTAAAACCTATTTTTTCCCCAGTTTGTCTGCTCTCCCTCCACTGTTGGAGGCAGTATACCTCTGAATAGCAGCTGCTGGGAGCCACAGGGTGGCGAGCGAGGGCTCTTGTGCTCAGATCCTGCTGGAGGGCTTCCCACAAGCATCCCGTTGGCCACTGTGAGACCAGGATGTTGGACTGGATGGGCTCCTGGCCTGATCCAGCAGGACTTCTCTTGTGTTCCTACATCTCACAGATACAGCTTGAGTGTGAGGAATCTCCAGGTTCAGATGTTTGCAAGGAATGCAGAGACCAGGCTAAAACTGAATTCAGTAATTCAATTACATTTAAAAATGGTTGGAACTGTAACAATGGCAATTCTGCTATTGCCGAGATTTCGACATGGTCAGCCTTCGTTGTCACTTTCTGCACTCTTTTTTTCTTTCCCAGGCTTGAAATATACCAAAGCCAAGAGGTTTTCGCCACAAGATTCCTACAAGAATGGCCTCTGGCGGATGCCGGATTTATGAAGGTAGGTCTCTTGGGGGGGGGAGTTTTAGCTCAGGGGTGGTAGAGCAGATACTTTGCATTCAGAAGGGCTCAAATTAAATCCCTGGCATTTTCTTAAAAGGATCAAGTGACGGCAAAGAGCTCTCTCTGCTGTCAGTCAGAGCAGGTAATACTGGGCAGGACAGGCAAATAGACTGACATGGTGTATAGTAGCTTTCTATGTTTGTCTTTCTGCTGGGGTTCTGATTATTTTCTTAGCCTAGACTTGGAGGGTGTGAATGTTCACAACCTTCTGGGGCCAGAGAGATTGAGTCGCCTCACCCTGTCACCCTGATCCTGTTTGACTCATGTCAAAGGCAGCAGGGTTTCACAAACATTTTCCTCTGTTGCAAACAAGCCATTTGTGCAGAGAGCATGAGGAAGTGTCAGTTATTAGTAGCACAAGTGGGCACTGCAATGAATTGTTGCAGTGTGGCGTTCTCCTGATCAGAATTGCAGCTACAGAATGAAGGGGCCTGTCAGTTTCGATTCTCTCATTCCCTCCATTTTCCAGTCTCCTCATTTCTGCAGCAATATGTGATTCTTTTCTTTTAAAAAAAATCTTCATGAAAATTCACCAGGGTTTTATTGTGAATTTCTCCTAATAAACATATTTTTGTATGTAGTTGTGACTAATGTACACATTATGTTTTTATATCTGTGGGAAGCCACCCACCCAGAGTGCCTGGGTCAGCCCAGTCAGATGGGCAAGGTACAGATATGAGGATGAGGATGATTACAAGCAATTTTCCCCAATGTAAATAATTTTATTGTGTTTTTTCCACTAATACATTAACTTCCATGCTGACTTTCTCCCAATATATGCATGTTTGTAAGCATTGTTTGATTGGAGAATGGCATCGCAAAATTCAGAGAAATGCAAATTTTGTAGGATGGCTGTGTTTTGATTCCCATATTGTTTCTGGAAGAGTGAATTAGGTACGTTTGCCTTTAAATGCAAACTGAATCATAGTTATCCCCCATCTCTAATTGCAGCTGGCTAGTACTACCCTCTCTCAGGGGAAGGCCTTGCTGTTCTCCCACACCTTTTAGTTAAAAACTATTGGGGGCTTCAGTCTTTGCACCAAACTTCCCCTTCATGTGGATTTGGAATGGTTTCAGCCACTATGTTTTCTGCTGATTTTTCTTTGTTGTTGTTGTTTTTGCAGAGCCCTTTCGTTCTGTGGTTTATTTTTATTGTGTAGTTCGTCCTAGACTTTGTAAGTCACAATGTGGTTGTGATGACCTTCTGCATAACGAGAGCTTTGCTTTTTTTCCTTTCTTTTTCTTTTTCGTCCTCATTTAGAAGATGCTGAGTGCAACAACCACACCAAGGGAATCTCAGAACTTTGGCCGGACAGACTAGATTATGAAGAGCAGCAACGTCTCCTTGATGAAGATGAAGACTGCATGGAGAATGTGACCAAACTTGAGAGGTAACCCATCAATAGCATAAAATAAAAAAATTCCTTCCAGTAGGACCTTAGAGACCAACAAAGTTTGTCATAGGTATGAGCTTTCGTGTGCATGCACACTTCTTCAGATACACTGAAACAGAAGTCACTAGACCCTTATTTATAGTGAGAGGGTGGGGAGGGGTATTACTCAGAAGGGTGGTGGGAATGGGTGATTGGCTGATAGGAGTGGTGTATCTGAAGAAGATGGTGACAGCAGTCACGAAATTAAAAGACGCCTGCTTCTTGGGAGAACAGCAATGACAAACCTAGACAGCATCTTAAAAAGCAGAGACATCACCTTCCCTACAAAGGTCCATATAGTTAAAGCTATGGTTTTCCCAGTAGTGATGTATGGAAGTGAGAGATGGACCATAAAGAAGGCTGATCGCCGAAGAATTGATGCTTTTGAATTACGGTGCTCTTGAGAGTCCCATGGACTGCAAGAAGATCAAACCTATCCATTCTGAAGGAAATCAGCCCTGAGTGCTCACTGGAAGGACAGATCGTGAAGCTGAGGCTCCAATACTTTGGCCACCTCATGAGAAGAGAAGAATCCTTGGAAAAGACCCTGATGTTGGGAAAGATTGAGGGCACTAGGAGAAGGGGACGACAGAGGACGAGATGGTTGGACAGTGTTCTCAAAGCTACGAACATGAGTTTGACCAAACTGCAGGAGGCAGTGCAAGACAGGAGTGCCTGGCGTGCTATGGTCCATGGGGTCACGAAGAGTCGGACACGACTAAACAACAACAAACAATCTGAAGAAGTGTGCATGCACACGAAAGCTCATACCTATGACAAACTTAGTTGGTCTCTAAGGTGCTACTGGAAGGATTTTTTATTTGACTACGTCAGACCAACATGGCTACCTACCTGTAACCATCAATAGCATATATGCTTGCCACTCTCAGCATTGTTTGGTATGTTAATCATCGGCCATGATTGCAAAAGCATTTAACAGGGGCGTTTTTCCTTGAAAAAGCATTTAACAGATTTAACTACACAAGCAGATAACACCACATGGCTACTCCCGGTCATAAAGTGAAAAGAAACTGTTAACGTCATTAGGCAGCAAACAATCGGAGTAATAAAAACGTCTGCTTTACAGACCTGGTCAGCAACTACTCTGGGGTAGGGAGACACTTTTAGAAAATAGCATGAAATGGAGGCAAACATCTCCACCTTCCACTTTGTAGGGTGGCTGTGTGTCCTGTTTCACAGTCATCCATCAGAACAGCTGTTGGATGGCAGTCCTCTGTCTGACAAAGATGCAAGTTCCTTGTTCGTTGTGTATATTGCTCCTGTGCTGGAGTCTCTTGCTAACTGTTATACTGCCATATGATCTGGCACATTTGTGCACATGCTTCTTCTCCAAGGACTAGGGCAGGGATGGGAAACCTGGGGCCCTCCAGACACCATCAGACTACAGCACTTGTCATCCTTAATTGTTGGCCATGCTGGCAGCATAGCTGCCAAGTTTTCCCTTTTCTCGCGAGGAAGCCTATTCAGCATAAGGGAAAATCCCTTTTAAAAAGGGATAACTTGGCAGCTATGGCTGGCAGATGGAAGCTGGAGCTGAACCAACTGGAGGGCCCCACGTTCCTCATCCATGGTGCAATGAATTCGAAACGAGGGCAGCAAGGGGAAATGGCTGCAGCAGTGGCAGGACAAGGATGCTAGATAAGGTGCTAGAATGCAGCCATTGGCAGGACATCCTAGAAGAAGCCAGTGAAGGGCTGTTTGGCAGATTTGGCTCAGAGGCTCAAAGTCCATCTAGATGAAACCTATTTGAGGATCTTATCTGAAGCAGCTTGCTCAGCCTTGGTCATTATTATTGTGCTTTGGTCTATATGGGATGTTTCTGTGCATGTGACTCATTTTGTTGTGGAATCCTGGCCTATTTCATTCATTCAGTTAATTCCCCACTTCTTTCAGTTTGGTCTAAATTAACTCAAAAGGAAACTCAACAAAAAGCTTCCCAGCTGAGCTTTGGAGAGTGGCATTTAATTCTCCGTGGTATCCAGGGCCTAGCAAGCTACTTTTAGGTTCATGTTCTTTACCTTCTGATGGCTTCTTCCTATTTGGGTCTTGAACCACTTTCCTATCCCCACTTTAGAGAGGATTATAGGATTAATTTCAGCTCAATTAATCTCTTAAGAACCAAGTGCTTACACAAATACGTGCAGAGCAAGGAGGTGGAATAACTCAGAAGAAGTGTGGCATTTTAAAAAAATTTTTTAAAAAAAGTTACAACAATCCTTATTTGGGTTTTACACTATTTCAGGAAGACCAAAAGCATCAAAATGCCTGCTTTGGGGGCACTGCCTATTCTGCAGCATAACAAAGCATTTATTCATGTATTCCACAAATGTTGTCAGCTAAGTGACTCTGACATTCCTTTGAACTGATAGCAGTGGCAGTTTGCTGATGATAACTATTCTGCCAGGCATATAACTCCCTGCTAATATCCCAGAATGCACACTGTTTACTCTTGGAAGTGCCCTGGGACACCCAAACTTAGCTGTATATTTTGATAAGTGTGATCCACCTGCACAATCTCTCCCAGTAACAGAACAAGTTGGGAGAGGGGACAAATTGTCTTAGCAGTCTTTGTAGAAAGGGACAGTTGAGTAGGATAACACTGGTGTCTAATAGAGGCATAACAACGGCAATTACTGTTATTTTTAAGCATCCTAAGTGAAGACATGTTTACAAATGTACTGCCTACAATGACGGGGGTGGAGGAAATAAAATATACATTAGCTGTTGCAATTAAGTAATTTTAAATTCTGATCTCATGTGGGGGGACCTTTAGACGACAGTGGCTTCTACCTGCATTGGAAGGAGGGTGGACTACTTGATTACCTTTCAAAGTTCCTTCCAACTCTGTGACGCTACTTCAGAATGTGGAAGCCATCCCTCCTGCATGTGGAAGCCCTCTGGAGCCTAAGCTGTTGAGTGAGGCTTTAGAGGTCTGCCCCAAAGACCTGCCCTAATAGCAACATTGGGGACATCCAAAGCTCTTCGTGCTGCCATGGCAGCAAAATTGTCTTGGTCTAGAGTCCAGTTAACATGGCCACCCCATTTGAATGATTCAAAATGAGCCACACGTACCAGCATTCGATCTATTCCAGAATACATATTGGAAAGCCAGTGTGGTGTCGTGGTTAGATTGTGGCACGAGGACTGGAGAGATCCAGAATCAGGTGCTCGCTTAGCCACAAAGCTCACAAACAACCTTGAGCCAGGATTAATCTCTCAGGTTACCATACTTTACAGGGTTGTAATGAGAATAAAATTGTGTGCAAGCGCACCGTGTATGTAGGCCTAAGATGGCCTGGTGGATCAGGCCAAGGGACCATCTGTCTGATAGTCCAGCATCCTGTTCTCACAGTGGCCATATGGGACACCTATGGGAAGTCTGCAATCAGGATCCAAGCACAGGAGCACTCTCTCCCCTGAGGTTCCCAGCAGCTGGTATTCAGAAGCCTACTGTTATGTACATGTCACCTTGGCCACCTTGTGAGAAAAGCAGAGCACATGGCAAAAGAATAAGTAACAAAAAATATTTACCCACAAGAAAAATGTCACGCAGACACACATACCTGCAAAGGAGAGAGGATGAGAAAATGGGACATTTTGATTCCCCTGCATAGAGCCACCAAATAGCCCCATTGAAGACACTGAGAATGGTCTGTGGTTCAGGGGAAACCCCAGTAAAGATGGAGAAATTGGAACTGCTCTGCTTGGAGGGAAGAGCTGGATGGATCCCCTGGCCTCCTTTTAAGAGGAAAGATACACTGAAATATTTTGTTGCAGGTCACACCTAGAATACATAGTAGCACACAGGTTCCTTCCTTCCTTCCTTCCTTCCTTCCTTCCTTCCTTCCTTCCTTCCTTCCTTCCTTCCTTCCTTCCTTCCTTCCTTCCTTCCTTCCTTCCTCCTCTCTCCCCCCCACACTACCTGCCCCCCCAAAAAATGTTTCCTCAGATGCCTCCATGTTTTCCAAACAAGTTTGTGTGCCACTCAGGGCAGACTATTGCTTTAGAAAATATATAAAAGTCTATATTGTATCATATTGTCTATATTGTATTATAAAAGTCTATATTGTATTATATTGTATTGGACCCAGGTGGTGCTGTGGGTTAAACCACAGAGTCTAGGGCTTGCTGATCAGAAGGTCGGCGGTTCGAATCCCTGCAATGGGGTGGGCTCCTGTTGCTCGAGCCCAGCTCCTGCCCACCTAGCAGTTCGAAAGCACATCAAAAGTGCAAGTAGATAAATAGGGACCGCTATGGCGGGAAGGTAAACGGCGTTTCCGTGCGCTGCTCTGGTTCGCCAGAAGCAGCTTTGTCATGCTGGCCACATGACCCGGAAGCTGTCTGCAGACAAACGCCGGCTCCCTCGGCCTATAGAGCGAGATGAGCGCCGCAACCCCAGAGTCGGACATGACTGGACCTGATGGTCATGGGCCCCTTTACCCTTACCTATTGTAGTATATTCCCACATATGGGAGAAAACCCCATTTTTTTGTAGGACTGCCCTGAAAGAGCATTTCCCAGAAAAGAAATGGTCGAGTAGTTTTTAGAGTTCTCCATGTTTCCATGAGGTCATTACATTCCTATCCTTCATGCAAGAAAAGCTTTGCTATGGAGACATCAGGCTTTTTGTGGCAAAACAAAAACAAAAAACAGCAGGTGCTTGCAATATGCAGTTTTATGATTGCAGCTGTTCTCCAGAGTAATGAATGCTTACCTTACTAAAGAAGTTAAACACAACCATTTCTTACATTGCCTTCCTTGTATAATCTCAACCACATTTGCAAAGTTCCAGCAAACATGCCTTGGTGGGTGGGTGGGGGGGAATGACCCTAGACTTCAGTTTTGCCTTCGGTAAATCAACAAAGCCTCACAAATCTGTGTGGGGATGTTCATAAATTATTATGGAATGAGCATCTTTCTTTTCAAAAGAGCAGCAGCTGGAAAAAGAACCATCAATTGTTCCTGAGGTTTTAAAAGAGAGAAAAGCTTAATTCTACCAGCAATTACCCCTTCACTTGATGAAGCACATGTGTCATTTATACTTGGATACGCATAGAAAGCGAACATCAGAAATGACATTTATTTAGCTAATTATCTGTAACTACTTTTCTATGGCAGAGCAGAAGCAGAGCTTGATATTTTTCATTGGCATCAGATTTGTGACTCTGACATTCCATTTATTTGACAGTGGTCATCACCTTACTCTTGCTGGCAACATGGGGCATCCACACTCAGCTGTGTATTTTGATAGGGCTTGCCTGGCTCTATAATCAATTCAAAAAACAAAAATGGTGCAGTGAGGTGTGGAGTTGTCCACCTGATTTGGAGCTCTTGCAAAACAAACCCTCTTCCCCAAAAGATCAGACTTCTGTGGTATGGAAAGTGGTTGAAAAAGGCACTGGAAAGTGTGGGATAACCCTTGCTTTGGTGCATAATCTAATGTCCCTACAAACAAATCCGAATAAATGCTCATTAAATGGGCATCATCATCTAATCTCTGCAAATAAAAAGGTGTGTGTGTGTTTAAAATGTATTATTTTAATTTTTGACAGAATGGAAGAAGATGTGCCTTGGGAAGAAAGAGATGGTGAATATTTTGCCCGATTTCTGAATGAATTCCCTACCCAGAGAGAAGAGATTGAAAAGTGTATCAGATGCCTTCGGGAAATGGCCGATGACATTGACCAGACCCATAAGAAGTGTACTATTGCCAACATTGCTGCTAACTCTACCAGTGCCTCCTCTGGCCTCTTGACCATCCTGGGACTCACCTTGGCCCCCATCACAGCAGGTGGGAGCTTGTTCTTGACAGCCACTGGGATCGGTTTAGGGGCAGTGGCAACAGCGACTGGCCTTTCTGCTAGCTTATATGAGAGCGTGAATAATTCACACGAAAGGAAAAAAGCTCAAAGGCTGATGAGTGAATGCGAGAAAAGTCTAAGAAAGGCAATGCACCCCGATTTCTGCTTTGGATCACCCCCAAATAGCGGGGCTGTGGGGGAAAACATGAAACAACTCGTTTCCAATGTTGCTGGTCAAGTTCCTGACCTGTATATGGCTGTGAAGGGAATCAGAGTGAATGTAAAGGCATTGAAGCAAGTCCGAGCCAATCCTGGCTTGAAAGCTTTAGCAAAGCGAGTCACTGCTGCAAGTAGCAGATCCCGGGGTACAATCCGGGGGGCCAAGCATGTCAGAAAGGTCTTTGCAGGAACCACCCTTGCCATGAGCAAAGGGGCCAGGCTGCTAAGTGCTGCATCAACTGGGGTGTTTCTCCTTTTTGATGCCTATGGCATTGTTCAGGATGCTAAACATTTGACTGAGGGAGCCAAGGCAGAAACAGCAGCAGAGATAAGAGAGAAAGCCAGCAAACTGGAAGAAGAACTTCGTCATCTTAGCAGGCTCTATGAGGAAATGAAAGGCCTTGTGTGCGAATCAGAGTGAGCAAAGAAACAGACGGCATGTGCGTGAACTACGCAATTCTCTATTAGTTTGTATTTGGTCATGAAATATGTGGAATCGTTTCTGACTTGCAGCAATCTACTTCACATTTCTTCAAGAAACTCTGGCCCAATACAGATGCCCATTTTGCCATGTGTCAACATTTCCTACCATAGATCTGCATGGTTGTCTGAATTAATGAAAGCATGTTGTGTGTGTGGGTGGTTGTGTGTTTGCCCTGCTGTAGATTCTAGTCTGGGGATCTTATGAGGTGGTAAGTCTTGACCACATTAACCACTCGGTAAGCTGATCGTCTATATTAGTAACTCATGGCTCGTAACATTGACAGCCCTCCAGGTGTTGTTTTTATTGTGCATTCATGATGATTTGTGCTCATGCTGGTATTGGGAGAGTTATAAATGATCCCACTGTTTGTGCCTGCAAAAATTAGGGGCGAACATATTGCTTCCAACTGGTGCATGTCCCATACTGCTGCAATCCTATAACTTATCATAGCGCAAATGTTCCAGGGTTTGTTTTGCTTGTTTGTTCTGCTTTTGACACAAGATTCCACACCACCACACTGGCAGCAATAATGCAGTAACATTGGGGAGGCATCACAGAACATCTAATAAAATGGAATGAGGGATGGATGGACCAATCCATACCCACCTATAATAATGCATTATTATTTCATCAATGGCATGTTGCAAGATATACACTTAAAAAGAAGTGACATTGAGTAAGGAATGTGTTCCTACTGAAGAAGTTTCCGATTGGCGGGGCTGTCTTTCAAGGAACAGCTTGCTTTTCCAGCTTTAGACTTCAGATTTCTTTTCCAAGTGTTGTTTACATATTTCGAAATATTTTAATATCTGCAGTGTTTCAGAGTTATTATTTAATAATCATGTATGTATGAGTGTGATTTGATAGGAGCATCTTTTTCATAAATAAATGAAACCCATTCATTATTGGGGAGTAAGAAAACTGACTGTTTATTGATGCAATGTACTGTTCCTTTCCCCATCATGTTCCATCTTAAAACTGGAATCTGGTTTGTAATCTGTGTCTCAGATTAACCTCAGGACCAATCTGAATGAGATACGATGAAAGCAGCCGAGTTCCCAGTAAAAACACTAGCACAGACTTCAAGACTAAGGAAATGGCGTGTCTTTAGTTATATCCAGACCTGGCTAATGAAAACATGTTCATGAAGGAGGCTATTTTATAACTTCCCTGTGCTGTTATTTTGCCAGGAGGCAATTCAAGAGAAAGCACTTACACCCCAGTTATTAAACTTAGCCTGGGGGCATCTTTGTTTTCTGTCCCAGGCAAAAGTTTGTCCCATTTACCCACATTTTGAGGGGTTTGAAGTTAGTCCTGCTAGTTAAGTATTGTGTTTGCATTTCTACTCTAGGTGTTTCCATTGTTTGATTTAATTCATTTTTTGCAGTTTTTATTGCTACTGAGTTAGGGCTTCCCTGGCGTTTTATAACTGTAATTGTTTTACTGCTGCATTATTCATCATCCTGTAACACTGCTTTTATGGATTGTGGTTGCTGCTGCTTTTATACACTGCTAGAAAGGCAGGGTATAAAATCTTTCCCGTTGGTTAACAAATTGGCCTACACAGCACCCAGTGGAAACAGCTGAATGAACTATCTTGTAAGTCACTCAGACAAATTACATCAAGCCAGCCAAGGGATTCTCATGGTGAGCTTCTGCCTCCTTAAAGGTTATATCATGCGACCTCTGGAAATGTTCTAGGGCAGATGTGGAGAAACTCAAGCCCAGTGACCAAATGGTGCTCACCAGGCCCCTCTTATCTGACCCATGTGACTCTCCTCTGCCCATACACCTGCACACAAGGCCTAGTTCATGTGCTTCTTTAAGTGTTTTTACCTGGTTGCAATGTGTCCGTGGAACTCTGACAATGCCTCTTGGTTGCCTGGGTGGCAGATAGAGAGGGGCATGTGTAGAAACAGGCCTAGTGCAGAAAACTACTTGACTCTGGCACCACCTGCAGTTAGTCTCCCAGCCTTCTGCCCTACCAGTCCCAATGGGCACATCTGGAAGTTGCAAGGGGTGAAAAATGCAGCAGGAGGAGAGGTCCCTAGTGTCTGGGATTTGGAGCTCCTTTTCAGGTGCAATGCAAATTGCTGGTTTAATAACCAACTAAGTCTGATGAGGGTGGCGCTGTGGGTTAAACCACAGAGTCTAGGGCTTGCCGATCAGAAGATCAGTGGCTCGAATCCCCGTGACGACTCCGTTGCTCAGTCCCTACTCCTGCCAACCTAGCAGTTCGAAAGCACGAAGTGCAAGTAGATAAATAGGTACCGCTCCGGTGGGAAGGTAAACGGCGTTTCCGTGCACTGCTCTGGTTCACCAGAAGTGGCTTTGTCATGCTGGCCACATGACCCGGAAGCTGTATACTTCCTCCCTCAGCCAATAACGTGAGATGAGCGGCACAACCCCAGAGTCGTCTGCGACTGGACCCTTTACCTTTAAGTCTGAATGACTTAGGACCGGGATATTTGATGAACCACTTCCTTCCATGGTTCTAGCCTGCCTGCTCGCTGCATTCACTGTCTGGCTTGCCTCAGAGACGAATTTGGCTGGGATAGAGAATAAGTTTTTTCTTTTCTTTTTTCTAATTCACAAGGCGGAACTTCCTTCCTGCCTTGTGAATTTTGGTTGGTCCTTTCTTTTACTGTATTTAGGCAGGCTGTAAATACTGTTTTTCCAGGCATTTGATCAGCCTTCCTTCTGATGCTTTATCTGTGTTGGCAACCCTCAGTATAATGGGCAATTTCCCAACATCTGGAAAACGAACAAGAATTCAGAGGGTTGGACAGGAATTGCTCAAGTTCCACCAAACATAAGAGTTATCTAAGCGGCCAAGTAATCAAGAGTTTTAATATTACCACCCACTGCAGGTCACTTATTAGTGCCCATTACTCCTGCAGGTAAGTTATAACAAAATGGAGAGATTGGTTAAAGCCCTTTCCAGGTCCCTCCCTCCTTAAATGTTTTTATAGCATTTTTAAGTGATTGGTTTTACTGACAGTTTATTTGGATCCCACATTCTAGCTCTGCCCAGGGTAGTTGGTCTGGTCTCCCCCCCTCCCCCATCGTTCAGCCTGGACACTGAGGTCCAGCTTCAAGGGCCTTCTGGCAGTTCCCTCACTGTGAGAAGTAAAGTTACGGGGAACCAGGCAGAGGGCGTTCTCGGTGGTGGCACCCGCCCTGTTGAACACCTTCCCATCTGGTGTCAAGGAAATAAACAACTATCTGACTTTTACAAGACATCTGAAAAGGCATTTTTAATGTTTGATGTTTTATTGTATTTTAAATATTTTGTTGGAAGCCGCCCAGAGTGGCTGGGGAAACCCAGCCAGATGGGCGGGGTATAAATAATACATTGTTGTTGTTGTTGTTAGGGGAAAGGTCAGGGATAGCTGATTTGAGCATTTCCCATGGAAAATACAGCAAGCAAGCAAGCAATTACAATCATTTTGCCACTATCCGTCTGAAAAAGACTGAACAGAAACTTTGCAACAATAAACTGCGTTCTTGAATGTTGGAAGTGCTGTCAGGAAAAGCGTGAGGGGGCGGGGAAAGGCGAGGTTTCCTGATAGACTAAATTGGGGTTTCAATCTCCGCAAGTTCGCCACGGGGAGCCGCAGCGACTTCCCCGCAAGAGGGCTGCTCCTGTGGGATCCGTGGGTCCTCCTGGGTGCCCATTTGTGCCCCAGCACGGGTTTTCCCCGCGCCTCCGACTCATAGCTGCCAAGTTTTCCCTTTTCTCGCGAGGAAGCCTATTCAGCATAAGGGAAAATCCCTTAAAAAAAGGGATAACTTGGCAGCTATGCTCCGACTGCGCACGAGCAGGCAGCCTCTCCTCTTCGCACCTGCATCCCCCCCTCATTCCCGGGCTCTTCCTTCATAAACTCGTCCACCAGCCTCCTTCCCTTCTCAGCTTAGTTTCCTGCCCGCCCCGCGCTCTCGCGGAGATCCTCTCGCCTTTCTAAAGAAATACAAGGGCACCGTCGACGGAGCTTCTGCTGCCGGACTTAACCCGCCTCTCCTTCTCCTGCCATTGGATTCCTCTCGCGTGTTCACGTGTGCCGACAAGCCCAAAGTCCGCCGGCGTTTCAGTTTCGCTTTCCCCTCCGACCCTCTTCTGATCTGCCTCAGACAGCTTTGAGCCTCCAGGTCGTAGGAAACAGGCAGCCAGAAAGGTGAGTCCCCCCAGAGCATATTTAATAAGTTTTCGAATGGAATTGCATGACAATCCGAGAGTTGGGAGATGAGGGGAACCTGCCAAAAAAAATTGCAGGACAGAGCCCATGGTTTGTTCTTTTTCATTGCGCCAGCCTGCTATGCCTCCTCCTTGGAAACTCCATTTCCACGCACGGACACACAGCTTTGTTGTTTCATCCCCTCCGACAATCAAATCGAGATTCCGCGCTCGTTTCGCATGCTTAGTCTTTCGCTTTTGAGCCCCTCCCTCCATTTTTAAAAACGGTCCTCTTGCAAACTTTATGACTCCCCACAACCTGCTGGTACTTGTACCTTACTCCTATGTGCTGGTGGTGGTGCAATTTGGCTTCATGGGAATCCACACCCTGCACCCCAAATATAGTAGGTGAGGGTGATTGGGCTACAGTCAAAAAGAGCAGCCCTTTGGGTGTGTTTGCTTGTTCCTGTCAGCAGCCACCAAGGATGGGAGGGAATGTGTATGTATAAGAAAGACAGAAAGAGAGGGGGGGTTAAAAGGTAAAGGCAAATGATCCCTGGACAGTAAATCCCAGTCAAAACCTTTGGATTGGCAAGCCCAAGAGGCTCAGTGGAAGGGAGGGAGGGGGTTGGTTGGAGAGAGAATTGGAGATAGCTTTCATTTTCATTTTACAGCTGCAAAACAGGGGGGGGGAGCGTTGGTGAGTTGACCCACCTCCAGCCTCCTTATCGGCAGGTGTGGCACCTGTGAGCTACTGGGGTTGTTTTACAGCAGGCATTCCCAAACTTCAGCCTGCCAGATGTTTTGGACTACAATTCCCATCTTCCCCAACCATTGGTCCTGTTAGCTAGGGATCATGGGAGTTGTAGGCAAAAACATCTGGAGGGCCGCAGTTTGGGGGTGCCTGCTGTAAAACAACCCCAGTAGCTCACAGGTGCCACACCTGCCGATAAGGAGGCTGGAGGTGGGTCAACTCACCAACTCCCCCCCCCCCAGTATTACAGTATTCCAGTTTTACAGTATTAGAAACACCTATGCTGCCCCCTGTGGGTTCTTGGTGGATGTGAGAGAAGATCTGTTGCCCTCCAGGTGTCATTGGTCTTCAAGTCCCATCAGCCCTATCCAGCATGGCCCACAGTCATGGACGATGGGAGTTGTAATCCAGCAACATCTGGAGGGCATCAGGCGCGACATCTATGCTATAGGCAAGTGGAACAGGCTGGTGGGAGAGTTTAGGTTGGTAATCAAGTTCATTGCTACACATGTAATATCAAACTCCACCTGCTTGATAAATACAGTAACTATTTCCACATTATTTGAACAGGTGGGGGGCGGGAGTGCATTCTGTTTTTGTGTACTGAGTTATCAACCAAAGCTGGAGCTTTTCTCCCTAACTTTTTTGGGCCAAAACAATGCTCTTTGAATTTTGTAATTCTGAATATGATAGTATTTTGAGCGAGATGCTGGGTTACAACAGAAGAGGAGAAATATATGGCAGTGAGGATGTGTATATGGCTGAGTATGCTCAGAAATGGCATACATGGGGAAAACCAAGGAGTTCCACATTTCTTGGGGGGGGGGGACAATGTGTGGCTTCCTCGTTTAACTTCCTCAGTGCCTATTTTACCTCTATTTTCCTCTGTCAGATGCTGAAGCTTCTGTGTCTTCTGATTCCAGCAGTCCGAGGCTGGGGACATGGTTGTGCCTGCATAGCTGCCATGGAAGCCCACCCTGTTACTTATGCCAGGGCCTCCCACTTGTGATGATTCTCCCATGAAACATGCAGCCTGGCCCTGGTCCCTCATGCTCCATTAAAGACCATATATCCTGCAGCATTTCCCTGCTTGCACCAGCCCAGATTATACCATCCTGCTTCAGGGCTTTCACTGTTTATCCCACTAGGGGTAATTCAGTTCCAACTCCTCTTTACTTCCATACAGATTCCTTCACGGTCAACAATAAGAGCCTTAAGGGCAGATGCTTCCAACCAGCAGGGGGCCCTAGTGAATGCTTTCACTTCCTTAAGAGTACCTTCTAGGGCAGGCACCCCCAAACTTTGGCCCTCCAGATGTTTTGGACTACAATTCCCATCTTCCCTGACTACTGGTCCTGTTAGCTAGGGATCATGGGAGTTGTAGGCCAAAACATCTGGAGGGCCGCAGTTTGGGGATGCCTGTTCTAGGGGAAGCTGTTAAACAACCTATGAATTTTTAAAGTGTTTTTTAAATTATTCTTATTCTTATTCTTATTAAGTGATTCATTGTGTGTGTTTATGTTGTAAACCTCCCTGTGCTATTCAGATGAAGGGCAGTATAATAAATAATAATAATAATAATAATAATAATAATAATAATAATAATACTTTTATATGTAAGCTGTAATGAGAGCTGTGCAAGGGGAGCAGAGGGGAACATACCATCATACAACAGCTCTTGGTCCTCTTCCACATCCCAATTCCGCAACCATCACAACAATGCCAGTGTAAATAGTACAAAATTACAAGTGTGCAGTGTAAGAGAAGACACAATTAAAGAAGAAACAGTAAATAGTACCCATGTAGGAAGCAAAACAGAATGACAAAAAGGTACTGTGTACATTACAAAAAGGGGGAGGGAACATGTTATTTTAGTTATTTTTCAATAAAGAATTTAAAATAAAATAAAAACGATGTCAGTGTAAATGAGTGGTGAAGGTCCCCTTGCCGACTCAAAACCAGCCCTGGGCCTGGGAGCATGAGGCAGTGTGGCTACAAAATGCCACAGGGCTGAAACTGAGCAGTAAAGACACTACAAGTAGGGCAAAAATAACAGAAGGTCTTGTGGCACTTTGAAAAGCATATTATGACATTAACTTTTGTGGACTGTAATAAACTGTGTTAGTCTTTATGGTGCTAGGACTCAGTTGGCACAACAAACTAGCACATCTACTCCGCTGGAAACTTACAAGTGGGTCCTGCATCAAAATACTACAGTATGAAGTATGAGCTCCTGTATAATTAGGCCAGCCATGCCCTCCACCAGAGTACTCCATTCCGTTCTCCCTCCCCCCTGGTTTTACATTTCCCCCCCTTTAAATGACAGTCATTTTTCTGTGCTGATTGGACATGATAATTAGTCATAGGGCTGTTTATGGAATTTCTTGCTTAGTTCCCCCCCCCCTTTTGTGTTGTGTGCGTATTTCTAAAAACTTCACCACCATTTTGCCGATAAGTTCCTCCTGTGCATGAGTGTTGCTGTTCTCACGACATTAGCATGGGGACCATCCCCTGAGGATGAGAAATGGAATATAAGAAAAGTTGGCACTGATATAAAGTGTCCTGGCCTCTGCATTCATCATTTGAGGCCTTCCTTTGTGTGCCTTCTCCATGTGAGGTCCAGAAGATGGCAACACGAGAACGGGCCTTCTCTGTAGTGGCTCTCCGTTTGTGGAAAGTTCTCCCCCAGAGAGGTTCGCCTGGCACCTTCATTACAGTGGTACCTCAGTTTATGAACACAATTGGTTCCGGAAGTCTGTTCATAAACTGAAGCGTTCATAAACTGAAGCGAACTTTCCCATTGAAAGTAATGGAAAGTGGATTAATCCATTCCAGACGGGTACACGGAGTACTCAACCTGAAGCGTACTTAACCCGAAGCATGGGTGTAATTGGTTCTGGAAGTCTGTTCATAAACCGAAGCGTTCATAAACTGAAGCGAACTTTCCCATTGAAAGTAATGGAGAGTGAATTAATCCGTTCCAGATGGGTCCGTGGCATTCGTAAACCGAAAATTCATAAACCGAGGTGTTCAGAAACCGAGGTTCCACTGTATATATATTTTAGGTGCCAGGCAAAAGCATTGGCTGATTAATATTCTGCAGCCTTTTAAATGTGTCTGTTGGAAGGGGTGGTGGTATTGTTTTGCTGGTTTGTTTTACTTATTTGCTTGTTTTTATCCTGTTTTTTATTCTGTGTACCGTCCTGCGATCTTATGATGAATGGTAGTATACAAATCCTCATCCTCATCCCTGCCCCATACATGGCATCACTTACGATGTCAGGTGTGCAGCAGGTGGGCATGGTTTGGGGGAAATGGCTTCACAGCTCAAACTAGGACTCACGCTGGGCCAAATTTGGCCAGCAGAGCAGAGGTTCTGCACACCTGCTATAGATGTTTTGAATTATAACTCCCTTCCTACCCAACCAATGGCAACTAATAGGACGTCTTGTCCAAAGCTTATGGAGGCACTAGTTTGGAGAAGGCTTTCTTGGGTATAGCTTTCTAGGTCCATTTTCCCCCTAAAGCCTGACATTCGGTTTGACATGATGGATCAAGTAAGGAATGGACAAATCGTAGCTGAGCTGCACAATTATTATGACACTTGTTTTGAGACATTTAGATCCCTGTTCTAAGATGTTGGCCTTTGACGCTACTCCCCATGAATTCACTCAATATCTTCTGCGAATTCTTAATTAATTTCCTAGGGATTATCACTGGTTTAGATTGAAAGTAAACCAGGAGCTTTGGCAACACAACCGTTTTAAGTGTGCGGATTTGCATGGGCCACATTAGCTTTAATTCCGTGCCCCCCCACTCTTTAAACTCTGCCTTAATAGATCTAATTAATTAAATGCAATTGTTTTCTAAGAGATCAGCCCTGTTTGAAATAATGAGGATTCCTCCTAGGTACTTTCATACTGTGTTTAAACATTTGCACTGGCATACTTAATACTTTCCTGAATCCTAAAAGAAAAAATGGTTGGCTTCAGGGGCGTAGCCAGGATCAAAATTAGGGGGGCAAGGGGCGGGGCCAAGGCACAGGGGAGGGGCCACAGTGGGGCAAGGAAAGCCATGGTCGTTCGGGGGCAAGGGGGCGCCAGGAGCAGCCCAAAATCGGGCTGCTCCGACCCCCTCCTCCCCCTCCGCAACCGGCAGGGGCGAGGGGGCACCAGGATCAGCCTGAAATCGGGCTGCTCCGACCCCCTCCTTGACAGGCAGGGGTGAGGGGGCACCAGGATCAGCCCAAAATCGGGATGCTCCAACCCCCTCTTCCCCCTCCGCGATTGGCAGGGGCAAGGGGGCGCCAGGATCAGCCCGAAATCGGGCTGCTTCAACCCCCTCCTCCCCCTCCTCAACAGGTAGGGGCGAGGGGGCGGCAGGATCAGCCCAAAATCGGGCTGTTCCGATCCCCTCCTCCCCCTACGCGATCACTGGCCAGCCAAACGCTTTCCCTCCACCCGCCCCACAGCCAGCCAGGGAGAAGGGAGACGGCACCGGGCAGCGGGGCAGGCTGGCCAGCGGCCCTGCTTCTAGGAGGGGCTCCTGCCCCCCTGCCTACGCCCATGGTTGGCTTAATTCTTGATTTTATGCCAAGTTACCTTTGTTCAAAGGGTCTGCTGGTTTCTCTTTAAGGTTTCCAGACTCAAAAGAGAGCAGGGCAATTAAAGGCACAGAAGTCCTGTCCACTATTGAGTCTGGCAACCCTATCTGTAGATCCCGACACGTCTGTAGCATTGTCAGCAAACAAACTGGTTTTACTTCATACTGCCCA
Organism: Zootoca vivipara; assembly: GCF_963506605.1. Lineage (NCBI taxonomy): Eukaryota > Metazoa > Chordata > Lepidosauria > Squamata > Lacertidae > Zootoca > Zootoca vivipara. The sequence goes on along the minus strand of NC_083285.1, from coordinate 45,882,396 downwards.
TGTGGGCACTCCTTTATGCTAGGATTCCCTCTTAACAGCTTGCGCAAAAGGCTTGACAGATAAAGCAAAGAGCATTAGGGACAAAGGATAGCCCTGTCATCCCCTCCTTTGCATGGGAAATATCACTGGGCTGAAATACTAGTTAGTTAAGTGGGTTACATAAACCTTCTCCAACCGGGGGAGAATTTTGGACCTACTGAGACTGAAGGGAGATATTTCAGAACAGGTATAGGGCCCCCTAGGTTGCGGGAGCCTGGGTTATGATCATGTTTCCAGTCAGTCTGTAGGCTTAATTTCCCAATTTTAAAAGTTTTGACCTTTAAAACATATCTCAACATGGGGCTAAGATACTTGAAGGACTGCCTGTGTCCCATGTAGCGTAGTGGGTGGGGAACAGAGGACCTTCTAGAGTATTGGCACCTCAATTGTGGAATGTTCACATTCTCCACCTAGCACAGATTCCATTGTCATTTTGGTACCAGGCAAAACATTTGCTTTACTATTTTTTCAAACATAGTTTTAAACCTGCTGGTCCCTCTCCTTTCCTTTTATATTTCAAAAAATATCATTCTGCTCTCCCCCTCCCCCCCGTTTTTATGATTATTTAAATCTTGGAGGAAGCTACAGTTAGTGATCCCCAACGGCTTGGATGCATGGCTCATATGCACAAGGAACTGCATGTTTCCTATTGTGGGCCCAATTTTACGGAACTTCCTTCCCGTTGAGGTCAGACAAGCTCCCTCCCTACTGAACTTCCAATGACTTAAAAAAAAAATCTAGCAGGCTGTTACAAGAATTTTAAGGTCTTAGATATATAATAAATGTTCATAAATGTACAAGGCAAACACGTACATAAATATATAAACCAATGACTGAAAACAGTACAGAAAAAGTCCTGAAACCATTTTGACTCCCAAACTGACAAAATGTTTCTCTGCAAGGAAGGAGGGGGGTGAGGGAACCTTCCCATTGTCTCAGGAATTAAAGGGATTACCATCTCAAAGGATTGGCCAGACTACCAGGAAGGGCAATCAGAGAAGGCAGTAGGATAGCTGACAGACATGGGATAAACAGTGGGCTCAGATTTATGTTGGAGACCACCCTCTCCTCTGATGTAGGTGTGATGTACCTGGAGCGTGGTCTTGGGCAACACCCCTTCTGTGATGTATGAATGGCACTTCTGGGAGTGGTCTTGGGCTACAGGGGGGGGGGCAATTTTAAAATGTCTATATAAGGGCAAGCACGCTTTGGTTCTGGGTCCTTCTTTTCTCCTGTGTGAGAGAGAAAGCACCCTGTTGCAACAGTTTTTATTTTATTTTATTTGCTTGGGAAAAATAAGCAATTAGGCAAACCGCCTTGCTTTTCAGAACCCTTGGTCTGGTCTCTGTCATTTCTCTACCAGAAAGAGCTACTAAATTTGGTTCGCTCTCTCTGGAGGTTTTCGGACTCCCTATCGGGGTCGGAACCCTTTTAGCTAAGGGGTCCAATTCGGCCCCCTTAGCTCACAGGCATTTTAGAAGTCTGAATATATGGTTTTAACTGTTTTATGTGTTGTGTATTTGCATGCCACCTAGAGACCATTGTAGGTAAGTAGTAGGTAAGTGATGCAGCGGCTAAAAAAGCCAATGCAATTCTGGGCTGCATCAATAGGAGTATAGCATCTAGATCAAGGGAAATAATAGTACCACTGTATTCTGCTCTGGTCAGACCTCACCTGGAGTACTGTGTCCAGTTCTGGGCACCACAGTTCAAGAAGGATACTGACAAGCTGGAACGTGTCCAGAAAAGGGCAACCAAAATGGTCAAAGGCCTGGAAACAATGCCTTATGAGGAACAGCTTAGGGAGCTGGGTATGTTTAGCCTGGAGAAGAGAAGGTTAAGGGGTGATATGATAGCCATGTTCAAATATATCAAAGGATGTCATATAGAGGAGGGAGAAAGGTTGTTTTCTGCTGCTCCAGAGAAGCAGACACGGAGCAATGGATTCAAACTACAAGAAAGAAGATTCCACCTAAACATTAGGAAGAACTTCCTGACAGTAAGAGCTGTTCGGCAGTGGAATTTGCTGCCAAGGAGTGTGGCGGAGTCTCCTTCTTTGGAGGTCTTTAAGCAGAGGCTTGACAGCCGTCTTGTCAAGAATGCTTTGATGGTGTTTCCTGCCTGGCAGGGGGTTGGACTGGATGGCCCTTTTGGTATCTTCCAACTCTATGATTCTATGATTCTAGTATATAAATTGTTTAAATAAAAATAAATAAATTTGCATTTTAATTGTTTTTGCATCCCCCCCTTTTAAAACATACCATGGCAACTCTTACTGAAGTGTAGTGCAAACATATTTATAATAAATGCAAATTTTGGTCAAAAGTATTTTCTAGCTCAATCCTAAGAGCCTACAGGTATGGCTGGAGTATGAAATTCAGATGTTTGTAAGAATTAGAATGATATTACTGAGGTTAGTTTCATTGGGAGATATCTTGGTTCACCTTCACCCTTACTATCTAGTTGTTTTCCTTTCCAGACTAAAGTCCACTCAAGCTGAGAAGAACGGATTTACCATTTAGTAACTGTGAGGCACCTGCCCAAATTGCTGCTGGAGAATGTCAAAATTCCAAAGGTAGTTGTCAAGCTTCTGGTCTTCTAATTGTTACCTTTGTTCATGACATATAAAAGGAGCCCCAAGCATCTCCCAGAATCCTCGGTGATACATTGGGTAATAGATATTGGTCATAATATACCGTTGGACCTTCCTTTTCGAACAGCCTAGTTCTCGAACGCTTTGGCTCCCGAACGCTGCAAACCTGGAAGTGACTGTTCCAGTTTGCGAACTATTTTTGGAAGTCGAACGTCCGACGGGGGCATCCAATTGACTGCAGGAGTTTTCTGGCTCAGAAGCCGCGCTTTGCTTTCTGAATGTTTTGGAAGCCAAACAGACTTCCGGAACAGATTCCATTCGACTTCCAAGGTACAATTGTAGATATGGAAGTATGGGAACGATTGTGGAATATGGATATAAAATTTATAGCATGCTTGGGAAAAATAGTATAAGAGAAATGGTCTAAGAGAAAATCATATGAAAATGATGTATCGATGGTATCTAACACTGAGGAAGTTCACAAAAATGTATAAATCTAAATCAAGTGTTGGAAATGTAATTAGAAAGAAGGTTCTTTTTAGCATATGTGGTGGTCTTATAGTAAGGTCAAAGTTTACTGGGAAATGATATATAATGAAATGAAAAGGATGCTTAAAGTAACCTTTGTAAAAAAAAAAATCAGAAGCTTTTCTTTTGGGAATTATAGGGACAGAACTACCTAAAATGTATAGAAACTTATTCATGTATCCTACTACAGCAGCAAGAATGTTACTTGCCCCAAAATGGAAAGAAGCAGAAGTCCCAATAAAGGAAGAATGGAAACAAAAACTTATGGAATATGCAGAAATGGCGAAACTTACTGGAATAATAAGAAATCAAGAATATATATATATATATATATAGAGAGAGAGAGAGAGAGAGAGAGATGAATGCAAATGGTTTATTGAATATTTACAAATAAATTATAAACAGATAAAAACATTGGCAGGATTATTGTAACAACCTGCAGTGTTATAAGAGTCTGTATTTAAAGAAGATGAATAAATGAGCAAATTAAGTTAATTTGGATATGCAGAAGAATAAATTTAACGAACCGCAGAAAAAGGGGGATGGAAGTCAAGTTTTGAAATATCAAAATGAATGTAAAATTAGTGAAATGTTTAAAACTATCGAAAGTATAAACTTGAAAAGTAAGTGTGTGTGTTTGTGTGTGTTATAAACTAGAAAAAAAAGTAGTGGGAGGCTTCACACTTCCCAGCTGAGTAAATGGAGAAAGACCAGGGATATTGTGCAGAGGAAAAAGAGGGCAGCCCTTTCCCCCATCTTCCAAGGGGTGTTAGCAGCCCCATTTAAGATGCACCCTGTGTAATGCCTGTACAGCTTTTATACTAAGAATAGAAAGAAAGCAGATCACAGGCCATGCTGTATTACAAAATATAAATACTGTACTACTACCCAGGAAACTTTGGCACCCACTTCCCAATCTTTTGGCTGGGTCTCCCCCCACCCACCCACCCAATTTTCTCCTGATTTAAATTTTCTCCTCAGATTTAAATCGGCTATAATTAAAAGCCCACACCAGTAGCAAGCAAATATGAACTAAAGCTCCCAAATGGACTTCCAGATCAATACAAGTTAACTCAAATGGCTGAACCCCTGCCATTAAAACATCAGGCGAAATCAAAACAGGAAAGTCTAACAAGGGGCATTTATCATTTCAAATTCATAGTAGCACCCTGTTCACCAGGTGCTTCCATGTTCCTCCAGACCATGCTAGGTGGGACGTCCCAGGGACTCAGATCCCACTCTTTTGCAGGCAGAATGGGAGACCCAACCTCATAGATCTCCTCTCCAGCATTTCAGAAACCCCCCAAAGCATTAAGCTGCTCTTATGTCAGGGTGTGTGCAGGGAACAGATTGGGGGAACATACTGATCTAAAGGACCCGTAGCTTACCCACTCTCCCAAAATAAGCCCCCAAACAGGAGGGAAGCAGTGCCAGTTCTGGAGCTCAGGAAGTGAATTGGGGGGTGGAATTAAAATGCAAAAACAAAACGGGAGATGAGCAGCAGAGCACTGTGCCACCATCGCTTCTGCCTTGTAGAAAGAGCCTAGCAGAGCATGGGATGTATTTGGTCATCTGCCTTTTGTTCTCTTCCCCCGGCCACTTTTTAGAATTGCAGCCAAAGACCATTTTCCATAAGAGATGTTCAATTAAAATACAGTGGTGCCTCTACTTACGAATTTAATGCGTTCCGAACGCACATTCGTAAGTCAAAAAAAAATTGTAAGTCGAATCCCATAGGAATGCATTGGGAGAAAAAATTCGTAAGTCGAAGCAACCCTATCTAAACTGCATCCAAGATGGTGGACAGAGCTCTGTTCGTAAGCAGAAACATTCGTAAGTACAGTGGTACCTCGACTTACAAATTTAATCCGTTCCGAATGCACATTCTTATGTCGAAAAATTCGTAAGTCGAATCGTGGTTTCCCATAGGAAAGCATTGGAAACGGATTAATTCGTTCCGGAGCCTAGAAAAAAGACCAAGAAACCCAGGTTTTTGTGCAAAAAACTTTAAAGTCCCCACACGAGAAAGACCAACTTCAAGCATCATGGCTACTTCCAGCCGAGGAGAAGGAGGAGGGCAGCGGGTGGGCAAAGGCGAGCTAGGGTGGCTCCGGGGGATTTTTCCTAAGGTGCCGAATCCGCTGCCTTCCCCCGCCGGGACCAAGCCTCCGTCTCCCTCAGTGCGGGCTCCTCCAGGTGGGGCGCGAAGACCGTGCCGCTGCCAAGAGCGCACGGCGCCCTGTTTCCTGGGCGCGCCAGATTCTGCTGGGCTCGACTTCGAAGGATACCGCCTCCGCTGGGGTGCCCGGCGGCATCCCCCGCCGCCCCTCACTGTGCCCGCCTGCCTCAGCTTGGAGAGGGTCCTGCGCAGGGGGTCAGACATGCCTGGCGGTGGTCGTCGCCTCTTCCCCGCCTGGGGGTTAGTTGCTGGGCGCCGCCACCGTTGCGTGCGTTCCGAGGGAGGCGGCGAGTGCTGCAACCCGGAGGCCGGCTGGCAGGAGCGCCCCATCGCCCCCTCTCTCGCGCGCATCCCGCTCTCCCTCCTCTTTTGCTGCTGCTGCTGCTGCTCACCAAGGGAGGCTGGCTAGTGGCGGCGGCGGGGGCCCGATCCGGCCATAGACCGAGCATAGGAAGTGGCGATCCGGCGGGAGGCCGGCTAGTGGCGGTGGCAAGGGCCCCATCCGGCCTTCGGATGTCGAAAAATTTGTAAGCACGCGCCAATTTTTTTTATTTGTAAGTCAAATTTTTCGTAAGTAGGGTCATTCGTAAGTCGAGGTACCACTGTACTGAATTCTACATGTTTCTGTAATTATATGCATCATACACATTTGTTTTATGTCTGCTTTCTCAGGAAGCACAGATTTGTAGGGGATGCAGGAAATTGTGTTTTTTTTGGGGGGGGACACCTATCTTTTAGCTTCCTTTTAATATGTATTTATATTTGCAGAAATGCAGGAAAGATGCCTTCAGAGAAAGCTCTTGATGAAGCTATTGCTCATTTTCTCAAAGAATTCCCTGAGAAGAAAAATGAGATCGAGATGTACATCCAATGCCTTCGGGAAAGGGCAGACGACATTGACAAGACCCATAAGGATTGCACCATTGCCAGCGTTACTGCCAGCTCTGTAAGTGCAGCTTCTGGTGTCTTGTCCATCGTGGGACTGGCCTTGGTCCCTGTAACAGCAGGCGCAAGTTTAATCCTGACAGCCACAAGCATGGGCTTAGGGATAGCGTCAGGAGTAACTAGCATCTCTGCTGGTTTGTCCAAGTGCATTATTCATTCAAAGGAAAAGAAAAAATCGCAGGAACTGGTAAAGGAATGCGAGGAAAGCCTAAGAATGGCGCTGAGCCTCGAGAAAATTGGTTTCAACTATCAACTGCCCCCAGATGACGACACTAATTTGGAAGTAGCCAAAATGGCAATCACTTCGGGTTCTGCTCTTGTTCGGAGCATTCCAAGAGTGGTTGACCAAGCGACAGACATTGCAGCAAATGTAGAGGCATTGGCGATGGTTCGTGCTAATCCTGCCTTGAAGACTTTGGCCAAGGAAGCAAGTACAGTAGAGACCGTAGCCAGGAATGCAATCAAGGGGATTGACCAGGTCGATGAGGCATTTAAAGGAACTGCCCTCGCAGTGAGCAAGTCTGCTAGAGTGGCAGGGTGTGTGCTGTCTGGGTTGTTTCTTGCAGTGGATGCTTACTGCATTGCTAAGGATGCCATAGACTTGTCAAAAGGGGCCAAGACAGAAAAGGCAGATGAGCTCAGAGCCAAGGCTAATAAGTTGGAGGAGATGGTGCAGAATCTGACAGAGTTCTACATAGAACTGAAAGAAGAATGGGACTGAAATGGACCCCAACCACTTTGTGAGCTCATTGGTTGTGAACATCAGCCCAGGCAGTAGACATGATTATTCCTCCTTCTGGATAGTAATAGTAATAATTTATTATTTATACCCCACCCATCTGGCTGGGTTTCCCCAGCCACTCTGGGCAGCTTCCAACAAAAAAATTAAAAATACTTAAAACATCAGCCATTAAAAACTTCCCTAAACAGGGATGCCTTCAGATGTCTTCTAAATGTCAGATAGTTGTTTATTTCTTCTGATGGGAGGGTGTTCCACAGGCGGGCGCCACTACCGAGAAGGCACTCTGCCTAGTTCCTTGCAACTTCGCTTCTCGCAGTGAGGGAACCGCCAGAAGGCCTCAATGTCTAGGCAGAACGATGGGGGTTGAGATGCTCCTTCAGGTATACTGGGCCGAGGCCATTTAGGGCTTTAAAGGTTAGCACCAACATTTTGAATTGTGCTCGGAAACGTACTGGGTGCCAATGTAGGTTCTCCACCCCCATCATTCTACCCGGACACTGAGGTCCAGCGCCAAGGGCCTTCTGGTGGTTTCCTTGCTGTGAGATGCCAAGTTACAGGGAACCAGGCAGAGGGCCTTCTCGGTAGTGGCACCCGCCCTGTGGAACACCCTCTCCCACTAGATGTCAAAGAGAACAACAACTACCAGACTTTTAGAAGACATCTGAAGGCAGCCCTGTTTGATGAGTTTCTGTATTTTAATATTTCGTTGGAAGCTGCCCAGAGTGGCTGGGGGAACCTAGCCAGATGGGCAGTGTATTATTATTATTATTATTATTAATAATAATAATAATATTTATTATGTCTTTCAAGACCGGTGTTATATGGTTTTGGCAGCCACTCCCAGTCACCAGTCTAACTGCTGCATTCTGGATTAGTTGTAGTTTCAAAGGTAGCCCCATGTAGAGTGCGTTGCAGTAGTCCAAGTGAGAGATAACCAGAGCATGCACCACTCTGGCAGCCTGCGTACCAGATGGAGCTGGTAGACAGCTGCCCTGGACACAGAATTGACCTGCACCTCCATGGATAGCTGCGAGTCCAAAATTACTCCCAGGCTGCACACCTGGTCCTTCAGGGGCACAGTTACCCCATTCAGGACCAGGGAGTCCTCCACACCCACCTGCCCCGTCCCCCCAAAACAGTACTTCGGTCTTGTCAGGATTCAACCTCAATCCATTAGCCGCCATTCATCCTCCAACCTTTCTGCTTCCAGTATCATCAGGGAGCTTGGAGAAGCAGATCAGACTATAGCTAGAGAACAGTGCTTAAAACAAGGTCAATTCTAATGTCGTGCCCCATCTCTAAAATTAATTCCCCAGACATTTTATCATGCCTGGTGGATGTGTATAAAAGCTAAAAAATTATGGATACAAATGCATACACGAATACAGAGAATTTTGAAGGTTAATGTTTCAACTGAAACCAGGGCTCCTCCTGCTGGGACTTATGGATATACAGTTAGAAAAAGATGATAAAACTTTATTTCAATATATGATTACAGTGTGAGACTTTTAAGTGCACACAGATGAAAAGAATAATCATTCCCTACAGTGGAGGAATGGATGTTAAAATTATTGGACTTAGCTGAAATGGCAAAGTTTATGTGTTTAATCAGAGAAAAATCAGTCAACATTTACTGAAGACTGGAAACCTCTTACACACTTTTTGCATGAAATAGAAAATAAGCTTATGATATTTGGGTTTGAGGATTTAAGATAATATTGGTTTATAGAAAGTAAATTTGCTGGCTGTTATCTTGGAGTAGATATCTTGAATACATACAGATGAAGAATTGGATGCTCTTTTCTCTTTTCTTTTCATCTTGTTTTTCCTTTTTCCTTTCTGATCTGTGTTTTTATTTAGATTAGTTTTTTAAGCTTGGCAAAAAATATACCCGATATTAATCTTTGTATTTTCTTTCAAATTTAAATAAAACATATTGAAAATAAAATAAATCCCCAGCCTTTTGCCTGGGGTGTGTGGTGTGAGATGGGACTCCTGGTGAAAAACCTTTCCCCCAGGCCTTTAAAGTGTTCTAGTGTATAGATTAGGGTTTTAGGCCGATAACTGATTTCAGGCTGTCCACTGCAATGTATTTTACTGTGATTTTAAAATTAATGATCTGCTATTTGGAGTCTGTCATGCTGAAGGCTTTAGCTGAAGAGTTGCTAATCAAACACTGGAAGCAAATAATTACGTGACTGGGAACAGTAAGAAAATACAATGATACTCCCAGCATGTCCTTTAACATGTTCATTGTAAACTTGTTCAAAACTGGAAAAAAATAAAATCATGTTTGGATAAGTTAATTGGTATTGCTGAGATTTTTTTTAATTTATTTATATTTTTAGGGTGCTTAATGCCAAAATAGGCTTCTAAGCAGTTTACAAAGAGTTGTGAAGCAGAAACCGTCCTGAAGAACAGGGTACCGTATTTTTCCATCTATAAGACACCCCCATGTATAAGTCACCCCCTATTTTTGGGGACTCAGATTTAAGGGAAAGGGGGAGAGATATATCCGTGTATAAGATGCCCCTTAATTTTTGACATTATTTTTAAGGGGGGGAAACCTAGTCTTATACACGGAAAAATACGGCAAGTAGGGTTAGGCTAGCAGAACTACACACAGGAAGCACTGAAGACAATCCAAATGTTTGTGGACTACAATTCCCATCACCCCTAACAATTGTCCATGCTACCCGAGGTTGGTGGGAGTTGTGAGTCTTTAGCATCTGGAACACCACAGCATTTCTTTGTAGGAGGAAAGCATGAAACTCATAGGTCAGGCATCCCCAAACTGTGGCCCTCCATATGTTTTGGCCTACAACTCCCATGATCCTTAGCTAACAGGACCAGTGGTCGGGGAAGATGGGAATTGTAGTCCAAAACATCTGGAGGGCCGAAGTTTGGGGATGCCTGTCATAGGTAGTTCTCACCATCTGATCTCAGTCCATTGGTGTGAACAAGAATTGGCTCTGAACTCCAGCATTCTGCATCCATAGCTTGGACAGTGCTTGCCGGAGTTCCCCACCAAGTAGTCTGTTCAGCTGGCCATGCTCATTTGAAACATGTGGCTGTAGCATCCCTTGAAGGAGAACATTTGTTTCAATGTCCACTACTAGTGTTCAGGGGCAGCAACTTGGGTTAGTGCCTAGTTTTAGGGAGGAGGCACACTTCTGTAGTAGTAGTAGTAGTAGTAGTAGTAGCAGCAGCAGCAGCAATAATAATAGTAATAATAATAATAAATAATAAATAATAATAATCCCTGTAAACAGAAGAACACAAATAGCAGATGATCATAGTATCAGTCAAAGATGGCATAAACTATCAGCATAAATTGCATAAAACCAGGCTTCACATCTTGGAGAAGACAAAGCAGGGCCGGATTTAGGTTTGATGAGGTCCTAAGCTACTGAAGGTAATGGGGCCCTTTACATGTCCAGCTGTCCTTTGTCAACAACAAATTGTTGCTGCTTTTTGTGTTGAATATATGCTATATGGTAATTTAGGGAGCTAATAGATATCTAGAGCCATTTGCACATAACAAAATGCGTATTTTATCCAAGTAATTGTTGAACTGAAATACAATTGGAAATGTACATCCAGGGTTTTTTTCCTTTAATTGTTTTGGGGGGACCCAAAAGAGTGGGGCCCTAAGCCTACCTTGTTTAGCTTGTATACATAAATCCGGCACTGAGACAAAGGGCTTAACTTATTGGGAAACTAAGTGCCCCTTCCTTACTGGGCCCATTTCCTTTTTAAGCTCCCAAGAGACACTCCCAAGCTTCCAGAGTCATCGAGTACATCTGATACAATTTCTGAAACTAAAACAATGAAGGTGTTGAGAGAACAGCCAATATAGGCAAGGAAGGTTGGCTGTAGCCTTTTTTATAAAACCACTCAGAATACCCATGGGTCAACTGAAGGCGGTTGCATCCCCACATTTATACATCTGAGGAATGTAAGACCAGGGAGTGTTGCTGGGACATTCTGCTCAAAAGATGCTGGGTCCCCCAGGGACAACTGTCAACTGCGTAACACGCACAGCTGATCAATTCTGAGAGATATTTCTGGAAAGCAAATTCCTTCCATGTGGATGCAGGCAAACCAGGAGACTTGGAGACAGTACGCTATATGCTATTTGCCCAATACCACTGTACTATTAAGAGCATGGGCAGCATACCATGTCATGCCTCTGAGTCAAATGCGGTGGTGGCCCTGGAGAAGTGTGGGAAGCAAAGCCCAGATGCTGGGGCAGGAAAATGAAATGAAGGGGAGAGGAACATCGAAAGCTGCCACATACCAGGTCCATTGTGCTCAGTGTTGTTTCTGCACTGACAAGACAATGGCTCTCTGGGGTTTCAGGCAGACACTTTTCCAGGGCTACCTGGAGATGCCAAGGATTGAACCTGGGAGATTTTGCATGCAAAGCACTGATCTGCAGCCCTTCCCCAAGTTTGTAAATGGCTATTTCTGAATAATTTGCCTGCATTTCTTTTATTTTTTAAAAAAGCAAAGACACAATAATTTATATTGAGTTGACGCCTAACTGAGAAATCAAGAGAATTTAAACATGGGAGTTGGTAAAGTGAAGTGTTAAAAGCGTGCACTATGAACTGGGAGACTTCAGTTCAACCAACTGCTCAGCTGTGACTACTTCTTTGGTAAAGGTAAAGGACCCCTGGACAGTTATGTCCAGTCAAAGGTGACTATGGGGTGAGGCGCTTATCTCGCTTTCAGGCCAAGGGAGCCGACGTTTGTCCACAGACAGTTTTCCGGGTCATGTAGCCAGCATGACTAAACCACTACTGGCACACGGAGGACCATGACGAGTGCCAGAGCCTATGGAAACACTGTTTACCTTCCTGCTGCAGTGGTATACCTATTTATCTACTTGCACTGGTATGCTTTCAAACTGCTAGGTTGGCAGAAGCTGGGACAAAACGATGGGAGCTCACCCCGTTGCACGGATTTGAACCACTGACCTTCCCTCAGCTGTGAATGTACTAGGTGACTATAGGTGTGATTCACTATCTTTATATCTGTTCTCACATGAACTTGCCCTTTAAGATCTTAAGTAATAGCCTTCTTCCAAGGGTCCCCATCTTTGGAGATTAGATGGGTGGTGACTGGAAGCAGGGCTATACCTGATGGTTCTAATAATGACCATCCAGTTGAGAGAGAGGAGGCATCAAATGGAGGTGGTGTCCCCATGTCTCTCTGCCACAGGTTTAAGGCACTAGAGCAGGAAGCTGCCACTGGCTGGTAGGAGCCAGCAGAAAGGCCCACTTTGCAGTGGAGTGCCAGAGGTTTTGGACTTGAGATCCAAGGACTTACGGTCCTGTGCTGGAGCTGGCACAGCAAAAATGGAGGAATCCATCCATCCTACCTTCCACGACGACTGGCATGAGCTGGAAAAGCTTCAGCCAGCCCTGTCACTCCCCTCCTCCCAGGCATTGTTTAGAATCATAGCTGTCAACCCTCCCTTTTTATGTGGGAAACTCCCTTATTCCAAGCCACAGCTGTCAGCCTTCCCCTTTTTTGCTGGAAATTCCCTTATTCCAGCACCGTTTCCCGCTGCTATCCTGGATTGTTAGATATACCATAGACTGTCCCCGGGACAGGTGAGGCTGCTGCTGATCCCTTATTTTCAAATCCGAAAGTTGACAGCTATGTTTAGAATTGTTCTGCCCATCAGCAAAAAACAACAACTACACTGTAAGGTGCAGGACTCTATTGCTTAGGGGATATTTTCATGCTGCTCTTGCTTCTTTTGTTGTTGCTAATTGCAATGTGTTGGTCTCCTTTTGCTGCTAGTTTACTTGGTGCTTGTTGTTAGGTGCAGTTTTAATTCGTATTGTTAGCTGCCTGGATACTGAAAGGTGGCATAGTTATCTTTTAAAATAGGTAAAACTTCAACCCGCCTCCAGCTGCAGTATAAAGTTACTACTGAACTAGTCTGGTCATAAGAACTAAAGACTATGTAATTTCAAACAGTTTGAGCCCGTAGGGATGTACTATATATCAAAAAATTAGTGTGTTTTAGTTGGCTGTTTCTAGACAAAATGGATTTGGGTGATATGTAAGAGTGTAGTACTCAGCGTGCCTTAAAGCAAACAAAATGAAGCTGGGGTGGGGGTGGGGGATAAAGGCCAGGAAGCCTGACAGCTTGCCCTGGCGCACACAGGAGAGAAGATGCAGGCTGCAGAGTCTCCAGACAATTCTGATCATGGATTTTCTCATAGCAACAAGAGAGCCAACTATCACAGCCTCTCAGATGAAAGTTCTGCCTTCTGGTATAGCACATATTGAGAACTGGCAGTACTACTTCAGAGGAAGAAAAGCTGGTTTCTCTATCAATTTGGGGAAAACAAAAATAAGATTTAATACTAGGTTTAGGATTAAAGCAGTTTCTCTTGGTGCTTGTACTTCGGTGTGTTTATACAGCCACATAGCACAGAAAAACTCTCCCAATTATTATTATTAGTAGTAGTACTAGTTTTTTATACCCCACCTTTCCCCCTGACAGGACTTATGACAGCTTACAGATAAAAACAAGGCACTATAGTAAAAGAGCAAGGATTGTTTTGTAATTGATGGTTAATGTTGGACTGGCAATAAGAGGCAGAGTGCTGACCCTCATGGTCCCTTCCAACTCTACAATTCTATGATTCAGTACACCACGGAGTAGGCTGCAACTGACTTGTAGAAATCCCAATGCAGAGATGGAAGCTACATTTCCCAAGGAATATTTGGGAACAGCCGATGGGATCAAATGCTAGTAGTATTTCTATATTCTTAGAAACAGGCACGGTTTTCAAATGATAATCCCAGCCGACAATTTTTAACTACATCACATTTCTGGCACCTTATTTGAAATTTAAAATGCGCCATGATTTGCATTATGTACCACACCAATCAAATTCACAAATTCAACAACAGAAAAGACAAATAGTGTGAAAGCAGCCCGACATTCAACTGGCTTATGTCATCAGCTCTGCTCACATGCAATCAATTTACATAAAGATTTGCAGCTCCAGAAGGGGGTGCACCTCGCCATCAAAAGGCATATGGCTCAAAAATGCATGATGGCTACCATGAATTTCAGATCTGAACCGGTACCATGTAGTCTGAGATTGTGTGGAGGAGCCTCCCTTGCTGGACCAAGGCTTTATCATGCAATCTAATCCATAATTTTGTGTTTCAAATTATGGTGCTTTAGGTTTCTTGAAAAAAATCTCCCATTTGTTATTGCTACATCTGTACTGTATTATGCTCTTTCTCAAAGTGACTGATCCAACAAGTCCTTTCTTCCAACCCAAGTTTCTCACTGACCCCAAACTATTAACTAAAGGAGGATATTCTACCTACATCTAATCAGCCACCATGTGGCACTGCTACCAAGCTCAGTGCACATTGTAAAGCATGGGCTAGCAATATCTCCAGTAATTGCAAAAATAATCCTGCTTTAAAAGCAGTTTCCAGGAGTGTAATTTGCTCTTGCTTTCTAGTTATTAGGCTTATCTACTTGCAAAATGCTAATGTTTTAGAGACTAATACTTTATAGCTGAAAGCACCTTCTACCTGCTCATCTCAGACCACCTTGCAAAATGTAAACACATTAACCTTCAACAACTATTTGCAAGAGGTTAAATGCATGAGAGCACAGGGATTGACTCCCAAGCTTTTCCAGGACATAAATCTCATCGGAATTGCTGATCTCCATACCCTGTGTAGTCATTGCTAAGTGCTGAGGTGGATTCACTTAACTGTTTTGAGACACACAGGCTGTTTTATCAATTCAACAAAGGGCAATCTTAGCAAATGCGAATAACCAGCTACAGTATTTCTTTCATCCTCGCATGCAATGAGACAAGCATTTCCAGATCCCCATTACTGCAAATTTCAATTGTGATGTGGGGTCAGACATGATCATATGTAGTTGCCACATAGAGGGAGAACATTGGTCTTTCTGGTCCAGTAATGCAAATGGCTCTCAAAGGTCTCAGACAAAGGCCTTTCTCCATCCTGGTACCTGAGACTATTGAACAGCAGGTGCTGGGAACTGATCCTGGGTCCTTCTGAATCCAGTGTTTTGCCTATGCTTTACCATTTGAAGCGTAGATTCTTCACTATTTGTTCTTCATAGTTGCAACCGCCCCACCATATGCAGTCAATCTACTGCAGTAATGAGATTTGAAAAGGCCCCTGAAAACCAGCTCAGCATCTCTGATCCAATGGTGTAATGCCATAAATAAAAGGTTTAGCTTGAAGAGTCAAGTTAATGGCAGTTGTCAAATTATGCCCAGAAACACAGGAAATAAGATTCAAGAGATGCCAATGACCAGTGCCAGATGAGGAATTTAGTTCATCAAGGTTCTGATAACTTGCACTTAACAGGCAAGTAAGGCAAGAAGCCTTTTCATGTGTCGTGTGTGCAAATTTAATGATGTGGCCCTGCTGCTGTCACCCAACTTCCTCATGTTGAGCATGGGCGTCTGAAGACGGGAAGCCCATGCATATAGAGCTCTATGTGCATAGGTGTCCACATGGTCTGAGGCCTTGATTGCCCAAGAATTTCAAACTGAATGGAAGCCCATGTGAGCAGCCTTCCCCATTTCAGACATCCAGGCGCAGTGAACAGGGAGGCACGCAATGTTGGGTGGTAGGGACAGCAACAGTAGCTCATTTCCCCTTCATTTCACAAAGGAGACTAGAGCTTCGTTCAAATTCTGGGAGCATCACTTGCCTTAATGATACTGAAGCTTCAACCTTGAATTGCTGATGGCGCTGTTGTCTAAAGGTTCAGAAACAAGGAAAGACCAGGATATGGTTTACAGTGATACCAGGGAGGTAAAGGTAAAGGGACCCCTGACCATTAGGTCCAGTCGTGACAGACTCTGGGGTTGCGTGCTCATCTCGCATTATTGGCCGAGGGAGCCGGCGTATAACTTCCAGGTCATGTGGCCAGCATGACAAAGCCGCTTCTGGCAAACCAGAGCAGCACATGGAAACGCAGTTTACCTTCCCGCTGTAGCGGTTCCTATTTATCTACTTGCATTTTGACATGCTTTTGAACTGCTAGTTTGACAGGAGCTGGGACCAAGCAACAGGAGCTCACCCCGTCACAGGGATTCGAACCACCGACCTTCTGATCAGCAAGCCCTAGGCTCAGTGGTTTAACCACAGCGCCACCTGGGAACATACCACTAAATATCTCAATGGCTAACAAACATGTTTCCTCTATCCCTGCACCTCTTTCCTCTCATATTTTCTATTTTCCTTCCAAACTGGAAATTCCAGATGTTTCAGAGCATCAAAAATTAGCAAACTGAATCATCACAGAAACATCTCCGAATTATTTTGATTGTATAGTCTGGCATTCTGTCAAAACATCCTATGTACTGTATGCTTGTTCATTTTGTCCAGGTGTAGCTTCTCGGAGCTTCACAATTCATTCCTTAATGGGATAGGATTTGCTCTTTAGATCAAAGCAGAAAAATCCCTCCAGATGTTGCTGGATTACAACTCCCATCATCTCTGACCATTGGCACAGGATCCCCATCACTGTCGTAAATGGAAACAGGAAGTGGGGACTTGTATATGAAATCTATTGAATAAAAACACTTGAGTCCAGGAATGGTGTTTCTCTCTTTTATTTAAAAACAGTGCTTCATTACCATTTGCAAAGGGTGAAGAAGGGCTCCTCCCTTGCTTAGAGTTTATAAAAGCCAGCAACATGATCAATAATTTATACACATGGATAGTAATACAAAAAAAAGGAATAAAAGCTAAAGATCTAACTACTCCGACCTTCACAATTCCAGCTACTTGATAATAATAAGAGTAACCCAATGAATACTGTATGGTTTGAAAGCTACTGTACAATATGATACTTAACCAGGGGGTAGGGGTAGGGATGTTAGAGACTTCTACTTCTCCAGTGTCAACAGGGAAATGAGACCCTGGACAAGCAGCTTGGGCACCCTGGGAATTGATCCAGAGGAGGGGAGAGCATCTAACTACAATGCATCCTATGTCCCAAGGTGATCTGGCAAGGGAGAGGTGCAGGAGACACTGCAAGAATGGGCAAATCAGTTTGGGGCATTTCAGGCCTTGCACTGAAGAACTCGCAAGTATTAAACCAACCTGGGCAGTTAGTAAACTCTAAATTGTCTTGGTACTGCCCTACAGTCCTGCCTGACATTTGCCACTGGGCCAGGGTTTTGCCCCAGCTATTTACACATTATTATTATTTTTAAAAAAACAACTAACCCAAATTATATCTCCAGGATTACTTTTATCTCTTTTAGACTGTAGGCAGGGTGAGCTGCCCAAACTGCAATGCATGACTATTTTGAATATATAACTAGATTCCTTGACAAGTTGCTCATTAAAGCAGCAAGAACTGGACTCCATTCCTCCGCCACTGAAAGAGAGGAAACCAAGCAAGATGCTTCCAATCATTCCTTTAAAAACAAAAATGAAAAGAAAGAACACTATTAGCTAAGTGGCATGATGAAGACTACCAGCCAAATGAATACTCCAGTGGACGGCTTTGGGGCAGGGGGGGGAAACCTTGGCAGGAAAGATGGCAACTGCTGGTGAGCAGTTGTTGTTTTATTCCGTTTCCAATCCTCCTCAACTGGCAGTGTTTAGATTCAATTTATCTGGAAGGCCTCCTAATATGTACCTGGCCACAGCCTGGAAATGTCAACCCGGCAAAGTTACTGCAGAGGGTTACATTATTCCCAGTGTGTTCTTTCCTCACCGTTAGTTATGGCAGACAGCTCTGAAAACTTGACATCTTACTGCAGTTTGCTTCACAGAGGAGAATTGGGAGCGATGCACTGTGTGTCTTGGGATTAAACTGACCAGGGGAGGGTGAAGGAGAAGAACACCCGCAAAATACACGGAAAAGACCAGTTTCACTCGACAACCAGAAATCAGCTTGCCCCATTAACTGGAGGTTCCATTTCTTTTCATTACAGAATAAAAAGCAAATTTCAAAATAGGAAAAGGGAGGCAGGGAGTGGGCAGAGAAGGGTGGGCTGTTCAGACAATATCATCATCAAAATAGTGTTTTATGCAACAAAGAATCAACTCACACTGGTGTATACTACAAACATGTTTGACATTCCCAAGAGCATGACAAATAAAAGCACACACACACACACACACACACAAAACCTTTACACTGGTTCTTCACCTTGTTCGTTAGGGTTTTCGCTTTCCTATTTTAAAACCAGTGCAAACCGGCAACACCCTATTTTAGTCTCCTTGCCCACCAACCCCAAAAGAGCTAAGGATCTCTCAGATGCTGGCATGCTGAAGCACTGACAAAGCAGCATTATGTCTCCCAGATTCCCTTCCAACTCCCTCTTTAGGAGTGGGACACAGCAAAGGATACTTCGCCCAAATTTGGTTTCTACCCTTGAAATTTGAAGTGTTCCTCCACATCTATTCTAATATTGAGGGTTGCTCTTAGGAAGACCTGCAAAGCTTCAACTTTGAACCCACAGCGATAAAGGTGTTGCAGCCACTCTAGGAAGGATAACCGTATAATATCTTACTAAAAAGCTGCAATACAACAAGATCGGTTCGTTAAGATATTCTGAGGCTTTGGAGATGCCAGTAGATGGGAATGTATTGTCAAAGTGACCTCACTGACGAGCACAGAAGAGGGGAAGCCTTGTTATTTTGTTTAACAGGGAAGTGCCTTGATCAAAATCAGATTTCAGGGCATGCACGGCAGCTTAGATACGAGGCCAAGGTGGCCGATGCTCAAACCAGGAATGATTTGTAATGGGATGTGCTAGTAGGTCCACTTGGCCTTTCATGACCAGCACTCAGTGGTGCTCAGCTTCCTTAATGGAAGAATTACATAGGCTGGAAAATCCATTTGCATCCAAACCACCTGATATTTCAAATGCAAGAGAGCTATGCAAACTGCATCTTTTCTCCATAATGCTAACAGAAGGCTCCCCTCATATGTGGCTGGTAAGGCAGTTCAGAGGTATTTGCTGTGTCTCATTCCCCTAGCAGGAGCCCAATCCTAACCCCCCAAAAAAACTCCCCCTCCCATCCACTTTGTGATGGAAACAGACTTCGGAGAATATGACACTAGAAAATTTATGCAAGTTGTAAAACCTGACCTTCCTCTTAATTTTCCTTGATTTCATGTTAGCCCTGACACCCCACTCCCCTATTCCATATTTTCAACCTAACTAAAATATTTATATACAAAAACCAACAGAAATTGTCATAAACAGCAACAAACCAAACTTTGGCTTGAAAAGCAAGACAACAAAAACAAAACAAAAACAAAAAGTGGCCAATAGGCTGGCAGTTTGGTGTCGCCTTGTTCCAGAGAATCAATATGGTTAAGAGTCTCTAGCTTAATTCAGATGTCCTTCTTGCTTCAGGAATCCTGTTCAGCATCCTTGGTGCTCTCTGGCAAGCGCTAAGAGGGCACTACAGGAGTGGGAGCAGATGATGCAAGTTATGTGTGGGTTGGGTCAGCGAACCTCCTCAATAGCGGCAACAAAGTGTCTCCGTTCCTAAGCTAGCATCACTGGTGGTGAGCAGATGATGGCAGAAGTTGAGAAGGCTTCAGCTACAAGTCCACCCCTAGCTACCCTTTTGGAGGCGAAAGGTCACCCAGTACCAATGTAGACAGGCCAAGGAGCCCAAGGAAATTGTGCTTCTATAACATGTAGGGTTTTTCCAGGACAAAACTTCAGAGAGTTTGCAAGAGGTGCTGAGAGAATCAAGAAAGCTTAGAGGGCAAAGCAGGTCCTCATCTGCCCCTTTTAATTTCCAAATGTTGGCGGCAGATATTTGGGAGCAGAGGCTTGCTTGTCATCACACTCATGCTTCTATAGCAATTTACAAGATAACCCACTGCATAATAAAAAGGACATTCCATGATATTAAAAAAATGTAAAGGAGGGGGGGCTCCCTGGGCTAAGGGTCTTTTTGAAGACCTCACAACCTGCACTTCATATCCAAGCTGAGCAGTATGGACACAGATTTCTCTCCAGAGAGGCAGAAGATGACCCACAAAAGGCTCTGTGTTACATAATAAGTCAGAAGTCTTCCATTTATAAATCAAGTTTTGAAATATATTTCTGCTTGTCCCCAGATGCTGAAGTTATACAAGGATTACTTTAAGTAGAGTTTTGCAACACAAAATATCGTTCCCACTGCCTCCGCTGCTTTTCTAGGTTCATAATCCAGGCCACATTCTTCTCTTGATGCAGTTTTTTTGGTGGCATACTTGCAGCAAAGCTAAGTATCTTAGCGTGAAAAGAAGAAGGATCTTGGACACTGGGTGACAGAGTGGCACTGGTGCAAGCTTCCCCCCCCCCCCACCGTTCTTCTATAACTTCAGGGTGTGCACGACATGGCCATCAGATTCCTTGTTATTGAAGATGTAACTCTCCACCATGGCTTCAAGTTCTGCGGTCGTTGTCCCACATCTGCTGTTCCTCCAGAAAAGAAGAGGGGAAGGACAGGAAGAGAGGAAGACCATAGCAAGTGAAAGAAACTATAAGGACAGCCTTGGTAGTGGACGTCAATCACTAAAGGGGGCGGGGCTTATGTATAGAAGCAGTAAGATCATAAATGTATTTCAAGTCTTGTCCCCCTAAAACCATTAACAGACAAAGTCTTTGGGCAGTTTTGAGGAGTCTTGTCTTGAAAACTCTAAAATCTTGACACTTCTAGAACTGTCCTGAGCCCATGTTTGCCAGGTGATGATAAAATGGGAACATTTTGCGTTTCCAAACAGCATGCAGGTTCCAGCTGCAGCCAATCAGCACTGCCCTTTGCAGGCAGAGGGGCTATTCCTTGTGTATCGCAGGCCTCAGGCACCAGACCCAGGTAAAATAAAACGTCTGCATGTTCCTGATTTAGTCCCATGATATTGGTTCCTAATGGTGCTCCTTAGCACTATTCATTTCTTTTTATGATTGGTAGGATAAGCTACGCATATACACACATGGAAATGCATTATGTTTACCACAGTTTTTTAAAAAAACAAAACCAAAAAAACCCCAAAATGCACAATCTTTGGAACAAAAGAATTAAAGGCAGAAATTTAAAGGAAAAATACATATTCAAAGAACATAGTGAGGTATAAAAAAGTATTTCTCTTGTTTTTTTTCTTTTGTTTTCCTCCTCTTCTTGCTATAGAGTTCCTCTACTAGTAAATATTGCAATAGCCAGGCCTCATGAACTGGGGGGGCTGTCCCACTTGCAGGGGGCTCATGTCACTTCAGTAAGGGGCGAATCGGCTGTAGCCACCTCGGTATAAACTTGCCTGCAGAAGATAAACAGACAGGGGCAGGGGAAAGATGGTGGTTAGGTGGCAGTCTCCAGCATGTGTCTATGAATATTAAGCCCCATTTACACTTCTTAGACCAAGAGCAGACAATCTGTGACAATGATAGACCCTGCCCTCCTAGCCTCCTAAAGGTAAAGGGACCCCTGACCTAGGTCCAGTCGTGACCGACTCTGGGGTTGTGGCGCTCATCTCGCATTATTGGCCGAGGGAGCCAGTGTACAGCTTCCAGGTCACGTGGCCAGCATTACAAAGCCGCTTCTGGCAAACCAGAGCAGCACATGGAAACGCCGTTTACGTTCCCGCTGTAGCGGTACCTATTTATCTACTTGCACTTTGACGTGCTTTTGAACTGCTAGGTTGGCAGGAGCTGGGACCAAGCAACGGGAGCTCACGCTGTCGCGGGGATTCAAACTGCCGACCTTCTGATTGGCAAGCCCTAGGCTCAGTGGTGTAACCCACAGTGCCACCCGCATCCCTACAAGTTCTAGTAGGCTACTAGTTCCTCTTTATTGTTGATCTGTGCCCTTCTGGTTCCTAAGCCAGTTCCTTTGAGCGTCACAGCATGGATCTCTGGGAGCCAGCATAAAGAGCCGAGTCTACATGACTTAAAAGCTAAACCGAAAGTTGCTCTCAAGGAATGGAAGATCATGAGAAGACAGACTGCTTGTAGAATAACCTGGGAACGCTTGAAAGCAGAACCCAAGGAAGCTGGGGGCTGTTATAGCTCAGCTTCCAAACCAACCATTAGGAATAATTTACACAGCCCCTCATGCAAACACAACTCAATAAACCAATGTCCAGTTTAAAACATGTTACTTCTGATGCTTTGCTTATAACACATGACATTATCTAGAGACACTATTGCAGGCCAAGGTCTCTTGGTAAAATAAAATTTAAAAACAAAAACAAAAAACCACTGTGAATGTGAGAGAAAAGGCATACTCACCACAGCGCCAACTCCATAGCTAGCGGCAGGGGCAAGGGCGTGGTAAGGGTCTGCTGTGTACACCCTGCCGTAACTGAAGAAACAGAAGGGGAAGGGGGCAAAGTCACTTCATAGACTTACAAGACATCTGCTTCATCAAAGAAACAAGAAGCTGTATGGTCCCTTTTCTCAGCTCTCCATATCCAAAGAGGCAACTTATTTCAAGAAGGAATTCTTGAGTTGATACATGGGGCCGCTAACTCTAAATACTCAGAAATAACGAGCACCCAAATAGTAAAATTAAATTAAAACTTTGTCCTTAGAGAGCCAGTGTGGTGTAGTGGTTAAGAGCAGTAGACTTGTAATCTGGTGAACCGGGTTCGCGTCTCTGCTCCTCCACATGCAGCTGCTGGGTGACCTTAGGCTAGTCACACTTCTCTGAAGTCTCTCAGCCCCACTCACCTCACAGAGTGTTTGTTGTGGGGGAGGAAGGGAAAGGAGAATGTTAACGGCTTTGGGACTCCTTCGGGTAGTGATAAAGTGGGATATCAAATCCAAACTCTTCTTCTTCCTTAAAAAAAGTCATTCTGGACTGCTTTTGCCCATGGCAAGCACGTATTTTGATACCTACTATGAAAAGTTGCCTTTTGTTCCAACATGAGAGGGTCATGATTTTAGATTTCAAGAAATCCTGAATCCTGCAACCCATAAAATGGCTACAACTGATCATTCAGGTAGGCAGGTAGGCAAGTGTGAGTCTTGCAAGGAATGAGGCAGACACCATGCTTGCCACCTTAAGACACCCATGGAAGAGGGAGCAAGTGATGATGTGGAACTATATGCTTAGAATGCACCCATCACGTAACAGCTGCTAGCTACACCGCCCAGTTGGAAGTGGTGCTTTTAAAGTTTGCATCCAGGGTGTGTTGGGAAGCATGGGGCAATGGGGGGCTGGGATAGAACAATACCCTTTGATCCCCAGGTACACCGGAACCACCCCCTCCTTACATACCCATCGCTGTAAGCCGCTGCAGCGGCTGCAGCAGCAGTGGCTGCCGTTGCGGTAGCAGGCTGTGCATATCTGTAGGCTGCATATCCGCCCTGCAGGAAAGAAGAGAACTGACTTTATAGATATCTGTCCCCTCAAACAAAGTGGAGTCATTCATACATACAACACATAGAGAGGAAGTGTTTCAAACTGCATCGACTCCGATGTCACATTAAATCATGAGAGGCTGCCCAACCCCCTTGCCTATTTTGTCGTTCCCCCATCCCCAAGTGGCGGAGGGCAAATTCCGCATCACACATGTCTCTGTCAGACGATTCGGATGGAAGAGACTCTGCTATGGTAGTCTCTGCAGGAGGATGAATCGGCAAGAAAAACAAAAACAGAGATGCTGTCATCCCACCCCGTGACATAACCACTGTAAAGAGAGTTCCTTGGGAGGGAGCAAGTGTCACAGATTGTTATCATTTTAACCAGAATAATGCAGAATAACTCAAGAGATTCTCCTACTTTATTGCTGTTAGTTGAGGGAAGGGGAAGGTTTCAAGCACAGATCCCTCAAGAGAGGCATCAAGATGCACATATCTTGAGTTCACCAGCTTCATGGCCCTGACCTTCTGGGCTAGCCAGAACCGAAAGGGTAGATAACCCAAGAGAGAAGCAACCAACAGAGTCATCCCTTAGGGAAGCAAATGTATAATGCAAACTGCATGGACACACACACACACACACACACACACACACACACAGGAAAAGAATTTTCCCCAAGTAGGTTTGCTTAAATTGGATGGAGGTCTGAAATTCATCATTACAGGCACATGTACAAGGTGAAGTCAACATTTGAGAGGCAAATTCTAGACATGAAAATGCATGTTGAAATGAAATCTCAAAAGCAGACTGTTAAGATCAAGCCCTATGTGTCTCCAAAGAACTAAAATGCCATCATATGGATGGACTTCCTTCCTGCCATTTCATTCTCCCCAATTTCTTCAGTCAATTCAGAATGCCACCCCCCTCTCTGTGTGTGTGTGTTTCCAGCCTCTTCTTGCTATGCCAAAGTTTTCCCACTTAAGTCTCTGCAGCAGCACTTTCTTGCTTAGGACAAAGACTATGACTGAGTCTTAGCTTGTAAGACCCTCCACTTATCCTTTATGACATACCATGTTTGTAACACACAGTCTTCATCAGCGAAAACCAGCTTGCTTTTCTCATCCCTCCATTAAACCCTCCACAAATCCTTTACACATTCTATAAACCATTTCCTGGACTACCACTACCCCATCTCTTCTAGGTATCAGCTGCTAGTCACATTTAAGCTCCCCTCACCAAGCCTCAGAACCCCATTTTCTCTCATTCATGCAACTACCTGCCCACACCCCCAACTTCTCCCTTGCACAAAATTGCCAGCCTATCTTAACCTGAAGTCTTTAAAGAGGCTCAAGTTCATGTCTTCATGTTGTACAGCCACAAGCTGTTAGTGTTATTGATATTAGTAAATATTGCTTAAGAGTAAGACATTATGAAGAGACATTAATCACACTTTCTTCAAATGCGTGGCTCAGATGTACAGTATGATTTTATGGGACACCTGTGCTTTGTTGCTGGACCTTTTATTTTATTTTAATTGTTCTTTGAATACAATTTAACTTTTAAAAACACTAGCATGTTCTAGGCCCCCATTGCAAACATGAGAAGGAAGCTTCTTATTGCATCTTTTTATTTTATCATATTGATAAAATTGATCTTCTTATTGCAAATTTTACTCGACCAATGACATAATTAAGACAAATGATGTAAATCAGCTTGAAAATGATATCCCATGGAATGGAGAGACACATAGCTGCCAAGTTTTCCCTTTTCTCGCGAGGAAGCCTATTCCGCATAAAAGAAAATCCCTTAAAAAAAGGGATAACTTGGCAGCTATGGAGACATGCCTCTTTTCTGAAAGTTCTACCTCAACATTCACTCAAATGGCTTATACAGAACAGAAATTATAACAGCAAATCATGCAGCTTGAAACTACTGTCACTGAGTTAAACATCCTCTGTGTAAATAAAGAAGATATTGTGCAGGTTCTCAAGCTTGCATTGTGCCAATAACCCAATAATGCCAATAACTCAAAAGATTTCGGAGAAACTAAAAAGAATACTAACATTCCTGCAACCAACCTAGGGTTCATTCAATAAAAATATGCCATTTCACTTCACTTGGGATCAAAATAGCAACTACTAACTAATGAAGTGAACCACAAGGCTGCAAAAGCCATGCTTTGTCCCATCTATTGCATAGTATTGCTATGCAGGGACAATTGTAACTTTCATTTTATACTTCTGTCTTTTATTGGAGTTACTGTATTTCGAAGGGGGGGTGCAAGGAAGAGGGCAGCCTAAAACAAAAGAATGCAGATGTGTTAGAGGTATGGAACAGATTTATTATGAATGCAAATTCAGTATGAACACAATAGTATCTCCTCTCCATCTAGCTATTACAGGTGGAGAAGTTCATAGTAAATATTGCAATTTTTTCAGTTGTTCCACTTCTGCAGTGTACAAACCCTTTGGAAATGACTAATCTTCAAAGCTCTATTGGAGGGGGGGGGGTCCTTCTCCTTGATTCACATGCAAGTTGCTTTACCATTAAGATAAATTCCAAAAATAGGCACCAAAATAGTCCCCCTGCTACAGCAGAGTGGAGAATTGCTCTATTGCCTCTCCCTAAATAGGGAAATGACATGACACTAAGCCTCCCACAGTAGCTGTTTTAATTCTTTGTTAATCCCATTGTGCTGCTCACCAGTAGCTAAGAGAGAATTTTACAGTGAGCAGCAGATCAAAGTAAGCTTTGATACACATTCGCAGCAATCACCCCCCTTTTTTTTTCCTTTTTCAAAAATCAGGCTGCAGAACTACCAATGCATCTGATATTCAGGCATGCTCAGATTTAGCCATTTCTGTCTTTGGCAGCAGTGACGGCTGAGCAGCTTGCCTCAAAATGTGCCCATTTTGCGCTCCTTTCCCAAGATATTTTTCTACTGACATTTCAGATAATCAGTTGTGTTCGGCAGGATTGTGAACATGAGGACAAGATGCAGTTTGAAAAGAAGGAAAGGTTTCCCCCGTTTCAGTCTCTTTAACTTGCATTTCTTGTAAAGGAACAAAACAAGGCGGAATCAGGGTGGGAAAAGGGAATGGTGTAACATTTATTAATCAAATTTGAGAAAGAAAATGAAAACTAAGCATGCCGACATTTGGAACTAAAAACAACCAGCAAAATCACCACGTTCAGACTGATATTGGCTAGTTCTATCTATCCCAGCATTCTCTTGGGACAGCAGTTTGCCCTAGACTCTACCACAAGCTTGGTGTGAAGTACACAGCCTCAATAACTAGAGCGTGCAGCCACAAAGACCTGCTATTACGGAAACAGTCAGTCACCACTGGAGTTAACAGTGCATACCTTAAATAAGTCCCATGTACACCCCAAAATAAATAAATAAATACAAACAAAATATCCCACCCTAACCCTGACCCACACCACAAATGTTAATAATTATAACAAGCAATAACCCATCTGTTATATCAGAGAAGGGAACAGAGACTCCACTGAGAGATTTAGAGTGAGATCTTAACATTTCTTCAGCTGACTGCAGAACGAATTGGGGGGGGGGAGGAAAAAATAATTCATTGGAAAAATGAAGTTTAAAAGGGTGGTGTGTATTTTCTGGTAAGCGTGCACTTATGCAGAGGTGAAATACAAAATGACGTGTGTGGACGTGTGAATGTCTGCATCAGTGTTGATGCAAAAGACTGCAAATTGTTACTATGGATGTGTTAAATGAAGTCAAGAGCTGGGATTAAATGAATCTCTAACATGCTCCTCACTGAAGAGGAAGGAGCATGTACAAGTAGCTGTTTGTGTTGATGGTGCTTGCTTGAAATTAAGCAGGTCATAATGCAACAAGAAGAAAAAAAATGTAATGAATTTCTTATTTCTCCAGACCATAGGAATGTTTTAGATGTGTGTCTGTGAAACAGACATGTAAAATCCTGGTGCAAGGTTCTTCACGTAGCAGGACTTTCTGGACTTTTTTGCACTACTCTGAAGTTATTTGAAATTCCTTAGAACATGCATAGGGGACCCTGCAAAACATCACCCTCCTACGGTTATGGCTTGTCCACAGCTCTTCCAGAAGAGACCTGCTGACTAGATCACATAGGATTATCCTGTTCTACCCACCTCCTACCCTCAAGTATTATTTTACACTTCTCTGCAGCTACTCACAAATAACCCTAATCATCACAGGACAGCCTTAAAAGCAATATTGAGTTTTCTTGTCAAACAGTGAAAGGGACAGATCATGACCAGCTGTTCCATATTTCTCTGCAGCTGGGCAGTAATGAGCATATGTTTAAAATTATTTAATCTCAATTTCTAGGTGACTTGTGCCAAATCGTCCAAATTTCAATTAGGTAAAGGACATTGACCGCATTGTCATCACCTTCAAAACCAATTGAGTTTAACTGTGAGCAAGCGATGCCAGATTCCTTTCTGCCATAAGCAAGGCTGCCACAAGGCCTCTATCGTGAAGAGGAAGCAAGGCAGGGGAGGGAAGCAATGAGGTCGCGGCTGCTTAATGAGCAAATGTATGGTAAAGGAAAGGCTCTTCACACTGTATGGTTATCTGCTTCAGCATGAGGTCATATAAATGAGATCAGCAAGGACAGGTGCTGCTTTAGCAAAGTGGGAAGCTGTCTTTAATTATGCTTTCCCATCCCATGTCTACATAAAGAGCCCTACAAACTTGGGTTGTAGAGTTCTCATCTATCAGTCACATGGGATATCCTGAGCAATGTGGCAAAAATACACCAAGCTCAATTATTCTGCTTTCTGGAGGGCAACTGAAAAAGCAGGAATATAAACCACAGCTCAGCAACCAAAGGCATAGCGAAACACCTCTCTGGATATTTGAGTATCCCCCACAAAACAGCTGTGGTTTCAGTACCTTTTTCAATCAATACAAACACTAGTTCAGCCAAACCAAAGTTTCAGTGAATACTGAAAGTATTGTAGGGGCTTTTGGGTACAGTAATAACTTTGCCATGTTAACTTTTTATACCTCTTCACTTTACAAGGGTATGGGACAAATGCTTTCCATAGCAAAGTCAGGAAATGATGCAATCGTTTATTTTATCAATATGCAAAGAAGCTTTCAAGTTGAAGAATTGTCTGATATGAACACAAGGACCATGCTTTTACACACACATACTTCTTGTGATTATTTTTGCAGTGTGAACCCTTAAGGCCTAGTATAAACTACATGGCTCCAGAGTTGATCACACACTGATATTCATGGTATTGTAGAGAAACACACACAAACCACAACCATGATCCAAAATATGATTTCTGCTCCTCTCTCCTCTTGTCATGTCTTACTGTACCCTGAAGACAATGATACTATAAGAATTTTGCAGATACTGGTGCTTTAAGGTTTTGGCATACTTGAGCACCATCTTCTAGTTCTTTTTTGTTTTCAAATAATAGTCATAGATTCCTTGCAATGTCAAAGCTGCACATAATACATTCTTTCTTCCATGTGCACAGTCGTGACCATTCCAGAGTATGTGCCCATATGGAAAAAAAAATATAATGTGTGAACTGGATGTCACACCATCTGCATACGACAGCAGCAGCAATTCCTATGAATGTAGCAGCAGTGGGTGGGGCAACCTATTGCGACCACAGGGATTGCCTTTGACCATATCTGTGAGCTGTCAGGGCATAACTTGGGAAAGCTGAGACTGCTTTCGTGGAGAAAAACGCTGAGTGTAAAGTAGCTTAAGCCACGTTCAGATACAGCATTTCACCTCCTCTGGGACACTTAATCCCATTTATAAGGTTTTAGGGAGTTTCAAAAATGTATTTACAGCTGGGTAGTGGTGGTAATTTTCCCGACAAACCAGAGCCATAGCATCAAATTTTTAAGATGACAACAATACTCTGTAACACAACATAAATGTGAAACTAAGTGAACTAGAGACAATCATTCAGGGTAAGCAGCAAAGGACATTTGCTGGAATTCTATGTGAACCAGCTTCTTGTCTCTAGGGCACCATCAGGACACCACTTATGTTGTTGACAGTTGCCAAATCTCAGAAAATAACTCCAGCCAATTGTTTTGATTTATTTATTTATTTATCTATCTATCTCTCTCCCCCCCCTTCCTTCCTTCTCTCAGAAAATAACTCCAGCCAATTGTTTTGATTTCTTTTTCTTTCTTTCTTTCTTTCTTTCTTTCTTTCTTTCTTTCTTTCTTTCTTTCTTTCTTTCTTTCTTTCTTTCTCTCCTACCTTCCTTCCTTCCTTCCTTCCTTCCTTCCTTCCTTCCTTCCTTCCTTCCTTCCTTCCTTCTCTCAGAAAATAACTCCAGCCAATTGTTTTGATTTCTTTCTTTCTTTCTCTTTTTCTTTTTCTCTCACCTTCCTTGCTTCCTTCTTTCAGAAAATAACTCCAGCCAATTGTTTTGATTTCCTTCCTT
The DNA here is from genome assembly GCF_963506605.1 of Zootoca vivipara. Taxonomy (NCBI): domain Eukaryota; kingdom Metazoa; phylum Chordata; class Lepidosauria; order Squamata; family Lacertidae; genus Zootoca; species Zootoca vivipara. The sequence goes on along the minus strand of NC_083285.1, from coordinate 45,852,561 downwards.
CTTTCTTTCTAACCCTCAAATTCAAGTGTCTACTTCCAAATTATGTAACAGATAACAGAATGGGATTTAACCAACGCCCAGCTTTTCTTGCAAAACAGTAAGCAGGTATGCCCTGTATGAAGCATGATTATAGAACAGGAAAAGAGAGAATGAAAATATGCTTCTGCTGCACTGGTTGTGTATGGGTGAAAAATCAAGGAACTTGCCTGGTTGCTAGCCTTCTACTTTGGTTTAGGAAAGTTGCCCTATTTGTTATGAATGTATGGTTTGTGCAGCACTGAGATGTACTGGAGTTTTGATCACATGCTCACAAATGTATGTTGGCCTTAAAAAAAAAAGACTCTGTTCCCATCTCTAATTTGATGTTGGAACTGTTAGTATTAATTCAAGGTTGTTGTTTTTTCACTGCAATCCACAATCTGATTGGTTGGCAGGTCACACTGGCACTCCTACCTGAGGTATTTTAGCGCTAATGATTGGTTCCTGTAAGACTATTCTATAACAGAACACAGGAAGAGCAGTTCAAAAACACAGCTGTGGAAGGAAATAATCACACAAAAAGCCCAAAGGGCTTACCAGCCTTTTCTTTCCAGAGGATGCAAGCACGCTTTTCATATATATGATTGGTCTTTTAAGTCAGCTGCTCTTGCAAAGTAAACCCATGCTAATGGAAGCTGTTAGTTCTCATACCTATCCTCTGCACCCTGGGGCTAGTTACCTGCATTTTTAATGCCAGAAAGCAATAAACCTTGTGGGACAGCCTTTATCATGAAAACAAAGTAGCTAAGCAGGATGATTGCCTCAGAGGAAAAAAAAGAGAGAGGAGAACAGAAAAAACGACAGTAAAATTTGAGAACAGAATGAGAAGCCAGTTTTCTCTATTTGCTCTTCTCTGCCTTTGTATCATCCCCTCTCTTGCTTCTTCAGTTTGTTGCCACCATCTAAACTTCACGGGGGTGACTTTGCAGTCTAGGGTCCAAAAAGGTTTCCTTCACTACCTTCCTAGAACAGGTACACAACATTGATACCCTTGTCATTCCCCTTACAATACCTATTTTCCCAGAGGCAGGAAAATGAATAGCTAGCAAGTTGTTACAAGTAAACAGCACTCGTTTTGATTCATGCCAATTAAGACAGCAGAAAGCAGATTGCTTAGAAGATATGACTGAGATGTAGCCATACATTTCAGTTCAGCTGGCAATGAAAAGCAATGGGAAAAGCTTGGTTAATCTACCTTGAGAGACTTCATTTACTCTACCGGGTACTTCTGTTCTCTTCCTCAACCCCACAAAAGTATGGAATCTACATTGTCTATAGCTAAATGACCCATCAATGCCATTTTAGGCCTCAGGCATATTTCAGTGCCAAGGGTACTATGCAATAAAAAGAGGCGTGCAGATTCTATATACTACTAAAATAGCTGCCTGCCAAAAACAGGTCAGGTTGGGGAAAAAAACCTTTCAACAAGAGTGGGGAAATTACCACACCTGACACCTTTCTTGTCATTCGCATCTCTGGCTGTGCCAAGGGATGATGCTAAGCAAAAGATGCTATTCATTTGCTTGTCTCCTCACTGCATGACTAGTATCCAGCTGTCTCCTCTGAATGTGACAGCAATTTAGGAGCGCTAGCGGAAACCCAGGGTCATCCTTTTGCATTTCTACACAAATTACATATAACAGAATCTGGCCAAGGTAGGAAGATCCACAAGTAAGTGATGCCTGCATTGAGTTGAAATACCACCATCACAATGGGATTTTCTATGTTTAGCCAGAGTGTATCCCACTTGCTGTAGCTAGCCTACGCAGGACAAATGTCACCTTATGAAGTTGACCAGAAGCAACTGAAGGCTGCCCCATTCATCACCAAGGGATACATTTAAACAATGACATAGTTTTTAAAATGAGGCTATTTTCTTTAGTAGGAAAAAACACTACATTCTCCTGTCCTAACTATACTATAACTACAAGGTCTCTGTGACATCAAAGCTGTACATCTGCTGCCACTATTCAAATTAATACAAAGTGGGTGATATTGGGCTAAGTTTTATTGTCAGCAGATGCATATGGGAAGATTATTTTAACCTCTCTTATAAAGTGCGTGAGAGAGAAAGTACACCCCTAGTTATTCCGCTTATGAGCCAGTAATCTTTGAGCTTTGCTTGAGATGCACATGTAAATCAGAGTCCAAGAAATTCTGTGGATCTGGCTGGCTTCTTAAATCACATGGGAATGCAATACATCACATAGGTAATGAAAAGTTTCAAGAGGAACAGTAGGATGACTACCTTTTACCTAACACTTTTGCTCAGGGGAACTACAGAGAACTTAACTATGGGCCAGAAGGTACCATTATATTCAGGGAATGAAGGAGCAATATGCTACCTTTAAGTTACCCTGATACTGGACAAAGGCAAACATTTTCTAAGAAGGCTTAGCATTCACATTTCTACACTGCGTAGGCTTTGTAAACCTTGAGTTCTCTAGGCTCCCTACATCAATAAAACCTTCGAAAGGTCCCAAGAGGGGAATGTAAAGAAGTGATGGAAAGGAAAGATCTGAGGCCCAATCAATCCTGTTATCTATTCATTATTTTTTTTTAGGGTTGAAATTATGCCAATCGGAGATGCACGGGCAAGAAGTTTCAATTTGGTAATCATCTCTCAGGTTGATTAGCAGCATATACCGTACCTGTGTGAAGAGGACACTCAACCTTGTAAATTGACCCTGGCAACGGTTAGAAAACCTAGAGGCACAGCAGGTCTTGCGCCCAGGGGCAAGTGCAGTGACAGAGAAACATGCTTGCATTCTTAAATATATAAATGTATATATCCACAAGGAAGAAGAAAATCAAAAGTAAATTATATTTGAAAAACAAACTAAAAACATCAGCAACAACAACAATAACAAAAAAAAAGGCTGGCTTATCAGGGGGGGTTGGGGATGAAAAGGTTCCGGTGTGTGTACTTACATAGAGGTCAGCACCGTAAAATCCGTCCTGGTAAACCACACTGCAGAAAATCCACACAAAAACAAAACAAAAACAAAACAAAAAGAACAGAAAACACATTCCGGTTATTGAGGACGGCAGCATGCACATGCATTTTACACAGGCAGGTGATGTATGAAACCATAACCTGGGCTTTCGGGCAGGAGCAAATCAGCAAGAGATTGTGTGTGCGCACGCACGCTAGACAGCTCCATGTCATCCTCCACAGCATGCAGGCGGGCAGGGCAGAAGGGGAGACAGTATGCAAAGGGGGGGATGGGGAAAGAACAATCCTCGTATCGTCATACAAAATAGAGTGTTGTCTTTCTTTTCTTTTTAAAGGACCCAGTGCCCTGAAGATGAGAAACACGACTTGAGAAACCTTGCTTCTAGCTGGTAACTTGGACCAGGGTTTTAGTTAACCCTCTAAAACACATGGACAAACTGGCTTCATAACTGGCTTCATGTAATGGGCTTCAGATAGTACCAACAAGTTCTTTAGGAGGAGTTCATCAAGGGCTGGAGTCCACCTAGGTCAGAAGCACACCAAAAGTTGCGTATAATTATGCATCTTGCACCCTTGTGCGATCACTTTCTGATATCCATACATCACCTGTTATATACCCTGTACATTAGACATGCGAAAAGATTCGGCTGGTCACACAAGCATGCAAAGTACTTTAAAAGTACTGATTTAACACCTCAGGGTGGGGTGGGGTGGGGTGGGGGATCCAAATAAATAAACTCTTGATCCAGGCAGGCACAGCTACATGTAACCAAGAAAGAAATACCCACAATGCATTGCTTTCAAAAGCGGAGATAATTAGGCGGCTGATCTAAGGTCCAAAAATTGAAAAATAAGGGGAATCCCTGATAGTAACGACACATTCCACAGCAGAGAGCAGCACCTGGAGAGTTTAGGTGAACAGAAGCTCTCATTTAACAGCCACTAATTAGTTTCTCCCAGCACCTCCAGAAGCGAAAAACTGAAGACGTGAAAGCCCCAACACTTACTGCAATATTTCATAGTATAAAGCACTTTGCTTTGGCAGGGCAGGGGACCAGGGGAGGACAAGGAAGGAAAAGAGGGTTTGCCACAGCCCTGGTTATGAATACATGCTTTAGCATTGCACAGCTTTCTCCTGCTTTATTCCTTCGGATAAGCTGTATGCTAAATCACTCATATTAAAAAGCATTAGTTCTCCATATATGAGATCCTTGGGTGCATGTCTCTGGCTTACCAGTTAATGTTATCACAGGCTAGGAGGAAGGAGGCAGTGTTACTTGTAATTTTTTCCATATGCCGACTGGAGTACAAAATGATGCCAAGATTCTCCCACTCTGATCACAACATACCCACCTACAGGAAGTTACAAACAACAAGGCCAGTATAGCTTGACTGTAAGTCTGCCTTATGATCATCAGGCTTCTACAGTGATGAAAGTTTAAGTGATCAGGTGGTATCCAGCCTCATTATGGTCATAATCCATTCCCTATGGATAAAGTGGCACTTTGATCTACAAAAACACAGCTGATGTGGACAAACAGGCTTGATGACACTAAGTTAACAAAGAAAGTAACACTGATTTGGCAGCGAGAAGAAGGCCATATGGTAGCTACAAGGAAGAAAATCAGGGGCCTTTCATTTCTGGGTTGAGTTTATCAGATCCATCTTGTTAACAAAGTATGCAAGCGACACCTTGTATAAGAATGAGTTACAGAGAATCTAGTGGTTTGCTAAATTTCAATAGTTTACCAGATGGATAAAAACACTCAGCTCTTATAAAGGTTCATTTTAAAACACTTGGGGGAGGGAATAAAAGTTATGTACTACCTAGCAGCAAGTGATTATGCCCTCAGAAAAAGAAACTTACTTGCTTCACGAGCAAAGCTGTCTCTCCCTTCCTGGCCTAGTATACTGAGACAAATTGTACCATCAAAAAGTCTCTTTTCTCTACCAGAAGGAACCAAAACTCTTTCTTTGTCATCTGCTGTACAGGAGTTTCCTGATTACAGCCGCGACAGAAGGTGAGTTATTGGTCAATTTTACAAAATTAACTAGTACAGTTATGGGCAGTTTGAGGGAGCAGCTTGCTTACTATTGTCTTTCCCCAACCAGTGTATAATTTAACATCACTTGAAAAGACACAGTTCTATCTCTATCCTGAGACCCATTTTGGATCGGAACTGTGACACTGTGCTGGATTTAAATATTCAATTTAAATCTTATTGAGATCTTGAAGATGTTCTCCCATGTACTATCAGGGACAACATCTTATCTAGGAACATTCTAGCCGTTACTATCAGGGATAACAACAAGCACAGCAAACAACCTACACATTGAATCAGTGCAAGAGGGATACTACAGGATTAATTCATGGGGGAAATATCAGAGGACTGCTCTAGAAATTCTTCCTGTACAGATCAAGAAGGATGCTCCACACAGGTATTTGCTACTAATGAGAGTGGAACAGTAAGCAAGTTATAAATATACCATCTTCTATGGTAAAAGAAATGAAAAGCTGGCAACTGCATATTGCTCCCCTTAACTCATTTTAAATTCTGGGCACAGCAATCCAATCTCGTTAGTTATTAAGATGTTCCAACTGAACTACCATGACCCAGGGCATTCCTATATATCACTATGACAGCAGACCAGGAATGGGGAACTTTTTTCTGCTGAAGTCCATGGTTCCTCAGTTATAATCTATGCTAGTAGTAGGCAGTGCCAGAGCCAAGGTCAAAAGAAGGCAGACTCCCCATTTTTCCTACTTCCAATCCCAGTGCCACTGGCCGAGTTACATGCATTTTATTCAACTGCAATTGCCCACCTCTGCAGCCGGCTATTTGGTATATAACTGCTCCCCGTCAGAGGAAGAGGGGAACAGGCTCTAACTTGCCCTGCCTAGGTGGTTTCTCTCCTGCTCAGATTTCCTCTGAGAAGGATTTTAATCTGTGAAAGATGCTTGGAGAACAGCATTACAGACAAAGCAGCCTCCTCAGGGTGCAAAGTGAAATCTTACAACAAAAATGGCTGAGCTTCTGGCATCCTGTCAAGGCTAAAAAAAACCCAAAAACTTTATTTCAAAGGTGTGGGCTGCTTTACTTTTTAAATAACAATAGAGCCGCTGGTAGCTACAGATTCATCATCACACTATAAGAAATAACCAAAGGCCAAGGAAGTAAGGCCACACATTAAGACACACTTTGTATCAATGCTTTTTGTTTTGCTTTTTAAAAACTGGACTTTATACACTTTTTGGCCCTTCCTTTATCCTTTCTTAAAAATAAGATTTGATAGATCTCTACTATTTTAACTCTTCTCAAAAATGTCTCCAACCAAGAAAGCAAATCCATTGTGGGTAAATGAATGTCTCTTCTGTGTCCCGTTTCCAGGAAGTATACCATGAAACTGAGAAGCAATGCTTACCACTCCTGGATAACAACGATACTGGACTTTTAGAGAGCAGAAGCTGCCTCACTCCAGACTCTACACCCTTTCCATAACTCTTACAGGCACATTACTTTACCAATGCAGCCAAACTGTTACCACATGATAGCGGAATTAAGATAAACAGCTGCCCTTCACTGATGCACCTCCAAAAGACGGTTAAAAGTTTTTCCCAGTCACAAATGTTAAGATTTTGGACTTCCCTTTCCAGGGGTAATTGGGTGCAGAGTGTCCTGGTGTTGGCATATCCTGACTCTCACCATCCACCATGTCTCATTTTCCCCTCTCTTTAGGGGTTCAGCAGAACTCCCAGGTTCTGCAGAGAACTGTGTGTTGATTTCCAACCCTTACCCTGGGTAAGCTGGGATGGCTGTTGGAGGTACTGCTCGCACTGCGCCATACACTGTCCGCCCTCGGCCCCTCAGATGAGCTCCCCTGAATGCGGCTGCTGTGGTGGCTGCAGTTGGGTAAGGGAAGCCGGGAACTGTGAAGACAGACAGACAAGGAAAGATATGAGAAGGATCACTACGTCCGCCCAGTTAACCACAGCCATCTTTGACTAGAACGATACGCAACTCCAGAGCTGGAGAAATGTTTCGCACCTGTCCTGCAAAGGAGCATGCTTTGAGCCCCAATGGCATTGCATACCTCTCGCTACACCATGGCCTTGAAGGGGAGGCAGGGTTGCAGAGAGGCCGGGCATGCAAGGGATTAATGCTGTGTCATGCCTCATTCATCACAAACTGCAAACTGTTTTCCTCCTCCTCCACCCCATTTTAATAATGCAGCCATGCAGTCTGGTTAGAAACATTCCGAGAAGCACAGAGAGTTGCCACTTATACAGGCAGGTGACTCTTCCACATACTGGGGGCAGGCGGGCTGGCTGGCTTTAAAAGTCTGTTATAATGAGCCTCTTAAACAACGAGATTTTGTGTGTGTGTGTGTGCGTGTGTGCGTGTATTCTTCCCACACTCAATTTAAGTACAGAGAGGACCTAAGAATCTCCTGTAATGCAGCCAAAATTGATAGCGATGTGCCAGTTTACCAAGAGCCCGCCTTCCGGCATAGGTGACCATTAAGTGGTTTCGTATATATTGGGCCCTGTTTTATTACACTTCATGCTGGAGTAAACTGGCTCAGGGCAAAACATGTCTAAACCTCAGAAGGCAGCTGGGAACACAAGGCGATGACAGATGATACCCAGAAGGCGCCAGTCAGTCACAAGGCACAAATCCAACCCAAGGTGCTTCCAGGCGCATGCCACAAGGGGGCCTGCGATGGACTCGCAGTTTAGTAGCTTGAATAATATGTACTTTGGAGTGCGGCCTGTTTCACGTCTTCAGTTCTAAAGCAATTGGTTCCTTCATGCACATTTCCTCCCTTATGATTTACAGCACTCTTGTAACTTGGGGGAAAAGCCCAGCCACAAGCAGGCTTGCAGGTGTGCTGCAAGATGCAAAGGGTCACGACCACTGCCCAGAGAAGTGCTGTCACTTTCTAACAAAGCCCATCCTTTCAAGTACATATTATACAGACTGGAAAATAAGAGGGCTAACAGATCACTGTTTACTCAAGCACAGTAACAATACAGGGGCCAATAGGGGCTACTTACTGATTAAAGGAATGTAAGTGTTAATACCCCCCCTTCCTGACAGGGGCACTGCAGCGTCATTGCCCAGCGAGACATCTGCTTGAAAACTGGATGCTAATTTAGTTTTAAAAAGAATAAAAAATGTAAAAAGGTTATAAAGAAACAGCAGTTTGAGAACACAAACAAACACCACTGCAGTTAAATAGCAGAAAGAGACGCATCAACGTTTTCTACCTGCATATAATTCAGGGCCATACACTGCTCCAACCACAGGGCTCAGCTTCCAACCTGAAAGAATAAAGACAGAGTGAGCATCAAGATCTACCCCAGGGGGAAAGCAAACAGCTCAATATATGCAGTGAAGCTTCTGGCGCATACCCCCCCCCCTCTTGTTTCCATGCAGATTGCTGCTGTTTTCTCCCAAATTCTCACATTCTGGACATAGATGGAAGAAGCAGAAAATCAACTGATTCCTTCTGGTAAAAATTATGTGCAATTACTTCTTGCAGTTCAAGTATGAGTCTTCCAGCGTATTAACAGTCTTTATTCTTTTTAAGGTAATGGTTGGAGTAAGGGAGCAAATGAAAAAGATGAAGTCTAAAGCAACTACGACAAGCTAATAAGAACAAAACAAACGATTTGTGAAATTAAGGGCTGAGATCTTTGAAAGAACAAGAGAAATGCCTGTCCTAATAGATCTGGCTCAGAATGCAGTTGTGGGAGCTAGCATGTGGAGCAGACGTACCACACATTGACTTAACTGGATAGGGCCACCTCCGAAACTAGGCATATAAACTATGGGGGTGTCAGTTTATGATTGCTGCTGCCATGCAGCATGTGTCGGCTAGAATCATACAAGTTTCTGAACTTCCTTGTGCTAAACTAGAGACGCTATTGCCTCAGAGCTCCTCTACCAAAAAGAAGTACCATTGTACCTACCTGAAGGGTAGATTTGCTTTCCCAGTGTAGCATCACTGGTTGGGCTTACCATATATTCCGGCATATAAAACGACTGGGCATATAAGACGACCCCCAACTTTTCCAGGTAAAATTTAGAGTTTGGGATTTACAGTGGTGCCTCGCTAGACGAATTTGATTCATTCCACGGGTCTTTTCTTATAACGAAAAATTCGTCTAGCGAATCCCATAGGAATGCATTGAATTTTATTTTTGCCCATAGGAACGCATTAATTGAATTTCAAGGCATTCCTATGGGAAACCGCGATTCGCTAGATGAATTTTTCATAAAACGAATTCGTCTAGCGAGGCAACCTCCGCTCGAAAAATCCTTTTGTTAAGCAGGGCATTCGTTAAGCGAGGCACCACCGTACTCGCCATATAAGAAATACGACCCGGCGTATAAGACGACCCCCAACTTTTGAGAAGATTTTCCTGGGTTAAAAAGTAGTCTTATATGCAGGAATATACAGTACTTGTGCCTCCAGTGGACTTGTTTCAGTGGCTCAAAGGTGGGTGGGGTCATTCCATACCAAGTGATCAAACTTTTTTAGCTCATGTCACTAAGCACATCTGAGCTCCTACCCCAATCGCTTCTAGTTCAATCTGTATGTGCAGAATGCTAGTACCACCTGTCCTTTCTCCCATTAACCAGTGTGTTGAAAGGACGGAGAACACAAGCCAAAGGCCTTTGCAGGTTCTGGCTGCTCCTCTGTAGTTTATATCTGTAAGGACCTGCTGTTAGGGTTTCTTTTCCTCCAAGTGACACACTTTATTTTTCTGTATGGCCACCACTACTTTAAATGGGAGAAGCTGTACAGTGGTACCTCTAATTACGAACGTGATCCGTTTCGGGGTGCCGTTTGCACCCCGGAAAGTCCGTAAGTAGAGCACTGTTACTGCGCATGCGCAAAGTGCGGTAGAGCGCTTCTGCGCATGCGCAAAGTTCGCAGATCGCTTCTGAGTGTGGGGTGAACCCGGAAGTAAACACTTCCAGGTTTGCCGCGTTCACAACCTGAAAAGTGAAGCAAAAGTAACACGAGATATGACTGTACTTCAGATTGCAGCCCATTTACTTTGTCTAAATGGGAACCAGTGAGAAGTGAGCCGGCCCTAACTTTTCATCTGTAGCGTCCCACTTTGGGTGCCCCCCCCCTTATGTCATGAAAGTAAGTATTATCAATGTGGGGAACTGGCTTTCTTATATAGATTATAAATAGTTATATGTGCACATGCACAAAATCATTATTTTATTTTTAACTTGGGAATGCTTGCAATGCTATTTGAGAATGTATAACTGAACCCCAAAGGCAAATTTTCTAAGTAACCCCTATCTCACTGCAGTTTTTACAAGATCCCATTTTTATTCCTTGATAAAGTTGCTTACACTTCAAAGATCTGCCATTCTTGAGAATTTATATTAGGCTACTGGCAGGGGTATGCAGCTATATCATCTCAGCATAACTAATTAACAGGCCGGTGCAATGCATTATAATATATAGCACACCTTTGGAACAAAGCCTCTGTGCTGTCACAACAAGAAAGCTGATACAACGAAGGGCTTAGCACAAGAATGTGGGTAGACAATGTTCAGCTGCATTAAAACTCAGCTTTTACAATCCTGTGAAAAACACAAACACCATCCCTATCCAGCCAGACAGCATACATATTTAGCAAATATACCCTTCTCAATGAACCTTGTTTAAAACATGCTGTTATTCAACCCAAACTAGCATTTCTCACTTAATGGTGATTGAGCTGAATGGTGACTAAGCCAGACCAAGAGCTACTTTTAGGAGACAGCAGGGGTTGAGAATTCGGACCTTTTTGCCTCCAGTTTTGTTTTAGCCACCTACAAGTGCTTTTATAGTGGCTGTTGTACTATGGGCTGCTAGGTCAACACCAATTATTTTCAGGAAGATCAAAGTTCATGTGTTTCATTTCATGCCATCTCTTGCGAATTAGTATAGTTAAACGGCAAGTGCTGAAACAGGTGCGTTGCCATTATCAAATGTTCAGGTACAGTATCAAATAAGAGCAAATAAGAAAGGTTAATTCACACAAAGAGACTGGCAGTCAATGGGCAAGTTCCTTCTTTGTGGGTTTTGTAAACCTTGCTAGGACAGACAAAACAGGACTTCACCCTTCTAACCTAGCATTCTATGGTTTCTCCCAAGGTCTTTGTGGATATGTCTACATGAGGGATAAGGGAAGGGAAAGATAAGGACTTTGATTTTGAATTACAGATCTGCATGTGTATTTGTTAGGCCCTTTACTTGTCCGCATCCTTTCCCACTATTAAATACCGGGCCCACTTTCTAAACACCTCCCTATTCTAAAAGCAGTTTGCAGGTTTGGTGAAGGAAGCTGCTGGGCAAACAAGTGGCTAATAAATCTGATAAAAGGTAAAGGTAAAGGGACCCCTGACCATTAGGTCCAGTCGTGACCGACTCTGGGGTTGCGCGCTCATCTCGCATTATTGGCCGAGGGAGCCGGCGTATAGCTTCCAGGTCATGTGGCCAGCATGACAAAGCCGCTTCTGGCAAACCAGAGCAGCACATGGAAACGCCGTTTACCTTCCCGCTGTAGCGGTTCCTATTTATCTACTTGCATTTTGACGTGCTTTCGAACTGCTAGGTTGGCAGGAGCTGGGACCAAGCAACGGGAGCTCACCCCGTCACAGGGATTCGAACCGCCGACCTTCTGATCAGCAAGCCCTAGGCTCAGTGGTTTAACCACAGCGCCACCTGGGTCCCAATAAATCTGATATGTGCATATTATTATTTGTACACACATATCAAACAGCAGTCACTGTCTTCCCGTGATGGAACTTTTCATGTTGATCATTTCTCACTACAGTCATACCTCGGTTTATGAACCACCTCGGTTTACGAATTTTCGGTTTACGAACGCCGCGGACCCATCTGGAACGGATTAATCCACTTTCCATTACTCTCATTGGGAAAGTTCCCTTCAGGTTAAGTACGCTTCAGGTTAAGTACAGACTTCCAGAACCAATTACACTCATACTTCGGGTTAAGTACGCTTCAGGTTGAGTACTCCACGGAACCGCCTGGAGTGGATTAATCCACTTTCCATTACTTTCAATGGGAAAGTTCGCTTCAGGTTAAGTACGCTTCAGTTTAAGTACTCCACGGACCGTCTGGAATGGATTAATCCACTTTCCATGGGAAAGTTCGCTTCAGGTTAAGTACAGACTTCCGGAACCAATTGTGTACTTAAACCGAGGTACCACTGTAATTTACCAGGGAATAGCAAGGGCAAAGCTTTCGTTATTCCCTACAGTTTGACTTGTTAATCTATATTTATCATTAAGTTTCCTTGTGAAGAACTAATTCTAATACCATTAAATAATAGCTGTTGGGTACTCTCTTACGCTTTGAAAAACAGGCATCTTACTTCAGTGTTTATATACACCAGTCACAAAAGATTTCAAAGACGCTATTCTTCCAACAAAGCTTTCTATTATGCTGAAATCCAGGGAGGAAAGAACAGTCCCAATAGCTTAGCTCTTCCCCCAGAAACCTTGTTTATTATTAGCAGAATTTCCTCTTACCGTTTGCATATGGTGTGACCATCTTCTTATTAGTCATCACACGGGCGGTAGCATTATTAACCTAAAAGTAAAAAGGGGGAAGGGGGGAAGAGGGGAGGAAGCACAGGACTTTAGAGAAGATGGTGAAAACTTGTGTTGTTGTTTTTTTTTTAAAAAAAAACTTGTTTAAAAATGCAGCACATTTAATTTTGCTTTTGCAGGTTGCCATTAAATTAAATATTAAAATTGCAAACCAATCTAATTCTGGCATTTTAATTCTGGCATTAAAGAAAAGGCCAAAAAGAGCACATTTTCTCAGGCATCCCTGCTACCTTTGACTGAACTGGGCATTTGATGCTCACTGATCCAAAGGGCAAAAACTCCCCCCCTATTGCTATTTTCTCCACGTCCAGCTTGACTGTCTCATATTTTAGTAGCCTTTCACTGAACTGCAGTGGCCTACTAATATTACAGAGGAGACATCTATTCAGTCGGAAGGAGAGCTTGGATATCCCAGGTGCCTTGGACTATTTCCCTCTCCTCTGGATTCCTAAAGCAAGGCTGCCTGGCCTACATCCCAGTTTCAGGATATCCTGAGTTATTGACGGACCCATCTCAAATGGCTTACTTTTGAGAGGACAAAAAAAACCCCACCATTTAGAAACTGATAAGGCGTCTCCTGATTTCGTAGTGCACTCACCCTCATTTCTGAGCTCTTTACAGCCCCAAGCCTTCTAAGCACTGCAGCCAGTGTGTGTTACAGCAGAAATGGTGCTAGAAAAACATGGGAGTGGTGGGCAAAGCCAAATTACTGCAGCCCCGTGTCAGACACAGCCTCAGAGCTCTTGCAAAGAGGGTGAAGGCTGAGCTAGAATCAGTGACATTTCAAAATCCTAAGCCGTAACAGAAGAAAAAGCCACAAGGCCGATGTCAAGATCCGAGTCTTAGATGCCCTCTGACGTTTAACAGAAGAGTGAGCTTGGGCAGGGAAGAAGGGAGCCTGGAAACCCATTACTCTAATTTTAGCCCCCAAACAGTATAAACATCATACATTTAAAAAGAATGGGAAACAACAACGATGAGACTGAGAGCATGCTGTTAAAACACACATAAAAAAAGAAAAACAACAACAACAACAATCGATTAATGGGGCTAGGGAGGGGGAGAGGGAGGAGAGGTCTCACAGACAATCATTAAGATGGAGCGAGTGCCTGAAATCAGCTGCTACAGCAGAGTGCAATACAAGCACTTAAAGGAAAAATGGCCAAAACCAATCAGAAACCACCAGTCAGCAAAGAGAGACCAACAGCTGCATTTAACTGAGTGAGGAAGGAAAAAAATGGCAAGGGGAGAAAGGAAAAATGAAAAACAATCACAGGTTTGGAGAGAGGCAGAGCAAGAAAAGAAATGGGGGGCAGGGAGAGAATGGAGAGGGGAAGGGTATGGGTGCATTAATAAAACCAGCCAAACTGGAGTTCAGTAACTCTGAGTAAGATGTGCAAGGGAAATCACCAGGAAGTCAGTAATCAAACAGCTCAGACTTATACAAAACAGTATGTACATCCAAAGTCCAGGCGGCATTACTCAACAGCATTGAAAATAAAAAGGGGTGGGTGGGTTGGGGGGTGGGAAGGGGTAAAGGAAAGGGGGGGACAACAAGTCAAATCACATTTTGTAGTGTTAATGTGAAATGGCAGATGGATTTTTTTTCTTTCTTAATTTTGTTTTGCATTAAAAAAAAAGAAAAAGAAATAAGCTTCTCCTCTAGCACTTTTGTTTCACTTACCGCCAACTCGTACCATCGCCAGCATTGTGTATAGTTACCATGGAAAGAGTGAGTCAAGTGAAGGGCCCTAAACACTAAACCATTGAAAAGGGAAATAAAACAACAAAAACAAAACAAAAAAACAAAACAAAAAAGCAAAATATGCAGACATCTTACTCAAAACGGCGGCTTTAAGTTTCCCCCCCTATATTTCGTACTTTTTTTTCTCTTAAAAAGGGAGGGAAAAGAGAAAGGGGCCAGTTAGCCTTCAATATGAGGGAATATATTTTTCTCCCCACTAATTAATCAGTTACTTCCCAGGTGGATAACAACTATTCACATTTATCAAACGGTGCACATTGTAAGAGCTAATTTTGTGTGTGTATTTACTTACTGAAATCATCTCCAGAAAAATTATTCTAGCAGCCCAAGGAAGTTTCTTCCTGTGTTGTCAATCCCTTCCTGCAATTAATGTAATGTCACACTCATATGGAGGAGAACTGGCCTCTGAGGAAAAGGGCAGATTCTGGCTGGCCCCCTTCTTTGTTGTTAAGACACAAAGTTACAAATTGGACAGTGCTCTTTTCGTTACGTTTTGATCAGGATTGGCAATAAAAAGTCGGAGCCTCATAAACTGAAGCAAAGGAAAATCAAGACAGCAGAAGGTCAAAAATTTGGAGGGGGTTGGAAATAAACTTAAGAGAAAGGAGAAAAAGAAAAATACCTAAAGTAACAAAACATATATAGATATATATATTTGGGTGGGTGTGTTATTTTTATACACCTCAGTGCAGGGGGGCAGGGGAGTGAAAAACACAGAGACATAAACACACGCACACGCACACACACACAAGACAGGAATCCAAATGTGAAATAAGTGAGGCAAGACACAAAAAAAGAAACAAAAGAATAAATATAAAGAAGAAATTGAATTACTGAAGACATGCACCTCGATTTTACGGCCCTCTACCACGGTGCCGTGTAATTTCTCCCTGGCCCTGTCTGCATCAGCACTATTCTCGAAAGTTACGAACCCGAATCCCTGCATGCAGCGGGAGAAGGGGGGAAAACATGCACATCGTTATATATTGAAATACTGATATCTAGATAAATAGAGAAAAAAAATATCACAGTATGAAATTGACATCAGCACAACTTAGCAATACTCTCCTAGAGTCACATTTTTGGTTCATGCATGTTTCATGAAATAAATTTAATTTTTTTTTTTAATATTTAAAAAAAGGCGTAATCAGATTTAAAATAATAACAAACATAAAGCAATTGAGGCCAGACCAAAAAAAGTACAGTTACTCGAGACAAATTTTGAAAAGTAAACTAGCTCCTAGTTTGACAGAACAAAATTTATTAAATCCTAGTTGGAAATCCTCTTGCCACGCGGAACCTTACAAAGGCATGACTCTACAACATTCTCAGTAGTTGCCTGTTTATGGCAAGGATACACACATGCAGGTGCTTTGAACAAGCCACTACAAAAAGGGTGTGTGGTCCTACAGTTTAATGCTGTGCAAGAAAGTCACAACCTTTGCAGCAGCTGTGGAGAAATTGCCGTTTTGGACTCGTCTTTTATCAATTACTGCATACCTATGTGATATTATCCACCTTAAAAATATGTATTGTAAGGCTTTACACTACAGCTTGGCTCCCGAACACCACAAACCCGGAAGTAAGTGATCTAGTTTGCAAACATTTTTCAGAAGCCGAACGTCCGACACAGCTTCCGATTGAGTGCAGGAAGCTCCTGCAGCCAATCGGAAGTCGTGCCTTGGTTTTCGAACGGATTCGGGACTCCCAAAACGGATTAAGTTTGACAACCAAGGTACCACTGTATATGCTCCTATAATGGTAAAGCAGGCATCCCCAAACTGCGGCCCTCCAGATGTTTTGGCCTACAACTCCCATGATTCCTAGCTAACAGGACCAGTGGTAATGGAAGAGGGGAATTGTAGTCCAAAACATCTGGAGGGCCAAAGTTTGGGGATGCCTGTGGTAGAGCAACCGGACCTGGCAGAAACCTTGCGACACAATTGATCCATTTGTCTTTTAAGTCCAAGCTTTGCACTTCCTTTTCCTGATGCAAAAACCTTACAGAAGCTATCTCATTTAGTTGTAAAATGAACATTGTTTAAAGAAATGCCGCAGAATATGCATACTATATCATAATTAAATGGGCAACTACTTAATCTGAGGGGAAAGAATCTGGGAAACATTGTATGGGAAAGAGCACTGAAGCTTGGGACTGATCTGAAGAACTGGGTAGCCACCTATTTTACCACAGGGCAGCTTAACTTTCTTTCAACTAATAATCCACTTCTTTCCATGTTTCGGTCACAAAGCAGACCATTTTCTAACTTGCGATACTCATTAATGGGGCTGAACAACACTTTCACAGGGACCAAGCTACGAAGACTAAATTAATTAAATGAGAAGCTAGTAGAAAATGATAACATCTAAAAGGTAGCTGAAATGATTTATTTATAGCTTACTTTCCTTTAGAAAGCTCAGAAGTAGGTGAGGATCTCCTCTCCAGGAATTGATCAAGTCTACTTCCATTTAGCTTAAGCAGTGTGGTCTGAGGGTTAGTTGCTCCATTCACAAGAATGTAGACATTTGGCTTAGCCCATGGCTAGATAAAATATCATTGTGGCAGTTTTACAGCCACATTTTAAACACTGTAGTGGTTTTCTCTTAATCCTTTCGAGTTCTTTCACCCCAGAAACAGGAAGGACAAAGTATGTGTCAACTATAATGGGAACTGCTGATACTGAAACAGGAACCTAGGTAATGAAGGCTGCAATTCTGTACACACTTACCTGGAAGCCCCACTTAACGCAACTGGATTTACTTTTGAGTAGACTTGCCTAGGACTGCTTATGTGGAGCAGTACACTTATACTTAGTTTGAGGGAAAATGTACCTTGGCTTTACATGAAACATGAGATCCAGTGGCTACAGAGCTATTTTAATTTTTTACTAAGTTAAAGTAGTAAGTGGGTCATCATTTTAAAGTGCTCTTGAAGATGCTATAATGAGAACCTGTTAGGGCTCAAGCCTTTTGCCATCCCTGCGGCAACTGTGTGAAGGATTTATTTCTCTATTTTTGCTTCTCAGCTGGGTTTCCTGCCCTGTATTTGTAGAGTTCAATGGGAAGCTTATTCATGGGAAGGAAGGGATAAAAGGTTTTTTTAAAAATCAGTTGATAAATTAAACTGGGTCATTGGATTCTCCAGCAAAAAATATTATTACCGAATATTTAAGCAAATTCTTCTCAAAAGGGCTTATCTGGACATTCAAACCCGAAACTTCCATGCAATGTTTTGAAGGTGTTAGAGCTGAGGGTGCTGACAGCAGCTTCCCCCATTCTCCTGCCCTCTAGGAAATCTCGGCCCCAGACAGACATGTGGTCAATTCTGAAGCTGTTCTGTGGCTGGCAATTGCAACTCTACCTTCATGGGCGATTCCGTCCCCCACCCCACAACTGCAGCCCCTTGGAGGCTGCTCTCAGAAAGTCTACTTTTGCTCTAGTGCTTCCCCAGTCACATTCCATCCTACTAGGAAAACAGACTGATTTCCTTCAAAACATGAATTGCTGCTTGTTGGGGAACTTGCTTTTGCTAAGAAGATGAGATTATAGTGGATATGTTAGCTGGGGGGAGGAAATCTAATCTCTGTGTTCCAGATAAACTATCTGGCCAAACACACATACACCAGGAACTTAATGAATATACTGTAATTAATTAGTGTTTAGTTTAGTTTTTAGTTTAGTTTAGTTTAGTTTAGTTTAGTTTAGTTTAGTTTAGTTTAGTTTAGTTTAGTTAGTATGCCATCCTATACCCATAGATCTCAAGGCGGTTCACAACAGAACACTATTCTCTACACAATGAGATAATTTTCTCCAAATGGAAAGTCCAATGAATGGATTCCTGAGTCCTTGGGAGGAGGGGCAAGAATCACATATTATAAACAGATGTACATACTAATCTGTCACATTTACAAACTTTTTTCACTCCAATTGTTTTAATTTGTTATTAGTTTCTGCTTTTAAGAAAACAAAACAACAACACCAAACAGCATAGAATATCTGTCCATAAGCATGAATAAGTTTCTTTAGAACTGATATTTTGTGATGTTTGAATGACGTCTCAATTAGTAAAATATATGCATTCCTTTATTGGGTGAAGATTGCCCATGTACATCACAGAAAATGTTAAGATGCATAGCTGCCAAGTTATCCCTTTTTTTAAGGGAAATTCCCTTATGCTGAATAGGCTTCCTCGTGAGAAAAGGGAAAACTTGGCAGCTATGTTAAGATGAAGGAAGGCAGCAATTATGCATCCAGAAAGCTACATAACATTACAAAGTATTCCTACAAACCTATTTTTGATTGGCTTTGCTTTCAATTTTAAAGTTCAGTTGTCTGTGTGGGGTTTTCCCGTGTTTTTTTTAACAGCACTTGCTTTTTACTTTTTATTATTACTGGCTGAAAATTATCCATCTAATGCAACTTTAGATTATTAAATGCTCATGAAGAAATCTCTCCTATAACCTGAAACCATCTGCAGCCCAGGGACACCCCATTTTCTTTAAGGAGCTGTTCAAGGACCCAAAAGACACCCAAGTAACCATCACCCTTTTAGTCTGGCCTCAGATTCTGCAATAAATAACAAGCAACAGGATGAGCAGTGTAAAAATAATAATTATACAGAGTTTTTAAAAATGTTTCCATCTCTGAAGAATGAGAAAGAAAATTTACCATGTAACCGTAAAGGGAGAAATCAAAATCAGACGATTCTCCTGGGTGTGGCCAGAACACAGAAATTAAGAAAAAATAATAATAAAACCAAAAATAAACAAAAATAAATAAAAACCAAAGAAAACTAAACGGAGCCCCTTGAAACTCATGCATTGTTAACCTTTTTTTTTAATTACATTTAGAACATTCACCTCAGAAGCAGCATCTTTATCTTATGGTGTTGGGACGGATTTTCCATAATTTCATTTTTAAAATATATCTATATATACACAGACACACTTTAAAGACTCAGTCAACAGCCAGAAGCCTGGATAAATAGTCAAAAAGATTCCAGGCATTAGGGTTACTTGCTTCCAAAACTTATATGCATCTTTAGCCATCCTTGATAATCCATCTGAGATGAGTGATTGGCATGAAGTTCCGGTGGGTGAGGGGACGAAAAAGGAACCCTACCACCGTTTAAACTAAGGATCCTACTTTCCAAGATCAGCAGTGAAAACACTGGAACTCCCATCTAATACTGCATTGCACTGATTGAATTATATGCTGCTGTAAAGCTATTTCATTAGAGTGGTGGAAATAATTCTGAAACACACTGGGGTTTGACAAGAGTTGCTTCAGCTTAAAGCAAGACAACATGTGAATACCGCAAAATCAAAGAAAAGTGCTTCTGCTAATGCGGACCTAACATTAGCAGAATATAAAAACCCAATTGAAATCTGCAAGTGAGGGAAGTAGAACTTCACCGTATTTATTTCCAGGGGCATAGTCTGTTGCAGCAAAATCCTTAATGTCTTGTAGCACCTTAAAGACTAACACATTTTTAATGTTATAAGCCAAGAGTCACCAACCTTTTTGGAACAGTGGGCACATTTTGAATTTGGGGAGTACTGAGGGCCCCAGTCAAAAAAATGGCTGGCAAGGCAGCATGTCACAGCACAAAATAAGGAAAACTCCCCACCCCTGACATAAGAAGTCAGCTATGTCCTGATTGTGGAGCTCGCACACACTCACAAAGGGTGTTGCTGTCTAATAACAACAGGGATCATTCCTCAGTACCAGGAAAATATACAAGATAGCCACATCACACACATTCTCATTTCACAGAAATTGCTTAGGAGGTGCCTGCACTTTTTAGAAACTTCTTTAGAAACTTTATTTCTAGGAGGACTAGACACTTCTTTTTAAAATACAAGTTCAGAGATTGGGTAATCTGCCCAAGGGCATCAATGAAAGCCCTCAAGGGCACCATGGTTGATGGAAGTTTTAATCTCTTTTTAGTCCGTTGTTATTTTAACTTTTTGAAAGTTTTAAACTATGGTTGTTCATTTTTTTTCTCATTAATAATGCTATTGTTTTAGCTTTTTTTTTCTAAGCCGCTTTGAGTGTTTATTTTTAGAGTCAAGCAGTGTATAAATTTTATGAAACAAGGGGAATAAATAAACCCCTGCTACAAGGTTTTGTGGACTACGGTCCACTTCATCAGATGCAAAAAGCGTTATCCTGAATTACAGGTAACACATACCAATTGGTGGAATTGTAAACAGTGAGGTCGGATGGAGATTAAGTACAGAACAGTTCAGGCTGAGATTATTGCGTTAACAACAGTAGTTTGTTCAACGGGCATCCCCAAACTTCGGCCCTCCAGATGTTTTGGACTACAATTCCCCTCATCCCTGACCACTGGTCCTGTTAGCTAGGGATCATGGGAGTTGTAGGCCAAAACATCTGGAAGGCCGCAGTTTGGGGATGCCTGGTTTACAATTTCACCACCACTATTTCGGGGGGGGGTGTCAGAGAGAGATTGTCATGGACTAGTTGGATGCAGAGGCATGGTGGTGAGAGGCACCAACTGGGGAACCCCAAATGGAAGAAGGCTCAGAACCAGGAGATTGGTGGTGGGATAACAATGAGTGGTCAGAGGGAGAAGAGGTATGAAAAGGGTGGAGCAAAGTCAGACAAGGAGTCAGAGTCTCTGACCCAGGGGGAAAGAAGACAGAGAGTTGGGGGAAGGTGGGGCCCTTCAGTTATTGCAACTGCCTCATTGGGGCAAGATCTATTGAGAAGGGTTACTGTACTCACTAGGCCTGAATTGTTTTGGTTCTTTGAATAAACAGTGAACTTCACTGGCACCTTGTGAGTTACTGCTGACTTGCTCTTGACTCCTGCCTTGACAGAAAGAAACTCTTATGCCATAATAAATTTATAGTCTTTAAGGTGCTACAAGACTCTTTGCTTTTATTATATCTATTTCAGGGGTAATATTGACTAAACTAGAATGCAGCTTAAGATGTATGATGAGGGAAGATTATCACTGTTGCTTATTGAATTTGTCTGTCATTTTATCTTGCCTAGGGCAATCCAAAGTAATTTACAACGAAACAAGTTCTGTTATTGAGCCAACCCAATTAAAAACCTCTGAGCAGAACAGTGCAAGATCACTTGTTTCCCTGTACTAGATACTTTCTATAAGTAAAGAGACATAGAACATATCTGTTGTATCTTTAATTTTTTTTATAAAATGACTTGAGCATAAACATGCCTATGACATGCTACACTGCCTGATTACATCAAATTATCAGTAATTAAGGTAAACTGCTCTGATGAACTCTCATTTGACGCATGCAACAAGCTGCACAGGGAAGGCAACCAAGTGATTGTCAGGCATGGTTAGAAACCAAATAACATGGAAACAGCAACCATGGCACAGCAGTTTTTATGAAGCCACAGCCTTTACTGAGCAAGGCTAAGCCATCAGCACACAGTGCATCCCTACTAGTCATTCTCTGGTCATGAAATACACATGGACCAATCTGACTATTCAGAACAGTACTCCAGCAGGGCCATATATCTTGCACATACATATTTTTGGTTTGGTCCAATATACATACAGTAGGGTTCTGTCATGTGTACAGATCCTAAACAAAGGTTGAACAAGGATTCTCAAGCTACTATTTTAAGTAGTGCTAACAGTGCCTTGCCAGTCTCTCATGCACTTTTTGTACAACATGTAGCATTAGAAAGGATTCTCCAAAGCCAAATAATGATTGTTCATTCATAATTACCAAGGGGAGATGCAATGACCTGACCCTGCCAACTTACATCTTCACTGGGCCAGGGTACAGAATATCAACACACTTTTCCTTTCCAATTAAATATAGGTGAATGCTAGCCACATTTAATTGCTTTATTGGCTTAAGTAGGTTCATTATGACAAAGTTTGAGTGTTCTAGATCTAAAGAAATTTGGATTTTTCAAAACCTAGAGTAAACTGGGGGAAATCAAACTTATTCTCATGGAAACCAAAATATTCATTTGGGAGGAGAAATTAAGTGTTTTCACTGGCAAACTGGAACAAACCAGCATTTTAAGACACAATGGCTATGATTTCTGGTAGGCACATTACCAGGGGAAGTGTAACAAGCGCAATGAAAATTACTAAAACTATGAGGCACATTTGGCTGAAAACAAAGGAAACTCTTATTTCAATTGTTCAAAGGGTTTCTTTCTTAGAGATCTTTCAATACTCTTCTCCTTAACTGTGCATATTGTATAATTCAAATGTTTGGTGCTCCTGTGAAGCATCAATATTTATACAGTAAAAGTGTGCATAACTATAGAGAGCCAGTTTTTAATAAGATTTAACACATATAATCTTACATTGCAACAGTTGTTTACTGCAGCAATCACTATGTCATAAAATCCATAATCTTGATATACTACATATGGTATGTACACCTATGGTACAATCGTTTATATTGTTTATATTATTCTTATTTGTTAAAATATGTTGGAATACGATATTGTATTCATTTGTATTGTATTCATGTATACTATTTAGAACATACATATACAACTGATGAAGCCCAGGAGCGCAAAACAAGGCATTATTCCGAAAATCCTTGTCAAGATTCTGTGGAACTGTAGTAAGCTCCCATTTGGATTTTATGAATACGCAGACGTGGAACAGAAACTAGCAAATATTTGGACATTATGAATGAACTGATCTATTGGGACTTCTGTTTACTTTGTTGAACTTTATGTGTTGATTATGTACAAGAGAAATATTTGATATTGTGAAAAATACAGAAGAGCATTGTTTATCTGAATGCACAGCCAGCTATGTTTTGTGTGTTTGTTGAATGTATTTCACGTAACGCTAGGTTTGATGTTGTTTTGAAACCTTCTCTTAGCATGTCAGCTTAACAAGAGAAAGAAAAGCTATCATCTCATCTCAGATGGACCAATGGGTAAGATGCTTTCCCCCCCAGAAACTTCCCAAAATTTCACAACACTGGAACAATTCTGGCAGAGGACCTTTGCCACAGTTATGAAGGGATAAAGATATGCTCAGCCCGTGGAGGACCTTCCCAATTACTGGATGGGGGCACACCTAGGGCAATTTGGATTTTACATATTCACCTTTTTAACATTCATTTATCAAATACATGTTCAAAAATATACCCTTTAGAAACCCAGGGGAGGGAGGGATAATATTGAGAACACAGCACAATGCAGGCAGCAGGAGCAACTGCTTTCCGATTCCCAAGAGAGAGGAGGAGAGAGGTTCCATATCGTTAGGTTAGAACAGAAACCACAGTGTAGGAGAAAGGCATTCAAGTTTTGGCATACTTTTTGCAGAAGAAAGGGGAGTGACAAGTGAAAGGGCCCTAGATATATTTGTGTTCCACCACTGGGGGTTCTAAGCTACTGTTTTTTGTTTGTTTGTTTTTTAAAAAGAAGGGCAAATCCCGGGCATCCCAATTCAATATTCCGTGACATAACCAACAAACATTCTTTGAGAGTTTCCTGAGTCTCACTTAAGCTATTCACCATCTTTGAGAGAACAGGCCCCAGCTTGGAGCCAACTGATAAAAGACTGTTGTGAATTCGACAGGCAGGTGTGTTAGAAACTCTACCACCAAATACAGGAGAAACTAGTTGGGCTAAATATTGCCTGGATGAAAGAAAAAGGGGCAAATACCCATAAGTTAATTCATAACTAACAGCTCTTGTTTTAACTGAAAACCAGAAGTCTTGGGTTTTCTTGGCTGCACTGTTAAATAGTCATAATTAGAATTCTGTTATTTATAGAAGATTCTGAACAGAAGAACAGAGACTGTCATGTAAGTTTATATAAAATGAGTAGGATTATCACATGTGTTTATAAAATTAAAGCACAGTGTCACATGAAGGCCTTGATAAGTGCATTGTTCTTTCTGACAGGCTTGCTGCTTTTGCATCCTTTAGGCATTTAAAAGAGATTGTATATGGGAGTCAGTTTCCCCAAGGCTGACAATAATAACTAAAGCGCCACTAATTCATAAACAATTGTGGCCTATGCTAACTTCAGAGAGGAGAGAAATATATTTAGAGATGCAACCACAGCAGATTGCTCATGCTCTATTAAGAGTTGCAATGGGAGGGTGCTTATTTTGCAGGAGGCTGCATTATGCAAATGAAATGCCTGTGGTTCTCTTTCCAGCTTGTTAACTCTTCTCAATGGTCAAGTGGCTTATGGCTAATGAAGGGCAGTAGCCAAGCACTGCATCTCTTCCAGTTCTGAGATCAGGCAAACACGTGAAATAGGTAAAGGAATAAAGGGCTCTATGCTGCCCACTATAGTTCCGCATCTCTCCACAAGTTCAACACATGTTGTGTTGCATTTATGTTATCTTAAACTTTCATAAACTGACCTCAAAGATCATTTGCCATGAAAGGTTTAAATTTTGTTTACAGAATTTACCGAAGGTACGCAGAATATTATAGTGGTTAATATTTAAATACCACCCCTTTTCTGGTTTTCAGATAACACATAGAAATGAATTTCAACATGCAAATTTGAACCCAAATATAAAAATCTAAGTGGGGCTCTACTATAATGGGCCTTTTAAAAAATAAAAATAAAAAAAATACTAGGTGGTACACCTTTGAACTGTCATGGGATGGGACGGGGATGGGACAGATGTTCATTTTTAATTAAAAGTGGAAAACTTAGCATTGATTAAGTCAAGCATAGTATAGACATGCACTGTGCAAGCTTCCCCCACAGAGCTCTGCCAATGCACCTTGCTCCTGACCTGCAACACTCCCTGCTATTCCAGTGCTGGACCTACTGGGCAGAGAGAGAATCACATCAATTCTTCAGTGAGGGGACAATGGTTTCATGACGAGAACCAGTTAGGACAAGTATCACTCAAAATTGCTGCACTTGTGACCATAATGTTTGCAATTTGTTCTCTAGATAGTTCAATTAGTACTAAGCCTGAAAAACTATCATTCAGCTGCATCTTGAATAGCTACACAAGCAGCCATTCCAGAAAATTAGAAGCTTATACAGATACCATAATTTGCTAAAAGCCAACTTTTTTTCAATGTTGAAGGGTCCATTATGCTAGCAAAGTGGGTGGAAATTTATCTTTTACACAAGATAGCCTGTGAAAGCTCTTATCCCATATAATTTATTTATAGATTATTATTTTTAAATGGACAGAAGCCATCTGTCCCTAACACCAGGAACTTTGAGGAAATCAAAGGAAAATCTTACTCTTGATAGCTTCAGTGAGCCCTTTATTGCTAGAAATTTTTGGGTGCCTGATCTTTCTGAAGGAATATTTTGAAAGGATTTGGGAAGAACTCTATTGGCTACACTCAAAACCTGCAATTATAAGGAATGGCAATTTTTAGGCAATTACATGTCGACCAGTTCCTGTTATGGATTATTCTCTATGCAGAAAGCTGTCCTATCTTGTCATTTTGGGGCAGGGGTGGCAGGGGAGAGGGGAGAGAAAGAGAGAAACTGGGTATAGAAGCAAAACTTACCTTGGAGCCACGTTCATTAAAGATTATCTCTACATCAAGGATTTTGCCAAATTGCTGTAAAGACAGGAGAGAAGATTTACCCATTGTCAGCTACTGCATTAAGCCTCCTTTCTAAGAAAATATTCATTTTGCTAGCAAACTTTCCTTTCTAATATGCAGTTAAGAATGTTCAGTTGTTGAATTTCTTCTGGTTGTCAGCTTTTATTTAAACCCTATTCAGCAACCACCCAGAAGCATGTTGGCAAGAGGGGGGGGGGAGAGGACAGAGATGCATGACCATACTGTTCTGGGGTCTTTCATGAGGAAGGGCGGACTATAAATTAATTGGATGGATGGTTAAATGCTGTCTCCATCCCCAGCATCTCTGCATATGTCAGATCGCCTGGCACTGTGATGAAAAGCTTATAGGAGTTTCTAAGCATATTCAGCTAAATGCACGTATGATCAGTAACACTGCATTATCGGGGTTCCCAATCGAGAGGAGGATCCCAAGCTTGTTCACTTGAACACGCTTAGAATTAGATCTCCCCTTTCAACATGGGAAAGGTGTGAAGCAGGGCACAGGTGGGTAAGATGTGGGCAAGTCTTGAAAGACCTACATTGGCTCCCAGTACATTTCCGAGCACAGTTTAAAGTGTTGGTGCTGACCTTTAAAGCCCTAAACGGCCTCAGTCCAGAATACCTGAAGGAGCGTCTCCACCCCCATCATTCTGCCTGGACACTGAGGTCCAGTGGTGAGGGCCTTCTGCCTCGCTGCGAGAAGGCAAGTTACAGGGAACCAGGCAGAGAGCCTTCTCAGTTGTGGCACCCACCCTGTAGAACGCCCTCCCACCAGATGTCAAAGAGAAAAACAACTACCAGACTTTTAGAAGATATCTGAAGGCAGCCCTGTTGAGGGAAGCTTTTAATGTTTAACAGACTATTGTATTTTAATATTTTGTTGGAAGCCGCCCAGAGTGGCTGGGGAAACCCAGCCAGATGGGTGGGGTATAAATAATAAATTACTATTATTATTATTATTATTATTATTATTATTATTATTATTATTATGCTCTGACTTAGTTGCAAGAGCAGAGATCTATAAAAGCAATCTCATTTCACATTCCGGGTTAAGATGTTGCAGAGCCAGGTTAAGTTTGTCACTGCAAAACCAGCGAGTCTTCCGGTAAATTAAAGATGAATGGGATTCTTGTGGCATAAGCTTTTGTGGACTAGAGTGCAATGGGCAACAAAGCACTGTGGTGTGGTGTGCAGTCAGTCTAGCCCTCCCTCTCCATGATACTCCATTCCATTCTGCCTCCCACAGGTTTTCTGTTTTTCCGCCCCAGCAGTTAGTCAGCAAGCCAGGATCACAGAGCATGCTCAGTCCTCATTATGCTGGAATCCCCCCCCCCAAGCTTTATGAATATTTTACTCAGATGTGTACAGTTCCCAGAGTCAACTGATACCGGCTTCTTCCACATGGGTGGTGCTGCTTTAGCATGCACAGAGAACAAATGGAGGCATGCAACACCACATGGGTGGGAATGCTTCAAAGCTTTTGCTTCTGAGGCAAGAGAGTAAAGGAACAGGTGGCTGCTGTTGGGTGGTGAGAGGTCTCTCTTTCCTGCATCCTCCTTTTCCAGGTACTCCACTCCAGAAATTTTAGGCATCAGTTTTAGGAAAACTGGTGGAAAGCACTGTTAAGAGACACAACTACAATGCGTATAGAAGGAACAAGTCTCCAGGGCTCTTCTCAGAGGTAGGCTTGGAGGATGATGACAAGAAAGAGGGCCTTTTTAGTTGTGGTTCTGTGTCTGTGGAATGCTCTCCCAATGAATACTGATTGGCAACTTTGCTGACATCTTTGCAGTGCCAGCTAAAAACTTACCTTTCCCCCCAGGCTTTCTGATAAACTAAGATGATTATGAGTTTTTTTTTTTTTTGCTGTCAGTAAGCTGCCAAAGCTTCCTGTGGCTATTACGGAGAAGATTGTTTTGTATATTTTTATGAATTGTATGTGTGTGTGTGGTTTTTTAAAAAAATGAATGTATAAAGTATTTATGTTTACATTAAGTATGTTGCAACTTGCCTGGAGACCTTACGACAGGGGTCACCAAACTTTATGGACCAGGGCACATTTTGGATTTTGAAAGTGGCGCTGTGAGCATCAGTCACAAACTGACTGCCACAGCAGGCATGATATAACATAAAACTAGAGAGACAATCACCCTTGGCATCCTTATGCTTACCATGGGAAGTCAGCTATGTCCTACTAGTCTATCAACCCCATTCCAGCTGACGTACTGACATGTAGCTCAGTGGCAGAGCATCTACTTGGCAGGCCTTGGTTTAATCCCTAGCATCTCCATACAGGGCTGGGAATGTCTCTGGCCTGAAACCCTGAAAAAGGCAGTGCGCATACCCAATGGCATGACTCCATATAAGGCAGTTTCCTATGTGCCTATATCCTTAGGCTTTGTACGGTTTTTTCAGAGCCAACCCAATTCAATTAGCTTTATGTTTTCCTCAGGCTTCCCCCCGCCCCGTTCCTTTCCCTCAGGTTTTTAATTTTTGTTTCCGTTCCATGCTTTGCACCATTTCTTCAGTCACCCTGCTTCTTGTTTCTCTTCCCTTTAGCTTCCCTACCTCATGGAACCTCTTTCCTGCAAGCTTTCCAGCCTCCTTATTTGCCTTTCTCTAGCCATATGTAAGGGAACTTTTAATTCAACTTAAGTTGAATTCCACCACTAACAAGTTCCCTCAGCTGAAGGAGTGTTGATGAACATTCTCATCATCGCATTAAGCTGAACCAATGGAAGCCAGATGCTTTATGCCTCTTAGTGCATTACTGTATGGGTTACTACAGGGTTACTACTGTATGGGTTACTACAGGGCAAATGAATGCTATGGTATAGCCCCCTTGGTATTCAGTCATTGACGTTCTTGTACCACTTCCAGATGTTGGTGTGGCTCTGCCATTTTGAAATTGCTTCTCCATTAAACTCAACCCTATGTGCTATTTCTTTTACTCAAATAAGCCACACTTCCTATACTTTGCCTTAAACCCCCAACAGGCATTAAAAAAACAGGGTTGTCCTAATAAAAATGCTTTCTTTAACATATGTAAGGACAGAGCAGATATAGCTCCATCCTGACAGTGCAATTCTATAGATGTCTACTCAGAAGTAAATCCCACTGAGTAATTGTAGGCCTCGTTTCTTATCCAAAGGGGATATGAGCATATGGTGCTTCATTAAGCATAATGATTTCAGAACTGACTGACTCAAAATGTATGAGTCATAGCCACATACAAAAATTAAATAAAAAGAGGTCACCGTTGCCTGTCTTATAAGCTTTATATCTCTCTCCACCCCCAAACTCCCTGTCCATCTGAATATAACTATTACCGGCTTGTTGTCAACTCTTCTAAATTTTACAGTAAACAACATGACTTTCCCTAGAGGCATTGAACTAACTAGGCCAGCAGTATTCACAGTTTGGACAGTGCTGAATTAGACAATGAACTCATACAGTAAGAAAGTAGTAGCTAGATAGTTCAGACCCCTGATCCCCATAGGGTGTGGTGGGGTCCCTATGCCTTTAATTCTATCAGGCAAGTGCTGGTTGCTGTCTTGCCAGCTTAAAGCAGGACCCCAACCCCACCCTGTCGAACAGTTATTAAGGTGCTATCCCCCTAAAGTGGGTTTAATGTGTTGTCCTTAGAGCTGGGGCCTATGTTTCGAAGGAGACCATTCAGCTGCAATTTGGCAACAACAACAAAAGCGAATTTACCCATTCATCACTTCAGCAATTCAACAGTAATTACAATGGAGCAAATTTTGAATGCAACTATTTTCAGCTCCACGTCTGTATCATTATAATCTTCAGATTAATAAGTGCACTCCTTAGATGACCCTGGTGGTCCCTTCCAACTCTACAATTCTCTCATTCGCTTGAGGCAGGGTACACAGTTTCCTCTACAACAGACCAGTCCACACAGGAAGGCAAGGTACGACTGAAAGTTTTACAAACAACTGAGATGACACACTGCCAGTAAATACTGAAGTAGTCTCAAGTGTGTGAAAACAGCTTACAATTCTTGCTAGCGCCAAGTCAAATAAATGGTATATTTCCAAAAAAAGGTAAGAAAGTCATAGATAGGACCCTAGCTTGTTTTATTAGACACTGTGTTGTATTTTCACACAGCTTTTTCAAAAACAATCTTGTCTGTTTATCTTGTCAACAAACATCATTAAGCCTTAGGGCTCTGAACACCTGGGACCAGAATTTTATACCTCTGAATTTATGTGCATCCTAGGGTGGATTACATTAAATCAGGGCAATTAAGTCAATGATTTAAATACATAAGAGTGCAGAAGTCAGATTTAAATGACTGAATTGAATCAATTTACCAATTTTTAAATTCATATATTTATTGAACAAGCATATATACTAATTGGTTCATATAGTGACTGAATGTATCAGCTTGCAAATAAATACAATACACTACCTAGGAGGAGCATATTCCCAAACCTTTGGTCATGCAACCCACAATTTGTGCTACATAATTTATAAATGCCAACAGACAGATGAATACATGTGAAATCAAGTGTTTCTGTTTGACTCTGTGCATATGCAAAGATACTAAGCAACAGAACTTATCTGAAATAATACCCTAAATTTCCCAAAAACAAGGACTGATACTTAATGGGTAGAGCAGTGTTGCTTCATGAGATGAATAATAAATTTGAAAGCAATTTGATCAAGAGTCTAAATAAAATAGTCATAGTTTGCATAATAATAACAATATAATTTACTTTGCCTTTTTTTTAAAAAAAATCAAAACTCAGGTATTATTGCTCCCAGGTAATTGTTTTAAATAAAAATGCAAGCATTAATGTGATGCTTGCATTTCTTTTCAGTAAGGCTTTCAACCTGAAGTTTTAGATAGTGAGTGGGATGTGTTAGACTGCCTTTTTGTATGTGAATGTTTTTAGCTTTCATTTTGTTTTAGTTTTTTATTGGTTTTAATGTTCGTACTGTTGATTTGAGTTTACTTTTCATTTAAAAAGTGACTAATAAGTTCAATAAACAATGAAATTGATGGTGATGATTACTTGTTTGACAGTTACCTCCTGCTCTTTCAAGGACAATTTGACTCCAACTAGAACAACAATTCCTGAACACAAGAACCACTCACCAACACTGCCTCCATCTTACAATGGTTTAGTCTATTAGCCCTCATTGAACTGAATCCTGCCTCCAGGCTTTGATCCAGCATTTGATTCAAACAGTTTGGAGCATACTGATGACACTGTGCTCCAAATCCTTAGATGGCCACTTTCAACAGCTTCATATACATAACCTCAATGGGAGACAAGAGGGAACCCTGTAGGACCTCACAGCTCAAGAGCCAAAGACTGAACAGAAGTCCGCTTATGCCATTCCCTTGTAGCATTCCTGCAGGTATGAGGGGAACCACTGTAACACTGTACCTCTGACTCCCAAGCCACAAAGCAGCTCCTGGAAGATACCAACAATCAAGAGCACCAAATAGTCTGTACTGATGATGGTGAGAACTCCCTGCAAAGGTGAGGGCCCAGTTAGAATGGTTCCACAGTTATGGAATTAAGGGATTCTTAAATGCTCTAGGGGATTTTCCAGTCAACATGGCTGGTGCTCCCACCAAGGCCCTAGTTTCAGTATGGAATAGCAAGATGGAAAGGACCATTGACCATTGATGGAAAGGACCATCAGCATTGTAGAGACTAACTGGCCCCTTGCTTTTCTGAGGAGCTTTGCTCAATGAAACAAGCCCAATGACAACTAGAGTATAGGTGGTGTGCAAGTCCCATAGTGAATTCGACTAAATACAGGTGGGAGCACATAATTGTGGCTACTGTGTGCACACGGTGGCGAAGAAGTCCTGCTTTACCACAACTAATTGTGACTTCTGGCCTATCAGTCAGGAACATCTGAGACTTTGGAAATCAGCGGTGGAAAATTTGCAGAGCACTTTGAGATCAGCCATCATTGTCAGTCCTGATGGTCTTTTTTAGATTGCATGACATCGTACGCTGGTGCTTTATGCTCCAGGGCAAAGCTGACCTCCAGGTTGTTGCTCGATCCTTCAGGGACTTCTTCACTCCTCCCACATAATAATATTCTCTCATGGCCCATTTTCCTGCTTAACTACACAGTTTCTCTCTGTTCATGTATTTTTGGAAAATTCACTTGAGGCAAAAAGGCCTTAAGTCTTTCATAGATGGCATTGAAACAATCGAACCTGACACTGGGAAAGGCTGGGAGGGGGGATATTCAGCCACAGACAGCAGAAGCTGCAATCATAGGTCCCCTACAGGATAAAGGGCTCGTTTAATATGATTCACCCAAGGGAAAGCTCTCTTACTGCAGTAGCAGTAGTAATAAGAACACCACCACCAGGGTAAATATTTCACTGTCCCATTTTATAGCTCCAGATTGTTTTTATGTTGTTTGGAAACAATGTATGAGCAGGAAATCAGAACTGAATTTCTGATTGCTTCCCTACTCCAAGTGTAGAGCCTACCCCAAGCTTCAAAACGGCACATGCTCATGCATGTGTGCCTAAGAAGTAAAAAAAAAAAAAGCAGTTTTAGCAGGCTCTATCCCTGTGGCTGATGTCAGAGCCAGGAAAACCAAAGCTTCCAATTAAGTAAAAGGAAAGATGAAACCCACAGGCACCACAGTTCATGTGCACTTCCCCTTTTACTTTTATGCCACTGGAATAGCCTTCCAGACAAAACATTTACCCTAAGTAGAATGGTAACCAGTAATTTGGTGGAGACGGGAAATACAAAACATTTTTCTAGTCTAATGTAATCTGGCGTTGCTTGGGCAATGGTTTAGGACTTTCCTCCTACCTGTGAATGCTAAAGGTAATGTGCTACCTTAAGGCCCCATGATGAAACATGCACATATTTATCAGAATTTCAGGTGATGGCTAGGATAGACAGAGAACATTAAATTAATGAATTTCATCCCCTCTCTTTACCAATATACAATCACTCTTTTCAATCTGAGGGGGAGTAAGGATGCACTGGGACTCATCCTTAAGCTACAACCGATAGGCACAAAGAAATCCCAGAGCTATCACTATTGCTAAAAGAATAGTGATGCTCATGCTAATGCTAGCCCTAAAGTCAGATAAAGGCTATATTCTGCCCATGCCTTGTAGGCATATGAATTTACAGTGACTATTGGTAACACACAAGGCAGCCCCAAGACATACATTCACAATAATATATTGCAATGTCAATCATGGATATAAGGCATAACTCATTGCTGCTGTAGGTCAAAGGGCTTTTAAAAAAAACTAGACAAAAATATAAAAGTTTAGGCTTATCAGCCACAGCAGCCTAAAATATGTTCTGAGAAGGCAAACTATTATCTCCCAGATCCTGAGAACTAGGAACCAGTGTTAGAAACGGAGATATGAAAGCTAGGAGCTAAATGGCACCTTAAACCTAGGTTATGGGCTAGGCATGCTTCTTTTATAAAGCTGAAAATGAATGATCTGCAGCTAAAATATTATGTTCATTTTTCACATGGTCTAGTCCTTCCCCTACCCACCCCCTTAATATTCTTAAGAGGGTCTTTTCTCCAGCCTTAAGAGAGTAGCTAGAAGTGGGGAGGCAGAAAAATGTCCTCCATTCCTTCCATTCTGTAGTTTTAATCTGAAATCTTAGGCGCAGAACTGTGCCCAGAGCTCAGAAACTGCTCATGCTAATGGAAGTCCCTGCCACAAAATGTGCCTAGAACAATGGGAGTTTTGAACACTGCTAGGAACTGAGGATGGACCAGAGCACTATGCCCAAATGATGAACTTCTCTACCAACAGTGCCCCCCCCAGATGCTGTAAACAGAACGCTGATCTAAATTGACCCAACTTGGTTCATCTTCATCACAGGTGTGTCATCTTGTCTGTCTGTTATAAGGATTTTGTAGACAGGAGCAGCAGCAGCAATTTTCTCCAGAGACACCCATTTCTGGGACTTTACTGTTGTAACTCCTCACTAAAGTGCAGTGAGCGCCATTCTGGTGTAGTGGTTAGTGGGAGACTAGGAATGGGAGACCCAGGTTCAAAGTTTGGCTAAGCTGTGAAGCTCAGTGGGTGACCCTGAGCTAATCACTCTCTCTTATCTTACACTCTCAACCTTTGGTGAGCAACTTGAGCAAGTGTATTTTAGAAATCCAGTATTTTCCAACAGGATTTTAGAAATCCAAGTGTATGACATTCAAACATTTGTTCTCTCTTTCTCTTTGGCATGACATGTATTTCTACATGTTTAGAAATTCAGTTCTGGACAATACTTTCTTCTTGCTTGCTAAGGACAAAAGCCATTGGGTTCAGGTTGGTAGTTTAAAACAGACATGGCTGAAACATGCTTGCAGCCTGAAAGCCCACCATCCCAAAGCCAAAAGATGGAAACTAGGGTATAGTCTTTTTAATTGGATCTTAAGGAGGAATGTCATTTTCAGGAAATGAATGTGTCCTTCAGAAGGAAAACATTAACTCCCGGTTACATATTCACAGCACCTGGATCCTCCTTGTTTGATCTCAAAGAACCAGATCCAGACCCCTGAGGAGAAAGGGACAGAGTGCACACCGAGGGAACTGCACTTTGCCAACTGAACACACCTGAGGCACAGGTGTACTTAATTCTTCTCTGTTTGACTGCAGTGACTTTGAGCAAAAAACTGCAGTCCCGAGGCACTCAACCCCCAAACAGGGTGGGGCCTCGTGAGAATATACTATGCTTTATGTTTTAAATTGTTACTCATTTTAAACCTTCCAGGGGGTGGGGTGGGGGGAGAGATACAGCCCTATGGTTCCTTAAAGGATATATTAACATACCCCAAACATCTGCCGGAGATCAGGATCCCGAAAGCGGAAGGGAATGTTGGAGACATGCAGCCGCTTTGGAGTAGATTTGCTCTCGGTACTCTCGTTGCTTTGTGTCTGTGACGGCTGGCCATCCGTCTGTGCCCCTCCTTCCGTCTGCTGCAATTAATTAAAAATATATATAAAAAGTGGAGAAGAAATCACAAAAAGCCAGCCAAGATTCATCCGTTTATCAGTTCATGTCTCAGGTATTTACACCACCCTTCTTGACCTAGTATCTGAGCACCTTTAAAGTAAGTTTGTTAATAACAGCAAAGTTTAACAAGCAATCCTTTGTTCATGCAATGGCTGAGAGAAAAACAAAATCAGTGTACAGAAACTCTCCACAGAGCAGGTTATTGGGAGATCAGTTGCATCAGTGTAATTTGGATGTGGATTGAAACAGATACAGATAAAGCAGAGCGAATGACTCTGCCAATACATTTACTGCAGAAGTAGATACCTTTTTATTTTTTTAGACCGAACCTTTCTGGAGGCACTACTTTCAACCTGTGGCATTTTTGATATATGGATCTAATGTCGCACCCATATTAGACATGTCCTGCTTTCTTACCTTCAAAATCCTCTTGGCGTACTTCCACTAGCGTTTAGCTTTCAACATGTCAACATTTCAAGTTTACAATTATAGCAAACAGAATCAACAGTACACAGCCCTTATATAGAACTTTAACATAATCAAGGCATTTTACATATTGTTTTTTTCCAACAACCCTGTTAGGAAGGTCAGTATTATTCCCAAACTGCAGGTGGGGGCATTCAAGTTGAGAAAGCGTGGCTTGCCTAAGTGAGTGCAAGGCAGAGGTGAGATTCTAGCTGTGGTGCTCTGATTTGTAACACACTCTCTCTCTTGATCACTAAGCCATTCTAGCTTTAAATAGTTCAGGTTTATTTTACCATCATCTCACAACTAATGGCTATAGGGCATGGTGTACCTTCTATGATATGGGAGTTTTTTTGTGCATGCCACCCATGGGTCCATGATGTTTTTAACCCCATGGAGCAGCTGCTGCTGGTATTACTAAATCAGTTTGCTGCCCCACTGCTCCTGAGACTGCGTGCAACTGCTACCAGACGTGAAGAAGCTGTGAGGGCGGCTAACAGCAATACATCCTATTTCTCCTTTTCACTTGCTGTGCTTCTCTTGATACGAGTGCTGCCTTAATGGACAGTAAAAGACCTTTTAAACAGGAACTACAGATTTACATCCCAGCAAGTGGGTTTGTGAGGTGCCCTGCTTCCAACATCTGGTGGCAAATTATTCTCATCAACAATTACTTCCACTGTATCACTTCCCAATCAAATCTTTTGTTGCCGCTTGACATTTATATGGATTTCCCCAAAGGAGACTGTAACTCTTATAAGATGCCAAATTTTCGTTTCTTAAATGGACCTTACAAGGTGATGGAAGCCAAGCCACATTTATATACAGTCATAGGAAAAAGAAAGTGCACTCTCTTTGAATTTTGTGGTTTTACATATGAAGACATAATAACAATCATTTGTTCCTTAGCAGGTCTTCAAATTAGGTAAATACAACCTCATATGAACAACACATGAAATAAAGCCAAAATGGAAAAGCCATATGTGAAAAACTAAGCACACCTTATGATTCAATAGCTTGTAGAACCACCTTTATTAGCAATAACCTGAAATAATTGTTTTTTGTAGGACTTTATCAGTCTCTCACATTGTTGTGGAGGAATTTTGGCCCATTGTCCTTTACAACATTGCTTCAGTTCTTTGAGGTTTGCTGGCATCTGTTTATGCACAGCTGTCTTAAGGTTCCACACAGCATTTCAATTGGGTTGGGGTCTGGACTTTGACTGGGCCATTGCAACACCTTGATTCTGTTTGTTTTCAGCCATCCTGCAGTAGATTTGCTTGTGTGCTTGGGATCCTTGTCCTGTTGCATGACCTAATTTTGGCCAAGCTTTAGCTGTCGGGCAGATGGTCTCACATTTGACTCTAGAATACTTTGGTATACAGAGGAGTTCATGGTGGACTCAATGACTGCAAAACAAGCCCAAATCATCACCCCCTCCACCACCATGTTTTACAGTTGGTATGAGGTGCCTGTGCTAATATTGTGTGTTTGGTTTTTGCCAAACGTGGCGTTGTGCATTATGGCCAAACATCTTCACTTTGGTCTTGTCTGTCCAAAGGACATTGTTCCAGAGGTCTTCTGGTTTGCTCATAGGCAACTTTGCAAACCTGAGTCGCCCTGCCGTGTTCTTTTTAGAGAGAAGAGGTTTTCTCCTGGCAGACCTCCCAAACAAACCATACTTGTTCAGTCTTTTTCTAATTGTACTGTCATGAACGTTAACATTTAACAGGTTAACTGATGCCTGTAGACCCTGAGATGTAAATCTTGGTTTTTTAGCAATTTCTGTGCACATTGCGAGGTGTGACCTTGGGG
Organism: Zootoca vivipara; assembly: GCF_963506605.1. Taxonomy (NCBI): domain Eukaryota; kingdom Metazoa; phylum Chordata; class Lepidosauria; order Squamata; family Lacertidae; genus Zootoca; species Zootoca vivipara. The sequence goes on along the minus strand of NC_083285.1, from coordinate 45,815,319 downwards.
TGATTTGCTGGGACATCCACTCCTGAGAAGATTGGCAACTGTCTTGAATGTTTTCCACTTCTTAATTATCTTTCTCAACATAGAATGATGGACTTAAAATTGGTTGGAGGAGATGGCCTTATAACCCTTCCCAGTTTCAAGGGCAGCAGCAATTGCTTCTCTAAGATATTGGTCATCTTTCCTCCTTGGCATTGTGTTAAAACACACCTGAATGCTCCAGACCAGCAAACTTCTAAAACTTTGGCTTTTATAGAGGTAGGTACACTTGCTGAAAGGGACGCGGGCGGCGCTGTGGTCTAAGCCACAGAGCCTAGGGCTTGCCGATTAGAAGGTCGGCAGTTCGAATCCCCGTGACGGGGTGAGCTCCTGTTGCTCAGTCCCAGCTCCTGCCCACCTAGCAGTTCAAAAGCACCTCAAGTGCAAGAAGATAAATAGGTACCGCTCCGGCGGGAAGGTAAAAGGCATTTCCGTGCACTGCTCTGGTTCGCCAGAAGCGGTTTAGTCATGCTGGCCACATGACCCAGAAGCTGTCTGTGGACAAACGTTGGCTCCCTCGGCCAATAAAGCACGATGAGCGTGCAACCCCAGAGTCGTCCGCGAATGGACCTTTACCTTTACACTTGCTGTTGATCAATTAAGCAAGGGCTTTTGATTAGCAGCACCTGTCTGCTACTTAGCCCCTTAATTCCTATGGAAGCAGGAAGGGTGTACTTAGTTTTTCCACACATGATTTTTCCATTTTGGCTTTATTTCTGTTAAATAAATCATGAGACAGTGTAACATGTTATGTGTTGTTGTTCATCTTAAATTGTATTTACCTAATTTGGGGACCTGATAAGGAACAGATGATTGTTACTATGTCTTCGTATGTAAAACCACAAAATTCAAAGAGAGTGCACTTCCTTTTTCCAATGGCTGTAAGATCCTGTTAAAATTGGGTGTAGGATACAATTATTATGAGGATGTAAAGGACCACGTAGCTCTATGCCAAGTGCTATAAGCCATGAAAGCCAACATTTCACTGAACAGCAGCAAGTTAACCTGCAGTGCAGACATAAATTAGTTCTCCATCCTGCTTCTCCTTCTCTGTTACCAATACGACTACAATGAAGAACAGTGTCTTGCTCACGTTCATAAACAACATAACAATCCAGTTTCGTAGGGCAGCGTCTCAGATAACCATCAGAATACCTCACTTGAAGTGCAGCTTTTGGCTTATGTTTACTTCTAAGGTGTTTTACTTACTTTAAAATCCACTGAGAACAAAAGATCCATTGTGTGCCATGCTCTTTTGCATGTACCGTCTCTAAACTTATTGTGCATTACAGATGACACTGAGACCTAAACATGGTGAAAGGCTCTAAACATTGAAAGAGACAGAAAGCCTTATTTAATCTTTGAATACTTCCTGCAGGAGATTTTGTGTAAACCTTATTACGACATGGTTAACCTGCACCATTAGGGAACCCAGTTTTGGTGAGGTTTGAAAAAACATGTTCACTGACTGATGTGTGCTGGCAGGAGCAAAGCGAAATCAATAATAACCTAATCAGTTTTTACCGCAGTTACAGCTAAGGAAAGCACAGTGGAATACTTGCTGGCATGCAGGTGACTTAATACTTCATGCCTGATTCTTCCTGTTTACAACATAGGCTGACTCCTCTTCATCGTTAGAAGCTGAAAGGTTATTTTGTAGGCCCACTGGTTTTGATATGCTTCCAATTATTTCAATAGACAATTATGTTAATATGGGGGGTATTCAACTAAGTTTTACTCAGAACAGATCTCCTGAAATTAATGGACATGGACCTAACTTAGCCATGTTCATTAATTTCAATGAGTCTACTGTGGGTAAAATTTAGTTGAATAGCACCCAATATGTCCCAAGAAATTTGCATGCTTAGCTATGCACTTTTTTTTAAAGTAAGTTTAAAACCATAAAAAAATATCATTAAGAAGAGCTGCTGGTTCTTTGTGGATTTGGTTTCGAAGTCCCTGGCTGAACTATGAAGGCCACTGGATGGCCTCTGATTTTTCAGCAACTTACAGTCTAAGGCTGTAAAGCAGGCATCCCCAAACTTTGGCCCTCCAGATGTTTTTGACTACAATTCCCATCTTCCCCGACCACTGGCCCTGTTAGCTAGGGATCATGGGAGTTGTAGGCCAAAACATCTGGAGGGCTGCAGTTTGGAGATGCCTGCTGTAAAGGAAAGAAAGGCTAGATAATGTACATTTAAGTCAGAATTACTTGAAAGAAGGGCTGGATGGCCATCTGTCAGGGATGCTTTTGTTGTGATTCCTGCATTGCAGGGGGTTGGACAAGATGACCCTTGGATGCCTTCCAACTCTACAATTCTATAAAATGTGACAAGTACGAAAATCCAACATTTATCACCATCTATTATGGTGCCAACATCTACTTTTAAGAATCTAGTTCGAAAGGGTACATTATCAGAACCCGGCAACTTAAATTATGTTCGCCAAAATATTAAAATGATGCTTTCATGTGACTTAACCGAAGCTAGATAATAAGGACTATGGAATTCCCAAAAGAGGTGAAAGAGGTCTCTGAGCCACTCTTAAAAGCAGCACCACTAGGCTCTACTTGTCAGCTGCTACTCTTTCTCTCTCATTCTTTTCCAGATATGACCTTGGACTTGTATATAAGCTTTTCAGGACAAACAAAAGCATATTAGCAGCAAACATTCACAAGGCAACGTGCTGAGCAAAGCAAGAGCAGCTTTCAGCTTTGCTTCAATCAGGCAATGAATGCAACATAAACTCCATCTGAGCATCTGCAGTCACACAATGCAAAACAAGACACCAAACAGCTGGGATAAACTAATTTCATTCAACCAAGAATCAATTTCAACCAGCCCCAAATATCAAATACACACATGAGTTTCCTGACAAAGGTACACCTGATCACATCACAAGTATACTATTTACAGTGGCTTCCAATTCCCTCCTCACTACACTGACAAAATTATCTCCAAACAAATGCACCCTGAGGGGAGAATCAATGCAGCTGGCTTGTGATTAAATCACACTAGGCTGTTTGGCAGTTTTATTTTTGACTTTGTCAGAGTCCTCTACTCCCCAGGGTAAAACTGTCCAAGGAGGAGGACAGAATGCATGACATCACATCCATCATCTGTGCAGACAACCACTAGGAAATAGTCTCTCTAAACAGCCCTTGGATATCATTTCTTCCCCCCATAGTCCAAGGGGTCTCTCTCTTTAAAGTGCTTTTTTTTGGCACTCTGGAGCATGGCTAATGCAAATTTCCAAATTCTGAGCAGCTTACAGCAGATGGTGAAATTGGCAAGTTGACACAGCCTTCCAGATGGCCACAGACATACGGCCCATCATTCCCGCTCCTGGTTACAAAGGGGCAGACAGAGTGAGGAAACTGGGAACATGGCTGAACTGGTGGTTCTCAGTGTAACAGGGCTCCCATGGGTGGTGTGAATAGTTGGCAGGGATGTCCCTGCTCCTCCCAAACCTCTCCCAGTGGATACCTTTACTGGGCCTGGCAGCAGGACCCTTTTCACTACCTAAGCTTAAAAGGTGAAGTGCATAAAATTATGTATTGTGTGTGACAAAAGTGGATAGGGAGGTGTGTTATTGCTCTCTCTCGCTCTCTCTCGCTCTCTCTCTCTCGCTCTCTCTCTCCCTCAGAACCCAGTATCATCCAATGAAGCTGAAATGTGTAAGATTCAGGACAGACAGAAGAGAGAGAAAGAGTGCTTCTTCACACACTGCAGTGTTAAACTCCAGAATTTGCTATTACAATTTGCAGTGGTGACACCAACTAAACTGGCTTCAAAAAGGGTAATTGGACAGATTCCTGAAAGATATGGTTGTCCATGGTTACTAGCCATGTGTAACACACGGGTGGCGCTGTGGTCTAAACCACTGAGCCTCTTGGGCTTGCTGATCGGAAGGTTGGCGGTTTGATGGGGTGAGCTCCCATTGCTCTGTCCCAGCTCCTGCCAACCTAGCAGTTCAAAAGCACACCAGTGCAAGTAAATAAATAGGTACCACTGCGACAGGAAGGTAAACTGCGTTTCCGTGTGCTCTGGCACTCGTCACGGTGTTCCGTTGCACCAGAAGCGGTTTAGTCATGCTGGCCACATGACCCGGAAAGCTGTCTGTGGACCAACGCCGGCTCCCTCAGCCTGCAAGCGAGATGAGCATGAACCGTCCAGGGGTTAATGGCTATATATTACCTCAAGTACCAGACACAGTATACCTCTAAATAGCGGTGCTGGGGAACAAGAGTGGGAGAATGCTATTGCACTCCTCAGCAGCTAGTGGACTTCTCCTATCCATCCACTGTGGGAACAGAATGAGGACTACTTGGGTCTTCTTATGTTTTCTTCCTCATTCCTTGTCTTGTTAGCATGAGGAGTAAATGGAGCAATCAATGCTTAATCCCTTGGGGAAATTTTGCATCCCTAAGCCCCATAACCATCTTGTGGGTGTACACTACCATATTTCTTTTCAGTGTGGGATAAACCACAGAGCCTAGGGCTTGCTGATCAGAAGGTCGGCGGTTCGAATCCCTGCAACAGGGTGAGCTCCCATTGTTTGGTCCCAGCTCCTGCCAACCTAGCAGTTCGAAAGCACATCAAAGTGCAAGTAGATAAATAGGTACCGCTACAGTGGGGAGGTAAACGGCGTTTCCATGTGCTGCTCTGGTTCACCAGAAGTGGCTTTGTCATGCTGGCCACATGACCCAGAAGCTGTACACCGGCTCCCTCGGCCAATAACGCGAGATGAGCGTCGCAACCCCAGAGTCGGTCACGACTGGACCTAATGGTCAGAGGTCCCTTTACCTTTACCTTTAATCAGAGGCAGCAAGGACAAAGCATTCACTTCTGTGGCTGCAGCAGGTTGTGGCACTCCCTGCCTCAAGATATTTGTCTGGTTTCATGTCTTTCTGGCATCACTTTAAGACACCTATTCTGGAATGAGTTAAATTTGTCTGGTTAACTGTATTCTTTTTATCTGCTGTCCTATCTCTAATTCTTTTTAGTAATTAAACAAAAAAATTACTATCCTCATCATCATCTTGCTTTTAAATGCCCTGGCTTGGATTGTTAGCTGCCTAAAGCACATTTCAAAAGCGGAAAGGTAGGATAAAAAAAATTCCTTCAATAAACAAACAACAAACAAGGCTCTGTTCTGTCTTAATCAACGAGCTGTGATTTTGGCTGAGGAAGACGAATTACAAAAGGATTTGAGAATCCCTGACCTAATCTTCATATAACATTTATACAGAAGTAGCCAACCAGACTACAAACCAATGGAAATATAAGACGCTGAAATTTGTGCCCCAATTAATGTTGTGTTGTATATTGAAGAAAGCCAAGGTCTCAAATATGAGGAATGTGGGATGCCTCCCTTTTCCAGTTTTCCAGTGCACATTTCACTCCTCAGAGCATGACAGACTTCTGAAAGGTACATTTAACTTCAGACTTCCACAGAGATTAAAATATCACATTAGAGCTGCCAGAATACACCTTACTCTTTATGAGGTCATTAAAACCATAATAAAACACCGATTACCACAAATTAAGTTTTTTTTATAAAAATTGACTTCTGCCTCTCAGTTTTTAATTTCACTTTAAGTGATTGTTCACTAGACAGATGATGAATATAATAGACCCAGCCTTCTGATCTATTTTGAAGACAGCTTACAGAGTGGCCTGGCAGGAGAAACCACCTCAAGTGTAGCTGATTAATGTATATACTTTAGAAAACACCTAATCTTCCACTAAGAAGTTTTGGCTCCTTCAGGCTAGCTCTCTGTCAGTGGCTCATTATAAGATACAGCTCTTTCTTCTCTCAAGGTTGCATACGGCTACTCAGACTCTGCAACGAAATTAATCTCTTCAGAATATATCTGGGGGGAAACCACTCGCTATTCTGCATTCTGCTTGCAATATTTAGTACACACACACACACACACACACACACACACACACACACACACACAGAATTCAGGCTTTTTTTGGCAGATATGAGATGAGACAGCATGAGAGAACAAGAACCAGGAACCTTTTGAGGTAGAAGGGGGAACTGGATCAGACTTAAGTCTCATGTAGACTGGCACTGGCAACTATACAGGCAGGGAAAAACACTGTCCTCTTCATCATGAGGTAGTGAGGGTGGTTATCTTTCTCCCTCCAGAAACACAGAACGGAAGCAGGAAGTCGAAAGACTGAAGCTCCTTCCCAGTTCCATTTCTGACTACTTTTCAAGGCTCAGATCCGTACCTGAACTGCTGGACAAAAAAATAAAATAAAATACCTAGAGCAGGCATGTCCAACAGGTAGATCGTGATCTACCAGTAGATCACTGGTAGATCATTGGCTCCCTCCAAAGAAGCTGAACAAACTGTGGCTCCCCTAGAAAAAGCTCAACATTTTACCTCCTCCCTGAAAAAACTCAACAACTTTGACCCGAACCCCCTCAAAATGGGCCTTCCTCCTTCCTAAAAAAAAACTCAACAACTTTGACCTGAACCTCCAAAAAGGGGGTAGATCACTGCCAGTTTTTAACTTGCGACGCCACACATGCACGCTATATAGAGACGCCCAGCCCCCGGGTGCACGTCATGTTTGCCTCTCCAGGTGCCTGAGCGGCTTCCTCCGCCGCTGCCCGGAACCTCTCAATTAAGCAATGCCTAAAGGAAAGGCTGTGTTATGTGAATGAAGAGGGGAGCAGCAATGCATTAAATGCAAACAAGTGTGTTTGCATTTTTGGAGCAATCAATATCCCCTATCCCCTGTGCAAATTGTCACACATTTACTACTTTTCTCTCCTTGATACTTTATGAATAACCGCCTACAGAAAATATGGGTGCAGGAGTCAGAATGTTTGGGAGTTAATCACATCTAACTGAAGAAGAACAGATGGCGTTTGCCAACAGCTGTATCTTGCTCCAATCAAATTCCAGTGCGTTCTGTTGTTATGAGTGCTGCTTCACACATTACAAAGTTCTTAGCACAGGCACAACATAGCATAGAAACTGGAAAGAACTGAAGAAATCGGCTGAGAGAGGCAAAGCAAGTTAAGTCCACTGTAGCCTGGAGGCCCAGTTTGAAATGTCATTGCAGATCACCAATTACATTTGGCATATCAAGTCTACTCCCCTTTGGATAATACCCCTATACATCATGATTCCTCATATGATTTGGCATGACCATTATTTATTAGTCAGAACATCTAGGACTAAAATATTGTGCAGCCTGCAGCTCAGGAATGAGATGGGCGATCTGAAGATAGGGCAGAGTATACTGTACATTTCCCTCACTTAATTTTATTGTGTTACTATTCTTTGCTTTAAGAAGACAAAGCATCCCGGCAGAGCAACTGATGGATTCTGAGAACAGATGACTAAAACACAGATGACAGAACTAGATGAGATGTTTTCTGGACAACCATACAATTCATAATCCTAAGAAACCTGCAGGAATCTATTTCAAACATTGTCATCTATACCTTAGCTACTGCCAGTTCTTGCACTTATGGGAACATAACTGTCAAATTACAGGGATACACATACATCAGCTTAATTGAGAAGTTTCAGCCCTGGGCAGCTGACAGCAGAGAAATATTAAGAGGGGGGATATCTACGCAAATAGGCTGAAAGTTGAGAATAGAAAGATTTCCATTGCAAGTTACTGAATTTCTACTCTCAAGTCAATCTCTCAACAGAGACAACATCTAATCTTTACATCATGGTCTGCAGATCAGGAACATACCACTAGCTTACACCGTCTCCCGCTCTCCATGATTTGCTGTAACCATGATTTCTGAATCAGATTTTTTAAAAAAATAAATAAAAAGGCTTAGTAAAAACCAGGACTGCTTTAAAACCATGATGTTAAACAGTGGTTTCAGGTGGATTTGCAAACCAGAATTTGGGGCAATCCTGGTTTGCGGAAACCATAGTTAAAGCAGACTGACAGATTTTAGTATGCTATACTTTAAAGCAGACCACGGAAGGGAGGGGGAATTTGTGCATAAGCCAGCATTGACTAATGTGAATTAATCTAGATTTCAGAAGTCTCTGTTAATGTCATGCAGACATATGATTAAAAATGTTGAGGCTGGAGTGAAGAATTCTACTGCTGTCTTTTGCAATTACTCTGATCTCAAATTCAGCACAGTAAGTTCCCTTGAAGACATGTCTGGGAACTTCTTGACTGTGGCGTTCATCATAAGAAACTGATCTGATGTTCTGAATTACTATGGTAATGTGGGAAAGGGAAAGAAAGACACACATACACCCCAATAAAAAAACCTACTAACAAATCCTTCTGTATTTTGTGCTTTCTTTCCCCCTTCCAATTTTTGGGGGTTCTCACAAACAGGCCTGTGATGGATGGTTATATAACTAGACCAGATGGTGCAGAAAAATATCCTGGCAAGGCAGCCTGCCAAGCATACCATGGGGTGCTTCAGCTTTCCCAATATAGGAATGGTCATCAAAATATCTTATGGTATACAAACTAATTCAGAATTACAAGGAATACACATTAGAGGGGATCAGGGGCCCTTTATTTGTTTATATTAAAAATAGTAACCACATAGGTTCTGTGCTTGTTTGTCCCCAGATGCTTGTCAAAGAAGGATAATGAATGTCTCTGTCTTGGCTGCAAGATGACATTTAACTAGTAGGCCAGTGATGCAGAATTGCTGGGAACGCAAACGTATTGAAGGGTTTTTTGGATGGGAAACCAGAGCTTCGTCCAGTGATTGAATGATTAACTTAACAGGCACATATAAGAAGAGTATACTATGGTAACTATGTACCCTTGTGATGGAAATAATAAACAGTTACCAGATATTAAACACTGGGATTAAATGCAACAGCTAATTCAGAAGTACAGTAGAAGCTTTGCCAACAATGGCACTGAGGATAGAACTACACGTTCAGCAGAGACTTGAATTACCAGACCCTGCTCTCTACTGAATAGGTAACTCTGCACAGTGAAAATATAACTGTTGACAAAAAATACAGGCATTAAGATAGATACTTTAGAAACAACCGGCTGTTTTTTAAAAGTGGAGCCATAACCTGGATTACGAATAATCCAGGCAATGCCCCACAATGGACGAGTTTCTAATTGAGAATATTGAATAGGGAAACATGTTGAATAAGGAGCAAACCAGAAAGGGCAATGCGAAGTCCAGGGACAAAGCCTGAGTGCATTTTCACAGACTGTTCAGTCGGAAGGGCACCAGAAGTTGTTCGAGCAATACAGGAGAGTGGCTGTGGGGATAGGGTGGCAGGGACGACAACTGGGATTTAATGTAGTCTAACCAGGCCTTGCTTCCCTTTCCTCTTCATCGTATTTTTCCCTTCGTGAGGAGAATGGGATATGAGGCTAAACAAACAAACAGATGATAAAGAGTGCCTCTGAGGATGTGTTGAGGTCTTCCTCTCTAAGTCTTTTGTCAAGGATCCCAGGAAGAGACAAGACTTTATGGCCTCACTTTGCTATTATCTGGGTCAAGAGGGTTAAAGCGCCAAGGAGCGCCCAATAGGTAGCAAGGGACAAAGCAGACAAGCTCCACACTCCTCGTGCCACCCCAGCCAGAGGGACGATGGCGACCCCAAAGAGGAGGAGGAGCCAGTAGTGGTGGAGGCGGTTTTGCAACCTGCCTCCCTCTTCCTCCTCAGTTCCTCCTCCACCTGCTCCAGAGCTAAGCTAATCCCAGGTGCACTATGCTTTCGCTCTTGCTCTAGCAGCCCTCCTCACTCCAACTCCAAGGCACACAAGCCCCAAGGTGGACCAGCTAGCCAGCCCTCGCTTCCCTAAGTGCACCCCAATCTCTGCTGGGAAGGACGTCTACCTCATCCCCTGAAGCACTGGCTTTCCTAACGAGGCAGGAAACCAAGGTACTTAGCCAGGGCTCCCATGTGTTGGATCACCCTGATTTAGAGAAAGACTTGCTCCTGTTTAGTGGCAACTTTAGGACTGAAGAAGCTTCATGGCTTAGGTTATAAGTGGGTGATTCTAGAAACTGCTTGCTCACTCATTGGACTCTCTAATCTAGGCTGAGAAGTGTTTTTTTAAGGTCTGTGTTTTTAAGGCCTATTTGCGTGGCACAGAATCTTGAGTCAAACATTTTGAGCCAAGTGTGTGTTGCTCTGGAAGGATCTATGGGAAATTAAAAACTCGCTCCTAGGGACTTTAGATTCCAGGCACACATTTAACTACTGAAGGAACATTTTTAAAATGGAGAACTTGTGACAGATCTGATACAAGACAAAAACATTTTAGCACCGCAAAGAGTTCAGGATGTGGTTATCCAAGATTTTTTCTACCAATGGAAATAAATTGTCCCACATTCTTAAAAATAATTAAAGCTGAGTTGTCCCTGGCAGAGCAATTCCAAAGCAAAGATTGCTGAAGAGCCATTAAACCTGAAAGCCACAACCCTACATCATGTGATAAAAAACATGAAGCAAGGGAAGCTGCAGTAATATCCTTTTTGAGATCTGCTCCACTACTTGTGCCTGAAACCTAGATCTGCATATAAAAGATCCTTCCAGTGGGATTGATGGGTTCATGGCTCAAAAACCAAGCAGCAATTCAACCAGTTATGAGGCTATGGACTTGGCGATCCATCATATATCTCACCTACTCCATTGTTTTTCTGATAAATATGATTTGGCAGGCAGCTAAGGAAAAGTTATGGTGTTTCCAGAAGGATTTTCCCCAGTGCCAGGTATAGCAGTCACAGGATATACAGTGACTATGCCAATTTCCATTCTAAGGGTCCAAATATTACTAGAGAGACCAGCATGAATGTCAGGCTGAATTAATGAGATGCACAAAATCTGTTTTCCTAATGTGATACTCTTTCTTGTGATACTCTTTCTCTATTTGGGGTTGGCTTAAAACAGCCATAAGGAAAACAGTCAGCATGACAAGGCCTTAGGCTAAAGGGTAGGAAACAATACCATCATCCCAAAGGGTAAAACTGGGAAACTACCCCCTGCAATTGCTTTCCTGCACATGTGCAGTTTATACACACTACATTGCACTGATTACAACCATGAGATGTAAGAGTCAAAACAATAAAACCTAACAATTTATGAAGATATTTCAGACAAGCCTCCTTCAGAGCCTTCAAGTTCTGTAAGTTCTCCCTCCCCTACAGCAAAATTTGTAGGTGAGATCTTATCAGGCTGAAAGCACAAGGTGAGTCTCCTGGGGGAGACCATTCCACAAACAGGGAGCCACCAAAGAAAAGCCCCGTTCCCATGTAGGAGGCGCATGAAGAAAGGCCTGAGATGATGGCAACAGGGTCCGGGTAGGTTCATATAGAGAGTGGCAGTCCTTAAAGTACTGCAGTCCTGAACCGTTTAAGGTTTTATAGGTCAAAAGAATGTGCAAAGCAGGCTGTAAACTGCAGCACTATCAAAGCTGCATTGGGGTGGGGGGTGGGGAGAAACTACACCTCCTTGGGGATGCTTGTTCCATTGTGGAGCAATATTTTACCCTGCTCAGTGATGGCTCCAACAAGCATTTTTCTTGTCTTTGTGGACTACCAACAAGCTTGACTCTCACTACTTCACCAAAATACAAGTACAACTGCCATCTGTTTTTTAAAGGTTGTCATTCTGATCACCTCAGCTCACCACTTGACATGCGCAGGCTCCTATCCTCACTCTCACCAGTTCTCTAAGCAGTTGAATTAGCTGATGAGACGCAGTGCTCTTTCATGCAGTACACTGAGATTGCCTCCTAATATGGAAGAGGAACAGGAGGCTTGGCAGCAGCTGGTGACTAAGGTCAACGCTCCCATTATTCATTCCCTGCTTCATTATATTAAATTAAATAAACGTCTGGACAAAGATGAAATCAACATAAACGCATACAGGCAGCTCAGAACCGGCATACAGGAGATCCCATTTCATTCGCAGGATTCATATCTTCCACTGTCACACTGCAGACATCAAGCATTTCCATGCAAAAGATCTAAGCCTGTGTTGTACTTTCAAGCTTGGGAGCAGATAGTATGACTCTACACCAGGCATCCCCAAACTTCGGCCCTCCAGATGTTTTGGACTACAATTCCCATCTTCCCTGACCACTGGTCCTGTTAGCTAGGGATCATGGGAGTTGTAGGCCAAAACATCTGGAGGGCCGCAGTTTGGGGATGCCTTCTCTACACCTTTAGGCAGGACTTGTTATAGCTACCAATAATGCTTTGCCCTACAACCAGAGCACTAGGTTTAAATGAGTTAGTGTAGTACCTAATGAGCCAAAATGCCTTCTTTTTCAAGTCAACAGTTTATTTTATTTTAAGCAATTTTATTTTATTTTAAGCAATGTTTTAAGGTACTGATTCATGATTCCACCTGCTCACCAAAGATAAAATGCTACCTAATGCTAAGCACCCCTATACACCTCAAACTGGTATTTTCAATCATCCTTCCATCCAAGGCCACTGCACTCACGTAGGACTTACTTGGGAGCTATGTTTGTGATATTAGCCAGCCACGTTACAAGAAAACTGAAAGCATTAAAAGATTAAATCCATCCTTTGCACCCAAGATTCCCACCATAATGCTCTTTATTAGGAAGTTAAGACTTAACAAGTGGCTTAACAGATGGATAAAGCTTTTCGTTTAGATAATCCGCAGGCATATTGCCCAGTTCGAGACTACGGAATTATGTCAAAAAAGGAACAAAGTAAATGGCTTTGTAGCATTTCTCGAGTCTTGTCTACAACATCATTTCTCAATTCCATCATGGTGCTGCCCTCAAATCTTCACCACATTATGTCATTCAGAGGAACAAACTCTACCGATTCATTTTCCCCACCCCAATCTTGAAATTTCCCCCTAAAATGGTCCTATTCTTAACAAGCAAAGGCAGCCACAATCAGCAGGTCTGCTCACCAAATCCACCGGTCCATTCTTTTAAAAGATCCATTTAAAGTTAGACCAAAACACAGAGGATCTTACAGGTCTCCTTGCGTCCCTCTGAGTGAAGATTGGATCCTCCTCACCTCCTCCTTCCCTTTGTCCTACTTAATAGAAACAAGCAGTGCTGGCAGAGAGGAACTGAGCTGCATGAGATTAGGTGCAGTAAGGGTTTGGACACCCACATTTGCAGGTAAGTTAACCTAGAAACTTGGGTATCGCGATCCCATCATGTCCAAGCCACATTGGTTATACAGGCACCTTTCACACTGATGCCAATCAGACCCATCTGCATTCACTCCTGCCTCTGCAAGCTGCACAAAGGGAGAGATTGCAAGAGAACGTGATCCACATATAGAGGGGGTGCAGGATGTGAAAAGGTCCCTATATGAGGGCCCATTAGCCACATAAAAGTGGGCTGGAGCACAGGTCAATTAGTTAAGAATAAAACAAGTTGGATTAATTTCTCTGTCACCTTCTTAATTCATTCAGCCTGGATTGATTAATTTCATGTTAGCCTGGATTGATTATAATTTCAGATGAATTACAAACATCTGCCCTTCTCAGTTCTCTTTCCAATGCTGGGAGGAATTCTCTTCTTTGGTCATCACAGCTTTTGCCAGGGAAATAGGGAGAAATTAAAAATAAAGCTTGGAATGCAAAGGTACTCCCCACCCCACCCCCCACCGGCCAGACTGAATGTCTACTTTTTGCAACAAGACTCCTATCTATGCAGTCTGGAAAAAATACAAATGCGAGAGATTAGGAATTCACATTCACGTTGCACTGCTCAGCCTTGCTACGCATACCGTAAGAGATCCATTCTGTGTGGTGGCTGTGTTCGTGTTCTGTTCTCCGTGCGCCTGTGTACTCCCGTAGATTGTCAGATTGTGCTCGCTGGTCTGGCCTGCATAGTCCTGAGTGTGGGGTACTCCATACTCTGTGGGGATCCCATTCTGTGGGGGAGGTGGGAATGGGATTGTTGTGAATGGCTGGACCATCGTGTCAGGAGTGGCTGTCGGCTCCTGGTTACCCTGCAAGTGGGGGGAAAAAACACAACAGCATTTAATATACCATCCCCAAAAAAGAGCTCTTTCAACGAACAGTCTTTCAAGGGTCCAGATAAGTTCTCTTTCATTCCTCAACAAGAAGAACACATACATCCCGAAGAAGCAAGCAATCTTGTCTCCTGGAAACCATCTACACGGATTTCTTTAGCATGTTTAATGTGTACAATAAGTGATAAGATCAAGTTTTCAAGATCAAAAGACACACACACCCCAACAATCCTATTAACTGCAGAGAAGCATTCTATCAAACTGAAATACTGGGTTCTTACTCATGGCATCAGAACAAAGCTTTTTTTAAAAAAGAGGAAAATAAAACTGCAGAATATTAGAGCAGATTTGTACCCCGACATCTCATTAAACTTTAGAATGGGTATCAGTTGATACATTCTTTGTTTACTAGTGCAGACCATCCCTCCTTCACTGTAGTTCAAGGTAGATTGCTTCGAGGTTACTTAAGGAGCACCTCCACCTATTTCCTGCATAAAGTGCTCTGCCATCTGAGTCAACTCACTACTACTCATTAAGGTGCCCTTGTCAGCAAGGGCAGTTGTAATGACTGCTTACCCCTAACCCTGCAACTGTTGGGCATAGCTGTCAAGTTTTCCCTTTTCTTGTGAGGAAGCCTATTCAGCATAAGGGAATTTCCCTTAAAAAAGGGAGAACTTGACGGCTATGCTGTTGGGGTGGGGAACCAGAGAGCACCATGTGATCTTCTGTTTAGTAGAAATAAATCAAAATTTCACCATCTATATTACTTTGTTTAAAATAATTATTTTTAGTTTTAGTTTTGCAACTGCAAGCGGACAATGGAGTTTCAGAATGACACCCAAAGATAAAAACTTTTTTTATAAAAAAACAACAACATTAGTTAAGTTGACTTCATTATTTCACAACAAGAATCTTTGCAGCAGCAGTCAACTAATTTTGTTTTCATGATTGAAGTGTTTTTGCTGTTCTAACAAATCAAAACCTTAACATTTGACCGAACCTTTTAAAACTACCTGAGCCTCAGTAGAACCTTCCATCTGTCAAGCCTCATAAGGCTGGACCCCTCTTGACCTTTAGAAAGCATTTTTTAAATCCTCAGGTTAGGGTAGGTATTTGAACTGATGTGGTAGTGGTCGGTTTTAGCAGATTTTTACATGTTTTTATAAAATGTACTGGTCTTACTAGATTATTGCTTAACTGTAATGGTTCTTTGCATGTCATGTTTAATTTTTAACTTTTTATGTTTTGCATTTTGGCATATTTTATCTTTTTAATAAATTCTGGGGTTCTTCAGAAACACGCTAGGAAATAATAAGGTGCCTTAAATTGAGACTTTGGGCCCATCTAACTCAGTAATGTTTACAGCAGGGGAGATGAACCAGTGGCCTTTGGGTAGAGATGTTCTTGGGCTCCAAGTCCCATCAGTCCCACCCAGTATGGCTAGTGGTCAGAAATGATGGGCGCTGAAGTCCATAAACACCTAGAGGGCCACTCTCCCACACCTCACATCTGGGAGAGCGGCTGCTGGTCAAAACAGGAGTTTCCCCTTCCTCCCTGGAGATACCTAACTGCTACTGAACCTTTTGCATGGATCACTTGTGCTTTATTGTCAAGCTATATAACCTTTGGGCTAGACAGCAGAACACATTTTAGAAATACTGTAAAGGCTTTGAAGATAATCACAGTGCCAGTTTACTGTAATGGCACTCCTTGCCTGCTTTTCCAAGAGAGGAAGGTATGAACAGCAGCGTTGAGAACACTGCGCTTTCTCTCCCCCAATCATAAGCACCACTACTTTCAAACAATGCATTAATTATATTCATCCCAATTTGTGGTAACCCACAGAGACTGCCATGCCAGTGCACCGGGCTTCTAGTAGCACTTTCCCACAAATGCAGCTTCAGATGTATTAGATGTTTGACAGCTATTAAACAGATATGCTAAAAGCCACCCAGAGAACATCAGCGGAGTTCTAGCACTTTAGAATGATGATGAAGCTTTCTAAAGCACATGATTTCCATCACCCAACATGCACTCTTGAACAAAAAGAGTCTGCATACTGAAATCAGGAGAATGCACAAGGTATTATTCTGAACTTAATGCTAAATTGTGAGGAGACAACCCTAAAAGGCTGTGTCCCTAGTACAAGTCATTTACAGTGACTGCTGCACAGAGAACCTAAAAAGGATGTTAAGATTTAAATTCAGATTAGAGTTAGTTAAGATCCTTCTGCCTGAGTTCTGAACCACATAGAAAGGCAAAAAATCTCTTGAACAGAGATTTTTAAATTGTATCAATTTACTCAAAAATAAGACTGGGGTCAACATTTACCAAAGGAGAACAAAACTCCTTGCAGAAAATTAAGGACATATCTTGCTTTTGCCCACATTAGAGGCAGGCCTCATCTCTCCAATTCATGGAACACAGTAAAACTCCACCGGCCCTGATTGCTACATAATACTCAGTAAATAGAAAAGCCTCCATCTGCAATCCTGTACCCACTTACTTAGGAGCCAGGCCATTGAATTCAGTGGGACTTTTGAGTAGACATGTGTAGAATTGCACCATCAGCCACCTATGGAACTCAGGAAAAGCAATGGAACTAAGGAAAAGCAAACTTCATCTTAGGCATTATTATTCCTCTCACAAGCAGCAGCATGGCCCTGCAGACCTGCAGTAGCTGTCTAATACATAATAATAATAATAATAATAATAATAATAATAATAAAATTGATTTGTACCCCACCCTCCCTGGCCAGAGAGGACCAAAGAAAATGCCACACATGAAAAATACAAGCAAAAATGTCGACTCCCATGCTGGTAAAACTGGCTGAAACCAACACAGAATAGGATATAGTTTGCTGATTTGTCATGGATTCTTTAGCTGAGCTTCCTGCAGTGCAGGGTTGGACTAGATGACCAACTCTACAATTCTATATAATAATAACTCCAGAGTCGGTCACAACTGGACCTAATGGTCAGGGGTCCCTTTACATATACATATACATATACGTGTGTGTGTGTGTGTGTGTGTGTGTGTGCGCGCGCGCGCTGTCCATCTGATTGGTGGCATACCATATGATGATTATTTTTAAAATAATCATCAGTCTGAATAGTTCTCCACAATAAAAGGAAAAGGGGGTGGGGGACTAGAGCTATTCTAATGGACATGCTAGTTTTCCAGAAACAAGGAGTCCAGGTGGAACCATCCCCAAAAGACTGCATCATAAGATCCCCACCCCCTCCCCACAACATACATCAGCCCTTAGTTATACTGCACTCTGTTTAACTCAGATATTTTTTAACGTTCCTCCCTCTGGCAACCTAGAGAGATTAGGTTGTACTGTATTTGCACAACTGTTTCATGTTACTTTTCCCCAACAAAAATATCAATTTCAGGGTTGGAAAACAAAACATGTAGTTTGTACCATATGAAAGACAACAAGATTGTTTTCTATTTTGCAGGAAAAAGAGACGGGGAAACCGATGTATCCGTTCCTTCACTGCTTACCTGCAATGTGCTTCATATATTACAAAAAACATATCGGTACACCTACTATGAAAAATACAGCAGCCTGTATAAAGCATCCTCAGTGTAGATACAAATAATATGCCTGCTCGCAGATCTGAAGCAGCGCAGCTTGTTGCAACACTGAGAAACATAACCCAGAGACAGGGAAATTGTGCTTTAGCATAGCACAGAGGATCACTGTTAGTTTTCTCCAAAGGGAACCACTGTACAAAACAGTCTTGCAGAAGAACCCATGCAGAAGCAGCAGGGGGCTTGAAACGAACTAGAGAAACGTTCTCTGTGCATTATCAAATTGCCTGCGACTCTCATTTTAGGCAAAATGAAACTATGTTAAATTCAGAATACATCTAGCTAACGCCAGGTCATTCAGATACTGGCTGAATTCCAAATTTGTTCTGACACTAGCATATCTGGCCAGTGTCCCCTGGGAGTCATGTGATCATGCATGCCTGTAGCAGGGAAAAGGAGAAGGGCATTCAATGATAGCAGCGCAAAGAGGGAGAATACAGAGAGAATACACAATGATGACCAGTTGTATTTACTGAATCCCTACAGGACAAAAACACCATGTTTTCTACCTACACATAAAGTGCTGTTTCTGCATTTCTAAGCCACAAATATAATTATTTGTTTTCCAGCTGCCAGTCTCAGTGGTATCTTCTAGATCAGGCACCCCCAAACTTCGGCCCTCCAGATGTTTTGGACTACAATTCCCATCATCCCTGACCACTGGTCCTCTTAGCTAGGGATCATGGGAGTTGTAGGCCAAAACATCTGGAGGGCCGCAGTTTGGGGGTGCCTGTTCTAGCTTATATATGAATGAAACAGGCTTCCCTTCCCCAACTTCCTTTTGTTCACACTGCAGGAGTGGGAAACCTGTGGTCCTCTAGCTCAGTGTTTCTCAACCTTTTTTGGGCCACGGCACACTTGTTCTATGAAAAAAAATCCTGCGGCACACCAACTCTGTGCCGCCCTATATTTAGCAGCAGCCCTACCTTACAGGGTTGTTGTGAAGGTAAGTGGCGAAGGCATCCCCGCCCTCAAGACACTTGCAGCATGTCATGAGGGGAGAGGGGAGAGACTTCAAATGGAAAAGGTGTAAAGAGGGAAATACTCACCGCAGGAGGAGGCTGTGGAACCGAAGGAGCGACTCCTGCCTCCGCCGGGAGCCCATCATCGGTTCTCCCGGGCCACTCCCGCACATGCGCAGCAGCTCTGGCCGCTTCCTATTGCTCAAGCGACAAACGAACTGCGCGCCAGAACTTCTTCCTTACAAATCGGCCTCGGACAGGGCTCGGGTAGGAATCCCTCCGCCGAAGTGAGGAGGTTTCCTCTCCGCCCGTCCCCCAAAATAATCCCTAGCATTTCTGAGGCGAACTCATGCAAAGAAAGGGAAGCGAAGACGCTCTTTCCTCAGTTAGTTTTCATCAAAGGAAGCGGCAGCGAGGAGATTTATGTCCAGGGAAGAAAAAAAGAGGGCGCTGTGCACGCGCGTCGAGAGTTGAATCCGCCGGAGGGGGTGGGGCTTATCGTTTCTCTCCCTCTCCCAACCACCGCTCATTGGATTGAGTGACCTTAAGTCACACAAAGGAAGAGTCAGTGGCCGGCCTACTCGGGCATTCCCACAGCGGGAAACTCGCGATCAGCACCTGAGCGCAAGAGACATGGCCTTCATCCTCAAAGATGCGCGGCAAAGCGGGTCTACGGCAGCAGAAGTGCTGGAGTCCGTTCCTGACTATTCACGTTGGCTGGGAGACACGCCTCGCGTCGTGACCCGGCCGGCTTCCTTTCCAGCGGGTCAGCGACGTGACGATGCAAATCGCCCTTCTCGTCACGGCACATCAGCCAGCGTCTCGTGGCACAGTAGTGTGCCGCGGAACACCGGTTGAGAAACGCTGCTCTAGCTGATGCTGAACTGCCATTCCCACCAGCCCCAACCAGCATGGCCAATGGTTAGGGATGATGGGAAATGATGTCTAGCAATATTTGAAGTGGGAGCCACAGGTTTCTCACAACTGTTCTACAATTTGAGCTAAAAAAAAAGTAGTAACTAAATGTTGAGACATAGCTGGTGGATCGATTAGATTTATATACTTTCTCTCATACATCAAGTGCAATGGTGCCCTCAATATTCCGTTCAAAGTAATAGAATAAGGAACAAAAAAAAACCCTTTTCAATTTTACACAGAGTATACATTCCAGCACTTTCACCTTGCTTGAAATTAAGGAGAAAAAAAACCTGACCTACATTGGCTCCCAGTACTTTTCCAAGCACAATTCAAAGCCCTAAACGGCATCAGCCCAGTATACCGGGAGGAGCGTCTCGACCCCCATCGTTCAGCCTGGACACTGAAGTCTAGAACCGAGGGCCTTCTGGTGGTTCCCTCCCTGCGAGAGGTGAGGTTATAGGGAACCAGGCAGAGGGCCTTCTTGGTAGTGGCGCCCTCCCATCAGATGTCAAGGAAATAAACAACTATCTGACTTTTAGAAGACACCTGAAGGCAGCCCTGTTTAGGGAATTTTTTCATGTTTTCAGTTTTATTCTGTTTTTAGTCCTCTGTTGGGAGCCGTCCAGAGTGGCTAGGCTAGGGAAACCCAGCCAGATGGGCAGGGTATGAATAATAAAATTATTGTTACTATTAATGTGATCTTACACTAAGTAAAAAATGTAAAGGAAAATAGTTTATCTATTGTTTTGATTGTTCTAACCAGTCTGCAACTACACTTCGGTCTCATCTACACTTCCAATTATCCTGTGCCTAGAAAGTATGGGACCAAGCAGTTTTAGCGATGCCTAAAATTTTCCATTTTCCCCACCACTTTCCCGAGGAAAACCTGCTCTTTAGCACTGAATTGGAGCAAACATCAGAACCAGAAAACCAGATTGGTGTTTGCTCCGATTCAGTGGTTAGTATCAGATTTTCCCAGAGGAAAGCAGCGGAACAAGCACAAGTCTGGACAAGCCCTTACACTCTATTTCTTTCTTACATAGTATTTCTTTCTGCAGCCAATTTCTGCTAAAAACCTGGTTGTTTTTTCCCCTACACCAAAGCAGCACTGAGAATGTATGGGGGACCTCACTCCCAACAAATATAGCAATCCTGTAAATCAAGGTTTGAAGCTAGAGTCGAAGTTAATGTACAAAATGTAACATGAAGTTGTTTTTCTTCTTTTGCAGAGATTACTAGGTAAGACAGATGTGCACATCTTAAGACGGGCTATTTCTCTCTTCCAGTTCTTCAGTTCGTACTATCCTTTTCCAACAACTTATCTCTACTCTGGACAATCTTGTTTGACTTGTCTTCATTCTGCCTACATGTCAGCAAAGTGCTGGCTAACCACTGTGCTACTAAAGTGAAACTATTACAAATGGTTAGATGCTTTCCCTCATTTGAATTAGCATTTTTATTTTGTTTTGTTTTATCCAATCTTCTCAAGTGTGTGTGTGTGGGGGGGGAACCATGTGCCATATATCAACATATACTAGGATCTTGTCTTTAAAGGAAAATCCTGAACCCCTCAAATAATGGTAGAAACACTTCGCAGTACTGTATAATTCCAATAGTAAACTAACAATGAAGCAATAGTGCAAGTATTCACAAAGTTTTGATGCTGCCTATAATGATGCAAGTGGAATCTTTGCAGTTGGCAAAGTCAATGTTTAATCCAATCAGTTATTATTCTTCCCTTCCCTTTGACTTCTTAGTTAAAGAACTGTAAGTGAAGGTATCGATGAATATTTGAAATATTGCAGTTATAGTATCAGTACTACAGACTGGAAACAAGGAGAAGCTGTCCAAATAAATGCATCTGAATCATCTCTGCTTCAGCTACACCAGGTTGCCCTTACCCCTTAAAAATACTAGTGACACATAAATATACAGGTTTGTATCAGGTTTCTGCTCAGAAATCAAATTCGGTGATCACAAAATCAACGTCTCTTAAAAGGAATAAATGTGGGGGAAATGCAGAAATGTACTCTTATTTGCTCCGTGCACAGTTGATAATGTTGCAGTTTGTTCAGTTTTTCTGATTGGAATTTTGTGTTCAATCTGTCACCTGACAAACAAAAGTTGCAATCAACTCTGTCCCACCTCAAGAAATGCAAGACCTAATTCAATGGCCACGAGGCTCTAGCATTCAGTTACTGCACATGTGAAGTCTTATCACCACCTTTCACATGTCAGGATGGAAAATGGCAATTCAATAACCTTCTCTTCTCATCAGTATCTCCAGCGCTCACATATGCTTAACGGTAGGTCCTTTAAACTAATTCACTGGCCATGAGTCATACTTTAAAAATGAGTCTTACTTTAAAATGTTTGGAAAGTGCTGGGTTTTTTTGAGGGGGGGGAGTTGTGCTGCTCTGGAGTTGCTGTAATTCACCAACACTCTTTGGAACAGAAGGCAAATCAGAGCAAATACAAATAAATAAAGCTGTGGGTTTGAAACAAACTCCCTCCCCCAAAAGAGCCCCAACCCATTAACTATTCAGTCCCAATACAGGCCTTCTACCTTAACGACATTGGGCCCCAGGCATTTTGAAGTCTTGAATGGTTCCAGATACTAACCCACTGGTCTATAAATATGGAAGTGTCTTCAGCATCTAAGGTACATGAGCTAGTTTTGGAATAGCCTGGCTTGAGATGCTGCCCTGCCCTTGATGGATCTCATCCCTCTGAACCAACCTTTACATAGCTGCCAAGTCTCCCGCTGACAAATGCGGGATCAGCAGCGGCGCGGCACCGGAAGTCACTTCTATGCATATCTGGACATGCATAGAAGCAACTTCCGGTGCCGCTCTGCCCGATTTTCGGTGCCCAGGCATGGGCGGAGCGGCACCGGAAGTCGCTTCTACGCATGTCCAGGCATGCATAGAGGCAACTTCCGGTGCCATGCTACCCATCTCTGGGCACCGGAAATCGGGCAGCGCCAGGACCCAAAATGGAGCCTCCCTGCCAGGTAGGAAATCCGGGGGATTTACAGGATTTTTTCCAATCCGGGCTGCCAGTGGGAAATGGATTAAAATACGGGGGGTTACCGTGAAAAACGGGAGACTTGGCAGCTATGCCTTTAGTTTCCAGCGCGCTCAGCTTTCCCCTACCTGCATCATACACAAGGTTTGTGTACCAACTCATAATCATCACCACGAAGCACAACTAACTGTTGTAAATTTGTTTCTGTTCATTTTGCTAAAAAAAAAAAAACCTCTAGGGAATTAAAAGTCTAAACATATGGGTAAAATTCAAGAGAAAAGTTGTTTTGTGGGGTGAAACGCAGTTTTCCTCAGTGAGGCTTCTCAGCACAAAAGAGGTACCTGTTGTCATGGAAGTTTGTAATTATCATTTTTTGTTCTGTGCCATGGCTGTTTTTTTGCCCGCCAATCACCTTCATACTGATCCTGCCAGAACTAGCAGTAACAAGTATGGAGATTGAGGCACTTTACTTATTAAATTTATAGTCTGCCCTTCCTCCCAAAGGAGCCCAGGGTGGCACTTAATGTACAACTTTCACACGTCTGGCATGCTAGCATTTCTACATGCCAGTCACCAAAGCACTAATCATTGCAAATAATAGGTAGCTGGAAGTACTATTTACTGCAACCCAGCAATAATACTGACCAGATACAGTGGTACCTCTACTTATGAACGTGATCTGTTTTGTGGTGCCATTCGCACCCTGAAAAGTCCGTAAGTAGAGTGCTGCTACTGCGCGTACACGAAGTGTGATAGAGTGCTTGTGCACATGCACAAAACGCGCACGGCGAACCCGGAAGTAAACACTTCCAGGTTTGCCACGTTTATAACCTGAAAAGCTGCAACGTGAAGCAAACGTAACACGAGGTGTGACTGTACAATAAGAACTAAGAGGAATCTTTTGCCATTATCCCCAACATTTATACAGAAATATTCCATGAAAGTATGTACTTCTTGAAGTACACTGACTCTCCATACAATGGGGCTCCTTGGAACCATGACCAAACCTTGAAAAGTTTTTCTGGTATTTGCCAATGCAAAACATCTACCACTTGGTTGAAGTCACTATTACTCATTTAGCTTCAACAGTGTGCAATAAACTGTACAGAACACAGAAGCAGCAGGGTCCCTGTCCCCAAATGTTTACAGTTTTAATTAAATAGAGGAGAAGGAAGAGTTTGTTCCAGGATGAACATGTACTACAGTACTCTTCTAGGGGGTTATAACCTATCCAAATAATAGGTCAGGGTCAACCACAACTCGATTCTACAACTTAATTGGACAAACCCTTATTTCACACAAATTACTTTTAGGAATCTGGCATTTCCATAGTTCTGGTGTATTATCTTCAAGCACTGGACAAAAAACAAAGCCCCAACAGAAATCATAGCCATAAAGCAAGACTGGGAAAACAAAAGATGATGACATGAGGAATTGTGTACAGAAACAGGCAATTTGTGTAGGGTTAGTGTGATGGACCAAGACCCAGGAAGCAAGGGTTCAAATCCTCACTCTGCCATGGTGTGCACTAGATGTCCTTGGGCCAGCCATCATCTCTCAGCCTAACCTTTCTCACAGGGCTGTTGTGAAGATAAAATGGGGAGGGGATGAACATTGAGCACCTTGAGCTCCTTGAAGGAAAGATAGGGAATAAATGCAATAATCAATCAACTAATGAATCCAAAAATCAATCAATGATCACAGAGCTTCTTAGTCAACATCTAGTATGGACCAGCATCTCCAAAACATTATTAGATATACAAATGCTATGGCAGATTTAACAGAATTAATGGGAAAGATAATTCCTGATTGAGGGTCAACAGATTATTTAGAACTTTGTCACTAAGACACTACTGGAAGTCTCTTATGATTCTTTTAACCTAGGCCCTGTGTTATCTTTTGGTGTAAGGAACAAAGAGCCCCTTAGTACTCGGTGCATCTGTTAAATTTCATATATATCAAATAATCATTTATATCTCTTCATGTTGCTAGAACCAGCATAGACTGTCCTCCTGTCCTTCCTACTTTTATAGAGAGCAACTCCAAGTGAAAATCAAAGATTGGGCAGAAACCTTAAGAATCAGCAGCCAGTTAAAACAGGAGGTGGGGAAAGGAAGGAATGGGAAAGAGGGGGGGAAGATAAGCATATGGAATTAATTGGTGCTGGATGTCTTGGAAAGGGCTGCTGAGCTTGAAAAAAAAGATGTGGGCCTGGGCTCTACAGACAGACATTACTCGGTTTCCCTTCTGGGGAAAGGTATGCAAGCGCAACGTAGCACATTTTATGTAAAGCCTCACTCCTCTTGGAGTCTTCAGTTTGTGCTCTAAAGCTTTCATTCCCATGTCACTGTTGCTGGAGGCTGCATATGCAGAGGCATATGCATCAGTCCCAGCACAACAAAAATGCAGCACAAAGCAGAAGGCATAATAGGAGCTAAACTACCCCAAGGCAATCACTCTCCTTCCCTGGAAACAATACCGCATATCTTTGTCATAGAGGGGCAATGGAAGGGATGACAGGTGGAGACTGTAACTGCTCTCCAATAACAACACACACACACACACACACACACACACACACACACACACACACACACACCATGGAAGAGGCATGCAATTTGGAAATACAGGCAACTCCTCATTTGCACAAGGGTTGCATTCCAGCTCATTGTGCGCATTGGCAAAGCGCACATAAGCCCACCCAGGGTCAAAAACTGTGGACATCAGCAGTTGCATGCCAATCAAACGCATGAAAAATTATCACCGCCTGTACTTCTTGATCCAGCATTGTCAATTGAAGCCCAAGTGGCCTTGGTAGGTCAATGCATCTTTTACCAGATTTAGTTGGTCAACCCACTCTTGGACAGGGATAGTCTTGCTACAGTGAAGCAAACTCTATTAACCACCTGGATTACACTGGATTAGTGTCATACTTTATATATGGTGAAATGAATGACTCAGAAGCTTTAACACTTTGTCAGTGAGTGCTGTTCATATTACATCTATTTTGAAATTATTAAATTGGGTGCTTATTTGCTTCCAAACACAAATTTACTTTAAAACACTAAAAGCCTTGGAACCCTTATACATAAAGGAAAACTTCTTCCCATGCCAGCCTGCTCTGATGTTGAGATCTTTTGTAGATGCCCTTGTCTATGTAGATGCCCTTGTCTATGGAGCTCTGTTATGTAGTCAGACGGGACAGCACCTTTTTGGTGATAGTATCCTGACTCCGGAATAAGACATTTCCATTTGTCCAGGCATTCTGGTGGTGCCTTATTTGGAACTGCCTTCTCTGCTCCCTGGTATTAAGCTGTTAACCAGCCTTTTATCTTCCTGTTTATTGTGGGGTTTTATACTGTTGCATGCATATACTATGTGAATAGTTGCAGTAGTAAGATTTCTATACTACTGATAAACTAAGTCCTCTGCGCAGTTTACATACTTACTTTTAGAATAAAACGCACAATTCAACTGTTTATTTATTTTATTTAAAACAAAAACAAAAATCCAAATCCTGTACATACCAAAAAGAGTTTTAATGTAAGCACAAATGCAAACAGCATAAAAACCAAAAGGGGTAAAATAAAATTAAGTGCCAGAATGTAAAAAGCGCGCGCGCACACACACACACACACACACATATATATATATCAATCTCCCTAGAATCATCTGATGAAGGGTTGTTAAGAACTATTTTAAGTGAACAAACAAAAATTAGCTTCCAAATCTGTCTCACATTCTACCTGTTTTCTTGTTACAGGTAGTAGCTGTGTTGGTCCGACACAGTTGAAACAAATTTTTTAAAATCCTTCCAGTAGCACCTTAGAGACCAACTAAGTTTGTCATTGGTATGAGCTTTCGTGTGCATGCACACTTAATATCCTTTGTCTTCCACCACCAGCTGGGAAAGCAGCTTTTTGGAAACCCCCTTTTTCATCTTTTGAGGGAATGAGTACAGTAAACCTGCAACTTACGTGGGGACTACGCTCTGGGGAATGTGCCAAAGCCAAAATCACGTATAGTCAAAACACACTGGGTTCAATGGCAGGTGGGCTTGCCAAGGTCATTTTCCTCAGAACCCCTCCCCCTTTTATTTTATTTTTTTGCCACATATACAAAACTGAATGCACACAAGCTAAATGTGCGTAAATTGTGGGCTTACTGTAAAACAGTACAGGTGTTATTCAACTACTTAGTCATGCCCAATAACTTAGCGGATTTTTATTACACTATACATTCCTTTCAGTTTTCTAATGTTGTACCCCTTAAAAGTATGGCTAGTTCAAGGTTACACACAGTTTTGCAAATACATTGCCAGAGAAACGCAAAATCAGCATCAAATGTCTATTTGGGGAAAATATACTGGCCTGTACTTATACCACATAGTTAATGGCAGCTGAAAGGCCTTGAAAACTTCCAGAGAAGATAATCCCAACAGAAATTATCGGAGGCCTTTCCCTCAGTCCTTTAGTTCAATTGCATTAGTAACAATTCATTCTGTTAAACTTGTACAAACTCTCAACATGGATGCATATTTAAAGTGGTTTAATGCTTACTTGTAAGGGTCACTGAGCTTATCTGGCAATTCTGTCACAGTTTCCAGCTCTGCTGCAATGATAATGTAACTTCGCCTGAGAACGACTTCTATAGGAAGCCCCACAGCTATCCTCAATAGCCTCTTTTCAAAAGCAGCAAAAGATACAAATGACTTCTTCCAGATAAACAGCACCACACTCCTC
The DNA here is from genome assembly GCF_963506605.1 of Zootoca vivipara. Taxonomy (NCBI): domain Eukaryota; kingdom Metazoa; phylum Chordata; class Lepidosauria; order Squamata; family Lacertidae; genus Zootoca; species Zootoca vivipara. The sequence goes on along the minus strand of NC_083285.1, from coordinate 45,788,053 downwards.
GGAATACAGATACTCTGGAAACCGAGGCTGATGCATCCAAAACCTACATCACTGTGAAAGATCACGTACAATCATTTGCCCACCAAGAACACAATCTAGGCATAGCCTCAGCCTCAAAAGACTTAGCTGAACTGACACCCACCCCACCCCGTTTCCTGAATCCAAAAGACCATATGTGATAGCTGCTTCAACAAACCAGCCTGCACTTTAGAAACCACCATAAATTCAAACAATTTATGTTTGCAATCTGATGCACTCCTTAGTCCATCTGCATGATAACTCACAGCATCCCAGTAAATTATCATGGCTAAACCGGGATTAGAACATTCTAATCCTGTTTTAACATTATGATAAATCTCTTTACGCAGCAGCTGATCTAGCTGCAGTCTACTTCTCCGGGTGTCTCCTATGACAGTGCTTGATTCTGAGAGATTTGACTGACCACGATGATTTTATAGTGTTGCACCCGAGCCCTTCCTGCTGTGAACACAGTGGGGATTCCAATACAGTGGTACCTTGGTTGTCAAACTTAATCCATTCTGGGAGTCCGTTCCTCCTGGAACCATTCAAAAACCAAAGCGGGGCTTCCGATTGGCTGCAGGAGCTTCTTACACTCAATCGGAAGCCGGGGAAGCCGTGTTGGACGTCCGGCTTCCAAAGAAACATTTGCAAATTCGGGAGCCGATTTGTTTGGAAGCCAAGCCGTTCAACAACCAAGGTACCACTGTACACAGTTAGTCTTAAACTTGGCTATAACAGGCAAAGGCTTGGGATATATGCCACTACGCACTTTAGCCAGACCCAAGAGACCCAACTAAATACAAAGTAAGGCATAATTAGCTGCATGATAAAGTCTGAAATCCTAGAAGAGATTTCAGCTGAGAATGAGGTTTGCATTTTTTTTGTCTGAGTAGGCAAGGGACTAGCTCAGGGGTCCCCAAACTAAGGTCCGGGGGCCAGATGCGTCCTAATCGCCTTCTAAATCTGGCCCGCGGACGGTCCGGGAATCATCATGTTTTTACATGAGTAGAATGTGTCCTTGTATTTAAAATGCATCTCTGGGTTATTTGTGGGGCATAGGAATTCGTTCATTTTTTTTTTCAAAATATAGTCCGGCCCCCCACAAGGTCTGAGGGACAGTGGACCAGCCCCCTGCTGAAAAAGTTTGCTGACCCCTGGACTAGCTTTAGCCAACCTCTGTTGATCTTGCTACTCCACTAACTGCTGCCAAGACAGCAGGAGCTAGAGCAGGCATCCCCAAACTTCGACCCTCCAGATGTTTTGGCCTACAACTCCAATGATCCCTAGCTAACAGGACCAGTGGTCAGGGATGATTGGAATTGTAGTCCAAAACATCTGGAGGGCCGAAGTTTGGGGATGCCTGAGCTAGAGCTAGCTCAGTGAGTCAACATACCGCAGGATAAAGGTTTGGAAACAAGATCTTTCAGCCAGCAGAGGTACTAAGATGGGGGTCTTAACAGAAAAGTTGAGTCTTGGGGGTGAAAGGAAATATATTAAGGTACTACTTGGGTGGTAACAAAAAGAAGAGCAGCAAAATATGTTTCCTCCAGTGATAATAAAGGACCAACATGCAGACCAATCTATCCCCTTCGGCACCAGAATTACCATCATGCTGTACAGCCTTCATGGCATTTAATATTTAAACAGGCCAATAAATATTTCAGGACACAGCCATCCCAATAAGAACTCTATTAGGATAAAAGCATACACTAATACTGGAAGGCCACGACCGCATCTTGTCCAATGCCCCCTCCTTTCTGAAGCCTCCACTGGGTACCTGAGAAATCCAAGAGTTTGTGATTGTTGCAGCTCCCCAAACGTTAGGTTCATTTTTAATAAAATGAAATCTTGAATGCAGCCTTCTGTGCCAGATTACCAACCACTTAACCCAGAGGCAAGTCCGTTGACCAGCCCCAACAATTTCTCTTCCTACACTGTGTTATTTGTTGTTTACCTGACAGTAACTCTCTCGCTCTGCAAGATAACATTTGTGAAAAGCTTTCTGACAAAAGATGCTACATGCTTCCTATTAGTAAGAGCCTATTTTCTTTATGTCTTTTGCATAACTGGTTTTATTTTATAGCACTGGCATACTACTCCTTTCATTCTAGAATTTCAAGGGAGTGAGCTAGTTTAGTAAATCAAGTTAGCTACTGAAACACTCTCTGCTTCCTTCACTTCAAAATGGGTGATTTTAGAAAAACAGATTTCTGACTAGGGTGAGGCAGAAGACAACTTATTTATTTAATGTATGTATATCACATTCTTTCAGATCAGTGTTTAAGCATCACAGTAACCCTCTAATGTAGTTATTACGGAGGGTGGAATTAGACACTACATGGGGCTGCCAGCAAAAATGTCCTGTTTTAGTATCAAGGTTAAAGGTAATGAGACTACCTGAGCATTCATTACAAGCCAGTTGCTAGAAGAAGTCTGTCCATTTGTTATTCTGCATGTCCTTTTCCAAACTCAGAAGAGAAACACCACATTTTCCTTTCCTTTTCTAAAAACTGCAAGATCAATTAAATGAATTATATGCCCTAGCAGTAACTGTACTCCAGGCATACTAAAACCCAAACTGGTAAGGGTTTCTGTATTGGTAGACCTCATGGTTGGAAGTGATTAGAAGTAAAAGGCTCCAATTCAAATTAGACTTCATGCGCCCTGGATTTGAGATTGGGAGAAATGTTGAACAGGCCTTGAGAGTTTACAGCTCCTTCCTCAAACACCAAATAAACTGAGAGACCCTGAACTCAAACAAACACAAGGTCCTTAAGCGAACACAGCAACCCCCCCCCTCAATGGAGAGATGGGAGGGGACAGAAGGGTTGGTGTCCAAACATTCCTTTTCCATTTCCAATATAAAATTACAGGGAGGTTTTAAAACTTTGTTTAATACATTAATGTGCTGTCCTTTCACATCACAGAACAGTTCATATAAAAACAAATGAAAACAATATAAAACCAGCAACAGCTACAGAGAGAGAGAACAAAACAAGAGCCTACCCAACCTAATGCCTTCTACTGTAGTTCATTTCATAGCCAAAGACTCTAATCCTTGAGGCCAATGTTTTTTCATTCAAGCAAGAAATGTAGCACAGAAATCATGGAGGCTCCTACTGAAAGAAGCAGGTACATGGGTCCCAATCTATGAAGAACTTGGATGCTAATTAAAACCCAGTGTGGCAATGCTAATGATTATGTCTCCAAAGCACAGCATTCTGCAGCAGCTGAAACATAAGATACATCTTTAAGGGAAGTCCCATGCATTTCACTAATATTATCTGAAGAGGCCCCTATGCCATTGTGACTGGATATTGGGGGCTTTTCTGTGAGCAATGACGCATTACCCTCTCAGCCTATGCACTGATTGTTCACGAAAAACTGGAGCACAAGAGGGAGATCCAAGTGGCCAAAGTTATCAGAACAAAGCGCATTATTTGGGGTAATATACAGGAACAGAAAGGAACAGACTTTGTGCAAGGCAGGGATAAAGGGGGTTGCTATGGATGCTGCAGGCAGGTCTCGAGAAGGCTGAACAGGAACTGAAGATGTCTGAAGAAGCTGGGAAGTCAGATAAAGCTATAGATCTGATATGATGCAGCAGCCAGAATTCGGAGTATCAGTGAATAGGAAAACTGAGTATTTACTGGGTTTTATATACGTGTATATATATATTTCTGCAATACACATATTGCAATGATGAATTACCTGTAATCACAATCTCATACTAGACAGGTAGCTGGAAAAATTAACAAATTAGGTGTATATGAAGATCTCCTTACAGATGAATATGCTGAAGCAATTTGATCACACCTTCAAACAAATTATTCATATGTGCAATATGTCACACATACACATCTAAAAAATGATCTAATATGCCATTTCTCTCTCTCCTTAGTGCAAGAATAAATAACACAATTCAGAGGAAACACGTTTTTCTTTACCTGGCTTATGAATGTCAAGCACTCTACTGTTTCTCTGAAGCAGCTTCCAGAATGATAACGAACTTGGAAGTTACTCATTCAACAATACATTATATGTGTATCACCAATTCCTTTCTAAAGTTCTTGCCTGGCACAATCGTCGTATGGAAAGATGTGTGACACCTTAAAGTAACCCTGTACAGCAAAGAATTTCTCATTCTGTTCAAATAAATACAATTCATATCCAGATATTGGATGGCATTTCACAGCTTAATCACTAGCTTTTCCTTTCTGATTCACTGCCTAGGTAAAGGTTATTGGCCGAGGGAGCCAGCATACAGCTTCCGGGTCATGTGGCCAGCATGACTAAGCCGCTTCTGGTGAACAAGAACAGCACACGGAAACGGCATTTACCTTCCCGCTGGAGCGGTACCTATTTATCTACTTGCACTTTGACGTGCTTTCGAACTGCTAGGTTGGCAGGAGCTGGGACTGAGCAACGGGAGCTCACCCCGTCACGGGGATTTGAACCGCCAACCTTCTGATCGCCAAGCCCTTGGCTCTGTGGTTTAACCCACAGCGCCACCCGCATCCCCAGGATCACTGCCTACAGTTCTATTAAATAACAAAAGCATACCTAATTTTTCAGACAACCATCTCACTCAGGTTATTCCTCAGGGTCCTCCCAACTCAAGCCTCTTGTTGAATTCTTTTTTGCCAGATGTGCATATAATTTCTATTGGAGCAAAGTAATTCTAGTCCTCGCATCAGAGCTGCACGATTTCTGCACTGGGCTTTAGTTTACAAAAGGACTAATAGGCTTCCTTATCTATGGGGAAGAAAACAAAAATAAATTGCTGTTGCACTGTCTTCACCTATCATCTAGCTATAGCTCTTATCTCTTTAGCACATCAGTACCTAACACTCTGAGAATTCTAAGACTCTCAAGAAAGATTCATTCTCTCACACACAAAATCAGAAACATTTCATTCCAGCACAAGCAGTGAGGAAAACTCAGTATGATTTTCAAAAACAGTACCATTGTCTGCATTCTGGGGCCATTTTCCTTCCCATCATCTGCATCACATCAACCTCAACAACTGCTCTATGCTTTTTGACTGCCTGTTGCCAATAAAAAGAAAAAGAACAGCACTGTGTGCTGAGAAACACACTCCCCTGGCTTTTCTGGTCCTCTACTCTTGAGGGTTTGGAAGATGGTCTTCTATATGTAGCCTTCTTCCCAGTTTGTACCTTAAACCCCCAAATCAGAGAGTTAAATCTTCACCCCTAACTTCCCATTCTCCCAGGGTTTCTTCAGACATTAACTCCTACAGGGTAAGCACTTCTGCTTAAGAACTTGCATGCAAGCTACATGCCAACTGTTCCACGCAATAATCACACATGCATTTATTTTGCTACATTTCCAATTCTGGAAAGCCACAGCCAATAGTGGAATCACATATGGTATTCTTTATGTAGTTTGCACGCAATTTCTCACATGTCACTGCTGACCACATAGAACAGCTGTGATGTTTGAAGCAGTCCTAAACAGTGTCGATGTGGAAACAGATTTGATATGCTATGATTTGATATACTGTATGTTGGGTTTTTTTTACCTTCTGCTTCTTATTGTACTAAATCTTAAAAGAGGTAAAGATAAACATGTACAGTACACACACACACACACACACACACACACACACACACATGAAAAACACACACTTTATGCACATTAGTCATTTAAATTGGACTAAATAGCCACATCTGTGCCATTGATACTCATTAGGAAATTGTCATGGACCTACTGAAATGCAGGGAACAGTTTAGAAGGATTGCAAGCCTAATACAACATATATTTTTATATATGGCAAGCAAGCTGTTTTCCATGTGTGCATACAAGTATTCATGCAGGCACATGAAAATTCCCTCTGTGCACAGTGTTAGAAATTAGCAGAGTTTAAAAACTTTTCTCTTAGTCCATAGTTAATACAATTTCCATTTCCACTGTGTTTGTTTCTCCTTATTGCATACTGGGACAAGTGAATTGTTGTAAGAGCAAGCTAAAATCAAGCAATGTAGTTGAGATCATAGAATCATAGCATTGGAAGGGACCCTGAAGGTCATCTGGTCCAACCCCCTGGAGAACAGAAATTCCATTGTGGCGACCGTAACCTGGATTTAAGGTGTCGTTTAGCACCTAGCTTATAAATCTGGGTTTCTAACACTGTGGACTGTGGAGACCTGGCTTTCTGATGAGCATTCAGGGGAGCAACCACAGTTGTGTAGACCAGAAGAATGCTCTTTGAGGACTTGGACTATGGATGGTACAACAAAGAGGGAATAATTGGGTCTCCATGTACTGCTACGCTACTGAGCTATGCATATCACATTCATGTTGTTGTCCCTGCTCACATAGATCCAATATTTATATAAATACTTTAGCAGTGCAAGATAACTCAACAGGGGCGGGATTACTGCACTACTAATGCTATGTTGTTGATATTATTTGTTGTTAGCCGCCCTGAGCCCGGTCTTGACTGGGAAGGGCGGGGTATAAATAAAAATTATTATTATTATTATTATTATTATTATTATTATTATGTGTGATTATGGCTTCAGTAAATTTTCGAGGACAACATATATAGGCGCAATAGCACTCTCACACAATGCTAATATTAAAATCACCTCTCTCTTTTCTGGTAGAGTCTTTGTACTGATTCTGCCATTCTTCCCCTACATCTCTTTCAAGTTCCCATTAACTGCGCCAATGTTTTTCCTCTCCTCTTCACATCAGAATTACCTTGCTTCTAACTGGTTATGCGGTCATTCCCTTTACTCCCTTCTCCCACTCTCACCTTTGAATCTACATAGGTGCATCGCTGCTGCATACAAAATGAGACCTGAATCCATATTCCAGTTCCTTTTCCTTAGATTATGTGCTACCTCTATATTAAGAAGCTGCCACCCAGACTCTGAGGAAAGGGCACCTTACAGCTGACAGATTTTTTTAACCCAATTTATTCTTATTTACCTGTGTTATGTCCAGTTTTGATGCAAGTTAGGAGAATGGAAAGTGCTAAGAATTGTACTGTTTGATGTAGAAGGTGTGGTGATTAGAAACCAAAGCAAAACTGGCTAAAACAATGGTTCAGTCTACAAGCAAAACAATAACAGGGGCTGTATAATAATTACATAAACCTTAGTTGATTACCGTAGTTTTGTGAGTTTAAGTCAATTAATTAATTCTGCACGTGAGAAAAACAACAGGTCTAAAAAAAAGGGCATTTGTTTTTAGACGATGTGTCACAGCAGACATCATAATAGATGAGGGATTTGCCTCTTTTAAAATGGTTATTACCTGCAGTTTTCATAAGCAATGCTATTAAAAATATTTTAAAATGCTTTAAAATCTGCTTACCCATCAAGAGAACCTTTAGAGTTGATTAAAACATTTTAACTGAATTGTAAATAACTAAATAGACTCACTAAACCCTCTAAGTGCCCCAAAATTCCAACAAAAATAAAGTCAACCAAAGGTTGTTGCTGCAGACCAATGTGAATTAGCTTAAAATCCATATGTGAAGACTATGGTCTCTAAAGCAGAATCTTGTTAGTCATCATAGAATTAAAAAAAAACACTCTCACTATCAATCCGCAATAGATTACTGATCTTGACTTAACATGCTTCCTAATGTGATTTGTCAGAAACACTGGAAAGGACTTGGCATTCCATAAAATAAACAAAGACTTTAAAATAAAAAAAGTGCACTGAACACACATGCATGTGCACAAACTTACTCCCAAGCATGCCTCACATCCCGCCCTGCACAGCATCAGGTTGTGGCAGATATTGAAGGAAACAACCAAAGAATTGTAGAGTTGGAAGGAAATACAAGAGTCATCTATTCCAACCCTCTGCAGTGCAGAAATATTTTGCCCAGTGTGGGGCTCAAACCCACAACCCTGAGGTTAAGAGTCTCATGCTCCATCACCTGAGCTACAGAAACCAATTGTTGTGAAGCACTTAATAAGTTTCTGGGTACGGTTTCCCCAACGCTGTGCTAGCTGAGGCCGATGGGATTTGTAGTCCATAACATTTTGCAGGCACCAGTCTGGGGAAGGTTGGTGTCACCTTTTTATTGCAGACTAAACCAGAGCCTTCCTATACACTCTCTAGCTTTTAAATAACTAATGCTGTATTCTGTGGCTACCGTATAATGGATTCTTTTGCAAGTTAAGAGGAATTATTATTTCAGGTTGGAGTAGAGCAAGTCAGTGTTCTCTAGTCTAGCTGATACAGCAAAGCCTAACCAAGCCAAGGAAGAGAATAAGTAAGCCAGAACTAATAACTCAGCTGACAGAGTCCATTCTCTCTGCAGACATGACACCAGCAAGATCAACCGGGGTAGGGTCATTATGCACTTTAAAGAGAACCCAGAGAAAGGAAAAACAATTAAACAATTGCTCGTGGCAGGGTTAGAAAACCCCGAATTCCCACACCAGGGAATGTTTGACCCTGCAATAACAACTCATAACGTGCAACTAGCTCATACAGACTGGGAAGTAATTCTGCACTCCTACTGCAGCTCCTGTCATCTTGCGTGAGCATCATGACTTGGGTGTATATGGCTTGGCTAGAAAACCACAGCATCCCTCAGGGTAGCAGTGGGAATCTTTTACCAAAGTAAAAGATGTGGGAGGTGCAGGGGGGTCAGCAAACTTTTTCAGCAGGGGGGGGCGTGGTCCACTGTTCCTCATACCTTGTGGGGGGCCGGACAATATTTGGGGGGGGGGGGAAATGAACAAATTCCTATGGCCCACAAATAACCCAGAGATGCATTTTAAATAAAAAGCACACATTCTACTCATGTAAAAACACCAGGCAGGCACCACAAATAACCTGAGATGCATTTTAAATACAGGGGACACATTCTACTCATGTAAAAACACGCTGATTCCCCAGACTGTTCGCGGGCCGGATTTAGAAGGTGATTGGGCTGGATCCAGCCCCCAGGCCTTAGTTTGCCTACCCATGCTATAGTGGCTTTGCTGAAGAAATTTGGATGGATGTGTTTTGGGGGGGAAAGGGGCTGTGTTTGACAAACAGAAAAGGGGGTGCTTTTCCAAGCACAGGTTTACATTCTATGATTTTACTCCCATTCGGTCAGAATACTTGGTATTAACAAAGAGTTCAGCATCTTGAAGAACTCTGCATCCATTTTAAATAGCAGCTTCTGGGAATGTCAATGCAAATATTATGCTTGAAAGGGTGCATTCAATGTATGGTAACACCTCAGAAACTGCGGGGGCAGAGTTATAATTCCACACTTCTTAATTTACAGAATCAACAAAAGTCAACTTGACTTAAGACAATTTGGGTGACCTTGGCACATACTTTTTCTTTTTTTAAGATCAAAATATATTGACGCAATCAGGCAAATAGAAAGAAATGGCAAAAAAAGCATAGAAGCTGGAGAGGAAGACGGAAGCAGAGGACAGCAGATCAACTCCCTATTGGTCAGAAATGCCCACAAATACATATCATGTCCTCCAATTACTTTTCTCACAAGCAGGCCAGGCTTTCCAATTAGAAGATGCACAGTATTAATTCACTGTAATCTCAGCCGTCATGAAGAACTCGTGCTTTTATCTGTATAGCCAGAAGATGCGCTTCCACAGGGAGCCATCATGTGCCTTTATCTGTAAATGACTCTGGCCAACTCTCCACAGTCCATTAAGCTAATAAATCATGTTGGGACCTCTTCTTCGAAGGATATCGAACCAATACTTTGCATGTTTGCAACAGTATTAATCCAATGACTGCAACAGACTTTCCAGCGAAACAGCCAGAAATAGAACCCTGATCTACCAAGCCCCAGTCCTGAGCTCTATCTTTCTAAACTACCTTATTTCCACAACTAGAAATCTATTAAATTGCTACGGCTTATTCTTGGGACACAGGTTTGAGCAAATGGCACTGGTGTATCAGATTCCCCTTTATACCGTACAACTTCCCAGCTTAGGCTCATTAAAAGCAGCTCCCGATTTCCTGAGTCTATGGAGCAATAAAGGGCATAAAACAATCTGTCCAGATCCAGACCAGTTTAAAATCCCCAGTAAGGAGGGATTTCAAAGATTCCCTCTAGGATCTGGCATGCCTAGGCCACCTGTAAGTAGTTTTCTTCAAGCTGCAATTAACAGGTTTTAATATATCCCTACATTTCAGGCAAGGGTGCTATTGTTCATTTCCTCTTAGAAAAGTGGCCTGCAGGTATGGGTTTTTCCCAGCAGCACCAGCATGCCTTTCTTACACTTCTCCCAAATCAGCTGGATTGTTTGAATTTAAGTTATTAAGTCAATCGCCTGCACTTAACCACAATATCTAAACATTTCTAAAAGATGAAGTCAAAGTACGTAGTATGATCATTAGGAAGATCTAGTGTGACAGGAAGAAAAAAAGGGGGGGCAATGTTGTCTACACAAGGGAGCCCTGTAGCACATGGAATAGATATAAACCCAGATGGTTCAAAACAATGCATGCCACATGCTATAGCACCAATTAACTTTTAGCAAAACCCTATGCCATGCCAGGGACCATTGGTAAAGTCGACTGAAGGTCAAACTCAGACAATGAGATGATTTGACAGTGACAATCTTTACTGAGAAGGAAGTAGATTAGTATGAATTCTGCCATCAAAACAAGGGAGGAAAATGAAACTGCATCAGGAAAGGCCTTATTTCAAGTGTACATGATAACCCATAAAGGGTGAATTATAACACAGGAAAGTGCTTGAGAGTGTTAGCAGATGAAAGAATAAGAAGAACATGTAATACATTACTTGTAGTGTGGGCCGGCAGAGAATGAGAATAATCCTGCAACATATTGCAAGGGGAGGAGCAGCAGCTGTCTTGAATGTGCGCATTTTAAGTACAGTATAAACAAAGGATATAATTTCATATAGGAGAATGCTTATGGTTAGTACAAGGTAACCATCACCCTTGCAACTGTCCCCATTCTACATATAGCACCCACCCTTATCCCATTGTAAGGCTAACAAAGATGCATTCACTGGCCTGGCTACGACTGTAGGGTGAGCAGGGGAAGATCAGGGCAAGGGAGAAGATGGAGGGATGGTAAGCACACACAGCCTCTAATGAATCAGAGCACTGCCAAGCAGAACGCTGCTCAGATTTAAATCTAATCTCCATTTAAGGAACTCCTGCATTCGTGCTTTTATAAAAAGCAGGCTGGGATTGCAGTGTCTGGCTACAGTTGTTTTGTCATAGACTGGCGTGGGGCCTGGCAAGGAATGGGTTATAATGGAGGGGGAAGCAAGGGAGGGGGGGAGAGAATGGTTGGAAAATATGAAGCAGCTGCTGGTTCGTTTTTCAAAAAAAAAACACCCCCAAAAAACGAGCAAGTCTGAAATCCATAAAACCAACACCTCTCCGAGTTCTGGGCACAGTGGAGCTAGTTGAGCACATGCCAACATAAACGGTGCTAGCTGGGCCCCCCCCCCTACCCCAAGAATGGGGGTGGAGAGCTGGGGGGCGGGTGCTGCTGACAGAAGGGAGTCAAATCATTTCAGAGGGCTTACAAAATGGAGACAAATAATCCTTCAAGGAGATCCTGAACTTCCAGAAAAGAGAAATGCCAGCTGCCCTACCCTCTCGAATGCTACTACCTCTCTTCCCCACCAGGAAGGGCAAAAGTGCCACTCCCCAGCTTGCGGCTCATTCATACCGTGTTTCCCCCTTTTTAAGACACCGTCTTATAACTTTTTTTCCTCAAAAAAACACAGGGTGGCTTACTTTCGGTGGGATGTCTTATTTTTTTATTACTGGTACGGTTTTTACGGCTCAGGGCACTGGCTCAGGGCGCTGCTGGGCTCTCTTGAGTGCTCGGCGCTGCAGCAGCCACCGGTTCTGAGTGGCGGGGCTGCAGGCATAGCTGCCAAGTTATCCCTTTTTTAAAGGGATTTTCCCTTATGCTGAATAGGCTTCCTCGCGTGAAAAGGGAAAACTTGGCAGCTATGGCTGCAGGAGTCCTTGGCCGGGCCAGGTGGAGGCCGCTGGCTCAGGCGCTCCGCCTGCCACTGCAGGGCGCTCCAAGCTCCTTGGCCGGGCCAGGCAAGGAAGAAGCAGTGAGCCCAGTGGTGGCGGCAAGCATGGAAGCGGCAGGGATGACTGTGGACGAGAAGGTGGAGCGCGGGAATGCAGCCAGCAAGGCGAGAGCGCGATCAGCTGTTAAGCGGAGCTCTTGGAGCGCCACTTCACAGCTGATCGCACTCCTGCAGTGCCGGCCGCATGGAGTGACTCTGTGAGTGGAGGTGCCTGTGGGGGTTGGTTTCCGCAGCGCGTAAGTATGCCTTATTTTCGGGGTATGTCTTATACTTCTCAAATGCTTAAAAACTCTGCCATGGCTTACTTTACGACTACGTATTAAAAAAGGGGAAACAGGGTAGCTTTGAAAGGAGCAGCTCTCCTCCTTCTGCTTTTAATTACAGTGAGCATCCCCTCCCCCTACCTAAAGAGTAGGAACTGTAAGCAGGCTGTAAGCCCAGGTGAAAGACTCCATTTCTCCAAGCAGGAGGGGAGGGGGAGCAGACAATGGAATGAGTGATTCATTGCACAGGAACACACTCCACAACGGGCTACTGCCACATGGGCTTGCTGAACAGCTTTAAAGGGGCAGCACACCCTTTCCCCGTTCTCCTGGAAGCTCAGTACCTACCCCCTCTTTCTCATCTCTGATTGGAAACAGATACTGAATAAAACGCCAGCAAGGCACTAGGCTGTCCAAGAAAAAAAGGGAGGGCTTTTTTTGTTCTCCAGACGCTAGTAATTTCAAAGTATAGCCAAAAAAAGGAAACTCCTTTAACATATATAATTCCCTCTCTCTCCACTTTCCATTTCATCTGCAGGACTATCTGGACTGAGTTCAGGCTAAATTCACCTGAATGAGGCCTAAGGAACAAATCTGGGGCACTTTTGTGACAAAGGTTTCACACATAATTAGATACACGGGGCTCTTATTTTTAAAGCATTCCAACCAACAAATGCTATTTTAGTACCAGCTTCAGTTCTCTGCATCTATTTTAATGGTACTTCACTGATGAAGTGTACTTATACATTAACACACTGTAAATGCAGAAATACAAATTAAAATTGTCAGTTTGGAGTGCATGTGGCAGATTCTGTAACACTTCCTTACTGTCTCTCAATCCAGTCTTAATATGACCATATTGTACAGGAGTGAACCAAGAGGCACTCACTCCATCCCCTCCCACTGGAACACACATCCCCAGAAGAGACTGTTTTTTTTATACCAGCCGTAGTACACCACTAGTGTGTTGTGCAAATGGTACTATTCTCTTTTTTTTAAAAAAAAAAAGTATCTGAACATCTTTGAACACAGAAGCACTATCCCATTCACCAAAGTAATTAAAGCAACTAATATGGTTAGAGCAACTAATTTGGTTCTTGCTCATGTAAACATACTCTGAAAAGAGCCAATATAGCTGGTGTCATAATACTGACCAAAAATACTTGTGTGCATGAGGTTCCAGCAACTGATGCATTCAAGAGACTCCAAAAGCAATTGATTTCACAAAGCCCCATTGAGACATGACTTGTGATCAGCAGTTCTGAACACAACAACCAAAGTCTGGATTACAAGAATGTGTGCACCTTCAGGAATTATTCCATAATAGCATGCCACCTTAAAGCCTCTTTGCAGCACAGTGCCCTCCAGTTGATTGGAACTACAAAGCCCATCAAATCTAGTCATCATGGACAGGGATGATGGGAGCTGTAGTCCAAAACATCTGGAGAGTATCATGTTGGGAAAAGCTGGCCTAAAGGTTAAAAAAAAAAAAAGCACAGAGGATGAACCAAGGAAGTAAATTCTCTCGCGCAGCCATGCTAACTCATTAAACCAAAACACTGCTTTCTTAATCTGGGATATCAGATAACCATTATATTTATTAGGTTGTTTGTGCAATTAAAGTATAAATATGGCACAAACGTTCAATAGCACATTGGAAATTATATATTGTATACTGGGTCCTAGACTCCCATTAGCCCCAGCCAGCATGGCCAATGCTCAGGGATGATGGGCGTTGAAGTCCAGCAATATGTGGAAGACTATAGGTTCCATGTTCCTGTTATGTACACTAAGGTTAGGGTCACAAAGCCAAGGCTAGTTAAGAATGGCCTTTCTTGAGTCTTAATATCAGCTACTACTTCCTTCTCTCTTTTCTCCAGGACAAACAGAACAGACTTTCCTCAGCCTATGCATGTGGGAGTCCTCTAAGCTTCCTTGATAAGCTTATAAGCCTTTTCACTTTCTATGCACATGACAAGAATATCAACATATGCCTATCTTTACTCCAGGATTTCTTGGACAGTTTTATATGTTAATCATGAGTTCAGACCTACGAAAAGCAGCCATACAAATGTAGAACCATACATAAACTGCACAATGCCTATGTATGGGGGTGGGGAAGCAAAACACACATTAAATAAACCAGGTATCATGTATGCCTAACAACACTTATTATATAAGATGATGAGCTATATTGAAAAGAAAAAAATCTAACCACAAAAATAATGAGAAAGCCTTTGGGTGATGTTCCTGGGCAGCCTCCCCAATGTGGTGTTGTCCAAATGTTTTAGACTACAACTCTCATCAGCCCTAGTCTCCATAATCATGCTGACTGGGGCTGATGGGAGTTGTAGTCCAAAATATCTGGAGTACAGCAGGTGGAGAAAGGCTGTCCTAGAGAATCCCTTGAAATTGTTATTTGTCCCAATACAAGTATCCTAGATTTTTTAAAAAGATTATAAATCCAGTAATGAGAGTCCGTAGTAGAGAGGAAGAGGTGCAATGGGCCCATGAATGGCTAGATATTCCTGCCTTTGAACCACTACGTAAAATCAATGCAAGTCTGAGGGCTGAAGAAGTCAAGCTGGTACTGTACCAGGCTTGAAGCAACCTCCTTCTGAGCCAGACATCTGGAATATAGTGCTCCCTGAAGTCGGTCGTGCATGAGCTCATCAAAGCTTAACAGAGATTTAATTTAAAATAACAGTGATGCACATATGTGTGATGTTACAAAAGTTACATGTCAAATGATGCAAGATTCCAAAGAATGTATCAAATTTGTATGATTAAAAGTTTTCTAAGATTTTGCCTTGGGAATATCCCCCCCAAAGGTACCCATCTCTGCATGGCACTGCAGGGCATTATATAACTGCAAACAGTAAAGAAGTCTGGCTCTAATGGTGTTGCTTCCTGACCTCCTCTGTTTACTGCCCCCCCCCTTTGTTGAATTCTCTTAATTCCTATACTACCTTTCTATGTCAACTTGGGAGATTTCCATGCTTTTTTGTAAAACAAAAAACAAAACCTCCTTCCCACTCGCCAAAGGCTCTAAATGACAAGCAGCATCAGATAACATCCCTTGCAGAGAAGGAAAAATGACTGCTCTTCAACACGGGGCAAATTCCCTGAGAAATCCTCACCTGCCTTCAGTGCCAATGCTGTTTCCTTGGGAAATGATAGGCAGCTGCCTTCCTGTATCTATGCCTAGCTGAAACATACCTCACAGCTTGGAGGCCATTCAGTTTAGACAAGACACCTGGGAAAATGGTTGGGGTGGGGGGTGTTTACCTTTGTTTGTCCCAGAGAAGTCATTAAAATGCAGGTTCAGCCAAACCTGGAAGAAGACCTGAATATGCCCCCCATTGCACCGCTGCTATGCAGGGGGTGGGGTGTTAAAGAGAAGGTAGATTTGATGAGTGAAACAGAATGAACCTCAAGGATCATACCACACTATGGCCACTACATACTGCTGCATATCATTAGTTGGTTCCCCGAGGAAACCTAAGCTGCTAAGAGCAAGAATGAACAAATGAATAAACAAACAAACAAAATACCCCAAATCTAATACTGTATTATTGATTCAAGAAAGGAACGCATGCCAGCATGGAAGCAATTCATTCTGAAAAGAAACTCAGAATCCAATCCTCTAGTAGCCTCATCCAAACTGCACCAGGACCCCAGGGAGAAGGAAGCCCCTCGTGCCATTGCAATTTGGTAGCAAAGCCCTCCGTACCTCTGCAGTCCCTCTCCCCCCCTCCCCCTCCACGCCAAGACAAAGAGGTAGACAAATCCCCACAGGGTCTTTCCTGAGCTGCAGCTGCACAGCACAGGAAACAGGAATTTGCTATGGAGCAGAATGAACAGGGATGGCTGCGCGGACACATACACACACACACACACACACACTCCCATGTACGGCAATCTTCCCGCAGCTTAGAGCGAACGTTATAAGAAGGCACCATTTTTTATTTTATTTTTTGCTCTTTTCCCCCCCTGCAGCAGGCGAAGCCGCTGCAAGACACTCCCGATCCCCCGTTCTCGGAATTGTGCGGGGATGGCGGGGGCCGCGGCGCGCCGCGGCGGTGGCAGCAGCAGCACCACCACCACAGAAACGCAGCCTTACCTGAGTGACCATTTTCTTTTTCTCCATAAACCAAAACGGGGGAGGGGAGGTGTTGGAGAAAGGGGAAAGAAAGACCCTTCCGCCAGGTGGGGCTGTGGCAGAACCCTTTGCCTATTTGCTCTGCGCCCCGTCTCCGAATGGCGACCAAGAGGGAGCGGGGGGTTCCCCTTGATCCTGGTTTTCCTCCCTTTCTTCTCTCGTGTTTCTTCCTTTCTTTTCTCTTCCTCTCTGGCTGTCTCTCCCCCGCCCGCCCTCTCTGCAGCTCCCTCCCATATCTCAGCCAGATGGCGGCTGCAAGTCCCTCCCCCGAATGCCTAAGGTAATTAATCAGAGCCAGGGCCCGCCTCCTCCTCGCCGTCCCCCGTCCCCGCCTGGACGGTTGCAGAGCCAGTTCGGAGTCAAGCAGAGGGGCCTCTGGGATACTGCTGGCATCCTCTTTCCGGGCTTTGCGCGCCTACGGGTATAGGATTACTCGGGCCGCGGAGGGAGCGCGGGCGGGCGCCAGAGCCTCGATCCAGTCGGGAGGCGTAGGCAGCACAGCTCCGTGTAACAAAAGAGCTCGAAGCCCTTCCAGCTGCCCGGGCACGCTTGCACATGGCGGGCGGAACTCTCTTCTACACAAAAGGAATACCTGCAATGTCACCTCCGCGCACCTTGGACACGGGCAATGTCGTCCTCCTAGATGAAACCCCTTAACTGAACTCGGCGCCCATTAGGGCGCTTTGCTTCGCTGCTTTTTCTCTTCTCTCAAGGCAGTGCTTCTTCCAGCCCAGTGATATTAATAAACAGAGTAACAGAGAAAGAGAACTGGCAATGTGGGAGAGAGCGCGCTTAAATCTGAAAGGAAGCAAAAACGCCCCGGAAAATATGGTTTTGCTTGTTGTGGTTTTGGTTTATCCAATACAGTACTGTATGTATAGTTTTTGATGCTGAAATGAACATGGCTACAGGGCTCCCCCCCAAGAAGATGCCTGACTGTGGCTTCTGCTTTATTTGCTTACATTTATATGCCACCCCACAGTTGGAGCTCGGTTTGGTAGCATTCATTAATAACAATTTTTTAATCAGAATCGTAAATATACAAATACAGCATCCCACCACAGGTTTGTTTGTTTTATGTTGTACACCACCTTCATCTTAGGATGAAGTGCAGTATATAAATTTAATAAATAATAATTTGTATTCTCATGCTCCTTTGCATTTATTTGGCACCATGGGGGGAAAATACTGTGTGTCTGATTATGCATTAGATCCAGAATTACAGTTACCCTAGTAACTTTATATACGCACACATCCCCAGAGGGAATCCTGGTTCTTTTCTCTCTTTTTAGTTTATTATTCATTTTATTTTATTTTTTTAAAAAAGCACCAAAAGGGCAAAATTAATGAAAATTTATAATAATAATAATAAACCCAAAGCTGATACATATGCAATCTTTGGGACTCTCATCCAAACACCTTTTTTCAGTAGAGGAAGCAGAAAGAGACTCGTGGGTGGGTGTACACACCCACACACCCCTCATATATCTCCTTTCTGCCTAGTTTAATGTTCAGTATCAAAACCTCAGCCTGCACCACACCACCACCATTTCCTACAACTGTAGAATAATGACATGCAGAGCAACCACATACTGTATTGTAATACCAGTAGAAAGAAGTAGGAAAAGGCATTACAGATGCTAGAAATCAGCTCCAAATAGTGGCAAATGCAACCAACAAAAATGCTGTACATATGTCCATTTTACATTTATGTTCCTTCCTCTCCTTCCTTGGATGAGAGCACTGTCTAGTCCAGGGGTGGGAAACCTTTTTCAGCCTGAAGGGCTACAACTTTCCAGGGACCATGTGCCAACGATAGGTGGGGCCAGAGGAAAAAGTAGTTGGAACAAAGAAATGCAAATTATACCTTTTGTACAGTGGGCTGGTTTCTGCACTTTCCCCCTTCTATCCTCCATCCAGGCAAGCAAGAGACATTAGAAGTGAATGCTAAGTGTAGCAAGGCAGTAGACTCCGGCATCCCCAAACTGCGGCCCTCCAGATGTTTTGGCCTACAACTCCCATGATCCCCTAGCTAAGAGGACCAGTGGTCAGGGATGATGGGAATTGTAGTCCAAAACATCTGGAGGGCCGAAGTTTGGGGATGCCTGCGTAGACACAAGATCAGCTTCACCACCAGAGGGGAAATACTAAGGTCAGGGGGGGAGGGCCAAAAGTGCTAGTTGGCTCACAAGGTGATCAGGCTTATCAGTCCATGAAGGAGTCCTGCTGATCAGCTGAGGTGTGCCTGAATAGGTGGGTGGTGGTGGGCATGATTTTCTGCTGTTGTAGCATGTAGATGGGACCTGGATTCAAACCAGGGGCATCCAGCATGTAAACCACAAGTTGGCTCCTCCTGCATTCCTTGTGCTTGCTCCTACAATTTATGATTAGGTACCGGTAGTGGGTGAGGGGGCATGGGTGGAGAGACAAATGCCCCATAATGTGTGTGATTGCAGCATGGCTGCTGCTACAGCCAGGCAGCTAGGAAGCCATTCTGCTCTGTTCATGGGTTTTTTTTCTGCCCCACGCTGCCCCCATCTGGTCCAGCATCCTGTTCCCACAGTAGCCAACCAGATGCATCTGGGGAACCTGCAAGCAGGACATGGACACAAGAGCCCTCTCCCCTCCTGCAGTTTCCAGAAACTGGTATTCAGAAACATTTACTGTCTCCGACCAAGAAGGCAGAGCATAGCTAGTAGCCGTTGATAACCTCTTCCTCCATGAATTTGTCTAATCCTCTTTTAAAGCCATCCAGGCCAGTGGCCACTGTTGCCTCCACAAGTTTCATAGGTTAACTATGCACTGTGTGAACTGCTTCGTTGTATCTGCCCTGAAACGTCCAACATTCCAATGATGGCCATATGTGTTGCAGTGTTATAAGAGAGGGAGAATAAGTTTTCTCTATCCCCTTTCTCCATGCCATTCATAATTTTATAAACTCCTATTGTGTCAACTCTTGCTCGCCTTTTGTCTACGCTAAGAAGTCCCGAGTGCTGCAACATTTCCTCATAGGGGAATCATTTTGGTCGCTCTTTTCTTAAACTTTTCCAACTCTACAATATCCTTTTCGAAGTGAGGTGACCAGAACGGCACACAGTATTCCAAAAGCAGTTGAATCATAGATTTTTTTATAATAGAATTATATCAGCAGTTTTATTTTCACTTACTTTCCTAATGATCCCTAGCATGGAATTGGCCTTTTTCACAACTACTGCACACCGTGGTGGTTGACATCTTCATTGAGCTATCTGCTACAACCCCAGGGTCTTATCACCACCAGTTCAAACCCCATGTGAAATTAAGATTAATTTTTTTTGTGCCAAAATGCGTAACATTGCACTTGTTTGCATTGAACTGCCTTTGCCTTTGCTATATATTACTTCCCATCCACCTCTCAGTCTGAAGAGGTCCTTTTGGAGCTCTTCACGATCTATTTTTGTTTTAAATATCCTGTGAGAACTACATCCACAGGATCGGCCGAGGCCATTTTGGAGGGAAACCAGTATGTAGTGGGGGAAGAAGACAAGCACACGCTTCATGAAATCAAAACGTTCTACAACACCTTCATTGAAGAGATGCCTCTCATGGTGCTGTGAATGGATAGTGCTGTGCAAGTTCCATCAACAGAAGTGCTCTCTGAGATTTATTCTATTTTCAGCTCTGCCTAACGAGCAAACATACTCAGACTCAACTCTAATAAAAGCGCATTATTAAAAGGTAACGCCATGAATTTTAATCTAGTCTGAAAGTTATGGAGTTACAGATAACCGTGGCAAAAATACTAGCATGAAACCTGCTGCATGGGACCAGTTGGTAAAACCCAATATTTAGGCCCCTATATTTCGGGGGAAAGAACCACAGAGTCAATTCTACAAAGGTGATGTGATTCACATGCCACACACTGGGAGGTAAAATTCAGATTGTCTATATATAAATAACTGTTTCTTGTGGGGGGGGGGGACCCTACACATCACAACTCTGCCTTCATCTGTTCAAAAGATGAATAGCATGTATCCTGAAGAAAAGCCTGCATCTGAACAGCCAGCCTTGACGTGTGTGCTTATTCTGTCAAAGTACATAAATCTATAGTAGCTTTTAGCACTATGCCAGATAATTCACAAGTAAAAAACAAGCAAGGTGGAAGCAATTTTTATACTCAAGCTTGGGAAAAGACACTCACAAGATGCATGGTTTGTGGGGTGTGGGGGGTTGAGGGGGAAAGGCCATCAACTGAGCACAAAAAATATCCAAGGGCATGGCACCCTGTTAATTGCTTTGCTCCCTCACACCTTTAAAAAGACACACCAGTATGCTGAACTAAGGCAACTCAGCTTTCACACTCACTCTTTCTATGTTCACATCTTCAAAGCCACTCTCCCTTCCTAACAATCCTTTAATAAAAAAATTGTTGTCCAATGTACAACAAAAAAAGAGCAAGACCAACAATTTCACTGCCTTAGTATCTGCCATGCAGCTACCACTCCCTTTGGGATAGATCTATTCCTTAGACCAGGGGTGGGAAACTTCTTCTTTGGAGGGTCCCATTCAATTGAGTGTAAGTTTGTTGGGGGTGACTTGCTTGTCATGACATGGTAAAGCCTGCAGTGGGTGGGCATGGCCACCCTTTCTCTCTTTCTCTGAAATTCTGTCACTGTGTGTTGTCACAGTTCCCCCAAAGGACCTTTCCCTCCACAGCCACCCTCCTTCTCTCAGTCTCATCTTTCTTCTCTACTTCTCCACTCTCCTTTCCAGCTCAACATCCTTCTGCCCATGAAGCAACAGTCTCCCTCTCTGAGTCTCACATCCAGGAATTGGAAGGGGAAAGGCACAGTCCTTAGAAGCAAAAGTGTCCCCATAACAACCAGAGAGCAGGATAATGTCAATGGCCTTCCCTCTGGTAGCTCACTTGGTTCACACCAGATAGGGGATAGGTAGGGACACAGGTGGCGCTGTGGGTTAAACCACAGAGCCTAGGGCTTGCCGATCAGAAAGTCGGCGGTTTGAATCCCCAAGGTACCAGCTCCTGCCAACCTAGCAGTTCAAAAGCATGTCCAAGTGCAAGTAGATAAATGGGTACCTCTCCGGCGGGAAGGTAAACGGCGTTTCCGTGCGCTGCTCTGGTTCGCCAGAAGCGGCTTAGTCATGCTGGCCATATGACCCAGAAGCTGTATGCCGGCTCCCTCAGCCAATAAAGCGAGATGTGTGCCACAACCTCAGAGTTGTCCGCGACTGGACCTAATGGTCAGGGGTCCCTTTACCTTTACCTAGGCAGGCTTAACAAGGTGACAGCAGCAGCACTGCTTCTTCCAATGAGCAATGGCGAACCAACACTAATTCTCCATGATGCAACACAGCATTATTCAGAAGCAACTGCAATGACGGCTAATCAAAGGAATGAGAGAAAAGAGGACCCAAAACAGGATTTCCAGCAGGGCCAACAGCCCAAAGATGCCACCCACTGACACTTCTTGTTGTTGTTGTTTAGTCGTCTGTTGTAACTCCAGCTTGCCTAATGCTACTTACCAAGTTTATGGCAGAAGTGAAGTATGAGCCAGGGACTGATTTCTAGCTCATTCTCTTACACACTATTAGGCTATACAGTACTGACTAAATTTATTGTTTCAATATCTCTCCAGTATATAGACTGGGCTAATTAAAAGCCATGTGTTTCCCTCAAAAGTAGCCACTTGGATGGAACAACAGAATATGGAATTAACATCATATCTGGGTCTTCAAAAAAGGCTCCCCCCCCCCCATTTGACTGTGATTAACAATGCTTTACAAAAGTTACAACCATCTGTTTATCTTCACCATCTCCACCCCCATATTACAACATTACCCACCCACAGAGGGAAAAGGGAGAGAAGGAAGATGGAGTACTTATGCTTAATGTATCGGCTTCTGTATAAATTTTAAATCTGTCAAAAATAGCATAAGTATGTCTCTGACTACAGGTAATTCTTTTTAGTAATGAATGGCAAGGCCTAGATATCTGTGACTCATTAGTCTACAATTGGGGGCGGGAAGAGAGAGATTTTAAATTTCTATCATTGGAGAACAACTGTCACCATAAAAGTAATGTGTAAGTGCCAAGATTTCATGTTCTGAAAGCAGAAAGAATAATGGAATGCAAGCTAAGTATATGGAGAACTAAAGGCTACATTAATCCAAGTTTCTTAGCTGCCCGTAGAACATCTTATAAGGAGATGGGAAATTTCCCCAACTGGTTGCAATACAAACTCCTATTTGATTAAATTTGGTGGTTTCTTAACCAATTTTTGATATCCCAAACAAATCCTTGTGTACCAATACAGAAATGATCTGATCCCAGATAGGTTCGTCCTGAGAATTCATCATCACAGAGGTGGGGTGTCCTTAGCTTAGGTATGCTCAAGGAAGTTATTGTGTCTGCATTCCCAAGCCCCTCCTTCATGCAAAGCATGTGGGTCTATTATGGTTATAGCAAGGTTAAATCACCGCACTTTCATCATAAACTGCAGTTTTAAGGGCAATTCTGAACCTCTTGCTTGGCCTCCAGGTGGACTAGGACAGCAACAGAATAGATTTATTTCTCCAAAACCAACATGTGGGTTTGTGGATTGGTAGTCTACATCAGGCACGTTCAACAGGTAGATCGTGATCGACTGGTAGATCACTGGATGTCTGTGGTAGATCACTGCCGCCCCCCCCCCCAAAGCTGAACAGCTTTGGCTCCCCTAAAAAAACCTCAACATTTTAGCCCTGCAGCCCATAAAAATGGTGTCTTCCTCCTCCCTTAAAAAAAGCAACAAATTGGACCTGAACCCCTAAAAAGCGGGTAGATCACTGCCAGTTTTTAACTGTGAGTAGATCACAGTCTCTTGGGAGTTGGCCACCCTTGGGTCTACTCTACATTGTTTACAACATGTGAAATAATATTAACATTAACATGTTGATTTTCCTCCTGTGCTTAGAATCAAATCAATCAATTTATTAAGGTCATCTGAGATAAAGCCATTTCATCCTTCTCTCTCTGGGGACATTAAAAAATGTTTTGATTTCTGATGAAAAGGCCCTTCATTAATATTTTCCCTACAGTCTGAGTTACAAAACCCATAGCATCAGACTCACCTGCATTGATGTAGCGTAACTGAGACCTCCCCAAAATGTGTCTGTAAAGTCCATCAGCACGAGGACAGTAATTTCAAGTGCAGACAGCAAAAATCTAATCCTATTCCAAACTTTTAACCTGATGCCAATCCCTTTAAATCTACTGTCTACTAACAAACAGCCAAAGGCAAAAATGGGGTAGCACTAAACACAAGAAATAAAAACATTGAATAAAAACATTACTGATTCCCCGTCTTTAACATATGAACCCAGCTGATTTATGCATAATGCAAGGCAAGATCCTTCATAGCATAGCAGCTAGAACGTTGGGAGGATATTTTTATATGCCTCTTAAGAAAAGTGATGGACATATTGCTGGCACATTCAAGCAATCTTTGTGTTTGAACATTCTCCTCTCTTTCCCCACCAACCTACTTTGGCCTGCTAATGCAAAGACCTGCAAGACTTGTTCATACCAATCAGCTAACCATCTTTTTTATATTTGCGGGCTTTCTCATATTGCATTTCAGATATTTACTCGTGTGCAACAGTGGTGGCCTTGAAGCTACCAACATGAGTCTGACCAAACTGTGGGAGGCAGTGGAAGACAGGAGTGCCTGGCATGCTCTGGTCCATGGGGTCACGAAGAGTCGGACACGACTAAACAACAACAACAACAACAGTGGTGGCTATGTGATAGGTCATCTGTGAGGTGCTAAAAGATTGCTGAAAAAGTCCTCAACAGTGTAACTAATACAGGCAAGCAGAACAAACCTTAAATTGGATACTTTCAGCAGAGCCAGTGTGGTGTAGTGGTTAAGAGTGGTAGACTCATAATCTGGTGAACCGGGTTCGCGTCTCCGCTCCTACACATGCAGCTGCTGGGTGACCTTGGGCTAGTCATACTTCTCTGAAGTCTCTCAGCCCCACTCACCTCACAGAGTGTTTGTTGTGGGGGAGGAAGGGAAAGGAGAATGTGAGCCGCTTTGAGACCCTTTAGGGTAGTGATAAAGCGGGATATCAAATCCAAACTCTTCTTCTTAGTATTATATCTGGAGTGCTGAAGGAAATGCTCTCTATTTTTAACTGCTTTGGGTAATCAACCCATTCTCTTAACCATATTCATGAAGGGTTTCATAGGGATAGGATAAGATTTACATTTTAATGTAAATTATCTACATTTCTGCACTGGCTCAAACAGAGAGGGAACAAATCTCCAATCTGTATTCAGGAATACAGTACACAAAGCACATTTATTAGAATAAATGTTGACAACCAAGAGATACATTTAATGTAGAATCACATGACCTTAAGAGCATAGTAGTCTAACAAGATTCTATACAGTATACTAATTTATCTTCTGAACAAAGACACAGGTTTATAGCTCATATTTCTGCATGTTGGTCGTATTATTACAGATAATGTCTACCAGAAGTCTTCCATATGCTTCTGTATGAATTCTTTCTATTCCAAGCTGTAGCCCAAGAGCTCATCAAGCACTTTGTCGTTCTGAATAGAAGTACTCCATGACTCCTAAACAGAAACACACAATTCTGCATTCTAAGAATAAATGCAATCACAACGGAAATACTATGAAGGATGTGGATTCTGGGTCTAGGCAGATGGTATATTTTGAGCAGCAGAAAACAGATATCTAGCTGATGATGGGAACATGTCTGAATTATTATTTAAATATGCAAAAATCTGGTATTAAACTTCAAAAATGTTTCAAGATTAACTGATCACCCAATTATTTACACAATGGTGAAGGTTGTTCAAAACTTCACTCCTCCATACACCAACGATTTATCATTCCAGACAGCTTCAAGATCAGTAAAAGAAAGAACTAAAATATGGAAAATCCAAAGCACTAAAAGTTTCGAATAGAAGGAATGCAGAGATAACATAATCACTGAAGTGGTTAAAAACACGTCCCTTTAAAGCATAAAGTGGAAATTTTATCACCACTATTCAAGTGTATGTAACTGCTACCAATAACTATCAAAATATACAAGATAGACTTCAGATATTGACTTCTGTGGGAAATATAAAAATAGAAACAAAATTACATAATAGGTGATTGCCTGGTCTTCTCAGATATAATCAGGTTGCAAAAATTATTCACTATTTACTGGGTATGAAATACCAACTGATCACTTTAGAACCTCTCCCTTGTTACAAATATATAGTTCTTCTGGCCCAGTTCTTCACAATGATTACACATTATATTGAGATAAAACTGTTATCACAGGAATCAATACCTTATTGTGGAGCAGTGACAATTCTGATGAACAAAAAATTACATTGTGGTCCCAGTCATATCTACTCATGAATAAATCCCAATGAGTTGAATGGGATTTCTTCTCAAGTAAGTGTGTAGAGGATTGGAGCCTTAACAGTAACTACTGTAATAAAACCAGCATGCCACATATGACATTGAAAAAGAAGACAAATCCCCAGAAAGAGACATGCCTAGTAACTAAAGACAGTTCATATAGTAGCCACCTTAGTATATCAGCTACTATAATACTTATTCCAAATCATATGGAGCAAAATGACTGGTCATTCCTATTAATACAAAAAGCTGTCATTCTCAGACTTGCTCTATGAGCATGAAATTTCTAAAAATGATGTCTGTTCAACATACAAAGAGGCTTAGGATACCAGTTCCTTGACTAAGCCTTAGGATTGCCAAAAGAAAAGAAAAAGTTATTAAAAATAATGAGAATGTTATCAAACATTTCCATCCTTATGATTGTTCTTGCTCTTAAAAATGTCTGAAACACTTACAAGAACAAATACATTTCACTATGTTTATAACAGGACATCAACACTGGACTTGTGTAGTGAGGGATAAGGCGAATCAGAATAGTTATAGCACATCAGCTTACCAGCAATGAGTTCAAGATAGAAATATCACTCTTCTGGTTGCTGGAGCTAGAAAGGAGGTATCTTCAAGTCACATGCTCCTTAGTGATGCAGCACTCACCAACCAATAAGAAAATCTCAAGAATGCCATATGGTGGATTTTAATGTTAATAATTTCTCACTCCTTAAAAAAATGCACATATATATCCTTGGAATTTATATCAGGAACAACCTCCTCCGTAAAATGTAAATTTCTCCCATAAGACTCTGATCCTCAAGCTTTCAACTCAGATGCCAACTTCAGCAAAAGGTAAATGCAGTACTTTTGAAAAAGTGTATCTGGATAAACCAAAACAGCTGAGCCTGGAAAAATATCAGCCTCCTCTCAAAGCAATGCAGGGAGCTAACAATGTACAACTGGAAACATGAACAACATTCAGTTGTGATCTTTTCTCTACTTACCTGGACAACGGGGTATTGGTAATCCATACAATATACACCATACATAGCCAAAGGCTTCTCCAGCTGTATACCAGGCAGACAAAGAAACGGGAACTCTGAGTCTGCGTCTCCCCTCCTGCAGTCTTGAGCACAGGTCCCTGGCAGTGCTGTGCAATACTTGGCTCAGGCCTCTGGGTCTATACGCAGGTTGATACTAGCTCAGCTGAAAATATACATGAATTGCCTGAATGGCTTCAGATCAGCCTTTCTGCCTTCTCCCCCTTGAGATCCAGCACAGCTAAAACCAAGGCGCACATAAACGAACGGAACCTCATAAGTTAGGAATCCTAAACTGAAGAGGAACAATTCTCTCCTGCAGTTCCCAGAAACACAGAATGACAATCAGGAAGAACAGAATGCAGTAATGGGCAAAGAGGGAGAAAGCAAGCCAGCACATAGGAGCCAAACAGATATATGTTCTGGGCAGTAGGCGCGTCAGAGGGAACACAATCTGGGACAGCTAAAAAGTATATGAGGCTGTGTTACCCTCCACCCCCAGACCTTTTTTCCTTTTCCTTTTTTTTACTGTCCCAGGCAGAGACAGGTGCTGGGATTAGCATAGCAAATCCTTTTTTTTCCCTTCTTCTTTTTTTGAGGATGCAAAGGGAGGGAAAAGAGAGAGGCCACACTGATATCTGCAATGAAGTTTTTTGTGTATCATTTAACACTTCTCTCTCTGCATTTAACCCAGACAGAGACAGCTGCTGGAATCAGAACTGAAGTGAGAAAGGGAGAGAGGAGGAAAGAAAGCAATCTGAATCCACTGAGGGGCCTTGAGCTATGCAGGATGCATGCTCTCAGCTGTTCCAGTCAAACTTAGGAGGATTAATGCTGACTGTCAGCATAGGGGATGGGAGATGGTGAGAAAGGGGGCTACCGGTAGGTCTGGAAAAGCCAGCTGCTCTTCCCATTTTAGAAAACTTCCTTGTACCATTCCAAATCCACACATTCCTACAAGAGGATGCTGGAGCTCTAACAGACATGGACAGATGCTAAATTAATCTGACAAAGACCAGCAGGTTCAGAAGTTGCTTTTCGAACCATGCATGCCATGTGTGTCACTTGTAACCTGAGATCAGACCAGCAATTCTTAGAAGGCTGAATGTAGCCTAAAGGGAATAGCGAGGTGTGGAAATTGTACCTTCAGCAACAGAAGCAACCTGCTTTTTTCTTTTTACTGTGCTCTTTAAAAGAAGAAAAAAAAACCCAATTCCCATGGTTTGACATTTTTTTGCGTACTCTACTATTTAAACAGCCTGTGTGCCCAGTTCCCCAAAATCTGGGGTCTTACTGAACTCTTTGAAGGCAAATGGAAAGCTGAAGAAGAACTAAGGACAAGCTCTCAGTACCACCCTTGCTCTCTGAACTCTTGCTATGAGCATACCATTCTGCACCTATTGTTCAATGGATTTTGCTTTCAGTTCTTTCAGCACTGTTTCTCTCATCAGAAAACTGACAGCGACAGCAGTATTCCAACATATGCTTGATTTGCCGAAATATAAAGCAACCGTGCCATTAAAAAAAAGTATTGAATTGTTTTCATGAAGCTTCAATATTCAGCTTGGATGGGAAACAATGGGTTGCATCCAATGTTAGCCATTCTTAGAGTAGACCCATTCAAATTAATGGACATCACCACCACCAGATCATTAATATCAGTGAGTCTACTACTCTATGAGTAGAACTTAGTTGGGTACAACCCATTATAGCAACAATGAGTTCATTCAGAACCATCATACATAAATCCATTTCTTGTCAGTAACACATACCAGCTATCACATGAGTGATAGCTCTTTGCAAGTTGTCATAAATAATTTCCATAGATATATTGCCTGTGAGACTCAAAACCTTTGAAGTCTTCCACACTTTTCAATGCATTTCCCCATCACTTATCAAACCACAAAAAAATCCATGGCTTTCTAAAAAGCCTAAAGTTCTGGTATGTGCTTGGAATCCCTTCCACAAATTACTGACAGCCTGGAGAAATCAGGGAGCATGAGAAATCGGACCAATCTTATTTTCCTTTGTCTTTTGCTGATTGGCTGCTGCAGTTTTGGGCAGAAACCATGGAAGGAGGGAGGGAGACCAGACAAACCACAGATTAGAAATGTTCCTATAGGAAATAATGGAAATCGTCAGCTCGTTATGTGAACATTTTCCTAATGAATGATTTCCTGGGAGTGCCTTGTATTTGGAAAGTGGAACTTGTAATGTATCTCACATTGGATAAATGGGAAATAATATTGCAGGATATTCATATTCTCTATATATATATATACAGTACACACACACACACACACACACACACACACACACACACACCTACTACTACCACTATGGTAATTTAATTTATGTCCGATCATGGATCTAAACTGGCAGTGACTAACCTGGAAAGTGATCTTCGCATCATGGTGGATGGAAACTATGGAGAGTCAGCCCAAACCAGTGTAGATAGTACTGAGCTAGACAGACCACTGGTCTGATTTGGTGTAAGTCAACTTCCTAAGTACTTATGTTCCCAAAATTAATGCTCATCCAATGAAGCTGAAGACAGACAAAAGGAAGTATTTCTCCACAAAGGGCAAAACAATTTTATGGCATTCACTACCACAAAATGTGATGATGCACCATAACTTATATAATTTTAAAAGAAGATCAGATAAATTTGTAAGAGATTTGAGGAGGGGGTACTTTCTGAAGCAGACAGGAACAATAGTCTATTGCTTGCAGTGTGCAAGTTGATTTACTAATACTGTATTATGTTTTAGTTTTAGTTTTAAAATATGCTCCATTTTTCCTACAAAATGTAATCCTAAGTAGCTTGTAACAGAAATAAAATACAAATAGCAATACATAAAACAGAAAAATTGAAAGAACAACTTACTGGTAGCTATGCATAGGGCCAATTCACATCTTATGCTAAACCAAACCATGGCTAAGCAAGTATGGCCACTTTGCACCACCCCAGAGCTAAGCCATGGTTTGGCTTAGCATTACATTTGAACCTGAGCTCATGGTTTCTCTCTCCCCCCCAAAAAAAAAAACTACTAAAAGCAATAATCCAATAACAAACTTTGCCTACAGCTTGTGACTTGCTTGGAGATGGAGGGACAACATGACCAGTTTGGGTCATAACCTAAGCTTTGCTCTAGGCAGCAAGCCAGAGGAGGAGCAAACTGGCTGTTGTTTTCTCTCTGAATTCCCCCTTTTGCATATACGTTTGGCTTAGCATTATGTGCTAACTGGGCCACAGTAGTTTACACACATTACCTTGAGAACTAGAAGATATATGTGTGTGAAACTCTGCCAAAGTAAAAAGTGGCAATTTAGCAAAATGGCACTCACTCCCTAGCCTGGTGCCCTACATATGTATTATCAACTGCAACCTTCATTATCCTTGACTGCTGGCAATATTCACTGGGCTGGTGGGAGTTGCCGTCCAATGCCAGGTTGGGGAAGACTGAACTAGCCTAGACAGAGGAAGGGTTAAAATTAAGCTTCTGCGTACTTGAATGTTCTAACGGTTGCTTATACAACCCAGCTCTTATTTCAGTATTTTGAAAAAATGCTCAAAACACACATGAACAAATCCATCTTATTATTCAACGACTAGTTAAAAGGTTTCAAGGTACATAGATACTTCCTGGATACAAAATTTAAGTCCTCTTCAGAAGTTGATATCTAGAAAAACAGACATTAATGAGCAGGATTTGGCAGGAGAGAGCACAAACCAAGGAATATGTTCTCCTCTCTATCAGTAGGCCAGAAGAAGACAACACAGATGGCAGGAAATAAACTATATTTTAAAAAATAGAGGAATGAGCAGATAATGAGGTTTAATCACAAATTCCTTCTAACATTCCAATTCCAGAAGCGACCTTCATAGGAAAGCATGTTTCCTGAATTCAGGATGCAAAGGGGGTGCATTTAACAGGTAGCGTTAATCAGTTCCTTTAACAGAGAACCTAGGACAGGGGTCCCCAAACTACGGCCCCCGGGCCGGATGCGGCCCAATCGGCCTTCCAATCCGGCCCGCGACGACCCCCGCCGCCCGCTGCCGCCGCCCGCTCTCACGGCGCGCGGCGCAGCGACGATCTAAAAAATCGGCAAAAAATCGCCGAAAATCCTTTGTGCGCATGCGTATGGGCCTCTCCCGACCCGGAAGAGGTCATTTCTGGTGCACTTCCGGGTCGGGGGAGGCCCATACGCATGCGCACAAGCGATTTTTGGCTATTTTTTCCCGCCCGTGTGCGTGTGCGCATGCGCACGGGCGCGCACTCCCCCGCCCTCCGGCCCGCTGCGCGCGCACTCCCCTGCCCTCCGGCCCACCGCGCGGTCGGCGCGGCGGGCACCGGCCCGCCGCGCAGAAAGTCTGGGGACCCCTGACCTAGGATGTTTGAACATGAATTGGCAACACCAAAAAAATGAGGTAGCAGTTTCTACACACTCAAGTGGTTCCCTGCATTCACAGAGATAGATAAGCTTATGAATGATAAGCATTTTTAAAAAAAAATCCAAAAAGGCCTGGCAAAAACCTATGAGGTTCAATCTTACATAGTGTTGGTGGCTGTTGGGTCTATAGAGATAATAAATTCTAGCCTTATTGTCTAGAGATGGAATTTCCTTCTTCTATTAAATCCTTCTTTTTCTTTTCTTCCCGAGAGGTAAAAGTGAATTGCCCATAGAAAAGAGAGGAGAAAGCCATGATTTTAGCCATGACTTTAGCAATATGCCCACCAAGCAACAACCAGAGAGTAGCAAGGTCTTATTTAAAGTGAAAAAAATGAGGGAAACAGTTGCATGTAAGTCAATGGATCGGAAGGCTTATGCATGCAACTGACTGCAATAGGGTCTCAGGTGACCATCTTGACCTTTTCTGTAACCGAAGGGTGTGCAGTATGGGAAATTTCTGGCTCGAAATCCAAACCAGCCTCAGACCCAACTGTGACCTACAATATTAATAGCTGAGAGTATTCAAGGTCAGTGTGACACAGTGCACTGCTTGAAGCGGGCTGTTGCTGTCACTTGCACTCCCTCCTTTTCCTCCATGCATCCTTGTCACCTATTCCCTCCTCCTGCTACTACCTGCTGCTCCCTTGCTGTTGTTGCTGCTGTTGCTGCTCTTCCCTCTGCTACTTCCATGAATCTGAGACCACCCTTGTCCCCTTAATGCAGCACCCTAAGGAAGGGGCACTTTCTCACAGCAAGGCATTGTAGCTGTGGTGGACTATACTGCCACTAATGTATATTGTCAAAACACTGGCAAACACTTGCGTAGAAGTCTCTGTTAACTTCAATACATTTTACATCTTTCACCGCCAGTGCAAAAGCTCACTATGGTCACTTCAACCACAACTCCTCACTCTCAAAGGAAGAGGACCTCATTCTCAGAGTGAGGAGTGGGGTGCTCAAAGAGCCTACTTAGTGCGCTGCCAGCTTCAATGCCACTCTCCTGCAGTGCAGGGAGGCATATTCTCAAATGTATACACTCCATGTATTCTAGTGGTTGGCTTGAGGATGACTGCCTTAGCCCCAGTGCTGAACACTACTGCATAGTGGGCTCTACTATGCCCACCTGTACCTCATAATCAGCACCAGCCAAAGTTCTCATAAAATATGTCCTAAAACACAAACAATGCACTGTTTGCTCCTCCTGCTCAGTTCCTGCTCGCACATGCTCAGCCTCTTCCAACACTGAAGCTGCTCCATTAAACATGCCCACATTTCAATGATGCCAGGACTGGACAACCACCCTTCTTTCCACCTGGAAGAGGAGAGATGCAAAGAGCTTCTCTCTCTCTCTCTCTCTCTCTCTCTCTCTCTCTCTCTCTCTCTCTCTCTCTCTCTCTCTCTCTCTCTCTCTCTCAGAGTAAGCACAAAAGTGCCGTTCTCCATTGATGGGGTGACTGATGGAGGGGACATAGAATCATAGAATCATAGAGTTGGAAGAGACCACAAGGGCCATCCAGTCCAACCCCCTGCCAAGCAGGAAACACCATCAAAGCATTCTTGACAGATGGCTGTCAAGCCTCTGCTTAAAGACCTCCAAAGAAGGAGACTCCACCACACCCCTTGGCAGCAAATTCCACTGCCGAACAGCTCTTACTGTCAGGAAGTTCTTCCTAATGTTTAGGTGGAATCTTCTTTCTTGCAGTTTGAATCTGTTGCTCCGTGTCCGCTTCTCTGGAGCAGCAGAAAACAATCTTTCTCCCTCCTCTATATGACATCCTTTTATATATTTATATCCTTTTATATATTTGAACATGGCTATCATATCACCCCTTAACCTTCTCTTCTCCAGGCTAAACATACCCAGCTCCCTAAGCCGTTCCTCATAAGGCATCCCTAAGCCGTTCCTCATAAGGCATCGTTTCCAGGCCTTTGACCATTTTGGTTGCCCTCTTCTGGACACGTTCCAGCTTGTCAGTATCCTTCTTGAACTGTACATACCTGTACTTGTTTTGCAGTCCTCTGTCTCTATTCCGCTCATTTAGAGATGGCAGCCATTTTGTGTTGTGCCATGTCCTCACAGCAGCCATGTCTTGGCTGCTCCCCATGGCACTGTTTCAAAATTCCAAATGTGACCACTGACCCAAAATGTTTAGCAAACCCTGCACTTCGGAGGAGAGAACATTTCCTCACCTTTATCCCACCCACCCCCAGGACCCCAACTTGGGTCTGTTATGCCCCAATGAGGTCAGACAAAAGCATTAAGATGAAGGACAGTCGTTTGGAATGTTTCAGACATGTAGCTTGTCACACTTTCTGGATTACGACCCAATCGCCCATCCTACAAAAAGAGAGTTAGGTTCACCTGAAGTCTGCCACAGTCATTTCTTCATCTGTACCCTGAAGGAGGAGACCCCATATCAACAACTCAGCAGTATGGAGCTCCCTAGTCTGGTACCAGCTGCCTTGCCCAATTCAGACCTCTAATCTCTCCAACTTTGATTTAATGTAGCAATTATGGGTAATGTGGTTTGAAGGAGATAAATGCCCAATACAGGACTAGCTGGCACTGACGTTCATTCCGCTCATAATGCGAAAACAGTTTTAATTAAAATCCCCTTTATGATAAAGGAGCTGCTTGACTGGATGTTTCTGTGCGGCCCTGATATGGAGCTTCCTCTAAAGCGGATTAGAAATCAAAAGTTTCCCCCTTTCTTGCTACTGGCAACACAAAAAGAACTGAAACACACTCACTATGTTGCCCCAAATACAATTCCCTTAACCCAAGAATTGCTGGGATCACACAAGGCTGATGCAGACAACAATCTTTCTCCAACCAAAGCACCAAACTCCAGTTCCTTAAGGTTAGGAACAAAGGAAATAAGTATGCAATGCCCACCCCAAAAGTCTAACAGTCTCAAAAAAGATTGTACCCTTGAAATGAAAACGAACACAATGTTGCTCTCTGTTCACACACATTGTAGGCAGAATTGCGTACTAGAGGATTGCAACCACCGACATGTAGCAGTACAGAAAGCCAGATTTATTCTATTTTAAACGAAATAGTCAGTGTCCAGATAGATGAAGGAACTAAGTTTGGCAGAACTATACGAGTCTCAGTACAGTACTGAGTGGTTTAAGAACTGATCTATCACTTCCTATTGAATTACAAAAAAACAGTAGATGAGAGATGTTTTCTTTGACCTCTCACACACAAAAACTTTGCTTACTTAATATTGCTGCAGTCACCATTTTTTTATGGAATATACTACAATGAATATGTTAAGTCTTGCCTGGTAGGAGCCATCTGTCACAGTGAAAAATCAGCCCCATGTATTAATATAAAAGGAAGTTCAAGCTTTTCAGGCTGGAAGACAGAACAAAATGGAAAATAAAAGGCCCTGAATTTGAATGTGCATGCTTTTCTCTTCTTAAGGTTACCTTAAAACCCCCCAAAAATGAGTCAGCCCCCCCGTCAATTTAAGGAACTGAAATTCTGCCAAACTTTTAAGGTATGTCATTCCGGGATCTATGTGCTTTGCCAATATATTTATGAGAACTCTTAACTATCAGTCAGTGAAGTAATAGCCTCTTCTTGAGATCATTTTATTCCGTAAGTACCTTATTTCAAGACACTGCTTTATGAGACAGCTCTAATATTCCAGGCTCATTGCTTTCATCAGGCAGAGGAACAACCCAAGTGACCAATCAACCCATCTTTTCAAGGTATCAACTGAACTAAGCAACCTTCTGGTACAGTACCGTAGTTAATTGCAACGAGCCAAATAATCTAATACAAAACCTGAGTGATGTGAGTTGGTCACTAGGGTGCTACTAGGGTGCTACATAACACCCATATTCCTTGTTCCTATGAGAACAAAGGGAAAGCAGGTCAGAAACAACACTGTGAAGGCATAACACAGTTAGGCTGGTGAACAGGAAAACAGCTTGGTGCAATTAACAAGATTAAAGAGGGATTTAAAATCAGGAGAGAGAGAGCGCAACGGGCAAGATTGATCTTTACAGGATTAAAGCCAGAATCCAACTAAGAGTCCAGTGGTCCTGAGATCAACATCACATAATGGGATTAAATCGAGAGCTACTTTGTTTTTTGTATCTGAATGCACAGCATCTGCAGTACCACCACTGTAGTTAAACAGCAAAAGAGTTCCACGGTGACGAGGTGGGATTTGTGACATAACATGGCCAACTACAGGCACACTCCTGCAGAAAAGGATATGAAAGAAGTTCACAGAAATCAGCGACATGGCACATAATGATCTGGCCAAACATCTAAAAACACAGTAGGCTTACCAAGGCCAGACAGTCATGGCAAATTTGACAGGATTTCCTCATAATGAATGGGAGAGAGGGAGGCATCCGCAGTTGAAACTGGGCATGCAGGATACTAATAGCATCTTCTGATTATTATTATTTTAAATCAAATAAATGGCATATTGGGGGGTTGTCCTTTATTTCATAAAAAGATTTCCAACACATTCTCAAAGTTCCCGCATTCAGTTTTTGAAAAACGAAAGGACTGTATCTAACATTAGTCCTACACAGAATGGACCCGCTGAAAATAATGAGCATGGTGACCTTAAGTCCTTACACCATGTTTACTTTGAATAGCACTAATAGATACTGACCAGTGTGCATACTAATATCAATATATGCCTCTAATGTGCCTAGCAATGAAAAAAACAAACAAAAACAAAACCAGTCAGTTTCCTTTTTAACTTTTCTCCACAGTAGAAACCAGTACGGTATATCCCAAACTCTCTATTTTAACTGGAAAAGTTGGGGGTCATCTTATACGCCCAGTCGTCTTATACACCGGAATATACGGTAATCTGAACAGGTACAGTGGTACCTCGATTTACGAATGACTCGACAACCCAATTTTTCGACTTATGAGTGGGGCAAATGGCTGCACACTTACGAATTTCTCAACATCCGAATGGAAACCGTTTCCAATGCATTCTTATGGGAAATCGCGTTTCCAATGGCGCTTTTGACTTACGATTTTTCCAACCTACGAAGGTGCCTTTGGAACGGATTAAATTCGTAAGTTGAGGCACCACTGTATTTGAGAGCAGCAAAGATGGGGATGGAAGAGAATATGAAGATAGGGCTGTCTGAAACCCTGAGGAGTAATTTCCACTCAGCATAGATAATAACGAACAAGATGGTCTGATGCAATTTAGGACAGCTTCCTATGACCCAAGTTCAAAGCTCCCTGCAACTGGGTCTCTTCCAGCTTGCAGGTAAAAGGAGTTGAGAAGTAGGAGTAAAAGTATCATGAATGGGTGGTGTGTTGGTAGAAACTGTGGCAAAATGGTAGAAAGATCATGTAAAAGAACCTGCTTCACTTGCGAACTAATAATTAAAAATATCTGAAGTTACATAGTCTATCCACTTTACCCTAGTAATAACTTATCTTGGCTTGAGAGGTAACGTATGAATAATAAAACTCTTCCCTTGCTACAAAATGGTTTTCCTGTTTTTTCAGTACTCAGTATATAGTAGGACTAGATCAGGGTCCCCAAACTAAGGCCCGGGGGCCGGATGCGGCCCAATCGCCTTCTAAATCCGGCCCGTGGCAACCAGCATGTTTTTACATAAGTAGAATGTGTCCTTTTATTTAAAATGTGTCTCTGGGTTATTTGTGGGTCCTGCCTGGTGTTTTTACATGAGTGGAATGTGTCCTTTTATTTAAAATGCATCTCTGGGTTATTTGTGGGGCATAGGAATTCGTTCATTTTTTTAAAAAAAAAAATAGAATTAGTCCGGCCCCCCACAAGGTCTAAGGGACAGTGGACCGGCCCCCTGCTGAAAAAGTTTGCTGACCCCTGATGATTGTCCATCCTTACTCTGAAAGGTCTATTAAACCATTTTCTTTCAAATAACACACTTCTGGCAATTTCACTTGGCAACGGAAATACAGGGAAATATATGCATCCTTACCTGACCAACTAGGATACCATATTACAACAAATATCCATACTATATTTTCAGAGCTAGAGTACCCTAAACAAAGCCTGTGCAAAGTTCAAAGTCACAGACAGCTACATGCTGCACTCTGTTTAACTCTCCCTGTAATCATCATTCATTTTACTAATGGTACTTTCTGCGGAAGGGCAAATGAAACAGCACCGTGAGTAAGATGTTGCTAAGACCCAGTTTGGCAGACTTAGCTATCCAATCCCCTGGGGGGTGGTGTTGATGAGCTCAGAGACTAAGGGGAGTGAGGAAGAAAATATTGTAGGCAGTCCGAAGATGTTCAGAACTGAGCTTGCCTCGCATACAAGATACTGCAAATGAAAAGGTTACAGCAGAGCAAAGCAGATACTCCCGGAATATGTTTTCACTATCCTCCTTTAAAGACCAAAGCAGCAGGTCTAAGACAAAGCTACATTTCACAGAGCACCGAGAAAAGAAATTATTATAACGGACGCACGTGCATGTGAGAGGAAAAGCTGGAAAAGTTTGCACAAAGATTTATTTGCTTGTTCAAAAACTGGGAGGAAAAAAATTGTTACACCAAAATCACATTTTTAACTTCCCCTTCCTTTATGGGGCTCATGGCAGCGTACATGATCAATAGGGCAGCGTACATGATCAATAGGGCAGCGTACATGATCAATACCGCTTTCTATTCTTATAACAACCCTGCAAGGTACAGTAAGCTGAAAGAGGTTTCGGAACTAAGTACAGATTTGAACTTTGTCCAATATTTTCTCCAGCAGTCTTCCTAGTCCAATATTATCTACATCACACAGGACTAAACATTTGGAGTGTTTATCCAAAATGCTGGTCGTGTTTACTGGCGCAGAGATGGAAACAAGATAAAGTTCCTACCAGAGAATGGCAGATGAAGTCAATGGACTATGCTGAAATGGCTAAAATGAAGAGTCAGAAATCAGGAAGACCAAAATTTTAATAAGGAATTGGGGAAATTTACAACTTATCTTAAAGACCATTGTAAGCAGTTAAAATTGTTAGTAGGATTGGAATATCATTTGTAGTTTAAGGTTGAATTCTGGACATAA
Organism: Zootoca vivipara; assembly: GCF_963506605.1. Classification (NCBI taxonomy): domain Eukaryota; kingdom Metazoa; phylum Chordata; class Lepidosauria; order Squamata; family Lacertidae; genus Zootoca; species Zootoca vivipara. The sequence continues at coordinate 45,749,599 of NC_083285.1, read as the reverse complement.
TGGAAGAGGTAAAAGATTTGGATTATCATAAAAGACGCAGGAGGAAATGATTAATAATAGGACCCACAAAGGGGAGGATGGAAGTCCAGGAGATTCCTCGGAATCTTGTTTCTTATTATTTATGTTTGATATATCTCTGAGAAATTTTAATTTGAAAAACCAAATAAATAAATTTAATAAGAACAAAATGCTAGTTGTGATTGGCAGAATTTATTTATTTATTTCTAACTCAATAACCAACCCTATGCACATCATAGTTATCGTACTGAGACTAGAAGACACAATGGTATGCAGGTATTACACGTGTATCTAAGCAATTGCAGGAAGAATGAAGGGGACCTAGTGGGTGATATCCAACATTAGTCATGCCCAGAGTAGACCCAATGAAATCAAATGACTTATGAAACAAATGAAATCAACTTTAACGGGCCTATTCTGAACATGAAAAGCAATGGATATCACTCAATGTCTGAAAGCAGCCTTATAATACTGGAATAGTGGGAAAACCTTTGGCCCACCAGTTGATGTTGGACTACAACTCTCACCATCCTTTAACAACTGGCCATGCTGGCTATCTTCCTTTTTTCTTTAAGCAATCCTTTTTGCCCCTGTTACTGCTTAATGCTTGCACTAACAAAGCAATCATATTAGATGTTGAATTCTGCCCTTTGACTCTAAGTGCTGTAGGCATGGCCTTAACGCACCAGTAGGACTGGTACTCTCTTTTACTGTCGATTTGGAGAAGCTACTACCTTCATTATAACAGAAGGTAGGGCAGCCAGCAGCAGTGGATTGAAAGACGCTGATGCCTGGGGTGTTATGGGAAAGGTCATCTGCATTCTCTCGTTTGGGCTTACCTGTGAATACCTAGCCCAGGCATCCCCAAACTTCAGCCCTCCAGATGTTTTGGACTACAATTCCCATCATCCCTGACCACTGGTCCTGTTAGCTAGGGATCATGGGAGTTGTAGGCCAAAACATCTGGAGGGCTGCAGTTTGGGGATGCCTGACCTAGCCAGTCCTAAGGCCGCATGGGTCCTTGAAGTCTCCATTTTTGTACTACCTCATAATCATGAATGGCTTTGAGACAGAAACACTGACATAGTCAGTGGATAGTCAGATAATGATCTGTGTTAACAGGTGTCAGAAATTTGTAAAGCATGCTCTCCAAGAGAACCTCATAATGGGAAACATGGATTCTACATGTCTGATTTTGGCTTCAGGAACAAGATTCATCTGAATGCTCCTCTCCTAAGTAGATAAGCTATGTGACCATTGGTAGAAGTAACTTTGTGCCAATAAGGTAGCTGCAAGAAAACAGAGCAGAACCATGTTTGTTCCACCCATCAAGGAAAAAAGGGGGAGATTCTCCCTTTATGGGAGGTGGGATCAAACCTCTAAAGTTTCCAGGTGCCCTGCACTGCTGTAGAACCTTCTGTGTGACCACACAGAGAAGATGAATAAGTATCTTTTCAAAAGGACTAGGTACCTAACATGGCAGATGGCTGGCTAGGATTCAACACAACACTGGACCTAGTTCCAGAAAGGATCCTTGAGTTCAAACAAGAACCCTAGCTGTTCACCAGAATGCTGGTGATTTGAGCCCACCCAGGGGTGGTTGTGGGCAGGATTCCTGCTTTGCAGGGGGTTGGACTAGATGACATTCTGGATTCCTTCCAACTTATGATTCTATGATTCTATACAAGTGGAAAATTTACTTCTAAAACTAAGAAGTTTGAAAGCCAGTTTGCAAAATGATATTGGGATTTACTGTTCAAAGAAAGCGACATCAAACTTTCCAATGGCCTATGCAAGCAGTTCTTTGCACCCTTTGCTACCCAGACAGGTAGCTCAGCACTGAAGTACAGGCAGACAGTATAAGTCAACCTGGTGTCAGGTGCTAACAACAGAGGATTAGTATCGCTAGTGTCATGCAACACAACTGAAGCCACCAACAAAAGACAAAATGTAGAGATAAGATGGATCACAGGCCTGATTCCTCATTACTGGATTATTGAAATTGCACCATCAATACATGTGGCACTTTACAGAACACTATAAGCACAGCCAGCCTTTTTGTGCCCAAATAAAGTTACAGGCATTGTGGTAAAGACTGTACTGTTCTCCACTTGTACTCATAATGAGCTTCACACGTTCTGACAACTACTACATAAATATGGAGAATCTCAACTACTATTATCAACAATAGCAAATTTCTAGCCCTCATAATTGCAGTCATGTATACAGCAAACTAATAGAATGAGGGCCTAAAACTGCATAAATTAGCAATTTTTTAGGTTTTTGCATCAGGGTGACTGATAAGCATGAAGTCTACAAATCAAATTCCACTTAAAGGCAAAGGAGAAGTGGTTAGTAAAACAAAAAACTGGCAACCCAAGCAGACAACGGCTGAAATATATCTAGGAAAAGTTTCACTATCTTATGTTTCTACAACTCGAGCCTGAAGCCTCTACCCTGAGGCCTCCAGTTCCTTTCTTGCTCTGCTCCTCCCACTGCACCTTGCAAAAAGGGGGGTGCGGTAAAGTTCTACAAACCCAAATGCTGAGTTCAGAATAAATTATAGAAGTTGGAAACATTTACACTGGCATGCATCACATTCATTTACACTATGCTTTTTTGTGATTCCAGAATTTATTTGGATCCAGAAACCAGGCGTCCATTCAGATTCTCCTCTTCTAATGCCTTTCCGTTTCTTTGCTTTAAACGTCTGTGCAATCCCTTTGAACACCTTTATATCTATGTGTAGTTTTTATTTCAGTACCAATACCAAGACTCAGAAGTTCTATGACTACTTATAACAAGCTATACAATGCTTAACATGTTTCACAAGGGGGAAATTACATGCCGCATAATTAATTTTGAAAGCAGCATAATTCCAAGATACAAAATTTAGATTGCCGCACTGAAATACTGACCAAGTTTGGAGAACAGGGTATTCCCCACTCAGCTTGTTTTGAAAAACAAGAGCAGATCGCATTGAATTATCTATTTATAACTTAACCATCTACTCTAACAAATCAAGCCTGTCTATGTAATTCAGCATCAGCTAACTGAAGAAATGTTACACATTTGTGTGTTCCATTCGGGTAATTCTAGCACTGTAGACAAGGTGTCCTTGCATCCATCCTCTGAACACATGCACAACAACAACTGCAGTTTACCTTTGATTACTTCCTCCTTGGCTAGAATTCAATCATTATCTACATTTCAGTTGTCAAATCCCTTTCTTTGCTAGTAGCATCCACCAGTCACACCAAAACACCCACCTAAGAAGAATCTGTGTCACTGCTTGACACCTATGGAGAAAATAAAATTGTCTCTCCTACCTACAAGGTGCCAGAATATGGCAGTTCGTAAAGTTCCTCCTCGCTCACTCTCGCTCTCTCCACCAAAAGCACTGTGCTCAACAATAATTTAATTACACATCTCCATATTTTTAAATAGGGGCCAACTAATACCTGGCATATGGAGGGGATGGGGAAAAAAAAGAAAGCAAAGCCCAAAAGAGGAGTCTGCACATGGTTGCGCAGAATCTTCAGCTTTCCACTCCTTATATGTGCAAAGCGTGTAAGGTCTCACACAGATCTCTACTCACCCAGAGGTACATCATGTCAGTCTGGGCAATTCCAACCCAGTGGTTGACGGGAGCTGATCCCAGGGAGGCCTCAACAAAACGTGGTCACCAAGGTGCTTTTGGGTGGGTGGGTGGAGGATGGGAGAAGAATCAAAATAGGTCAGTTAAAAGCTCTCCCCCTCCTCCTTTACTTGAGTTCTCCTGCTTACGTTTTTTCCCTCCCTCTCTCTGGGAGTTCCCAGCCCTGTGTGTCTGTCTGTACTGGTGTGTATACAGCTCACACTCTGCATTTGCCTCTGGGGAATTTCGCTCTTGTCATACTGCTTCTAAAAACACAATCGCTGCTTCAGATTCTTGAAAAAGGCAAGGCAGGGTGGGGTCAGCAGTAAACACAAGCCAGGTCCTAATGCTGGAGTGCAATTACTTTAAAAGAAAGCTTCTTTAGACCTGAATGAAAACCTCACTCTTTGAGGTCGGTAGAAGCTAAATCTTCTCTCCAGCGCTTTTCAAGCCCAGCTCCCTAGACAGGAATCATAAAATAACCTAGAGCACACAGCCACTCTAGTCCACTGGTCTTGCTACACCCTAGCTGAGCCTACCCCAGTCAACAACAGTAGTCACCACAGAAATGCTATTTAATTCACTATTGATATGTATTTGTGAATTTGCCACTCACCTGGTTAAAGCACAGAACAAACCACAAGAGTCTTAGAGCTAAGAGGATAGTCTGTGCAATCTGCCCTAGAGCTACCAAGGGAGATGGACGGGGAAAACATTGTGGCAGGATGAGAGGAGAATACAAAAGGCAAACAAAAGGTTGCTTTTTGCTTTAGAAATTACTCTGTGGTGAAAGGTTTCCAGCCTTCCAAAAAGAAAAGAAAGTACCAGGGCTGGCTTTTAATTCTAAGGAGAACACTAGATTCCAAATGCCCCGAGATCTTCTCTGCTTACCGGTAGCTGAGGAGAGTTGCCTCTTGCAGTGTGCGCTCACGTCTTAATCCACAGTTTCAACAGGATTATCGGAAGTGCACCATAAAAGGAGATACTCATTCTTGAGGTGTACAGCAGGACCAGGAAGACAAGATTCAACAGGCCCTTTGGAGGCACACTGTTTCAATCCCATCCCCAGTGCCCAAAACACAAATGTCACCTCATCTCACTAATTCCATTTCAAACTACTGCTCCAGCAAACAGGAGAAACAGGTTTGCTTCCCTCCTCAGAGGGAGACATACTTTTGATTGTAAGGCCCCAGAGAGCAAATATGCACAATCTAACAAATCCTGTTCAAACCTTGGCCTCCTATCTGCAATTTCTGCTACATTTGGCTGCATGTTTTAAAATGCAAAACAGCAATGGGTTAGTGTGTTAACCAGAAAGTTGGCAGTTCAAGCCCACCCAGGGATGGCTTGAACTCACTTTTTTCAAAAAGTTTTTGGGCTCAGCAGGAAGGAAGGACATTATTGGCTGGTTTCTAAGCTGTATAAAATATTATGCTGGGTGGACATGGGTACTGCTAATGGGCTGTGACTTATGTGGGAGTCAGGCTGGCAAATTCCTATTGAAGAGACAGACTGGAAGCCATGTGGGGCAAATTCCCCTTCAAATCAGTTTCAGGCTTGACAAAGGAAAAGATATTGTAGGGGGTGCACAATGCTGGATTCTCATTAGCCCATGTGGTGGACCTGTGCTAAGGTGGACACATTAAGGGAGGAAGTATTCCAATGTAATCTCCAATATAATCTGACTTCATGTATTTGGAAAGGGTAGGTGGGTGGGCTTGTTCTAATAGTTGTTTTGTGGAATAAGAACATGTTTTAAGAACTCTGAATTCGCTCTTAAACTTGCTTTTCAGTTCCCTTCAAAGCAGGGCTGGAATCTAGAAATCTGATGCTGAGCCTCAGATATAAGGATATATGAGACATAGAATTGTAGAGTTGGAAGGGACCACAAAAGTCATCTAGTCCAACCCCTTGCAATACAGAAATCTTTTGTCCAATGTTGGGCTCAAATCCACAACCCTGAGATTAAGAGTCTCATGCTGTCACTCATCAGAAAGATGGATAGAATCATTAACGGGGGGGTAGAGATAACACCATGTGTTCATGAAACAGTTCTGGTTGCAGCCTTGTGCTATACATATATATATATATATATATATATATATATATATATATATATATATATAGTTCTGCACTAAAGGAACGTCAATTTCATATCTAATCACATACCTTTTATAGTCATCATAATTAGAAAAGACAGCTTGGAACAAAACAAAACTGAGAAGAAAATCAATAAACGCTAAGCCAACAAGTAAGGAAATTGCTGTAACACACAAGATCTCGCTTTTTCATGTAAAAATAGTATTAATCTGATGGGACAGAAGCAATCCTTCGTATCATTTTCTGCATAGACTAAGACTGAAAGCAGGTAGTATTCCCCCAAACATTTGGCATAAGTTAACCCCACCCCCAAAATCTATCGTATTAAATTGCATAGATATTCTTGCTAGTTGGTGCACGCTCCTGCTTGTATGCTTTGATCAGCATTGATGACGAGCACTTTCATTAACAGCTTAAAGGTAAAGGGACCCTTAATCATTAGGTCCAGTCGTGACCGACTCCGGGGTTGCGGTGCTCATCTCACGTTATAGGCCGAGGGAGCCAGCGTACAGCTTCCAGGTCATGTGGCCAACATGACAAAGCCGCTTCTGGCGAACCAGAGCAGCGCATGGAAACGCTGTTTACCTTCCCACTGTAGCGGTACCTATTTATCTACTTGCACTTAGAAATGCTTTCAAACTGCTAGGTTGGCAGGAGCTGGGACCGAGCAACGGGAGCTCACCCCGTTGCGGGGATTCGAACCGCCGACCTTCTGATCGGCAAGCCCCAGATTGTGTGGTTTAACCCACAGCGCCACCTGCGTAACACTTACTGAGCATAAAAGGGAAAGCATGAAGTAAGTTCTTTATATATATACCGTATTTTCTGGCGTATGAGACGACTGGGCATATAAGACGACCCCCAACTTTTCCAGTTAAAATATAGAGTTTGGGATATTCTCGCCATATAAGAAATACGACCCAGCATATAAGACGACCCCCGAATTTTGAGAAGATTTTCCTGGGTTAAAAAGTAGTCTTATATGCAGGAATATACAGTATTTTAAAAAATCTCATTTGCCTAAAGCACCCTGAAAACATCCTTTGTCAGACATGACCTGTAATTTCTACAATGCCTCCTTTAATATATACTACATGGTCTTAACATGTAGCAGGAACAACGCCACAGAAGACATGCCCCAATGTATGGCACTTTGAAAAGCTGAGCATCGGGCTGCCAAACTGCTAATTTCTTCCCTCCCCATCACTGATGGGGGAAGGGGAAAATAAGGGTGGAGTTTGCAAGTGACACCAGCAAACAGAGCTTCTCCACTTCGCTGCTAGTGTTTGCAAAATGCAGCAGCTTGGTCGAAGCAAGAGCAGTGATGTGGAGGAATCCCGTCTCCGGCTGTCACTTGCAAACACCGAGGCCAAGCAGTCCAATGTAGCCTAGTGCAATGGTCACTCTATCTTTGCATGGGGACTGCTTTAAAACACTTTTCAAAAGCACTGTTTGAAGCAGCTAGCACTTCTCTTGTGAGAGGGTAGAGGGAGGCACTTCTGTCCACCCGCAGGAGAAAGGTGTGAGCTGCTTCAAACAGTAGTTTTGAGCAGGATATAATTGCTGCTCATCAGTAGATGAGCAGCGATTAAATCCCGCTGCCTACATGATGAACCATTAAGAGAGGTTGCTGCTACTTCCTATTCACTTATTTAAAAAAACCTATCATTGGTACTGTTATTCTAACTAAATTTAGACCTGCACTGGGGTATGAACATACAGGCGCAAGAGGAACATAAGAGACCTTGAGGTTCCCTCAAACCTGCTTCCTCTTGGGCACGGATGGTGCTGCCTTGGCCACATAAGGATCCACAATAAAGAGAACCGAGTTTGCTCTATGTAAGAAGGGTATGAGGATTATACTGTTGCACCGCTCCTCAAACGTTGCCTCTCTATCCTCCACCCCTTTCTTTTTCACAATGGGTGCGTGTGTGCAAGCAACAGAGAAATGAGTAACAAAGTTATTTAAAAAAAAAAATTCAAGACACGCACATCCCCAAGTGCTTTTCTGAGCTTAAATCTAGCTGTCCTCTTAAACTAGTTTGTATCAAAGTTTAGACACAATTGGGGGGGGGCATTGCAGACTTTTGGCCTCTGTGGAAAAAAATTGTACATCTGGCACCGAACAAGTGACAAAGCCCTGCACCATCTGTAACGTAAATAAAGCAACTACATTTGCAACAATATTTGTATGATTATGATTATTATTATTATTAAAAAGGTTCCTTCATCTTTGAAGATTAATGTCTTTCTACAAGGGAAGTTTCCAGCAAATCTTTCACAGAAGAAAAATTAATCCCACTGATAAAAATATGGCTATACAGGGGTAAATACACTAGAAGACACAGATAAATAGTGTTACATGTTATAGAGTACAATCTGATAAACCAAAGCAGACTTCATAAATGTTGGGAGAGATGTAAAAAAGTATCCCTTTTAGATTTTGCTAGCAATCAGAGTAGCTTGGATTGTAAGTGTAACAAATTTCAGCTTGATAAATAAGTCAGTCAATGAAGCCAAGTGCCATATATAACAAAACCTCTAACCATGCTGTTTCCTCAACATTTGTCATAAGTTCATTCTGTTTCCATTATTATTCCAAAACTAACTGCATCAGTTGCGAAATGATCTCCAACATGCTACATTGCTACAGCATCCATTACAACCTCTGAATTTAACCTACTTCACTCTGGAGGGAGGGGCTACAATGTAGAATCATAGAATCATAGAGTTGGAAGAGACCACAAGGGCCATCCAGTCCAACCCCCTACCAAGCAGGAAACACCATCAAAGCATTCTTGACATATGCCTGTCAAGCCTCTGCTTAAAGACCTCCAAAGGAGGAGACTCCACCACACTCCTTGGCAGCAAATTCCACTGCCGAACAGCTCTTACTGTCAGGAAGTTCTTCCTAATGTTTAGGTGGAATCTTCTTTCTTGTAGTTTGAATCCATTGCTCCGTGTCCGCTTCTCTGGAGCAGCAGAAAACAATCTTTCTCCCTCCTCCATATGACATCCTTTCATATATTTGAACATGGCTATCATATCACCCCTTAACCTTCTCTTCTCCAGGCTAAACATACCCAGCTCCCTAAGTCATTCCTCATAAGGCATCGTTTCCAGGCCTTTGACCATTTTGGTTGCCCTCTTCTGGACACGTTACAGCTTGTCAGTATCCTTCTTGAACTGTGGTGCCCAGAACTGGACACAGTACTCCAGGTGAGGTCTGACCAGAGCAGAATACAGTGGTACTATTACTTCCCTAGATCTAGATGCTATACTCCTATTGATGCAGTATAGGTACACCATCATGTACACCATCATGTGTTGCTTGAAGGAAAAGCAATACGTAAATCTAATGCATAATTAAAAATCAGGTTCTGAACCATCTTGGTTGATGGTATACAAAATCTATTGTTTTTGTTTACTGACACTACGCTTTATAAACTAGGATCAGGGGCAGCCCTGCCATTGGGCAGAGTCAAGCAGCCACCTCAGGCAGCAGATTTTTAGTGTCATGAAAAAGCAGCAAATTGCTAGCTGCTGCTGCTGCTGCTGTTTTTGTTGTTGTTGTTGTTGTTGTTGTTGTTACTACAACATTTTCACTGCCAGGCACAGGTGTTTGTGATATTTTTCTGCCTCAGATGCAAAATAGCTTGGCTGGCAGTGCGTATTGTGTACAGTACATTGGTTTCAGGGTATGTGTCATTTGTTATTCTGCCTCAGGCACCAAAATACCTTGGGCCAGCCTTGCTAGCAATCATGTTGTCATTTAGAAGGAAACACATCCCTCTCCTTGTGCTGCCTCAAATCTGATACAGTGGTACCTCGGGTTACAAACACCTCGGGTTACAAATACTTCGGGTTACAAACTCCGCTAACCCGGAAGTAGTACCTCAGGTTAAGAACTTTGCCCCAGGATGAGGCCAGAAATCGCGCACCGGCAGCAGCAGGAAGCCCCATTAGCTAAAATGGTACCTCAGGTTAAGAATGGTTTCAGGTTAAGAACAGACCTCCGGGACGAATTAAGTTCGTAACCTGAGGTACCACTGTATTAGCATTATGCTAAGAAGGACAACTTTCCATTCCTGGCTGGTTCCATTTTCAACAGATTCTACATGTTCAGTCTACATTAGATTGAGTTATTGTCATTCTTTTTACTACACATAGCTTAGAATTAAGTGTTCTGTAAGGATCTTTATAAGCCTTGGACATGGAGATGAAAGGAGGGAAGAATTATGTTCCAAAATTCATTTATCTAATCATCACAATAGGTTACAGAAGTGTTGTAGAAATAAAGTGTCAGTTTATTTACGTTAGCAAACTTGCACTGGTTTAAAGTATGCATAATTCATCTATATACCCTGTTTCTCATATTTTAAGACATACCCATAAAATAAGCCATAGCAGGATTTTTAAGCATTCAAGGAATATAAGCCATACCCCGAAAATAAGACATAGTGATAGCCGCAGCAGCAGGAGGAGGAGGAAAAAAATAAGACATCCCTTGAAAATAAGCCATAGTGTGTTTTTTTGAGGAAAAAATAAATATAAGACATGTCTTATAATATGAGAAACACGGTAGTAACATCAAATTTGTTATTTATTTATTTATTTCACAAAAATTTATATACTGCTTGCTTTTTTTTATTTAAAAAAATCTCAAACTTAAATGGCATTTTACAGAGTGGCATAATAGTAGGAAAGACTGGTGCCTGAGTAAGAATTTGCACAGACCAAAGGGAGAGGAGAAACCCTTTAAAGAAAGGAATATATTTGCCTGCAAAGTTAAACTTCAAGCAAACATAACAGGTATTTAACAAATACATAGAACAGTAGTGAAAGTAGAAGGCTGAAATTTTACAATCAATATAATATCTTATTTTATTCAATGAAACGTGCAATTCTGCTCTTGAGAAAGGAGGAAAACAAATTTCAAATGACAGAATAAAAACAATTCTTTAAAGGCACTGAACTGGTATGAGATTGCAGCAGATGTGCAGAGATTGCAGCCACGGCTCCCGTCTGTCCCCCTCCCTCCCTGGCTCGCTGTAAAGCAGCAAAGCAGGAGCCGCTTAGGGCGAGCCGGGGAGGGAGGGAGGCTGGGAGGGGCGGGATTCTCTGCTCGCGGCTGCAGCCGAGAATGGAGGATCCTCTACATGCGGCTGCAGAGGCGCGATGGCTGCTCGTGCCGCCGTGGCGGGACACGGCCTTGTCATTCCCAGGAGACGTGCCACCAACCCCACTGGATTGCAGTATCATTTTTTGTTTGCCAGAAAGGAAATAAAATAAAAGAAGAGAGAAGCCTTACTACACTCAAGCATACAGAGAAGAACTGTTCAGCTTCTAAAGAATTAGGTTTATAGGGCAAGATATAGGGGAAAAGCTGTGCTAGCATTAATTAAAAGTAACACAGGTATCCACTAGATGCTCATGACACTTGCACAACCACATTCCAACAGCGTAAGTGAAATAGAAGCACTACTTGCAGAGCAGGGGTGGGGGGGGGGTTATATTTTCCAAGTCACAACACACTGATGTTTCAAGTGTTGAGAAACTCAGATATTCTCATAACAGAAATGCTACTTTGATGAAAGATATCCGTATCACTCGTTAGGAGCAAGGAATTGAACATTTAGCAAGCAAAAAAACCTCAAAGGGGCTTTAAGATGTCTAGATGCAGTACACTATCTAAATGTAGAAGTTAAATGGCTCCTTTTAAGGCTTTGTAGAGAAGTAAAGATGTGTGCCCCAAGCTCCTAAGCTGCTAACAGGGAAGAAAGATAAAAGGCTAGGAGATATAACTTGACAGTTACATTTTAGTTTCCCCGTTATAATTTTACAGCTGTCCTCACAAACACTCTTGTCAAAAAGCCATGCTACAAAGTAATGCAAGTGCAACCTAGGACTTTTTAGGCAACAGAAAGCAGTGCATCACCATAAAGGGCCAAAAAGAGTTCAAACAGTTAAAAACTGTTAAGAACGAAAAATCTATCGTCTGTGTGGGTGGCGGCAGTGACTAAAGTCACTTGTTTATGATTGGCTGTATTCCTGAAAGGGAAGGTGGAAGACTGCACAGGTCACAAGACCCTCTTTGGTAAATAGCAAAATGGCATCTGCTCAGGTTTTCATTTAGGCTGTCAGATGATTCTGTTCCTTTTACCAAAGGCTTTGGGAGAAAGAGACTTTGACCTTGGTTAGAAAGAAAGCCGTTATCCTCTAATTACATCTTTTTTGCAGCACACAATCCAGCATGCAATTAATATTAGCCACAAAGGAAGAACTTTTCCAATGCCAGAAAATTAGTGCTATAGACCACAGTCTATGGAATATAAACTCACCCATATCACCCTAACAAGATACTTAATCTGTGAAGCAAAAAAATGCATTCCAATTAAAAGGGAACAGCTGATACTTTAAATGAACACAAGTCTTCAACACAGACTTCAGCCATCTGCAATGGAAGAAGATTCCAGCTTCTGTTCCAGTGAGAAGCTACCAAACCATTATTACTGCTCTACAGGTAGCTGCCAGAATAGTGGAAAAATCTGGGGAGCTTTTATTGACTCATTCTTCCTCTGTATTCATCCTAGTGCTAGCAGGAAGGCTGAACTGCTACTCCTTACAGAAAAGCACGAGAATCCCACTGTATCCAGCATTTGTGAAAAGGGGACAGAGCAGAGACGATAAATTGCTCTTTTATGGGGAAAAATTTGGCTTCTCAAGTGTGAAGGAGGGCCAAGTTAAGTCACTGAGTTTTCTAAGAAATTACTGTCAGAATAGAGGAGAAAGAACTTTACAATTTGCTGTCTTTCTCCAATTCCAACTATCTTTGCCTTACTAGGTGGCTCTAAGACAGGAAACTTCGTTGTTGTTTTGTAAATCATTAGCATAGCTGCCAAGTTTTCCCTTTTCTCGCGAGGAAGCCTATTCAGCATAAGGGAAAATCCCTTAAAAAAAGGGATAACTTGGCAGCTATGACATTAGCTGCTCAGCACCCCTGAGATATGATAGGTGAGAAACAAACAGAAGTTGTAAATTTCTGTTGTTCTTGCCTTATTATGTTTAGAGTGCCATATGCTCTGCAATGTATGATGGTAATAGGGAATTTCTTCCCAATTCCTTCTATTTGCTTATCCAGCAGACTGACAGTCTCAATTGGTTGCAATTCATTAGCTCAACAAGGAAAAGCTGATGGATCCTGACTGGGATGCTGTGGCTGGCTAGAATATTTTGGATAAATTGAGATGGTATTCAGTGTGGGGATTCCCAGTTCCAAAGACAGACAACTAAGCACAAAACTACCTTCACAGCTAGAGGGACAGCCTACATTGTAATCTTAGGATAGTGTTCTGTTCCTTATGGACCTGAGCAACCCAGGGATAATGCTGAGCAAAAAAACAAAAACAAAACCCTTTTCCAAATAGATGGGTGAAACTGATTTAAAAGAGCAAGTCTGGAGTGCATGTGTTGTGCATACTGCAGAAGCTAAAGGAGAAAGAATGTTAAAAGAGTTACATTTATTGTTTTAAAAAATATTTACATGAACATTACCACAATTATCCTTTCTATTTTCCTTGCTGTTTCTATGTCTTTAGATTTCAAAAGAATTTTATATTTTACTGTCAACATTACTATCTTTGGAGCATATCTTCATGAAGCACATGAACTATACCATTTTTAAAAGCTAAGATTCAGAGGCCTGGATATTTCCCTTGGATATTATATTAGACAAAGGTAAGATAGGAGGCTACAGGACATCTGTCCTCCCAGCTGCCAGGCACCTGGACAAACACATGTCAGCTACAAGATTCCTTCATTAATATAACTTTGACATTTTCAATGGAAGACTGTAGGCTTACACATCCCAAAGAGTATTACTGCTGCAATTTAGACTGAAAGAACTGTTTTAAGATTGCTTAAAGACTTGTTTCAAAAGCAATTTATGTTGTCCAACCCACTGTTCATATGAATAGCACAATACCACGGGTTGGATCAAGGGAAGAGAGGGAGGAATAATACTTCTCGCATTACAGCCCCATATGCACCCTGTGAGGGTTGACAGACCCCCCCCCCCCGGAATGGCATGAGGTAGGGCATGGGAGAACTGAAGCAGATCTGGGAAACTGGAGGGAATAGGAAGGGCTACTTTGCATGAACAGTAGTGCATTTCTATTCACAGAGATATCTCCAGATCAGTGGTTCCCAACCTTTTCTTTGGCCATGCCCCACCTAAGCATCCAATTGAAGTGGGTATACTTGCATCCTTAATGTACAGAAAATGCAACTATACATGCAGCTATTGCAACAGAAACTAGTTTTGGCTTTCCTCAGATGCTGCCTAAAGCACTTTTAAAAAAAAATCACCAGAAACGTTACGTGGTGTAATGTGGAGGATGAATATGTATTTAGGCAACAATAAATCCACAATAATGCTTCCAAGTCATCATCTCTACACAAGATACAGAAGAGCCTGTTGCACCTTTTCCTCTCATTTTAGGAAAACAGCATTTTGTAATGTTTCACTATACAAGCATTTCCCCCTCATATTCCCTACAGATAAGACTCATTTTACTCAATACTCCACCAAACCCCCCACTCTGTCTTTCTGTATGTACTTTGGGTGGCTGCTTATATGATAGGGTAGCAGCTGAATTTGAGAATGGGCACTAAAATTAGGTAGCCTAGTAAATGTGCTTTATTTACTACGCTACCTAATTTTAGTGCCCATTCCCAAATTCAGCTGCTACCCTATCACATAAGCAACCACCCAATGTTATTAGCATATTCCTGCTCTCCACCAATAGCCAATATATACTATTGCAAAACAGAAATAACACTATTGTCTTTACCACTGTGCACAAACCTTGTTTTCCCCCTCATGAATCCTTGTAGACAACTATTTTAGAGCTGAATCTGTTTCCAGTAGACCCTGTGCAGCTCCTGTGCAATGAGTGCCCTCTCATGGCAAAGAGTAGTCACAACCACAACTATTGCTCTGGACATGTGGCAAATAGAAGTCCATTCGCAACAGAATGCATCTACCTTTTCCCATACATTAAAGAGACACGGGATCAAGGTGCTTTCTTTTTTACTTCCTAAAACGTAGGCCAGCTAGGAACTGGGAGATTTTAAAACTGAAAACTCAGCCACTACTTTGTCCTTAATCAATTGCACAGTTCGTGGTGTGGCAATAAAACTGCTGGCACATTTGCAAAGCTAAGCAGGATTCGGTATGGTTTCCTATTGGATGGGAGACTGTGTGTTGAGATTCCTGCATCGCAGGTAGTTGGATTAGATGACCATTGGGATCCCTTCCAACTCTTGCAGTAAATGCAACCAAGTAAAAGGACCAACCTATGAAGACAAAACAAGCATAAATGAACACTGGGAGCACTGGCCAAGCCTGAGGAGCCTGATTTATATCTACCTGCAATTTCCTATTAAGAATACTAGATATGAACATCTGAACCAGAAACATGAAACTGGCAGTCTCTTTGTTTTCTTAAAAATATATATACAGTGGTACCTTGGTTCTCAAACTTAATCCATTCTGGGAGTCCATTTGACTCCCGAAACCATTCGAAAACCAAGGCACGGCTTCCAATTGGCTGCAGGAGCTTCCTACACTTAAGCAGAAGCCGTGTCAGACGTTTGGCTTCCGATAAACGTTTGCAAACCGCAACACTTACTTCCAGGTTTGCGGCATTCAGGAGCCAATTTGTTTGACAACCATGCCATTCGAGAACCAAGGTACCACTGTATTTCATTTATTAATTGCTTCTATGAAGCACCTTAAAGTATTTTCAGAATTTGATAAAACTTCTATGGAACAACTGAATATATAAAAACAATTTTAAATCCAATGCACATACCGACTTTTCTTGGGGAAAGGCTGTAGAGCAGCTTATTTGCAGGTTCCAGGTTCAGTCCCTAGCATGTGCAGCTAGGGTTGGAAGCACTACCTGAGACCCTGGAGAACTTCTGCCAGCGTAGGCAATTCTGAACTTGATGAACCAAGAAAAACATGAATGGTACGCTTTGACCTTGAAACTAGAGCTGGATTTCTAAAAACTGGATTGCTACTAGAATTTGTCTTATTATTCTCAACTTAAAAGTTTCTAAAAATTAATCTACTACCTGGCCAGAGTTCTTGGAACCTTTTCATTTGATTTCCTCAACTCTCCAAGGACTCCAATTTATTTAGTACAAGTTCTATTCTTGCCATTGATAACCATTCATAGTGAGACTGAAGGTATCCTCTTTGCAAAAATGAGATAGACAACTTTGAGATTTTAGCAAACTTCAGAGAGAGAAAAGATGCAGAAATGTGGTTACTCAAAAAGTTTTTAATACATGCTCCAATATAGAAATTCTCTAGCTTTTAAATCAAGTAGGGCCTTAAAACAAATTAAGCTATTGAAAATCAAGTTTCATATAGCTTCTCTTCCTAGGAAAATGTTTACGACCAACTACCTTGTACTGTACAGTACTAGTCATTTTAAAGTTCATATGACTCAGTCATGAATACATACCACCCTCTGTTTAATATAACTGGAGACTTGAATTGTAATTTCATCTATTAAGAGTGCAATTTCAAAACACAATGAGGATTTAACTTTATTGCGCTTGGCCTTTTCCCTCCTTCAGGTAATGTTTATGGGAGTATTTCTGCAATACTGTTATAGATTGCATTGTCCTAAGGGCCATTAAATGAGTGGTTCTCAACCTGCTTGTCATCTTTTTAAAATGTAGCCAATAACCTGCCTCTCAGAATGGTTGTGAACATGCTATTTTAGATGTTTTGGAAATGGATGAAATTAGGATATTAGGGTGGAAGGAAAATATGACTCTGCGGAGAGAACGATGTAGGTTGGTGAGACTGGATTTCATGTGAGTAGAAGAAACTACAGGAGGGAAGAGAATTGTGTTGCACAATTGCAGCATTATTTGAAATCATTTGGTCTCTGGAAGTTATGGGTTGAGGACGTTTAAAAGCCAGGGAGAAGTAATCTTGGGATGGAAAAGGATATAAATTCAGAAAAATTGTTCAGGACATTTATATCCTGTCTCTCCATAAAAATGACCAAGGTGTCTAACTATAAAATCTAATAGAAAATAAATAAGCACCTTCACAATAACCCCCCCCCCCCGAGGGAAAGCTGATGGCAGATTAAAAAATGAAAAGGTGGTAGCCAGTTAAAACATAATTTAGTTCAGAATGAAATACAGAGCAGCAGAGAAAAACCAATCTTAGTGGCCAAAAGCCTACTTAAGGAAAAGACAGACATTTTTACCGTTAAAAATGCTGCACTTTATGGTGAGTGGCAAAATGTCATTATTAACTCACAGCCACCATCACAAATAAGAATGCCAAGTCATTTAAATATTCTTTGTAATACTGTCAATATTCCTCTTTTAACTTCTCTGAATGTGCAACAAGGGAGCTTTTAGATAGATAGATAGATAGATAGATAGATAGATAGATAGATAGATAGATAGATAGATAGATAGATAGATAGAATAGTTAGTTAGTTAGATACTGTACATTAAATTAATTTAAATTAAATTTGGAACTCCCTGACTATTGACATCAGGCAGGCACCTTCCACTTGACTCTTTCTAGAGCTTGTTTAAGACATGCGGCCTAGGACCCTCGTACCTACAGGACTGCCTCTCCTGGTATGCCCAGCAGAGGACCTTAAGGTCCATAAATAACAACACTTTGGTGGTCACGAGCCTCAAGGCGGTTAGATTGGTTTCAACTAGGGCCAGGGCCTTTTCAGCACTGGCTGAAATCCCTGCGGGATTTGACATCTTTCCGCAGGGCTTGCAAGACGGAGCTGTTCCGCCTGGCCTTCGGCTTAGACTTACTCGAACCCTTTAGAATATGGGATTTGGTATATAAATTTTCCCTTGGCTTTTTTGCTGGCCCATGAAGGACCAGCATGGATAGCTGGCTCGGGTGAATATCTGATGTTTCCTCCCTTTATGGTCTTGATTTATGGGCTACTACTAAAATGAGGCTGCATTTTAAGCTGTATTTTAATTAACTGTTTGTTTGTTTGTTTGTTTGTTGTTTCTATTACGTTTTATTGTAATTC
The DNA here is from genome assembly GCF_963506605.1 of Zootoca vivipara. Lineage (NCBI taxonomy): Eukaryota > Metazoa > Chordata > Lepidosauria > Squamata > Lacertidae > Zootoca > Zootoca vivipara. The sequence continues at coordinate 45,731,740 of NC_083285.1, read as the reverse complement.
ATATCTGGTGTTAGCCACCCTGAGCCCAGCCCTGGCCGGGGAGGGCGGGGTATAAATAAAAATTTATTTATTTATTCATTTAGCCATCCAGAATTTATTTATTTATTCATTTAGCCATCCAGAATGTTCCATGTGCTTTACCGCCCCCCCCTTTTTTTAGCTACCCTTGATTTTAATCATAATTGATTTTTTAAAATACCTGCTTTTACCAATTTTGGGGGGTCTGGGACCATGCCTGGAATTTTGAGGTGTGAAAGAGGCGAGTCACAAAATGGCTGTTGCCATGGATATGATCTAACATAAAATGGCTGCCACCTCCAAAAAGGCAGTAAAATGAATGAGATGGGAACATAAAACAGTTCAAAAATATGGGGTGGTCCTTTTCTTTTGGGGGGGGAGGAGAAAAATTTTGAAAAACTTTTCTTCTTTTCCAGATGCTGCTAAGTATTGGTTGTTACTATGTTATCTGTTGCTGGTATTACAGCTGGAAAACCAAAGATAATCAAACCCAGGGGTAATTTTGAATTACAACAGCAGCCATGCAAAGACATGACTGGGTGGTTAGTATTTCTATCTTTTTCTTTTTCCTTTTTCCTTACTATCTTTGTGGAATGGAAAGGATCAGAAATGTAAGGAAAATACACAGAAAATGCATTAAAAACTCATCAGAGAAATGGTTGAACAATACTGGCCCAGACTAGTGTGATGTTGGAGGGTCAATGTAATCTACAAGCTTCTCTAAATTAGATGAGTTTGAGCAGTGTTTCTCAACCAGTGTGCCTCCAGATGTTTTGGGACTACAACTCCCATCATCCCTAGCTAGCAAGACCAGTGGTCAGGAATGATGGGAGTTGTAGTCCCAAAACATCTGGAGGCACACTGGTTGAGAAACACTGAGTTTGAGGACAGGATAATAAGGTTTCTGCCTTTGCTCTCCCCTCCCCAAACAATCCCTGCTGTTGGCCAATGTTAACACACTGATGCCTCTCAAATGCCGCTCCCCAAAACAACTTCAGAACTATTGGGGAAAAGGTTGTATTAATAATGATGGTGCCTCTGCCCTGGTTTGCTTCCCCCCAAAACAACTTTGAAACAACCCCTGCTGTAAGGCATAGAGCAGAAACGAAAGGATTGCCATAACTTCCTCCCGCCCATGCAAAAAAAACCCCACCAATATTCAACTGAGGCCCTTGTCAGCAGGCAACAAAACTAACACAGCAGCGATAGGAAGATCCCCACATTTCTTCCCTCACCACCCCCATTTCAAAAAGTTTCTCAACCAGCTGCCTGTCAACTTTCCCAAATAGCCAGCAGGCAGCAAAACAAGTGATATATGATTCCTGTGTTTCTTCCCTCACTTCAGTTGACACATTATTATTATTATTTTTTAAAGGCCTCTCAAGTTACTGCCTGACAACTGCTCCATGTGGCTGGCAGGCAGCAAAACAAGTAAGGGTAGCAAATGCATGTGCTGAAAGACTAAAAAATAAGAGAGAAGCAGAAAAGCAGGAGAAACTGCAGCTCTTTATGACCCCCAGGGATTCCTATTGCCTGATGTCCAAGCAACTCTCATCAACTGCAGCTCTGACTCATTCAGCGGCTGGAAACTCTGACAGGTGGGAGCAGAGGCACTGGCTCCTTTCCCAGATATTAACTTAGAAGGGTGCCTGCACATTTTGCTTCATAACTTTCTAGGAAGGCTAGAGAATTGCTTTTAAAAAATTGAAAGCTCCAAGTTATGGGGTCGCTGCTGGTAACACCACTGAAGGCCTTTAAAATAAATAAATAAAATGGCCTTACAAAGCTCACCAACATTGCATATAAAAGTTTTGTTCAAAATTAATTTACCTTGGGGGCAAATGTGGGCACATACCATATATTCCGGTGTATAAGACGACTGGGCGTATAAGACGACCCTCAACTTTTCCAGTTAAAATATAGATTTTGGGATATACTCGCCGTATAAGAAATACGACCCGGCGTATAAGACGACCCCCGACTTTTGAGAAGATTTTCCTGGGTTAAAAAGTAGTCTGATACGCAGGAATATATAGTATGTTTCCCAAACCTATACCTGCACTTGAAAAAGCAAGTAAATCTAGTATGATATACAGTATGCTATTCCTGATTAAGCTCCCTGCTGCAAAAGAAAGACAGGGAGCTCTGAAAAAATATAACTACCTTAATTCACATTTTCATGTAATACAGAGCCAATTTAAGATAGCTCGGTCTGCTGCACTCCACCCACATGGCACAAGACCTAGTGATAGATTACATATGGCTATCTATATCCCATCAGATCTCTCCTGTGGCTACTGAGAACTTGCTATCGTATTAGAAGCTCCCAATGAGATTAGTTAAAAGCTTTGAAACCTTGTTAATGAAATCCAAGCCTGAAATGAATCCACATAAGAGTCAAGTGAGACTAAATGCACCTCAAGGCCAGTCAAAAATTGGACCCATAGAAGACATGAAAAATATTTCTGTATAAAGTGGACCAATTGGAAAGTGACATTTGAAAGTGAAGTTACTTCTGCAGTATGTAAGGCTGATACAAATAAGATGTCCTTGTTTTTATTGTGTGGTGTCACTCTCAGCTCTTACGTTTTTAGCTCTTAAGAGAAGTTTTTAACTCCGCATATGACAAGGTGAATTTGAATATAGTTACTAGCTTCTTAAATCATGTTGTGTGTTGGACTCTGTTGTAGCATTTTTTATAATATTACATACATCGTTACCTTTTATCATGGTAATTACAGCTACCATTGTTTTCAGCTTCCATTGTACATTGTCAAGATAGCCAGGTTATGGGGTGATTAATAAAGAATAACAACAGGATATTAAAATAATATTAAAGGACCTGGGAGACTAGAACAAAAGTCCTTGCTCTCAATGTAGGGATTAGGCAAGCCTCTCTAGCAGAGAATTTCATAATCAGGAAGCCACCATCAAGAAGGCCCTCCTATTATTATTATTATTATTATTATTATTATTATTATCTTTACCACTTTATGTTCTTCAGGAAAAAAATCTCAAAAGTGGTTTTGAAACATCAAACACAACATTTCAAAATAAAACATTACATAACTATTAATGAGAAAAAGATTTTTTAAAAAAACCCACACCAGAGCCTCCATGTTCAGAGACCCCTGTTTTCCATATGATAAGAGAAATGAGAGGAGAGAATCTCTATTCCAGGGATTCCCAAACTGCGGCCCTCCAGATGTTTTGACCTACAACTCCCATGATCCCTAGCTAACAGGACCAGTGGTCGGGGAAGATGGGAACTGTAGCCCAAAACATCTGGAGGGCCGAAGTTTGGGGGGTGCCTGCTCTATTCCCTATCCCTGTGTCTGGCAACAGCTGAAAACAGAATACTGGAACAGATGGACTTTGGGTTTCATTCAGACCGACAATTCTTAAGCTCTTATATTCATCTGATACTCAAGAGTTCCTATTGTTCTCTTACATAGCATTTACTACATGCAGTTATATTTTACCATAAGATTATTCAGTTCATTTCTAAATAATTCTTAGGCTGTCGTAAGTGAACACCTTGTTAGTATTTCACGCCTCCGATGCTGCAGGTGAGATTGGTGTAAATCACATGCCTGTCTGGGAAGAGTGTGGGAACGGAAGACAGTCTTATCTCTTCCGCTGTTTTGTACTGTACTTTTGCTTTTACTTGTCCCTGTTCTTCTCTCAGAGCTGGAGAGAGGAGACGCCATGACTCCTTTGTCTGAACATAGTGTATAAATAAATACATAGATTAGCTCTATGATGTCTCACGCTTCTTGCTGTGTTGTGCTAGAAGATTAGTGTGCATATATCATTTGATATATGTCGTTGAAGCACACTGGAGAAGAAGGGAGATGCCTTTTCCAGAGCTGCGCATACAGGCACCCCAGAGCGTTTTCCAACACACCTGGCATGTAACTATAATAATTTTCAACTTTCTTACTTGGAGTCACCCTTCACACACATTATTCATCAAACTACAGTTTTAACTACGGTACAAGTCTGCAGTTCCGCTTCTTGGATCATATACATGGAACAAATTCAGAATCCCCATGATACTGGGAAACCAGACATTTGCTTGTGGTAGTAAGATTCTAGAGCAGACTTCAAAAGTTGATATACTGTTTAAAGGTCTTCTATACAGTAAAACAGTAGTTGTTGGGGGTTTTTAACCATACCTTTCCAAATCACAATTTGTCAATATGACTCCCAGAATTTGCCTGTTATAGCATGGGAAGATACAGCTCCACCCAATATACAACAGCAACATTAATCAGAGTGACAATAAGATGCACTGGTTGCAGACACACTATTTTCCAATAACTGACTGTATCTGAGAGAACCTTTGATCATGAAAATGTTCTTCTCCAAGCTGCAACCATTCTTTGAATGAATGAATGAATGAATGAATGAATGAATCTTTATTTGCGTCAGCCATCGGCCGTAGCAATAAAACAAAAATACAACATACAAAGAATAGAAATAAAAAGTCAATTATATAAAATACATTTTAGGGATTTGAATCAATAGTCAAATAGTGGATCTTATTCTAATTGCCCCAGCTAAAAACCTTGCAACCTGTGCTGTCACCTGCTCATCTTGATCTGCCAAGAGAAAGGACACTGTGTATATGTGCTGCCGAAGCAAGCACAAGAAAGGACACTGTGGCAGTGGTTTGGCGACCCGGAATGGACAATAAAAGATTATAATGGGTGTATAAGTTAACATCGTTAACACCCATACGTGTGTTGAAGTCTCCTCCAATGATAAGCAGTGCTGCAGGATAAGTGGATTTGAGGAATTCTATATAGCTCTCTAATTCTGTCCAAACAGCACTTATCATGGATTTATTTTTTTTGACAGGGTGGTATATACACATTAATCAGCATTAGGCAAGCTCTCCCTACTTTGACCATTCTTTCTGTTAATTACTATGACACTTGACTATGGATACACTCCTGCCACTAGAGTAATAATGCTAGTCACTAAGTAGTTGTGCTTTGTCCCTCACCAACAAACTACATGATTTAGTTAGTATTTTAATGTCACATTTGTTGGAGTTTGGTAAAGATACTGCAGCATTTTTTGCAGAAAGAAACCATCTGGTAAGCCTGTTGGTTGAAAGGATAAAGAATTTTAAAGGTTTATTCTTCAAGGCAAACCAAGCCATTCTAATGTAGGTTTTACATGGAGCTAACATGGAGCCAGGAAGTTAACACAAGCACATTTTATCTCATACTGACTAAAGAAGAAGCAGGAAGGAAGTAAAGCCTGAGTAAACAATCTATTTATCAACAGGTAGTTAAGGAGGAATCAGCAAGGAGTTAAATGATGTAGTTATTTAGCTGGGTAGATGATTTTTTTAAAGAAGAACAGGCTGCCTTTCTATCAACCCTCACTGGTTCAGGTAGTCTATTTCAAGTGTTGTGGCTTTACTCTCAACAACACTGACACTTCCTTCACCATTTTTAAAATCCTGTCCCCCATCTTTCACCATTCTTTTTTAATTTTTACCCTTTCCTACAGCCATGTGTTACATTTAGTCTCTATTTCTATTTCCCTTTCCCTTTACCATGCCATGATGCATGGTCCTAAAATATAAGCCTGAGGATTATGTGAACAGCATCTAAAATTATTAGGAGTAAGTACTTGCAGAAAGCTCCCAGTTCTCTTAATTAGCATAAATTTAAAAATATATTTTACATAGAAAAGCTAGTGTTATGGCAGCCATCAGTGAAAAGTGTGTATGAACTGCTTAACAAGTGGGATTTTACTTCTGTGTCACTGTTGGCATCTCCCAGATCAGGGGTGGCCAACTCCCAAGAGACTGTGATCTACTCACAGAGTTAAAAACTGGCAGTGACCTACCCCCTTTTGGGGGGTGCAGGGCAAAGATGTTGAGCTTTTGGGGGGGAGCCAAAGTTGTTCGGCTTCTTTGGGGGCAGCCAGTGATCTACCAGCGATCTACCACAGACATCCAGTGATCTACCGGTAGATCACAATCTACCTGTTGGACGTGCCTGTCCTAGATGACTCAGAACAATAATGCAATAACTTTAAAGCTGCAGGGAGTCTCAGTGGCTACCCACCTACTGCTTCCAAGCTCTTTCTTCCCTTGCAGCCCCATCCTGCAGACACGCAAGAAGACCATTTCCTGTCTTCATGCACTGGTTGTCTCAAGCTGTTGCCTTGGCAATGGCAGCAAATCACAATGACAGCACCATTCTTTCCTATCATTTTCATAGCAATTCATTGCTTATGACCCCCAACATGGTATTCTTCCAGGTGGCCCTATAGGACATTATTTGTTCATAGAAGGGCTATGAAGACTCAAGAGTGCCTCCTTCTGCTGCAGGGCAGAACTCATGTATGAACTCAGTGTCCTTTGTCTGAGAGTCAATCCGAAGTCCCATGCCTGGGATGGCCTCTAAGCCATTTGACACTTTTCAAGAGGTCTTATCTGATACGACAGGCAGTATCAAAATCTATGTAGGCCAATGGCTTACTCAGCGGGGGGGGGGGGTTTTCCAATCAATCACTGGAAAGTTGCTGCTGCACCTGAACATCATCAGAAAGTCCCTTGGGTTAATCAAAGGCAGACTTTCCACATTCTTGAGGTGTCAGGGGAATTTGTTGAATGCTGTGCTCTGGAAATGTGAGGAACTGAGAGCCTCCTGCGAATGCAGTGTGCCCCCCCCCCAAAAGGCATCAAATCTCACAATTCAATTCACAACTGAAAATCAATGCATAATTGTTTGCTGCTATCCAGGTTGGGCACCAGCATAATTCATGGACAGGTTCACCTGAAGTTCTTGCTGTTGCTGGACTAGAATACATACCGTGTTTCTCATATTTTAAGGCATCCCTAAAAAATAAGGCATGGCAGTATTTTCATGACCTGGAGAAATATAAGGCATACCCCGAAAATAAGACGTACCAGTACCAGGTTGTGGTGGGAGCAGGTCTGTGCAAAATATGGTACCGTAAGAAAAGGAAGATGCCTCCTCGGAACCGGATGCCGCTGCCACGTGGAGCTCCGTCCGAGTGGGAGCCAGCAAGAGCTGCAGCACGCACAGCAAGAGCTGCAGCAGGAGCCTCAGTGCGAAGCCCGGCTAAGGTAGAGCCTCAGCGAAGGCTCAGCAGGAGCCGCGGCGGGCAAAGAAGAAAGGATCGGGACCCTGCTAAGCAGCCGGCAGGAGCCTTAGTGCGCAGCGCGCGAAGCCCGGGAGCTGGCTGGAGGCGCAGCTCAAAGCGCGCGATCGGTAAGCCCCAGCAGCCAGCAGGAGCCTTAGCGGGCAGCGCGCGAAGCCCGGGAGCTGGCTGCAGCCGCAGCTCAAAGCGCGCGATCTGATAAGCCCCGGCAGCCAGCAGGAGCCTTAGCGGGCAGCGCGCGAAGCCCGGGAGCTGGCTGGAGCCGCAGCTCAAAGCGCGCGATCTGATAAGCCCCGGCAGTTTTTGCAATTTGATCTGCTCTACAATTCTCTTTAATTACTAACTCTAACACGGTTGTGTGTGTGGGTTTTTTTCCTTTCTAAACTGCCTTATGGATATTTCTGCTTAAGACATGCTAGACATACAATGAACTCTCTCTCACACACACATATTACACATTCTAGATCATTAGCAGCTAATGACTGCTGTCAAAATCTGGGTGTCCAACTGTTGCTTCTAGAATAGCTATAAATCAGAACACAATCACACCACACTCTCAGCCTAGCATACCAGGTGGGTTTTTTTTTGGGGGGGGGACAATGTAAGCAACATTTCTCCTTAAGATCAAAACTGTTGGTTTGTGATTCTGGTTTAAGAATGAACTTTCATGAAGACGTTTGCCAAATTTAATTGCTGTGGTGTTTTTAAAGATGCAAGAAACAGAGAACATAACCCAGTAATATTGCAGCTACGCTGCCTTTGGAACAGATTCTCCCCTTCTTGTTTTAACTTAGCTGCAAATCATAAATTGTTCTGCAACATCAGCAGTACAAGGGATTATCTCATAATCCATCTTGATGCTATTCTGCTTCTTTCTTTTTTTAAAAGCAACCTCTTAAAAAAACACCACACACATTCTCAAAAGCAAAGCTTCATTTTCTATAAGGCTGGCTATGCAAATGCTTTCAGATGAGTTTTGCTCTTTTGAGTAACTTCCTTAACAAATTGAGGTTATTTGCAAAGAGAGAGTGAGTAAGAGTACACAACAGTGGCAGGGTATTGAAATCTTCAGAATGGCACTGTGCCCCAGAGTGACGACTCTATGATGCTGCATGCATACAATGCCTACCGGTAGTTTGCTTTACCATACTTAATTAAAAAATAAGACATCCCTTGAAAATAAGACATGGTGTGTTTTTTTGAGAAAAAAATTAATATAAGACATGTCTTATAATATGAGAAACACGGTAGTAACTTGTCCTGAAGTTCAATCAGCCAAAGGCCAAATGATGATATTCCATAAACATTATGGGTTACCTTTTGACCAAAGAAAATGATCCATCATGTTAATCAAGGAAGAAACACCACAGCCCCAGCTAGAGGGAAGGAGCTTCATTTACCACCAGCATCCCATCTCTACACCAGGATCCTCTGCAGCTGCCCTAGGAGCTCCAGAAAGACTCCTTGTTGAGCAGCCGCTTACTTCATTCTCACTCATTCTTAGGCAGCTACTGGAGCCTCTTGTTCCGCTTCACCTTCTTCCAAGGCTACCTTATCTCACAACCAAGCAGAAATACATCCCCCTTGCCGTAGCACATAGTTACTTACTTCCACATTCATGGTCACAGTTTCCCATGTCATCATTATCCCAGCAACATTGTTGGTAGCTGTCTTCTCTCTTGTTCTCGTCAACAAAGAAGTACACGCTGCTATGGTGTACTTTCAGGAGCCCGGAAAGGACATGGGTTCAAAGACCTGATCCATGTGAAGGAAAAGCCAGCCATTCCCTTTTTCCTCCTATGGAGCTACTGTCCACCCCTTGGAATATTAAAATCACAAACCCTGACAAAACACTCTTTATATAGTGATAGCAAGCAACAGTGTTGAAGGGGAACAAAAGTAACTCTTACCTGACTGTCTCTTCCTGGATACCCATGATAACTGGCAGTCAGAGGCTCGTTCTGCAAGAAAGCAGAAATTATCCATTTTGATAAAATGAAGGAAAAGAGAGGCTATCTATTAAGAAAAAAGAAGAAAAGCCTATAATAATATAGAAAGAGAACAGATAAATAACGCTCTGCCTCTACAGCAGCATATGCACATGTCTTCATGACAATGTCAAGTGATGTCTGGCTTCCCAGCAGCTTCAAGAACAAAAGTTCATACTGCATTGTAGACAGTTGGGAATATTGCTGAACAATAAGTGACAAGAGACAGCAAAAACCTTCACCTTACTTAGGCAAGAAGGAGAAAAGTGGGCATTTAAAGGCTATCAGTTAAAATATGGTAAGTCAAATGAAGTCCAAGAGAAAATGCCCCCCACCATTAAAAAAAGGGGGTTCTACATGATTTCTAATCTCCTTGCTAGTTCTGTTGTAACACTAATTGAATCTCACACTCTATGGGGAAAGGGGGAAGTTGCTGGCAGCCGTGGTGTTTCCCCAGGAAGTCTCTGGTGCTGCCAATTTTACAGGTCAGCAACTTGCTGGTGTCTCTTGTTGAATAATTATTCTCTACAGGAATTGCTATTGTGGGAAACGAAAGGAAGTAGGGTGAGAAACTGTTACAAAGATGTGAGGGACGAGGGATACAGGGAAGTCCCTCCCATCTTAAGTTCCAGCCCATCCCCAAGCGCGGGAGAGAGTAAGGAGAGCTCTGCCTCCAGCGGAGAGTCAGGAAGTGGTGTCCGAGGCTCAGGCAAGGTTGTGGAGCCCAGGCCGCAGGTGGGACAGGAAGTAGGACGCACAGGGGGGAGGCCAATTCCCCCAACTCCCGAATTGCGACGCAAACGTAGGGGGAAGAGGTTGGGTCTGCCAAAGCTGTGGTGCTGGAAGAAAACGCGCCAATCGCCATTCGGGAGTTCAGACACCTCACCTTAAGGATGCATTTTTACTGCTCTGAACACTGTAAATAATCAGCACTTAATAAAAACCTTAAAAGACCATGCTGGAGTCGTTACTCTAGAGTAGCCATACCAGGCCCTCTGACAGCAACTCCCGAATCTTTTTTTTGGCTACTTTGGAGTGCAGCGATGAGCGCTCAAGAGGCTGAGCATTGGAGGCTGGAGGCCGAAGCAGCGAAGCAGGAGCTGCAGAACCTCACAGCGCACGCACAGCAGCAATTGCATGCCGCTCAGGAGGAAGCGCGAGGGGCGCAGGAGGAGCTGAACAAGCTGGTGGACCAGGTGAGGACAAAAGAGGAGACTGAGAAACAGCTAAGGGTGATGGTTTTGGACCTACAGAAGAAGTTGGAAGAGGAGAAAGCCGCTAGAGGTGGGGGGGTGCCCCAGCCGCAGCTAGTCCAAGTGAGAAGGGGACAGAGCCTAGTCACCAAGTTTAGCGGCGACCCTAGGGAGTACCTAGGATTCGAGACAGAAATAAATTATGCGCTGGAATTGCATGCAGCAGAATTCCCAGATGACGCGCACAGAGTCTCCTTTATCATAGAGCATTTGACGGGGGCCGCCCGAGAATGGGTAAGACCGCTCATCGCGCAAAAAAATCCTTGCATGAAGAACGCAAAATTATTTCTAGAAGCTTTAAAAATAATGTACGCTAGTGACAGTGAAATGGAGGCCACTAAAGAGGAGCTTAATAACTTAACACAAGGAAAATCGACAGTTAGGGACTACTGGGCGAGATTCACCATGCTGGTGCACAAACTGGGGTGGGATCTGCAAAGTGAGCCAGTGAAATCAGCCTTCTACATGGGTTTGCACGCAGACGTTAAGGATGAGCTGGCAAGAGGTCCCAAACCGCGAACTATGGATGAGTTAAGCAAAGCGGCGCTAGCGGTGGGGGTGAGACAGGAATCCAGATGGAATGACAAACAAGCGACGCGCGCAGCAAAACCTTGGTTCCCACGCTCCCAGGACAGACCACATCACCAAACCCCACCCCAGGGCCCGCCCCCACACCCGCCCAGGCCAAGCCCAGAGCCGGAACCGATGGAGATCGGAGGAGCGCGCGCGCGGGCTTTTCAAACCCCGGCGGCGCCAAGACGCAAGGAGGGAAGAGGCGGGAATTGCTTTCTCTGCAACTCCCCCAGGCATCGCGTCAGAGACTGCCCTCATCGCAGAGAGTGGCAAGGAAAGGCGGGAACGGTTGTACCTTCCCCAGCTGACGCAGCACCACAGCAGGGAAACGAGACAGCCTGGCTGCAGGAGACAAGGGGGAGCGGCCAGGCACAGTCAGCAGACAACAGCCCCCGCCCGCCCACCCGCACAGAGAGGAGCACAGCCAGCCCACCCCTCCCAGAGCAGGAGTGGTTCTAGAAGTCACGCTCACGCTCCCAAATGGCTATCCCCTGACAGTCCTCGCCTTAATTGACAGTGGGGCCTCAGCCAACTTCTTCTCGAGAAACTTTGCGGAAGAGCACCAGATCCAACTTCTGCAGCTGGATTTTCCCCTGCACGTGGCCACCATTGACGGCAGAGAGCTGCTGGGAGGGGCCATCACGCATCAAACCCCCCCCATGAGAATGACGGTGGGAAGGCACTCAGAGACACTGGCTTTCAACGTCACAACCATCTCAGACCCCCCCATCGTCTTGGGCATGAGCTGGCTGACGCGCCACGACCCCTCCATAAGTTGGCACCAGAGATGCATCACTTTTGGATCGGACTTTTGTCTGGAACATTGCATGCAGCACCAACCAGGGGAGGGGCCTCCGATAGCCACGGTGGCCACCATGCACGTCAAGGGGGGTGAGGCAATACCCAAGCCGTACTGGGACCTGCAGGAGGTCTTCAGCGAAGCGGAGTCCGACCACCTACCCCCACACAGGCCTTTTGACTGCCAGATCAACCTGGTGCCAGGGGCAACTATACCCCCAGCCAAGCTGTACGCCATGTCAGACCAGGAACTGGAGGATCTGCGCGCTTTCATCGACAAGAACCTCAAGCGGGGGTTCATCAGGGAAAGCAAGGCAGCAGGGGGCAGCCCGGTCTTCTGGGTGGACAAGAAAGACACGCAACAGCGCCGTCTGGTGGTGGATTTTAGACGGCTGAATTCGGTGACAGAGCCAATGGCTTTCCCCATGCCCAGAGTGGATGATCTCCTGACAGCGGCACGCAGGGGCAAGATCTTCACCAAGCTCGACCTAAGAGGGGCGTACAACTTGATTAGGATCCGGGAGGGTGATGAATGGAAAACCACGATGTTCACGCCTCTGGGCTCTTTTGAATATCTGGTGATGCCCTTCGGGTTGCAAGGGGGCTCAGCATGCTTCCAGGCCTTCATGCACCACGTCCTGGGGTCCCTCCTCTTCAAGAACTGCTTGGTCTTTCTGGATGACATCCTTATCTACTCCAATGACCCAGTGCAGCATGTGAAGGATGTCAGGGAGGTGTTGCAGCGCCTGAAGGACAACCACCTGTATGTGAAGCTGGAGAAGTGCAAGTTTCACACCAAAGAAGTGGACTTCCTAGGCTACAAGCTGTCAGACAAGGGGCTGGCGATGGACAAGGACAAGGTGCAGGCCATCCTGGACTGGCACAGCCCCAGGACGCGCAAAGATGCCCAACGCCTACTAGGCTTCGCGAACTTCTACAGGAAGTTCATCAAGAACTTCTCTCGCGTCACGGCTCCTATCACCGACTGCCTGAGAGGCAAGCAGAAGTTCCGGTGGACGCCAGAGGCGCAAGCAGCGTTCGAAAGCCTCAAGAGGGTATTCGCTTCAGACCAGCACCTGTTCCACGTGGTGCAGGATGCGCCCCTACGCCTGGAGACAGATGCTTCGGACAAGGCTCTGGGAGCGATTCTGTTGCAACTGGACGCCAACAGAGAGTGGAGACCCTGTGCCTTCTTCTCCAGGAAGCTGACCCAGCCGGAACGCAACTACACAGTGTTTGACAGGGAACTTCTCGCGATCCACGCTGCGTTCCAGCACTGGCGACACTTCCTGGTGGGCGCCAAGCACCCCATCCAGGTGTGCACAGACCACAAGAACCTGGAGTTCTGGAGAACTGCCAGGGTGCTCAACCAGCGGCAGATACGGTGGGCAGAGTTCTTCTCGAACTTCAACTTCTCCATCCACTACATCCCGGGAGAGCAGAATGTCAGGGCGGATGCCCTCTCCCGCAAGCCAGAGTACATGGAGGAGGAGTTGCCACCGGCACCCAGGCATATTTTCCCCCCATCAGCATGGTCCTGCGGAGCAACAGTGGTGAGCGAGGCAGAACTCACAGCACTGACAGCAGCTGATGAATTTGCCACCCGCATCTTCAGAGAACTGAGAGGGGGGGGGAGCAGGCCAAAGACTTTGAGGAAAGGAGGGGTTTGCTTTTTTACAAGGGAGCCCTGTACCTGCCAACCAAACAGCTGAGAGGTAAGGCCCTCAAGCAGATGCACGACAACCCAACGGCGGGTCATTTTGGAAGGGACAAAACCACTCACCTAGTCATGAGACACTTCTGGTGGCCAGGGGTGCGGGAGGATGTTAGGGATTATGTAAGGGGATGTGACACCTGCCAGCGAGCAAAGGTGGTCAGAGCGCCACCAGCTGGTTTGCTGGAGCCCTTAGCCACACCACACAGGCCGTGGGAAGTAGTGTCCATGGACTTCATCACAGACCTGCCGTCGTCCAGGGGCAAGACCGCAGTGTTGGTGGTGGTGGACCTCATGTCCAAAATGTGCCATTTTATACCGTGTGCCAGGGCGGTCTCGGCAGAAGAGACGGCCAAACTGTTTGTTGACCACGTATTCAGACTGCATGGATTGCCTTTAAGGGTTATTTCGGATCGTGGCCGCCAATTTGTTTCCAGGTTCTGGCGGCGGCTCATGAACCTCCTGCAGGTGGAGGTCAGCTTGTCGATGGCTAGGCACCCGCAAACCAATGGACAGGCGGAGCGGGTCAACGCCATTCTGCAGCAGTACCTGAGATGTTACGTCAGCCAGAGGCAAACGGACTGGGTGGATCGCCTGCCACTGGCAGAATTTGCCTACAACAATGCGGTGCACGTCTCCACAGGGGTGTCGCCCTTTAAGGCCAACTACGGGCGCGACCTCAGATCTTTCCCGGAGAGGGAGGGGGAGGAGGAGGAAGAGGGCCCACAGGCAGAGGATTGGGCAGAGGACCTGGAGACGGTGCACCAGCAGCTCAGAGAACACTTGGAGAGGGCCAAGGAAGCGTACAAGAAGGGGGCAGATCGCCACAGGCGACCGGGAGAGGTCATCAGGGTGGGGGACAAGGTTTGGTTATCCTCGGAAGGTCTTCCCACCAGGGGGCGATGCAAGAAGTTAGCACCCAGGAGGCTGGGCCCCTTCACGGTCACGCAACAGGTCAACCCGGTAGCCTTCAGGCTAGCACTGCCGGAGGACATGAGAGTGCACCCAGTGTTTCATAGATCGCTGCTGTCGCCGTACAGGGAAAGTACCAGGTTCAGGGACAGCGATCAGCCTCCAGAGGGAGGGGGGGAGACGGGAGACGCCCGACAGCTCAATGAGGCAACTGAGATTTTAGACTCAAGGAGAGGGGTGAGAGGACTGGAGTACCTGATAGCATGGGAGGACACTCCGCCGTCCCACAATGAGTGGATACCGGCCACAGAAGTACCTGAGGAATTTTTAGTGGAAGAGTTCCACGCCCTGTTCCCCCACAGGCCCAAGCCCTGGCACATGGAAAGGGAGGGAGAGGGGGAGGGGCAGGAGGAAGGGATAGCAGGCAGCAGCTCTCCATGGAGATGGGAAGCGGAATTTGAGGACACGGAAGAAGAGGTGTGGGTTTCACCGAGGTCAACGACGTCAGAGGCAGGAGAGGACTGGCAGAACATTTTTACTCCCACCAGCTCTGACGCCACTGACTTCTTGGGATTCCCGTCTTCTCAGGGGGAAGGAGAAAGATCGCAGGATTGGGGGGAAATTTTTACACCCACAGGCTCGGATGCCACAGACTTCTTGGGGTTTCACTCGTCCCCAGCAAGCGGAGAGCCACTAGGAAGGGGGGGAGAGGAGCCTGGGAGGGGGATGGATGTGAGGGACGAGGGATACAGGGAAGTCCCTCCCATCTTAAGTTCCAGCCCATCCCCAAGCGCGGGAGAGAGTAAGGAGAGCTCTGCCTCCAGCGGAGAGTCAGGAAGTGGTGTCCGAGGCTCAGGCAAGGTTGTGGAGCCCAGGCCGCAGGTGGGACAGGAAGTAGGACGCACAGGGGGGAGGCCAATTCCCCCAACTCCCGAATTGCGACGCAAACGTAGGGGGAAGAGGTTGGGTCTGCCAAAGCTGTGGTGCTGGAAGAAAACGCGCCAATCGCCATTCGGGAGTTCAGACACCTCACCTTAAGGATGCATTTTTACTGCTCTGAACACTGTAAATAATCAGCACTTAATAAAAACCTTAAAAGACCATGCTGGAGTCGTTACTCTAGAGTAGCCATACCAGGCCCTCTGACAAAAGAGTTAAAGTCCTAGGAGGACAGCAGAGCAATCCTTTCATACCTAGTACAGAGAAAATCCCTGTTAGTCAGTAGGGGATCCCAAAAGGAAAAAGGAAGCAGATGTGCAGCCCAAAGCAAAACCCACTTTATTGCATACACTCAAGCAACGTTAACCATTTGCACATGTAATTCTCCTTGCTCTTCAGGGGCAAAGAAACACACCACACACAGCGAACAGCAGAAACAGGTTGCCTTCCAACAACAATCACACAGCCCAGCAAGACAATGCCACAGTTAACTTCAATTTCCTCCTGGCTCACTTCTGCCAAAGCTGAATTGTATTTCAACCGCTGCATACAAGCAGCCATTTACAGAGGAATTCAGTTAGAATGAAATCAGACTGCCATGGGATATTTCATTGTTTTGTTTACTGCTAAAGGGCATTTCTATTTATTTGATCTCTTCTATATAAGAGGGGAAAGAGGAGGAGAAACAAGGGCACAGAGATTTAAAGTTTGCTACATGCGATATTTTACACTGACTGCACTAATCATTCTCACATGCTTTTTCAGCATTTGCTAAAATCTTACTTTTAATATACAACATTATTAAAATATATAAAATGTAATGAAAGATACAGCATAAACCTATGCTCATAAATTCACTATGCATAGTGAAAATCTTCAAACTGTTCTACATCAAGTTCTGTTTCATATAATTAAAAGGCGACCAGTCTACCACGCTGGTCTCTGCTTTATTTTCCTTTTCTTAATCAATCCATTTCAGTTACTTTTTATATTGTAGCAACATACTGTCCTTCATTATATACCTATTCAGCTGGAGATGCGAACATGCCATTTAGCTGCAATCACCATTTTGGCTGCAGTTATCAAGATTCCAACTAAATCCAGAGTGGCCTTTGGGACAGAAGTTTCCCACCCCTGCTCTATGCAGACAGGGATAACCTAGTTTTAGGAGTCTGATGACTTCCTGGTAAGATTGCTGCCTTTGAAGAAGATGGTTCAGAAAGTGCAGACAATGCAGAATGCAACAGCCAGATTGATAATGACAATAAGATTCATTCTATCAGATCAAAATGACCTGAGAACAACAAAAGTTGCCAGATTCATCGAGGGTGCAATGAGACTAAGGGCTACCTTTTAAACGATAATCATAGTCATATGACTGATCCTTTTATCCATGTTGTTTTTAATTGTATATTGCGTGTATTCTGTTGCTATGGCTGTCGGCTATGCAAATAAAGTTTATTGATTGATTGATTGATTATGACAATAGGACAATCTGACTACATGGTTTCTAGGCCCAATTCTAAGTGCTAGATTTAAACCAATGAGCTTAACATTCCTCAGGACCCCAATACCTGACAGAAAAGCTTGTCATGAACCTATAAATACCCTGCAATCAGCATCTGGGCCCTCCTCTGAGTACTTCTTCCAAAAGAGTTTCAGAGCATAGTGACGAGACAGAAACAGTAGGCCCCATTTATGGAATGCTCTTCCCAGTGAGGTTTGCACAGCTATGTTTTTGGTTATGGGGTAAGACCTTCCTCTGCTCCCAGATTTTTTGATGGCACGTGTGCTGACTAGTTATCCATTCTATTGGCATTTTGTTAATTGGTTCTGTTGCCAGTGATTACTCAGCTATATTTATGGGGCAGGATGGTTTCAGTATTATTATGGGGAATTGTTGTTTTGTTTTTAATGTTTTTTAAATCAACTTGACTCAGGTTTTTTAGATGCCCTTTTCAAAACAAAACAAACAAGAAGATTGCATCTTAATGATTACATTCATTTTATCGTCCACCCAATCCCCAGCGGCCCAGTTTACAGAATTCATTAGCAGTTTTATATTATTTGTGGGCCGGCCATGTACACACAGAATTAAATAGTGCGACACGCTCCATCATTACTCTACAATAGTGAAACCCCTTTAAATAGGGTAGTATAGCAAATATCAAGAATATCCTGAAATACTTTAAAGCATAGGTTTCTGCTGGGTGGGTTTTTGGTGAGAAGGATAAATAGTGTCCTGAATAGTATTAGCATATAACATATTTATCCCTTGCCTGATATTTCTTACCTCGCCCAACCACTGACATTCATCAGCAGGCATAGGCAAACTCGGCCCTCCAGATGTTTTGGGACTACTTCCCATCACCCCTGAGCACTGGTCCTGCTAGCTAGAGATGATGGGAATTGTAGTCCCAAAACATCTGGAGGGCCAAGTTTGCCTATGCCTGTTCATCAGCATTGACCAAACATTAGAATCTATAAACTGAAACAGGGCTGCTTCAAAGGCATTGATGCCCACCAAGTCCCAATGGATGCCATCTCCATAGGGTAAACCATTATGCAAGTACTTTGTAAATTACATTCACGCTACCATCTCACTTGCTCAGCAGGGTGTTTTTGTTTGTTTGTTTGTTTGTTTTTTGTTTGGTATGTACATTTTTCGTAAAAGAGACAATAAGTGCTAAAGTTCCATTGCAAGAGTCCCAGGCCTTGTCATGCCCATTTTCTTCAGCTCTTTTGGGAAAGCAGACTCATGTATCCAACACCATTAATTATGGTGGGGAAAGCTTTGCTTCCTCTCAGAGATTTCTGGGAGAGGCCTCTGAAGAGGGAGTGAAATTGCATGATAAAATGTTCTTCCAAAGGACATTTCTTTAAAAATGGCAAGGATCAGGAGAAGACTGCAGCTGCTTTTTTTTGCTGGGCTGGCTGCCCCTTGCATTTCACTGGGTTCTGCTTCCTAAGGCCCTATATCTCCAAGGGATTCTATCACGGGATACAGGGCTGCAGCAGAAAGAGGGAGCTGAAAAGCCTCCTTTGCCGCAGTTCCCAGCCTCTGTCTCAAAAAGAAGGAAGCAAGCTTATATTCTCTGTTCACAATATTCATACAATATTGCTTCCAGGATACAATCGGTAGTTTTCAGAAATATACGCAATTTCCTCCATGACTATCTGAACTTGCTTTATTTCAGGCAAACAAACTAGTAGTGAACAGGGATCTGATGACATCACTCCCTCTTCCTTCCTGGAATTCTAAACTATGCTGCTATTGCAGACAGTTCTAATCTCCATGGCAACCCCAGCTCCTCCCTTCAGGGGAAAGTGGGGGGGGGCAGCCAAAGAGCAGTATACAAGGCTTCTCAGTCTCCTTGAAAGTTATTCTTCTAAACAGTATCCAGAGCTAAATTTAGACACTTTTGAGTACGGAATCTTAAAAAACAATGAAATATGTTTCCAAGTACTAAATAAATCTAAATCCACAACCTCATGACATCCTTTTCTGGATCAGATGAACAACTCGCAAAAGAATCAGTGTGACCACCTCCTAGCTCCTGTCCACACCCATTTCTCAGCATGGTTTTGTATAAATATATAAAGAGAACTCTCACACACACTTTTCCTGCCCCCACACTCCAGCTTCAGGAAGCCTGGCCATTTCTTCTCAGTTTTTCTGAAGATCACCATGAAAATAAGGTATTTTGCTACAAAGCACGCATTTGGTGGCAATTTTAAGCATGCTTCTTTAGAGCAGCTGTACCTATACTGGTTAAACTTCCATCTGTTATATAGAACTGATGTGTTCCCAGCCTAGGAAAAAACCAAACTCAAGCCAAATATAGTACACACCAATATATTCCCAAATCCAATACAAAAGTAGAAGGGTTTGTGTTAATTTTCTTTATAAGACAGGCCACACTGTGTTTTAGGATTCCAAATCAAGCATATGGATGCCCCTCATGCTAAAAACGAAAACAAATTCAATAGCGGAATATACAAGATGCAATGCAATTCAACAGCTTGATCCCAAGACTTTTGAGTACTGGATAAAGCAGGGGTCCCCCAACTCACCCGGCTTCAGGCCGTTTCCTCCGGCGCCGATCACACGGCGGGCCGGAGGGTGGGGAAACGCACTCCCATACGCGTGCCCACTCACCTTTTCTGGCACGGGGTGGCACCGGAAATGGCTTCTGCGCATGCGCAGGCATCATTTCCGGTGCACATCTGGGTCAGCGCAGCACCGGAAATAGCTTCTGTGCGTGCGCACAAGCTATTTCTGGTGCCGCGCTGACCCGGAGATGGGCAACCGCCCTGCGGCACGCCGGTAAGAGCAGGTGGGGGGCGGCGGGGGCTGTACAATTGACTTGCACAGGCTGCATCTGGCCCCCAGGCCTTAGTTTGGGGACCTCTGAGATAAAGCATCAACTGTAGCTAAAAAGAGGTCAAGGATATAGGAGGTAGAAAAAGCAGATTAAAATGGTAAGAGACAACTAGATGTATTTTCAATTTACATACTAGAGTACCAGCTCTGTTATTTTTTTCTTTATAATGAGAATCCAAAGAGTCCAGGAGAAACCTATGAGCAAAATTAGCTTTCTGCTCATATCAGAATTACAGTAATTTGGATCAGTTTACCTTGGAAAACATGTCAGACATACATAGCTAGTAAGAGAGTTCAATAAGATAAACAGAAAAGCCAGATTTTTTTAATCATCTGGGAAAATACTACAAAAAATGGAAAAGGGGGATAGTTTATGGCCTTTAGCCCATACTATAGATTTCTGGCTTGAAACATGGATGTTCCATTCCAGACATTCTGTCATTTCTTTACACTGTCAACTGGCAGGTTACCAGGCACACACATAAATTACCCACAACCTACAAGTTTAAATTGCTTAATGGATTACATATCTGCATCCGACAATTACTATGAGTCGTGTGGCACACTTTCTAATGCAGAACTTTGTCCCCCCACCCCCATGCCTGCTGCTGCAGCACTACCAGAAGCTAAGCCATGGTTTAGCTTAGTGTTGCATCCAAACCCAGGCTCATGATTCATCCAAACAAACCATGAGCAGTAAACAATGTTTATTCTTGACTTAACACTCACAGTCTATTTGGAGGGGGACAAACCGCAAGCCCAGTTTCAGATATCTCACTAAGACAAATCATGGCTGAGCAGTAGCCGTAGGACAGGCACAGGCAAACTCAGCCCTCCAGATGTTTTGGGACTACAATTCCCATCATCCCTGATCACTGGTCCTGTTAGCTACCGGTAGGGGTCATGGGAGATGTAGTCCCAAAACATCTGGAGGGCCGAGTTTGCCTATGCATGCCGTAGGAGCAGTAGAGGAGCAAAGTGACTGCAATATTCTCCCAATACACCATGTAACTATGATTTACATGGATTTGCTAACAAAGCCATACAGTGCTCTCTTGATCTAACACTAAAACAACCACCTGACCGCACAAAAGCCGCCTCGGAACATAACTTGCCAAAGCCTTCCTAATTCTGGAGTCGTCGCTAATATTATCAGTGCATTGCTCCGGCAGCTACACTGCACTATGGTAAACAATGCAGAGTCAAGAAGGTGACAGGAAGACACACGTGGCTGCGCCCAGTCCTACAGTTAGGCATTCAACTAAGGGTAGCTAACTTGTAGTTCTGGGGCTTCATCTGGTCCCCATGACTCCACCAATTTTGAAGGCAAACACAAAAGAAACACAGTACTGGGATGAGACTCATCTGCTGCCTAGGTTATCAGATGGATCATCTTATGAGCAGAGAGGAGCGCTACCCTCCCCCCCTTCTGCATGGATCAGCTTGGTGGTGGGGTTGTGCCTGTGTGTGTCTTGTGTGCATGTGAAATGTGCATGAGAATTTTGGCCATATGAGCATGCAGTCCCTGGAGGGTTGGTAAAGCATGAATGCAGCTTTCAGACAAAAAAGAAAAGAAAATTTGGGGGGGGGGGGGAGAGAGTTAGCCAGACCTGATTTTAACATTCTCTAAGCCACATGGGAGCTGCTCCCATATGGCAGGAAAATATCCAAGTTGCTTATCAGTTTCATTTTGCAGACTTAATTCCTCTCCCATACAATGTGCACAAGCTGAATTTTAACTGTTAATACCGACCAGTGCTTTTCGGCTAAATAGCAGTCCTATCAATGGGTCACAGTAAGGGAAGACCCAACCCCCCATACTCCAAAATATGGTAAAGAACTAGAGCAAAACACCCTAAAGAAATGAATATCTTTGAACACCGGAAAAAGGAGGAAGGCTTCATGAGAGTTCCAGCAGCAACGGCTGGCTTTGATTAGGTTTGTTTGATTGTGGGCCGTACAGGAAACGCTCAGGAGGCCCACTCAGTAAGCGCCACTCTAGACACACTGGCAGGCTTTGTGTTCCAGCAGCAACATCTGGAATCAGTTAAAACCAAAATGCTTTCAGTCCCTTCCCAAAAGCCACTGATTCTTTTAAAACCACTATGCCTGGCTTACTCTACTCCCTCCTGGAAAGCTTTCCTTGCACTTCCAAACAAAGGAGTCTGTGAAAGAAACCCACACCCTGTACTGCTCAAGTCTCTTTCGATGACCCTCAGTTCAGAAGGACTGTTGTGAGATGATGAAATAAGAGGAAAAAGCAAATGTCAATACAGTATGCAGTTAGGTTACTTTCTTCTAGTGAAAAGTGCATCAGTACAGCATGGGAACTATAGCATCTTTTTAAAATTATTATTAGAGAGAAAAAGAAGGCGCAAATTAAAAGTTCACGCACACCTCAACACTGACTCCAGATAAGCAATATTTCCCTACATAAAAAATGTAACGGTTGTGGTCTTTGTGAGCCTTCCATGTTCAAAGTGGTGTACTTCATCTTGGAATACTTCATGCTCAATGGAGAGGGGAAACTAGTCTCTCGAATAAAATGCACATGTGGACATTAGCTTATGTGCACACAGACACTCTTAAATTAGATTTAGAGACATTTGCAGCAGAAACTACACCCAAATGGAGCAGCCAGAATGCATCATGGCAATAACAACCAACCAAAATGCTGGGCAACACCCAAGCATTAAATCTTTATTGGTTGTTAAGAGTTCTTTGTAAGCATGGCCAAGAGTTTGATTCAAAGCTCTGAGGAGCTGAACTTTCTTTCAACTTGTTTGTTTCTTCCACTCACACAGACATCACAGTTATTCAGTCTAGAAGGGAAGAGTTCAAGCTCCGGAATGTAGTTATCTATCCAGCAGTATTTTTTAGAAAACTTGTTGGATTCAGCATTCCTAAAGTCCTAAGTGTGTCTGAAAGGCTCACCTTTGCCTTTCCTCAGCATCATGAATCCCAGAATAATACGGTAACATCCAACCATTGGCCATTACTTTCCCTCAGTTCTTCTCTGTTAGTGAGGATCAAGTCACTAACAGAGTTTACCTCTTACGTCTCTTATTCAACCTGCTGGAAGAGGAAGCTGCCAGCCAAGGCAAATCAGTAATTTATTTATTTTATCCATTTTAACTATAAACAAACAAGGTACAAAAAAGGAGCCTACACTATCGGGCAGAAGCTTATGTACAACCAGAGTAATCATATTATGAAGATATAAATGTATTTCTCTGTTTCAGGTAGTCAAGAATTTATTCATGTTTCTTTGCTGGACCTGGGGGTTGAGCATTATATTTTCAAGAGTTTCAGATCAGAGCATATTGAGATGACTGTGCCCTGTAATAATCCCTAGTCATACTAATAAAGTCATACCAAACCAACACAAACTTGTCCACTTTCTTCTGTCCTCCTGCCATTC
This sequence comes from Zootoca vivipara, assembly GCF_963506605.1. NCBI lineage: Eukaryota > Metazoa > Chordata > Lepidosauria > Squamata > Lacertidae > Zootoca > Zootoca vivipara. The sequence continues at coordinate 45,708,588 of NC_083285.1, read as the reverse complement.
TCAATGTATGTGTTATTTTTTTCGCACCAAGACTAACTTAGTAGTCTCCTTTTATGGCTCACCAAACTAGAGAAATTGTTAGGGGGACTGCTACCAAAGAATGTCAAAGTAGTTCTTTACTTTTCAAGTCCTTGTTGCCACCAGAAATGCAAATCTCAATGTGTTGTTGACTTGTCATTGCCTGGATTTTGCCGGAAGCTCTTCCCCCGCCCCCAATTCCATAACCAATGGGCATGACCACCAATATGATGGCTTGTACCTTTACAAAAACGGTGTTTATTAGATCTTTTATTCCTAGCAGTTTGCCTTCTAAAAAAATATTAGGAGGGGGAAGTGCAGTCCACAGTGCAGAGGCAATAGAGGGAAATGCCAGTTTTGGAGTTACCACCTGATGACATTCTGTAGAGTGCAGTACCACAGAATGCAGTAGAATTTTCCCAGATGATCTGTGATCTTATAGGTCTATACAGGGGTAGCTGGTCCTTCAGGTCTCGAGCTGTTCAAGGCTTTATAAGTTAACAAGACCTTGAACATGGCCTAATAGTGATTGGCAGCCAATGTAGTTCCCTCAGCACATGTGTAATAAGTCTGCATTCAAAGGCTGCACAGCATTCTGTGCCAGCTGAAAACAAATCCAGTGGAAGCACCACATTACAAACGAGATCGGGTGTGTTCAGGGTAGTATGGCCGTAGACCAGGCATCCCCAAATTGCGGCCCTCCAGATGTTTTGGCCTATAACTCCCATGATCCCTAGCTAACAGGACCAGTGGTCGGGGAAGATGGGAATTGTAGTCCAAAACATCTGGAGGGCCGAAGTCTGGGGATGCCTGCCGTAGACCATATGCCATATTGTGCATATATCGGTTTTCACCAACTAGGTGTGCTCCAGGTGTTTTAGACAACTTCCATCAGCCCCAGGTAAAACAGCCATGCCAGCCACTGCAAGTTGTAGTCCAAAACATGTAGAGAATACCATGTTGGCGAAGGCTGATATACACAATACCTTGCTTCCTCATATTGTAGGAGGAAAAAAAGCCCTTCTCCAATACACTGTTTGTTGATATATCTTATGCTGCAAATTACCTTCATTCTGTAAGTAAGAAGCCAACCAAATACAAACCATGTAGCTCAGCTGGTAGTGCATGAGACTCTTAATCTCAGGGCCGTGGGTTTGAGCCCCACATTGGGCCAAAATATTCCTGCACTGCAGAGGGATGGACTGGATGATCCACATGGTGCCTTCCAACTCTACAATTCTATGATACTATGTGTATTCAGATTGCGTCTCATACCCCTCTTTATGCTGGAAATATGACAACATGATCAAGACAAAGGGACAAAATTAAACGGAAGTTCTCAGCAGTGAAGATCAACAGCAGCCATGACCTCAACTAGATCTCACTCTCTGCTATACTTCCATGGTTAGTCAGTGGCAGGGCCAGGTGCACCCAAAAGAAAACGGCCATTTTCGTCAATTAAAGCCACTGACACTTGGGAGTTCGCTGCCAAGTCACCAACCAGGGAAATTTAGCAAGAATGGATGTTGCCAATTCTCCATGGGTTTTCAGAGACAAATTGGTACTTTCTTCCACTTCCATCTGTGTCCTTGAAAATATGTTTTTTTTTAAATACATCACAGCAGACATAGCTCTGAACATTATAGAAATCAGATTTAGCTTCTGAAGTATGTGAGGATTTATAGGGAAATCCTCTTATGGAGAAAGCAATCTTCTTTGATAAGACTAGAGGCTTAAGATGTTAATTCAGTCACTGACACATATATGATTTCTTTTAATAGTAGAAGTTAAAAAAAACAAACTCCCACACTGATTCTCTCATAAGCTCATAGGGACACATCAGCACCCTGTATCAGGGTTCTTACAGATTGCTGAATAATGCTATGAGCAATGCTCACTCTATTCCAAGTCCATTTCTGACGGTGCTCCATCCACAAAGTGTGTGCTCCCACTCATGCTTGAATGAAACCTTACTAAGAAGGGACTCATGGTTTTACAAGTACAGTACTTTCGAATACACTATCACCCCAAACACTAGTCACATTATTGTTGAAGTAACACCCATGGTAACCACAAGCTTTTCTGCACACAGAAATGACCTCTATGTTTCTTCACAGCTTCTGCCTGCAAGGCATGACACATTTTACTTTCACTAGTAGTTAAGGGACTCAAATCTTTCAATTATTCCACTCAGTTGAGATTTAGGTGCAGTTACACCTTAAAGTCTAGCGGCAGCTAGACTGGTGACTGGGAGTGGCCGCCGAGACCACATAACACCGGTCCTGAAAGACCTTCATTGGCTCCCAGTACGTTTCCGAGCACAATTCAAAGTGTTGGTGCTGACCTTTAAAGCCCTAAACGGCCTCGGTCCAGTATACCTGAAGGAGCGTTTCCTCCCCCATCGTTCTGCCCGGACACTGAGATCTAGTGCCGAGGGCCTTCTGGCGGTTCCCTCGCTACGAGAAGCCAAGTTACAGGGAACCAGGCAGAGGGCCTTCTCGGTAGTGGCACCCACCCTGTGGAATGCCCTCCCACCAGAGGTCAAAGAGAATAACAATTACCAGACCTTTAGAAGGCATCTTAAGGCAGCCCTGTTTAGGGAAGCTTTTAATGTTTGATGGATTTCTGTATTTTAATGTTTTGCTGGAAGCCGCCCAGAGTGGCTGGGGGAACCCGGCCAGATGGGCGGGGTATAAATAATAAATTATTATTATTATTATTATTATTGGTGTTCCAAGTCAGTAACTCCAATCAATTCGTGTAAGGTTTAGATTCATTCACAGGAAAACAAGCACACTGATTTGCACATACTTAAAAATAAGTTGCATGGCTTGCTTTCAAAATCAATACTCTGGTTTTAGATTTATATGATTGGGTTTAACCAGCGACTGTTTTATATTTGAAATACTCTTTTTGTGTTTTGACTTGTTAGATGCCTTGAGTTCTCCTTAAAAGTAGGTGGACATTTTTTTAAAATAATAATAGTAATTAATTCCATAATTCAATTGCATGGGCATTTAAGAAGGGGATAGCTTTCACACCAACCCTTATTTTTAAACAGTAGCTAGGGATTCGCCCTTGCTGTTCAGTATGGATTCAACTAACACTTTCAAGTAATGGTTCAGATTTGGTTAAATAGTTAAAGTTTTTGTTTAAAATGAATGATTATGGTTGAGACTGCTGTTTTTTTTAGTTCAGGTTTGAGCTATCTTTCAAAAACATTCACAAAATATTTACAAATGGATAGTGGCCAAATACACTTTAACAATATAGGTGTCATATTCCAAGCATGTCTCATTCCATTCCATTCCACTGCACATTAGGTATGACTTGAAGTTTCCACTCTCTCTAGCAGGCTCCATGCCCTAGGAATCCCAAATAATTTTTACAAGCCTTTTAAAAATGCAGCCGTTGATCAGCCATTCTGTATTAAATTATTATTTATTAAATTTATATACCACCCTTCATCTGAAGATCACAGGGTGCTTTACAACATAAAAGCACAAAATATATAACATAATAGCAAAAAAAAACACAACACAACCAAACTCCCTCCCTCAAATATCATTTGAGTATAGCCCTGGATGTCAGACCCTTTTTCATAAAGCAGGGAGATATTTCAAGTCTTCTATGTGACTTTTTTCTGAAATTACAGCCAAAGTGATGTAGACATTACAGAATGTTCCTAGCTGCAGGTCATTAAATTCCTAACTAATGTGAAACCAAGTGGCAGCAGTTATTTCAAGCCCATTCCTGCATGAAGAGATCTGTAAAATCTAAACACAATCATCAACATTTTACCTGCACTACCTAATACCAAGACCCTTAAACTTTTTTGTAGTATAGACTACTTTTGTGATTTGAGTGCTCTTTCAGAAACCGATCGTATGATGGTGGCAAACAATTTGAAAGAGCTCCAGTGCAACTGCATCACATTATTGAAGGAAAAGGCTAGAGGTGTGGTTAGTAATAGATACACACTGCTAAGTTGGTGCATGCTCTATTTCACTGAGTTGTTTGCCAGTCAACTCTGGCCTGAATCAATTGCTTTGCCCTTCTATGAGCTGAGCCAATATAGATGCACTTGACAGCAAAACAAGCCATGTCTCAAATTAGTATCTGCCATTGTTTGTTCTGATAAGGATTTCCCTCTTTTTCATTTGTAATAGTCGTCAGATGGCAGCTTAATCATCGCTGCACCAGTATTATACACAAACAGGCGGGCAAAATTAAAAATGAAATAGTTTACAGGGAGGTATCTCTTGTGATGCAACTGGAATAAAAGTTGTATATTGGGAAAGGAAAGGCACCCTGAACACCTTCCTCCTCCATTTCTACTATCCAATAACTAAAATTATTTTTCCAGGTTACTTTGGATATTATGGGCTACCATTTCATTAGATGTTCAAAGAAGACTAGGATCTAAAGGAGGAGAATGTTGGGACGGCCTAAAAGCAAACACAAACACCGCCCCCCCACCCTTGAATTCTCTTTTTGTGTTAAGAAGAATTTTCATTTGTAAAAGATGTGAGCTAAGAGCAATCGGTGGAAAGAAAAGTAGGCCTTGCACTCAAACTGGCCAACAGCAGGCTACCTTCCCCCATTCTCAAGGCACACAAAATACTATTCTCAAAGGAACCAATGAAATCAATTGTGCCATGGTCTGGCAAAATGCCCCAAAGCTACAGCAGAAACTTAATATGAACAGCAAGCTGATTAGTGAATAATTCACATGCCCCAATTCTCTTACAGGTACTGCTAAGGCAAGCTAGAATCCAACATTAACTAACATTATTTACCCCATGACAATCTATGGCCAGATACAGAAACCCGAAATACCGTTAAGATGCCTGTTTCAGTTTCACCACACCTCAGCCATTCTTAACAGGGCCATATTTTGACAAAACGAGCTTGCCTGGTGTTACTTCCCAGTCCCACCCTCCCAAGCATTCAGCTTTGAAACATACTTTTGGGGTGGCATATGCACAGGGCAAGAAGTTCTTTTAGACTTCTAACAAACACAGGGTTTTCCTTTATATCTCCCTAACATACCTCTTGATTCCTCACATGAGACATGTTACAAAGCATGTTACAACAGTCTATTACTCGCCCAACTTTTTTTTCCACAAAGAAAAGTGGCTTATTAGAAAGAACCTTTGGTAAGTCTTCTCCCTATTTTAAGATTTCTATGCTATCCTTCAAAAAAAATGTTTCCAAGGGGCTTACCTATGAACACAAAACAAAAGTAACTGGGTAACAAAAGCATAAACATAAAACAGCAGATAAAAGCTGGTAGCAATAAAAACATAGCTTGACAATAAAGACCCGAGGAAACAAGTCTGCCAAAAAGACAACAAAGAACCGGCAAACTTCTCTGAGGAAGGCAAAGTGTGTGTGTGTGTGTGTGTGTGTGTGTGTGTGTGTGTGTGTGTGTGTAAAAAACAGGGAAGTATTCAACCACATGATTATACTCACCTGCTATCTTTAGACACAGATTTACCACTTCTCCCGTTTATGTGAATTAGCCGTAACTGTAGTTGATTGTTAAAGCTTGCAATAGTAAGTTTTGGGTATTCACACAGTGTATGGAAACATTCATTTCCCTGACACACCCAAAATAAACATGGACAGATCTTCAACAAAATCTCTTTCGTTACAAACCAACGTTTCATATATGGGAAATTCTGTCTAGCCTATAATGGGATCCCAAATTCAGATATTTACTTTCACCTTCCTTATTCAGCTGGTTTCAGTTCATATGTATGAACTGTGTGAATCCTGCCTTCTGGGTTGCTTGAATGACTCATCTAATTCTACTGTGGCTCTGAAGAGACCATTTTTTAAATCCAATGACTGTGAGATAGAAATATGTGGCTGTAAACACCAGCTCCAATATATGATCCATTCCACTCTTTCTCCTCCACCCACTAATGTCATAAAAATAAGCCGGAGGTCTTAACAATGCCATCCTTATTTATCCAGCCCAGTTAACAATTTTAGTAAGCTTAACATACTATTCGAACACCCCATAACTATGGTATGTCCTTTTAGATAAGGCAGGCATATGCATGGACAGCAGCATAGGATGGAAAATCATCAGAGATCTACAACCTCTCCTAGACAATGACAGTTCTCTTTCTCAAGCTCTGGGAGGAAGACCTTTCATTGCCTTCAGACAGCCACCCAATCTTAAACCACTCCTCACCCACAATAATACCACCACCAGACTTAACATGGACACTGGTACCAGAGCCTGCAATAAACCCAGATGCCAACCTTGCTGCCACATACACCCGGACAACACCATCGCTGGCCCCAACAACATCAAACATACCATCTCAGGACTATTTAATTGCTCATCTTCTAACATTGTGTATACCATCAAATGCCAACGGTGCCCTTCAGCTCTCTATATTGGACTAACAGGCCAAACCCTACGCCAAAGGATAAATGGACATAAATCTGACACCAGGAATCACAAGACAGAGAAACCAGTAGGAGAACACTTCAATCTCCCAGGACATTCTATTCAAGATCTCAAAGTAGCTGTTTTATTACAGAAAAAATTCAGAAACAGACTGGAAAGAGAAGTTGCTGAATTGCAACTCATTACCAAGCTTAAAACCATGGAGAGACGTGGTCTGAATAAGGACACTGGATTCTTATCTCATTATACATGATCAAGCTTTCTTTAGCACCTCAGCCCTTGCTTTTTCCTGCAAGACCAATTGCAATCGTTAACAGTCGTTAACAGTCATCAACAGGTTTACCACTCCTATCAGCCAATCACCCATTCCCACCACCCTTCTGGGTAATACCCCTCCCCACCCTCTCACTATACATAAGGGTCTGATGACTTCTGTTTCAGTGTATCTGAAGAAGTGTGCATGCACACGAAAGTTCATACCTATGTCAAACTTATTTGGTCTCTAAGGTGCTACTGGAAGGATTTTTTTATTTTTTTTGACTGCATCAGACCAACATGGCTACCTATCTGTAACTAGTAGAATAGAAAATACAACACTTGTGCCCTATGTTCTGAACCATTGCTTGCCTCCCACATATCCTCTGGCCTGAAATTCTTCACACCCACAGTGACAATTCAACGTAATGATTCATTGATGAGTATATAAAACCAAAGTGACACCAAGCCTGAGCCAGTAACCTCCACTTTCCTATTTCTACCTGTCAGGATACAAGAAATCACTCTTCTACACATTCTTGTGCATATCATACACATACAGAAAACCTCCTTAATTTCTGTCAAATATGTAATGTGTGTAAGAGAGAACTGCTGCTGAAGGTACAGATGAAGAAAGACTAAGTTAAAATGCCTAATCTTGATCTTCATAGCCTTCCTAAGGCAAAACAAGGATTTGTCCAAGGCCTGAAAGGCCTGAAGTTGCAGCTCATTGAAACAAGACTTCATTTTCATTTTGTAAACACTAACAAGTCCTTGTAAAGCAAAACCTGTAGAAGTGCGCTTCCACACCAACTTTCCTCTGCCTCTCTTTCAGCAAACACATCCTGAGGTATTTCCTCTGCCTCTCTTTCAGAAAACACATCCTGAGGAAATTCTTAAATTCATACAGTGGGTTGGGTGGGCAGGCAGAGAGTAAAGATTAAAAAACTGAACAGACTTTTAAAAACCTAACAGGAAATGGATTGTTTGAAACCTTAAAATGAGCCACTTAAATGTTCATTTGCTAAATATGTACTGTACCTTTCAATATATTTCCTGGAAATTTCACTAAATTTTAAAAAGCTGTTAGTTGATTTATCTAAGAAAGTGAAAAACAACAATCTGAAAACAACCAAGACAGAACAGGAGAAGGACAGATAAAGACAAAGCAAATGTAAGCACTGAAACTCTCCAGCAGTTCAAAAACTCAAGGAGAATTTTTTTTAAAAAAAGTTAGTCTCCTGGTTCCAAAACGGAATCAGAGAAAGCAATTTCATAAATGAGGCCTTACAGTCAGTCATCACCAGACTCATCTCAGAAAGCCTCTAACGAAGGCCTCATTGCCTAAGCAGGCTGATCCAGAGTCTATAACAAGAAAGTTACCAACATAAGAAAGATGTCAGTAGTATCTATTCACAGGCTGGATATGTGAATCGTTGTCGCTTTCTTTTGCTAAGCAGCATTAATTACATTATTAGACTCAACACAGTTATTCATTCATTCAGGATTTCTATGCCACTTTAATCATCAAAGCCTAAACTATTCCATAAAATCACTTAGGGAACAAATGTGCTTATTTTAAATTGTTTCTACCATGTTTCTCCGAAGTTAAGACACCGTCTTATATTTATTTTTCCTCAAAAAAAAAAAAAAAACACCACTATGGCTTATTTTCAGGGGTTGTCTTATTTTCTTCCTCCTTCTCCTGCCGCGGCCGGCATTGCTGCTGCGCCTATCACTATGTCTTATTTTCAGGGTGTGGCTTATATTCCTTGAATGCTTAAAAATCCTGCTACGGCTTATTTTATGGCTATGGCTTATTTTCGGAGAAACAGGGTAATATTGTGTTCTAATATTGTAACCCGCTCAGTGTTAGAAACTCAGGTGTATAAGCTAGACGCCAGATGGCTCCTTAAACCAGGGCTATAGTCACCAAATCGTAATGTATAGTTGCTTTTGGGGGGCCAGACAGCTCGAAAGCCACATTTTTCAAGACATCATTTTGGTTCCTGATTGTGCAGATAAAACATCACAGATTGTGTTTATTTACATGGGCTTCTGTGGATGTTTTCTATTAGCCTTATATCTGCTTCTTCTGTTTTTGTTTAATCATCAAAAAGAAAACTATGGAATCTCCCTCATCAGACAACCAAAGAATGCTGATCTCGACTGAAAGAGCAACCTGCTTTATACACAGAGTAATAAGACACGATGCCAAAGCCTGTATACATATAAGAGGAAACTGTTATTAGCGGCCTGTTCAAATGCCCAAAATATATTGTGCTAACCTCAGTTCTCACAACCTATTATTTCCACAGTAAGATAATAGGAATAAACATTTATCAACATCCACACCTTGCTTTAAATAGAACAGCAGCTCAGAGGAGAATTAGGAATAGCAAGAATCGGAAGACAGGCAAAATAATAAGTTTAACACAGAAAGTTTCTATTTTTAAGAGTAAGTTTCCAATTACAATCTAGAGGCACATCAGTTGAACAAATTATCTGTAGGTTAAAAGAAATACCAAGCTTGAAATGACTGGCACCACACCTTAAAAGAGATGGATGTGAATCTTCCAAGGGGATTTACCCATGAATTGAAAAATATTACAATATGGGCCAAACCTTATGAGAAGATGACATGTCTAGCCACTTACATAAACACATACATGTGCACACAAACCCATGTTCTCTATGACTGTCAGTCTGTCAATCACACAGCTAATCATCTGAGGATACTCAATCTCTCCCGTCTCAGAAATCTCCTCGGATGCATGGCAGTAATTGCCTTTTCCCATTAGCCCACAGTGACAATGGCTGCCATAGCAACTGGCAATGATTTTAATAAATCCAATCTGCTTTTTCAAGGACAGCACATGCATGCCAGCAGGGACAGCACTACAGATAGGCTCTGTAAGGAGGAAGGGAAACCAACATCCACAGCAAGGTCAGAGGTTTAGCATTCAAAGGTGAGCAAAATAACAATGGAAAAGACAAATGCTATCTTTTCTATAGAGGGTACAGTGAGAGCAAATTATAAACATATTCTATAAGACTCTGTTGTTATTAAAATGTGTAGCGCAAGCCTCTGTTTACGAAGAGGTATTGAACCCTATAAAGCCAATATATCATCCATACAACATTTGCATTCTTAAGTCATACTGAGCCACAGCAAATAGTACTTATTCAGTAAATACCAAATGGATTAAAACAACAACCACCAAAAAATTACTCAGCATTCAAACATGGAACAGCATGAGGTACTATCTCATTCAAAAAGTCTACAGTCATTTTATTGTAATGTATGAAGAGACCATAAGAGTTAACCCACTTTCAAATGTAATGTCTACATAATCACCAAGTTAGATGCCCCTATGACCAGTGAAGAATAAGAATTCAAAGTAAGAAGCACATAAAACAGGGGTGCCCGAACTTTTTTCAAAGAGGGCCAGATTTGATGAATATGTGTGAGGGCCAACCAAAGTTGTTGACCTTTTTTTAGGATTGAAGTTGTTGAGCTTTTTCTCCTACGGTTTTACCCCAAAGTTGTTTAGGCCCCCAAGACGGACTTTGGACATGCCTAACATAAAAGATCTAGAGACACTTCTTTGCCATCTCCCAAATAATGGAATGTGTAGATATGCACCAGTGCTATACCACTGTCATTTGCATTATCAAACTTTCTAGCTTAGGACTGCATTTTAAACACCCTATCAAGCCAGGCAATTTCCCTTGAAGTTTAAGAGCAGGGTGTTTAAAATACAGTGGTACCTCAGGTTAAGTACTTAATTGGTTCTGGAAGTCCGTACTTAACCTGATGCGAACTTTCCCATTGAAAGTAATGGAAAGTGGATTAATCCATTCCTGATGGGTCTGCGGAGTACTCAACCTGAAGCGTACTTAACCCAAAGTATGACTGTAATTGGTTCTGGAAGTCTGTACTTAACCTGAAGTGTACTTAACCTGAAGTGAACTTTCCCATTGAAAGTAATGGAAAGTGGATTAATCCGTTCCAGACGGGTCCGCGGAGTACTTAAATTGAAACTACTCAACCTGAAGCATACTTAACCCGAGGTATGACTGTATCACTAATATCCTATAGTCACCCAAAGCTCTTTAAATTGTTAACATCAGCAGTGGTGAACTAACATTAGCAAGACAGGAACACTCTGCTGCATGCTGAGTTTTACTGGAGATGCTGAATAACCAGAGCTTTGTATCATACCAGCTATAATAGATAGTGCAATGTGACAGAGTAGTTTCTGCTATGATTTAAACCCAGTGTCAGAGTTAGAAAAAAGGGGGAAGGAAAATGAGGTGGTGCCCAAACAAATAACAGAAAGACATACATGCAACTCTGCCTACCAGTCATGAGAACAAAAAAGGAACATAACGGGTTTGTAAAAAAATCCACTTGGGGTGCTCACCACCATGTAACCTGTTCAAAAGTTGGTGGTTCTTCTGTTTTAGCCACACAGCAGAATTGGCATGATTGCTTCTGTTCCCCCAAATATAGTATACCTATGAGCCTCGAATACTTTAAACATAATCTAGTACCTTCTTAGTGCAGATAGAGAGCAAGGTGCACAAGGACTGAAAATAGAATTAAACGCAACACCTACATGCACAACGTTCTCATAGCACCATTACCACACCAGGCAGAGGCAGTTCAGTGGGCAGCTCATGGTGCCTGTCAGTATGCATCCAAGCCTTGGCTTTCCCAAATACACATCTTGCTCTGTACACTGGATGTTTCCCCTAACAGAGATCTAACTGAATCAAAGCAAAAAATATGTACAGTAGTACCTTGGATCTCAAACGCCTTGGCTCCCGAACAAATCGGCTCCCGAACAATCGGAACTCAAGAAATGAGTGTTCCAGCTTTTGAACAATTTTCGGAAGCCAAACATCTGGCATGGCTTCCGATTGGCTGGACTTCTGGACTTCCAGAATGGATTCCGTTTGACTTCCAAGGTACTGACTGTACATTTGTGATGTAGGTACTTCTCATTTAGCAGAACATCCAAGTATTTATACATGTAAACCTTTCACCACTTTAAGACATCTTTTCAGTACATCTTTCTGTATCAGGATATGTAACTGGCTTGCCTGCTTAGGCAAAAAATATGCCGTTACTGAAGTTGCATTGTTGTTGTTGTCGTTTAGTTGTTTAGTCGTGTCCGACTCTTTGTGACCCCATGGACCAGAGCACGCCAGGCACACCTGTCTTCCACTGCCTCCCGCAGTTTGGTCAGACTCATGTTGGTGGCTTCGGGAACACTGTCCAACCATCTCGTCCTCTGTCGTCCCCTTCTCCTTGTGCCCTCAATCTTTCCCAACACCATGGTCTTTTTAATGGCTGTTTTCAAGGGGGAGAACCTACTCAAACCTCCTAACCCCCCCCCCCACACACACACACTTCTGCCATCCTGGAGGAAGTTTGGATTGTATGAGTCCTCCAGAATGGAGCTCTCTGTTCCACACACCCAAAGTGCAGAAGTTCTACCACCAGCACTAACCTGCAAAAAGTTCCAAAATGAGACATCTAAGGGGCAGGGAGAGGCTCAGCCAGCCACTGGAGTCAGCTCCACAAACATCATTTGGTGGCACTGGGCCTGATCCAGAACCAACTGCTACACTAGTTCCCCGGATAGCATAGCACAGAGCAGGGTTTAGCCTGCCCCCAACTGGCATGAACTAAAGTGCTGTGGATGAAGCTATAGCTACACCAGGCATCCCCAAACTTCGGCCCTCCAGATGTTTTGGACTACAATTCCCATCTTCCCTGACCACTGGTCCTGTTAGCTAGGGATCATGGGAGTTGTAGGCCAAAACATCTGGAGGGCCGTAATTTGGGGATGCCTGAGCTACACCATTCCATCATGCTGCTGGCCCAGTCAGGGTTAGAAATTATCTGTAAACTACAAAGGGGGGAAGTCCATTTTAAACCGTTCATTATACAGAACACAATTCAGCAATTTCATTCATAATTCCCTGTATGCTTCTGCAGCATCCTGAAACAACACTTTTCATAAGGGAAGAAACAAACCACAGGAAATACTACATTAGTTTGCTTTGCAGAACTCTTTCAGACTTATAAGTCGATACAAAAAGCCACTTCCTGGTTCGGTAGTCTCAGAAGTAGTCGCAGCATTATGCCACGTCAAGATTTCCCTACCTTCCTGAAAAAATTACCAATAGTTTTGTACCAATAGTTTTGCGTGGAACACACAAATAAGAACGCAGAACTTTTTTCAAAAGGAGGTATCATCCTACCCCAGACACAGTAACAGTTTTCTTTATGTGAGAAATTCACTGGGGGGGGTGGGGGGGGAGAGAGAGAGAAACAGCACACACAGAAAATGTTTGTATATTCTGCTCCTGACTACATTGTATCTGACTGAGGAGGGAAATATTTAAAAGTTACAAGCTAAGATAAAACTTTCAGTGTTTCCCTCAGAAGTAGGAAGGGCTAAGTGTAAAAAAAGCCCCACCCACCCCTTGCCGCAACCACAGACACCAAATGATATGCCTGCCATCATAGTTACAGTCTCTGACCATCCCACATGATACTAAATAAAACCTAAGTGAGACCTTGTTGGGTCAGCACTTCTGGCCATACTCCCTGATGGTAGTAATTACTCTATGTATCTGCAAATGCCTCCTAAAATAAGCAAACCCCTAAAAAAGCCTTTGCATCTCTGACTTGCCGGAAGAGTTTCAGCTGAGTTCAGATCTCAGGACCTGAAAAGCCTCTAGGGAAAGATAAATTTGTTGATATTGCAGAGGGACATTACATCAGGGCACTTATTTAGTCCACTTGTGTTGTAACACAGAAAGGAACCTGAGCATATACTGAAAAGAAAGCAAGTGGGTCCCAACTGCTCTTTTTCTGCTTTTTATAGCACGGCACTAAATAGCAGTTTTGTTATGCTCCAGACAAGCACCATAGGAAAAACCTGACACAGCCATAATGGGGAAAGGGGGGGGAGATAAATCCACTAGGCTTTTAATTACCATCCCCAGAAGATACTTCTCAGATATGTCTTGCGCAATACATTAATTGCAATGAGAGGGAAAATATCAACAAACAACCAGACTGTGCTCAAACGATTAGAATGGTACAAGTCTATTATGATGACACCCAAGTAAAAATATTTTTAAAAAAACAAAACAAAAAGTGCTCCCCGATCAGGCTAGATATAAAAATAGTTTCTAACAACCAGATCACATAAATAGCAATATCAAAGCCCATATAACTCTTCCCCAATGAACACACCAAAGTTGTAAATGCTATATGCACCACTGGAGATATCCTAATATTACAGTTATTAAAAACAACAACATGAGTATGCCAAGTTCTTAGGCCGATACACTATTCAAATTATCTAAGTACTGTATAGAGGCATTTGTCACAATTCCACCACCCCCCAAAAAAACCCATTACACAAGCACCACACCCTAATGTGACAGTGGTCCCTAAAGGTCTGGATATATTTCAGAATGAGAACAAGCACCATGAAATATAGGCAACTGTCAGGTAAAGGCCTGTGGAAACTTCTGATGCGGCTGCATATCAATATTTAGCTGCACAGATAGAAATTTAGAGTATGAAGGCCTCTCCCTACATTTAAAATGAGAAAATGGCTGTGGGGGGGACAGGTCCATCACATACACACAGAAAAGTCTAGTTGTCTTGCTCTCAAATAATGTAATTTGAATCTAGAACACCAAGAAAAACAACAACTCAAATGTCTTCAACAGCAACTGTGCATTGCCTTGAATTTAGAAGCGAGTGTACTAAAAATAGAAAAGGAGAAGAGAATGTGTTAAATCTCAGAATGCAACAAAGTGGTTCTAATCCTTGGGCAGTGGAATTGTCTCGTGACAACTGCACTTCAGAGTCACTTCAATGCAACTATAAAATGGAGCTCTCAAAAAAACCGCTCCAACGAAGTGGAACTAGTTGCCTCTAATTGGCCCACTCACTTCATTACTGGATGCTCTTCTTACCCCTTAGATGTAATCACTCAAAGGAGACCATCATGCATGCACCTAAGGTGTAATAATCTAGTATCTGAATAAGCAAGACTTAAAGATTGCCAGATTCATCACAAATACCTACTTATCAGCCTGTCACAAGTCAGGTGGCTCCTGATAACTTTTTTAATCAACTAGACAAAAGCGCACACACTTTGACAAACAGGAACGGACAAAATCAAAAACACTACACTTATAATTGGTCCAGCTCTTAGCATTATTATTGCTGTCAGACTTATGCAACTCCACCATTATCAGCAACTATATCAGTGATTATATTGTGGCTGATAATGCATGGTTGTATGAAAGTCCGGAGCACAGCTTCAATTACTGGTGATGGGGGAAAGAGCAGTGAATGAAGTCTGAATTCAAACCCATAGATCACACAGGCTGTTCTCTCCAAAATGGAGATGTGAACAAGTATTTTTTTTGAGAGAGAGACTTTGGAGTACAGAACATCAGTGGCATAGCATGGGTTGCCAGTGCCCGGGGCCTTGCGGTGGGGGGAAGCAGGGAGGGAAACGCATGCATGGAGTATGCATGAACATTCAACTGCTTTATGGCATCCACACCACCCAAGAGACCACATCTGGTTCACATGGAGAAGTCGTTTTCAATGGAGCCCAGCAAGGGAAGAGAGCAGCTCTATTAAGGCAACACCGGTGTTGAAATTTGTGCACCTAACAATTTTGCGATGAGGGCAACCACCTCTGTGGCTCCCCATACACTATGCCACTGCAGAACTTAACAAAAGGCAGAAGGCAGAACTTACAGAAGAATGATAGGAAAACAGGCAAGTTGCTGCATTCTAGCAAAATGCTCATAAGGAAATGGGCCCTATATGTTTTTTAAAAGAAAAACCATAATAGTGAAACCAAGTAGTGGATGGTTCATTTTAAACTTGAAAGTTTGTGCATTAAAACAGCATCAGCTAAAGTTTTAGTTGATTCAGAATCATTGTTGAGGACAAACTAATCAGTGGGGCTATAAGTCATAGTCATATATATTTGGATTCTGGTTTTTTTAGTCTCTCCTAGGTTCTTATTACTGTAATGTGGAGTGAAAAAATATTAAAAGGTAGTCTTTTCTTCATACAGTGACTGACTTCCTTCAACATCTCAAAAGGCACAGATACTAGGGTTTCTGTAAGATGCAAGCGTATTTACATTTTATCAGTTAAATAACAGAATGATCAACTAAGCTTGCTTATTAATTAGGCTGCTTTACAATACATAACTTCTTTAGTCCCACAGGTAATTAGGTGCAGCTTCCTTGTTCCTAACGTGGTATCATTTTAGAATCAGAACACTATACTTTAAGAAATTGGCTGCAGTGCCCCGAACAGCTCCTTGCCCTTCCTTTCTATTATAAGGAACTTGCCCAACAACACTTCATTCTCTATGACCTCCTCTTCCTCAAGCTCTGTACCCTTCACTCTTCCCACTTTCTCAATACTTGCCAAAAAAGCCTAAGTATTTTGATTTTTCACTACCAAGGAGCAGGTTTAGATTATGCAAACATGGTTAATTTATACAATGTCTTATGCCTGCACATTTTAATACCCTTGGTATAAACTGAGTGTTTTCTCTCTCTATGGAATATAAATGCAGCCCTGGTTTTATCGAGCCTCAGGATATCCAACTCATATATTGAACAGAAAGCAGATATACAGTCTTCAGAAAACAGAAAATGAAAATATTTTTGTGGAAAAAAAACAAAATGGTTTGCTCAGCAAACATTTTATTCAAGCACTGGAGATTTAATACTGAAAGCAGTGGTTATCACCATACACTTCACACACAGAGAGAAAATGCATATAACATGCAGGTTGCTGTTCATGGTGCAATAAACACAGCATTGTATAATAATAAAGATTTCAGATCCATGCCACAAACAGATTCATCATTTCACTAATGAAAGGGATCTCCTCACTACAGAGGCAAAATATTCCATTTTTTTCATTGTATCATTATCATGTGAGAATTACGGTAAACAATAGAGACAAAGGCAAGCGAATTCAAAGAGGACAGATCTATTCTGTAAAAAGGCATCATGTAACACTATGTCCCACTTCACTAGTCCTCCTGTAGTACAATCAAACATCAATTTGACAATTTGATTAGGCTACAGAGCACATAAGGGGAAGAAACCAATCAGGTTATTGCTCTCCAACCTCTCTCAGCCCCAGCCTAACTGCTGCCTACCGGCCACCTTTATTCTCCCTTCGAGCCCATTTTCCTTTTCCCCTTACTAGGCCTGGGTCCACAGACTCTAGGCATTGCATCTTTCATTATCTGAAAGGAAAAAAGCTAGGACACATCAGTCACCACTAAGTATGCCTTGAGGTATACTAGTCAAAGTCTGCTGCATTCAAGAACAGGGCCTCTGCGCTTGGTTTAAGACTAAAAGCCTGTCATTTGGGGATTAGACGCTGTGTAAGTTTGTTGATGTTTAAAGTGATCACAATACTCTTAGTTATCAGGAGTCACAAGTAGCAGCAACACAACTGGGGGGAATACAGGCAGTAGGTCCTGTAACTCTACGCAAAGGGCTGTAGCATATCCTTAAGTTTAGGTGATTCTGGTACCACTCATAATACTGGACATGGCAAGGCCCAAAACTCTGTCCCTTCGTAACAAGTGCCATTTAACCAACAGTTTTGCTTTGAATTGGGAGCAGTGCACAAACTATGAAAAGAACTCCGGTTTCTCGTTTTCTTTTTAATCAAGAACAAGCCCTTCTTCACACAAGCAATTCTTTGAAAAGCTTTTGAGACTTATGAGGAAGTTAGAAAAGGAGGGCAGTTCAAGAGAGGGTGGTTTTGTGTGTGTGTGTGTGTGTGTGTGTGTGTGTGTGTGTGTGTGTTTAAAAGCACTGAAGTGATCAGTTCCCATGCGGCACAGCAGGTAGCAAGGCACAGCAGCAAGCTGTAGTAAGAAACCAAAAATGCAGCCAATGATGTATTTGTAAATGGAACCAAGTACAAATGGCAAATTCATAACCTCCATTATGAACAGAAAACACAGGGAACCCACAAAACCTTTGCAGAACTCTTGTACATGCTAGGAGACGCTAGGTGCAGGATTAGTGCAGAGACCCTTGGAATGATACGTTCAGTGGCGACTTCATATCTGTGGAACCCTCTCCCCAGTGGGTAAGTACTTTTCTTTTCTTTCAGGGAACAGATGAAGACGCGCCTCCTGCAGCAGGCTTTCGGATGAGGGTATCAGCGACTTAAATAATTTAGGAAGAATTTGATGATCATGCTTGTTAGAAACGGTACCAATATAACTGTTTTCAACTTTTACATTTCATGGATATTGTTAAGCATGCATTTTATGTTGTTTATTATGCTGTAAAACGCCCTGTAGTCTTTGGATAAAGGGTAGTATGCAATTGGCTGAATAAATAAACAAATACATTTTTAAAAGAAACTGCTTCTCCAGAATAGGGTGGGGGGTGAAGTAAGCACACATGCATGAGTGTATTTCAGCACAGCAGGCCCCCAGAGTGCTGGGAATATTATAAGATGGCAACAATCCTGAAGACTGCACAGTCCTTCTGTGGCTCCCTGTCTCTGGTTGGCTTGGCATGCAAGAACACTGCTCTGCACACAGCAATTTGTACATGTGCACCAAAATCGTTCTGCAAACAGTGGTGCCTTATCCATGCATGCATATACAGAGCCAGTGAAGTGACAATGCAAAACTAGATTGGGCATGGATAGAATACCAGAGCAGCACTTCCACTATCCCTTGGGAAGAAAACAGAATTAGGATTACCATGTGGATGACTCTCTATGACTTCGCCCAAACCTCCTCAGCGTAATCTGCCATTTAACACAGCTTGAAAGAAACCACTCTCAATGGTCAGTCAATATGCTGCAGCTATTTCTTTCCCTCTTCATCCCTGGCTGCAAGAAATAAGTCCTGGATTCATATAGCAGCCATGATCCGATTTGCTCCAATCCCAGCTCAAGCAGCTTTATACCACCCCACTAACAAGATCAGTACTGGCCAAACAGGGTTTATCCAGGCTGATCAGAGATGGATTAGATAACGAAACCCTAACTGCCTAAAGCTGTCTGCTGCTGCAATTGGATAAAGAATGAAACATATGAGATACCCTGTTTCTCATATTTTAAGGCATCCCCATAAAATAAGCCATAGCAGGATTTTTAAGCATTCAAGGAATATAAGCCATACCCCGAAAATAAGACATAGTGATAGGAGCAGCAGCAATGCCGGCCATGGCAGGAGGAGGAGGAAAAAAATAAGACATCCCTTGAAAATAAGCCATAGTGTGTTTTTTTGAGGAAAAAATAAATATAAGACGTGTCTTATAATATGAGAAACACGGTATCTTGCACACTGCCTCTAAATTAGCCTCTTGCACCTAATTGTTGCTCTCGGAGTTCTGTTGTGATCCAGAAATTAAAGCATATCACATACAAACAACATTTGTTTAGCAAAATTGTTGTTGTTGTTGTTTATTAGCCACTAAACTACTGTAGGATTACATGCTACCTCCACACTGTCTACAATCGGAATTGGTAATAGTCTAACAGAGGACAATAGGAATGACAACCCACTGTAACCTTTGTGATAAATATAGACAAAGTCAGAAACCTATTACAGCATCTGTGGAGCATATGCATTCTTATTAACTACTGGTTTATATTTTTAAAATGTATCCCAAAAACGTTTGTCCCCAAACGTTCAGGACAGCTAACCATCAAGACAGCTGGACATCATAACAATTAAACACACTGTACAAATAAAAAAAAATATCCACAACAAAATCCCTTAATGGAAAACAGAATGCAGAGCAGCAACTCAAGAAAATGTCATTTTGAGTAGCAGAGAAAGAAGGGGGTTGTAGAATACAGGGGCCATCTCCCACCACTTCACTTCTGCTGAGCCAGGACAGAAAGTAGGTCCTCCCCTGAGGACTGAAGCATGTGGATAGGTACATAAAGAAGACAGCATCTTTTAGATACTGCAGTCCCCAAGACACTGAAGATTTTGAAAGTTAGCACTAATCACTTTGGATTAGATGCAAAAAAACATATTAAGGGTTCCCAGGAAGATGGCACAATATGGGTGTTATGTAAACTCCAGCTCCTATGAGAAGCCAAACTACATTCTATATCAACTGAAGTTTCTGGATTCTTTTGGAAGGCATTCTTATAAATGATATGTTACAGTAATCCAATCTGGATGTTATAAAGGTATTTATGCCTATGGTGAAGTTTGTATTCCCTAGGAAAGTGAGTTGTAATAGACAGAGTTCCACATTTTAGGCTGTAAGAAGCGTCTGATCAGGAGGAAACTGCAGTATACTGCACAATGAAAGGGTTCCCTCTTACGCACAATCATTTTCTGACAGTATTTGTACCATTATTGTTGTTCCATCTCTATGAACATAACATTACCAATGTCATAACTACTATGGCACATTAGTGAAGAGTTCAATTCTCCTTCTTTATTCCCATTCCCATATAATTGACTATAGCAGGTGATGGGGGAACAGTGGCTCCACTTGATTGTCTATGTATGCCTTTTACTCTCGCAAAGCAACTCATGTGGAGAAGAAATAAAGAGACAAAGAATCCGAACACAAAGAACTGAAAAGTATGCCCTTACGAATAAACTGGAGAAATATGTCTGGGCTAACTAACACATAAGGCATTATTCTTAAGGCGAGCAGGAATGATGAGATAATACACAGCACTTTCAAACCCATACAATTCCTAAGACTCCTAAGCCGCAGGGTTTGCCTTATAGTAGGCATCCCCAAACTTCGGCCCTCCAGATGTTTTGGACTACAATTCCCATCTTCCCCAACCACTGGTCCTGTTAGCTAGGGATCATGGGAGTTGTAGGCCAAAACATCTGGAGGGCCGCAGTTTGGGGATGCCTGCTTTATAGCAATGGTAGCCAATGTGGTGCCCTCCAGATGTTGTTGGACTACAATTCCCATCATCCCTAACCACTTACCATGCTGGCAGGAGCAACTGAGTTAAAACTCCAGCAACATTTGGAGCAAACCATATTGGCTACCCCAACTTACAGAATACTATTTCCAGCATGATACATCTCATACACATGCCACTACACATGTTGGACACGCTTCTGGTTTCCTGAAAAGTAATTTTTATATGTTCAGTATTAAAAACTGTAAATCAAAGCAAAAGCCATTTTTCCTATGGATGCTAAAATGTGTATTTTGTAATATTAAAACTGCTATAATGTGATTAGGTAGGCCACAATAATGGACATACATATTTGCATACCTGTAAATATTTTTTTCCCAGTATTGCAAGAAAAACTGGGCTACTGCGACATTTAAGGCCCAAGGGATATTCTATATATATTGAATGGGAGGCAAAGGAAAAGTTACATTAGAATAGTTGCCATAGGATATTAGTTCCAATTTAAGAAATTTCAAATTCATTGCAAACAAGTCTCTTGCTACAATTTTCCTACAGTTTGCTAGAACTGTTCCATGTTTTGCTTGCATGAAACAGATTGACACCACATGATGCTAAAGTCACATTTGCACATGAAGTGTGCAAGGATTCTGTGTTAATTAAGCATTCTGTGTCCTATACAGTGGTACCTTGGAAGTCGAACAGCCTAATTCCCGAACGTTCTGGCTCCCAAGTTCCAGTTTGGTTTCAGTTTTCGAACGTTTTGGAAGTTGAACGGACTTCCAGAACAGATTCCACAATTATGTGGCTAATTGCATACCAGGAGGTAACAGATAATCACACAAAATGGGACAAATTCCAGAAGCTAAATGGAACATTAGTGTGCCTCAGCAAGAAAATGAACATCCACTTGGGGCCACCAACTAGAGTCATAAAGGCAATCAAGAGCTGTAGCAGAAAACAGCAAATTGCAATGAATAAATCACACAGTTTTCAAAGAGTGGGAACACAGTCAGTGTCAGCAACAGAAAGGAGCACCAAGCACACAGTTACTTGTCCAAACAGCACTCAGCAAAGTAATACATTTCTGTAAAGAATAGTTTCAGTTTAGAGTATTTTCCTAACTTGGGAGATCAGAAGGAAGTGTACACAGCTATTCTCTTTTTAAAACAATTTACCACATAGTCTCTAAATAGTTTAAGCAAAACATGTGGCCAGAGAAGAAAATGCAATTCTTTTTTTAAATAAAGATTTACAAAGCCTCTAGAAACAAAGGGCACCAGCAAGAGATAAAAGGCTTTCTACCCTCTTCCAGACACAATTTCCTTCCTCTTAATTTACTAAAATGCACCTCTATACAAACATTTTCATAATACAACTGGAAGTACAAGCTAAGTATCCCTAACAATTAGAAACACCCAAACCCAAAAAGTAACTGAAAGATGTGCTTGTTTCTTCCATCTATGTATATTCAAGCATAAAGCTATGTATATTCAAGCATAAAGCTCATTAAGTCACTACGGTTATATACCATACTGGTCTAAATATAGGCCATACTTTCCCTCAAAATCTGGTTTATATAAACCTGAATGCACCCTGCAATTGCTGTCTTATAAGTAGAGAAGCCAGGAATTGATATGAGACCTTGGGAACTGCACAGAACTTCAGCTCTTTTGCAAAGGATCACCCACCCTTCTCAAGAGGTAGCCCTGGCTGCCTGGTTAGTTATTCATTGTGAGACAAGTCTAGAGGCTGAATGTATTCTTTCAGATTTTAAAGAGTACCAAGTGGTGCTGGCAGAGAATTTAAGAGTGTGAGTGTGTGTATCTTTCCAAGAGATCTTGTTTTAGGGGGTGTGGCCTATATTCAGGGACAATTTATTTTCGGTAATGCCTCCAGAATCAGAGGCCTCTGAATATTAGTTGCTGGAAAGCGCAAACAAGGAAGATGCTATCACACTTAGTTGCCGTTTGTGGGCTTCCCAAAGACATTTGGGTGGTCACTGTTAGAACAGGATACTGTACTAGAATAGATGGGCCTTTGGTCTGATCCAAGCAGTTGCTACTGCATAATGTAATCCAACATACAGTACACTAGGAGCACCATTCAGCAGCATGAAGAAAAGAGATACCACAAATTATAGGTCAGTATTTGGATGAAGTGTTCCCTTAACTTAGTAGACTGTCAATCTATATCACCTCATACTATGTCTGTTGTTAAGAGTTTAGTGCAAACCAAGAGTTTTTGGATTCTGCCAGGCACTCTCCTTCAAAGTCAGTCTGGGATTTGGAATATAATCTGGCTCAAAGACTACTTGCTAGGCTAGACTGCAAGTTCTTTTTGCATACTAAATGATTACCTATTAATACATGCTCGATATTCCTCCTTCTCTCAATAACCAGCCGTATTTTTCCTATACATTAAAAAAGCCAAACATCAGTTTGTTTCCCATCATCAGTGAAGGGAGTTTGCATCAACTTGCTTTTCCTGAACTTCCCCAGGAACAAGTGAGGGGAGGCAACTGATTAAGAGACCACAACTAAGTTTCATTCCTGGGAAGTGAATCCTTCACTAAAGAGGTACTCTCTTTCCCTGCAATGTTACATGTGCTGTCTAGGTAGCTATGATGAGAAACAACTGCACTTTTTCATATGCAGATAAGCTTACTAAGGATGGAGGAGTCTATCCTCACCTGTAGATTTAAATAGCAGACTGCAACCATTCTGAGCTAGCAATTCTGATTCTGAGGAAGGGCAGCAGGATGGCCCCAAGTTCTACCAGAAAGCATGTTTTCTGGCAGGTAGTTCTTGTGCTGGCCTTTTGCAGACAGCGCTGTGCAAACAACAGCTAAAGAATTTCAGGAGAAAGAGACAAAGAGGGACACCTTGCCACACATTTCCCCAGAAATAAAATAGCTGAGATAGGCACAAATTAAGCTAGCATGTCCTCCTGTTGCCTTGATTATATTTTATCAATAGAAAACAAACACCTCATTTTAAAGTTAATGGTACAATCTTAACTCCCAGATATAATAGCTGAGAGAGGTTAACCAGAGCTGGAAATAGGCTGTCATCAATGACTCAGGCTGCCATCATACAAGGGAAAGTCCTGGTAGCAGAGGTTACACCAGTGTAGAGGGCAGAAAAGGATTGCATTAAGAGGGAGAAGTGGGATAGCTAAAGTTATGCTGCATGCTAACTCCATTCACTGATTCACAGAGCTCTACGAAACTCAACGGCCGAAAATGTGGCTGTAATTAAATTCAGTGCACAGGACTCAATGGAAAGGCAGAAAAAGAGTGTCTGCACTACACACACACACACCCAAAAAACCCTTGCTACACACACCCTGGCCAGAAGCAGTTAGGATGCAAATTAATTTACCCCCTGACAAATCTGCCTGGTTAGGATGACTCTTGTTAGACCACTGTTATCGGTGCTGAGCACTGGAGTACCCAATGAGTCTTAATGAGTCTCATGGCTCAAATAGACAAAGGCCCAATGTGTCCCATGGCTCAAATCAGGTACATTGGCGAAAGAAATGAAATGTGAATGAATCCAGGGATTTAAACAGGAAGATTTTTGTATCCATTGAATTATAAAGATATTCTTTGCTTTCTAACAAATGAAAGAGGCCAAATCCTTAAACAAACTGAGGGAGGGAGAACTGGTACAAGTATGCATTTGGAAAAAGACATTTTAATAACTTTATACAAAATCTATTTGTACATTATATAGTTTATATTAGTTATATCAAGGACGGCTGTGCAACATAGTACTATTCCTTCACCACCAGCTTGTTCATTTTATGTATCTGATTTCTCCTGTGTCACTTCAATTGTTCTCCACCTACAACAGACATCAGTGCCTGCAATTCAGAACCATTCATACTTTGGTAGCACCCCACCGCTAGTAATGCAAAAAAGAACTCTACCAGCACACAACATTCATTTATTCTTCCATGGACAGTCAAGGAGAAACTCTAGTTGGTTGCAAGCATAGAACTGCCAGACTGGACTCTGAAATAAAGCTGCAAATAAGCATATTTCTAAAAGATGCCCTTTTCTCTAAGGACCACATTCTGTTCTACAGCAGTACAACTCCACAGATTGTAACAAATGTCCCCCATCTCAGAGCATCATAGCTCAATACAACTGTAAATGACTACTACCAAAGTCCATGGCATTCCCTTATTTTTGAAGTTTCAGACTGGCATCTCTAGTAGATTACCAAAAAAACTTAAGGTAATTGTTTCCTCCTCTCCCACTGGATGAATGAATGAATGTCCCTGAAGTGAATACTTAAGAAGCAGTGGAGTAACTTCATCTGCAGTCTGTATGTCACATCCAGGTTAGGGTGGCTATTCTTGGGGCAAGCTTGATCATATCTAAGTTGCATTTACACTTCAGCTGAGTGGTATACTAGTTTATCTGGGTGAGTGACAAGTGTGAGTGAAAGCTGTGCAACACCTTGATGAGCAAATGATTTTTTATGAAGAGTTTAAATTTGAGTACCATGCAGCTATCTTTGACAGCCCCAGAGTTAAAATAAAGTCCATACAGTGCAATCCTAGGCATGTGCATTTACTCCCAGGTAAACCTGAATTGGACTGCAGCCTCAGATACAAGCAAAATATCCAGAGCCTCTTCATAAAACTCTACAGTTCTTCCACAAAGCAAGGAGAGGCCTAATAAACTTTCTTGTGGAACAGATCCAGATGAAAAGCTATTTGCCTCGAACTGCAGATATGGGTGCGATCCAAAGCAAAAAAACTTCGTCTCTTTCTAGGCCCTCCTCTCACTTTTTAAAACCAAAGACCAGCAATGCATGCTCGTTTGCAAGTGTCAACCGTGACAGTCTACACTAGGTTGACAAGCAGTTCCCTACAAAAAGGCTTTGCGCGCACATTGATGGTGATGACGATGATGTTGTTGTTGCTGCTGCTGCTGCTGTTACACTTGAGCCAAGCCACCACAATATGCTTCCCCCAGCTGCCCTCCCAGACCAACCACGGAGCTGCAGGATACCTTGCCCACACCCCTGCTGGGCCCTCCACGTTTGCGAAAGCCCCTTATCTTTCCTCCCCACCCTCCCACCTACCCCGCTATGCCTAGGATCCTAACACCGGCCCGACGAGGGGGGTCAACGGGGCCGACAGCATCCTCCCAAAGGGGCGAGGGACAGGATACCCTCCAGTCTCACGCGCAGAGAGCCCCATGCGCGCGCGCACAAACGCACCCGCGCCCGGGGCCTCCCTGGCAGCGCCCGGGCGAGCGCGCCCCTCAAGGCCACAGGGGGGGGGGGTTAGGCGGCCGTGCAGGGTGGCTCCACCGCCGCCTCCTCCTTCTTCCCCGCCGCCTCCCATGCTAACCTGCATGCCTCCGCCGTCCGTCTCCGCCTCGGTCCGCAGCCTCTTACTGAGGCCGCTGTCGGCTCCGTCGCCTCCGGGCATGGGCTGCTCCAGTTCGGGTTCCCGCTTGATCCCTCGCGGGGCTGGGACGCCGGGCACGAGCTGCTGGTGCTGGGCGCCGCCGTCCGCCATCCGAGCCGGACCCCCGGCCGCCCAAGCGGGAACCGCAGCCGTCCTCGTCCCCTCGCAGTCACCAAAGCCCGGCCACCGGTCGAAAGAGCCCGGCAGCAGCTGGAGCTGGAGCTGGAGCTGGAGCGGCGCTACTGAAGGCCCAGCCAGCCCGGTCCGGCCAGGACCAGCGGCAGACGAGGAGTAGGCGAAGGGGGCGCGCGGGACCGGCGTTTCTCCGGATCCCGCGAGCGGGAGACCGAGGCTGTGTCGAAAGAACGCGGCAGCGGCGCCGACTCGGGCCCCCGCCGGGCAGCGCCGAAAAGAACCGAGGAAAGGGAAGGCGAGAGAGAAGGCGCACCGATGCGCGAAGCGGTGCTGGCGGTGGCGGCAGGCGCAGCAGCAAGAGCCGTCTCCGCCGTAGACCTAGAGCGGGGAGAGAGAAAGGAGAGGCCGAAGCCCCTCGGTAATTTTCGGAAACGCCGTATGGGAGCGAGGACGCGACTCGGCGCGACCCCCTCCTCTTTCCTCTTCCTCCTCTCCCCCCCGCGCCCGCTCGGCAATCTTCGGGAATAGGGATGAGGTGGGCGGGGCCACGGCTCCAAGAAAGGGCGGGGCCTGGGAGAGGTCCTGTAGGACTCGGACGTTAGAAGGCCTCTTGGCAGGGCGGGAGAAGGAAGCGCTTTGCCTGAGGGAGTCGGTTTTCCCTCAGACACGGAGGGAAGGGAGGAAAAGGGCCC
Source organism: Zootoca vivipara (assembly GCF_963506605.1). Taxonomy (NCBI): domain Eukaryota; kingdom Metazoa; phylum Chordata; class Lepidosauria; order Squamata; family Lacertidae; genus Zootoca; species Zootoca vivipara. The sequence continues at coordinate 45,681,659 of NC_083285.1, read as the reverse complement.
CCCAGTAATAAACGCCAGCAGGCGAGGCTCGACTTTCGGGTCGCCCCCAGGCGCTGAAGTGCCAGAGCTCCTTTCCTCTGCTCACGGAAACAACCGTTTGTGGATTTCTTCCCAACTGCTTGACAAGGAGCCCCGCGCTAGAAAGTTGTGTTAAACGAGCTGCCTCGTTTAGAAAGGCGTCCTTCCTTCTTTCCAGGCCCGCTGCTGCTGCTGCTGTTGAGGTTGGCGGTGGGGCTCTGTTTGAAAGAGAGGCTCTGTGTTTATTTCACTAGGGCTGAGGCCCGAGACGAAATAAATTACGCGCGACCCCAATGTATACACATAATAACGAAACGATAAAGCGAGCCCGTCAGGATAAACACAAACAAACAGCTACGGAAAGGCAAAGCAAACCGTCGCCCACTAAAAAAAAGAAAAGAAAGCACTTAAAACGCCCGAGCAAATAAGTCCGCTTTAACATGGCGCTTAAATATCAGCTGCTGGGGTTGTTCCACAAATTGGGTGCCATCATGGAGAAAACACTCCTGGAGTAAGTGTCCCCTAACTGTGCTTTGTGCCATCCTTGTTGGTTTTGCCTAGCTGAAATTGGCCCTTGCGTGAGTGTGCGTAGAAACTTAGAACACTGTACAAAGGTAAGATTTACTTTCATTGCTCCAGCCGCTTCTTCTTCTGGCCCTGCCCAATGCTGGGATATGCCCGTACCCCTGGTTCAGGGATGATGGGCATTGTAGTCCAAAAAAAGTTGGGAGACTCAAGTTTGGGAATTCCTGCCCTAGGGAATGTGGCCCTCAGACTGAGAAAAGGTCTCCCCACCCTGCAGTGAAGCCACCTCCACAGATACTAAGGCACAGGCAAGCTGATATAGGAAAAGGTGCTCTTTTGGGTATTTATTTAGATATAACAGTAGATGCTTCCCACATATTTTCTAAAAGGAGGCAGGGTTCCGCTGCTGAAGTTTGCTGGCTTGGGAGTCATTAATCCTAAACCCAGATTTGTACAGACTAAGGCTGCAGTGCTTCCTAAACATTCTTAAACAAGGAACTCAATGGGATTTACTTACAAGCAGACAATGATTAGGGTTGCACTTTGCATATGCCCAAAGACACTCCCACTATTATTTATTTACATCCCCCCCCCTGTTTGCACTCCAACATTGGGAGCTAAGCCCAGGGGAAGACAATTCCACATGCACATAAAGAACAAAAGGGAAGTGTGCACCATGTTCAAAAAGGGAGATCTGCTTGTGGTGAACCATGGTTGATAGAGGTCCTTGGGGAAATAATTGCCATTAGTTTCCCATTCTGGCATTACTGTAATAGCAGTACAGGGTGGATGATGGATGGCAAGCAGCTAGCTTCTCATTCCAGGACTACCTGTAGCCCTTTTCCTAAACAGCTTAGCTGTGCTGCCCTGTAGCCATGCTGTCATATGCTGTGAAAGCTGAGCCTACTTCTCTCACCTTTGTCTCTTCTTACCTTCTCTCATTGCTTCTGCCTTTGTCCCGCTTCTCCTTCGCATCAGATTCCTGGACAGAGCTGACAAACACTGCTTGCTCTTGAGATCTATCAGTTGCCCTCACCTTGTCCAGATCTTGTCTCTGGGTTCATGTCCCTGGGCACTCCTGATCCTGCAGCGACGGGGCTAGAACTATGGGCACAAGCTGCATGTGACTTGGATCTTATGCAGCAACAGAATAACACCTGTGCAATAATTGCAGTAAAAGCATCGTCTGGAAAAGAAAAGCAAGTTTGACTCATGCTGCTTTTAAGTCTATGCCATTTGTCTTATCATTAATAGGGGAAAGTATAATCCTTACAGACAGATGCAACCTTGAAGAAAAGCATGCCACATTACTTTTGCTGGATTTTTTTTTCAAAGGAAACATTTTGATATCTTTAAAATGCAGAAAATTCCAGGTACAGTTACAAAAGCACAATTCACAGTCACTGTTGTAAGTTCTCCATTTTCTTGTCCCAAAGGTGTAATGGCAAATATAACTGTCAAAGAGCCTCCTTAACCTGGTGATTCCAGATGATTAATTTGTAGTAAACAAGAGAATGGCCTGTTTTCAAATGGCTTAATTTCACCCAGTATCTTTTTAGGTGTTGTTAAAGTTCAGATTTTATGCAGGGTTTGATGAGCAACCACAATGACATTTGTCTACTTCCTGAGTGGTTAGAGTCAGTTTGCAACCCCATGAGATGCATGAGTAATACAACTTGCCATATACAGCTTTGCTTGAAATTACATATCTTTGGCAATCACATTTAGCTTTGGCAGAATTTTTCTGTGTTCCTCATTATGCCATCAGGCTTTGATGCCTGTACTCCCTGAGGCAGGAAATGTGTCGGCTGTGACCTTTTTCATTCAAACTGCCCATTCCACATATTTAATTATCATTAGTAGTTTTGCTGTGAAATATTGGGCGGACCAGTTGTCTTACAATGAGAATTTTTGAAGGTGTGAGCACTCAGAAGTGGCACCCAATTTATAGAGACTTTGGCCAGAGCACTTCAAAGGACAGCAGCACTAGACTGGTTTTTCAATAAAAATATAGGGTTTTTTTTTAAAAAAATTAAAAACTATATACCACTTGATTGTAGAAAAAAACTAAAAGCTGTTTCTTTAAATCAAAGTTGTTATTTTTTCTGTAGGAACCCAAGGTCTTCTTTTCCTTTTTCCATGTAAACATAGGGTCAAACAAGATGTGATATGAACGCTTTCTTTAAAAAGACCACTTAATCTAGCCACTTTCATTTTGAAGAAAAAAGCAGCCTCATGGCTCTGATCCAGAATGTGCTCTCAATCTAGATTGAGGCTTGTTCCAATTTACTGCTTGAAATCACCCACACAAAATTATTTGGACCACAAGGTGATCTTTTCTGCAGATTGCAGATGCAATTTTCAGCAGAATTTTAAAAATTGGGTTTTAATGGCTATTGTGTAATGCCTTCTATTACATTTAATGGCTATTGTGTAATACATAGAGGTCCAGGACCATCCCAGCCCAAGGTCCACCAACATGGGCAATTGAACAGACACAGCGCCTCAACTCTGCTTCCCTTTTGCACTTTGCCTGCTGATTGCAGCATCTGGGCTTGATAAGGAATGTGATCCTCACCTGCCCCAAGCCTAATCTAGCTGAGAAATCACACACCTCTTCCCAGAGCTTGTGAACCACACTTGACCAGCTGGGGAGCTGGACTGTGGCCCTTGCCTAGCCTCAGCCTCCTGGAGCACCCCTCCTGCTGCTCTCTATGCCTCAGATGCTGCAGCTGACATTTTAGTTGGTCCAAAAAACACCAGTGAGTAACCAAGTCTGGTCCAAATATGGACAACAACATTATGTCTCAGGCCCACTTCTGTTTCCCATTCCATTGCTTCAACCAGCTCACTAGTGTTTGTCATGGTATGGCTTCTCCCTTCTTCAGTGTGTTCCCTCTCCTCCTTCCTTGCAAAATGTTTGCGCCTCTCCCACACAATTTTTATAAGCGCATCATGTTCGTTTGTGTGTGATCATTGGCACTGCAGTGGGACTCCAGCCCTTCTCCTTGGGGAGGGGGGTTTCCACATGCAGGCCCTCTAACCCCTGGGCTATGGGGTGACCTAGCTGTTGATCTGAATGATCTTCATTCCTTCCCTTTTGGCTGTGGGTCTGCCATAAAACTCTGATATGTCAAGGGTATTTGAAACCTTGTCTAAGAAGAACCTGGAAGCTTGTCCCTACAAGAGTCAGTTGCTGCCATCCCAATCTCTGAGCCATGAAGTGAAAGTGTGTGTGTGTGAAGAGAGAGAATCCTATCCTATATAATAATGTCCATGTTGTCCCTGCGTCCATTTGTCCCGTGTGTCCCTGGGGTACTGCGCATGTACCCCAGAGACACGGGGATTGGACGAAGGGACAACGGCCAACCGCCGCTCCGCCAACCGCCGCTCCGAAGCCCAGTCTCATGCTGGAGGTGCGCGGCGAGGCGGCGGGGGAAAGAAGCGCTCCCCCCGGCAGCCTTGCCACGCACCTCCGGCATGGGACGGCGCTTCCTCGGCGAACACAAGCAGGCAGACAGCCCGCCTGCTTGCCTTCCCCGAGGAAGCCGAAGCGGCAGCGGGCGCCAAGGGAAGCCGGCTTTGGCTTGGCGGCGGCGGGAAGAAGAGGAGGAATTCCTCCTCTTTTTCCCGCCGCCGCCAAGCCAGTCCCCAAGCCGAAGTGTGGCGCGGCGGGGGCTTTTTGCTGTTTGACTTCCCAGAGCGAAGGGGGAGGCAAACGGCGAAAAGCACCCGCCGCGCCGCACTTCGGCTCGGGGACTGACTTGGCGTGCACGGCGAGGCGGGGGGGGGGGAGAAGCGCTCCTCCCCCCCCGCCGCCTCACCACGCAGCGTCGACATGGGACGGGGCTTCGGAGACCTTCTCCGAAACTCCGTCCCATGCCGGCGCTGCGTGCCGAGGCGGCGGGGGGGGGGGAGAAGCGCTCCTCCCCCCCGCTGCCTCACCACGCAGCGCCGACATGGGACGGAGTTTCGGAGAAGGTCTCCGAAGCCCCGTCTCATGCGGGAGGTGCGCAGCGGGGGGGCGGGAGAAGTGCTTCTCTCCCCCCCCCCCGCCGCCTCGCCACGCACCTCCTGCATGAGACGGGGCTTCGGAGACCTCCGAAGCTCCGTTCCATGCCGGCGCTGCACGACAGCAGCGTTCTAGCGCCCGTTTTTAAACGGGCTGAATTCCACTAGTATAGTTATACAAGTCCATCCTTAGATACATGAATCTGAGGTTTAATTTAAAAATAAAATAAAATTAGCAATTCTTTTACTGCCTGCAATTTCAACAGAGAACCTAGCTAAAAGTTCAATTCCATTTCTTTGCTGTAGTTTCAGATTTATTTTAGTTCAGAGGCTCTCAGACTGTGGACTGCCAGTGTCTACGGGTTTCATTCAGGTGGTTTATGGCATAGATGTAAAAATATAATTAGAAGTCATAAAGCATCTAACACAATGCATTACACTTGCTTACTACAACAGGCAGGGTGAGAGGCGGGAGGACAGTCTGTACATATTAGGTGAGGGTGTGTGTGGCTTGATGGATTTTTTTCCTGTTTCTTGCTGCAGGGTTGTTGTTTTTCTAAATACCCAATCCTATTCATGGGTATTTTGTTATTTTACAGTGTATTTATGACCACATACCCAGTGTTGTTTTTTGGACAAAGCCAGTGGTTATAAGCAGTGCAGTTTTCAAAGGTTCCCTTTGCCATCTTGCTTCATAATGGCATCTAGCTATATCCAAATATCGAAAATCTACTCCTTGATATCAGGAACCATCATGCAAAATTTGGTTGCAATATTTTAAGAGCTGTCCAGATGCATAGCAAACAAAAAACTTTTCAAAAGGCATACAATTTCTTTTTTTTATTAATGTTCATTGCTTTGGGAGTATTTAGACCGAAAAGTATTATATCAATAAATCAAAGTAACTTCAAATCTATTTCCTTATCAATAAGCATATACACCATGCAGATACACTTCTGATGTGTGTACAAATTGTGACAAACCTGGGCTTGTTCGTGTTTTACTACTACTATGGTAAAGATTATTAACAAGATAAATACATCTTAAGCATTCTCAGATGCTGTATGAATGGCCTCAAGCCTCAAACACCTATGTCTTTGAAGCTGTTCTTTTCCTAGCAGTAACCCCATTTCATGCCTACCCCAACATGAGCAGCACCTGGTCCTCTTTCATTCCATTTCTGGTTCCCCTCTCCCCACCCCCCAAAAAGACTTGTTAGTAGAGGTGCCCAAGAGCTCTACTTTTCTTTCTCAAAGGATGAATAACGCAAACACTTAACTTTTCAGACATCGCAGTACCAAGTTAGGAATCCCTTCCCAGCTATTAAAATATGAGCCAAAGACTCTTCGTGGTTCCTTAGTGAGTCAGGCAATATTTTCTTTGAGGACTTTCATGTTGCATTGCTCCCAAGTGCCAGACTTCATTTATATGGTTCTGAAGGACTGCTCGGAACATTTTTGTTTCTCTTGGCAATTTCCCTCATGACAGAATATGATACTCTTTCTATGTTTGTAACCAGCCTAGGGAAGTTTTAATGGGGCTCGGTAGATTGGGGCACCTTCCATCAGCCCGGCCAGCATGGAAAGTAATCAGAAATGATGGGAGTAGTCCAACAAAATAGGCAGGGCACATTGGCTACTTCAGCATTTCTCCTATTTGTCCACTGTTAGTATGTGATCTGTTCCCCAACTGTTATAAATAAAAGGTGCATGAGGAATGGTTGAGGAATCGGGTATGTTTAGGCTGGTAAAGAGAAGACTGAGGAGATATTATAGGCATCTTCAAATATCTAAAAGGCTGTCACATGGAAGTTTGTTTTCTCCTGCTCTGGAGGCCAGGATCCAAACCAATGGATTCAAGGTAAAAGAAAGGTGATTCCAATTAAACATCAGGAGGAAGAACTTTCTGACAGTAAGAGCTCTTCAACAATAGAACAGATTCCCACACTAAGTGGTGGGTTCTCCTTCCTTGGAGGCTTTAAAGCAGAGGTTGGGTGGTCATCTGTCACATATGATCTAGTCGAGTCCTGTAATGCAGGGCGTTGACTCTCAGGGTTCCTTCCAACTCTGCAGTTCTAGGATTCCAAGCAGGAGCTCAGCCCAACTGCCCATTCACTGTCAACTGCCAAATCCTTAAAATATTCAGAGGCAGGACAACCTGGAGCGTGTTATAGACAAGGGAGAGAGGGATAAATCTTGCAATGTTATCTCATACCCCAAACTCACAAGATGGATGTAGAACCCTTTGGAGATTAAAAGGCAAGAGTAAGCTGGTTTTCCATAGACATATAAAGGCAGCCCTGTTTTGGAAAGCTTTTAATGTCTGATGTTTTGTTTTGTTTTGTTCCTTTATATTTTGTTGGAAGCTGCCCATAGTGGCTGGGGTAAAAAATAAATTATCATCATCTTGATAGACACACCTGAGAGCCTCTAATGCCAACACCTGTGCTCTTAGGTCCAGTTTTAAGATACTGCCCAGCTTAATAATAATAATAATAATAATAATAATAATAATAATAATAATATATTATTTATACCCCGCCCATCTGGCCGGGTTCCCCCAGCCACTCTGGGCGGCTTCCAACAAAATATTAAAATACAGAAATTCATCAAACATTAAAAGCTTCCCTAAACAGGGCTGCCTTGAGATACCTTCTAAAGGTCTGGTAGTTGTTGTTCTCTTTGACCTCTGGTGGGAGGGCATTCCACAGGGTGGGTGCCACTACCGAGAAGGCCCTCTGCCTGGTTCCCTGTAACTTGGCTTCTCGTAGCGAGGGAACCGCCAGAAGGCCCTCGGCGCTGGACCTCAGTGTCCGGGCAGAACGATGGGGGAGACAACGCTCCTTCAGGTATACTGGACCGAGGCCATTTAGGGCTTTAAAGGACAGCACCAACACTTTGAATTGTGCTCGGAAACGTACTGGGAGCCAATGTAGGTTTTTCAGGGCCGGTGTTATGTGGTCTCGGCGGCCGCTCCCAATCACCAGTCTAGCTGCCGCATTCTGGATTAGTTGTAGTTTCCGGGTCACCTTCAAAGGTAGCCCCACGTAGAGCGCATTGCAGTAGTCCAAGCGAGAGATAACTAGAGCATGCAGGTAGGGTCTCAGCCTGCGTACCAGATGGAGCTGATTAACAGCCGCCCTGGACACAGAATTGACCTGCGCCTCCATGGACAGCTGTGAGTACAAAATGACTCCCAGGCTGCACACCTGGTCCTTCAAGGGCACAGTTACCCCATTCAGGACCAGGGAGCTCAAGGCTCCTGATTATATATTTAACATAGAAGCAAACAGAAGAGTGTAATTGGGAGCAGAGGATCTATGCAAACCTTTCCCATCCTGTTTTTCCACTTAGAAAACTGGCTGTGAGGGTGACAGAAGATAAGAGATTCCATGGGTAGAAAAGCAGCTAGAGACCTTGCTTTTGAGTGTGTGTGTGTGTGTGTGTGTGTGTGTGTGTGTGTGTGTGTGTGTTAATGGCAGCAGTTCCCCACTCCCCCATGTAAACTCTAGAGAGGTGGATTCATTGGCATATTTGATGTCTGACAGGAATTGCCTACAATCAGGACACATTACAAGTTGAAAACAGTTCTGCTGCTTCAGCAGCAGCACCAGTAGAAGTGAAATTGACTGCTTTCTGACAAAGGATAGCAAAACTCCAGCACTATTCCCCATCTTCAGTGAAGCCTGCTACAGTGAGACTATTTTGTTCGAAGTGAATGCCTACAGTACTTTTCATATGTCCATAGCACTTCCTGCAGATTGATTACTGAATGGCTTGAGAATTGAGGAAACAGTGATGAGCAAGAATATTGGAACCCCATTCATTTGTCTGTGGCATGTCAAGTTAGAAACCAGATACCCTTGGTCCTACTTTCTTTTTCTTGGAGGGGGATGGGAAGAACAGTGGACTGGTCCCCAGGGTGAATTGCTGGCCTACAACTTCCATCACACCAAGCCAGCACAGCTGATGGTCAGGGATGATGCTCATGATATGGGACACAGGCTGCCCACCACTGTATTGTTCCTCCCATAAGTCTCTGGTCAGGAAAACCATGCGACTAATAGTTGAATATTAGGACTGCTGGCTTTTCAGTCCCAGCTGGGCAGGCTCCTACTCCCTCTGTTATGAGGGCTATGAGGCAGCCACTAAATGAGATTTGGAGGACTGCTTGAAAGCCTTGGAAGAGAGCCCCACAACATGGAGTAGTTATCAGAATTATACATCTGCTCTGAGCATGCTCAGAACTATTCTCTTGAAAGCCAGATCTCATAAGCTTTTAACATGTTCTGTTCAGTGGAGAAGAAACAGGGAGTTTCCTATTTTGAGGAGCCATTTTTGTTCTGCTTAGCATTTGTTTTGTGACCTTGCTGGGGAGCAAGCTAGCAACAGTGGACATGGTATAAGCCTCTCTATTTTTTAATTAATCACTTTCTATTTATTTTTGTGAATTGGATTGAGAGGAGAAATGGTGGGTGAGTTGTGTATGCTGCAAGGATTTCCCTGCATTTATCCACTGACCACTGCAGCTGCTGCAGGGGAATGGTTGATTTGAGGCATGTGCAGTCCCAGCGCATTTCCAGAAAAGGTGTGTGAATTTTCATCAGCACCAGTTCTGAAGTTGTTGCAAAGCTTCCTTTCACATAATAGCTGTAGCCACACAAGTGCTCACGTTTTCAGCATATCTTCTATCCTCCTACCTTAGATTTTTACAGGAACTTAAGCAGTAAGCACCATATTCCCTTCAAGGTTAACTGCTTTTGCTTGAATACTGCCTCAGATTCATCCTCAGCTAGGCTCATATAATCATACAAACCACATTAAAGTAGGTATCAAAGCTCTGATTCTTCACTGGTCTTCCTGCCACTTAACGACTCAATGTAGGCTACCCAGAGAAAAGCTGTCCAGTTAAAAGTAGATTATGGTGGTACCTTGGTTCTCAAACGCTGAAAACCTGGAATTAAGTGTTCCAGTTTTTGAACGTTTTTCAGAAGCCAAACATCCGATTCAGTTGTCAGCTATTGTTTCCAGGGCACCTGCACCAATCAGAAGCTGCACTTTGGTTTTTGAACATTTCAGAAGTCAAACGGACTTCTGGAACGGATTAAGTTTTGCTCTTTTGTTTTTGCTATTTATTTTGTGTTTTTGTTTTTGAGGTTAATTTGTTTTTGTGACTGTGTGGAACCCAGTTCAGCTACTGATTGATTGATTGTGTGACTGTGGAAAGGGATAAAAGCCCCCTATCCAGACAATATCATCAGTGCAGGTAAGAAAAAAATAATTTTAATTTTTATCATCTACAATACTGTCTTATTTATAGTACAGTGCATTGATTATTGCTTTTATTTTATGGATCAATGGTCTTGTTAGATAGTAAAATTCATGTTAATTTGCTGTTTTAGGGGTTGTTTTAAAAGTCTGGAATGGATTAATCCGTTTGCATTACTTTCTATTTGAAAGTGCGCCTTGGTTTTGGAACGGACTTCTGGAACGGACAAAGTTTTAGAACCAAGGGACCACTGTATTATATTGTAGGCTCCCTTTTAGAGTATCAGTTTTGAACAAGCCATTCAATACTAGTAGTGTATCCTCTATAAAATTATCCAATTTGTACTTTAAAATGAAACTTCACCCAACACCTAGTGTTGGATGAAGGGTACTGAATGCAACTGACAACTAACAGAATCAGTTTTACCCAACTATCAGAGGCTGCAAGTTGATCTATGTAGCTACATCACTGGAATTTCAATTTCGCCATTAGCCATCTGCTGGGGAAGTTTGAACAGCAGCACATTTTTTACTGAAAGCTTGACATTCATCTCTTACAGCAGAGCTACATATTCAGATTATATGATACTTACTGTCTTGCTGGAATTGTACCTCTGTAAAATGCAGGTAGGTTGCTGTATAATTAAATGCTTTCATATAAACTCCCTACACACAGAAAACAGGCACATTGGACTGACAAGCTAGCCTTCTACAGGAAGGGTATAAAAATTGCAGAGATCATGCAGCAGATTTGGGATTTTTGTACCTTCATGAAATGAAAAGTCTGAAGATGGCTAGTATAACCCTGCAGTTATTTCATCAAGTTCACTCATTTCCTGCTCTCCATCATAGCTCCATCCCCAATAGACAGGTCTCTGCTGATGGCACTGCAAAAAGTTTCTTATTGACAATATATATCCCCTACTTCTTGTAGTGCTAGGTTCTCCAATGCTACACATACTAGACATCCAACAGGGCAGCTCCATAGCATTCAGGCACATGGTACATAAGCATACACAGAAGACTGCAGCACATGGACAATCTTTATTGTTAGAGGAGCACCGGTAATCCATTACTGACTAGTGGAGTCACCGCAGAGGCACATGCTAAGGCACTTATTGTATAAAAAAGTTTGCAGATTTATTTGTGACAGCAACCAGGACTGGAGGCTCTCACAGTGGAGAGCACTAACCATACAGTATAGGGTAATCTTATTTTAATTTGTCATTTACTCATAAGTCTAAATGCAGCATATACAATATGGTTAAGTATACAGGTAAATCCAGCAACCAGTGTACAGTGTAGAAAAGTAAAGATTATCTATATAACCGCAGTCCCCATAGAAAGGCAGTGATAAAGACCTTTATTTTTCTTAATTACTTATAAACGAGAGATACAAAGGCCTTCAATGTATAATCTGTGCAGATTAAAATGCTTATTTCTTTTTTTCTTTAATATACTCTTAGTCACTGTGCAGAATAACTAAACCCATCCCCGATTACAGAGCTGGATGCTTGGACATCACAATAAAGGACTTTGTTCACACTCCATTCAAAACCCACTAGATACTGTCTGTTACCATTAAATATATTTGGTCCCAAATAGATTCTCCAGCAAGCACACAGGAAAAAACTTTGCTGCTTCCTTGGTCTGCCACTAACACACCTCTTAGACACAACGCAACACAGACAACATTGCACTTCAGATCTGTCCAGACATTAGCAAAAAGAGGGCCAACTTAAACTCTCTTCTAGGAAAAACTTCCCAAGACTGTATGGTCTTTGAAGACATTTAGGAGTCATGTTGCGAACACTTGTTTTTCCTGTTCAACATGACTCCCAAACTGGCTAGGTGAGTAGACCGAGGAGGTCGGAAATGTGAGGTCACTGAACATGATTGCCAAAAGCAAACAAGAGGAAGGGGACGGGACAAATTCCCTGCATCTATCACAAACTCGTTATTGGAAGAAAATAGTTGATTTACAGCAACGAAAAGGAGTCACCCCACCCCCACCCCTCAAACTATGTAAATTCCCCAGCAGCCATGGCAAGGACAATGAATGCTACAGGCCTCTGTAGCCCCCAGACTCTGATTGGGCTGCAGACTCTTTGGCATTCAATACAAAAGAGCTTGGAAGCTGGGAGGGACAACACTAATGTCATGGCTCCAGATATTCAAGGGAACGTTTCAACAGATGTGTTCCACTTCACCCGGCAGGTTTTAGAAGGGTTTGCAGAAGTCCACTGGACAAAGGGAGGGTGGGTCACTCCATCATGTGTGACCCGGATCCACAAGGCAGCTCTATTCAGTAGCTTTGGCATCTCCAACATCAGCCTTGCCATCCACTTCCTCATCAGATACTTCACCTGCACCCTTCCTGCCAATCCGGCGTGTCACCACAAATGGCATGTCTCCCCGCCTGTTGAAGAGAGAAAAAGTGGTAATGCAGTGTGGAAATTGGCATTTCATCTTTGAGTAATGTGTATATCCATGCATTCAGGAAATATGGCAAGAGGGCATCCTACCTGAGTTTGCTCTTCAGAGAGCTGACCTCACGGTTCATGGCATCGGCCGTTTCAGTGACATCTTCTAGTTCCCGCTGCAGCTTTCTACGAGCTGCATTGGCTCGCTGTGCCTCCTCTTCTGCCTCTTCCAGCTGGCGTTTAAGTTGCTTCAAACGGACATTCACCTTGTCTGCCTGCAAAGCAGAAAAAGGAGCTCTCTCAACACTTGTTCATTCACTCCTGAACATGGACACCAACTTGGAATTTTTAATCTGAACTACATGGATTACCTAGCAGCCCTATCTCCTTAAAACCTAGTTTCCAGAATCTGGATTTTAACCTTGTGAAGTTTGTGCGATTCTACAGCTGTGCAACTTATGATCAGAGTTTTCTTCCTTCTAAGAGAAGCAGTCTGAGCCAGCGTCTGGGAGTTAAGCAATCTTGAAACTGGAAATTCTCTAGGCTGGCATTGAAATGTCCATTACGAGACATCATGACTTGTGACATTCATTGCTAGATGGGTGGAATATTTTATTGATGTAGAGACTCTTGCAGCCTCCAGCAAAAAGGGTGGAGAACAGAAGACACTGTCAGCACCCTAAAAGCTTGCTAACAGCTCCAACAGTGTTGATGGGATTGCAGGGTAGCAGCTTCCTGCCACACAGCTCATATTACCAAATGCCAATCCTCAACATGGCACATACCTGATCCTTGTACTGCTCAGCATTACGCCTCTCATCCTCCACTTGCAGGACAACATCCTTCAGCTTTTTCTCAGTACGTCGCACCTGCTTGCTGGCAGCCTGGCGCTCCCTGTAAGGAAAGTACCACATCAGATTGATGGAAGAATTCAGAAGTAGCCCAAGCCTCCATGTTTGGAGACATTCCTAGATCCCATGCAAAGGAGATAACTTGCAGAAGAAAAGTGGTAAGTGTGAGACACTTGCAATTTCCTATGACGAAAGAATAATGTCAACATACTGTGCTGCTGACACCAAAGCTTTCAAGGCTAAGATGGAGTATTTTGAGAGCACAAGCAGCCAGGACTAAGTTAAACAGAAAATGGGCCACTAAGCAGGTATCCCATGGGCATGGTCTGCAGTCTGAGCCAAGTGCCTGTCAAAGTCAGGAGAGCTGTTGGATTACATGGGACTAATTTGTGCCAATCGCATTTCAGGTTAAAATGAATTTGTATGACACAACCTTCCACAAGCAGTAACTGTAGAGACAAAAGATGCATTGTAGCTGAGTATGCACTTCAGTGGCTGTTTGGCTGTTTTACCTTTTACTCAGAAGGTTATGATGCCTCTAGAGAAGGATTTAAGTGTGTGAGATTTACTAGGTGCTCTAAAGAAGATTGAGCATTCACAGGCACCACTGACCATGCATGCGTGATCCTTGAAAGTACTTGCTAAGAACTGCATGTGACCTGGCCTTATAAAGAAACAGAGGTCAAGAAACACTTCAGTTCAGATTTCTTCACCCAAGTTAATGACAGTATTTCACAGATTTTTTATGACTGCACCCATACATCAAAATGCAGGATGAATGCATGACAGATTACAAGCACCTACTTTGTCTCAGCATCCAGCTGTTCTTCCAGTTGTGCTATCTTTGCTTCCAGCGCAGTAATAGAAGACTTGTATTTTGACTTCACAGCACTCTCCATTTCCTGAAGCTTGGCTTTAAGTTCCTTGTTCTGACGCTCAAACTGCTGGCGAGCATTTTCATTCTTCTGGGCATTACTACGCTCTGCATTCAGGTCTGTGTTTATCTGGTCAATCTGGGGAAGATAATAAGAAATAGGTTACAGTCATGGCTAGTTTCTGAATACAGTCTCCTCCTGAAGTTTTCATATCTAGTCTCTGCCTTGCTTTCCATCTTCTATTTGTTTCCTTTGCTCTATAATCTTGGCATTCAAAATGTAATTCTGTAGGCAGGGCTTGTTCTCAACCTTAATAACTTCACAATGCCTAGTTGTCAATGCTTTTTAGAAAGAATATTACATTCATTAAGCTACCTTTTCCTTTCAACAAGCAGGCACATTTCATTCTTGTAAGCAGCCTACACCAACAGTAGCATCCCAAGTAGTCAATGCTCATCTTCTGGTATAATAGGAATAGGTAGCAAATTTCTAGGTCAGGAGAGGGGGGGAACTGGCTCATGGACCTAATTAGGCATAACATCCATGCTCACATGCCACCTCTGACATAACATATGACATTATAATACTACTACTACTACAACAACAACGTCTGGGCAGCTTCTAACACACATAAAAATAATAAAAATCAAACATTAATAGTAACAATCCGATACAATATTTTAAAAGTCACAATAACTTTAAAATAAACAACAGAGGCAGATAAAGGTGTGGCTGCAATCACTTTTTGCAGGTGGTTTGCAATGGGCTTAAAAGGAGAATCCCTTCCAAGTTGCCACATGATGGCATAATGTTGTCAGGTGATTGGCAGTGGTGTGGGTCTGCCCACTTGTCAAGGTGTGCCTGCAAGCAGGGGCGGGGGAAGATCCAACCCACTAGCTGGATCAAATTCCCCAACATGCCAATGTAAAGCATCAGCTAAGTTGAAAACCACCAAAGATGATTCCAAATACCCTGGACAATAGTAAGACAAGTACTCTTACAGGGAAGGAATAGCATCACACTATGATTCAATATACTGTGCTTCTCTATGTGCTTCCTCACTCACCATCCTAATGGCTTATCAAACCTGGTACTATCTGTCCTGACTCTCACTGGCTTTCCAAAACCACAGGACGGGGGTTAGTCTAAACTGATATTCAAGGTCCTTACCAGATATTAAACATAGGACGTAACATAAATGTAAAACATGTGCTCTCATCAAAGAGGTTTGTCTGGAATTTGAACCGAGCATCTTTTGCCCCCAAAGTGGGAATAATGTTCTGAAAGCATCAAGGCTCTGAGAACATGCTGCAGCGCAAAGGAAAGTGATACACAGTAATTTGGATGAATTATGGCAGGGAATCCACCAGCTGAAGCCCTCCACCACACAGTGCCGTCAAGCAGGTACCTGAAGATTTGCTTTCTTAAGGCGGTCATTCACCAACTCTGTATTGCTCTGCTCTTCTTCTAGTTCTTCCTCCAGCTGAGCTATTCGAGCCTCCAAGCGTCGCTTTTCTTCCAAGGCCAGAGCTCTGAGAAGAAAACACACAACGCGATAATTAACATAGTGCCCTTTCGTGAAGGATGCTCAGTAGTAATGACCATAGAAATATTCAACATTTTAAAGCTATTCTCAACACACCACTCAAGATAAGACATTACAGGGCACCCTTTCCATGAGCCAACTCCCGCAACATTCCTTGTCCCTGAAGAGAAAAAGTGCCATTACTCACCCTTTGCCACTACTATTGGCAATCTCATCAGCCAGCTCATCCCGTTCTTGCTGAGCCTGGCGCTTGGCACGCTCGGCAGCTGCAAGTTCCTGAAATCAGAACAAGACGTACATGGACTAATGGTTAAAAAAACCCACTTATTGCCAAATAGGAGATGTTATATTACATGAAGCACATGAGGAATATCTGGAAGCCAGTTATAACCTACAAGCCAGCAGAATGCTCATCAAGAACAGGAAGCTTCGCCTCAGAGTCAGAGTGACATTGTGAATCTGGGGCACAGCACCCTTGAGTGTCATAATAAATGGTTAGTCAACCATCAAGGTAGTTTGCATCAAATGAGTGCTGATATTGTTTAAATAGGTATATTCAAGTCAATGTATCAAACAATGCTGAAATTATGCTAGAGAGAATGAACTGGAAATTGGGAGGAGTGGGGAGGAAACTATTAAACTGGTCCGAAACCAGGAAAAAGTAGTCTGTTAAGTGCATGAAGGAAATACCTGAAATACACCCCTAGCTGTGAATCCAGCAGCTGATCTGATCCACATGAGTCAAAACAATAATCATGGAAGGTTTTTGGATATGCAGTGAAGGTATTAATTTGCAGGGGCTCACCCACTCCCTTTTCTCTGAAGGCAACCTCTTCCCTCCCATAACCAAAGACTTGCTTTGGGCAGAAACTCAGTTGTGTATTAGCATTTTATGGATTTAGATTACCTCCTGCATTTGAATCATCTCGGCTTCCATGCTCTTCAATTTCTTTTCGTTCTCTTTTGCTTGTACCAAAATTTCTTCTCTAGAAGCACGTGTGTCATCCAGCTCCCGCACGTAGTCCTTCATTTGGGCCTAAAAACCAAACATACCAATTCAGCCCACTTGGCCGAGTAAAGTCTATTCCAACTCACCATGGCTCTCTAATATTCTTTCCCGGCCTGGCTACCCGAGATTCTTTTTGGCTAGATGTGCCAGGGATTTAACCTGGGACACAAAGCACCCTGTCCAGGGCCAGCTCTAGGGGTAGGCTGGGTGACGCGGGTTGGCAGGGGGGCACTGCACGGCGAAGCCGTGCGGAAACCGCGCTGCGCCCGCTCACCAGCCGCGGGAGGAAACGGGGCGGGGCAGGGGCGCCGGAGCGATCCGTGCACCACAGCGTCAGGGCGCCCGACCCGCTTAAGATGGCCCTGACCCTGTCTACCAATGATATACCCAAAATAAAACTTATTTTGTAAGAAATGATAAAATTCCAATTGAAGATGTAAGCAACTATCTTCATAAGTCTTCTTGATCAAAAAAGCAGCAACTGGCAACTAAGTGATAAATCTGTTCTGTTGCCACAGTAATTGATTCACTTTCCCCATCTCATCTCACTGTAAGGAGAAGCCAGTCAGTAACAATGGAATGTAGACCCCCACCTGCAACTTCCTGAGCTGTTTGATGGCTTCATCACGATTTTTGTTGGCAGAGTCAATGTGGGCCTCCAGATCTTTTAGATCCATTTCCAGTTTCTTTCTGGCAGCCACAGCAATGGAGCGCTGCTTTCGTTCATCTTCCAGCTCCGCTTCCATCTCTCGCACCTGAAAGCAGGGTCAAAGCACCGGCAGTTTAGCCATGAACACAGGCCTCTTCCCTCCTCCCTGAAGCAAATGAAGCAGGAAGGGGTTGTAAGCCTGCTGTGATTTCTGGAATGTTACCTGTCTTGTAAGCTGCTTTCTCTTTTCTTCATTCTGCTCATCACGGGCCTGGAGATCCCGATCAAACTGTGCCTTCATGGCTTGCTGGTTCACTTCCAGGCGCAGCTTGGCATCTTCTGTGGCCTGTAGTTCATCCTCCAGCTCTTCCAGTTGAGTCTTCATCTCCTCCACCTGCTGCTCCAGAGCTCGTTTGGACTTTTCCAACTCATGGACCTACAGCACACACAAAAAATCAGTTTCTAGTGACCTACAATATTCCTGTGCGCTTAAAGGCATAGTTACTGTTATATCCCAATATGCCTCTGGCTTGGTCCTTTCCCCCTCTGTCCCCACCTCTTTGTCTTTTGTTTTAAAAACAATTTATTTAATAAATCAATAGAAGTATTTAAGTATTTAAAAATGGTAGTGAATCATTTTTTTTAATGACCAAGATGTGGGGGATAAAGGCAAACAGTCTTTATCCCCCACATCTTGCCAACTTTCCACCCATCTTTGACAATCCCGATTCTTAGCTGACCAAGTCCCTTTTGCTAAGGGTTCTTATCAGACTCTGAACTGCACAGAATTCTGCCTCTTTATCTCCGCTCACTTGAATATGCACATATCCAAGCTTTGTTTCCTAACACCCTTTGGTGAGTAGGCCGAAGGGGTTTATGATAAAGCAGCTAGGCAATATTGCACAAAATACTGGCACAGTTCCACTGAAATCTGACAACAACTTTATCCTTTTAGAAATGAAGATGCCTTGAGTAACTTAGAAATGCAAGATACTAAAGCTTTTCAAAGCCTGTATGATCTCCCTGTGCAAAAAGGTTTTTATTAGTTTATGTGCCTTCATACTGGGTAATAATTTGGCACTTTGTGCATAATGAACTGAAAAAGTCAGTGGTGACATTGTTGCTTTCCTAGGCATTACAAAAGATTGCATGCTGCTAGCACCCAACTCATTAGCTTTCATGTCTTATTGCAAGTGAAAAATAAGCCACTTTTAGCCAGCCCTCTACTCGCCTAGGACATTTCTTAACCAACATCCTTATTACCCCAGCCTGTTGTACAGGAATGCCATCAACTTACACTCTTGCCAACATCATCCTTTGAACTCATCAGATCCTCCATCTCTGTCCGGAACTGCTTATTGACTCGCTCTAGCTCTGCTTTCTGTTCAATTGCTTCCTCAAGTGCTCTGGCCAAGGAGAGAGCTTTCGTCTCCTTCTCACGAGCTTCTGCCTCAGCACGATCCCGCTCTTCAGCATATTTTGCAGAGATGGTTTTCTCTTCTGCCAGGAGCTGGAGAAAGGGAAATCAATGGCACTATGAGATTTCCAAAGGAAATGTTTGCTATCCCCACTTGTTCCATTTGTAATGGTTTGACTACCAAGGATAGGTCACCTGGGTACCAAACTTAGCCACCAATTCTAAATATGTGCCAGGATTAAGGCCAAATGCACTTGTCTGCTTCCACTTAAAAACCAGCTAAAACAGACAGATATTATTCAGGACTATTACCAAATAAAAGTCAAATTCAGGAACCAGAGGGGAGTTGATATTTGCTTACAACTGATCACAATTGCCCTTCATCTATGGGACAAAAAATATGCATCTAAAATATGACACTTTTCTTTCTCCTTTTCACCAGAATATATCCTAGTGAAGCAGAAGGACATTGTTGAAAGTTAAAACTAAGTGTACCTGATCAAACTTCTTCTGTTTTTTCTCCAAGTTGGAGACTATCTGCCGCTGATGATCCAAATCCACAGAAATATCATCCAGCTCCTGTTGAAGCCTGGTCTTTGTCTTTTCCAGCTTGTCATAGGCAGCTGCCTTTTCCTCATAACGTTGGCTCATGGCCTCCAAATCTTTCAGAAGCTTCTTCTTTGCTTCTTCCACTGACTCCAGACAAACCACACTATCATCCATTTTCTTCTTCATTTCTGCAATCTATGTGACAGAAGCAAGGGGGTGGGGAAAAGGAATAATTTTTTAATGAAGCAAAGAAAAGATGTGGAGATTGAACACCATTTTGCAACTTACAAATAACAGTGGGTCACTAAAAAGAAACTTTTTTTTTGAAGGCATGAACTATCTTTAGGGAGAGTGTTCCATAGTGAGACTTGCCAAAAGCATCATCACTTGCTGACTAAGATGTAACAGTGGGATATGACCACTGAATTCCAGGAATATTTCCCAGGGTTAGACTGTTTCTAGAACAGCTCTATCAGTCATCAGAAAGACAGTTCCTATTTAATTAGACAAAACAACTTTCAAAAGAGCTTGTTTTGGCTACCAAATTGATATTACCCATGCAGAATCCAGCATGCCATTCAAAAGGCATTGTAAGCTACATTTGGACACATTCTTTCCTCATGTCTTCTACAGTACCTGAACCTGAAGGACAGAAATCTGTTTTCCCAAGTTGTTCTTTGCTTCCTCTTCTTCCTCTAGTTGCTCTTTGAAGCTGTTCTTCTCATCTTCCATCTGTTTCAGCTTGGTACTGAGGCTCAGCTTCTGGCGAGTTTCCTCCTGAAGTAACTCCTGTAAGAGCCACCACAACAAACATTTGGTGTCTTATGATGAAAAGTCCATTAAAATTTTCCAAATATATATCACATCTGAAGCAGAGAGAACCTTAAGCGATGGCTCAATACCACTGAGCAAGCTGATTTGTCACCAGAAATCAGTTGGAGTGGACCCACAAAATGTAGTTTAGCAGACTAGTGGGGATACCTGCAAAAAGTTACGTGGCCCTTGGGATGAATTGCCAGTGGAAGCCCACATTCCAGTAGCCGCACAAGGCATGGGTGGGTGGGTGGGTGGGTGGGAGCATGACAGACAAGCTGTTATAAGGAGATTATGAACACTAGTATATCTAAATTGCTCTAGATTTTGATCTGTGTTGCAACTAAAGTTACAAAAAGAAGCTAAAGTTGACTACTCTTAATATAAAGTATTGCCAAACTCCTCAGAGATTATAGATTATATGCAGAAACCTGCACCACCACTACCCTGAATCTAACAAGCATGGTTAGCCCTAAAATCTGTTCCTGAGCTTGGAACTGTGAAGAGGGGATCATGGCTGCAGTTCTGCTGTGCTTCTGATGTTCTCAGAACACCTTCAAAATGTAGCCTGATTGTAAGTACAATTCCCTGCTCCAAGCTTGGAAGGAGGGTTGGGGCTCATCCATGTTGCACTGTGCTTCCAAAACATGGACCATTAGGAACCACAGGCCTCCTCCCAAGCCTGAAGTTGTTCAGAGCAACTCTAGAGCTCAATGTGACAGATAGATCCCCATTAGGGAAGGAAGATGATTCTGGTGGTCACATATTTTGGTTACCAATATCAACCACTATTTGTGAGGACTCCATCCCGTTCTGCAGTCTGTATTTTTCTGTCAATCTAACAGATCTGTCATGATTAATTGGTTTTATATATTAGGTTTGCATTTTGGAGTAAAGGTAAAGGTACCCCTGAACGTTAGGTCCAGTTGTGGACGACTCTGGGGTTGCAGCGCTCATCTCGCTCTATAGGCCGAGGGAGCCGGCATTTGTCTGCAGACAGCTGCCAGGTCATGTGGCCAGCATGACTAAGCCGCTTCTGGCGAACCAGAGAAGCGCACGGAAATGCCGTTACCTTCCTGCCGGAGCGGTACCTATTTATCTACTTGCAGTTTGACATGCTTTTGAACTGCTAGGTGGGCAGGAGCTGGGACCAAACAACTCGTCGCGGGGATTTGAACTGCCGACCTTCTGATTGGCAAGCCCTAGGCTCTGTGGTTTAGACCACAGCAACATCTGCGTTCCTGCCACATTTTGGAGTAGCTAACTGATTTTTCACCTATTTCTGTAGCACTTTAAAGCCTCACCTGTGTGTCCTGTAGCTGAGACTCCAGGGTAGAGAAATCTTTGGCCAGTTTAATTGACTTGCTGTCAGATTGATTCAGAAGACCAGTGACATTTTCCAACTCAACCTGAAAAATCAGAAGAAAAGTCGAACCAATCCCATTAATAAAGAGTTTCCAGTTACTATCAGTTTTCCCCTCTTAGAGCAGGAGAGAAACTGCATCATCATCATAAATCACTCCATACTAGTTAAGGCTAAACAACAGGAGTTTTAGGCACTTGATGCCCATCAGAACTACCACCCACCACTTCAGCTATCTGCTTATTGTCCCCTAGTTGGTGTAAAGTTAATCAAGGGGTAGTGGACTAATTCACGTTATTGCCAAATGAGCTTTTTGTTTAATGCAAGTTACTGGGCCTGAAAAGTAACAACATAAATAGAGATCATGTTAGAACAGCTAAAAGTCAAAACTTCAGGAGGAGTAAAGCAGCCCTGCAGCCCCAACCCAATTCTCTCCACTTCCCCCTCTAAATTCTGTGCTAAAAACCAGATGAATAGGAGGACAAAGGGAACCAACACAGGAAGCTCACCTGCAATTTGTTAACTCTCTCGGCCAGCTCAGTTCGTACTCTCTCCCCCTCCGTGAATTTCACTTGTAGCTCTTGAAGTTGAGTTTCACCCCTCTTCCTCTTGTGCTCAGAGTCTCCTTTGGCTTGAAGAAGAACTTTCACCTCATTGGACAGCTCAGCACGTTCACTCTCTAGGGCCTGCTTTGCCTTTTCAAGGTTCACTTTCACCTGAAGGAGACGGGAACAGTAAGCTTTAGTGCGCTCTTTGCAGAAAATTTGATTCACTAACGAATTCATAGCCCATTATTCCAAATTGTGGTCCTGATCCAAAAAACATTTGCAATTTGGGCTCAGCATCCCAAACACAATTTGAACAATAAATCTGCAGGTTTCCACAGCTGTACAGGTGATGCTATGAATTAAAGCTTCATCCTCACTCAGGCAGGATGTCCATGGCAATAAAGGGAACTAAAAAGATTCTAGGTAGTTAATACTAATGTTTTCATAAAAATAGGTGGTAAGCAAGAATATGCACAATTCTGCAACATTGTTCTCTCAAATTACAGGTAACCAGCAACTTATGCGCATTTAATTTGAGCACTTTCAGCTTTACGCACTTGAGGAAAAAGTGGAAAAAATCTCTGGGCAGCTCCCAACAAAAAATACTAAAAGCACAATACGTCACACACTAAAAAACTTTCCAACATCTCACACACCCGTTTAGTCTGCTCCAACTGCTCTGCCAGTTCTTCCACAGCCTGGGCGTGTTTCTGCCTCATCTCCTGGATCTGTGCCTCATGGGTCTTTGCCTCATCATCAAGCGTCTTCTTTAGAATAGTCACTTCTTGTTCACGTTTTGACCTTCAAAAAACCCAGATATATTTCTATTAGATAGTAGTTGAGAATGCCATGCAATATGTCTTCCAAGGGTGCAGTTGGAAGCTTGGCACATATTTGTGGAGCTACTATAGTACAAATTGAAAGGAACAACATGGCATAGGAAGAGTAAGTTTTGGAACAAGTTCCACTGGAAGTGTAAAACCCGCTGAACCCACTATTCCCCTCTATATTTTGAAGAGGTGGAATTGGTCTGAGCAGTATCATAAACACCAAACGTTGCAATTACCTGAGTTCCTGCTGTGCTGCAGTTGAGTCCAGTGTGTCCTCTAGTTCTGTCTTGAGAGCCTCAAGCTCCTCACCAAGATCCCGCTTCTGTTTCTCTGCTTTATTCCTGGCAGCCCGCTCAGACTCCAGGTCTTCCTGCAACTCTGTTATCTGAGACTCCAGTTCACGGATCTTCTTCAGAGCCATGTTCTTCTGAGCAGCCTCCTCTTCCACCCTACAAAAGACAGAGACATACTACACCAATGATTTCTGCTTCAATGACCATAAACAGCCTTCTTATCTACAGGAACGTTACTAATGCTGCGATTCTACACACTTAAGTTGCACGTAAGTCCCAGCGAATGCATAAACAGGTTAGGGATGCACTGCAACAGAAGTTAGTGTTGAATGCTAACCTGACAACACACTAATGCTCTGGTCTTATTATAACCATAGTTGGCTTGTACTAGAAATGCTTAGTTTCAGCCTCCAACACAAAATAGGTCGTCAATAGTAAGTTGGAGAGGTTGAAGTGGGGACTACAGCTTAATTTATGGCACAGAACTTCTATGGTCCACAGCACAAGCCAACAATTTGCTTTATTGCTGCCTCCTGATCTTATCAAGCCATGCAACAGATCCCATTCAAAAATTAATTTCCTATCAACACAACATTTGCAGTTGCATGAAATAGGGTTACCAGCTAGAAGTCTTATACACTTAAACTGAGTCCATTCGTTCTAAAACCATTTAGGGAAATCTCAGGATTCTAGCTAAAAGAACACAAAGGAAAATTTATTGCTTTTCCTAATTTCCAGGTAGACATTTAATTCCGTGACCAAGGCCTTACCTAGCTAAAGCTGCTTGCAGCTCTTCCTCTTTTTTTGCCAGCTGCATTTTGAGCTCTGCTATTTGAGCCTGAAGTTCAGCTATTTGGTCATGAAGATCTGTAGAGTCTCCCTCTAGCTTCCTACGGGTCTTCTCCAACTCTTGCCGTTGCTTTTCTTCTCGGCGCAACCGTTCTGATGGAGAGAATAGAGCTGGGTCAATGGTTCATCTTGGCTCTTATAGCCCTAAGCAATACCTCACGTGAAGAGCCAGAGTGCCAGAACCTGCATCCAAACATGTCAACAATTATGGGCCACAGTAACAGCTCCCAGTTCAGGTACCCATGTCAAAGAGTGAGTTTGACGGTATTGCCCTTCAAACTCCTCAGTGTTCATTCAATCCCCTCCATAAGATTGTCCAGTTAAGGCAGACAGTACTATTTCCAGCTGTGGAAAACCACCACAGGCATTCTGAGCACAATGCTGAAAAGGCCCTCAGTCTTTTTTTTTTAAGTCAAATTAATCAACAACATTTATGCCAGCTTTATTAGCAATGCCACAAACTTATCTTTTAAAGTCAGTAGTAGAAGCAGCACAAACCCCAGTATTCCGGTATCACCGAATACACAAGAGCAGAAATATTCCCACAGCAGGAGGCGAAATGAAACCAGCTGCTCTTCTCCATTTGTCTGTTTTAGAGGTTTGTTTTTGTTCAAACTAAAGCTAAGCCGGCAGCGTGTAACCTTCAGCCATCCATACACTGAATGGTTCTATTAAACTGATCAATACCTGTCCTACAAACCCAGTGGTATTAACCCATTAAAAGCCAACACGGTCAGAAATGTACAACACGCTGTGCAGACAGAGATGCTGATGGAGGAAAAGCTGATTAAAGCCACACTCTCTTAGGCCCTTCCCTACCTTCCAGCTCTGTAATCATAGTCTCGTGCTTGTTCTTCAGTTTAGCTAAACTCTTTGACTTCTCCTCTTCCTCAGTTAAGTTACTGGTGAATTCTGCAATCCTTTCTTCCAGTAATTTCTTTTCCTAGGGAAACAAGGTATGAGTTGTATTGAAGAAACAGTTGAGAATACCTTAACATCCCTTTGCAATGCTTTTGATTTTTCATTAGAAAGCAGATACCCTGGAAGTGTCACAAGGGTCGAAGATCACCCAAACACAGTGGAATAGCCACCAATACTACTCAGGCTCCATCCACATTTTATTAAAAGACATCAAGTGTTTAGTTTTGATGCAAACAGCCTAATGTTCTCTCAGAAGCAAGTGGGCATTTGATAGCCCAATTCTCACTCAGCACTGGAGTGCTGCAATCTAGTTTGTGTTCTATTTAGGCATTCAGTACTCATGAACTTGAGTTTCACCAAGCTGCGGGAGGCAGTGGAAGACAGGAGTGCCTGGCGTGCTATGGTCCATGGGGTCACGAAGAGTCGGACACGACTAAACAACAACAACAACTCATGAGCCTGGGGTAGTGTTGAAGGAGCAGGGCTAGTCTTGGCCATTCCCACGGACTCCTCCATGTATGTGGTACCTACTGTAATGAAGGCTTGAATAGAGCTACAGCTTATTTGGATCAGGAATCCTGTACTGCTCTAACAGCCACAATAATGAACTTTTAAGAGAGCTCAACTGTTTGGCCCACCTACTTCCCCAGGAAGATTACTAGAAACCTCTTGACTATATGATAAAGATTTATATGCTGCTCATGGTGTCCCTGCTTCCCCTGTCTCCCCCCACCCCCTGCCTCCAACAGGGCTTGGGGCAGAAAGCATGTACATACATACATGTATTTGCTGGGTAAAATAAATGAGTCTTGAAAAGCACTTAGAAATGAAGTATTATGTTGGAAGAGTGATGCTTTTCCCTACTTCCTCTATGTACTTTTCACGGGACAAAATGTAACCATCCTCACAACCTCATTAGCAAGGGTTGAGTGAAAGCAGGGTAGCAAGAGGTTTCATGGACACCAAAGGAAGACCTCAAGGGTGCCATAAGCAGATTCTAGTTTTTAAAATTAGTTTTGTTCAAAAATAGATCTGGGTTTGCCATGATCACACCTTTTCTAATTTGTTTCTTTCCTTCCCGCTCGTGAATAGAGGAAAAAGATCATAACCCCTGGGCTTAGCGTTATAGCCACACCAATGTTAAGGTTAATTTCACTCGAGCAAACCAAGAGAAAACATTACTTAAGATAGGTATTTGCAAAGATTAGATAACTATGCCCTGGTTGGGAGAAGAGGCAGCTCCTTATATGCTCTCTAGTTTTAAAGGAATTGTGAGTACTTTTCAACCACTAATGTTGATCCATTTTTTCTACTAAGTAGTTCTGCCTTGCTTTTTCAGCCAAGGTACAGTTATTCAGACATTATTCTATGTATTTCTAGGCTCATGCAAACTGCAGCAAAAAATCTGATTAATTTGCAGAGGGCTGGTGTGTGGGTGGTCCTGCTGTTCAGCACACGGGCTGAATTAAAATAGTACTTTGACTCTTCCGGTCCTTTGACAGGGTTCTTCAAGAACAGACTTGCTAACATTAAAAAAAAATCTTTTTATTGGAACCAGTACAACAATATGTTATTTTCTATCCAAATTAGAACATTCCAATTTGGACACAGCTATGATTTCCTAATAGCTTGCTCACGAAAACTTGGCTGCAACTCTAGATGAAGCAGGGAGTGCCAGGGGTGAGGGGAAATCCCAGATTGCATGGACTCTTTCAGAAAAGTGATATGAAGATAGTATCTGTCCAGTGGGCCAATGAAATTGCACGTGGATAGAATATCAGCTCCTTCGTGCAAAGTATATCTTTAGTAATCTCTGTCAGGTGGCACCAACATGCCAAAGAAAGCCAACAACAAGAGCACCTCTGTTCTCATGGATGCTGTCTATATTTCATTCCTTCCATCATCCCACTAGATGGGTGCTTTGTTTCTGCTTTACCTTGGCCAGTTTGCAGTTCTGATCTTCAAAAACTATCAGATCTTCCTCCAGCTTCTTCAGTTTTGCTTCAGTGGTCACTTTCTCCAGCTGTAACTTTTGTCTGGCACTTTCCTCTTCCTCCAATTGCTCTTCAAGTTCCTGTACAAGGAACAAGAGAATATGCATTTAGTAGCTAGATAAACGTTGGACCTCTTACCATACTTTTAAAATGGTCACAAGGCCATACATTGGTCTATGCATATCAACAGCTAGTCATGAGATGAGCAAACAAACATGGTCCCAGGGTTTACCTGAAGCAGCATCATTCTCTACACTTCCTACTGAGCCACTATGTACTAAAGATTATAATAGCTGCTGAGAGTTAAATTATAGCCCATTACCTGAATGTTCTGCTGCATTTTCTTTTTCTCAATTTGCAGGTGCTGGCACCGCTCCTCCTCTTCCTCCACTCTTGCCTCCAAGTCATGACAGATCTCCTCCAGCTCCTGTTTCTTTGTTTGCAGGCGAGCTCTGATCTCTTCAGCCTCAGCACAGAGTTCAATTTCTGCTTGCAACTGCTCTTGCAGCTGCATCTTCTCTGACATGAGCTGCACAAAACAAAAACATCTCATAAGTCAATCTGAGGCTTCTGTTATTTTACTAAAGATGAAATCAGCTATTTTTTTTTAAAAAAAAACCTGCTGGATTTTATTCACACAATGGTGCATTGAAAAAGGAGTGGAAGTCTGAGCAGGATATTACACTACACTACATTTTGAATTAAAAGCTTTATACAATTCCTTCTCATTCAGACACAAAGTTCAGATTCAAACCTGATTACACCTTTGTACATTGTTAACAGGATGGCCCAGAGGGTCCAAGGCCGATTTTGTGTGCCAGGGCCTGTATTTCCTGCCCCTTCCACCCCCTTCTTTAAACTTATTAAAAAATAATAACTTTGCTTACAGCACAATGCTGGTGAGACCTTAAGCCACCCACTATTATAATTTGCCCAGAGGCAGATACATATAAATCAGCATATATGCATTCTGCCATGGGCCTGTGCCCAAGCTCTTTAGCTTGTGCCCCCAATGTGCAGTGTGCTTCAAAGAGCCATTCACTTACAAAACACTATTCAAGATCAGCTATGATGACTACATGACTTTCAAGCATATATATGTAACCAAGGAGCTGACCGGCCACTTTTATGAAGGAGAACCATCTATTCACCTGTGACTGGAGATTTTCCATTTCAGACACTCTGTTTTCTGCAGCCAGCTGCCTTTCCTTGACTTTGACCAACTCTTCTTCTTTGGCCAGCATCTCCTCCTCCTGCCTGCTCACTTGCAGCAAAGGTTTCACCTGCAGGGAATCAATTGCAGCACAAGTTACCCACGCTTATCAGCCAGCTGCAGAACACTTGCTTTGCCTTGCACGGGGTTTCAGAATTCAGAGCCCTGGTGTCCCTCCTAATGGCCAACAAAGTCCATTGGAAGGAGGTCCAATCCTAAGTATGCAACACAGGACATGGAACTGAAGAGAGACAGTGCCTTTAAGGGATAGGATTACATGCTCTTGTTTGGCTCTGAACCCTAACTTCCTATCACTGAATCCTTCCTCTGATTAGTACCTTTGTAAACAACCTCCACCATTGCCAGTTGCGAAGCTTCAAGTAGGCAGCACAATTCCTCTGGAGTACTTTCATTGCTGTTAGTTGCTGCTGGCGCTTGGCAAAAGCCCTGTAATTGGAAGAGGTGAGGAAAGCAGAGGGTCAGATAAAAGCTATATAGCCTACTTTCAAAGCCACATTAAAATATTTCATTTGCTTTTCCCACTATATCATGCCTTTCCCATTCAAACGCTATGTTTGCTTTCTTTTGCTTGTCCTTTACACTATTTGTGTGAACATTTGGGGGGGGGGGAGATGACTCAATCACCAGTCACTCCATATTTCCCATCTCAGTCTAGTTCTGTCCTACTGGGTTCATGCCATCAGCACTTTTTCATAATATAATTTTGATGCTTTATTCTTGTATTTGTACAAAATGTGATGAAAGTTCCAGAGCCTATTCATTCTTAAGAGTGTGGTAACATTTTACTTTGATTCAAATGTAAGCTTTACAGTAAAGATGGAACTTCAGAAAGCTCAGCATCCTGGAATTTAGATATTCCGTCTGGTTTGTACCTTGGAAGTAATCTCTCAAGCTTTCCTGAATTGTTAGAAAATCATGAGCCAAGGCCAAATGGTGTTTTTCAAAGTTATCTAGAATTCAGAATGCCAGTAATTTATTGCCAATTGGATGCAGATGTTAACTAACAAGGAGGATTATAAATTACTTTCAACATACTTTCTAGCCAAGTAGCCTCTACAACACGCTTGGAACCCAATAATGACATCTGTGATTTTCAAGTCTCTTTCTTCTTCAAGGTGGGCAAGGACACCTGCTCGGAAAAACACTTTGCTCTGTCCAATCCGGTAAAGGTTTGGATCCAGCTCCAAGGCTTTGATCTAAATGGCAATGAGAAGAAAATATTTATCATTGAATAATGAAGAGAATGCATTGTGGTGTATTTCTTCACACATAAACTGTTCCATGGTGACTTAATGCCACTGAAGAAAATAAAAGAGACCTGAGCTTTCCTGCTGAGATGCTCATACAAAGAGTAATCCAAGGCTGTAATCCTAATTCCTACTACCAGGGAGTAATGCCCACGTAATTCAACAGGACTTGCTCCTGACAGGACATGGTTATGACTGCACTGTAAGTGCATCTTTAAAATGTATGTGGTTTAGGAGCTGCTGTCACCAGAGATTGTTGAAGAGCATGCCTTAAAAGAATGTGGAATGTGGTAATGTGGAATTCAGATGCATGCCAGTTCCATCTTGAAATTGCAACAACTTAAGAACACTGCTCCATAGTAATGATTCATTAGTGATAAGCCAAAGTCCAGCAGGTCATCAATAGAGGCACACTTTTCATAAGAACACTAAACATGAATTATTGAAACGTCTACCTAATGGATTGCATATTGCTCCCCTAATCCCTTCTTTCATTCTCAACAACAGGAGCAGAGGACTTACCATCAGAACACAGGCTTGCTTTCCATCCATGAACCCTTTGGGAATGGAATTTGGAGTCAGGATCTCATATCTAAAAGGGAAGATGGTACCATTATATCACTAGCTCATATTTTTATTTGGCTAGTTTTTATGAAGCACATGTAAACTCAGTGTAACAACCACTATTGTCAAGAAGGGTATCCAGTCAAGTCTCAACACACTTAGCAGGAATGCAACTGAAGATCTCTCTGGGGTGTTACCTGATAACACAGACAAAAAGAGTTGCGAAGGTGGTCTTGGAAACAAGACCCTGGCCTGCTAACACCATCTAACTACTGAGTGGGCCTCTGACTCTACTTGAGGCTAAGCAGGGGCTTTAAAAGTCTGCCTATGAATAATAGGCTGCTAACTGGCAAGACAATTCTCTTTACAAACTACATGCAGAGACCTCTGACAACCTACGAGCTCTTCACATAATGCATTCAATACCATGCAGATTAAAACCAATGCCTCAGTTTTACCTTTGTCTGAACTCCTGGAAGACCACTCTGTTGGGAAAGCCTTGCCTGCAGATACGGATTCCCTCCAGTACTCCATTGCAACGAAGTTGATCCAGAACTAGATGTGGATCCAGTTTTCCAGCCTGTGAAGAAAAGGCAGTTTATTATATAGGACATGAGTGCAGATGCTTGTGGATCCCCTGGTGGTAGTCAACAGGAGCATGTCTAGCAGCTTAAATTGCACCCCTCCAAGAGAAGTCCTAGTCACAATCATGCTTCAACATCCCTGCCTTGCAGGCCTTTTCCCATCTGGCCTGGGAGGTTGGGGCCCTGAATAACTCCAGCTACAAAAGCTGAGGTGACTTAACAGACTCTTGGGCTGGGGTGTTGTTGATTTGGCGGTGGGTTGTTGCTGATGGGTTTTTGTATATTTTAGATCTTGAGGTTTGTGTGGAAATTGTTTAGTTTGGTTGTGTATTTTCAAAATCTTATTCATTACGATTACTTTTGTTATGTTGCAGCTATTTTTTTCCCATGCTGCAAGTTGTCTTGTCCTATTGTGCAAGCAGAAGGCAACACTTGCAGTGCTGGGTTCTAGGGTGTATGTTTCGTTTATTGTAAGCCAGCCAGCAAACAACAAAAAGTAAAACAAATACCGTTCCTATATATATTTTTATGGGGGGAAATGTTCATTTCTCAACCCCTACTCCCCACTGCTAGTCGCCAAGAATGTTCTTTAAAATGGAAAGTTAGGGCATAATTAAATACTTCACTGTACTAAGTAAATGCCATTATTTCTCATTAGGTTGGCGAAGATCTTTCCAAATGCAATGAAAAGGTGCCTTCAAATAGTCATATAGTGAGTAAACACAGCATATTTCGCAAAGGATTAACAAGAAAAATTCCAAGTCAAGCTAAAGCAGCCACATTCCAAGTCAAGCTAAAGCAGCCACATACAAATTCAGCTGTTTTCCCCCTCATTATCCCCTACCCTTGAAGTCAGGCAAGAGTGGCAATCTATATTAATCTTCAAGTCACTTCTGATATGTGAGTATAGTACAATGCTTCTTTTTATATGCATTACCTTCTTCTCATGGTTGGGGATGATGCAACGGACAAAGTTGGGGTTGGTGTTCCTCAGGGTAGCCATCAGCTTGGCCAGTTGCTCCTTGTACAGCTGCCCTACTGTTCGGAACATGCCCTTCCTGGTCTTAAAGGCCCCAGGCAATGCTGTGTCTGACATGCCAGCCACCTGATCCAGCCCAACTATGCGATCAACTAGAGGAAAGACACCAGATTGTTAATATTTCCCCCTAAACAGCATTGGTGAGAAAATGCCTAACATATCTGGATACAATAAGGATAAAAGGAGTTTGCAGGATCCATTTGCTTCACTCCTCTACAGATGTGGAGGTCCAATTCATCATTTGTATTGGGCAAGAACAAGGAGGGAAGAAAGCAGCCGACCATTAAAACTAAGATCCATCTCATGCCTGACAGATTTTAAACTGCAATTTTATGCCAAGGTCTAGGAGTAAAGTAGAAGTGGCACAATGGGTTTGATTTAGACAAAATATTCTCTCTCATGCTTGATGTGACCAAAAAGGAAAATCACTTCTCACAAAGCCAGCCCCTACAGACTCAATATTTTCCAATGAATACAACCAATTCAAGTAATGGAATTGTGTAAGACTGCACTTGGGAATTTTTTACAGGGTTCCTGCTGTAAAATTTAAAATAGATTTTTTTAAAAATTTAAAATTATTTGATCAGACCTGGTGTAGAGAATAAGATGTGATTTAAAAATCCATTTTCTAGTACAGTGGTGCCTCGCTAGACAAAATTAATTTGTTCCACGGGTATTTCTTTTAGCGAATAATTCGTCTAGCGAATCCCATAGGAATGCATTGAAAAAATTTTGAAATTTTTTTTTGCCCATAGGAACGCATTAATTGAATTTCAATGCATTCCTATGGGAAACCGCGATTCGCTAGACGAATTTTTCGTTAAACACATTGGTCTAGCGAGGCAATCTCCGCTCGAAAAATCATTTCGTTAAGCAGGGCATTCGTTAAGCGAGGCACCACTGTACCAGACAACATCTGTAAGCTAAATATATTAACAAGATTCATTTCTCCTTTTCACTCTGCTAAGGAGTCTGTCCCTGGTATATCCCATGGGTCATAAATGATAGAATTCATGAAATCACTGCCCAGTGTGCCATATTATAATGTGCGTGTGTTTTAACTGGAACAGCTTGTCTCACTGGACACAAGGAGGCAGTTTAGTATTAGCATGTCACAGCAACTGTCCCCCAGTGCTAAAAACAACTAAGCCTTTTGTTCAATTCTTTTATTTACCAGTTGGCCATGTGCCATAAAAGAAATAAATTATGTAAGATGATTAAACCCCTCTCTTAATATTACTACAATAGACAAAAGATAGTTCAACCAAAATAGTCATTCTAGTAATCAGAATGAGCCTAATAGGATAGATCAGGTTTTTAAAAAATGTAATCCACCAAACCACTGAATTGTGCACTCAAGCCAGCCACTGCTTCACATATCTTAATGAGCATGTGGCTATCAAAAGCTCTTTCTCCCCTAAAAAAACAAGACTCAAAGGAAGACCTTTAATATGTCAAAAAAGAGGACTGCATTAGAGACTGAAAGACAAGATCATTGCTAAGGGATAATGTGCTTGTGGCTTAAAATTATGATGCCTCACACACACACACCCCAAAATCCCCTACAACAGTAGAGTCAAGACTGATGTAGAAACAAGTTGTGTTACTGAATGGAATCTTAAGAAAAGCATTCATAAAGTTGACTGGCAACTTCTCTTAAAGCTGATGGCTAAACATCAGCATTCTGCACAGAGGCAGCAAAATATGTAATTTCTCTGAACAGAAACTTCACTCAGGATGATTAGCTGCATCCTTTGGATCAGTAACATTAATAGTTCTAACTTTAGCCACTGGAGAACCTAATTACTGCTCCTCATACACAAAAATATTCAGGTTAGAGCCACATATGGTCATCACTCCATATGGCACCACTAGCTATAAAATACGGTAATTTATACAGTAATTTTTTTCTCAGAAGCCACCTACTAGATCTATGTTTAAACAAAGACATTGGATAGCTATTTGTATGAATCACTAAAGCAGTACCATCCATGTGTTTTGTGTTGCTGTGCTTGTGTGATCACATCTTGTTAACAAGATCAGTTATTTTCCAAGCCCAAGAGGGTCTACTAGCAAAAAAGCAGAGGGACTGAATGAGACAGACAAGCAGGAATGGTAAAGGGGCAGATAAGATTTATTGGAAGCATTTCTTGCATGGCTCTAGAAGGAATCACACACGACACGACACCCGGGGTTTCTCAGTCACCTGGTTCTAGATGAAGAATAGGAAATTGTTGATAGAAATAGGCTCTCTGAACGTTCTGCATCTCTGCAACAGAGACGTCAAAGAAAAACCCAAGAAAAGAGATAGTAACAGTGAGAGTCAAAGCAGATAATCCAAAGTGCAAGATACCTAATGGCACTGGAATAAGCAAAGAAATCCTTAGAGGCAATGTTTGGTTTCATCTCATTACATCCCATATTTGGATGTGGTAAAGTACAAGGAACATCGGTTTGAATGTTATTCTGGGATGCTGCCTGCCCCTGACAGTTTGACCCTTTTCCAATCTCTCCTCAGTTCAGCAACAGGAGGAGGAGAATATTCAGAATAAAGCATACACAAGTTTTGGATCACACTGATCACTGTCATTTTAAGGGAGTGGAAAGCCCCTGTATATAAAGTGCTTGAACATATTGGATAAGCACTCTTTAAGAAAAATATTTAAGAACTCTGGTTACATACCATCTTTCCACAGTTCAGAAACAAATTTATCAGAGGACTGGTGTAGCAGCGTAGCAATGTTGTCATTAAGGGGATCCATGTTCTTCATCAGCCACTCATCAGCTTTGTAGTCAACCTAGAGAAGAAATATGATTGCCCCACTCTTGAAATAGAACATGATTCTAGAGATACTGTACTAAGTGGTGAAGCTTAATTATAGCTTACTTGTATGATTTAACTCAGAGTAGATCACATAAGTCAATGGGCTTCAAGTCATGACAAACTTAAGTTACTGACCTCAGTGGGTCTATTCCAGCTATGACTTAGTTGGATACCACCAATGTGAATTATCCAGAGCACCTCAGAAATGCTAGTCAACAAGTGCTTAATCTGCCACTGTGAGAAGAACGGAAAGCTGTAGTAGACCTTTATGGGAGCACGCTGCTTCCTTTCCTAATGTGGAACTTGATCACTACAAAGCTTTCACTAGCATAAAACAAACCCTCAAATCAGCAGGACCTAAATTGTCCACAATTCAGTAGTATCTCTTTGCTTTGCTTTCTACTACAAATACAAGGGCTCACCTTGCCAGCATAGTGCATAATGCAGAAATCAGCTTTGTCTTTTAGCTGCTTTGGCTTCTGAAACTTGGGATGAGTGCCTTGCTCCTGCACCACCTTTTCCACAAAGCTTTTATCTGTAGCTTTTGGGAACCAGCATTCTTCATCCAGTAGGGCCAAGATGCCAGGAGGTCCAGCCTGTGTTAAAAAAAAAAGCAGGTAGAAATCAGCAACAAGAAAAGCGCACAAAATGAAATCTATCAATTGCTCTTAGCAACGCAGCTTTCCAGATTGGCCATAAGCAGTCTCTAAACTATCCCATTTCTTGCTCCTTTTATATCCCACTTTTGATAAAAAAAGAATTCTACATTTAAATGAGTTTTTGTAAGTTCATTTATTATCTTTTATTTATAACCTGCCTTCCTTCCACCATGGAACCCAAGGCTGCTTACATGCTGTTCCCTGGCAGTTTCATACCTAGGGACTAACCACATTCAACTACCTCAGCTGCAGCAAGGTGGTGGCCTCATAAGCTCATAAATTCAGCTTCTTAGCATAAATCAAGAGGTTTGTGCATAAGGGCCTTAAGCTCACTGCAATAACTGTTCTGTACTACCCAGGACACGATGCATGAGTCACTCACCGGTTTTTCTATAAGATCAATGCAGGGCTGCAGATCCAGGCCAAAGTCAATGAAGTTCCATTCTATGCCCTCACGCTGGTATTCTTCTTGCTCCAGGATGAACATGGTGTGATTGAAGAGCTGTTGCAGCTTCTCATTCGTGTAGTTAATGCACAGTTGTTCAAATGAGTTCAGCTAATTCCGGAAAAATAGAACAACGCAGGTCTAGGTGAATGCTGCCCACCAAACGGTTACCTGCTAGTATCCCCATTTCTGAACCAACATTCAACTACGGTTTCTCCACTGCCTTATTTACTGAGATGAAGAAGGCATCTTGTTAGGTGCTTAGCAGCACTCATTTGTGCATCAATTCTAAACTTGGAGCAGCAGACATCTGCTCTCCACTTAGCAGCAATCCTGCATGCCAGTTCTTACTTTTGACAGCAAAAATTATATTTATTTCTGCCAAAATCATTTTTAAACACAGTCATTTTGGATTTTTCAGGCATACCAAGACCATAGTATTACATCTAACACTGAAAAACTAGGATGGGACCCTAAGTTTGCTCATGTTGGCTGAAGTGTCCCCTAAGGGGAGTTGCAGTCATAATGCTCCCACCAGTAGATGGGGAAAACGAGATTTGCCAATTCCCATCCCATGCACCCCTTCCCTCCCCTCGTCTAGAGGGTTGGGGGAACTCTGGGGTACAATAAGACACAGTGCAGGGAGGGGGGTGATCAGCAAAAACTGCCTGTTCCTCTTTCTGCTAGAGGGATGCTCTGCTGGATCTTGGTCCACTCCATGGAAGACCTTCCATTTGTGGAAGCCTAGTTAAGATCCAAGCAACAGTCTTTCAGAAGAGTAACTTACACTGGACTTTAAGGATGTCTCTAGCTTCTCTTCAAAAGTATTCTATTTTGTTCCTACTTGCTGCCTGGGGTCACTGAAAAATTATGTTGTAGGAGTACACTATGGTCCAGTACATCAAAGGTGGGCTCCCTTGCATTCCTTCATGGCTCATGGTTGAGCCCTGGGATGAAACTGGAGGGACCACAGTTCAAGTGGAGGTTCTTAGTTGACATCCCTCCTTGAGCAACACTAACATCCAAACACAGTATGTTGGAATTTAAAAGTGCGGCTGCCCTTTACTTACCTCAAAGATTTCAAAGCCAGCAATGTCAAGGATTCCTATGAAAGATGCTCCTTGTCTCTTTGTCTTATCCAGTGCCTTGTTGATACGCATCACCAGCCAACGAAACATGCGCTCATAAGTGGCTTTAGCCAGAGCCTCAATGGCAAAGTCAGCCTTAAAAAGGGGGGTGAAAGTCACATGTACAACCCAAACCAGATTGCACAAAAAACACTATCACAATTGTTAAATTTAAGGTTGCAGTGCCTGAATCATTAGGAGCCCCTTCAATTGTCAGAAAGTTAAAACTTTCGTAAATACTCACCTCTACAAAACAACATGCAAGCACCAGCCAATGCTACAGGGCTGGTACTACCATATAAAAGCCTAAAGCAAGAAGAGAGGCAACTCAGTTCAAGAGAAATTCCCTCTGGCCTGTTGGGACGCCAACAGTGAAATCATGGCTTTTTTACTTTTCAGAACATTATCATCTTGAATCAACTAAATTATGCAAAGTATAATCTGCAAATATTCTTAGCTTACTTTCTCCATTATGCTTCGCATAAAATATGGGATGGGTTTTTCATTTTGTTTTTTTCACCCCAAAAAAAGGCTTTTGGAACATACAGAATGTTGCTGGGTGGGGTGTGCAATGTGCATGGGTGCAGGGAAGAAACATGAACACCAGAGCTTGAACATTCCCAACTAATACTCTTTGCATTGTTCCAATATGGACCTTCACAGAATGACTCTAGTTAGGACCAGTTGGGAATTCATCCTTTAAAGACTTGAAATACATTCCTATGCACCTTCAGTTTAAAGTAAGCTCCATGGCATTCAATAGGACTTACTATAGTGAATAGGACTGCAGTCTAACTCTCAACACACAGCTCATGCTCATTTCCTTGAAAACCTACTTGACAGGTCAGTCTCTAGAACCATTTATGTGATCCACTGATCATCTTTCTACATGTCCATGTAAAGATACTGCTTATTCTTTACTGTCTTTGTTGCAAACCTGTACAAAACATACCTGCTCTTTAGTCTGAGCCTTTTGGACATAGTCTCGCCCCACTTTGATGCGAGGGGTGAGAATTCCTCTGCTGAAGTCTGTCACATTGATACCCAGAAGGTGGGAAACTTTCTGAGCAGCTACAAGAGAGAAAGAGCAAAAGCAAAGTTTTAGTATTGTTTCTTCTATTTTACTATGAAAAATGAGTGTTTTTAAGTACACTGTTCTGCAGTGTGTGTCATATAAGGGAACCTAACAACTTTTCAAACACAGGGAAAGCTGAAACTGTTGCTTCTTTGTGTGCCACAGATAGATATACAGAGGAGTGATTATTGTTTTGTGTATGCCACTCAGTTGTTAAGAAAGACTCTAGGTTTCAGTGCAGGCATCCCAAAACTCGGCCCTCCAGCTGTTTTGGGATTACAACTTCCACCATCCCTAGCTAACAGGACCAGTGGTCAGGGATGATGGGAACTGTAGTCCCAAATTCAGCTGAAGGGCCAAGTTTGGGGATGCCTGTTTTAGTGGATGATCTGAAGGCAAAGTATGCAGCAGCTTGCTGAAATCAGGCAGGAGTAAGTCTGGTCACTGGATGAGAGATGCCTGCCTATTAACCCGCCTACTAACCCTATGCACCTAGGAGTTCCACATTGAAAGAACAGGGAGATTTACACGTGATCATAAAATAGTTATTGGGTTTTCTAGGAAAGGATGACAACAATCTCTGTTTGTTTTTGATTGACAGACTTGCACTACCAAAGAAATATCTCAGTTACAAGCCTGAATACCAAGGTGTAAATCAGTTTAAGCCCTAAATTCAGAGTTACCAAGAAAGGTCTGCTGATTTCTGAAGGTCTTTCAACAGCTTACACTTGGCTTTTTACAATTTCTTGCAGACTCAAGTACCTGCTGGTGGCTCCACCAATTGCATGAGCATTTATGCATGAAAGACACCCTGATTCAGTTGTCAATGAACACTTACCCATACCATTTAATGCACTTGAGTTTTAGATGACATCAAGTCTGGCTTACTGAGTCAAGGTTTTACTGCCCCTCTGGTTTGGCATCAAATTTCCAACTTTTGATGTTCAAATGCCAGAAACCATGATCACAGCAATTTCAAAACACACAAGCATGTGTCTCAGAGTTAGGAGTTTCACATTTGATATTAGAGGGAAGTGTGACATTTAAACTAATTTGCTTCAGCCCCAAATTGGAAGGTTCCATCACAACCCCACTCGTCCTAAACGCATGCCAGCTCCCATTACACAACTGGAACTCAGTTTCTGGCTGTTCCCTCATTCACCTTCTGCCTGGCACAAGAAAGTCTGCAATGCATACTTGTTCTAAAATATAGATGAGGAGAGATATTCACTCCTACAGATCAAGAATCAATATCTAGTTTTGATGAGCAACTTCCTGCAAGTGACCCAACCCCAAACCAATCATTTGTATTACTGTAGTTAATCCCAATCATACACAGTTGCTTGTTATCTATTAGTTTTGTTGCCCGTGTTCAGCTTTCCTGACCTTCTTGATGCCTTGTCTACTCGCTTCCTCCTATGTCCTCCCTCATTTCTCTTCTGCATCTTTCCTTTCAACTGACACTGCTCCCTCTCTCTTTCCCTACATTCTGCACCCCTTCCTTCACTTGTCCTGCATTCTATAATGTAATAGCAACAGGCATTACATGTGCCTATTCACAGGTGGTTGCAATTAGACAGTGGATGACCCAATATTTACATGTAGATAATATGTTTGCCACCAGGAGGCAACAGCAGTTACCGAGGATATCCAGTTTACATCAAAAGGCCATCAAGGGTATTGCTGTGCTGCACACACTCACTAGACTTCACTACAATGCATTTTTCCACTCTCGCCTGACTTCACATGTGATGCCAACATTTTAAGAAGTGGGCTCTTCCACAAAGCAGCACCGACTTCCAGCCCATGGGGGAAATTATTTACCTGTATTGTCTGGCATGGAGGCTTGGTCTGTATTGCGCTCCTTCTTGAAGACAATATTGCCAAGCTGAAGAACACCCGAAATCACCTTCAGCAGACCTAAAGAAAACACCCAAAAGTTACTACATGTCACTTAAGAAGCAGCAGGCACAGATGAACAAACGGCCAATTGTTTCATCCCCACTAGCCTTTTGGTATATCAGAGTTGCACAAATGGATCTGCAACAAAATGCTTCTGTTCACCATCCCAGTCAGCCATGGCCTCCTCCACAATACTCCACACCATTTCTCCTCTTACCCAACAGCCATGTTTTGGGAGGGTCATCCACCTTTATTTTTTTTTATCTCAATATTTTTTGGTACTTCTACAAACCTTGGAATTTTCTAAGCCTTCCCAAACCTCCCCTTTTGGTTATATTTTTGCATTTCTTCATTGTTTCCTGAACATGTGGTATCCCCAGCATGCTTTCTGCAGCGCAATTAATCTGCTAAATACGCAACAAATTACACATCTCAAAACCTTTACACTGGATGTTCATCCACAACACAAAGCGGTAGGAGCAGCTGTTTTAACCAATCTTGCAAATAACGTGGAAAGAAAGCTGGGCAGCTTGAAATGTAGGCTGGCAAGCTACTTGCTTTTGTGTGTGTGTGTGTGTGTGTGTGTGTGTGTGTGTGTGTGTGAGAGAGAGAGAGAGAGAGAGAGAGAGAGAGAGAGAGAGAGAGAGAGAGAGAATGTCCTTTTGAAACCTCTCTTTGAAGAAAGAGGGTACTTGACAAAATTAACCCGAATGCAGGGAAAGGCCACTATCTAACATCCCCAGATAGGCACATGCAGATCACTAATTTAACAACTCGAAGTATCCAGGTGCTTGGGGATTTCACTGTTATTTAGCAATCTTCACCACAAACCACTTGCACATCTAAAGCTCTTTTGAGAAGCTTCATACCAATCTGCTCATCATCTGGAATGCCCATGATCCTCATTGCCTCCATCGTCTCTTGAAACATGTCCTTGTCCTGCTGACCCGGGATTGTAACATGCCCATTAGAAAGGAAGCGGTATTTGTTGTAGGGCTCCAACAGCAAGTCATCTAAAGAGGCAATAAAGTTTAAACATTAGTGCATAACCTCAGGGTAAACATTCAGGGCAAGTAGCAAGGCTAAACTTATATGACAAGTCTGACAACTCAAATACAGTATACAACTACGCGGTATTAAGGATGCCTGCATTAGGCTTCCTCTATTAAACCCTAGGCTAAGGATTCTTGCATTCTAGCAATTGCTAGATCTTCAACATTAAGCAGAAGCTTAATGTTGCTTCCATCTGAAAAGGTCAAGTGAATCTTTTTTTTTTCATTCCTTATCTAGAGATCTAAATACTGCTCTGCTGATAGTTAAGCAACAGTAGTACAGTGGTACCTCTACTTACGAATAACTCTACTTACGAATGTTTCTACTTACGAAGGGAGCTCCGTCCGCCATCTTGGATGCGGTATAGATAGGATTTTTTCTACTTACAAATTTTTAGATAGGGTTGCTTCAACTTATGAATTTTTTCTCCCAATGCATTCCTATGGGATCCGACTTACAATTTTTTTCGACTTACAAATGTGTGTTCGGAACGCATTAAATTTGTAAGTAGAGGTACCACTGTATGGTACACAGGTAAGAACTATCCCGCCCCCACAAAAAATGGTTAGTTGGGTTAACTTCAATTAAATGGTGTCTAACTTCAATAACCCATTTGGTACAACCCTTAGAGAAAGCAGCAGAACCAGCTTACTTACAAAAACAGTGACTCCCTGTTGCCTGTATTCTCACCCGTAAATCATGTGAAGGGCAATTACTTGCTGCAAGTTCAGTAAATTCTTTTGCAGTATTCGAAGAGTGCTGTTAACACTCCTAACTTGGTGTTTCTCATGTCCTTAATTAACTCAGTACAGCCTTCAGATAAGGAAATGTTGACATTGGTTGAGACTGACAAAGTTGATCAGTCTTGGGGGAACAAAGACTATACAAGAAGAAAGGGTTAAAAAAAGGACAGAATGCCTGTGCAAAGCACTTCTAAAGAGACTACCAGTAAACCAGGAGCCTATAATTTAAGCACCAAGTACTCACTCTTCAGGTGTTCCCCTGCCCCGGTCAGCAAGTAATAGAAGATGTGGAATGTCCGTTCTTCTTTGGCCTGACGTATTGCTCTCGATTTCTCCAACAGATCTTTGGAAAGTTAAGGGAGAAAAAACAACTACCCATGTCTACATAAGTTCTATGCATACAGATTCACAGGTAGCTTAGCATCTTTCTCAGACCCACACTGGAATACCAGTGGGCCAGTTGTTTTTGCAAAACCCTCTCACATTCAGGAATTAAGCCTCTATACTTTGAATGCTCGACTTCTGTTCATATTATCCTCTCCTTCTGTCACCATACTACTATTAAAGAAAAAGGTACATAAAAGATTTTTCAAACAAAAAGTAACCCAGTTTGCATGAACTTTAAGCTTGCAGGAGTTTGACAGAATAAAAAGTTTTTTGGGGAGGGGAGGATGTAAAGAGTTGTTATTTCGGACTCAATGAGGTATGTTTAAAAGGCAGCTCAGGTATTACTCTGCCAGATTGAGGCTTCTGCCCTAGCGTGGCTCTCAGCAGCTGAGCCCATAGTGCACGTGAGTTAACACAAATTCACAAATGGTGTATTAGTGTTGAACTGGATCATAAGATCTCTTCCTGAACTCTGAAGTACTTATTTTAAATGTAGCTATAAGATCAATACTCATGTGCACTTCAATCGAAGGTTGCCAAGCTCTTCTGGAAATATTATTGTCTTCATAAAAGGCAAGTTGCTTCTTCAAAGTACAACTTCAAAACACTATCCGCCCACACCTTTTCTAAGCAAAGATGCCTGTGTGCTCTCCTCCCCCAACCCTTTAGTTGTTATTTGGATTTCCCTATCTGTGGGAAGGATACAGGTCTCAATATTGGCTCCTACAATGTAGCCATTTACATCAAAGTTGATTCTGATGAACTTTCCCTGAAAGGAGAAAGAAAACAAGAACTGTTAGCCGACTACACATATTGTACATGTGGGATATACAGCTGCTATTCTAGATTTCTATATAAAACTCAGGCTCATTCTACAGAACAGCCAATGAACTTGATAACGGGATACTCTTACAAGCATCAAGTGACTCATAAATTAGATGGATCTCAGTAGAGGACCAGGACCTAGGACATTTGCCGCCTCAGATGCCACTTGTGGTGAAGGCAGGGGAAATATAATTTTAAATAGGCCACTTTGGCTTCTACTACTCACTTCCAGGTGCGACATGGCACAGAGTATTCTGTGTCTAATACCACACCATTATAGCTTCAGTTTCCTTTTAAAATGAATGTTTCAAATCATTCTTAAAAGGGACATTGTACACAGTAAACAGCTAAGTATATTTGATTTTTTTGTTTTTTGTTTAAGATTGTTGTTGTTTAATTGTTTAGTTGTGTCCGACTCTTCATGACCCCATGGACCAGAGCCCGCCAGGCACTCCTGTCTTCTGTTTAAGACTACTTCATTATGTTTATGTAGTTATGTAATTTTTATATATATGTTGTAAGCTGCCTTGAGCATGCTTTTAACTTTGGAAAGGCAGCATACAAATAAAATGTTTGATATTGCTAACTATATCAGAGGCAATCAAGGTTTAGGATGACTCATGAATATGGTATTAATAAGAGTTTGTGGATAATCTACTTGCCCCAAATACCCTTCAAATGCACACAAGGTGAAGTTTGCATTCAGAACTACACCCAAGGCCAAACAGCTAAAACCACCTTCAACTATATCCTTCCCCTGCCCCCCAAACTTCAAATACATAATTCAACTAAGGAGGCAGATACTCACAAATCTTGAAGAGTTGTCATTCTTAACTGTTTTGGCATTTCCAAAGGCCTCCAAGATGGGGTTGGCCTGCAGTAGCTGCCTCTCCAGCTCCCCCTGGAGTCAGGAAATCAGACATGGAAAATTACTTTCAACCCATTCATTTAGAAGGTGATATATTTTGTCAACTCCTGGCTCCAAACTCTTATTTCCATAAGTAGCACTGTATAGA
Organism: Zootoca vivipara; assembly: GCF_963506605.1. NCBI lineage: Eukaryota > Metazoa > Chordata > Lepidosauria > Squamata > Lacertidae > Zootoca > Zootoca vivipara. Next base: position 45,638,184 of record NC_083285.1, on the reverse strand, counting down.
TTGTTGGGAGATGTATGCCTTAAGAAAAACACTTCCTTAAGGGTAATATAATTGCATCAAAAGAAAAATCTCTCCATCCAGTAAACTCAGAGAAACAAAACCTGCTGCCTTCAAGGTTTATAACATGGGTAGGCAAACTAAGGCCCGGGGAGCCGGATCTGGCCCAATCGCCTTCTAAATCCGGCCTGCGGACGGTCCAGGAATCAGCGTGTTTTTACATGAGTAGAATGTGTGCTTTTATTTAAAATGCATCTCTGGGTTATTTGTGGGGCATAGGAATTCATTCTTTCTTTTTCAAAATATAGTCCAGCCCCCCCACGAGGTCTGAGGGACAGTGCACCGACCCCCTGCTGAAAAGTTTTGCTGACCCCTGGTTTATATAAATACATAGCTGGTGAAGAACTGTTCTATTTTTGCTAACCTAAGATCACACTGCATCAACTTCTCCTCCTATTCCAGGTTTCTGAACTTGCTCTCTACTGGACTTTAGTACCTCCCAGAACTCAAGATACACAACACTTCAGTTTCCATATAGCACCAAATCTGCTGTTGGTGCTACAACAGTTGCAGTGTAAACTTGAGTTTTGCTTACTCAGCTGAGTGCAGGGCTAAGAAAGGGGCCTTTACTCAACTGTTGCTTTGGGTTTCATGTAAGTGATCCAACTTCACATACATTTAGAAGAGCCTCATTAAGCCTGAATCTCGGCACTGTTGTCCATTGTGCACCTTGGTACCACAACAGCAGCAGCAACGTTTATTCATGGTGACAGAGGGAATGGGAATGGATTCTGGCTAAGACAGCTGCTATCCATCACAGACCACCCCATCCCCATCAGCTGTGCAGAAGGAAGCAAAGCCTCAGATGAGTGCTGAAAAGTTTATTTTGCCAGCAATGTAGAATTTCCTCTATTGTCACACATGTATGTGTGCTAGGAAGGCCTCCCCCCACCCCAATTCTCCCGTTTGATCCTGCAGTGGAGTCCTAATCCTTTGTTTGTTACTGCAATCTGTTGCTATGGAAATGAGTGCTGTCACAAACCGAAACATTACAACTTCAGCGCAGGGTCAAGATCTGAAGAAAAGCTATGTTTAGAGGAAACAGCAGCAGCTTAAATATTTCAATGCAGGACTCTAGGGCTAAATAAGGAGCAATGGTTGCTTTGAGTGTTTTCCTGCAGTCAACAGTAATTCATTGCACCTTTTCACTAGAAAAATGAATTTTTTAAAAAAAGAAGGAACACAAATGGGTTGGAGCCAGGCAACAGAAGGAAGGGGGAGGCTGTTTTAGAGACCCAAAGAAGCAGAAGCTATTGTAGCTCCCCATATGAACTTAACCAATGAAGAATTTAGAGAAGGAATTGGCTACCTAGCTGACAGTAAGATTATGAAAACCTAGGGCTTCCAAATGCATTTGAAACAAGTGGGACCTGTTTGAGACGTTGCAATGCATACTCATCCCCAAACAGGAGTGCTGTTTCTTTTTTCCCAACTATGGCAACTGGGCATGCTCAGTCCTCAATGGGTTGTTTGGGGGATTGTCCTCATAGAGCTGTGGGCGTTGCTTAAGACTGCTGTTGTACTTCTGCAAATATGAGACTCCCTCAATTCAATACCACTATCTTGTTTCTCAGTCCCATTTTACTTCAATTTCTGCCAGCACTCAGCACCAACAATTCTTAGTAGAGGGAATGATTGCATACTGTGATGAAGTAATATACAATGTCCTTTTTCTGAAATATCTGATTCATGAGTTTGGGTCTGTTCGGATACTATTTCCCACCAAGAAGAGATCAGGAACATGACTTAAGGTGCCATTGTAGAGTACCACAGAACCAAGGAAATCCCATATCCTATGCAATTTGTTCATTTATTCACACAGTGAGGGGCATGAGCCCAAAGCCTGTTCCTAGACACAATCCCAGGAGTGAAATAATGTCCTAACAGGTCCTCAATATGGGTTACTAATATTTATTTTTCTTCAGTTGCAGCCTGAACTTTTTCATTCTTTTGTGTGTGTTGCATAGCCAATTTAATCATGCATGTCACTACAGCCACAGCTTCTGTTCCATTTGGCCACAATGTGGGTGTGAGCCTTTCATCGTTTCAGAAAAACTTGCATAAAGAGTATCTTCACAATTTTCCCACGCAGCAGCTCCAAGTACTTCCTCCAGGAAAGAATCCAGGAACAGTTATCACCCTTGGGAGTCTTCAGATATTTGATGTCTGGTCCGGAAAAGGCTTTAAAAGATTTCCACCCCTCTACTCATGACTAAAGCCAGCTGAAGCAGATCTCAGAAGGGAATCAGAATGAGAAGAGAGAGTTTAAGCTAATTGTCCCACTTTGGAACTAACCAGCCGGTCTGCTGAAGCAGCAGATCATGCCAACCTCCTCCTCCAGCAATGCTGCTGCTGAGAAACTTTAGAAAAAGACCAAGTGCTGTGGACAGCTTTGCTTGAAAGCACTGACGGTGCTAAGAATTTCAATTGCTAGGTGAAAAGTTTGCCCAAGTTGTGGTTTTAAAACTCTGCAATCTAAAGCCTAGCACTATTAATACATAAAGCCGGGTGCATGTCATATCCAGCCATCCTTTAACACATCTTTCCTGATCAACAGGCCTGTCTCCTGACCATGGAAACTATCACAAATATTGATTCTAGGCATGTCTAGAGAGGGGGGAAATCAAAACTCTCCTAAATAAGTCATTAATAGTTGTTAATTCCTACTCAAATGCATGGGTGGAAAGATTGATTGTGATAGTTAGATTTAAACATCCACACACAACATAAAAAAGTTCTATGTCAGCTTCAGGCTTCTAAAAGCAATACAATAATCTTAAAAAAAACCCAAAACCAAAAGGATTTCAAGTTAAAGCTGGGGGAAGGGCTCCAAAATTGTTACACTGGGGGCAGATTGATTGCCACCTTATATCCTAGGTTTTGACAGGACTGGGACAGAATATACTATACATGCTTTCAGATCCCTAAATCCTAACACAGAAATATTTTTTGTGCCTGTTCTAAATACACTCACTGACAGTCTATTGGAGCAGCTGTCATCTCTCAAAAGGTTTGGCATACAGAAGACTATATCTTGGTTTGCTTCCAAAAGCCACTCATTAGAATGTGCGCACACGCACACACACCATGCAGAGATATTTTGAGAGCTAACCCTATGGACACACAGCATGCCAATACATTAAAGAATCAAAACCCAAAATTTTATGTAGAAACAGGGAATACACTTGGCATCTGAGTTTCATTATAATGTTTACAAGATAACTAGCATTTCCTCATGTGTTTAACTTGGGCAAAGAGCTCTGAGCTGGAACATCCAGCCTGTGCTGGGGCAGTTTCTTCATGACCTTTCCCAGCATCCTGCAGCACAGAAAGTACGCTGGATAGGTTGAGGAGAGTGGAGAAAGTCAGCTGGCTCTGTCTAGCCATAATACCATGGATACCAGATACCCTCTTTGGAACAGCACAGAGTATCTGTGTCACTGTGCAGAATGCCTCTCAGTGCACATAGGAAATTCTATTCAGACAGACCTAAAGTGAGAATTACTAATAGGTTTTGACTATACGTGAGAAAGTGTCATGAGGTAAACTGTAGTCTCCCATTCGGGACGTCTCGGGAGGAAGAAAGCTGTGTGATTCAAACTGTGAACTGATAGTGGCAAAAAGTGACATTGGTGGGAGTGAAAAGCTGCTATAAGTCACACAGTAGAGCAACACACACATTCCTGGTGCAGATCGTGCAGTAAACGTGCAGCTCACCTATGAAGTCCCAACTGATGAGTTCGGACATAATCCATCAAGAGAAGGGAGGAAAAATAAATGAGACAATATTTCATAGATACCCTCCTTAGCACAAAAGACACACACTGTCAGAGTGTTTTTGGTTACTACCTATAATAGAAAAGGCGGCTCTAGTGATGGAACAGCTTCTTCATTGCAAATGAAAGAGGGGGGAAGCAGCCACAACTCCAGGAGAAGTGGTGGTCAAGTAGTTTTAAACTGATGCTACAAGAAGGAGGCAGATGGTACCTCCCTGCCAGTAGGTGAATGCCCTGTCACATACAGCAGTCATTAAGACAGAATTCAACATCTACTGCCACTTCACTGAAGTCAGTGAACACAAGTCAGGAGCACAATATTAGCCGGTCTCACATAAAATTCGGGACCGTTCACATTACTACAAAGCATCAATCAGTGCTAAATTATCTCTCATAAAGAGGTCAGCTTGTGTTTGTAGTTGAAATAGCAGAGCAAATTCATATTAGAATACAGAAACTTACTTGATCTTTCTTGCTCTTGTGTGATGAAGCAACATGAGCCAGGTACTGAATGACCTTCTTGGTGTTTTCTGTCTTACCAGCTCCAGATTCACCTCTGCAAAAGACAAAGCATTATCAGGGTATATTTGCAAACATTTTCCTCTCTTTAGCAACTTTCTAAAATACTGTTTTCAGGCGCCTAGTCCACACATTTCCCTAAATGTCTTGCTAGCTTGTATACCTACCAGGTTGCTTTCTTAACTCCCAGTTCTCCAAGCATTTATACTTGAGGATATGCTTCCACTAGGGGGGCCTATAACATCTTCTCCTGGTCTTTATCTGCCCTTATCTTTTTCTAGTGAGACTTGGTAAACATGTGAAAAATTATGCACACACCTGCCTTTCAAAGTATTAGTTAGACCCGGAGAGATTAAAGTTTCACAGTAAAACCACTCCTGTGAGTCAACTACATTTTAAAAAGCTGCTTAAACTGCCAAGAATTATATCAGCAATGGGGAAATTATGCAAATACTTACGTGCAAAGAATGGCCTGATCCTCTCGATCTGAAATTAAGAAGCAAACAAAAGACGATCAAATTCAGGCCAAGGTCACCTTTATTCCATCTCACTGCCTCTTAAGCAAAGTTGCATAGTCTCAGGCCTCTTGGCAAATCTCTTCAACATAGCTTGCACCTCTGCTGTTGTATTTTCTTGCACATACACCCCCAGCAGATTCAACAAAATTAAATGGAGGGGTGGGGTCTTAAAGAATAGCCTCAATCCCTATATAGCCCTTATTCAAGTAAAACAGTATGACTGGGATTACTGATGAACAAATTAATAAATCCTGCCTATTTTCACAGCCACCATGTTATCTACAGAATTCCTGCTTTTGGTGTGGTAAGGTAAAGGTAAAGGGACCCCTGACCATTAGGTCCAGTCGTGACTGACTCTGGGGTTGCACGCTCATCTCACATTATTGGCCGAGGGAGTCGGCGTATAGCTTCCAGGTCATGTGGCCAGCATGACAAAGCCGCTTCTGGCAAACCAGAGCAGCACACGGAAACGCCGTTTACCTTCCCGCTGGAACGGTTCCTATTTATCTACTTGCATTTTGATGTGCTTTCGAACTGCTAGGTTGGCAGGAGCTGGGACCAAGCAACGGGAACTCACCCCGTCACATGGATTCGAACTGCCGACCTTCTGATCAGCAAGCCCTAGGCTCAGTGGTTTAACCACAGCACCACCTGGGTCCCAGGTGTGGTGTGGTATGTGCAGAAAAAAATTCCAAGTAGTTGGGAGAACCCTATCACTTGTTTTATACTCTCCTACATGTACAACTAAAAAATTTTTGTGTGTCAGGTAAGATTAGGAGACATAACTTAACCAAGCGTGCAACCCAGAGTTCTTTGCCATATCCAATAGCATTTTACTACCCGATTTTTTTACCATTGCTACAGGAACCAAAAAAACTGAAGAGCTGGGATTCAGGGTTAGTAATTCAGCTACTCATATACAGTGCATTTTATATGGTGCTTAGCTACATACAGAGGGTGATCTCCAACTACTTTGTTTCTCCGAAAATAAGACATTCCCATAAAATAAGCTGTAGCAGGATTTCTAAGCATTTGCACAATATAAGCCATACCCCGAAAATAAGACATAGTGATAGGCGTAGTTCTGGAGGCCGCCAAGGAAGAGGCTAGGCTGGACGTGTAATAAAAATAAGACATCCCCTGAAAATAAGCCACCGTGTGTGGTTTGTTTTTGTTTTATGAAAAATATAAGATGGTGTCTTGTTTTCAGAGAAACATGGTAAGTCATATTCTGAGTAGACCCACTGAAATAAACTGACTTGTTACTTAAGTTTATTGATTTCAGTGTATTACTCCACCAGCGTACATGTGCCTTGCAAGGTAAGTGACAAGTTTCTGGACTTTCTACCAGCTCCTAAGAGCATATTAGTTGAAGGATTCCCAACAGTTAATGGATCACGCAGACATACCGGAAGGGCTCTGCATGACTGGGCATTGATTCATTTGCGCATAGCCCCAGGAGGTGTATTCAGTAACACAGACAATTGGTTGGTTCTGTATCATGCAGGCAATTCCAGGAAGGTAATTGTTTCTCTGAATAACGATGACACTTTTAAAAAAGATGCTACAGGTGCTTAAAGTACACTGTCTCTGTCTCCAAACATCAATTCATGCCTCATTACTATAGGGGAAGCCAACTGGAGAACACCTGCAGTAGCCCCATGCATCTTGAGTCATAACCAGCCGTCCTTTTGCCTACAGTAGGAGCCTGCCTCCAAAGGGCAGAAGATACTTCCATTTTAGCCTGCAGGAAAAAACTTAACTCAGCAGCTGACCAATTAGCCTGAAATTCCTTGTGGGAAAAGTAGTGCCTTCATCCCTATTGAATTTGATGCATTAGCAGGCAAACTAGTCAGAAAAAACCCAAGACAGAAATCCCCCCTCCCCCTCTATTGTCAGCTGCAGGTTGGTTAGTCACCTCCTCCTTAAGTTTTAAAGAATGTACCTGCACAAGTACAGGCAAGTCACATGGCAAGTATGCAGACACTGCCATAAAAGGAAATAGGCCCCTTTGGAAGGGGGGGGCAGCAGAAGGAGAGAATTTTCCCAGCCTAGTAGAGCAGTCATCACTGGGATAGCTGGAATTCCTCTGCCTGAGAAGTGAGAAGTGCCGCATGGTATCCTACTTCCTGTTGCTCAACTCTTAGAACAAACAGACTTCCCTCCCCCCAAAACAGTAAGCTAACGTACATACACACACAGAAAGAGCTGCACAATGATACAGCAGCTATGTTACGTTTTAGAATATTGTATTTTCCATTCAATCTGGGCTCTATTATGCTCATGAGATTATCCTACAGATTAAATGTGTTTGTATTGTCAGATAAATATATTACATTATTTTATGTGGAAATGCTGAGGGATTTTTCTTTCTTTATCATTATTATGTGATCTGTAAGTTTTGATAAATAAAATAAATGCAACAGAGACACCCATTTAAAATCTGGCTGTCCAGCAGGATATTGGGCTACTCCTTCTGGGGAGTGTGCAAGTGCTTAGATAGCCTATATTTGTTTTGCTGGGGGAGAGGGGTGAGAAAGGAAGAAGGAAAATAAATGTAACGAAATGGAGTCTACATCTGCTTTAAAGGCCCAGATAGGTTTCTTTTGACCGTGCTTTAAATATTAGTCTATAGCACTGGTTCTGCATTTCAGAGCAGTTATTAGATGAGCAGCTGTCTTATGAGTTGTGCAAATTCTGTTCAATATTTATTATCAAGCCTAGTCTCCAACATTTAAGAAGCAAAACAGATTTTAAAGATGCAAAATTCTTATTTATTTCAGAGAGATGGGTTGTTACAGCAACACACAAGTTTGTAGACTAACAGGATTATTGTGATACAATCTCTCATTGACTACAGTCCCTCTTATGAGATGCATGGCTTGGAAGTATTTCATGCAAACCGCTTCATAATGCAAATTTAAATACTGCATAGTTTTATCTGTGGAATCCTTGTAGCTGGGGGGAAAATAGATCAGAATTCTGTAGCAGAAGTGCCAAAATAATAGTAGTTATTACATGCTTCTCAAGTACATGCATTTGAGGTGTTCTAATTGCCCAAGAGGAGATTATATTTTGAACTTTGGGAAGGGTGGGGATAAGAAGAGAAAATGTTAACATGCTTCTTAGTGCTTCACAACTCAGTTACAGAATATCCTAACAGGCCTTTATCACCCACTTCCTCTGCATGAGCAACTCCGAGTTGAGTCTGTTTAGCTCCATAAAAGGAGAACATAGCACTCACACTATGGTGACATCATCTCTCCAGCCAAGAGGAAGCAGAGCTAAAAGGCAAAAGGTTTGATCCCTGCTTATAGCTGATTCATTAGCACAGGCAGTTTGCCTATTGCTAAAGAGCAATGCCTGCCTCCTAAATACAGAAAAAGATAGTTCCCCCCATCTCTATGGTTTATCATCAGAAATATTTAGGCATCACAGCAAAGACGTGTAACAGCATTTAAGGCACTGTAATTCTAATTAACAGTAGTAGTAGTACCCCGCCCATCTGACTGGATGGATATAGAACATGAATTATCATACATCTCATCAGCTATCTTGCCTCCTCTGTTTTTACAGTGCCCTTTTTGTAACACATTTTCCATCTCAACACTGGAAAAAGCCTCAGGGGGTACTTCACTTGTCTTTTACAATTTTGGAAATGAGATGGAGGGGTGGGGGAGGACTCATGGCACACGTTATTTCCTCCTTACCATCTCCTTCCCCTGGATGATATAGTAGGGAACAGAGCACCAAGAGGTGAAGAAGAAGTTGGTCAATAATAATGTCTGAACTAAAAGACTAATAAAAGGTTTTAGAGCAGTTTAGAATCCGAAAGTGGTTACAGAAACCTTGATTCAATTAAAATTCACAGTTGGGCAATTAACTTTTATTGGGACCAAATATGTCACAAAATCAAGGGCACAAGTTTTTGAATTTTCTACAACACTTCAAGGGTCAGGTAGGAGAAAGATTGGAGAATTGGCTTGATGTTATAGTCAAAAGGTCAGCATCTAGATTCAGACTTGATTGGCTTCATCTCTTCTAGGTACTAGGATGTACTTAGGATTCTGGAAGAAAACAATCCTGGTTGACCCCCATTTTGGGAAACAAAATCCAGTAGTTACCCCAACCTTTCTGCATCTTTAAGCAAACAATACAGGTTCTTTCACTTTTTAAATCTTATTCAACTCGTATGAGATTTGAAGAGGTAATATTTTGAGTGCATGCAAGCTTGCATCTGTTCTTGTCAGATGGACCTCACCATTAACAGATGAAATGTCTTCTTCACACCTCCCGCTATGTTAACTGGAGACAATTAGAACATGACCAAAGCAGAATTTTAAGAGGAACTAATTTCATTTCCCACTAAATGAATTTACAGCAAGAAGCAGTTTCACATACAAAAAGAGTCACTTAAAAACACTATCTCATTCCTTCCTGTCTGCATCAAAAAAAATGTTCTTTTATATTCTGTGGGTTTAATTTGGTTGGGGAAAAACAGCTGTTTATCATGAGACACCAAGATGACTAAGAATTTTAGAACTCCACTCCTATTGGAAGGCTTGTCAAAACCAACTGCCTTTTTTGTCATCTACCTTGACATCTGGAGACATGCAATCGGCATGTGGTGACACTCAAATTTTACCTTTTTCTTTTAAAAACGTAGATTCCACTAGCATAATTTGCAGCAAATGTAAAGATGTATGCAAAAGTCAACCATGACAATATCAGGCATCAGCCGAGGTGTTCTGTTTTTTCCTCTTGTCAGTGTTGTAAAATTTAATCTGGTTCCTATGAACCCAGAGAAATGGATCTTGACCCAGGGAGAGCTCAAGGATCCAGGCAAGCAGACGAATTTAAGCGTCTCCTGCCCACCAAATGACAGAGACCAAACCAGGACATACGAAGCAAGGCACTTTTATTTTTGCTGTTGCAACAGGGTCCTTCCTCTCACACAGGAGAACAAGGAAGGAACCCCAAACAAAGATGTCTTGCCCTTAAAAAGAGATTTGAAATTGGTTTCAGCCCACCCCCCAGAAGCATCATCCATATGTCACAGAAGGGGTGTAGCCCAAGACCCCTCTCCCTAGATTCATCATAGGTACATCATGAAAGGGGAGGTCTGGTGGCAGTAATCTGAGCATCCTGGACCCTGCCCCCTGCCCCCCAAACCTAATCAACAAAAGAGAGAGATATTTACATTTCCCTGTTTCCCAGCCAAGTTAATCACACCCTTTTGTCTGGCAGTCAGGTATCAGGATGCCAGGGATTATCACTTTAATTCCTGAGACAATGAGAAGGTTCCCCCCACCCCCCTTCTTCCTTGCAGAGGAACACCTGGTCAGAGAGAGAGTCAAAATGGTGTCAGAAAGGCCTGTCTTCCTGTGCTGCTTCAGACATGTGCCTGTACATTCATGTACATGTTTTATGAACAATTATATATATATATATATATATATATAAAACATCAGCCTTAGTAGCCCTTGTTAATATTAAATATGTTTTCCTATCCTTTCCGTATTGATAAAACATAATCAAACTTGTCGGTATGATAAAATATAATCAGACTTACCAAAAAAGATAACATTTCGAGAGGGAAAATTGTGAAGCATGAGCTATTTCCAACATGGAAATATTTGCCCTGGTTATCATTGTTGGGAAATGGACCTCCATATTCTTAAAGGCAAGCTGACAGAATCATTTCCCTTTCTTAAGTACATTTAAGAGAAATGCTGGTGGGGTTATATGAAAGTCATGGCCTTTAACAAAATAAAGACCCAGTTGTTGTTTTTTAAAACTCCCTTTGTGAATCAGAGTCCAGAACAAAAGATTTAGCATAAACAAGACTTGGTTCAAAAGGGACATGGAATGCTACACTAAGCAAGCCAGACTAGACTTGACTAACAAATAGTACATTCTTGGCCCCAACTTCTGAAATATGTAAACATTATGGGTTTCACACAGAAGATTTAACATTTAACAGATATTGGAGGGAAGGGGGAGGGAGGAAGTCTTCAGCTTTAAGTCTCAGCCACAGGGTTACTGAATGAGACCTAAAGATCACCAAGAACCCTCCCTGCTTCCCCAAAATGGCAGAATCCTACATACTACATTATCCCAAGCTTGCAATGCACCAAGGAGAAGCAAACAAAAGCCTGATGGTAGTGGACTTGCAAGGAAGACTGTATTCCAGTTTGGACATATTCCACGTTTGTCATAATTTATTGGGTTTGTTCAAGCCACCTATAAAAGGTACTCTGGCTCCACTGTTACTTATTTACATACTGGAGCAGCAGTTCAGCCTCATAAAAGGATACTGACTGGCTGTTTCCTCGTTCTCTCTCATACATACACAAGCAAACTCTTGAAGGACACCTTGATGCCTATGCAAGTATTCAACACTTATTTTTTTCTTGAATGCATTGCAACCTACATTAACACCCAAGGTCCTAGCAAATCCAGAGTTCAGACGCAGCCATGCATATACCTGACTTCTAGGCCCCTCCCTCTGCCAGCTGATTTGGCCTGGGGCAGGGAGTTTCATCATCATAAAACTACTATAAGGGCTGCCAAAAGAGATGCCAGTTCCGAAAAGAGACAGTGACACATCAGTCTGGCCACATTACAAAAAGGTTAAGCAACTTGGGTATTAGTTGAAACCAAGCAAGCCCCTGCTCCTCCCCTGCAGGCTGCCAATTAGCATGCCCTAAACCAAGTGCTGGAATCTAACCAATTAACATGCAGGTCTTTCTGCTTCACCAGCTCAGGGAAATAACTGCACCCCCATGCTGAGAATGGGTCAGAGACACCAGCTTGTCATGCTTTTTTAAGAAGTGCTCAAAACCATGAAAGATTTCCTGCCTGTTAGACTTTGAATAGAGTCTAGGGCACAAACAGCTAATCCTGAATGCCTCTGGTTCTTGCAGAGCACTGTGGCCTTTCATCTTCTGTGCTCAATACAGATTCCTCCCATACCACTGGCTGCTGCATCAAGCCTCCCCCACGGATTAAGCAGAACTGAAAGCAAGGGAGGAATGCTGCTTTCCAGAGACCAGAAGATTGACTGGAATCAAAAGTTGCATTGCAGCAGACCTCCACCCGAACATGAAACTTTGCTTCCCTATGTACATTTGAAATTTCAAAAGTGACAACTCTACAAGAGCCTCCTCATCTGAGCATGGCCACTGCCATGGCCAGAATATATTTCAAAATGTACCCACCTTGCATCATACTCCTGTAGGCAGTGTCTGTAATAGCGTATATGTGAGGGGGCATCTCATGTCTCTTTTTGCCTTTGTACATATCCACAATTTCTTCCGAGTAGATAGGCAGGTTCTTGTAGGGATTTATGACAACACAGAACAGGCCTGAGTAGGTCTGCAAAATGGAATTAATAAGAATTTAGAAGCATTCATGGTTTTACAGTTTCATCAGCTCCAGATAACACGCCTCCCATCCCCCCCCAACTCACAAGAGTGGTAACAAGAATCGCATACAGTACTGAAAATTTACTTGGGCTGCCATAATTGCCTTCCATTACGAAAGATTTTGAACTATCACATCTGTCATTTACTTTGAATATGGCTATTCAGCTTTGATGACTGAAACATACATTTTACTTTGCATTATTATTCACTGTTTACAGCTCTACAGGACGCAAAAATGAGTGGGATTTTAGCAAAGCTTAGGCAATAGGTATCTTTCGACACTAGCTCAGTGCCAGCATGGAGCAGAACAAAAGATTCACATATATTAACAAAGCTCTATCCAAGAGTTGTACATATCCTGCACCAGATTTTAAAATCCATTCTATTGCCTACATGTTATGTGCAAACTTGTGCATACTTATTTTGCTAGTCATAGAATTTGTGGGGGTGGCAGAGATGAGAACCTACAGCTACGACTAAAGTCCAAGCAATACCATAGCTGCCAAGTTTTCCCTTTTCTCGCGAGGAAGCCTATTCCGCATAAGGGAAAATCCCTTAAAAAAAGGGATAACTTGGCAGCTATGAGCAATACTTGCATTCAGGATTTAATGAAGCATTGCCCACACATTTCCAAGCCTCTCTAAGCCTTACAACTACAACTTTTTAAAAAAATTAAAGCACCTGAGAAAGCAGGTGCATTTCACCTTCTCAAAGTAAAAGGCTGGGGGGAAAAACCTAGTATGGGTAGAAGTAAACTGCAAAACACTTGAAGATCCAGCATTCACTGGTTATCACTGATGCATTTACATGTCAAGCCAGTGTTACACATATGCCCAAAATTTAAATGCTAACATAAGCTACAAAACTGAATTTTAAAAATCCTGATGCAGTTAGAACAGATTTCCTTTTTTATTCCACTTATTGCATATCAATGTTCATTCACTCTAAGAGGGCAAGGCAGCGTTCAGTGCAGAAAGAACATATAGAAGTAAGCACCACCTGTGCACAACTCTATAGAATACTTATTATGAGCTAACCCAGCATTAAAAGGCTTTGTGAGAAGTTGCCAACTATTTCCCTCAATATCCAAAGATGGGGGGGGCAATGCTATCTGGTTTGCAGTAGCACCATTACAAAAGGTTCCCCAAGACTGCCAGTAGGAAGAGTTGAATTCCTCTTTGTGTGCTTATTTCCCCCAAGGCTGTAAGTGCAAAAACGTTTTGGCTGGCCACAGTTATAATACACTAATCCTGCCCCTACCACCTCAGAGGGATGAGAGCTCATCCCAGACATTGTATGGCATCCAAGATGTCTGGAAGCAGCAACACTTCTCAGTGTTTCCAACTGCAGGGATACACCAGAGATGAGCTCCTGCTCATCTCAACGTCTGTATCCACCAGGTTAGGATACTCTGCTGCAAAGTAGAGTAGCAGTATATTTGAAGAACTGCCCCCTCTATTAAACTCATGGTCCAAGCAAAGCAAAGTAAAGAAGATCAGCCTCCTTGCTGACCTTTCCAGATGCAAGTGGGACAGCAAATATGGAAGCAGATGCCCCACTTCACTTAATACTTCTTAATGTTAGAAAGGCAGAATTGTATGCAACCAGCATTTTCGGTTGCATTTCCTCAAGTATAAATTGCCCAGCTAGGAAACAAAGCTATGAGCATGGTCTAAGTTTCAGCAGCCAGCTGCAGCTCTTTGACATGCACAGCTGAAAATTGACACTTGGATATTTACAAGTGAGGAAACTTCTACAAGAAACAAATAAGCGCCTCCAGTTGATAGTGGTCATCATACTGTGGCTTGTATAAAATAGTCTTTTGATCACAGGGAACAGTAGAGAATACAAAGCAATTACAAAACTAGGAAGAGTTACGCAATTTGCCAACTCTTTCTTCTGTGTTCTTTTTTTAAATGATTCTATTAAAAAAATGAAGTTCTCTAATAAAAATGGGCACCCCAAGGGTGTTCAGGAAATACACATTAATTGACGTTTAAGCAAGTTATAGTTATAAGAGGGAGCTTCTCCCAAGCAACAAATGCAAAATTATTGAACAAGTCCATGAAAGACATAGCACTGATCTGAATGGGCCTTTTATCTGTGTTCAAGCACCTCAAGGACTCCAACTCTAAGTCACTTTCTCAGAGGGCTGCCCAACAGTATGAGATTAAAGCTGTTTCTCTTAAAATTGTTGTCCTGAAACAGGCACCTCTGTCATAGGATACTGAACCAGAGTGTTTTAGTTGCACTTATCCTTGCTGAGAATATCTACCCATTTCCTGTAAATCAGGGGTCTCCAAACTAAGGCCCAATCGCCTTCTAAATCCGGCCCACGGACGGTCCTGGAATCAGCATGTTTTTACATGAGGAGAATGTGTCCTTTTATTTAAAATGCATCTCTGGGTTATTTGTGGGGCATAGGAATTCGTTCATATTTTTTAAAAAAATATAGTCCGGCCCCCCACAAGGTCTGAGGGACAGTGGACCGGCCCCCTGCTGAAAAGTTTGCTGACCCCTGCTGTAAATGATCCAAAAGCTGCATTAGCCCACAGGGGGGAAAATACCAAGTTTACAGGGGTGGGGGCTTAAATATGTAAACTTTCATCAGGCTGGCAAGCATTAAGAATACACTGGGGACTTTAATGCGGAGGAAAGGGGGGCACCTATCTCAATGACCTGTTTAGCTATTCATTTGTTTTTTTACTTGTGGAATTCTTACTGTATTTTTGAATGTAACCGTTAACTCTATTTTTTAATGTTGAATAGTATATTTTGTTTTGTTGCTGTTTTAATTGGACACCTCTTATATTTGATTTTCATTTGTAATGTTTTCTGCTGAGGTGCCAAAGGGCCACAATGCCTTCTGGGCAACCTTGCAGGGACCACAGCCCAGTAGTGGGTGGAGCCAAAAACAAAAGTGGGAAGGCAATGATTTTTATTTTAGCTTTGTACAATAGTCCAGTTTCTACACACATCCCTCTCTACCATCCATCAATACAAGCAAGAGGCATTATCAGAGTTCAAGAACACTTGCCAAGCAACAACTCTGGATGTGAAGCAGAGCCAGTGAAGCTTGTGACCTGGGAACAATTTGGAGGCTCACACAGAGGTGCCTGGATGACCAAATTTGCCCCCTAGTCTGAGAATCCCCACCTTGAGACATGCTGTAAACCACTTAAGAGGTTTTTTCTGAAAATATGAATTAGTACAGAAACCATCTAAAATAAATAAAGGTTGAGCAAAATACTTGCCGGGGGAGTGGGGAGTAGAGAGATTATGTACAGTACTGCTAAAACCACAAAGTCTGCACACTGTAATAGACTGATTTGCAGACTTCATGGGATTAACCTTTGGTGACAACAGGTTTCAGGTTGCACCAAGGCTGTTGGAACAAAGCAACGTTCAGATACCCCACTTTGCGGGAGAGGTTTCTATAATATAAAGTGTAGCTGGGTTAAGTATCACTGGGTAAAAACACTGTGACCCAAGGAAATTGCACATGCCACAGAGTCCTCTGTAAATCAGAGTTAACAACCCCAATACCATATTAGTGAGCGATCATGATAAATGGAAGCAAAAAGGCTTTAAACCTGTACAAAAAAGTTAGCTGTATTTGTAGTAAAAAGTTATTTATTGTAGCTGCTTAAAGAAAAATAAACATTAAAAGGTTCACTGAAACTGAACTACATAGCCATAGCAGCTAGATTAGTGAGAATGTAATGTTTTAAAATTATTGCCTAACTAAACCTCAGGAAATGCAAAGGAAGAGATGCGTTTTGAGAAGTTCCTTATAAGGCTGAAATGTTAAGGACAAGAAGGACAGAAAATAAAAATTGGGCAAACTTGTAAACACATTCCATTTTACAGTAGCAGGTATTTCTAAAAACAGCACATATGCATGTCATTGTAGGTGTATGAATCTCTTCCAGTCAGACATTGGGGATTCTTATTACTACTTCTGAACATTCATTTATTTGGAATCATCTTGGAGTCCAAAGATAACAAGTAACAGAAATAAAAATAAATTTTAAACAGGTCACTGATGAGTGAATATTGTATCTGGGGAACTACTCTGGGCAAATATACCGTACTTGCCAGGGCCAGTAGCCATGGTAACTCAAGGTATAAAATACATCTTAAATCTCAAGGGTTAGATTTCTTTTCCTTAATCATCACCCAATAAAGATTAGCACAGGCCCAAATGAATTGAAAATTAGAGCACTGACTGAGTCACTGTTAAACTAAAAAACTGCATACAAAACTTGTAGATTAGGAGATAATTAGTTACTACATAGGAAGCTAGGAAGTTGCCTTATACCAAGTGAGGCCATTGGTCCTTCTAACTCGGCATTTTCTACAGCCACTGGCAGCATTCTTCAGCATTGCTGCCAGGATTATCTCTCAGCTCTACCTGGGGATTGAACCTGGGAACTTCTGCATGCAAAGCAGATATTTCCCCACTAATACTTGCTCCATACTTGTTCACACATGATGCTTATTTTCCAAACACACAAAACTATCAAAGGAAAGAAAATACTCACATGTTGAGTGGGTCAGAACTGTGATACATTGGCAAGTATAGCCTCATAGAAAACAATATCCTATATATAAAAAGGTAAAGGGACCCCTGACCATTAGGTCCAGTCGTGACCGACTCTGGGGTTGCACGCTCATCTCGCATTATTGGCTGAGGGAGCCGGCGTATAACTTCCAGGTCATGTGGCCAGCATGACAAAGCCACTTCTGGCAAACCAGAGCAGCACATGGAAACGCCGTTTACCTTCCCGCTGTAGCGGTTCCTATTTATCTACTTGCATTTTGACGTGCTTTCGAACTGCTAGGTTGGCAGGAGCTGGGACCAAGCAACGGGAGCTCACCCCGTCACAGGGATTCGAACCGCCAACCTTCTGATCAGCAAGCCCTAGGCTCAGTGGTTTAACCACAGCGCCACCTGGGTCCATATATCCTATACATAAACATCCTTAATTGTACATTGCCTAGCTTAAAGTCATGGTACAAAAGATCTGTACCAGCCATCAATGCGAAAAATTGCACATGTCTATTCTACTACATGTACACACTGACAACCTTCATTTTTTATGTGCTATAAAGCAAAGAAAAACAGACATGTGCCATTCCCCCATTCCAAAGGGGAGAAACTGTGTAGGCAGGCTGCCACATGTGACAAAGACTTCACTGTCCAAAGTTTTACAAGAGTCCATGTATGGGGAGCACAGAAGGGCTGATCCATGTGACAAGACAGCAACAAACAGCTAAATGGATGCTAGAATGAAACTCTTTGAAGGGAACAAATGGAAATCAGTGAAGTCTGGCAAAATATCCCTTTTACAGAGTCAGGCTCAGCTGCACAGCTTATGTACAAGGCAGCAATGGCATATGCTTTGATCCAATCAGTGTCCTGAATATAGAACTCAGGACAAACGGCAATTTCTCTCCTTCTGTACTCTTGGCCACTTGTGAACCACAGTTCTCTGTCAAACTGATTAGTACCCCAAAATTAGATCCACCAAGACAACTGCAACCCTCCTTTCTCTCAATCTCCTCAATAAGGCCAGAGGTTTTTTTCCCCTGTAATAAATATTAAGTAGGTGACAACTGACTGCAGTTGTCTCCCAAGAATAAGCACAAGATCTTCGGAAGAGCAAGTGCCTAAAAACCATACACACAGTTTCTACCTCTCTACCCATTATGAGCTGCACAGTAGCCCATCCTTATATGCCCTAACACTTTACTACTATAGGGGGAAAGGCTTAGTGGTAGAACAAACAATCACTCTGCATGCAAAAGGTCAATCTCCAGGTAGGGCTGGGAGAGACCTCTGCCTGAAACTCTAGAACAGGCATCCCCAAACTGCGGCCCTCCAGATGTTTTGGCCTACAACTCCCATGATCCCTAGCTAACAGGACCAGTGGTTGGGGAAGATGGGAATTGTAGTCCAAAACATCTGGAGGACCGAAGTTTGGGGGTGCCTGCTCTATAAAGTTGCTGTCAGTAAGTGTAAACAGTACTGAGCTAAATAGACTAAGGGTCTGGCACAGTAGAAGTTAATTTCATATGTCCCTAGGTATCAGCACATTGTATGCATTCTCTACCACAATTGCTGCAGGCCCCCCTTTTCCAGCTGAGGAGTTATCTCTACAGTCTCTATTCAGTGCAGCAGGTGGAGCAATAACGCCAACAAATAAACAGTGTCAGCATCTTATCAGCAAACAGAGTCCATGCTAAGTCATGTATAAACAATTGAATATTCTTGTTTCCATGGCATCAAGCTCATGAGAGCAATGCTGCCACTTTTGACGAGAGTTGAATTAAAGCTACCTGCTCAGTATATTCTGAACTATGAAGTGTCCTTCTGGTAGAGCATCAGGCATTGCCTTCAGGAGGAAAATACTTCTGAGTATGGTGTCTTAGATTTGCAACGCGCCCAAGGATGGAGTGCTCACTGCTTCAGTACATCCCTTGCCTGTATAATCCATTCCTCTACTGGCCAAGAATAGAAATGTGGCCTTACTGTGAAGCATTCTTCTGGTAGTGGAGAGTAGGGTGTACACTACAGCCTTAGTACAGAACTGAAGCAATGGGGGGTGGAAAGGGCTCCTCTTCAGGGATTTCCTGTTTGCATGGTAACCCAGCCAGCATAGAGAAGACCACCCATGGCATCTCTCCTACCTGTATTCTAATGTTTCTTTCATTCTTTTTCTGTCCACTATTCAGGATACCAAACACTGTTCAAGGTATAGTGCCCAGCCACTCGCTGGTTTAGCTGTGTGACAAACTGGAAATTGGTAGAAGGCTACCTTCCCTTCTTGCTAGCCACTAATTGTTTGGGGTTTGCTTGTTGTTGTTTTTAAATACAAGTGCTTTTTGACTCTGCTTCCAGGAGGAGTTTATCTTTGTCTGTAAGCTCCACTACCCCCCTGACTGAGAATCACCTGTTCAGAGCACCACATGCTGGAGGCTTGAAGTGCAAGGAGATTATCGCAACAACTAGGCAATTCAGGGGTTCTCAGTTTTCCATGTTCAGTATTCTGATTGGTTGAAAGTAGACAACAGTACTTTTTTATATCCCAACTGCCTTATGTGCAGCTGAGCTTTGTTATTTTGCAGTCTTAGTATTACTGCTCTTTTATACTGAGGTTCCAGATACAGAAGCAGCAAGCCAGGTATCTACATGAAGAGTGTGTTCAGCTTGGATCAAACACTGTGCACGATTTCTAATATATCTTGCAACACAAACACACAAGAGTCTAGCCCAGGCATCCCCAAACTGCGGCCCTCCAGATGTTTTGGCCTACAACTCCCATGATCCCTAGCTAATAGGACCAGTGGTCGGGGAAGATGGGGATTGTAGTCCAAAACATCTGGAGGGCCGAAGTTTGGGGATGCCTGGTCTAGCCACTCCATCACAATGTTCTACAAAAACTCTACTAGCGAAAGTACTGTTTGGTTTAATGAGAATGTAGACAGGGGAAAATAGTATAAGACTGGGGACATATAAGATTTAGTTAGATCTGATAATTAGCAGAAAAAGTCATTACTCACGTAGATAAGCCCTGAGTAGTATCGCTCCTTCAGATTGTGCAACACTGAGGCCTCATTCAGGCAGGTCAGTTCAGCCATATCTTCCACTTTTGAGAACTTGGGTGGGTTCATCTTTTGAATATCATCTTTGTTGACTCTCACTTTCTTCCCATTCTCTGCAAGCTCCACAATGGCTTCATCTCCTACTTCTTCCTTCAAGCTAGCAGGCTCAAAACCATTTTTCTCTGATGGGACCCACACCAGCTTCTTGGCGGCCCAATCAGCCTGAGCAAGAGGGTTGTTGATGAAGTTTCGATCCACATAGAGGTATCTGTCAGCATCTCTCTGAGCCATGGTGGTTTATAACCAGGGACCTATGAAAAGAAGAAGTTGCAATGTTATTACCTTGCCAACATTTTGACACTACAACCTTTGAGTCACCTGAAATAGGCACCAGTTCCCTCACCAACACAGATTTCAAATCTTTGGCCATGTTACTGCTTAAATGCCATGCAATCATTAGAAGTAGGCTCATGTTGTCAGCTTATACACTCTATAGAGGCAATAACACTAGAGATGACTGTATAGATATTTTAGGTCCTTGTAAAAGAGTTTTGAGTAGACAAGGCCATTGACTCCAAGTTGCATGCCCAGATAAACTATTCACCTATTGCTTCCCCACAGATTCATTAGCCCCTGTGGGCCACAAATAGGCAATGACTGGATGCATAAAAGCATCCAATTACTCAACCAAGAAAGCTTGAAGGCACACAAAAGAAGCTGGCAAGTACATATCAACACAATGTGGTAGTTCTACAATTAGCCTCTTCCCCCTAGCCTAGGCCTTAACTAGACTTTGGGAGGGAGGGCAGCTTCACATAGTCAAAGTGGTTTTCCCCTCAGTTAAAAACATTTCTATTTAAAATAGAAATTCTATTTAAAATAGAAATTCTATTTAAAATCTATTTAAATTCTATTTAAAATCTAGAAATTCTATTTAAAATAGAAGGGTCACACCTGAGGAGAATATACACGTTCTACCCCAATAAAACTGTAAAATGATATTAAGTTACTGGTATGTGAAATCATAGGAAATACTGAGATAAAGAACTTACTAAGGTTAAGAACTTTTCAGTAGATATGACACAACCCAGTTTCTTATCAACATTTGTCAGTTCCCTGGAACAAATGTAAGATATCTGAAGAAATATTGACTAAGCCTACAGTGGTCTACAGCAAACTACAGCTATTTACAGACTGGTGGCCTTAGCATGGGTAGGAAAGCAGGTAGTCTTTTCTTCCTATATAGAAATTTGAATTCCTTTCTTTGTTATTATGCCTACAAATGATTAACTTGGGCCGCCAGCCTCACTCAATCCCTTGTGGCATCTGTTAATAGCCTGAAAGTAAAAGTAAAAACCCCAGGCTGGCAGGAGACTCACCCTGACTAGATCAGGGCTGTGAGATTAGAAAAAAGTGGCTGCCAGGTAGCCACTTCTATTTTTCCACAAAGAGAAAAAAAAATCTCAGAACTACTTTAGGAGGTGAAAGGCAAAGTAATTTTATGCTTGCCACTTTATGTGGCTCACTAGCCAACACAAGTGGTCCATTGTACAGTATTAGGTATTTCAAAACCTTACAAACTTCCTGTCTCTCTGCATTGTGTGTGCATGCATACAGCTGTCAAGAACCAAGCTTTTCAGCCAGCCTTTGCACACCACAGTGTCAATACTGCTGCATGCTGCTAGCCAAAGCTGCCTATGAAGATATTTAGAATACAAAGTGGTCTCCCTCCAGAGTCAACCAAGTTACAAAATAGTTGGTAAACTGCAGCAAGACTTGTTCCAAGGACATACTGTGGATATAAGTTTCCATTAAGCCTTTCTAAGGAAAAGAAAAGAAAGAAAACAAAAGAAAAGATAGAAAGTCATCATTTTATGTCACTTTAGTCTCAAATGCAAGTGTTTAGACAGCTTGCATTCACCTAAATATGCATTTACAGTACTTATTATTAACCATGCAAACAAGGCACTTTGGATTTTGCTAGAAATTAAAAACATAAGGAGTCTGCTGGATCAGGCCAATCGCTCATCTTGTCCAACATCCTCTCAGTGACCAACCAGATGCAAATTAGAAGCAATTAAAGAGGAATAATGTGCTGGGGCTCCATTTAATGCAAGAAACCAATGTCAAACTCATACTGGCAGAATTTGCTGGAGACATCAAAAAGCAAAAAGTTACATTATGTAAAACCCAATAAAAGCTCTTCAAACAAACAAGAACTATCCTAGAGCCAAGTATTTCCAGTGATACACCATGCTTCATGATGCCTAATCATAGTGTTGGAGCCAAAAATATGCCACAGGTCTTTGCTAAAATAGGAGAAAACTTTGGTGGTTTAGGCCCATAAAATTGTTACTCAGGAGCCAAAGGAAAAGGTGGGGAATAATTCATTGTACTGTATTCAGAATTAGGCTGGCAAGGCAACAGCTGCAGTCTAAACTTCTGCTACACAGCTTCCTGCAATTGCAACTTCCAAGAATCCAACTACTTGCCTTTTTTGGCCATAATTGAGCAAGACACACCAGGAGAATGAGCGCTTCCAGCTGAATTTGGTTACTTTCAGTTTCATCATTTCCTGAAAACTAACTAAAGAGCTGTATAGTCAGCTTAAAATATTCTTCTATTTCTTTAGGCCCTTTCTGCTTAGAATACATCTGGCATGGTTTTGTCATTCCTCATGCCTTCAGTGAAAGAGAGTTACTTTGGTTGACAGCCTTTGAGATACATGACATTCTGGAAATTTTACTTCCATGTCCTGTGTACATCTTAGTCACTAGGTATCTTCAGCAGCAAGGACCTAGCATTGAAATTCAAATCCTGTAAGCCCCTGGCAGCTGTGCCAATGAGAGTTGCAGTCTAACGACATCTAGCAGGCCACAGTTTTTCTACCTTGCCTGCCCAAGCAGCACATAAATCTATTTATCCCCATCTTAGCAGAGGAGCTCCTGTTGTAATATTGTTCACAAAGGCAACCAGTTACTCTTGAGTTCACTTTTTCCGATAAGTACTTGGCAAACATTTCCAATTCATAATTCTGTACAAAATTATGAAGAACTGAAAAGATTATTGGGGGGGGGCATTCTTACAGCAGTGGAATTATACCAACATATCCATACATTTCACAAACAGGTGAGTGCCAAACTATGTGCAGTCAGGTACGTGAAAAGCCTTAAGTGTGCACAGAAACTGGGCTCAGGTTCTACTAGAATAATTTATGAGCTCTGATCCAGGTAACTGATCCAATAGCAACCATAAGCTTATTAGGGGTTTCTCAGGGAGCCACATCCTGTACAGCCATGGGGGAATATTAAGCATGCTCCTGAGTACACACCGAGTTCACACAGAAGGTGGCAAGACTGAAAAGACCTAGCCAGCATAAGGAGAGTAGGAACCTTGGAGTGTTTTCAGAATCCGCTTTAGTTCACAGGGCTTCTGTGAAAGACAAATCTATGTGTTCCTTGACTGTAGGACACTTGAAAACCAAAAAAGGAACTATTAATGTCTGCTATTACTAAATGCAAAAAGAAGAGTGCAAACAACAGAGTAAGGGTGGGACAATGTCTATAAGATGAACAGCAAGGGACTGTTCAGACCAAGAAAAGGAAAAATGTTAGACCTTCCTTAAGTGACACATATGATGATCTAGAGCATGGGTAAGCAAACTAAGGCCCGGGGGCCGGATCCGGCCCAATCGCCTTCTAAATCTGGCCCATGGATGGTCCGGGAATCAGCGTGTTTTTACATGAGTAGAATGTGCCCTTTTATCTAAAATGCATCTCTGGGTTATTTGTGGGGCATAGGAATTCGTTCATTATTATTTTTTTCAAAATATAGTCTGGCCCCCAACAAGGTCTGAGGGACAGTGAACCGGCCCCCTGCTGAGAAAGTTTGCTGACCCCTGATCTAGAGACTAAGCTGTAACAGGAAATGGCAACAGGCCAGTTGTAGGATGTGAAAAAGCTCACACCACATCCTGACAACAATTATCAGCAGCAGACCACGTGACACACACTAATCATACACCCTAACTGAACCTATTGCCCCTTTATGCTGTCACAACTATGAGTTCTCTCCATGGAATAACTTGGATTCTGTACTTGTTTTTCTTTCTTTATGTCCATTTATGTTATTGGTTGTTACCTGTTAAATGTATTTAAAAATAATGCATTATTAAAAACAACTATGTTACCTAATTTAGTGTTCCATACTAGGCGAAAGTCAGCTCTAGCACAGGACCGTATTGTCTACCTCCAGAAAAGGCAACTTATTAAACACTGAATGTATGCTGGAAAAATGCTGAGAGATCAAAGATTGCACCTTATCTGTATCATTAACATGATCTGCACATCACTTTATCAGCATTACGAGCTGTGAAAAGGTACCACATTTTAACCAACTGTTGAATGTTTATCACAGGAAACACTTTTCAACCATTCAAGTCCACTTGAACAGAATTGCTTTTGGGACTCTGCCATTGCTCAACAAGGTCAGTAAATGAATATAAAAGACCATAAGCATCAAATCTGCTTAACAAACAGGAAGTTCTCAGGCTGACTGGGGTATGGTACTTGAATGTGTCCAATGAATATTATGTCTGCTTTCAAGATGATTATATTTTATATTACACACATACATACATACACACGGCATAGGATTTAGTTAAAGGGGGTGGAAGAAGGAATAAACTTCTAGTGCTACAAATAAGTGTTCAAGTTCGCAGCACATGTTTATTAGTAGCACATCACATTTCCCCCTTTTTTTTTGCTTGCTAGTGATGCTGCTCCATTTTTATCAATGCAGAACAGATTTTGACCATTTGAGTATTTGCTAGTTAATGTGTTTTTCAGGACTTTTCTTTCAACTTAAGGCAGCTTTCTCCATCTGATGCCTCCCAGATGTTTTGGACGAAGATTCTCAACAGCCCTGACCATGTTGGAGGGCACTGGGTTGAGGAGTGCTCTCCCAGGGCTAATTTTTTTAAAATGGAAGCAAAGTTTCTTAAGATGTTAAAAGTGCAAAGAATCTCCCACAGAGCAGCTGGTGAATCCCCTACTCTAAGCAAGCATTATCTTACTGGATACCTCCTGCTGTACAATAAGATGATACAAGTTAATGGAAGCCAACATAAATGTTAAACTGAACAGTAAAACTCAACTAAGAAAGCAAGTTTGGGTCCACTGTGCACAATCCAGCTTATTCCTAGAACTGATCTGCTAATTACAGATACAGTACAGCATCAACATCTGCAGTCATGGCTAAACGCTAAACAGCAAGAGTATTGGGCAGGTAGCCACCCTTTTGATGTTGGAAGAGACCATAATGAGATTTGCTGGAACACATGCAACAGCAGTAGTTTGGGAGAGACTCTTTCCTGTGCTCCTGCCCACTGGCTCTTTACCATTCTATTGTAAAGCTGGGCTAGTTCCAGGTGTGTGGTCCCTGTTAGCATCCACACTTTGATTCAGTCATAACCAATACATCTAGAAGCAACTCAGATCATCTCAAGCATGTAGGTTTAAGGGGGACTGCAGGGCATTTCAGCATTCTCAGAGCAACCATTTCTTTCTCACGTGAGCAAAAAAACATTTCAAGTGAAGCACCTTTACCTTCCCTTACTCATAATATTGTAGTTACCACAGCCACAGTCCTTTCAGTACAGGTGTGAAGTGGAGACAATGGTAAAGGTGGGAGGAGTTGCATCTTAGTCTAGCCATGCATGCAGACATTACAAAGGTTAATTAACACCATAATCAGCCATGGGAGGGGATACAAATGCAGCCTCTGTGGTGTATATATTTGATGGAGGCATATGGCAGGAATGGGCAAACTTTGACACACCCCACCCAGATGCTGCTGAACTACAGCCTTGACCACTGGCCTATGTCAACTAGGTTTGATGGGACTTTGAGCCCAACAACATCTGGAAGGCCACAGGTTCCACATCCCTGCTCCAAGGATACAGTATATTCCCAGTAATCCTTACAGTCACCTTGTTAGGGTAGGTTGTTCTTCCCCTATTTAAAGTAGGAAGTCAAGAGAGAACACAGAACTGTATAAGAGCCAAACTGGTCATGACAATAGCAGACTCATGCATGACTACAATATTCTAACAGAAGGTGGAAAGTGAACTCTTCTTACTAAATCACCTCTCCCAATATGTTCCCCCTTGCTGCAAAGGGGGAAACCAGCTTGCGCAAGAAGAGTGTGGTAACAGTAAGGATTTGGCAAACGTCTCACCCAGCCATAACACGGAGTTGCGACACACAATTAGTATTCTGCAGAATCTGAGCTGCACTATGTCGCCTACTGGGTACGTAACCAAACACTGACATTCGAACCAGGGATTTCCTAGTTCACCAGTGCCTCACTCACCTTCCCATAGTTATACCATGCACCCCACACACTATGGAACCTGCATCTCTCTTTTAGGGAACATTTCAAGAAGCTATTTGCTGAACATGCACAAAAATCCTTTCTCAACTCCTGAGCTTTCTACAGGATCCAGGTATTTTAGATGAGGCTGACAACTGAATACACCAACTGCACCACAAGACTGGGAAGGAGAGGGTGAGATACAGTCTACCTTTCAGGAATCTAGACATTCCATTTGCTGAATCCTTTTTGCAGGATTTCTAGTATAAAAGGTTTGTGAGAACCTGCCCCCTGAAAAAAGTGAAGCTTCCTTTAGGCTGCAGAAGCATCTGGAAAAACAGGACACACTGCTTGCAGTTTATTTCTCCAGTACTATTTGTATTACCCCCTTGGCCTACTGTTTACTTTATCGGTGGCCACAGAATTGCTTTTGGGACTCTGCCATCGCTCATCAAGGTCAGCACATTAATATAAAAGAGTATAAGCAGAAAGACTGCTTAACAAACAGGAAATTTTGTCTCTAAATGACTATGCTACTTGAATGTATCCAATGAATATTAACCCACACAGTTTTTCCTGATTTAATCATTGCAGGCTCTTGCAAATAGGTACCGGTAACTGCACTACATGCCCCAGGCAAAGTTGCTGGTGAGTGAGAAGACAATAACCTTTTCAGTTGTAGTTAAAGCCTCATCTTCAGGGAAAGATGACAGTTCATTTTCACCAGTTTGGTGTATTTAAGTACTGAGCCCTAACAGGACCTAAGCAGTTAGTTCTTTCCCACCTAAATCAAATGCAAAGCCTTGCAACAGAATAGCCCAAATGAAGTCTAATGAAATTTCTGGGGGAAAGTTGTTCCCAGAGTTATACTGCACTTTGTTCTGATGGAACCAAGCTTCTATTTCTCAAGCAGTCTGAGCATAGTTTGCTCAAGTGTAAGGGGGAGGGGAAAGCCGTAAGATATAATTACACAGCAAATGCTACCTAACTGGTAAGTGCAGTGTGTAGGTTAAACAAGGGGTGAGGTGGTGAAAGTGCACTATGTGATCATGATCTCGAACCTATTGCTTACAGGACAAAGCCTGATTCACTGGGTATTCTCCCGAATCTGTAGAGAAACTGAGCCTCTGATTCTCAGGAGCAACACATTAAATTACTCACAAAATCTGAAGCACACAAACTACAGTACTTAAAGACAGGCATGTAGAAATTTCTACAGCTTATAAAGATGTTTGAGCTTCATTTGTCAACCATGGCAAAAGCACATTCATGTCTCACATTTCCTCTGGACATGCCAAGTTGTCATCTTAAGTCTTTATGCCCAATTTTATCCAATTTAATTGTACATGGGGGCATTACTGTATTCCCCATACCTGTGCATTCTGTAACACAGAGCAATTGAAGCAGAGAAATCTGTTGAAAGTACTCAGTGATTAATTGAGGTGACAAGTACAGCAGTATACTCCTTGACTTTTGAAATTATGAAATGAGAGGCGCTCTGATTAGCAATATCCTGTTGCTGATGTTGCACAGTAAAAGAGGAGTCAGAGCAACTGAAAATTAGTTGCAAGATCATAATTGAATGCTGAGTTGTGATAGCCACATTATAGCACAAGTCAGAAGCCAGAGGCTCTATAGTTCACAAGTTCTAGTTGCTCCTTATATAGGCACAGCCTTTGTTTCAATAATAAGTATTTCACAACACTCACATACAAACACGCTTTAAAAAAAAAAGCAATGTTAAGTGCAATGAGGCATTTTTCTGTGACAGTGGAAAAAATAACTGTCAAGGCTTTCACACAAACTAAATATGGTGTGTCACAATCACATTTGATATGCAGTGCAATCCTATACAGGTTTACTCAGAAGCAAGCTCCAGTGAGTTGAGTGGAACTAATACCCAGGTAAGTAAGCATAGGATTGCAGCCTTAAGTAACTGTTAAAGTCTCTCTCTCCAGGAATCTGAGCTCTTTTGCTTGACATTCAAGTAGTCTACTTTTTTGCAGCTGCATGGTACTTGGATGCACTACTTCAGAGTATTCATTTTTAAGTTTAGTTTATTATCCCAGGGTACAGGGCTGCCACCACTCAAAAATATGAACTGCACTATTCACTTGGTGTCAAGCAAGTTCTGCACTAAGGAAATATAAATTGTATCTGCCACAACATGAAAAACATGTGAAAATTTAACTGGCATAAAACTCTTGGTATCAGTGTGGTTGCAAGGGAGGGTCCATAAATTACCTATATTGCAAGGTAAAGGTAAAGGGACCCCTGACCATTAGGTCCAGTCGTGACTGACTCTGGGGTTGCAGCGCTCATCTCGCGTTATTGGCCAAGGGAGCCAGCTTACAGCTTCCAGGTCATGTGGCCAGCATGACAAAGCCGCTTCTGGCGAACCAGAGCAGCACACGGAAACACTGTTTATCTTCCCGCTGTAGCGGTACCTATTTATCTTCTTGCACTTTGACATGCTTTCAAACTGCTAGGTTGGCAGAAGCAGGGACCGAGCAACGGGAGCTCACCCCATCGCGGGGATTCGAACCGCCGACCTTCTGATTGGCAAGCCCTAGGCTCTGTGGTTTAACCCACAGTGCCACGCGCGTCCCTACCTATATTGGAGAGATAGTAGCAATTCTGCCATTTTACGTACAAACAGAAGATGCAACCCAAGACATATGGTTCACATGTTAAGATTATCCCCATATTCTAGCCCTATTGGTTGCAACTGTTAACAAAATTAACTGACTCTTCTTAAAAGTTCCACATCACTTTAAATTTAGACATCATTTTTCCCTTCATGATGAATTGTTCGGCTTTTGCTGCTTTTCAATTCCTAGATTTAATCATTGTATTATTTAACTATTTCCTTCTTCCACTCTTCCTGACTCTCCTCCACAGGACTTGAGGAATGCCAGCTGCAGACCAACAAGTCATTACTAGCCTCTGTATGGTATCAAGAGAAACATTCTTATAACAAGAGGCACGGGAAACCCACGATTGGGCTTTTCTTCTCAGAAGGCTTGCAACTTGTTAACTAGAGAGCCCATGCAAACTTAGATGGGTTCATGGTTACAACAAAAACAGAAGTACCCCTGCAAACAGATTAGGATATTGGGGGATGGGGTACTTCTGCCAAGGCAAAATAGTTTGCATTCAAAGCTAGGAAAGCTATTTGAACAATTGTATTTCTTAAGAATCATGTTTTGCCCTCAAAAGTCTTACCACCCTTTCCCCACACAATCACCATTGCTTAAATACAGAAGTGCAATATGGAGTTAGCAGCTTGCTGCAGCAACACTGTGCATGGCAGGGGTGGAAAAGTGGTATGGAAACCCCACAGTAGTGACAGGCCACTCCTGCCATTACAAGCCAATTGCAGAGTTAAGTCCTAGGACGAGTTGCACTCAAGAGTGAAGCTGATATTAATTAGTTCAGCTTACAGAGTATGGGAACTAGTGCATGGAAATAGCATATTGTGTTATGGGGAGGGGTGTAGATGTGGTTATTAGCTTCAAACTCCATCTGCAGCACACTTAAGCACAATTGGCAGCAACCCAAAGCTTTAAAAGTTTGGAATATATCTTACTCCAAGCTAAATGTAGCATAGTATGCTTTCTGAAACTTGTTTCCTATTACCATGTGTGCAGTACATGCCTTCTCAGCATAGGAAAGAGACAGCATGCCCACAAGGAAAACATTCCAGAAGGAGAACACATTCTTCGTGACCACTCAGTAGAGTAATCCCACTTTAAGATGACAGCAGTGGCTTCAGAGACTCCAGCCCAGCCCTGCTGCTCAAAGGGTTTGGTTTAGAGTTCACCATGTCTCCCTGGGCAACCGGATCTTAAGAGACAGGCCTGGGACATTGCGCAAGATGAAATATTGAAGCAAAAGTTCCTATCCCTGCAGGCTTTGCCTGCTCAGCATAGGAGCCCAAAGTACTGCCAACAATACCTCCACAGCAGCAGATCAGAACCAATAACTAAACGCTTCCCTGCTGTGCCACAGGTGGAAACACTATTTTCATTTACTTAGATTTGAAAGCAAGGATGTCTCTTCTCCTGGTTTACCATCCCAGTCAAGTTCATGCAAGATGTATGTCAGAGTCAACACCCCTCCCATCTATGATCATGCCTTCTCATTCTTCCACGGACTCTGCAATTTGCATCAATGCTAAGCTTCTTTCTTTTAAAGCACTCTCTCTTCACGGACCTTTCTTCTGTATCATCTTTCTGGTCCACATTTAGGTGCAAAAGCTTGATCCTTGACACAAGCAGCAGTAGACAGCACTATCCCAGGAGCAGACAGAAAAGTAGGGCAGGTGGTTTCTAACGGATCAAGAGCAGGGAGGAAGAGGCTGTTGGCATCCCCCACAAGTGATTTTCTTCCTGAATTGAATTAATTTCTATCTGAGGGACTGGATAGGACCAAAGCAGCTAGAAGAAAGGACTGCAAGGGGTAGGGCGAGACAGAAGGAACCAGCACCGCTCCAACAACATTAGTACTGTCTGGCTCAGGTTGGGACAAGGATCTGCCCTGCCCTCAACAACCTTTTTTTAATAAAAGAAATGCCACTGATCCTGAACTTCTTGTGACCACAAAGGAAACAAGCTGATGATTGTTCATGATCAGGAATCTATGGCTACACCATTGCCTTTTCATGTTGTAATAATAATCCCTCATTTCCTGCTCCATTATGAGTTTTATAAGGTCTGGCAACTTGGCTAAAGTGACAGCTAGTTTCATAGCATAAAGCCAGCCTCAGGCTCTTGGGACTATAACTATTTTTAATCATTAGTTCTAGATAGCAGCAGCAGCAACAGCTCTGAACATTCAGTGTCATCTGAGTATCTTAAGCAACTAAAGCTCTCCAAAATTTCTATACCGATTTATAACCATATACACTGCAACTTTTTAAAAGCCTTGTGATCACCTACTCAGAAATGTTACCTATCCCTTTGGCAGAGCCCTTTGCCATCTGCCAACACTACTTTCCTGGGACGTTCCCTTATCCAAAAGCAAGTGTTGGTCCAAAACAAAGGAGAAATGTTGTGCACAAATGCAGACATTCCAGTGACCATTCCTGGCTTAGCCTCCCTTCTTTACTGCATGCCCTTGGACACAAACAAGTAGGCTAAATTGCAGTTGCAAGCTTGCTTTTAAGATACCTAAAGGCCATAAACAGCTTGGGAGCCTCCAATAAAGAAATGCTTGTAATTGGGACTGCTGAAAACATAGGTGAAAGGTAAAAAGTTAGCTAGTCACTTTTCAGCCATGTTTTGTCAAACATTTGTCAAACATTTTATCAAACAGTTTATGAACATTAGTTAGTACAAGATTCCCTAGACCTGCCTTCCCTCCCCAGTCTGGTACCCTCCATGTGTTGGACTACATCTCCTATTGTTCATGATCATTAGCCATGCTGGTTAGGGCTTTTGGAAATTGTAATCCAATGCATTTGGAAGGCACCAACTGGGAAAGAGTACCTCAACTTTTTGCCCCTCATTTTGGAAAAACATTGTTGAAGACTCCTGCAAGTTGATTGAACATATGGGAAGCAATAGGATGGAGGGGAAATCAAGGAGTAATGGCTCAATTACAGCCAGGAGAAACGAAAAAAGAGCAGTTCAGGGGATGAGAACAGTTTAGGAATAAGATAGAGTAGCTTGGAGGTCTGGGCAATACTAACTGGAAGCTGGAACAGCAGTGCCTAAAAATACCATTTCTAAGAAATAAAGTTCTTAGTGGGTCTCTCAGCTGTGCTTCCTCATATCAGACAACAAGAATCAGGGCATTAGGGGCTGTATCCAGTGCTTGAGTAGACCCATAGAAATGTATGCCCTTGGCTAACAAAGGTCCACTAATTTCAGTGGGTCTCTTCTGAACAGAACTTAGTTGGATACAACCCATAATACTATTTGTGTTGTATCCAACTTGCTCTTCAAACACGTGTGGAGCAGGTTTGTGCAAGCACACTATTAAACAATATGAAATTTGGAAAAACAGCTAGTTAAGAGGAAACAAGAAGAAATTTAATGCAGGCTGGAGCCATGGAAGCACCCAAAGGCTTTACTATATATTATTCCCAAGGCTTTCATGATGCATGCTCAAGCAGCTTCAGCTCACTATAGCACAAAAGTTGTCCCTCTTCATTTCTTCTATAGTAACCTGAGGGATAACTAAGATACCTAGTCTGTGCACATTAACATCAAGTCTAGACTTTAAATAGCCTGCATAATACTGCACAAAATGAAAAATAAGCCCCACAGTGTAGTCTGGCAATTGCAGCTTCAGTCTACTTGAAAGGAACTTCATAGTCAACAGTGGTAAGGAGCAGGGCTTACCTGCTAAGCTAATTGGGTTGAAGGCATTTTCTAACTGATCTGAATAATTTCAAGTCCCACTGTCAAACTGATTAGTGATTATGCTAAATCTATCACTAATAGCATTTTATGGCAATATTAGACATTGCAGCAGTTGTGTGGGTTTAATCTTGGAGCGGCCTCATCACATATATTGGGTGAGGACACATTGATAAGGGGTTCAGCCCTTCCTGAATATCTTGCAGCTCCTCTCCCCAACTGCTTTGCACACAGCGAAGGTGGTATTGGAGTGCTCCTGTGAGAAGGACTCACTCAGACCTCCACCTTTTTACATAGCTAAGTGTATGGAACTGCTACAGCCAAGTCCTTAACTCAACAACAAACAGGAAACTGCTATCTAGCAAAGGAATGCTCTAATTTTAGCTAACCAGCCAAGGGAATAGTTCGTTTGTTTAAAACCCACATTTTCTATTAGCAGTTACTTTGGTTGCATTAAAAGCATCATAATACCAACAGGCTTATGTCTGAAGACACAAGTTTCTCAATTACAACTTCAAAGTTTTTGCTGAAGATCTGTATTCATCCAATGGAAAAAAATGTTGTTTCAATCAGGTGAGTAGATGAAATGTACTATTTTAGAGATACTAAAGATAATCCAAAGAGTTTTGCATTCATCTAAATCTTATCATCAATGCATTTGAATGTGTTTGGAAGAAATTCCCATGAATTTCAAAGGAACTCATTTTCAAGCAGTTAATTAATTTAAAATACTGTCATTGGAAGTAAGTTGGATGAAGTGGTAGCCTGGTACAAAAGTTAGCGAACTCATGAAAGATTGCACATTCTGTATTTAAGAGTTGCAGCAACCTCTTACAAGAGCAGTAGGTCAGTAGAACTTTTAGAATCTTTGGGTTCCCAAACTACAAGTGGTCGACAAGTTTTATTCAAGTGGCCCAGTATGTCTAAAAATACAATTAAAATCATACACCATCTCGCATAGCACATTACAATTGCTCTAAAAGGCAGGAGAATCATTAAGAAGAGAAGAGTTTGGATTTGATATCCCGCTTTATCACTACCCAAAGGAGTCTCAAAGCGGCTAACAATCTCCTTTCCCTTCCTCCCCCACAACAGACACCCTGTGAGGTGGGTGGGGCTGAGAGACTTCAGAGAAGTGTTACTAGCCCAAGGTCACCCAGCAGCTGCATGTGGAGGAGCGGAAACGCAAACCGGTTCCCCAGATTACGAGCCTACCGCTCTTAACCACTACACCACACTGGCTCTGCCAAGGCCCTCAGCAATGTTCAAGTGGTCTCAGAGGGGAAAGAAAATTATAAAAAAATCCTTCAGTAGCACCTTAAAGACCAACTAAGTTTTTATTTTGGTATGAGCTTTCGTGTGTGCATGCACACGAAAGCTCATACCAAAATAAAAACTTAGTTGGTCTTTAAGGTGCTACTGAAGGATTTTTTTAATTTTGTTTCGACTCAGACCAACACGGCTACCTACCTGTAATCAGAGGGGAAAGGTTTGGGAACCACTACTACCATAGACTAATGAAAATTGGTACTGGGATCCATGTTGTTTAAACTGGCCTAGCAGACTCCAAGGCAGGCAATAAAAATTGTACTGTATGCAGAACCATTTGGATCCTCTTGTTCAACCTCTCTCAGAGCCCATGCCTAATTGGTGTATGGATAACCAATTCAAGATAACCCTATATACCGGTAGCATACCGTCTTAGTCTTGGGTAAAAGCATGAGTGTGCTGTGACTTTTCCCATTTCCTCAAAATACACAGGGAAGCAGTGTTTGCAGGATACCAGAAGCTTAAAGGGAGGGTGAGAGAACTTTGCCATGGTCTATTGTGGAAAAAATATAGCCCCATCCCATTCCACAACAACATAATGGTTCCTTCAATACAAATCAACAGCAAAGGCAAATGTTCAGAAAGCTGAGGACATATCCCAAAGGGCTGGCCATGAAAGGAGTAATCTAAAATTAGGTATTGGTACTAATAATGTTTTAATGTTTAGCTTCTAGGAATGAGTCTGTAATTGTATGTAACCACAAGCAGTCCATGTACTCTTGCCACCAAGCCTTTAGCCACTTCTTTCCATGTCCTTTTGTCACATATGTCATATGGGGAGGGGTGCTTCAAGTCAAGGTAAGAACAAAATCATCTTAAGATTCACAGTCAACAAGAACCATGTTACTTCAGGCAATGCAGTACTACTATTACATTTCAGCCTGCATAGATAGGAGCTATTGACAGTGAACACACATCAGATCAGAGAAGACATTTGCCTAAAAGCTGATAGCTGGCAGTAGTTTGCATATAAACATGGCACAACTAGATCTAAGTCTGTTCATGCCATGAAAGGTCTCCACATGAAAAAAATGCCCAAATTATGATTTACATCTATGAAAATAGGCACTCTTGTTAAGGTGGAGCTATGCTATTTTCCTTAGCTCTGTTACCAAGCTGGATGTGTGGAATTTTGATAGCTCAGAGCAGTTTGGCAGGAATATGGCAACTAAGTATCTAAATTGCTGCTTCATAAGGAAATTGCTTTGTGGGATCTGGCCCAAGTACTAAGCAGCATCTTCCAAAAAGGAGGACTACTCTTATGGCACTAGAAAATCTTACAAGTAACCATTGTTGGAGTGCCTATACCTCCCAGGACTTCTCTGGGAGATTTCATCCTATTATGGCCTCCTAGACAATAAATATATGTAATCCTGTGCATGATAGATAGGAGTAGAAAGTTGGGGGAAACCATGTAGATCATCATTTGTCCAAGTCATCTTTTAGAAAGTAAATAATTATAAGTCAGATTTTTAGGGTGGGTTATGTCACACTATGTGAGTGACATTTTGGGTGCATCATTGACAAACAATTTTTGCAGAGACCGGTTAGAATAAAGATACTCTGAAATATGGTCCCTTTTACTAATAGTGCACATTTGCCCCAGGCTCAAAAGAGAAACTTGCATTATCTTCCATGCCTGCCTGTTTCTGGCCTACCTGAACAACTGCCGTGTCCAAATACATGAAATAAATTTAGATACAGCTCAAGGTAAATAGTGCAAGCCCTCACCAGCTACAAACTGGAGCCTGAGCTATGCCCTTTCAGCAGCAGTTTCCAGTTATAGATTTTTCTGAAAAGCAGATATAAAATGACCAGGATCCAAAACTAACATAAGTGTAATTTAAAAAGTGAAAAAAAATCTAGCAAATGTGGAAGTTATTTTAGGGTACTCATGCACCCTTCCAGGTCATGGGCTCCTTTGTGTGGTACTTCGCAAGGTACAAAGGACTGCTGCCAGACCGGAAGTTTTACCCTCCCTCATGCATGTTCAGAAGCACTTTTCACTCATGTACTCAAAGTGGGTGGGAAGTTGAATCTTGGTCAAAGATTTCTGCCAGAATTCAACAGTTTAAGATAAAACTTACATAACACCACAAAACAAAACAAGCTCTCTCTCTCTCTCGATGTATGTATATATACAGTATATATATATATTCCTACCAGCAGCATCTTGACATGGTACAATAGTAGCACAAAACACTTAAGATTTGGTCACATAATAGTAAAAAAAAACCACTAAAAACTGACAATCAACTAGTACATGAGATGTGAAGAGAATAGATCCAGCATATTTTTCAAGACTCTCCCTCTTTTTAAATTTACATTTCAATATTGTGGATTAAAAAATACATAGGCCAGCATAAAACAAAAAATTAAATGTTACCACGTTAATTGCAAGCCTCCAGGTTAGATGGTTTGCATGCTAACTAAATCCATCTTAGTACATTATCAAGATGCCCAGTGTTAGAAGCTGGAGCAGGAATGTTAGAAGCAATGTGGCTCCTGCGACCTAGGCTGTGGGCACCAAAACAAAATGTCTAGGTGCATTGTTTGTTTGTTTGTTTTTTTGCTGCCCTGCTACCAGACCAGGCAGCCCCATGGGGGGGGGAGCTGCCTAGGGAATCAGGGGGCCTGCAGGGTAGCACAGCAGCAAAAGACGTGTCTTATGCTTCCACTCTACCCTGCCAAACACCAGATTCACCCCAGCATGGCAGCATTGAAACAAAAAAAGTGTGGTTTTTCCTGCTGCACCGCTGGGCATATCAGGTGTTTGGCGGGAGTGCCCGGCAGATCAGGCAGGCAGGTGGACATGCTAGGCGCAAAGCATGCCTCCTTGATATCTCCATCCAGTTGCAGAAGGCCAGTTGCCAGTCAGTCACCCAGCTAATTTTGAACACTGAATGCCCATTATGGCAAATGCTCCAGCATATATTCCATTATTTAATAAATGGCATCCAATTCTTCTCAAAAGTCAACTATTACTTCTTCCTTCCCCCAAGTATTTGTAACTCCTAGTAACTCCAAGACTTCCTCTTAAGAGAGCACTTATGACAGTATTTTGCAATGCAAGATTAAAGGCTCCAAGTGTAGCTCTTAACAGAGGAATTTTGGAACCTTTAAGGGAGACATATCCAAAATCAAGATTAGCTCCTTTACAAGGAGGAAGGAGAACAGAATTCAGGTTCTGCATGAAGGGAAATAATCTGAAGCTATCAAAGACAAGACTAACATGTACCAAAGTTAACTCTCAAAACTGCAGTGAGAATGTAATGTGCTACTCTCCCTTCACATCCAACCCTAAATTCAAATCAAACTCTCTGGAAGATTAACAGGAGTTCATGGAATACAGGACTTTTAGGTCACATGCTGCCCATGCACGCCACAGCAGTAAGCATAACAAATTAAATAAGAAGACTGTACTGTGCAAAAAGCCTGCCTCAATTTAGGCTAGAAAAATAAATAGCAGTTAAGTGGGCATGCTTGTTCACTCACTGGTCACTTCTGGCTCTCAAATTAACTCAGACTTAAGGAGATCCCCAGTATTAGTCATACATGGATTAGACCTGTGAAATCAAAGGACAAAATTACTTGTCTCCCGATTTCAACATGTATATTCTAAGTATGACTAACATTGGATATTACCCTTAGTTTCTAGTCGTCCCCATCCTTGGAAACCTCAAACACACAGGTAAGGCTTGCATGGGTGACTGCCCTCTAGACAGCTTCTTTTGCTGTTACATTTCAGACAATTTTACCTTTTATTCAAAGTACTGAACTTTCAGACCAAGTTATATCTGACTTGGTATGCTGCCCCTTTAGTCTGAATCCCAATCTTTCAAAAGCTAATTTGGGCATGTTTAACTGATCCTGTGTAAATTCTTCTACAAATCACCCTATCTGCTCTTGGAGAGGAAGGATGGGGAATAAATATCCAGAGTTTCAAAAAGTAGATTGGATTGATCCAAGGTGCAACAGGAAGCAAATCTGGGGCTGCAGTAAAGGATGAACACTCCCTTGGTCACCTGTGGCAGTTAATCATTACAGTGGTACCTCGGTTTATGAACACAATTGGTTCCGGAAGTCTGTTCATAAACTGAAGCGAACTTTCCCATTGAAAGTAATGGAAAGTGGATTAATCTGTTCCAGACGGTCCGTGGAGTACTTAAACTGAAGCGTTCATAAACTGAAGCGAACTTTCCCATTGAAAGCAATGGAAAGTGGATTAATCCGTTCCAGACGGGTCCGCGGAGTACTCAACCTGAAGAGTACTTAACCCGAAGCATGGGTGTAATTGGTTCCGGAAATCTTTTCATAAACTGAAGCGTTCATAAACTGAAGCGAACTTTCCCATTGAAAGTAATGGAAAGTGAATTAATCCGTTCCAGATGGGTCCGCGGCGTTCGTAAACCGAAAATTCGTAAACCGAGGTGTTCATAAACCGAGGTTCCACTGTACCTACATTTACTGAGGGACCTCCCCACTGTTGAAGGTCATCATAGCTGAGGGGTGAGGAATCTCCAGCCCTCCAGATGTTGTTGAACTACAGCTCCCATCATCCACAACCAGTGGCCATGCTTGCTGGGGCTGATGGGAGTTGGGACATAGCTGTCCATCCTGCCCTTTTTTGCAGGAAACTCCCTTATTCTAAGCCGCCACTGTCAGCCTTCCCTTTTTTTGCTGGAAATTCCCTTATTCCAGCGCCATTTCCCACTGCTATCCTGGATTGTTAGATATACCGTAGACTGTCCCCCGGAAAGGTAAGGCTGCTGCTGATCCCTTATTTTCAAATCTGAAAGTTGACAGCTATGGTTGGGAATCCAGCAATGTCTAGAGGGCCACAGCTTCCACACACCAATCATAGCACTGGCCTGCAGAGGACTACAAACATATTTCTCATTGCCCCGTATCAATGGAAAGAAATATTGTGGGGGATATAATAACTGGGTGTGTCTATAACACTGTTTTGCATTAGACAAGGCAGTAGCAAGGAGGTTGCACTTGTAACTATTACTGCAACCAGTCAAGAACCACAAGGAGGACTCAGGGTAACATGGGAACATAGGCAGCTACCTTATACATAGTCAAGAACATTGGTCCATCTAGCTCAGTACTGCCCACACGGACTGGCAGAGACTCTTTCAGACTGGGAACATTTCCAGCCCTATATGGAATTTCTGGAATTTGAATCACAACCTTTTTCTGCAAGCAAGGCAGATGCTCTACCACTTGAGCCACACACCCTCCTAGTTCTACATCAACACAAGCTTTCTCCTGAGCAATTATTTCCAAAAGCTGCGGTACATTAATATGCCTAATTTTCCCTCAAAGACTGACAGAAACAAGCCAGCTCACATCAACCACTAACATGATACTTTTGGGCTCAAAATGGCAGGCTAATTGTATTGGCCCTCCAAGACATTCACATAGATAAGTGACTAGAACTTATCTCAATTACTTCATTTCAGTTGAATACACAAGTATAACATCATAGCTCCCGACAGCAAGTCCATGAGTCAGAGAGTATTAGCCAGTGCAAAGGTTTGCAGCTTTCACTGGAGTGGCAAAGATAAGAAACTATAGCATTTTTTCACCTGGTGACTAATAATGTATCTTTATACAAGCAGTAACTGATTACGCAGTCATTACTTTGGATTCTGTTGTGTCACACCTATGCTTAAGGGAAGAAACAAAATTTTTAAGAAGTTGTAGAAGTGTGTTAATCTGAGGACCAAGGTTCATACATTCTCTTCTGCAGAAAGGAGAGTAGATCCTCATCCTATTTAGCCACAGCATTGGGTTTTTTTTTTTTACCTATGCAGTTCACACTAGAGTTTCATCACGGTAGAATCATTAGTCTCAGATGCACATGTTAGCATTAACAGCCAAGTTTTGTTGCGGCTATTTGCAAGGTAATTATACTGCGAAACAAACAAAACTTTTGTTTCCAGTTCAGATGCTACTTTTTGAAAATGCAAGTCACATCTTGCTTGCCAGCAGCACACAAGTCTGACAGATCGGTAAAATCCTGAATCTTTGGGGGAGTCCTTATTTCTCAGGCATGCCTGCAAGTCACACCTGCATGTTACTTATATCTAGTCTAGAAGGATGATGCTGCTGTCTACAAATAGGCCCTTGAGGGGCTTCTTTTTCAAAACAGACTCCACTCCAGGTATACATTGGTTGGAAGTAACTTAGAGTCACAGATTATACACAGAAAGGAAGTAAAGGCAAGACAAAGAGCAAAATGAAAAAGCAGACACTGCGGGGGGGGGGTGTCTCTATGGGCATTAGCACTCTCCTTATATCAATTAAGTATTGAAACTAGCAAGTACAGTAGTTGTGCTCTACAAAAAGGGATGTCCAAAACAGGCAGGCAATACAGATCCCCAATACTCTCTACCACAAATAGAGGTCTGAAAGATAGCAACAATCATCAAGGCACAAGAGCAAAAAAGAGCCCACTTTTAAAAATCCTTGCTTCACAGTTATCGCAATGCTTAGAGCCAACTGGAGTATTTCCCCAATAGCAACAATGGTCACAGGAGAATATTCTAGAAGTAGCATGCCTCTGTTTCCCACTTTCCACATTCAACTAATAAACACATGAGCAATCTTGTCTCATTTCTTTTTCCTTTTCACAAGTTGCTCCTTCCAGATACAGACCCTGGACTGCTGGACTCTTGTTTGTACCACCCTGCCAAAGGGAAATAAACGCCCGTTGTTGCTTAATCAGGGCATTTCACCGCCTTTTATTCAAAGGAAGTTGGCGGAACACAGAGGAGAAGTTGGTCCCATTTGAGAAAGGGGCAGCTGCAAAATCTACCAGAGCCTCTCTCCTCCTGCAAGCTTCGTCTTGCCCCGTCGCTCCCTCCTCCCCCTTTCCTGGCTTGACTAAGGCAGCGCCAACTGAATGAGGAAGTCAAGCTCCGCGGGCGGAAGCCAAGCCCATTGCAATGTCTGCAACAAGGTTGTCAGCCCGTGACTCAGGCGGGAGCCCTGACAGCTGCCAAGCGGTCTACTGCCCGTTACTTCCCAGCTTTGTTTTTTATATATATAAAAGGGGGGAGGGGCAGGAAATCCTTAGATGATTAAAGGGTGCAACCCCAGCTACAAACCGAGGAGAGAGAACGAGCAGGTTTAATCTCTTGCAACAAGAGCAGGATATAGTAACAGGCAGCAGTGGATGAGAGAGGCACGCGATCAGCTGCTTTCTCAGAGAGGCAAGAGGCGGGAGTCTTAAAGCCATTTCCCCTGCAGGGTCGTTGGGGTTAGGGGCGGTGGGGGGGAGGGGAAAGAGGAATAGGGGGAGGGATAGCACAGGTAGCCGGTGCGGCAAGGGAAGGATCCTGTGCGTGGCAATTGCACAGCGTTCCTCCACCCCAGGCGGAAAGGAAGCCAAGAGATGAATGCTGCACCTTCCCCCACCCCGCTTCCACCCCTCCAAAGCCGATGCCCCACAGTGGGTGGCACTTCCTGGGCTTGCAGCCCGCCTGGCAGAAGAAAGGCATTCTAGAAGTTAAGCCACACCCGCCCGCCTCGCAATGAACCTCAACCCGCCGGCGCCAAACTGAAAGCCAAGCGCCATCTCTCGCGTGTTTCCCGTCCCGCGCCGTCCCTGAAGCAGGATTTCACCTGAGTCTGGCTAAAGCCCGGGAGGTTGGGGGGTGGGGTGGGCGAACCGCCGCGGCTCCTGCTCCTCGCTGTGGGAAGACTAGACTCGGTACCCGGCACCTTCAGAGAGAGTCGCAGCGCCCCACCCGCCGCGCTGTTCCAGCTTCAACGCCTCACACTCACCGGCAACAGCGA
The DNA here is from genome assembly GCF_963506605.1 of Zootoca vivipara. Lineage (NCBI taxonomy): Eukaryota > Metazoa > Chordata > Lepidosauria > Squamata > Lacertidae > Zootoca > Zootoca vivipara. Next base: position 45,596,404 of record NC_083285.1, on the reverse strand, counting down.
GGTTTCAAGCCGGGAGGGAGCGGCCGCGGCTAAGGACAGCAACACCCACCTGCTGTACTGCGGGCCAATAAAAAGGGCAGTTTGCTCTGACTGAGCTCCAGCTCCCGCCAATGGCGACGCAAGAGGAGGGCGGTGCTGCTAAAGAAGGCGTAGGGCGCTTTCTTTTTTTTTTAATCTCCTCAACTGACGCCTCAGCCCCCGCTCTCATATTAGCCCGCCTTCTCATCCTCCTAGCAGAAATGGGCTCAGCCAATGCGCCCTCCTTCAGAGTGGAGCGTAGACTGACACGTCGGGCAGCCAATAGGCGCACCGAGAAAGGGTAGGGCCCTTTGTGGGCCTATCTTGAACGTTTCCCTGGCTGTTCTGAGGCGTGGCAGCAAGGAGTGGAGTGGCGGCGAGGGAGAAATCCCTGCCATCCATTTTCAGCCCCATTAACCTACCCTGATTAGGAACAAAACAGTTCTCCTGTGCATGCTCAAGCAGAAGTAAACCCTACTGTATTTAGTAGGGCTCTCTCCAAGACTGGCCCTTAAACATCTAAAAGCATGTACTCAGGTCTTCTACTTCCATTTAGCAATAGCGATCTTTTTCAAAATAAAAATAGTTCGACGCTTATTAATTGAAGTTTAACACGTCACGTGTAACAAAGATTCTTGCAGTGTACTGATAAAAGACTGGGGAAGTGCCCTCAAATGGGCAAACTGGCTTCCTCTCCACCACTGGATCCTCATCCTGCACAAACTTACCACCTTCAGAGCTCTTCTGCAGCCTTGCCCTCCCACTTCTCTCTCCACTTCTATTTTCCAACGCATCCTTTCCTGCGACCACCGCTTAGCTGTCAAAAGGTCTCCTGCATCCTGAAACAACTCTGCTCTTCCTGTCTTCCTGCCCATTATGCCTGGAACTGCGTCCAGAAGGCCTTTGCAACCTCCTTCCTTCCTTAACGTCCCTTCTCAAAAATCATTTTTTTTGTAGAAGACTTTTGGAACAACCAAAGTGCATGGAGTTAAAATAATTGCACATTCTCCCATTTACCCCTACCTCCATTTCCCGTTCCCTCTTCCATGTTTTAGATTGCAAGCTTTTTGCAGTAGGGACTTGTGAAACCTGTTCTTTGTGAAGTTCTATATACATGCATGCCACTTTCACCATCATCAAGCTTAAAAAAAGGTAAGAATTACTTTGTTATATTAGATCAAGATCTATTTAAGCTGCAGCAGTTCTGTGCACACCTAAGTAAAAGCCTCATTGAACATAGTGGGACTTTCTTCTGAGTAAACATGCACAGGCTTGCCTTGTTAGTCCAGCACTGTGTTTTCAGCGATGGCCAAGCAGATTCTCCTGGAACGTTCACAACAGGACATGATGAAGATAGCCAACCCATTATTGTTATCAGTATGTGGAAACCAGAGGTATTCTACCTCTAAACATAAAGGTCTCATTTATACCTGTCATTCCTAACTGTAATTTTGAGGGCTTGTTTACAAGGCTGACTTAAACATTTTCAGGTACTATAAAAAAATTCCTTCAGTAGCACCTTAAAGACCAACTAAGTTTATATTTTGGTATGAGCTTTCGTGTGCATGCACACTTCTTCAGATACACAGGTACTATTGATTACAGTGGGGAAGATATCAGTATGGGCTTACTTCTGACACTGAAATCAATGTGAATTTAAAATCCTAGCTTTAGCTGGGCCATTCCCAAGGCTTTTTGTACACTAGAGAATGTATATTTGTAGGTATAAATATGAGAACAGACATTAATTAGGTCAAGGATCCTTATTGGTCTTTTTGACCAATAAGAAACTTCAAGAATCAGAATAGCTGAAAGTGTACTGGGAGAAACAGAGTATCCTAGAGACATTAACCTGAAGGCTCTTGAAAGAAAGTTGATTTGGTTAAGAAAGGGATTAAGGGTGGAGAAGGTGATGCTACTAAAGTTGTTGAAAGATTTGTGCCACTGAACATCATTGTATCAAGGATTAAAAGATAAAATACTATGGTTAAGCATTAGTGAGAAGAGTGTAAGGAGTAGAAATTGCAGGGCTGGAAATAGAGCTCAATCACTTGGAGAGCCAGTGTGGTGCAGTGGTTAGTGTGTTGGACAAAGATTGTGGGAGATAAGGGTTCAAATTCCCACGTGGCCATGAAGCTCACTGAGTGATTTTGACCACATATACGCCAGACATTCAAGCATGCACGCACACAAAAACTCATGGGAACTGTAATTTGTTGAAACTAGCTCTAAGGGGGAAACTCCAGCTCCCAGAATTCTCTTTGGGGGGTGAGCATGCAGAGCAATGTGTTTTTAAATTTTGTTAAAACTCAGGGTCAGTTACTGGCTCTCAGCCTAACCTACCTCACAGGGTTGTTGTGAGGATAAAAGGAACTTGGGAAAACCATGTACACTGCCTTTACTTCTTTGGAGTAAAAGGCAGGCCCTAAATGCAATTAATAAATATATCAATAAATAAATGAAGGAGCTTGACAGAGAAAAATAAATAGGGGCCTAAAATGAAGGAGTGTAGTAAACCTTGTCAGTGAAGGACCCCAAATCCCGATGCCCTTTTATACTAACTCTTTTCCTGCCCTTTTACCTCATAGTATAGACACGGGTGGCATTGTGGTCTAAACCACAGAGCCTAGAGCTTGCCAATCAGAAGATCGGCATTTCAAATCCCCGCGACGGGGTGAGCTCCCGTTGTTCGGTCCCAGGTCCTGCCCACCTAGCAGTTCGAAAGCACATCAAGTGCAAATAGATAAATTAGTACCGCTCCGGCGGGAAGGTAAACGGTGTTTCCGTGCGCTGCTCTGGTTTCACCAGAAGCAGCTTAGTCATGGTGACCACATGACCCAGAAGCTGTCTGCCAGCTCCCTCAGCCTATAGAGCGAGATGAGCGCCGCAACCCCAGAGTCGTCCGCGACTGGACCTAATGGTCAGGGGTCCCTTTACCTTTAACATAGTCACAGTCTATGACATCAGAAGCCCAATTGGGTTATGAGGGTTACAGGTAAAATAAAAAAATTCCTTCAGTAGCACCTTAAAGACCAACTAAGTTTATATTTTGGTATGAGCTTTCGTGTGCATGCACACTTCTTCAGATACACTAGAAACAGAAGGGTTACAGGTGTGGCAGAAGTCTTTATTTAAAAAAGAAGGCAAGGAGAAGGTTTGAACCTGACAGCAATAGGCAGAATGGTAAAATTAAAGTTTGCAACTGGGAAAGGAACAAAAATAGATAATGGAGTTATCAATGTAAGTATTTATTAATTATTTTTGGAAAGTTAAGGCCCAAGTAAATAAATTAACACAAATTTAACATAAATTACAGTACTGTAATGCGATGGAAGAATTTTGTGTCTTCTCTTTCTTTGACTTGGACACATTGAGCTGTATTTTTTTCCTTTTCCAAGGTGTGGGCTATCAAAAATATGCTTTATTTTACTAAAAGTAATTAAGAGAAAGGAGAGGAGTGACCAATGAGCAAAGACAATGAAAAGAGTGAGGAAGGAGCATGTTGCTAAATATTAACCACAGTGACTTTATATATTAAAAAAAAATGACGAAAAACCACAGGAGCAGAACAGCTTGCAAAAGTTACAACATTGTATTGGTAAAGAGTTCTCTACTGAAATGGATTGACTAAGTAGATGGATTTGAAATGAAGGGTATTGCTAAAAGTTCAGATTCCGTGTCCTGTCCCTTCATATAAGCAAGTCTGTGAATCTGAAGCAAAAAGCAGTGGTTGAAAGTCCACGTGAAAACAGCTATATCGACAGAAGGCTTTGAGGGGGCTTCTGGGATGATAACACTACAAATAATGCACTCCTGTGTTTACTGCTTCCCATCCAACATGGTACTCCAATGAGACATCTACTCACCTTACAGTTTATACTTACAATGACCTTTCACACTCACTTTGTTCCAGTCACGTGGCCTGAAAACTCCTCAGGAGCAAACATTGCACAACAAAGTACTTCAGTTCAAAGAGGGGTTGCCTTTAACCCATCTACTTGTCACACTCCTGGCATATGTATCAGCAGACAATGCTTTTTTTACAGAGTTGGTCTTAGGTGGCTATCTGGAGCAGCACTTTGTAGGAGGCAGTCTGCCTGCTGCAGCAGTGACTACTGCCCTATACAAGGCTGCAGAGAGGTAATCTAGGGCTAAGGACAAATCATAGTTTTGGGAACATGAGGATGAATGAGGCTCTGCTGTGGTGCAGCTATTCCTGTATTGTCCTTCTGCACCTGCTCCAAATGCTGGCAGTAGATAGCATAGCTTATCTAAGCACATGGAATATCAGCAATATTTAAGTTCATGAATACCCCTCAATGATGATTCACTAGCTAGGCAAAGCTTGCAGTGGGTACTGGCAGCGCCTGATTTAGGGCGGTATGGGTGATTCCTCGGCACAGGGCACTAAGCTGAAGGCACTCAAAATAATAAAAATTAAATAAGGAATCATTGTGAAAATAATAAATATGTGGGGGGAGTATCAAATTTTGTCCTTCCTCAGGGCACCCTATTACTAAAGTCCGCCCCTGGTACTGGGACATAGTCCTCCTCTTCCTCTGAATTGTTCCTGGCTCCAATTTGCAGTCCTCAAGCAAGGAAGCACAGCAGCTTACACACAGGGAATTCCGGGAATGGGTTTTCTGTTTGACTCTGTTAGCTACTGTCCTGGAGGTCAAAGGGGGACATTAGACAAGTGTAGTCTTCTTTGTCCACTAACCGTAGGCAATATGCACCAAAACATGTGGGACTCTTAGCTTTGTTGGGCCTCAGGGGAGTGTCTCCTCTCCCCCCGCCCCCCGCCCCTTGCCTCTCCCCCTCTCTGCAGCCCTGGCTGGGCATACAGTTCTGCTGCTGGGGAAAATCAGGGGATAGAAGGAGGGGCAGAAGTTGTGATGCAAGGAGGAATCAGAATGAGCATGAGACCCTGGTAGCTGCAGAAATTGAAGGTTCCAGTAGATCTGGCATTGACTTGAGAGAGCCATAGCAGGTCAGCCTGATTCAACTGCTGGCACCCCCTGAGAGATCAGGGGGTGATCTACAAGCCTGCAATATAATAGAAGTCACTGTCTCACAATCTGTGGATACGAAGGAGGCTCTGCCAAATCCCAACAATTGATCGAGAAGAAGGAAAGCTAGCAGTCTCATGAGTGTTGGGTTCCATTGGGGAGGGTGAGGTACTTAAATAGCAGCATATAAATACTTGAAATAAATAAATAAATAAATATGGCACTCTTTTCTGACTTCCATTTGTTCCAAGACTGCAGAGGCAATAGGAAAGGGTGCTCTAGCCCCCACCCATCAGCCAAAGGAGAAAAGAGCTGCCAGCCACTATGCAAGCAAGGACACCAGTGGAGCAAGGGAAGGACAGCCTGGCAACAACTGGATATAAATGCCTACTTATTCTGACCACTTTATTCTGACCTTGAAATATGAACTCCCTCCTCTACCTCCCCCCCCCTTCCACTTCCCTTCCCTTGACTTAGTTTGTAAGCCTGATGACAGGGCCTGCCTCTCTTTTTTTTAAAAAGCTGATTCGGAAGGTAACATTTTGCCTGAAATGTGGGATAAAATATAAGTAGACAAATAAACAATAGAATGAAATTAGTGTTGTAGGGGAAATTCTACTAATGAAATGGATCCCACCTAAGCCTTAAACATTTCTGGGGCAACTGCAGTTGGTGGCAGAAAGGTCTCTGTAGCTATTACTGCACCCACTGGGTTGTTGGGTATGGTTGCTAAATGACAGGCACAGGTTCCAAGACCATCACATTCCGCATTTAACACATTGACAGATAACAATTCAAAGCACTTTTGCCATCTGATGAGCTACTCAATAGATTCTGAACATGAGGATTACCATAGTAACTAGCTCAGGCTCAGTTGGGGGGGGGGGTTGCTGAATGCTTGTGGTTTACCTCAGCTTATACTCCCACTTCCTTTTCCTCTGAGCCTTGCCCTGTTGCGCTGACATTATTTGAGCTGGTTTCAACATTACTGTCAAAGCTAGCAAGAACTGAGATAGCTCACCATGCTGTTTACCAGAGGAATCGCTACTAATTAATTAGTAGAAATAGTAGCCTTTGCTACTCCCAGTTTTTGCCAGGTAGAAACCAGCTGTCCATATATAAACAGCTGTGCTCACGGCACGTGTCCTTACCTTAAGAGCAAATTACTGAATCTACCATAAATGTAACTAGAACCAAAGTCAGGTCAGCTGATGGATGACGGCCATTTGTGTCTGTTTTGGGTGGGGAAGCAGATCCAAGGTGTTTATAACACACCGTAGACTGGGTTGTGTAAGCTGACATTGGAGGCGGGGAGCAGGAAATCCTTTTGTTTCTTAAGAAACGTATATACCAACCTTTCACCAAAAGGCCACAGGATGGCTTGCAACATAATAAAACAACATCATAACACAAGAACTTAAAAACGGCAGTCTCGATACAATTTGCAATTAAAGCAGCAGTGTCAAACTATTCATAAATCACTCCAGTTACAGTTCCCCTCATCCAAAATCCTGTTGGAAGAGGCGAGTCTTCATCTGTTTCCTAAAAGAAAACAAAGATGTTGCTAGGCACATCTCGATGGGGAGTGTTCCACAGCCACTCCTCAATTGTCATCTTCCATAGTTGGAGGCGGTATACTTCTGAATTCCAGTTGCTGGGAAGCGAAGAAGGAGAGAGTGCTCTTGTGCTCAGGCTCTGCTTTGTGGGCTTCTCATGGAGCCCACAAAGCTGAACCTGAGCACAAGCTTTGTGGCTTTCTCTGGTTGACCACTGATAGCAGGATGCTAGACTAGGTAGGCCATTGGCCTGATTCATCAGACATTCATTATGTTTTTTAAATATTATTTGGAGCTGCCACCAAATAAACTCTTTCTTGCATGTGGCCTCCAGAAGGTTGCCCATGAGGAAATGCAGCTCTTGGGCTATTTGCTCTGAAACCAGTAATTTCACAGAAGTGCCTACAGTGCACAACACTGAACTCAGTAAGATTTACTTCTGAAGGGACGTGTGCTGGATTGAGATGCACAGATGCAAATTGTTTTATGACCTTTACTTTTGCCCTAGTAGCAACCCTTCAAAGTAGGTCACTATTGTTCTCGCTTTACCTAGCGAGAAGCTGGAGCTGAGAGAAGATTACTCATCCAAGGCCACACAGCATTGGACCACATACCGGTAATGTTCAGGCATCCAGTTAACAGATCCAAATCATGTTTTAATGTCCGTCCGCTAATCAGAGTTCATGACTGAGAAACAGGTTGCCCAAATCTAGCCAAGTAAGAGCTGCAAGTAAACTCTGCTCAGTTGTTTCCCTTCTTCCCTTCTTCTGCGTCACAGTGCTCAAAGAAGGAAAGAAGAGAGGAGTGAGGTTTCTAGTGAAAGAGAAGAGTGGGGAAGGGAGGCAGTTGTTTAGCACAACCACTCCCTTCTCCTGGGTTGACATCAACCATTTGGACCTTTGTTTCCCCTCCATTTCCATTGTGTGATGTTTACCTTGGGCCTAGCTTGACATAATAATTATAGCCAAATATTTGCTTAAATTCAGATTGTGGCTTTCGTTCCATTCTCCTCTGGCTAAAGACAAAAGAAATATGTATTTGGAAATGTTCCAGCATGTCCCAGAGATGCCAGGATTATGGAATTTGCCAAAGCCTGATAGAAGCATCCAGAACCTTACAGAGGCTTTGAAGCATGAGCCATCAAAGCCTATGATTCCAAACCAAGAAGAAATAAAGATGACGTCAAAGATTTATTCTTCCTGACTTTAGATACAGAACCGGGGGGGGGGGGTACCTGTTTAGTGCAAAGTTCAGAAGCATCTACAGGAACAAATGTCTAAGAATTTCATTCCTTGAATCAAAGCCTTTTTCAGCAAGTGTCAGCTTTTCCCGTGGCAGCACTTCTGATGATCTTGCACAATTTTCTTTAGCATTTACTACATCAAGGCCTAATTACTCCTATGGTCAGGGGAGTATGCACAATACTGGTGCAACACTGGAAAACAGATAAGCATCCAACTTGCAGCTGTTTGATACCTGAGAGTATGGGGCTGAAAAAACATGGAAATACCAACATAAAATTCAGCTTTGTAAACGTATGGCTAATCCTTTTCACATTAAGTGGTATCTTTCTGTTTCTCATCCTGACATTGATTTTCATGTTATACGACTTCCTGTAAAATAGGCTTTTCGATGGTCCACCTAATTACCGTGCCTTCTGATATTTAGCCTTCAATGTATGATTAATAAGTTCATGATTAATACAGAAGGGTTTTGTATTTTGGAATCAATTTTATTCTTAGGAAATGTAATTGTTACTGACAGTGCAATAAAAAGTTTTAAAAATAAACCCACAGTAATGATGGTGATGTTCACGATTTTATTATTTATACCCTGCCCATCTGGCTGGGTTTCCCCAGCCACTCTGGACAGCTTACAGCATATATAAAAACATAATAAAACGTCAAACATTAAAAACTTGTGAGTCCTCATTCTATCTGTGGCATGGCCACTCACTCTCAAATTTTGCAGAGCTTTCTGTGCAAGAACCCAAGCTCTCTACTTTGACTTCCTGACAGACAGCCATTTTGCAACTGACTGCTCGTTGTTGTTTAGTCGTTTAGTCGTGTCCGACTCTTCGTGACCCCATGGACCATAGCACGCCAGGCACTCCTGTCTTCCACTGCCTCCCGTAGTTTGGTCAAACTCATGTTCGTAGCTTCGAGAACACTGTCCAACCATCTTGTCCTCTGTCGTCCCCTTCTCCTAGTGCCCTCAATCTTTCCCAACATCAGGGTCTTTTCCAAGGATTCTTCTCTTCTCATGAGGTGGCCAAAGTATTGGAGCCTCAGCTTCACGATCTGTCCTTCCAGGGAGCACTCAGGGCTGATTTCCTTAAGAATTGATAGGTTTGATCTTCTAGCAGTCCATGGGACTCTCAAGAGTCTCCTCCAGCACCATAATTCAAAAGCATCAATTCTTCGGCGATCAGCCTTCTTTATGGTCCAGCTCTCACTTCCATACATCACTACTGGGAAAACCATAGCTTTAACTATACGGACCTTTGTCGGCAAGGTGATGTCTCTGCTTTTTAAGATGCTGTCTAGGTTTGTCATTGCTTTTCTCCCAAGAAGCATGCGTCTTTTAATTTCGTGACTGCTGTCACCATCTGCAGTGATCAAGGAGCCCAAGAAAGTAAAATCTCTCACTGCCTCCATTTCTTCCCCTTCTATTTGCCAGGAGGTGATGGGACCAGTGGCCATGATCTTGGTTTTTTTGATGTTGAGCTTCAGACCATATTTTGCGCTCTCCTCTTTCACCCTCATTAAAAGGTTCTTTAATTCCTCCTCACTTTCTGCCATCAAGGTTGTGTCATCTGCATATCTGAGGTTGTTGATATTTCTTCCGGCAATCTTAATTCCTGCTTGGGATTCATCTAGTCCAGCCTTTCGCATGATGAATTCTGCATATAAGTTAAATAAGCAGGGAGACAATATACAACCTTGTCGTACTCCTTTCCCAATTTTGAACCAATCAGTTGTTCCATATCCAGTTCTAACTGTAGCTTCTTGTCCCACATAGAGATTTCTCAGGAGACAGATGAGGTGATCAGGCACTCCCATTTCTTTAAGAACTTGCCATAGTTTGCTGTGGTCGACACAGTCAAAGGCTTTTGCATAGTCAATGAAGCAGAAGTAGACGTTTTTCTGGAACTCTCTAGCTTTCTCCATAATCCAGCGCATGTTTGCTATTTGGTCTCTGGTTCCTCTGCCCTTTCGAAATCCAGCTTGCACTTCTGGGAGTTCTCGGTCCACATACTGCCTAAGCCTGCCTTGTAGAATTTTAAGCATAACCTTGCTAGCGTGTGAAATGAGGGCAATTGTGCGGTAGTTGGAGCATTCTTTGGCACTGCCCTTCTTTGGAATTGGGATGTAGACTGATCTTCTCCAATCCTCTGGCCATTGCTGAGTTTTCCAAACTTGCTGGCATATTGGGTGTAGCACCTTAACAGCATCATCTTTTAAAATTTTAAATAGTTCAGCTGGAATATCATCACTTCCACTGGCCTTGTTATTAGCAGTGCTTTCTAAGGCCCATTTGACTTCACTCTCCAAGATGTCTGGCTCAATCTACGTATAATGTTTCTGCCAGGTTAGTAATGCTTCTGGGAGGGTGGTAGGACTCTGATTTACTGAGCCTGTCTCAACTGCTCCTGTCTCCGTTCCACACTTCGAGGGGTCTGGAGGGTGAGAATAATATGGCTGGCTCTGAGAACTCTGAATTGCTGAATACAAAGCCCTCAGTTGCAAGACTCTTTGCATGCCTGAGGATATTTTGGATATGTACTCCAACCACATCTGCTAAATATAATGCAAATACACATTTAAGAGCATATTAATACTACAGCTGTATGTGGATTTTGCCCCACTTTAAATGTCATGGATTCTCCCTTATAATTCTGGGAATTGTAGTTTGGCAAGAGTGCTGAACATTCTCAGTTACATATCCCTACATTCCCACCCCGAACTACAGCTCCCAGGAGGGAATGAATAGTGTACTCGTTTTAGTCTGTAGTGCAGCTATGGCCTTGCTCTTGGTTCCCAATACTGTAAGCTTCTTTTGTGCAATGTCCCTTGCAAGCTTTGTTCATAGTACCACTCAATGAAGGTGTAGTGGTTAGAGCATTGGACTAGGCACTGGGAGGCTGCTGTTCAAATCCTCACTGGATGACCTCACAACAGTCACTGCCTCTCAGCCTAACCTATTTCGCAGGGTTGTTGAAAAAGGTGGGTTATAAATGCAATAATTAAAGTCTGTCAAAAGTCCATTGTTAATTTAAATAGATGCAGTGCTTTTTTTTCTTTAAAAAATGTTTAGGGGTAATAGGGGTACAGTACACTCATTTTCCTACTCATATTGAAATACTGCCCATCAACGAGGGCAAACTTAGATTCACAAAATGTTTAGGGGTATGTGTACCCCTGCGTCCCCCCAGAAAAAAAACACTGAATAGATGTCCCAATTTCACTCTATCTAGTCAGAAATTCTAAGCTTCTTCCTATTTGCTCTTTTAATTTCAAGGGGTAATTATCAAAGCAATGAATAGATGTTGGGGTAGTTTGAAATGCACATAGTTTACTGAAAAACATAAAGCAAATAAACAGACTCGCCTCAGAAGATAATCCCAAACTTCTTATACTATCATTTAAACAAAAAACACCCAGATATACTGTAATTCATACAAAAATATATCCAAGTTACAGACTGCTGGTATTAATAAAGCAATTAAAATGAAATGAGCAATAACCTTTCTTATTGCTCCGCCAGACTGAAGCAGGAAGCAAAACTAACCAGTGAGTAATAATGACATTTCAGTACCTCTAGGTGAGACAAAATAAAACCATCATTGCTCTCTGCACCAAATGCCTTACCTGAAAGCACAAAACCTGTAAGGACACCAAAATTTAACCATCATTTTGTTACCTTCATGATTTGAAAATAAATCCTAAATCTGCCAATATGAATTCTCTGCTCTGAGCAGCACCCCCACTTCTGTTCTGAATCACTGAAATACCTAGGCTAGCATTTACCAAGATCACCTACCCACGCTCAAAACAGTCTGAGGTATAAAAGGGTTTCTGCAAGGTGCAATTGATTACTCACCAGGTGATAAAACTTCTACAGCCTAAGCACACTGTGTTGTGTTGCTATGCCAGCCTCCTCCCAAGCAAAGTGAAGAGTGCAGAAATCCTGATGGAGACTATTTTCATAAGGTGTGGGGTGGGGAGAGGAACTGTTGTCATACCATGTGAAGCAGAAGAAGACTAGCTCCAGGCAACAGATGACTGTTTCAGTTATTACTTGAGCAGGAGGAGCAGCACTGATAGAGATGACTCGGTTACCAACCTAGAGCTATTTGTCAGAACTAGGGGACTTATATCCTACTTTACAGAGGACGGTCCTCTATTTGAAGAAGTCCTCTGTTTGAAAGGCTGTCCAGTCTCCATCTGGTTTTAAAACAGGGGTCGGAAACCTAAGCCCCATGGGCCATAAGCGGCCCATGGGGGGTTGTTTAACCGGCCCATGGACCCCCGCCACCCGCTCGGTCAGCTCCCATGCGCTGCTCTAAACCGGCTCGATGCTGGCCGGCTTCCCATTGGCTACAGGAAGCTCCTGCAGCCAATAGGAAGCTGCGCACGCCTCCTCCGCACCAGAAATAGCGTTTGCACATGCATGCGCGCACTCCGGCCCACTGCGGCGTCTGCGGGACTGTGAACCGGCCCAAGCCACAAAAACTTTGCCGACCTGTTTTAAAATAAAGAGCCCTCAGACTGGGGAGCAGGAGCCTTAGCATTTGCCCTTGGACAACATTGGGAACTTGGATAACAAGACTGAGCAGATCAGCTACATAGTCTTCCGTACGATGGTGTGTTTCTATTTAAATTATTATTTTCTGGTTCTGCATCTTTTACATATGAATTGGAATATGTAAATTATATACAAATTGTCTATTGCCTTCCCTTTTTGGTGACGAATTTCCGCTTTTTTGGTGATGCACTGTGGCTACCCCTGTCTTAAAAAAGAAGATGCCAAATGTAGAGGTGCTCTTTAAACCTCATGGTTTTCAGTTTGTGATTGTGGCCTCCTTGATAAATCCAGAATAAAGGGTGTACACTTCTGTTTGTGACATCAGTTTACCTTATTGCACAAACATACTAGCTCTTTTGCTGCCCTTTTACCTCATAGTATGGACGGGGGTGGCATTGTGGTCTAAACCACAGAGCCTAGGGCTTGCCAATCAGAAGGCTGGCAGTTTGAATCCCCGTGACCTCCCATTGCTTGGTCCCTGCTCCTGCCAACCTAGCAGTTCGAAAGCACGTCAAAGTGCAAGTAGATAAATTAGTACTGCCCTGACGGGGAGGTAAACGACGTTTCCGTACGCTGCTCAGGTTTCACCAAAAGTGGCTTAGTCATGCTGGCCACATGACCTGGAACCTGTCTGCGGATGTATGCCGTCTCCCTCGGCCTATAGAGTGAGATGAGCGCCGCAACCTGAGTCGTCCGTGACTGGACTTTACGGTCAGGGGCCCCTTTACCTTGATTTTATTTATTTATTTATTTATTTATTTATAAATTGAATTTTTATTTTGAATTTTCATAATACAACAGAAAAATAAATATAAATATACTTCCAAAACAACATTTGATAATAAATATACAAATAATAATACAACTTAATACAAAGAAAAAAACTATCAAACAAATCAAGATAAATAGTTCCCTCTCACCCTTCACCCTACACCCCTCCGTGTGACTTCCAAATAGTTCAAGTAATACAAATAATCGAGATATAAAATATCCAAAAAGGTATACAAAAATTATTTTGGGAAACCAATGTCGAAATAGAAAATAGGCTGGAAGTTACCTTAATCTTTATGGTAACTCATCAGTTAGTTCTGGAACCAAATGGTAGTAGGAGATAAAACATGGTGTTTTTTTACTACATACTTTCATTTTACTGTATATAGCTGTATGAATGAAGGCCACTCTGCTATTACCAATACTGCTGCTTTCATCCTTGCTGTAGACCAGAGCTCAGCTGGCAGGTGGGCGTGATGCTGGCAGGTGGAATACTTGCCACTGAAATGTTCAGACATTGCAGCCTTTATACACTCTTAGTTAGGAATAAGTACAATTTATGTAAGTGCTGGAGACTGGGGTAGCATCACACAAAAGGTTGGGGGCAGAATTGTGCCTGCACAAAAAGGATGAATTACTGTACTCCTACAGGATCCCATGTCAGTGGCCTTGTCCCATTCACACCAAGTTAGTTTTGTACATAGTACAGCTGTTCAGCATAAGGGCTACCAAAGTCCGGACCCAGCCCCAGTTAAAGAAGACAGGTTGAGCTAGCAACAGTGGCAAAACCTTCCCTTTGAACTGATGAGCTACTGGTTCAACACAGCAGCACATTCTACCAAGATATTGAACAATTTAATGTTCAGAAGGAGTTTTCAAATTTTGGTTTGTAGGTTACCTTGGTTTCATTATTATCTGCAGTAGTAGCTTGGTGATCACAAGTTTCCGTAGGCCTCAAGCTCTCCAGGTTTCACATGGTATAAAAAGTATAACTCAGGGTAATTAAGAAAGTCATTTCTAGTGTGCTGAATGGAAAAGGGGCTCCCTCATGTCTTGTGCAGCAGAACCTTTAACAAAGGCTTCCTTTTGGATTGCTAATTAGGCAGTGGAGTTAAACTGGTGGTAAAACCAAAATAAATAAACCCTGAAGAATTCCAATTAAGCAGTGTGGCTAGAATCCTTTCTCATATTAACCGTTTGAGATTCTTGCTCTCTTGATTATTTGACAGTTCTCCTGTTGTCATGGAAGTCTTACTGAGCAGAACAATCTCTACTTCTCTAATGTGAAAAAGTATCTTTTTAAATCCTTTTCATAAGACATATGGATATGCCTCTTCTGTTATTTAACTCCCCCACCCCATTTAAATAGTGTTTTTTTTTAAACAGAGTGGTGGCTAGGCATGCTGCAAGGGGCACCTGTCTTCTTAATTTATATTCAAAGTTTGTTTTTCACCCTCTTAAAATCAGCCTGCTTTTGAAAATATACATCATATAAATTAACATATGTACAAAATATATGCAAATTTGTGATCATCATGGGCCTGTGCCTGAAGTCCCTTAAATATTTAGCAATGCCCCCTGACTGCTGGAGATAATTATCAGCTGATTTTTTTATTTTACTTTTGGAGACCCTTTGGGAAATGCTCAGCTTGTTGTTCACAGGAGTTGGGGGAAAACGGAACACCAATCATTACTTCTTCCTTTCCCTTCTACGTATTTATTTTGATGTGTAGGCTGGGCCTTAGGTCTCACTTTTTTCCCTTCCCACTTCCTTGCATAGTTACGCAGCATGCCTTCAGGTAGAGCCAGCTTCAGGGAGTTCATGCAGAGAAGGGAGCGGCCTCTGTGCTTTGCCCCAGGAAAGGGAGCTAACAGTTGATCCTGATAACATTACAATGACTTCACTGCTTGGCACAATCCAGCTGGGAAGAGGGGTGCCAGCAGCAATCATACTAACAGCAATTTCCTCCAAGTGAGTGCAGAAAACATAATCCAAGAATTGCAGAGAGAAAGCACTTGAGGGGGCAGAGAATCAGAGACCTGTCATTTATTCTCCTACCCAAATGCTTCTCTGTTCTCTACCTCCCAAGAGCTCTGGGTCTCCCAAAGTGTGCTGTAGTTTACAGGCATGCCTTGTTCCAAGTTGTTATATATTTCCAAAAAGAATGTATTGTTTTCATTTATAACTGAGTCCCTGGAGGACAACTGTGGGAGGTCACTCAAAACCTTTCACCTTTTGTACTCTTAAATTAGTTCAACCCAGCTCCTCTATCTTTGCATGGAAAAAGTCTACAGACATGGTGGCTGGGTCAAAGCTGTCCTGGCAAAAGTGGATAAACACATAGCTTAGCATAGAAGCATATAATTTGTGCTAAATATCCTACTTCATAATTGGGTTTTTGTGCATGCAAAGCTTGCTTCCATTTTTTTTTTCCTTCTGCAGTAGTTCCCAAGCTGCAAAACCCTGCAAAAAGAGGATAGAGGTGAATTTACTCTCTCAAGTCACAAGGTTGTTTTAAAAAATGCTTTTACAGCCTCAACTTGTTCAAGATGCCCTTTGACTCACAGTGAACATTGTGCAATTAATTCCGAGAGACATGGAACGACAAGTCCTACACCTCAGCTCCTCCAGGGACATGTTTCCAAAGAGGTACAGACACCTGATATGACCTTTATATTTTTTGATGTCTTCTGTCGTGCCACACCATCAAATGAGCAGGTGCACTTACATGCCATAGCATTTCATACTTTTCCTGAAGGGAGATAACCACATATAGTAAAATGAATGATGACTGCATTGTGTGGAAATGCAGGAAGTATCTGTTTCACAAAGATACATTTTGGGCATCCTTGTGGCAAAGGAAGAATTTGTGCCCCCATTCACACACTGCAGTAAATGTAGGTCTAACTGGAGAATACCCCATTGCAGATAATTTGTAATGTATGGCTTGTAAATAGTATTTTATTAGCTTCCTTCACCATCTCGTTAGTATTCCAAAAAGTGCAATGGTGGGGGGTGCCTTCTCCAACATGCAAACAACAGACTGTGAATATAACCCTGGCACTGGGACACAATCAGAATTTGTTTTAAAACCAATCACAAAGCAAACATCCACATGACTTCTTAAAAACAATTTTTTTAAGTATGGATAAATGTGAGTGCATTTGATCACTGCAGATGGTGACAGCAGTCACAAAATTAAAAGACGCCTGCTTCTTGGGAGAAAAGCAATGACAAACCTAGACAGCATCTTAAAAAGCAGAGACATCACCTTGCCGACAAAGGTCCGTATAGTTAAAGCTATGGTTTTCCCAGTACAGTAGTGATGTATGGAAGTGAGAGCTGGACCATAAAGAAGGCTGATCGCCGAAGAATGGATGTTTTTGAATTATGGTGCTGGAGGAGACTCTTGAGAGTCCCATGGACTGCAAGAAGATCAAACCTATCCATTCTGAAGGAAATCAGCCCCGAGTGCTCACTGGAAGGATAGATCCTGAAGCTGAGGCTACAATACTTTGGCCACAGCATGAGAAGACTCCCTGGAAAAGACCCTGATGTTGGGAAAGATGGAGGGCACAAGGAGAAGGGGACGACAGAGGACGAGATGGCTGGACAGTGTTCTTGAAGCTACAAACATGAGTTTGACCAAACTGCGGGAGGCAGTGGAAGACAGGAGTGCCTGGCGTGCTCTGGTCCATGGGGTCACGAAGAGTCGGACATGACTAAACGACTAAACAACAACAAATGTGAGTGCAAGTTCCATACAAAGAGATATACACAATGAAATATAGTTTGAACTTTGCAAAACAGGCACGTTCCTGTTAGGAAATCCCACCCCCCCTTCCAGGAATCTAAGGGGGAGACCTAGTCTCTCACTGGTGAAGTTAGGGAATTTTTGGCTCTAGGCTTAAGGCCTTATCTCTTTCCTCTCTTTAGATTACTTTTTGTGTTACTTCTTTACGTACTTTAAACTGTGGAAAGCCAGCTCTGCTGTAATTCCCAGTCCTCTGAGTCATTATACTAAGTGCAGCCCTAGTTAAAATATGCAACTTGCCCTTAAGATCAGACTCTGTACCTGAGGACTAGTAAGTAGCCAATGTAATACAAATTTTTAAAAAGGGATCCGGAGGAAGACCTTGGAAACGAGAGGCATGTGAGCTTAATGTCTGTTCTAGGAAAACTAGTGGAAAGCATTGTTAAAGAGAAAATTGCTGGGCATACAGAAGAACAAGTCTTGCTGAAGAGGAACCAGCAACTCTAATAGAGTTCTTTGAGAGTGTAAACAAGCATAAAGACAGAGGTTGACGTAGGCAGCATACTCGGACTTTCGAAAAGCTATTGACAAAGTACTTCACAAGAGACTCCTAAGTAAACTTAGTGTCATGGAATCAGATAACCAGTCCTTTTGTGGACCAGGAATCACAAATGGGAATAGTACTGATGCACTTAGGTCCTGCTTTCGGGGTTCCCAGAGGCATCTGATTGGCCACTGTGAGAACAGGATGCTCGACTAGATGGGTCACTGCTGGCCTAATCCAGCCATGCTCTTATGTTCTTATTTCCCCCAGGACCTGTCCTGACAGCACCACTGCAGGCTCTCCTCCATAATGTCTCATTAAATTTATTCTGTTGCCTCATCTCTTAGATAGGTTTTTTTGGTTGCCGCTGAAAATCCCCTATCCTCCGAAGAAAGGCTTATTCAGGCATGAGAGAGTGGAGCTCCTACGGTATAATCCTTCCATTGTAGTACTTGTTTGTTTTGGCACGCTTGGTGTACCCTGACCATTTTGACATCCCTGTGTGAATGAAGGTATCTTTATATGTCTAGAAACGGCATTGCACAAGGCCAGCGCAGGCTAAAATAGAAGACTCAGGTGAATGTGCTTGCCAAGCCATTTGAGTTAAGAACCTTTTGTTCCTTAAGAAAATACAGGTTCTGCTTGGCTAGATCTTGGCCTGCTTATTGTTACATTGGCATTCCACCTTTCCTCCCAAGAGGTCAAAACATTGTACCTCTCTCCCCATCCAATTTTATCCCCATAACAATCCTGTGAGGTGAGTCAGACTGAAAGATAGCGACTGGATAACGTCAGCAGGGAGTTTCATGGCTGAGTGGGAATTTGAACTTGGGTCTCTCTAGTCCTAGTCTGACTAGTCTCTATCACCATATTTATGTTCTCAAAACTACTGAGACCAGGCTGTTATTCAAGAGTTGAAATCCTGAAACCAATAGCTTCATCTCACATCATTTTACTGTTGCACAAACCAAAGTTGCTCCTTCCAATTTTTAGCAAGCCCTCTTAAGATTTCCTTGGGTGAGGGTGCAAGGAGATGTGGGAAGGGCATTTCTGATTTTTAAAAATTTGGCTAGCAAGTTCTAGACAGAAAGGACTTTGTATGTGGTGATGGTTTCGTTCCCCTAAGAGAGTCATCTTCCAACTCTACAGTTCTAATGCTTTCACCTGGCTGGAATGTGTCCTTGAACTGTGATACCTCTTGCTTCTTCAGGTGTGTAAGTACGTGTATACAGAAACCTCTGCCACTCACCTGGCTGGAATGCAGCCCACTGTACATGGATAAGACCCGTCGGTCCACAGATTTTTGCCTCTTTGACTGCTCTGCACCCACTGTTTTGCTTCTGGCCCTGCCTACCACTTGCATGCGGCCCCCAGAAAACTGACCATGCGTGAATGTGGAAGGTCCCCACCCCTGTTGGAATACAACACTGTACTGTACTGCACAAGATGGGCCAAAGGACTCAGTATAAGGAAGCTTCTGTTGCATCTTTAGTTGAGTACTTTTCTCCCCCCATTGATTTAATTAATTGATTTATTGTATTAAACGTTTAACAAATAAGATTACTTTCGAATGCTGGGGTGGGTTGGGTTATGGTTTATAGTGCTGTTGGCTTTAAGATTTCTTCTCTTGCTATTGCTTTTATTTCTTAATGCGATTTTCATTCACCACCCAAGAGAGCATCAAGCGCCATACGATGTAAATAAAAGCAACTCCCCAGTCTCCCCTCTGCCTATTGATATCTGGCAGGCGTGTGGTGTTTACTCAAGCTGGTGTGGATTTTGACCTCTTCTAGTATTTTGGTATGTTTTAACGTCCTGCAATTCCCCCCCGCCCCGTGGTTTTATCTTTTTTTGCAAACCGCGCTGCAAGCGGCGTATAAATCGCGCGGAAAACAAACAAATGCGAAATAAAGTCGCGCCTCCCGCCCCTTCCTTCTCTGCGGGGCGAGGAGGAGCCGCGCAGCTCGCGTGTGGGGCCTCCCTCTCGGCCAGGAAGATGTGCAGAGACACGCCGCTCGGAGACGAACTGGAGGAAAAAAAGAGGTGGTGGTGGTGGGGTAATAGAGAATCGAGCGCGCGCGAGAATTGCTAACTGCAGGCAGGCGGGATCTGGCTCGGCTGGAAAGGTGCCCTGAACAAACCCAGCGCGAGCAGGCAGGTGATGACAACATCGCCGCACTATTTATGGTGCGTTGTGACAATCGCGGCCTTATATGGGCAAGGCGAGGGAGACCGGCAGGACGCGCTCTCGCTCTGGGAAGAGGGCGGCGCCTCGAGGGAGGGAGGGAGGCAGGCGCGCGCGCTCCCGAGCCCCGCGCCTGTCCGGCCCGAGAGAAAACCCACTGACCTCGTTTCCTTGGGAAAATCCCTCTCTCAAATCCAGCTGCGACGAGAGGCGCCCACCTGACTCACACACTGCGAGTGTGCCGGATTTACGTATAAGCTAACTAACCAAGCTATAGCTTAGGGCCCCACTCTTTTGCGGATTCCCCCCCCCGGGAAATTAAAGGGGAAGACCTGGATGTACATTTCCAAAATATAAGATAAAAAACAAATAAAACCTACATACAGCAATAGTGGCAAATGGCTTTAGGTACCTATTAGGTCCATAAATTACCATATAGCATATGTTCAACACAAAAAAAAACCAGTGACAATTTTTTGTTGACAAAAGGACAGCCGCACATATAAAGGGCCCCATTACTTTCAGTAGCTTAGGGCCTCATCAAACCTAAATCCGGCCCTGCTCACCCACCCACCCACCCCGTGGCCACCTTTCCCCCTACCTTGCCGCAAAGCGCCACCGGATGCGCTGGCGTTGTTGATGCAACTGGAGTCAGAGGTGGGGTGGGGTAGATCACCCTCTCCTTGAGGGAGAAAGAGTCTTCGCCAGAAAATTATATTATTTAAAAAAACAAAAAACCTTAGGGCGAGATCTGGTTGCCATCGGAGATTACAACACAAAGCAAGGAAGCTGTACTTTGCTTGCACTAATGACTGCCGAAGGGAAGGGCGGGGAAGAGGCATAGATCAGCCACATGTTCACCCAGAGGTGGGCAAGGGTGGCCCTCCAGATGTTGAGGATGCCAACTCCCATCAGACCCAGCCAGCATGGTCGTCGTTTGGGGATGATGGGAGCTGTAGCCAACAATGTCTGGAGGGGGCAGCAGTTCTGGTACTCGGAGTTTCAAGAGTTGTTGCCTGCCCTCCTGTTAACCCACCCAAGAACATCACAGCTCTTTGGAAAGTTTAATTTTGGTTGCAAGGATCGTACAACTCCTGCTCTGTGTTTCTGGCTTTCTCAAAGCGGGTGGAGTGGGGCTGATTGGATTCCCTCAGCGGCAAGCAAAAGGCGCTTTGCATATGCTCAGAGAGAGGTAAATTCGCTGCATGATGGGAAAGCACCAGACTCATTTTATAGTAGAAGTAAGTTGCATTCTCTCAGCATCCCATCTGTAACAGGGATGATGACCGGTCTATTTTCCAGGTTGTTAAAATATTGCAGTATAAGGATACACATACTTAATATTTTCCAGGTTTGAGTCCTGGCATGAAAACATATTTAGAGACAAAGCCCCACTTCAATACAGTGTTGCAATCCATTGAAGTCAGTGGGATTAACAACAAAGCCAATAGGGTCAAGAAGCCAATTGGAAAGTCCAGCTCTTGGAATATAATGACTACTATTATTTATTTCTAAACACTCCCACCTCCCTCAGAATGTCCTTCATTTTTGCCGTTTACTTTTTTTGGGAGATAACTGGCAAGACTCCTAGAGCCGAAAGGAGGTAGAAGGTTAGCAAGTCAAACCACTCTTCCCTGAAGTCCTTTTGTATCAGGGCTCCCAACGATTGAACAACACAATTCAAAAGACTATTGCTGTTAGCCTGCCAGAGCAAAACAAAACAGCCTTAATAGCTAACACATTTTTAGTAGTATGAGATTTTGTAGACAAGGTCTTGCTTCATCAGATGCAATTAATGAAGTGGAATCTTGCCTGCAAGAGCAACTCCACAAGAAATTTCAGGTCATATGTTTCTAAACATGTTTTCTCAAATGTAAGCCTCTCTGGGTTCAGGTTTAAGCAGAAGCTCCACTTCGAAAGCTGAGGAATCTGAAGAATTTTCTCTAAGTTGTTAGTTTTTTAAAGTCAAAACCCTGTCGTATTTAAGGGTTGTTGTTGTTGTTTAGTCGTTTAGTCGTGTCCGACTCTTCGTGACCCCATGGACCATAGCACGGGTAAAGACTCTCTATTGGGCAATAATGAACAGTACCACAAGCGCATAGCTTCAATAACATATAAGCTGTATTTTTAAAAAAACACCATAGTACTAAGCCTTAACTTGTTAGAAAATCCCTTCCTGGTCATAAATATGACAATCAAAGCCTGAGCATGAAGCAAAGCACATCCATCAGTTCTCTCTGCACCCCCCTCCAAATACTAATTAGGGCACAAGTCCATTGGCAATTGACAATTAAAACTCAACCTGCTCTGCTCCTGTTCTTTTAACAGTTTGGCATGCAGAAATAGAGGATTTTCTTGGCCTGGCTCTAAAAACACTTATTGCCTGCTAATTGCTGCAGATCCCACTCCTGTTAAAGCTAGCAAGGCCAGCTCAAAACCAGGCAGCCCTACAAGTGCATCCCACCCAGTGTTTTGCCTTGAGTTGCAGAGCATATGAAGTATGTAAAGGTTTTTTAAGGGGTGGTCCTGTTTGAAGCTGTGTGAACACATTCTGGATATGCAAGAATAAATGCCTGTGTGGCTTTGTCTATGTTATCTCAGCTCAAGCAGCTCTGCAGCTGGGCAGCCACAGATCCAGTTTCCTTTTGTGTCCCCGCAGAGATGTTTACATTTAAGCTTAGGTCTGGTCAGGTAGCTTTTACATTACTCATCTGCCAGTTATGATTATGCTCCTGCAACCTTGAAATAGTATATAAACCTTGCTTCCAGCTAGTGGGGAGAGATGACAGACATCACTGCTTTTGTATACCTGTAACAGGCCTTTGCTGCTCTCATCCCACAGCTGTGAAGCACAACCTTTCAAAGCATGCAGAAAAATAAGTACAGTAGACTAATAGACTAATCAAATGCTTTAAAAATGGCCTCAGTGTGAAAGAAAGAATCCAAGACATTGAGTGTTGAAGTCCATGGTAACAGCAGAGCTTGAGAAAAAAAGAAATGAATTAAAAGGGTTTCTCTGAATCTCTTAAGAATGGTTTGGAACCACTGGTGTATGTCATTGTTGTTTAGTCGTTTAGTCGTGTCCGACTCTTCGTGACCCCATGGACCATAGCACGCCAGGCACTCCTGTCTTCCACTGCCTCCCGCAATTTGGTCAAACTCATGTTCGTAGCTTCGAGAACACTGTCCAGCCATCTCATCCTCTGTCGTCCCCTTCTCCTTGTGCCCTCAATCTTTCCCAACATCAGGGTCTTTTCCAAGGATTCTTCTCTTCTCATGAGGTGGCCAAAGTATTGGAGCCTCAGCTTCACGATCTGTCCTTCCAGTGAGCACTCAGGACTGATTTCCTTCAGAATGGATAGGTTTGATCTTCTTGCAGTCCATGTCACTGAACAATAATGAGAAAGACTTCTGCTATTGAACAGCAAGTTGCTGTTGTGGTGCCCTCCCTGTGGAATGCGCTCCCATCAGATGTCAAGGAGATAAATAACTATACAGCTTTTAGAAGACATCTGAAGGTGGACCTGTATGGGAAAGTTTTTAATGTTTGGTGTTTTGTTATGTTTTTGTATGTGTTAGGAGTCACCCAGAGTAGCTGGGGCAACCCAGCCAGATGAGCAGGGTATTAACAACAACAACAACAACAACAACCTCCTTTTGCAGCAGCTGAAGTACAAAAAGCCACCACTACTCTTAGCAGTACAATCTCAGGACTCAACTATTGTGATGTGAAATGCATCTTTGCAAATAACACCAGCTAATTAAGATAATTAAGATGAACAGAGTGGGGTGGTAAGTGTTAAATTCATCCATGGTGCTTGCTCTGAGATCCTGTTAATTATTAGTTCAGATGGAATTGAGGGTACAGCTGATGGAATTTGCTTTTTTTTTAAAAAAAAGCTTGCATGTTAAACGTAGTGCTGCATTCAACGTCATGCCTCTTTTGGCCCTTACACATGTTTGGCGCTGGAAGCAAAATCTCAAAATAACCCCCTTCCCACTCATTCATTTTAATAAACCCAACCATGGAGGCTCGCTGCAGGAAAAGGGTGGAAGACTCTTCTGAAATACGCCAGAGCAATTGCTTCACACTAGTAAGGCGAGCCTTGAGCCCCACCCTTCCCAGAGCAAGATGCCAAGGTTGCCTCTAGCTACTTTGTAGGAGGGCTTCTCCACACAAGCCCAGCACACACAAGCAGAGCAGACAATGCCATTTCTGGTTCCCACTGCTTTTGGTTGGGTTTTGTCCTAGCGGAGTAACTTTAAACCAGGGTTCCCATCCCTGAAAGAATATCTGCTGCCCCCTCCCCATCTTTGGTGGTGCTGATGTTGAGGGCAGCAGGAACATGAGGAAGAGCATCCGAAACTGCAGCCAATCCCATCTAGTTCTGTGGCTCAAGAATTGTCATGGGGCCGCAGTTCCTTTTTATTCCCAACCTTCACAGAAGACATTTCCTCCCCTGCCTCTCCCCAGTGTCTCTTCTTACTGCTGTTGCTTTAGTTTAATTTTCATTTTGTTGCCAGGAGGTTAGGGGGATGTCAGAGTCAACATCTGCAATGGAGATAACATTCCTGCCTAATTAGTGGACTGTGAGCAGAAAGGACTTCCTGTCCCCTCCCCCTCCTCTTAAAGAACAGCAAAACCAGCTTACACTAGAGGAGAAGGAAGGTCCACTCTCCAGCTTGGTGATGTGTCCATCAATACACTCCAGGGAAACTTCTTCTTTTCTTTTTTTTGCAGGGTCTCTTGTTTCCCACAGTCTGAGTTCATCCTCCTACCGCAAAGTTTGCAGTTGCTACTTGGAAACATATTTGGAGACTTAAGGCATTTTTAAGTGTCTTGGAACACCAGAAATGCTTTGAAGCTGTTTTCAGTTCTGCTCTGCTATAGATACCCAGGCAAGGACTTTCCAGACACGCAAGGCATACCATGCAGGGGTGTTGCTCAATACTTATAAAGACTCTGTGCACCTAAAATGTGCCTATGCTAATATAGAGGTGTAAGTATATAGCCTGACTTTCCAAGGAGAAGAGCAAACCCTGGTTCTTTCTACCAGGCCTTTCTCTAAGCTATGAGGTCCCAGCAGGATTTTCTGGGCCTGGTCAGCAGGACTTCTTGCAAAGCACAAAGGCAGTGAGACCCCCAGCTAGCCATGAACTTAATTTACAGAAGCTCCAAATCCACTTACATCTGCAGCCTTTGCCAACCTGGTGCCTCTCCAGAAGTTTTGGACTACAACTCTCAAACTGGACGTGGTAGTTTCATTAGAAATGGATAGGACAATAAGAAAACGGACTCAAAAGAAGGTAGACTATCTCTGACTTTTTTCAATCTGGTGGGGAATTTAAAATTGACTGATGTTTGGCGATTTAGACACCCATTTGAAAGAGAATACACCCATTATTCAGAGCCAAATCAATCTGACTCGATATGGATATCAGATGAGTTAATACTGAGAATAAAAAGAACTGAAATACTACCAAAGACTTTATCACATCACAATCCAATGTTATTAGAGTTAAAAGGAGAAGAAAACTCCACATTTAGGTGGAGGTTAAATGAAAGTATTCTAGATAATCAAGTAACCATGCAAAAAGCTCTCTCTTTTCTGTTCTAAAAATTTAATAGTTGGCAGGAATCCTTAGGCTTAGTCAACTGGAGGTTACCTGAGCATTTCTCAGGCTGGCACTTAAATCCACGTTTCCAGTTTCCCATTCCATTGCTCATTCCCGCTCAGGTAACAGCCAGACAAAAGTGTCTCCTCCTCCAATCTTGATTTTGCAGAGCCCATCCTCCCTTGTCTGTGTGCCCTCCATCCCTTTCTCTTGCACAATAACTCTTACGATCACAGAATCCCGTTGTCTGTAGTTTTATGAACATTGTCTGTGTCACCGGTGAGCGCTGCTGTGAATCATGCATGACAGTATAGCTTCCATTGTGGCTAGGTTTGATTTCACTGCTAGGAAAGCGTAAGTGCCCTACTAACTTTACATCAGTGCTCGATAGGCCCAACATAGCGGCAGCAGCCGTCTTAGCTGGGCCATATGATTGCACTGAAAGATGTGTGAAGTGGTCTGAAATGCAGGACAGGAATTGCTTGTCTGTAGCGGCTCCAACCTCATGAAATTTGCTTTTACTACTGAGATCATCCTTACCTGATATGTCAAAGCTACCTTTCTGAGCAGGGGAGATCCATGGTACAGCTGCTGCTGCCTGCAGAGCTTCACTGGTGTTGCGATGAGGCAGTGCGGTGTAGTGGTTAGAGTGCTGGATGAGGAGCTGGGAGAGCAGGTTTCAAATCCTTACTCACCCATGAAACTCACAGGGAGACCTCACCCTAACCTTCCTGCTGTGAGGATAAAAAGAGGTGGAGAACCATGGTCAGCACCTTGAGTTCCTTGGAGGAAAGTTGGGATATGAATGTAATAAGGCCTCCCCCTGACATGACCCCCCACAGCAAGCGCCCTACTCTTGGTCCCTCCATGCATGAAGAACCACAAGTGAGTCAGTGCTGGTGGTAAATAGCTCAGGGGCTGCAGGCCTTGGCCCAGCATACCTGAAGGAGCATCTCCACCCCCATTGTTCAGCCTGGACAATGAGGTCCAGTGCAGAGGTCCTTCTGGCACTTCCCTCGCTGCGAGAAGTGGTTACAGAGAACCAGGCAGAGGGCCTTCTTGGTAGTGGCACCTGCCCTGTGGAACGCCCTCCCACCAGATGTCAAGGAAATAAACTACCTGACTTTTAGAAGACATCTGAGGGCACCCCTGTTTAGGGAAGTTTTTAATGTTTGAAGTTTTATTCTGTTTTTAATGTTCTGTTGAAAGCTGCCCAGAGTGGCTGGGGAAACCCAGCCAGATGGGCGAGGTAGAAATAACTAATAATAATAATAATAATAATAATAATAATAATAATAATGTGTAGCACACAGCTCTGGCCTCCTACCCTTCAATACTGCTTCCTGCTCAACAGTATCTGCTCCCTAAGGCAGTTGGCACATGGTGCCCAATGGCAGGGCTGGGCCTAGCTCCTTGTGATATTTAAAACAGAACCCCTTCTCCCCTGCACCAAAAATGTGTTGGCGCTTCCAGGCCTAATGTTTCCAGAGCCCCAGCCACCCCCAGTCCTTTTTAGAATGGTAGAGCTGGAAGGGATTGCGAGAGTTATCTAATCCAGCCCCCTACAACACAGGAATCAAGGGAAGTCTAATAAATTGCTACGGGCACCACAAAAATATGCCTTTTACAGAAGGAAAACTGCCAATGCTCAAAACCTCCTTCTGTCCCAATAGGAAACTAGGCAAAACCAATGAAAGCCAGACAAATGAAGCCAGACCACCCCCCCAAAAAAGAAAATTGGGTAACCCAAACAACGACAACAAACATTAAAAGTAAAACTGGAAGGAGCAGGGCACAGGGCAGACTTGCAAGGATGGTGTCTGAGGGTATTGTGGTGTCCACAGATGCCATGTTGGTGACCCCAGCTGTAAGCCATGCCTCCCAACTCTTTTGGTTCTGCCTAGGCTTCTAAGCAGCCTCTTCCTGCTAGCATTGCCTTCCTCCCATGTCTCTCGCTCACAAGCATCTACTCTACTTGAAAGAAGCAAAGCTCGCATCTACACTACCAAAGCTCGAAACAAGTTAAAGTACTGTATGTCACTCTAAGACTTGTGATTAGGGATTAATATCCCCAGGGAAAGAAGGAAAATGTGGAGAGCTATAGAGCGTGTTGTGGATGCGGGGTGGGGGTGGGGTGGGGGGAGGCTTCCTGTCCATTGCCAAAAAGCTGTTTAATTATAAACACTGAACAATAGCTCTTCTTGTTTCTGGAGCTACTAAACCAGACACCTGCAGGGCTTGAAGGACGACAAGGACTTTCCTGCATGTGTGTCTGACTTTTGGAAGAAAAGAAAAAAAAAACACCCAGCAGTTTACATTCTGGTTAATCTTCTTTGTTCCCTGCTGAGTTAACAGTGAAGCGGAATATTTCAGCCTCAGAGAGGAGGATGTGGTTACTCTGCCCTGCCTCTTTGGAGATGTATTCTCATCTTTCAGACATGTTTCTCTAAGCAGCCAGGGGGGTGATTTTCTGCATTA
Source organism: Zootoca vivipara (assembly GCF_963506605.1). Classification (NCBI taxonomy): domain Eukaryota; kingdom Metazoa; phylum Chordata; class Lepidosauria; order Squamata; family Lacertidae; genus Zootoca; species Zootoca vivipara. The sequence continues at coordinate 45,568,664 of NC_083285.1, read as the reverse complement.
ACCCTGAGTGAGCTCTTAGCCTCCTGCAGAGCATAGTTTATCCAGCGTTAGTCACTGCCTTAGGGGGAGATGTTGAGATCCTCCCATGAGGCTGAAAAAGTACTTCATAAGACTGCTGCAGGAAAGATTTAGTAGCCAACTATTTAAGGTGCAATTAATTTCTACAGCACCCTCCCTCCCAGTTCAAAGTGTTTCGCAAACATCTGCCAGTTGGCACCGGCCATTACAACAGTTAAGCTTGCAAAATCATTTGTTGTCTACTCCCATCCCCAAATGCCACGATGTTTCCGATACCTCTGGTTGCGGACACGATCCGTTCCGGAGTGCCGTTCGCACCCCGAAAAGTCTGCGCATGCGCAAATCGCGCAGAACGCTTCTGCGCATGTGGCAAAACACGGAAGTAAACACTTGCCGCGTTCTTAACTTGAAAAGACGCAACCTGAAGCGGACGCAACCAGAGGTACCACTGTATTTGATACCTCTGTGTCTGAGGGTATTGTTTCACACAGAAGGTCTATTTACCAGAGCTTTCCTTATCATCAAACCCCTGGTGAGGGGTGTGAGCTTTTCTTTTTTCTTTCTTTTTTATTAAAGATTTTCTTGATTTACAAAAATGTATGCAATGTCTCTCGTAACGTTTTTACAAATCAGTTTCCTGGGTGTGAGCTTTTCTTACATGAAACGTTTCTTCAGACTAAATATGGTTTTGTTTAGATTTTTTTTTTAAAAAAAACACACATATAAGATGTTTATAGACGAGGGGTTGGGGTGAAGAACAGGATTTTAAAAGATTTGCAGGCGAAGGATGGCACAGATGTGTGCTGCAAATGAGAATGGAACAGAGCAGGCATGAAGAACCTGGGGCCCTCCAGATTCTGCTGGACTGCAACTCCCATAATTCCTGCCCATTGGCCATTCAGGTTGTGACTGATGGGCTTTGGAGTCCAAAAACAACTAGAGGACGGCAGGTTCCCCACCTCTGAAAAAGAGGACCACCCTTTGGAAAGACAAAAGCCAGCCATTCTCAGACTCTTAACGCTAATGTTAATTGGAATAAGATGTGCCTATGCCATTTACGCAACACACATATTTTGCATCATGTATACCAATACCTATATTGGGAATGTGCAATCTTGGCTTGTGTCTAGACACAAGTGGGCATACGTAACCAGCGCTACAGAAACCTGTATGTGGGTCAAGCCTTTATTTCCCATGCAGAAGTAGCTCCTGGACAGGGATTTCATTACGTGCCAAGCCTAAGCACTGGGGTGTTGCAGGAACTTCTCGTAAACCCATTTCACCATATGCAAATGTAATACATGGCCTATGCCCAATCATTTGGCAAAACAAATCCAGGCAAGCACTTAGGAGCATCCTACGAATGAGAGGCGCTGCCTTCAGTAGCTGCAGGTCCGTGATCATATTGCAACCCCAATTAACCAGGTGCTTTCCAGATGAGTTTGGCTACAACTCCTAGCATGGTCATGGTGGCTGCAGCTGATGGGAATTGTAGTCCAAAACATATAGAGGGCGCCAGGCTGATGAAGGTGTTGTACTGTGCTGCAGTTAATAATGCATATTTAAACTGAATACCTCTCTCAAAATATTTTGGATGTGCTAGTCCACCAAGCAAAGATTACTGGCAAAACGTATCCTCTTCTGGTCCTTTGGGGATTCATTGGTTCTGAAGGACTGCCATCATAAGAGAAAACCAGTCTGTTAAGTTTCCATAGGTACAGTAAAACTTAATAAAGCAACTCATTTTGGATTCTATATACAGTATACACATACTGATGGCTGTGAACAAGGCCAATGGAAAGAACCAAAAATGCTGCATTTGTTTTTGGTAGGTTTTCCCCTGCCCCCGCCCCCAAAAGCAAGACTATATGACTACTTAGGTGTTATATGAACCTTCACTACCCTAAAGAAGTTACTAATCCTAGGTTAAATTGCTATGAACAGTGAGATCCTGCCCATAACACCCAGGGCTTTTCCACACTTACCTTTTGCCTTGCCGTTTCCAGGCAGAGGTCAGGGCTTTAATGCTCCGTGTCTGAGCAGAGGAGGTTTTTTTTTTGCACAGAGCTCTCCCTGCAAAAAGCTGCTCTTTAAAGCTGAATCAGAGCAAATGTCATTTTGGTTTTTCCAGAGATTGTTGTTTGCTCCAACTGAGCTTTAAAGAGTGGATTTTCACAGGGAAAGCTCTGGAGCATAAAGAAAGGGAGCTCAGACACAGAGCTTTAAATTGTGGACTGTGCCTGGAAAGAGCAGAGGAAAGGTAAGTGTGGATAAACCCTTAGATAGCAAGCTTCTAGTGTATAAATACTGTGTAATGTCCAGCTTATAGGGGCAACTTGCACCTAGGCAATAACTACTCAAAACTTGGACAAGGTGGAGGAGAGCTAGAAGAGAGATAGCTCAGATGGTAGAGCATGAGACTCAGGGTCATGGGCTTGAGCCCCACGCTGGGCAAAGATACTTGCATTGTAGGGGGTTGGACTAGATGACCCTGGAGGTCCCTTCAAATTATACAATTCTATGATTCGAAGTAGTCTTGTAAAGAGACTAACCACCAGCCAAGGACAATCAGGGCTGGACATCCTACTAATAAGATCATTGTGCTAGCCAGAGGCCATGACAGGTACATTATAAAGTTCCTAAATGCAAACATAGCAATAACAAACATCAAAAATATAAAGGAAGAAAAATCAAAAGTACCATCAGCTAGCTCAGCTTCAGATTTTAAACCCCAAGGTCTCCAAAACATCCTTCTAAGAGCAAACCCACTTCTCTTGGGTGCAGATCCTTACATAGCCAAAATAATACCATTAACACAAACAAAGGGATGGATCGGCAGGTTTGAAGGAACCTCAAGATTTGCAGAAATACAAACTAAGTTTTTTTTTTTGGGGGGTGACCACAGAATGCCAACTCATTGTTTGGGGTGAGGGGATGGAATTACACATCCTGGGGGAAGGCAGGGCTGGGTATCTGGAACCCCCAATGGGAACAATCCACTCCGCAACATCTTGTTGCAGCTTGCTTTTATGTGATTTCACAGCCTGCTGCTCTAACCACTGGGCTGTACAATCTCAGGCATAGTCAGGTAGGCGTGTGACCTGTTAAAACACCACGGCTGGCAGTCAAGGTAAAAAATATGTGTATATAAAAATAAGCGAGACAGGAACATTCTTCCGTCAGCTATTTTAGGAACAGGTTTCGAAGTCAGTAGTGCCGTGGTACATAAATTGCGATCACTGAAGCAGAGCAAAGCGTTTTCTGCAAAAGAGGCACACTGCCCTTTTTAGTAAGACAAGACGGGAACAATGCAAGCGGGACCTGCAACTAAATGTTGCGGTGCATCCCCAGTGCCTAAGAGGAGAGCGCGTTCCTGTTCCAGACAACCTGGAAAAGGAGTACTTCTGTAGACTTTGAGGAGGGGAGAGAAAAGTTACAGGAGTGAGGAAGGCATAAAGAATGCCTTTCTCACACATCCCGCCCCACAGCCCCCCAAACCAAGAGAGTGCTAAAGGGTTGCTAGCTACTTCAAACCTGAGTATTTTATAGGTATCCAAGTGGGATCTGTAACAAAGTGTTGCAGTGTGGCTGCCAGCCAGCCACGCCCCTTTCCGGGGCACTCCACCCTGTCTTTCCTCCTTGCTCATTTTCAATCCCCTTCCCAACGGTATGCTTGCATTCTGGGCTCACTGAGAATACTGTCCCCATGGGGCTGTTTTTAAGTCTCTCTCTCCCCGCCCCGCACTTACGATTCCCTTCCCCCTAAATATTTTTAGCACTTCTGCAAACCTCAGGGTTCCCCCAAACCTGCCAACACTTCTTTCTCAGAGGACCTCTTTGGCTCCAGGCCTTTCTGCACTGGTCACCTGAGATGGCTATTAGAAGTGGGTGATGACGTGTCTTAAGCTAAGCTGGACAGAGAAGCAGCAATGCAACTAAAAGGGGGTGGAGGGAGAACAGGACATCTCGAGAAACAGCCTTACCCCTGTGTTTTCTATCCAAAGCAGCAGGCAGTTTCCCGGGATGTATTTGCGCAGTGTGTTGCTGTCCCTGCCTCTCATTTAAGACTTCCCCACCCCCCTGGTTTCCAGAAACCTGAGGGCTTAGGTATGCATACAGGTATTTGTTTATCCGTGCGCATCCAGCCCCACGGGTCGCCCACCCTCCCTGTGCCATGGAAGCCAGAGGTCCATTGCAGGGTTGCACACAGTCCCATCCTCTCACAAAGCTGTAATTCTCGGCACCCTTAACGAACGGCAGTTTCCATGATTCTTTGTGGGGGAGCCATGTGCTTTAGATGCATGGCGTGTCATGAGAACTTCTGTCGAGATGCTGCTTTAAGTGCCTTCCTTCCTAGCAGTGCAGCATGACTACAAAGGCCTTTTCAGTGGTGGCCCCTCTGAGTTTTCTTCCCCAAGAGACTGCACCTGGCAACAATTTTACAAGTTTTTAAGTACCAGCCAGGTCTAGACATTCTTCAACACCTGGGCATTTGTGTGTGTGTGTTGTCAATTGTTTCCAAGCTCTGAAAAAAAACTGAATTTGACAAAAGGGTGGCACATGTGAAGGCCAAAGAGCAGGCGAGCGGCCTTCTCTTGCTTGCAGTGATCAGCTAGGGCCCACAGCAATTCCCTTCTGCAGAGGCAAAAAGAGAGAGGCAATTAAGTCAGGGCTGGCTGCATAACAGTAGCATCTTTGCCCTTCTGCTTCTCTGACATTTTCAATTCATAACTCAAAAAGCACCCAAAGCCTCAGGAGATTTTTAGGCCATTTTAAAAGCTGCTAGTGATTTGGAGAAGGAGGAGATGCATGCCCCTCTCTTTCTTCGCTGAAATACTCACCGGCGCCCCCCCCCACTTTGTATTAGAAAGAATCAGCAATTGTGACTGTCACAAACTGATGCACATATTAGGGGTTGCCAGTAAATCTCCAGCTTGTTGTACTCGATACCACCCAGGCCCCAGAGCCTTGGAAGGAAGCGATAAAACAGCCCAATTTATGCAGGCTCTTAAATACACAATGCAAAGTCACAGTGCCTGCAGCTGTTTTTTCCTGTTCTGTGTTTATGGCAGGGCACTGAAGTTAACCACTGTAGAAAACATACCAGGCCTGCTCCCCCTCGCAGACATTTCCTGCTCGCCGCTGACAATGCCTCCCTTTGCTACAGGCAGGAAATGTGCCCTGCTCCAACTATGCATAGTGCAAGCATGGAATTTGGCACCCAGGGCCGGAATCAAAAGTCTCGAGAAGCTAAGCTTCTATCCCTCATTGTTGCAGAGAACAGTTTCAAGCTGTGATGAAAACTCTTCAGATCTCAGACATGGAAGAGCATCAGGTCCCATGAATTATGGAAGCAGCCTTATTTAGATCCATCGAAGGAACACAAGCCCTGCTAGATCAAACCAACAGCCAATCTGTTCCGATAGCCTGCTTCCAGAAGTGGCCAAATGGATGCCTTTGGGAATCCTACAAGCGGGATGTGAGTGCAGCAGATTTCCTGTTCATGTTCACCAACACCTGGTATTCAGAAGCACGATGTCTCTGATCCTGGAAGTACTATATAGTTAAGACTAGTAACCTTTATGCTCCATGAATTTGCCTATTCCCCTTTGCTTTAAGTTGGTAGCCAGCATACTTTACCTGCCCTTCAAAAGCCAGCATCACAGCTTATGGCAGTGATGGGCAACCTTTTGAACTTGGTGTGTCAAAATTCGCCCAAAAACCGAGCATAACTCGGGTGGTGTGTCACTTTGAGAAAAAAAACTATAATTTTGCGATATTTATAGTTTAAATAACAAAAATGTATAATTGTAATATATAACTGTATTTATTTAATAAACCAAAAACTAATTATTTAACCAAACCAAACAAAAAACCCCTTATTTACCACAAAGTGCCCTGAGTTGTTGAGCTTTTCGGGGGGAGCTGCTGACCAAAGTTTTGGAGGTTTTTTGGGGGGTGTAAAAGTTGCTTAGCTTTTTTTGGGGGGGTGCATGTTGTATGGCTTTTGGGTGTGAGGCGTGGCTTTTGGCTTTTGGGTGTGAGGCGTGGGTTCTAATTCCAAAGCAGAAGCGCAGAAAGGGGGGGACCAAGATCCAAGAAAATGATCTTCTGTGGTTACGAACCAAACTCAAAGGCTTGGAGGTTTGTGCCGGCAGAAGGGGATCAATCCCGCATTCACATTAGCAGGAGTGCTACAGAACGTAGGAAGCGTAGGAAAGGCTTTTTATCCGAAGGCTATACAGGCAACCGCTGTGCGTGAAAGGAGGAGAATGAGCTCTGCATTCTAACTACCAAGCCCGGGTCCACGGAGCAGAAAACGCAGCGAGAGTGTGCCGGGCGACATAAGTGGCTCCTAATTGAGTCATAAATCGCTCAATAGAGCCCTATACCTGTCACAGTGCACCCACCCCAAAGCTGCTGCGCTTTTTTGGGCGGAAAGAGAACAGAAATAAATGACGAATAATACCTTCGCTGGAACTAACACGCAGTACTGCAGTCTGGAACTAACATGCAGTCTGCCAAAGCGCCAAAACCCCCCAGCACAGAACAGGTTAAAAAACGAATGCTGTCACGCCCAATCATCATCTGCCAAAGCACCAGAAAAAACAGCACAGAAAGGTTTAAAAAACCAATCTCTGGCTACCAGCAACAGCGGAGACAAGCAGGAGACAAGCTGTAGGAGGAGCGGGAGAACAAAGGGGGGGGACAGCAGTGAGGGCTCTGCGTGTCACATCTGACACGTGTGTCATAGGTTCACCATCACTGGCTTATGGCAACAACAGTAGCGGCAAGTGTCCCTTGAGACTGGTGTAGCAGATAGCAGGGAGGTCAGAGGTGGGCAGAACCAAAGAGAACTAATTCTGCTTTTGTCCCCATCCTCCTCCCTACACAGTTCTGCAGGAGGCAATACTGAGACTAAAGAGGAGGAAGCTGACAGTAAGGTTGCAGTCTGGACTGGCAGATGGAGGTGAGGGCAGACAGAGGCTGCTGGGCCAGTGCTCAAAAGGACCAGCCTCCACTGGGTAGAAAGTTCCATCATTTAACTATGCCCTGTGTTGACAAAGTACTCTTTGATCTTATCCTACCAGGCAGTATCACTGGACGCCCCTTGGTCAGAGCGCTATGAGAGGAAGAAGAACGACTGCTCACTTTCTCCAGATATCACCTCCGGGTTACCGATCGACAACCCTTAATCAGAAATGAGACAAGACCCTACTTTGGCTTCCAATGTTTTGCAACAAGGGAGAGCATTGTAGTTAGGTGGACATTGGAGGGAAAACTCTATGGAGGCAAGACGCGATGGCTTGCATTCCATGCAGCAGTAAGTAATTGTCCCATCTGCACAAGGATTTACACTTGTGCAATGGGACTTTCCTCCTCCCCCTGCACATAGACTCATTGAATTGTAGAGTTGGAAGGGACGCCAAGGGTCATCTAGTCCAAACCCCTGCAATGCAGGAATCTCAACTAAAAAAATCCATGACAGATGGCCATCCAACCTCTGCTTAGAAATCTCCAAGGAAGGAGAGTCCACCACCTAGTGTGGGAGTTCCTTCCACTGTCAAACAGCTCTTGCTGTCAGAAAGTTCCTCTTGACGTTTAGTCGGAATCTTCTTTCTTGTAATTTGATTCCATTGGTTCAAGTCCTACCCCTCCAGAGCAGGGGGAAACAAGCTTCCTCCATATTCCATGTGACAGCCCTTTAGATATCTGTCTAGCCCCCTCCACAAATCTGCTCCACAGGGTTGGGCGATCTTCCAGAACAGATTACGAGGCATGCAGACGGAAGGAGGGGGGGGGGGGGAGCTGATTTGCACAAGTGTAAATCCTCATGTTGACAGGACAGTTATTTAGCACTGTTTTACCATGCCCTTTCAAACTGTTCCAAAGAATCCTTAATAACAAATACCTAACATTTTGTTTAAAGTTTCACCTACAAAATTTGATCCCCGTAGCAAAACCTCTGTAGCAACAGTCAAGGACAAAATGAAGAGTCTGGCACCTGGCACCATTTCCTGAAGCTGGCTGGGCAGCCTCCTTGAGGACTCTGGTAGGAACATTGCTGCCTGGGCATTTAGGGCTGTCTCAAAGAAAGAGAACTCCTTTAAACTCTTTCTGATTGCCTTGTGCTGTAAGGAAGTAGGCAAAACTCCCCCCCCCTCTCCAACAAACCCCTCAGATCTTGACTCTGTACATAGAGGAGCATGCTAAGAGCCAATAAAGGTTATGTGCAAAAACCAAGGACAAAAAATGTTCGCTTCATAAAAAAATCTACATGTGTCTGCAGCAGAAGCGTCTATGAAGATAGCAGTGAGTGGTAACGAGCCTTTCATATTTGGTTTTTCAGGGTCAAAGCTACTTCCTAATCCAAAGAGAAAGTGTGGCAGGTGAAGAGGCTGGCCACATGAAGGAAGCAGGCAGCCCCCCATGTGGTTGAAAACAAGACACTTACAAGGGAAGAGCAGAAGGGGAGAAGCTGGGAGGATCTACATTACATTAAATCACGGGTGAAAACAGCCACTATGATCTAAAAGGTTAGAGTAGTTCCAGCCTAAAGGTATGAATTATTCACTCTGCTGTGTAACATTTCCCCCAATAAGATTATGGCTTGAAATATGATTCCTTTTCAAATAGCTGAGGGTAGAAACATAAGGCAAAAAGGAAAACCAGACTCTGGCTTCTTTTAGCTGTGCTTCTTTCGAAACCTTTGCTCAGCAGTAGGCTGCTACGTCAAATTGAGTTCCAAGAAGCCCTAATAGCAATGGGCAGCTAGATCTAAAAGCTCAGCCCTTGCAGGTGTTTTCAACACAGGTTTGGCATTCTATAAATCATGTATTGGAGGCCCAACTGGTGCAGTGGTCCACCAGTGGACAAAAGAATTTTTGCTACGCTGCAAAAAGAAATTTAATAGCTTTCTTTGGGACATATTGACAAGTAGCTTCCTATCTCTTCCATATCAGCCATTTGCATGTTTTAAGGAAGAAGTATTCCTATCCATTATGCTCTCTGCCTCTGGCAAGGATTAGCATCCCTGTTTAACAGGAAGTATGTAGCAGCCCAAGGCGCTGAGAACTCCCAACTTCTGCCAGCTCCCACATTTTGACTGTTTAACCTCTAAGGCCATACTCAACAGAAACAGAGACTGCTTGGACCTTAGAAAATAGTCACCAGTGTTTTTATTTTCTATGAATTTGGCATCCATGTTCCCAGCTGTCGTTATGTTGTTTGCCAATGCACCACCCCCTTCCAGAAGATTTCAGAGATGATCTGCAAAGAAAGCATTTCATGTTCGTCACTGAAAAACTTCAGGGCTGGCCTCTGTTAATGATGGTGAAATGGGCCATCTAAGGAAACAGATGGGAAAATGCCATCAGGGCCGGCCCTAAGGCAAGGCTGGGTGGTGCAATGCGTCGGGCCGCCAGTGGGGCACCGTGCTGCTGCGCCCACCAGACAGCCGTGCTGGGAAACGGGGCGGGGGGGCGCCGGCGGAGGGATCTTCGCACCACGGCACTAGATATGCTTAAGACGGCCCTGAATGCCATTAAAGCACTGGTGGGGAACATATGGATCTCCAGATGTTCATAGAATGGTAGAGCTGGAAGGGACCCCAAGGGTCAAATAGGCTAACCCCTGCAATACAGGAATCTCAACTAAAGCATCCGTGACAGATGGCCACCCAACCTCTGCTTAAAAATCTCCAAGAAAGGAGCCCACCACCTCCTGAGGGAGTTTGTTCCACAGTTGAACAGCTCTTACTGTCAGAAAGTTCTTCCCGATGTTTAGTCGGAATCTCTTTTCTTGTAACTTGAAACCATTGGTTCAAGTAGGCCCTTTGGAGCAGGGGGAAACAAGCTTGCTTCATCTTGCTGGAAAACTAACTCCCATCATTACTGATTCCTGGCCAAGCTGGTTCAGGCTGATCAGAAGTGGAGGCCAACGACGCAGACCCCCCCATCCCTGCGCTACTTTTGCCATGAAGACTGGCGTCACTGCAACAGGCTGCCTAAGTATCTTCTAGTTTGGTGAAGGACGGGTGAACCCAAGACCCTCCTTGCCAACACTCCCCTGCTCAAACCCACAACCGCCCAAGCCAAGTGGGAGGGCTTCAGCTTTCCTGCAGAAGGGAAGAACCTTCTCTCTCAGCTCATGAAGAATTATCTACAAAAAAAGGGAACGGAGCAATTACTAAAGCTATCTTTATTACAGATCTACCCAAAAAAAAGGGGGGGGGAGATAGAAGATTCCAAACAATGTTGCTCTTCATTTGGTTTATAAGCAGCAGCGCACAGGGAGGGGTGTGTGTTGCAGCAGTGGCCAAAGAGAGCCGCGTGATTTAAAAGTACCCCTGGACAGAAAGGGTGGGAAAGGACGCAGACTGGAGAGATATAGCAGGGGAACTGGTTTTTTTTAAGGAAGTCTGCCAACATCTCTCATGGGCAGCAGCTGTTAATTGTACAGGATCTGGACTGGAGCAGGATGAGGGAAGCTTCTCCCCTGCCTCTGTTGGGAGTCTTCCATTTCTTGCCACGGGTTATTTGCTGGCAGGCAGCAGGCTCTTTCATCTTCTCCCATGGAGTAACCAGCCTTCCCATCAAGCTCAGAACCATGGCTGTTTGTCCCCACCTCCCAAGGAGAAGGCCGAGCTAGAACGGTCCAGCCCATTTCCTTCCAAAACCGGACACTAGCCCAACTGCTCCAAGGCATTTCCACTGTCCCTCATCTCCTCCCAAGGAACTAGGCTTAAAAACAAAAAGGGGAAAGAGTCCTGGGGCATATTCACACGCTTGGTTGCTCAAGGTCCCATGAGCTTCATGAGGAAGGCTTCCAGCTGATCCTCATCTTTTATCCCTACAAACTTATCCACCACATCGCCGTTCTTCATAGCCAGGACTGTGGGCACTGCTGAAACCTAGGTACAAAGAAGGAAAGAAAGAGGCAAGCAGAATAAGAGCTGTGCTCCACTGACCTGTGAACATCATTTCAGAAGTCAAAGCAAACATTAAAACAAAGATAGCACGCTGTAAAAAAAAGGTGAATGATTAATCTTTCCTCATATTGGAGAGCTCCTAAGAAATTGAACAGGATCACTTGGATTTTAGGGTGGGGGTTATTTTAGTTTTAGAAAGATGACTGTCAAAGGAGTACAGCTCCAGCATGAAGTTTCTGCTGGTATTCTGCATGTTAACAAATGCACTTTCCTGCTTGAAAACAGAGTAAGACAGGGATGGTTAACCTATAGCCTTCCAGATATGACTGGACTACAGCTCCCATCAGGCCCAGCAAGCATGGTCTGAGGCAAAGGTCAGGGGAAGATGGGAGTTGTAGTCCAACAACATCTGGAGGGCCACAGTTTTCCCCATTCCTGGACTTAGAGGGAAGGAGACGACTGCCCCAGTGTGAAGCTGCACTGCCAACTTTCTGAAAAGCAGGCTCTCTGGTAGAGGAAGAGCTGACCAGGATGCACTCTGCGGCTGCTTAAAAGCTCACCATGCAGTTTGTGTAGCTGTGGCAGAAGCATGACACCTGACTGTCACTTCTGACCATGTGGTAAGTGTTACGTACTTCTCCCCACTCCCTGCCCAGTTGCACAGGTTTATAGCTACACAGAACTTATAGTACTGCTGGAGGGTTTATGGCAGGCATCCCCAAACTGTGGTCCTCCAGATGTTTTGGCCTACAACTCCCATGATCCCTAGCTAACAGGACCAGTGATCAGGGATGATGGGAATTGTAGTCCAAAACATCTGGAGGGCTGAAGTTTGGGGATGCCTGATTTATGGTTATAGCTTACCAGACAGGAAGCTTTTAAGCAGCTCCTCCTTGGCTCCTGATCATCTATTTCTAGCCCACAACTGACATCAAGTTGTCAATACAGCAATACTCCAGTTCTGCAGATGTCATTGCCTGACTTCTTATCCCTAAATGTGGCTTTAACTGTGCCCAAACAGAAGTGGAGAGAAAAATGGGTGTGTCCCTCTTTGCGGTGTCAAAGTTGTTGAAGAGTGAATATGATAGACTTACAACATCCAGGGTTTGTGTGTGTGTATTAGATAGAGGAGGGTCTACATTTGCTTATTTTGTACAGTCATTTCTGCCTGTCACAAGGAGGGCACTGAAGCTCTGTCGTCTGGAATCCCACCCCTCTGCCTTCAAAGGGTTGGCCAGAGATTCGCTATGCGGTTTCAAACCTGTATTTGCATCCAAAGTAACTAACAAAATGCTTTATATCAGGGATGGGGGAACCCATAGCCCTCCAGATGTTGTGGGACTCTCCATCAGTCCCAGGCAGCATGGTCAATGGCCAGGGATGATGATGGGAGCTGCAGTCCAACATCTGTTGGGGGGAAATCCAAACTCTGCTTTAAACACAGTCTGAGGCCTTCAAATTTCTTAAAGGATAGAGCACAACTACTGAATACACATAGTAGCCCAGCCACCAGTATATTTATTCTAAGAGTGATGAGGCAGAACGCCAATAGGCCACATTTGTACCATACATTTAAAGCACCATGATATTACTTTAAACAGTCATGGCTTCCCCGCAAATAATTATGGGACCTGCTGTTTGTTAAAGGTTGTGGGAGGTTATATTCTTCTCCCAGAGTTCCCTGGGAAGAGGGCTTGACTGTTAATCCACTCTAGGAATTGTAGCTCTGTAAGAGTTTGGGTCTCTTAACAACTCTCAGAACCTTTAGCAAACTACAACTCCCAGAATTCTATGGGGGAAGCAGGGACTGTTTAAAGTGGCATTGTAGCTCTCTAAATCAGGCATAGGCCAACTCGGCCCTCTAGATGTTTTGGGACTACAACTCCCATGATTCCTAGCTAACAGGACCAGTGGTCAGGGATGATGGGAATTGTAGTCCCAAAACATCTGGAGGGCCGAGCTTGCCTATGCCTGCTCTAAATGTATGGTGTGAATTTCTGGAGTCATGCTACGCCCCTCCCCTTCCCGCAAGTTGGCTTATTGATCTATTAGCTGCTTACTGCCCAATTTTGACTAACAATTGAGAGGACAGCCTGGGATCAGGCAGCAACAGGAAGAGGATCGGCAGGGGCCTGCTAGCTGACTTCTGCAGGGCCCAGTGCTTTAAAACCACAGGCTATGGGGCCTCCCCACATGTGAGCAAGCCCATTAAAGGAGTCCAGAGACCAACGAGAGAGGAATGTGTAAATATTTCAGAAGGGGCTGACACATTCCACAGCTCCCCTCTGGCGCCCTTATCTGCAGACAGCTCAGCCACTGGGTCGTGTCCTATCCTTATCTTGCCTGCTGTCCATCCCTGGAATGTGCTTTCTCATCAAACACGCTCCCAGCTGCGCTGTGTCTTGCAGCCATCAGCAATTTGCCACACGCAAACCCTCCCCAATGGAAAGCCCTGGGAGATCTGGCTTCTCTTTTCCACCAAGGCTCTGGACTCAAAAGGCCTGTTTCAGCTGGGCCCCACCCTTTCCCCTCTGCTGGCCAATGCAGTGCAGCTCCTTAAGAGTGCCACATCCTATGGTTAGTTCAGGGTGTGTGTGTGTGTGTGTGTGAAGGCTCAACATGCAACAGATTATAGATTATGGTTAATTGATGTTCTTTAGTGCCCTCTAGGGGACAACTATAAAAATTCCTGTGCCCTCAAAACACTCCCAGAAAGCTCCTCTTTTCTTCATTTTTAGAAAGAGCCAGATGCTTTACTTGTGGGGACATGTGGGATGCAAATAAGCAATAAAAGCACTTTATAGAGTGAGGATCCAGTACCCTATTCTCCCCATGCCCAACCTGCAGCCACAAATCGGGGAGCAAGCTGTATATAAAAATGGCTTGCCCTACGTTACACAGGAAGCCTGGGGCAGAGCAAGGTCTCCTGGGTAGAATGCAAAGAATGTTAACTGCTGAGTCACTCTTCCCGTCCACAGTTTAACACTACAAGGGCTTTTTCTATGCTAGGCATAAATCAATAGGGTGTGGAACATTTAATCGTTCCCCTATCCATACCAAGGCAGACTCAAAATCTGAATTTAATTCCTGACATGTGAAAAATATACGCCAAAAGTTCGATGCCCAGATTTCAAGGGCTGGGAATGTCCTCTGCCTGAAATCCTAGTGAGTTACTGCCAGCCAGTTTAGTAGACAATTTTCACAAAAGTCTAACTTGATATAAGGCAGCTTCCTATCTTTTTGCATCATGTCTCATCACTGTTTGCTATTTTAAGAATTTTAGACAATGTCTTTAAATGAGCAGCAGCCGGCCCACTTTCCAGCTCACCCCATACCCCACGAGGGGTGGGTTTGTTCTACTTCTTTCCCCAAATGCCGCCAGAGGGGCTTCTGAAAGAGCACATTTCCTCGAGGGAAGGGGAGAAGAAACAGAAATAGCTTCTTTGTGCCAAATAGCTGCCTTTTAGGTTTTAATTTTATAACCGGCGCTTCTCGCCGTAATAGGTTTATTCAAACTGCTTTTGTTGGGTCCACCTGAAAGGCAGCATATAAAATAATGATTGGTTACAGGTCACGTTGCTGAGGTGGGACATCAGGACTCTGGGCAAAGGAGACCAGAAGTTCTCTTTGTTCATTCCACTCACAGCCCCATCTGTAAATCACCCAGCGGCTGTGCGAAGAGAAGGGTCACCACTGGAACACTATTGACTCAACTGGAACATAACAAGGGATGGTGGCAGCAAGCCAAAGTTGAGAGGCGGTGGGGAAACTGGAAGAGTTCAAGGCAAGGTGGTGGCAGGCTGAGACAGGCCCCTCTTCCTGCCTCTCTGGGAGAAGTTGCATAGCAAGGAGGGGCCCCCGGCCTGGAAGAGGGAGAAAGGACCAACTAAGCAAGAGGAAGAGACATGGGCAGGGCCGGCCCATCCGTTTAACAAATGAGGAATTTCTCCCAGGCAATAAACTAGGTCAGCAGGAGATGCTTAGCCATTTCACCAGCAGGAGTTGAAGAAGAAGAAGCAACAGCAGCAGCAGTACCACCAGGACTTCGGCACGGGGTGTCCAAATGCCTCCCCTATTTGGGAATCAGGAGAAGGAAGCTCTGGCCAGAGCTGAATCCATTCTGGGAAGAATCCCTGTGAATTTTTTTCGCAGCAGGAAAATACTTCATGGATGGATGCTCCATTGGGACGGCTCCAGAGCCCAGGGCAGGTCAGGGCCTGCGCAAAGGAATGCACAGGCATTCCAAGGCTCACAGAGGGGGTCCCTCCCTCCCTCTCCCTTCCAAAGAATCTGCTGCAGCAGAAAAGTTGTTGTGAAATTTTCAGGCTGAGATGGTGGGCCGCTGTCTTGTAAACAAGGGCGAGGGAGGGAGGGAGGGAGGGAGGGAAGACTGATAGGAGTGGGAGATTTACTGCCTATTTGCATGGAATCTGCAGGACTCAAAAACCCCAGCAGAGTAGAAAATTGTTTAGGATCTCAAAGCCACAAACTAAAAAGAAGAAGCAAAAATCATTTTGCCACATGAAGCACCAGGTCGCTAGACATCTAGCCCAGCATTGCTTACTTCAGCTAGTAGTAGCTTTCAAGGATCTTAAGTGCCTCGTCCCCTATTACCTGGAGCCCTTTTAATCAGAGATACAATATGGGGCTTTATTCCTGAAAAGTGTACACTCTTTCACTAAGCTATGGGCTTGCCCTTAAGTGAGAATGTAGACCAGGCATCCCCAAACTGCGGCCCTCCAGATGTTTTGGCCTACAACTCCCATGATCCCTAGCTAACAGGACCAGTGGTCGGGGAAGATGGGAATTGTAGTCCAAAACATCTGGAGGGCCGAAGTTTGGGGATGCCTGATGCAGAGGGACGGCCAAGCATAGCTCTTCTTGTTTTTAAAGTTTCCACCACCAATTTCCACTGCCTTTCTACCCTTCTAAATTTCAGTATCAGACAAAACTCTTCTTATGTCCTAAGCGTCAGAGGAAAGGACCAGCCTTCTGTAAAGCTCTGCATATTGAATCTGGTAGCTGATACAGAAAGGATTCTCCCCAAAAGAAAAGAACAAACCAACTAAAAAAAGAGAGGGGGGGGGAGTTAAGAATAACAGAATTGTAGAGTTGGAAGGGACCACAAGGGTCATCTACCCTCCACAATGGTCCAACCCCCTACAGTGAAGAAATCTTTCGGTCAACAAGCAAACCCACAACCTTGAGATTAAGAGGCTCATGCTCTATGGACTGAGCTATCTCAGCTTGTATGAAGAAATAAATTCTAGGCTTACTGTTATCTGGAAATGGGTCTTGGAAACATGGATTTCTTTTCCAGGGAAAGAACATCTCTGCTTATGATTACAAATGCTATTCTTGACTCTCTGCAGTCCTGCCACCTTCTAAAGCCAGGGGTAGCTGATGTGCTGCCTTCCAGATGTTATTAAGACTCCAACTCCAACCATCCCAATCACTGGCCATGCTTCCTGGGGCTGTTGGGAGTTGGAGTCCAAGGTCCAGGGGGCTAACCTGATTCTAAGCCACCTGATGCCTGCCTGCCTCTTGGTACCCTCCATAATGCAACGGCTCTTCCCACACAGTGACCATCAAGACTTGAGTTGCCTGCTCCAGTGTCTCTTCTATCATCACCCAGGGATTCTCTCCCCACAAGCAAAGCCTTCTTGCCCCACCAGACCTTCATCTCTCTTCTGCCACAGCTCTGCTATTAATTTATTGCAGTGTTTCCCAACCTTGGGGCTCCAGCTGTTTTTAGACTACAACTCCCATCATCCCTAGCTAGCAAGACCAGCGGTCAGGGATGATGGGAATTGTAGTCCAAAAACAACTGGAGACCCAAGGTTGGGAAACACTGATTTATTGAATTAATGCATCTTCTGTCACCACACTCTGGTTTATCTCAGTCAAGACCATGAGTCCCGTTGAGCAGCCTTTCCCAGCCTGGAGCCCTCCAGTTGTTTTGAACAACTGCGCTGCCTGGGGCTGATGGGAGTTGTAGTCCAAAACATCTAGAGGGACCCAGGTTGGAAAAGGCAGCTCTTCCTAGGTTCCTAATCAGAACAAATGAAGAGCAAACCAAGTTGTTCTACGCAACTCATATTCTGTATATTTCTTAGGGGGTTTATGAGCACTTACCTCGTATTCAATGGCTAAGTCTGTGTGGTCGTCGATGTCTACTTTTGCCATCAAGACCTTCCCCTTCTGTTTGGCCACTATCTTTTCTAGCCTGGGCCCCAAGATCTTGCAGGGACCGCACCACCTCCAAGGAGAGAAAAGGAATTAAGGGTTCAGTGAGGGAAAAGCAAAGGCAGCAGGAGAAAGGCGAAGCTTTTCAAAACACTCTGAACTCCTCCCCTATTTTCTGGGGTGAGCTTGCCTTTAATAGCTGCAGGGGAAACCCTCCTAACTTTAAATATCAAGCCTGATATTGATGCCTGTCTTGCTAAATTAAAGAACAGCATGCATGTGCTGGGCAGGTTTACAGCAGCTTTAACAATTCAAGCACCAAGAGCTACAATTAGGACTTTACAGACAGCTTGGGGGGTGTTTTCCTGCAAGGGACACTCAAAGGTACGTTTCAGCCACTTTCATGCTGTTTGTGCCATAGGGTGAATGTGGGACAGAACGCAGGAGAACCCCATTTTCACCAAGAGCCCTTAAAAAAAACCCTTACAGTGGTACCTCGGGTTACAAACACTTCGGGTTACAGACTCCCCTAACCCGGAACTAGTACTTCGGGTTAAGAACTTTACCTCAGGATGAGAACAGAAATTGCATGCCAGCGGTGCAGCGGCAGTAGGCGGCATACCTGCCAAGTTTCTGCCTGAGAAATAAGGGACCGGACCGGAAGTAGCAGACCGGAAGCAGCGCTGCCGCCATTTTGGAACTGGGCGGAGCATCCTCAGAAGTGACTTTTGATGCTGCTGTGCCCAGTTCCAAAATGGCTGCCGCACCAGAAGTCGCGCTGCAGCCATTTTGGAACTGGGCAGAGCAGCATCAAAAGTCGCTTCTGAGCATGCTCCGCCCAGTTCCAAAATGGCCTCCACACCAGAATAAACCGGGAAAAAACAAAAAAATCCATTTTTTCGGCTGGGGACAGCTGGAAAAATGGGGGTTTCCCGGGGAATACGGGAGACTTGGCAGCTATGGTAGGCGACCCCATTAGCTAAAGTGGTACCTCAGGTTAAGAACAGTTTCTGGTTAAGAACGGACAGTTTTCACAGATGCCAGTTTTTTCCTACACCAGTTTTGCACCTGAGCCGAAGAGACTTCATGTATCAAGGTCCCTTGCAAAACATACCGTGGGCAAATTTTGTATTGAATCAGAAGTACGATAGTGTATCTGAAGTGTATCTGAAGAAGTGTGCATGCACACGAAAGCTCATACCAATAACAAGCTTAGTTGGTCTCTAAGGTGCTACTGGAAGGATTTTTTTATTTTGCTTTTGTGCTGGCATATTTGGAATGAAAGGACTGAGAAAGTCAGCTAGCTCCCACTGCTTCCGTGTTAGCTAAGCAGCCACCCCCACAGTGGTTCTCGTCTCCTTCCTCTCTCCCCAGATCTGACATGGAAAGTGTCTAGCAAAACACAAACTCCAATAGCATGAGAGCTGCAGGCAGACTCTTGACACAGTTCAACCAAGTTAATTTTTAAGACTGTTTTGATCCGAAAGGTCATAGATGTTTGCAGTCTCTCTTTATTGCTAGGGAATAGCTCTAACTATATTGCAATCTGCACCTGGGTGCTCTAACAGCCACCACCTACACATGAAATGCATGAAATAAAAACTTTCCAGCTTTTGCCATTCACTTGTAACAAACAAATAGGGAGATGTAACCCAGCAGCTGTATATTTTGGTTCGTGTAATTAACATAATTCATGTAACAGAACAGGGAAGATGCCAAATTACTATTAGTGGACATTTTGCATGTCACTATCACTATCACTTCATAGCTAGAAGGAGACTCAGAGGACTGGACCATCCACACCATTTACCCAAGGTGTGCATTTGTCCACACTGTGGTCTAATACACACATGAACTAGTGACCAGGCAGGAACTGATGCCGGCACCTTTAAGCCAAGAAGAAACATGCCCCCCCCCCCCCGGCACTCACTGGGCGTGAAAATCAATCACCACTGGCTTCTCACTCTTCAGAACTCTGTCTTGGAAGTCATCCCCATCCTGGATGTTAAAGGTGTGCCTGAAGACCAAAGTAGTGGAAAATGTCCTAGTAGTTGCAGGCACAGCGGTGAAGGGGACGGGCAGACGCCAGGTGAGATTGCAGGGCGCAGCCGAAACCCGGCAGAGAAGCAAAGGTGGCTGTGAACGGAGCGGAGCAGAGAGCTGCTTGGCAGGGATGGAGAGGAATGGCCTGAGGAGGAGCTTTTGGGCCATCTGCAAAATGAAAAACAAAAGCAACACAGTTGGGGGGAAATCATCAGCACTTGAAGCTTCCTGAACTCTGCTGGTGTATTCCCACCACCAAGGCCCCGCAGACCTAGCTGTTATTTCACTGCTTCCTTCCCTTTCCAGTCAATTCCAAGGATCCCCATTCATGCCCCTATCTAGTCTCCACTCTTGCCCATACTCCCGCCTCCTAGGTTCCCAAGCTTTCACCTTATCCTTGCC
Organism: Zootoca vivipara; assembly: GCF_963506605.1. Lineage (NCBI taxonomy): Eukaryota > Metazoa > Chordata > Lepidosauria > Squamata > Lacertidae > Zootoca > Zootoca vivipara. The sequence continues at coordinate 45,549,085 of NC_083285.1, read as the reverse complement.
CTCCAGAATTTCAGTTACACCAATCATATTTACTGCACATACAGCACACACATCAAAGTTTCGGGCTAATAAAGAGTAATAAGGGCAGGCCCTACCTGCAGGCTCACCATTTAACCTAAACTACCTTTTGGGTTACAATCTTATCTACTATCTTTACCCTTCAGCTCAGTCTCACTTAAGCACTGTCAGATCACATGTCAGCATGAAGGGCATACTGGAATTATGGTGAATGAAAGAAAAGGTCGCCCTTTAACTCCCTGGACAAATACGCAGTCTTTCAAACCAGAGGGTGTTTGGGTAGCTCCTCCCAGTGGAGGCTGGTCCATTAGGGCAAATCTCAGTATGCCCTCAGCCAACTTTCTTCCTGCTTACAACCAGTCCAGAGACCTTCCTCCTCCTTGGTCTCGGTCCTTGTAGAATGCAGCAGGTAGGAGGAGTGGGCTAAAAAGAAGTTGGCTCTGCCTGTCATTGGCTCTGGGCTCCCTTCCTTCCATTCTACCAGTCCCAGTGTGTACCAACCATCATTGAAGCTCCTCAGTCAAATCAACACTTTTAAACCTTCCTTTTTGGTTGCTCCTGGCTTCGCCAGTCCTATAATTCTAGCCTAGCCTAAGCTGGTGGATACCAGTCTTTTTACTGAACAGTTCTTATATGCAAACAATGTCCTCTGGTGGCCATGGTGGGCCCAATTATCCTATTGGAACATCAACATCTTCCTTTCTGCAGCACACTACAGTATTACCAATGTGACTTTGGCTGGGTTTCTCAGTGTGGGAAAATGCTTTACCATTCTGATCCTAACAACCTGCGAGGCACAACCGATTGTGTGATAGATAGAACCACAATCCAGCTGCTCTACTAACACTTATATGCACCAACTGTGGTACAAACTACGGTACTGTAGTAGAGCTAGTCACAGTTAGCTCTTCTGAATGTTCAAAACACTTGACATGTATTCTGGGATAGCTCAGTCAGTAGAGCATAAGACTCTTAATTTCAGGGTTGTGGGTTTGAGCCCCACATTGGGGGAAAGATTCCTACATACCAGGGGCCTGGATGGCCCTCACGGTCCCTCCCAACTCTATAATTCTATTATTCATTACCTCAGCAAGCTTCACAACAGTCCTGTAAGATTATTATCCCCACAACAGCAAGACACTTCCATAGGGGCTAGTAGCATGCAGAAGAGAAGGAGGGCATTTTCACCAATCTCAGCACTAAGCTACCAAATTTCTTGCATCAACAGGCTGGACTAAGTGACATATGAGGTCCCTCCCAAAATAATCATAAGGTTGCTATGGAAAATTTGTTATTTTATTTACTGCCTCAAAATATAAGCAGAATACAAACATCTGCTTCAAAATGTGTTTTCCTAAAACACATTTACATGCAAGAAAGGATGTTTTCTGTAACAAACCACCCTTTTATAAAACATTTTAACTTTCAAAACACTAAAGTTTGCAAAATTTAGTGAGGGTGATTAAAAAGACATTTTCTTAAGTAAAGGCAGGCAATGTTGCATTATTCAAATACAATATTAAAACCCAGTATTAGGTAAACATTTGTTGTTGTTTAGTTGTTTAGTCGTGTCCCAACTCTTCGTGACCCTATGGACCAGAGCACGCCAGGCACTCCTGTCTTCCGTTGGCTTCCGCAGTTTGGTCAAACTCATTATTGAAACGCAGTTGATATTTAACTACTCTAAATGCATTGAAATATAACAGAAGGATATATATTTCTAACCTTCTGTCCTACCCTGGTTACCCTCCAGTCAGCTTAATTCCTAGCCAAGTTTGCCAGGTTCCCCCCACCTTTAACTTTGGCACCTATATGCCAAAGAAAAGAAAAGAAAAAAAGAACAATTTTCCTGACAGGGCAGGCAAGTGATGAGAAAAGTTCCATCTGTTACACTCCTGTGCATTTGGTAATTGGGAAGGAGACGGGCGTTTTTCTGAAACTGAGCTGGCAAGGCTGCTTCCATTCCACAGCTCTTATTATTTTAATTTCTAGAACAGGATGAACTGAAGCTCGGAATCTAACCCATGGCCTCAAGACTCGCGATCTGGGAAACCTCCTCCGCCGTCCTCAACCAGAGGCTGTGGACGGTTACGGAAGGGTGAGAAAAGCGCACTCTGCACATGTTCAGAGGCAATTGCGTCTGATCTACAAACTGGTTGAAATGAAGCCCAGCTTATTAGTGCCGCTTAACTAATTGCCATCCTGGGCTCTTTGGCGGAGGCGGGATAATGATATAAGTTGAAGTAACGTAAGAATTGATGCTTTTGAATTATGGTGCTGGAGGAGACTCTTGAGAGTCCCATGGACTGCAAGAAGATCAAACCTATCCATTCTGAAGGAAATCAGCCCTGAGTGCTCACTGGAAGGACAGATCCTGAAGCTGAGGCTCCAATACTTTGGCCACCTCATGAGAAGAGAAGACTCCCTGGAAAAGACCCTGATGTTGGGAAAGATTGAGGGCACTAGGAGAAGGGGACGACAGAGGACGAGATGGTTGGACAGTGTTCTCGAAGCTACGAACATGAGTTTGACCAAATTGCGGGAGGCAGTGGAAGACAGGAGTGCCTGGCGTGCTATGGTCCATGGGGTCACGAAGAGTCGGACACGACTAAACGACTAAACAACAACAACAACAACGTATTAATGATAACCATCATAAGTAATGCACGTTTCACTCGACCTCCTCCATTTCCTCTACTAGCGCCTTTCCACTCCGATATAGCGGAGAAAGTGTTACTCGTGAGTAAACAGACACAGGCGCCCCCCCCCACCTGCTGTGCAGGCGGGTCAGCGACCTCCTCCCCTCCCCCACCGCGCGCGACCTTCTCGCTTCCACCTTCTCACCTTTCAGCCCCACTTTAGAGTGTCTCGCGGCCGCCACACTGTGGAATCAGACGGGCCGGACTCTTCTGCCAGCCGATTGGAGCGGCCGTGGGAGGAATGTATGCATTCTAGTTGGATGATTGGCTGGCGAAAGGGAAGCTATTGAGAAACCTGGGACGTGGTTGGGCTAAGGAGGGCGCGTTCGGCCCGCAGAGGAGTGCGTCGCGTCCTCCGCGCGCTTATTGGTTAAAACGCAGCCGCTCCGAACGCGGCGGAGTCGGAATTTTCACGCAGCCTCGGGTTTGATTGGCTAAAAAGCGCCGGTCGAAAGCACGAATCTGCGTCCGCGATGTGGCCTCGCTCCTCGCATCGGGGAACCGAGGTCAGAGTACACAGGACAGGATGTGCCCAGGAAGGTGGTACGAAAGGCTGGTTCCTAACTTGTTCATTTCGGGGTTAATAATAATAAAAATAAAATAATAATGTAAATAATAAATAATATAAATAAAATTTATTATTATTATTATTTACACCCCGCCCATTCGGCGGCTCTCCTAACAGCGCAACGTTATATTCGCTTAAATCAGTTAAGCTGCAAATTAATCTATCTTATTTATTTGCTTACTTATTTGCTTACTTACTATACCGCCCTTCATCCGAGGATCGCTCGGATTGGCAGAATAGAATAAAGCAGGGATGGCAGAAGGAATCTATTTGTAGATCTTGGGAGTGATTTGCAGTAGATTGGCAAATGGATTTTCAGGGCTTTTTCAGATAAAAGAGTTGCCCATGAAGTTCAAAGTTTTAGGTCGATAGTTTGTGAAAACTACGTAGTGACACCTATGCCGCGCCCCCTACACTCGTGTTTCACTGTGTGGCCATTTTTGCTACACAAAGTTTGCCCATAGAAAACAATTCAAAACTGCATTAAAAAACATGGTGAAGTCTTTGCTTGTTTCCTTATTTATTTGAAGGTGTGAAGAAGGTTCAAAACAAGTTATATGGGGGACAGTGGGTGGGCAGGTGTGGATGACTCGCTGGTCCTGAATGGGGTAATTGTGCCCCTGAATGGCCAGGTGCACAGCTTGGGAGTCATTTTGGACTCACAGCTTCCCATGGAGGTGCAGGTCAGTTCTGTGTCCAGGGCAGCTGTCTACCAGCTCCATCTGGTATGCAGGCTGAGACTCTACCTGTCTGCGGACTGTCTCGCCAGATTGGTGCATGCTCTGGTTATCTCCTGCTTGGACTACTGCAATGCACTCTACACAGGGCTACCTTTGAAGGTGACCTGGAAACTACAACTAATCCAGAATGTGGCAGCTAGACTGGTGACCGGGGGCGGCCGCCGAGACAATATAACACCGGTCCTGAAAGACCTACATTGGCTCCCAGTACGTTTCCAAGCACAATTCAAAGTGTTGGTGTTGACCTTTAAAGCCCTAAACGGCCTCGGCGTCTCCACCCCCATTGTCCTGCCCGGACACTGAGGTCCAGTGCCGAGGGCCTTCTGGTGGTTCTGTCACTGCAGAACCACTACAAGGAACCAGGCAGAGGGCCTTCTTGGTTGTGGCGCCCGCCCTGTGGAACGCTCTCCCATCAGATGTCAAGGAAATAAACAACTACCTGACATTTAGAAGACACCCGAAGGCAGCCCTGTTTAGGGAAGTTTTTAAATGTTTGATGTTTTATCATTACAGGTAGGTAGCCGTGTTGGTCTGACGTAGTCGAAACAAAATAAAAAAATTCCTTCCAGCAGCACCTTAAAGACCATCTACCAGTAAGTTTTTTATTTTGGTATGAGAAGTATGCTCATACCAAAATAAAAAACTTACTGGTAGATGGTCTTTAAGGTGCTGCTGGAAGGAATGTTTTATCATGTTTTTAATATTCTGTTGGGAGCTGCCCAAAGGCAGGGTATAGGCGGGGTATAAATAATAAATTATAAACCTGGGGAACTTGTCACGGAGCAAGGGGAAGTCCTGAAGTAACGCACCCCACACCTGCAAATAAACAATGCATCAAACAAGCAAAAACTTCAAAACTGCATTCAAAAAAACACAGTGAATTGTGTTCTAGAGTGATTACTGCACTTACCCCTTTTTGTATCATTGCAAAGATTGCCCATGCAGTTCCTTCTGTACTGGTGGGGAACCTGCGGCCTTGCAGGTATTGCTGGGCTACAACTGACCATTGGCCATACTGCTTTATACTCACAAAAGGGGCTAGCAAAATAAATGGAAAGGCTCCCACTGATTGCAATATTTTTAAAATTCCTGAGCTTTTTTAAAAAGGAAACCATTGAAATTGTTGGGCTTTTTTGGTTTTCCCCTGACATTTTGCCCCCCGATGCCATTTTTATACCCCAAAAAACAGGACATGTCAGGATGTGTTCTGACGTACGGCAAGCCTAGATTAAACTTTATGAATCACCCTTCCCATTCCATAGCTGAGCAAAGGCAGACACTACTTCTGCTGGTGGGCTTGGAAAACACTTTTTTTTTCTTTTAAAGTTCATTACAATAATACAACCGTACAAAACTTATATGCAATATACTACACCATTACAACAGCTGATCCATTTGATCATGACATACATCTTAAAATAAGTTAATAAAAATACTGTTCTGAAAAAAATGAACATATAAAAACGAAACTGCAACTTTCCCAGCCTGCCACAGGACCACTAAGTTCTGTGCAAATAATCTGAATGTGACCTAGGCACTGACAGCAGAGCCATGGGGTGCTGAGCTACTCAAGTACAGTATATTCTAGCCTGTCAAACAGCAGGGGCATAGTCTCTGTGGAGCAGTAGCAAAGCCCACCCTCTCTGAAGTATGTCTTGCAAAATCACTGATTCTGGTAAACTCTGGCTTTGGATGATGAAGCAATACTTTTGCAATCTCCAGCCCTAACCCCTGGTTGGCCATGCTGACACTGGGTTCTGGGTTGAGACAGCTGTACCGATTACACTTAGGAAACAGCAGCAAAACCTGGAAGAAGAAAAAGATTGAGGGCGGCATTCAACTAAGCCTTAGACCCATTACAATAGACCCACTGAAATGAATAAACATGACAGTGGGACAGACTACCTTGGAAGGCGATTGACTCATCCATTGGGCGTTTTGAAAGAGAGGTTGGATGGCCATCTGCCAGGGATTCTTCAGCTGTGATTCCTGCACTGCAGTGGGTTGGACTAGATGACTTTGGGGACCCCTTCCAGCTCTACAATGATTTAAAGTCAATCAATTTCAATGAGTCTACTCTGAGTCAAGCTTAGTTGACTACCAATCTGAGCACATTGTTAAGGATGATGAATGAAACTCTGAGAGGAATGGAGGTAGCTTGATAGTGGCACATTCTCAAGCGAGAAAGTTCTGCAGGTTTCCGGTGTGGCCTCAGGTTGAACTGAACAAAGGCGATCCCTTCTCTTGATACTGCATCTGTTTTCACCCCAAGACACACAGAGAAAAGGGTGACAGAAAAAACGACCCCTTTCTAAAGCATTTTTTTAAAAAGAAAACCACCAGTTAAAGGTAACACATACACTGTCAATAGGTTTTTTTGAGTAATTACAGGAATAAGAGGAGAGGGAGAGAATAAGGCTGTATATACTGAGTCTGCACTATCTTTTAGATAAGGAATTCAAATCTCCCAGTATGACAGATTTGTATGATCATCACATACACCAACTTAGCCAGAGGCCCCAGCTGCAAAAGACCTAGAAAAGTATTAGACATAGTTTTTAGCACAACATGTGCCAATGGGAGCTTGTTCCCCTTCTCCACTAATGCAGCCTGATGAAACATTTTTTTTTTTTATTTTTTTAAACATACTTTTTATTAATTTTACAAAATACAAAAAAACAAAAAAACGGTACATACTTAAACCCCTTTTCCACCTCCTTCCTACCCACCCACATGGGTCCTCCCCTGCCACAGAAGTATCCCATGTTTGTGAACAGTCAGAAATGGTCCATTTTATGCTTGGATTTCTGTCCTCCTCCCCCTCCCCTGACCCCAAAGCCCCCCCCTGCCACCAGGGAGCTCCAGCAAACCAGGGCAGTACGCAGGAGGACATCCATCCAACCATCTATTGTTATACCAAAAAAAGAGAAAAATAGAAATAGGAAAAAAAGGGGAAAAAGAAAAGGCGAAGAAAAAAAAGAAAAAGAAAAAAACAATACAAAACAGAAAAAATTTTCTTGCATTCATAGTTGAAAAACCATATTTTATGGGCTTCCCCTCCCCCCCTTCCCCGGTTTTCATCCCTTTTTTATCATCTGCAACAGTTTCTTACTTTATAAAAATACACCTTTGTATCTTATACAACTTATAAATCAATTGTTAACATTTTCATCTAATATTCAAATCACTGAAAATTCAAACTCCCATTTTCTCTTCCCGTGCCTAATTTTTTTTTTTCTCCCTCTATAAGCCTCCATATTTTCACATTTTCCAAAATCCATTCACTTTTAAAACTATAACTATTCTCAATTTAACCTTACATCCCCGATTACCGGCTCCACCCCCCCCCAATCCAGCAAATTCCAAAATCAGCAGACCAGTTATAAACCTGTTAATCCATCCTTATAATCACAACATCACTTTCCCTTCACCCCACCCCCTGTTTACAGTCTCTTGCCATCCAGGTCACCATACAGGACCCCTGAATTTCTTCTCTTCTCTGCATATTTTTTCCTTCTTCCCTGTGGGCGTTCTGGAGTTCCAATAATACCAATCGTGCCCCCCTCAAAGACAGGGCACTCCATCCAACTTTTTGTAGAGTAGAGTCATCATTTTTTTCATGGTGTGTTTCATTTTGTGTTGAATCATCACAGTCCTCATCTTCATCTTTTCCTTCCCCATCATTGTCATTCTCACATTGCTCTTTTTCAGTGTCAAAAGCTTCATCTCCTAGAAAATCATATTCCGCCATCACCTCCTGAAATTTCTGCTGTAACTCCTGTCGTCGTGTCTCCTCTTGACATAACTCTATTCTTGTTTCCCACATTAAGGTCAAAACAGACCGCTGGAACTCAGGGGAACACTTTTTTGTTGACATATTTCAGTCCTGCCAAGGTCAAAACTTATCACGTGGGGTGGAATATGATCACAGTTTATTTTCTCGACTCCATTTTAACAAGCTGGCTGCATTCTTCAAGTCTTGTTAACAATAAAGTTCGAACTCACATTTCACAAGCACTTAAGCCAAAAAAGAAATTCCACAAAGTCCAGAAATACAAAGTGAAGTAAAAATTGACTTATAAATCCTGATCAACTCACTGAATTGCCTAGGCTGCCGGCTCCCGAGGGAAAGAAAGGTTTTTCTTAGGCTTTACCTCATTGCTGCAGGGCAGTCATAAACCACAGTCTCTCTCCCCTTTTCACCCTGCATCAAAGGGGATATTCTCTTTGATGCCTTTGAGGGATCCTTTTGAATTACAAATCTTCTGTTTATGGCTTCGGGTTTCTATTTACTGTCTCTTTGTTGCCGTGGGGGGGGGTGGCTTCCTCTTTTCTCCCCTCTCTCCCAGACCAAATTGTTTTATAATCCAAATCGTGAGGTTACTTACAGTCTTTTCCAATCGTTTTATTTTCGGAAGAATCCAGCGCTCTCCGCCTTCGGCTTGAAGCTTCTCCCTGCTAGAATAACGTTGCCGCTCAAAATGGCCCCCGCGACTTCTACCCTCCTCGCTCCGGAGCTCTTATTAGAGCTAACCGAAGAGTTGGGGAGTCCGGATTGGGTCTGTGCCGAGCAAATTGCCCTCGGGACGCCCTTCCCGAGGTTCTAAGGGGCGCAGCGTTGCTCTCGCTGCCCTCCCCACTCCTAGCAGAGACGGGCCGTCTCGGAGACGAGACGAAACCCCGCCGATCGACGCTGGCGCTGAATCCGGAAGCCGCCTGATGAAACATTTTGCCAGTGTTTACTTTCAGTTTTGCAGAATCCTGGCTTGTTACGAATGAACTAGATATCCTAGTTTAGAACGATTTATTGTCAGTTTCAAAACAAGCCAACTTCAAACCACAAGCCAAGAAGCCAGCTTCTTTATCCAGAGTTTGTTTTAAACCAGGATCTGTGGTTTTAAAGTAACTGAAGAGACAGAATTAAAAAAAGTGATGCCTTTGGGCCCAGAGATTGTCTGCATGCAAAACATGTGCAGCCACTGTGCCACGGGTCATTCCCTTCCATGTGCCCTAACCCTGTAAGTTCATCCTGCCAAGTTCTAAATTTGCAGCAGGGTTTTGGTTAGGCATTGGACCCCTTTTCATTTCAATTCTCCAGACCAAATGGTAGGCGAGAAATGAGGTTTAAGTATTTATAGATAAAGCAAGAGGGCTAAAGTGTATCTCTCCCAAAGAATCAGTTGCTGGAAAGGTGTCCCCCCCCCCCGGAAGCACAAGTGCTGTGTTTGTGGCAGGTAGAAGGCTATTCTGTCCATCTGCTAAAGAGCAAGGGAATATAGATAAAAGACAAGACTCTTTCTGGCTTGGTCTCTTGGAAGTGTGTAGGGGTGCAATAAAGTGCAGATAGTTTTCCTACCTACTCTTACATTTTTTTTAAAAAAAATAGGATATTATAAATACAATCATCACAATAGAAAATAAAAATTAATCACAACTGAACTTAATTAATGAAGCTTTCTAACTAGGTGTAGTGCAAACAGGAGAGATATTTTGTTAAGAGTGCAGGAATTCTCCTTCCTTTCAAGGGCAAGCTGGCACACAAGAATGCCAGGGATGCAGAACAAGTTGATGAATGTGGCAGCAGTGCATTTTGTCAAACGTGGAACAAAGGGATCCCCCTTCTCTCCTGTATACAATATTATTTCCCTGCATTGGACATTAGCAGCATTCCTTTAGCCAATACTACCGAACTGATTGTAAAGTCATGCACATACGAAATCTGCAAGGTTATGCAAGGACAAAATAACACATAGCATCCATAACCAACGACTTTTGCTGTGGATCACCACAAAACATGCAGTCAGGAGTAATATTCCGTGGCAAGTCATCTGTGCAATCCCTTTTTCTCCCCTGCGACAAGCTAGAGACTGGCCCCTACAGCAGAAACGCAACACCACCAGCAGGCTACAACAGTGAACAGGAGTGACAGGATGCCTCACATTACCCAGTTTCAGCCCCCACTTATCCTGTAAAAGACTCTGCTCTTCATAAATAACACCAGATCAACACAAGTCTTTGGCAAGTCATGGTCCCCCATAAAGGAATGGGCAGGAATCCAAGTCAAGTATACGCAGTGGAAGCTGGAGCCCCAGGAGAGGTCTATGTCATGGTACCGTGACCACAATCATTGTGGTTTCCGATGCAGTCTAAGGAAGGCTAAAGTTCATCCTTGGTGCTTATGAGATGCTGCAGCTGGTGGTTTGGTATCATGTGATCTTCCAACAGCGGGTCATGTGACTGTGTACTGCCAGTTTCCCGCTCATCTGGGGAGTCCACAGCAGTGTAGTCTTCAAGCAGTCCTGCTTCTACTCCATGACGACTAAGCCTCTCATTACCCATGAGCCCTTGCATTCTCATGTATCCCTGCTGGCAGAAGGGAGGCAATTTCTGACGCGTGAGGGCGAACAGGAAGCAGGACTCTAAACAAAAGGGGGAAATGTTCCACGTTACCATCCTTATGAGTGTTACCATCCTTAGGAACTTTTAAATTAAAAAATTCCAGCCTGAACCTACAAATCAAAGAGATTGGTAATATGAATATTTTCCATCAACATTAATTAAATTTCTCTATTTAGCTTACAAGTTGGTGCAGGGGGAGTTTGGTGGTTACTTGTATGTAACTCACTTCCTAAGCAGAAAACACTAGAGGCTAAATGGCTTAGGGGAAGGAGCTGTAGCTCAGTGGCAAGAGAAGACGCCAGATTCAAACCCTGATATTTCCTCAATTGTTAACTGGCTCCCCTCCACCTGCTTCTTCCGGTTGTTGTTTTTTTGCCTCGGCCCACTACACAGTGGTTTCCAGCCAACCAGTCCACAGGTTACCTGCATAGAATCTGCGCAGGTCAGTTTCCAAGCAATTCTCCAAGAACCGTCTCAGCGGGAGGATGTGGGCATTTGGAGCAGTCCAGTCTGTCAGAAAGTCCTCCACAATGTGATGGATGGCGTCTGGGCGGGGCAAGGGCCAGTCTGGTGGGCAGAGCCTCATCTCACGCTCTGTTGGGAGAGTCATTGGGAGCGCCAAACATAAAAGTACATCCAGGATGAAGAATCGAGGGTGGGGCGGACATGGTGGGCCAGATGTTTCCCAAGCCTGACTCAAGGTTTCTAACATCCCTCCCCCCAAAAAAATGGTTAGAGAGGCACAACAATGAAAAGCAGGAATGCTTGCAGCAGGAAGAACTGAAAACCCACTTTGCTTACCGGTAGGGAGGCGTTTGTAGTAATAAATGACAGGATGCAGGAAATTGGACTGCCAAGCATGGCGTGCTTCACCCACAGCGCGGTTGTAATAGAAGACGTCCTTGTCAGGCCCAGAAAAATTCTTCCCATACTCCATCACAATGACAAAAAGCCCATTCTGAACTTTTTTCCCTGTGCGCCATTCCAGGTCTTGCAGGACCCCAACTGGATACTCCTCCAGGTACTCAAATTCTGTGGCATTCCTAGGCACAACCAGAACAAATAGTCTTAGGATCACTTAGCAAAATATGCAGGTGCTGGTGGACTCAGAGGACTAGATAAGACTGCACTCTCCCACCCAGGAATATGGGCTTCACAGCTTGCTAGTGGTCCTACACTTCGCTTTACTCTTAGCAATGGCTACTAGCCAATGGCTACTATGCTCCGCATCCATGGCCAAAGGCTGTAAGGCTTCTGGATCCCGGTTGCTGGAAACCACAGGAGGGGAGAGTGCTCTTGTGCTCGAATCCTGCTTATGGTTTTCCCACTGGGGGAATAGGATGCTGGTCCAGATCGACCACTGGTCTGATCCAGGACATTCTTCTTCTAGGATTGTCTGGAAGGCTGGTACACTGTGCCCTCTGCTGGAAGAGAGATCTGAATAATTTCATTCATGTCTTAGTGACCATGTGAGGCTGCCCATGCGAAAGGGTTGTAGCCCAGTGGCAGAGCACATGAAATCTCAAGGTAAGGCTGGCAAGGAGTCCTGCCTGAAACCTTGGCGAGCCACTGCCAGTCAGGGCAGGCACTACTGAATAGACAAGACAGTCTGACTCAAGGCCACAGTGCAAGATTGCTTGAAAAACTGCAGCTGCTACCATAGAATCATAGAATCATAGAGTTGGAAGAGACCACAAGGGTCATCCAGTCCAACCCCCTGCCAAGCAGGAAACACCATCAAAGCATTCCTGACAGATGGCTGTCAAGCCTCTGCTTAAAGACCTCCAAAGAAGGAGACTCCACCACACTCCTTGGCAGCAAATTCCACTGCCGAACAGCTCTTACTGTCAGGAAGTTCATCCTATTCGTGTTGGGTAGGAGTTGGCACAGTCATATTACACCTGCTCTGAAACACCTGCTGGGTCCAATTCCAGGTGCTGGCTTAGTCCTATGCTGTCTGGGTCCCTGGTACTGCAAGGACCTGCCTATTCCAAATGAACTACCCTGAAATGCAGGGGTAGGAAACCCCTGGTTCTCCAGATGTTGCTGGATCACAGCTCCCATCTACCACTGACTTTGCTGGCTGGGCTTGATGAGAGCTAGAGTTGAAGAACCTCTGGAAGGCATCAAATTGGCTGCTTCTGGGTTAACAACAGCCAAGGCAGCCTTGCTTCAGGTCCCATCCATCACACCCAGAGGTCAGACTGGCCCCCACAAGAAGGATGGGCCTTCTTGACTGCTATGCCAGAACTTCAGAACACTATTTCATGGGATGTGTGTTTGGCTCCCTCCCTCCTGGATTCCTGGAATGTCTTGAGGCTGCAAAGCAAGGAATGGAAGAGGAAATTGAATGGCACTGCTAAGATATATTTCTAGGGGCCACAGTCTTCAAAGGAAGGAAACGAAGGGAGCATTACTCACTCACTCTTTTAGCAGAATGACATCCGCTAGCACAGTGAACATCTGATAGAGCCCAGACGCCTCATTCACTCGCTTGACAATGGCATTCGTTAGCTGCATAATGGGGTAGAGGGAGGATGGCCAGGGGACTCCGTGGTGACGGACTTCTAATAAGCGATGAACTACGCGAGCTGCGAGAGGTGGGTAGGGAGAGAGAGAGAGAGAGATTAAATTAAAATGTACAGTACTTACAAGCTAAGGAGGAAGGAGGACATAAAATGCTGGTTACTCTTCATTCACATAATTTTAACTGGAACCAGGGGTAGGGAGTCTGCCCCCCCTGATGATGTTGGACTACAACTCCCATCCTCACTGACTATAGGCCAACATCTGGAGGGCCACAAGTTCTTCAACCCCAATATAAAGAGGTAAAGGCCTCTCCTCTTGTAATGATCTTCATGCAATGTCCTCTATTACTCCAGAGCATAGCTGCCAAGTTTTCCCTTTTCTCACAAGGAAGCCTATTCAGCATAAGGGAATTTCCCTTAAAATAAGGGATAACTTGGCAGCTATGCTCCAGAGGCAGGTGAGAACTGTTAACAGTGGAACACGGACTGCCTTAGTAGGTGGTGGGCTCTCCTATGCTGGAGGTCTGTAAGCAGAGGCCACTTCTCAGGGATGCAGCAGTTATAAGATTATTGCACTGTGCAGGGGGTTGAATTGAAGGACTTCTAAGGTCTCTTCCAACTATAAAATGATATATATCTATCTCCACAGACTCCACATACGGTTCCAAGACATAATAAAATTTTCCAGCTCTCCTATGTTATTTCCCTTTATTTATAGTAGCATTTCTGTTGTTAGTACACTTTGGAAACAACGACAGTCTGCATCTGTACTGGGATTGTTTTTAAGGCATTTTCATTCTTTTATTGCTGACCTGGCCTCCTTTGGGAGAAAGGGCGGAATTATTAATTTTAATAATAAAGGCAATAACAAGTGTTGCATTGTTCAATGAAAGTAATAATAATAAAAAAGAAGAGAAACACACCATACCAGAGCAGCTTCAGCTGGCTGGCTGACGTTGGCTTTCTCTACAACCCACTCATCATGTCTCCAAGCTCACCTGTGTATCGGAACCCGTGAATGAAGCCCCCAGCAGATTTCCTGAAGTCAACTGAGTGGCTTGCGGTGCCCAGAACAAAAAGGCCCCGAGTGGCTTTGGCTTCGTAACTGGGCTTGATGAGAGGATACTTCTTCTTACTGCCTTTGCCTTGCATCAGCCCCACAGACCTGTGTGGGGTGGGGAAAGGGCAAATGGAGACAGTTGAGGCTGAAATAGAGTAAGGTTATGGGTGTGTGTCTGAAAGGATCTCAGCCAAAATCCAAACCAGAACTTTCCAGCTATGTCCCCTGCCCAGCCCCCATGCCCCCTGGTCTCATGCATCTTCCTTGTCACTTTGGGCCCAGGCCTATCTCACTTGTTGAATATGGAGAAGTCGAATTTCCAGCCGAGGCAGCCAATGGCGCGGTCGTAAGGTGCTCGAGTGGCAAAGTTGTCCAGCTCGTCCTGAGGGAGGAGGATGGAATCTGCTTCGCTGCTGTTGCTGTTCTCCAGGTAGAAGCGGAGGGTGATGTGCAGCTTTCCTTTCTTATCCTTGACGAGAACCAAGTCTTCCAAGTCACCTTCCAGAAGCCCATCTAGGGACTTCAGCTGATATGTGTCCAGGAGGCCGTTGTTAACGGCTCTAAGGAAGGGAGCATTTATTGGTTACATATATTTAAAAATGGCTCCACGTTCAGAGAATTTCCAAGTGGAGTACAGATAATGGGAACTGGGAGTCCCAAGAGTTGTAGGGTCACAAGACAGATGGGATTTAGTGCTCTGCATGTCAACTGTGGAAATATCATTGCCAGCCGGCGTAGAGAACCTGGTATAAGGCACTCCTTCTCTGTAGTCATGTTCTTTATTGGTTTTAATAATGCTGGGGATGAGGAAGTCCAAAATTTGTTTGACAGCATTTATTGTGTGTTCTTTTGAGAACACAATGGAAAGGCAGTTAAGAAATGCAAGAGAACAGTGACTTGTAAAAGACCGAGGATAAACAGTGAGGAAAACGCATAATTACTCTTACTCTTGTTTTTAACCTTTTGTGTGTGTGTGTGGGGGGGGGGGTGTTAGTCAATTTTAGTTCACATTTTCAGAAAGTGGACTACAACTCCCATCAGCCTTAGCCAGCACTGTGCTGAGTAGGGCTGAAGGGAACTGTAGTCCAGAACAGCTGGAGAGCACCAGGTTAGGAAAGGCTGGCTGGCTTTGGGAGAGTCCCGGGAGCCAGCATTAAGGGGCCTAGCATGCTGGGCATTGCCCATGCCTTTCTTAAATGATGTTATATAATGCTTTCCCCACAGCCTTTATGGCACCCCTGAATGTTTAGTAGTCACTTCTCATTGATAAAAGGTTCTTACCTCAAATCTCCAACATAGTGAGTGGCCCAGGAAAGGCGAACACGAGAGCGGCCCACCATGTGCACGAAATTGGTGACGCCCAAAATGTTCTCCGCTGTCTCAAAGGCAGAGTTTCCTCGGCCCAAGATCAGTACAGATTGGCCAAGGAAGTCTTCTGGATTGATGGACACAGACTCATAGCCCTCGACGTATTCTGAACCAGGGAAGTTCACTTTGTTAGGAACCCACGTTCCCGTAGCCACCAATAGGACACTGAAACATATAGTAATGATTTTGATCAGGCTTGCTGAAGGCATAGCCAATCCAGAAGTTCTGTTCCAATTTCGAAAGCTATTGCAGGCTAGACAGCAGGACTGGGGAAGCTGTAGCTCTCCGTATGTCATTGGACTCCAGTTCCCATCATTGCTGACACTGGCCATGTCATCTGGGGCTGAAGGGAGTTGGAGTCCAACAAGATCTGGAGGGCCAATAGTTCTGTAGGAAATTACACTTTCACAATCAGGTCCAATCGGAGCTGTGCCATGTGAACATTTCCCTCCTCTAAGTAGGTTTTCTTCATGACTCACCTGCATTTATAGAACTGAGCATTCTGGTCAGTAAGGATGAAGAAATGGCCATTCCATGCCTTAATGTCCTTTTCCAGCATCACACGGGTGATGGATGTGTTGTAACGCACCTGGAGGTCTAGCATGGAAGCAAAGTCCCCCAGGTAACGCACCATGGCATCAGCGTCTGGGAAAAAGTCCTTGGAGTAGTGTCGAAAGAGCAGCCGGCGGTTGTGGCTGAGTAGCGAGTTCCAGTCATGGCGAAGGTTGAACTCACTGTTGGATTTGCCAGTGTAACGCTTGTTGACACTTATAAGCTTTCGGTGGCGTGGATACAGGGCAAAAAAGCCCCCGGGCGCACAGCTGCGTTCAAAGACCACATAGTCTCGGCCTGCATGCTGGAGGAAATATGCCATCTGCAAGCCCGCGGGGCCAGCCCCAATGACACAGTAGTCATGGTACAGGGCACCAGTAGCCCTGCAGGAGGCCAAACCGAAGGCAAAGATTAACAGAAGTTCTTGCACACACTTCGAAGGAGATGGCATTATACTTGTGGACAACAGAGTGAAGTGAAATCTGTTCAAGGCAAATATAAGAGCTGAAAAGACTCAAGTTAAAATAAGTTCAATGAGAACTGCTAAGGGTGCTTAATTATTTGGAACTAGGATGATATACTTGATAGGCTCAGCTTTGTGTCTTGTCTCCTCTCCAAGATGCTGCAGTCCAGACCACAAAGTGGGATATGCAAGCAGCAGCCACATCACTATCTTCTGCTGAGGAACCATATTCCAGCCACAGACAGGAGCTACAAGAGTGAGAAGATAGGCAAGTGTCCTATTTCAAAATCATTTCTGCTCCACGCCATTGCAAAGCATACTGCCCTGAAAACTCACACATCCAAAGCAAAGTGTCACCCTTCTAGACCTGTTTTGTCAGGTCTTTGCTCACCAAATAGTTTTGTGCTGTGAGTGACTGAGTGTGTGTTAGATATGCTATTGTTTGACACCAACCCCCATTAGCTCCATCTTATATGACCAATGCTCAGGGATGATGGGAGTTGTAACTGTGGCAACATCTAGAGGGGCACAGGTTTCCCACCCCTCTTCTATAGGGATGTAGACAGGAGGGGATGGTGACAAAGCCTGAGAACCACCCACAAAAGGCCACTATGCGTGTTACAAAATGAGCTTGCATACTCTGATACACCTCACATATGGTATCTTTTGTGACACATGAATGCTACACATATGGCCTATAGAGGCCTGCTATCTGGGCCCCTATGGAATATGTTGTTACCATATCAATCAGCTTTATTCCCTATCTGCAACCACTGTCATGTACAGCAACCATTCCATCAGGCTGCCAGAGAGGGAGAGAGATGGGACCGCAGGGCCTCTCCCTGGACTAGGCTGAAAGACAAGCAGTTTTTTGCTCCTCTCCACATTTTTCCATTTCTGCTGTTCACTACAAAATCAGTGAGTGCATTCCTCTTTTTAAGTGCTGCCCTTTGCCACCATTTCCCTAGTTCCCATGACAAGGAGTTCTTTCTTTCTTTCTTTCTTTTGGTACTGCCAAGTGTAGAGATAGAATGGTATGTTCTCTTGTCACCATGTGTATTTTACAAGCCCATAAATTCACTTGTTTTGGGATAATGTCACACGTGACCCTGGATAAAATGACAATTTACTAAGTTATTGCACTATATGGTTGGTCAACCAATTATCTGTGGGAATAATTTTCAGCAGGATGATACACAGAGTGGCCAGATGAAAATGATGACAGCGCTCCTGCTACTTTAATGAGTTGTGTGGTCCAAACATGGGGAACTGTTTTCCCTCCAGATGTTGCTGAACTACAACTCCCAAAATCATTGGCCATGTTTGCGGAGGCTGATGGGAGTTGCAGTTCAGCAACATCTGGTGGGCCAAAGGTTCCCCCACCCCGACGTAGATGTTGAAATTTCAGCTTATGAAATTGTTCATATGGACACAAAAACTTGCTTTATGTATCAGACAAGAGAACTCATCCTGATTCCATACTGGCTCAATTCCATCTACTCTGAGCAGCAGTAACTGCTGGATGGCATTGAACCGGAGATCTTCCATTCTACCCCTGAGTGCTTGGTAAATCTGTATTTGTCATATAAATACCATTCTGAGTCTCGGAGGCTATTTTGAGTACGTACGAATGGCAGTGCATGAATGGAAAGCAAAAAAAGAGCCATTTTCAACGGAACTTACGTTCAGCTTTTGCATTCACGTTGCAGATGCAGGAATATTCATGCAACACCCTGGAACAGCTATGAAGGAAGAAGGAAGGCAACAACATAATCTCTCTGCTGAAGAAGTGAACATGTTATCCCTGGGAAACAGGAACAACCCTTATCCTGCTTGTGAAGAAGAGAAGCGTGCTAGCCAAGGAGGATTGGCTATAAGCCTAAATGCTAGGCCAATGGTTAAGGGACCTGCACATGTTACTGGGTTCCTGCTCCCATCAGCCCTAGTCAGCACAGTCCATGGTCAGGGGTAATGTGAGCTGAACCTGCTGGAACTTATCGACATGAACCAACCTCATGGAAATGGGGCTGAAGCTTTTCCTCCCCCAGTAACAGCACCCAGGGACCATTTCCCTCCGCCAAATGGGATGCGGGGCGAGGCTTGGCGGCGTGTCAGGTGCGTGACGTGCTGACGTACCTGGAGCGTCTGGCCGAAGGGAGGAGGCGATCAGGTAGGTCTCAGTCTCGTGCGGCTGCCCCGCAGCGGCGCGCGGCGGAGCTCGTCATAAGAGTGCGTGCTGCTCTAGTCCTCCAAGTAAGGGCCGGGCCTTAAAAGATCGCAGCGAGATGCTGTGCCAGAGCGGCGACCCTCCTCGTTCTCTGCTCCTCTTTACCCAGTCGAACCCGCTCGCTCGTGGGACCCAGTCCGGGCAGATGTGCCACGTGACTCAGGTGCCTCTCGAAGCGCGCGACGAAGCTTTCCGCGCCGCCTTCATTGAGGCGCCGCTACAGCCATTTCCGGGTCACGTGCTGCGAGGGCGAAGCCGAATGGCGTCGCTTTTAAAGGGGCAGACGCCGAAATATCAAATGCTCTCCCCTCCAGCCACAAAGTAAAACCAAAACGACGAAAGAGGCCCGTGGCACCCAAGATACTAACATATGTTCCCTTTAGCCTTTATATTAAGCTCACGGTGCTGTCGTGGCACCCTTAAAGATTGACACATGTATTCTGCTGCCAGAGACTTAATACGGTACATCATCTCCTTTGGAGTGCTATACACCTCCTACTTTAAGTAGGGGCCTTTCTTCCAGGTGTGTGTCTAGGATTCCAGCCTTTGGTATTTGGTCATTCACATACTATACAATTTAGTTCCTTTTAGAATCTAGAACTGACTTGTTTCTAGGGTTTTGGTGCTTTAGATTTTACATCTATCATCTCTCCCAGTATGTGAGGATAGCGGTCAGAATTGACCTCAAAATTGTATTGCCAAATCATGGATTTAGGAAAAAAGAAAACAATGTAAACCATGGGGCCAAAAAGCCATACGTAAATTAAAATAGGTCCAGATGCAGAAAGCCTGTTTGTGGCTGTTTCTTCTATGCAAAACTCCATTTCATGTCATTCATCCGATACAGCTGACTCTGATCCACAGCTTCTCCCTCTCTGGCAATAAAATCCTATGCTGCTTCTTTCCATCCCCATAGCCTCGCTATGGCATTGCCATTGTTTTCATGTCCCAACTTCTTCACCATACCAACTCTTATGAGCCCATTCCCCAACCTCAGAGCTGAGAGAGCGCAATTCAGTGTCGGAAATCCCATTCAAGCACCCAATCTGTATTTAGTAATATCGTGTATCTCTAATACGGAGATAAAAACATCAATGCGAAAGCCCATGGATACAATTAAACCCCCGAAACCTGAGCAACTGGCTGCTGCCATTTTCATTCCTACTTTCCAAAGTAGGAAGTTCAGGCCATTCTGTTGTGAGTTGTTGCTCAGAGTGCAATTTTGTGCATGTTTAGTGTGGCTTACTACAAAGCAAGCATGCACACCGTTGCAGTCTTTGGGTCACTAGGCAAAAAACAAAAAACTTCCCTTGCAGCAAATGCTGCACCCACCAGTGGTGCATTGCTTCAGCGCTGTGAATTGCTAAAAAGGCAGTGCTGAGGCAGAGTAATTAAATTTGATTGGCAGGTGAAATGACTGGCTGTTTATTACTTGGGAAGCGTTTTGGGGATCCATGCTGCTAATCAGCTAGGATCTGCTGCAGCAGGTCAGGTAGCTAAGCTCTTGACAATAAAAGAACACCCAGTTCTTTCAAGGAAACCTTGGTCTCTACACGTTCAGCTCTCTGCAGAAGCTTGAAAGAGATTTAAGTCCACGTGGGAGCTGTTGGAATATTAGAGAAAACCCTGCAGTACCCTCATCTAGCCAGGTCTGTTTGCCAAGGCCATTAATGAGCATCATACAGAAGTTCAAGCAATCACCCCCTTTGGCCACTGCAGAACAAACATTCATTTGACAGAGCTGGTTCTTGCACATGGCTTCAATTCAAGTCACACTTTAGGCTATGGAAGATTATAAATGGTATCTGTGAGGGACAAGGGATACAGGGAAGTCCCTCCCATCTTAAGTTCCAGCCCATCCCCAAGCGCTGGAGAGAGTAGGGAGAGCTCTGCCTCTAGCGGAGAGTCAGGAAGTGGGGTCCGAGGCTCAGGCAAGGTTGCGGAGCCCAGGCACCAGGTGGGACAGGAAGTGGGGGGCCCGGGGGGAAGGCCAATCCCCCCAACTCCCGAATTGCGACGCAAACGTAGGGGGAAGAGGTTGGGTCTCCCAAAGCTTCTGTGCTGGAAGAAAACGCGCCAATCGCCATTCGGAGGTTCTGACACCTCACCTTAAGGATGCATATTTACCGCTCTGAACACTGTAAATAATCAGCACTTAATAAAAGCCTAAAAAGACCATGCTGGAGTCGTTACTCTAGAGTAGCCATATCAGGCCCCCCTGACAGCAACCTCCGAATCTTTTTTTGGCTACTTTGGAGTGCCGCGATGAGCGCGCAAGAGGCTGAGCATTGGAGGCTGGAGGCTGAAGCAGCGAAGCAGGAGCTACGGAACCTTACAGCGCAGGCACAGCAGCAATTGCATGCCGCTCAGGAGGAAGCGCGCGGGGCGCAGGAGGAGCTGAACAAGCTGGTGGACCAGGTGAGGACAAAAGAGGAGACTGAGAAACAGCTAAGGGTGATGGTATTAGACCTGCAGAAGAAGTTGGAAGAGGAAAAAGCCGCTAGAGGTGGGGGGGCGCCCCAGCCGCAGCTAGTCCAAGTGAGAAGGGGACAGAGCCTAGTCACCAAGTTTAGCGGCGACCCTAGGGAGTACCTAGGATTTGAGACAGAAATAAATTATGCGCTGGAATTGCATGCAGCAGAATTCCCAGATGACGCGCACAGAGTCTCCTTTATCATAGAGCATTTGACGGGGGCCGCCCGAGAATGGGTAAGACCGCTCATCGCGCAAAAAAATACTTGCATGAAGAACGCAAAACTATTTCTAGAAGCTTTAAAAATAATGTACGCTAGTGACAGTGAAATGGAGGCCACTAAAGAGGAGCTTCATAACTTAACACAAGGAAAATCGACAGTTAGGGACTACTGGGCGAGATTCACCATGCTGGTGCACAAACTGGGGTGGGATCTGCAAAGTGAGCCAGTGAAATCAGCCTTCTACCAGGGTTTGCACGCAGACGTTAAGGATGAGCTGGCGAGAGGTCCTAAACCGCGAACTATGGATGAGTTAAGCAAAGCGGCGCTAGCGGTGGGGGTGAGACAGGAATCCAGATGGAATGACAAACAAGCGACGCGCGCAGCAAAGCCTTGGTTCCCACGCTCCCAGGACAGACCACATCACCAAACCCCACCCCAGGGCCCGCCCCCAGACCTGCCCAGACCAAGCCCAGAGCCGGAACCGATGGAGATTGGTGGAGCGCGCGCGCGGGCTTTTCAAACCCCGGCGGCGCCAAGACGCAAGGAGGGAAGAGGCAGGAATTGCTTTCTCTGCAACTCCCCCCGGCATCGCGTCAGAGACTGCCCTCATCGCAGGGAGTGGCAAGGAAAGGCGGGAACGGTTGTACCTTCCCCCACTGAAGCAGCACCACAGCAGGGAAACGAGACAGCCTGGCTGCAGGAGACAAGGGGCAGCAGCCAGGCACAGTTAGCACAAACCGGCCCCAACCCACCCACCCGCACAGCGAGGAGCAGCGGCAGCCCACCCCCCCCCCAGAGCAGGGGTGGTTCTAGAAGTGACGCTAACGCTCCCAAATGGCTATCCCCTGACGGTACTCGCGTTAATTGACAGTGGTGCATCAGCCAACTTCTTCTCGAGAAACTTTGCAGAAGAGCACCAGATCCAACTTCTGCAGCTGGATTTCCCCCTGCACGTCTCCACCATTGACGGCAGGGAGTTGCTGGGGGGGGCCATCACCCACCAGACCCCCCCCATGAGAATGACGGTGGGACGACACTCGGAGACACTGGCATTCAACGTCACCACCATCTCCGACCCCCCCCATCGTCTTAGGCATGAGCTGGCTGGCGCGCCATGACCCCTCCATCAGTTGGCACCAGAGATGCATCACGTTTGGATCGGACTTTTGTCTGGAGCATTGCATGCAACGCCAACCTGGGGAGGGGCCTCCCATCGCCACAGTGGCCACCATGCACGTCAAGGGGGGTGAGGCAATACCCAAACCGTACTGGGACCTACAGGAGGTCTTCAGCGAAGCGGAGTCTGACCACCTACCCCCACACAGGTCCTTTGACTGTCAAATCAACCTGGTGCCAGGGGCCACGCTACCCCCAGCCAAGCTGTACTCCATGTCAGATCAGGAACTGGAGGATCTGAGGGAGTTCATCGACAAGAACCTCAAGAGGGGGTTCATCAGAGAAAGCAAGGCAGCAGGGGGCAGCCCGGTCGTCTGGGTGGACAAGAAGGACACGCAACAGCGCCGTCTGGTGGTGGATTTTAGACGGCTCAATTCCATGACGGAACCGGTGGCTTTCCCAATGCCCAGAGTGGATGATCTGCTGACAGCGGCACGCAGGGGCAAGATTTTCACCAAGCTAGACCTGAGGGGGGCGTACAACTTGATCAGGATCCGGGAAGGCGATGAGTGGAAAACCACGATGTTCACGCCACTGGGCTCTTTTGAATATCTGGTCATGCCCTTCGGTTTGCAAGGGGGCTCAGCATGCTTCCAGGCCTTCATGCACCACGTCCTGGGGTCCCTCCTCTTCAAGAAATGCCTGGTCTTCCTGGATGACATCCTTATTTACTCCAATGACCCAGAGCAGCATGTGCAGGATGTCAGGGAGGTGTTGCAGCGCCTGAAAGAGAACCACCTGTATGTGAAGCTGGAGAAATGCAAGTTTCACACCAGGGAGGTGGACTTCCTAGGTTACAAGCTGTCAGACGAGGGGCTAGCAATGGATAAGGACAAGGTGCAGGCCATCCTGGACTGGCACAGCCCCAGGACGCGCAAAGATGCCCAACGCCTACTAGGCTTCGCCAACTTTTACAGGAAGTTCATCAAGAACTTCTCTCGCGTTACGGCTCCCATCACGGACTGCCTAAGAGGCAAGCAGAAGTTCAGGTGGACTCCAGAGGCGCAAGCAGCGTTCGAAAGCCTCAAGAGGGTGTTCGCTTCCGACCAGAACCTGTTCCACGTGGTGCAGGATGCGCCCCTACGCGTGGAAACCGACGCTTCAGACAGGGCTTTGGGAGCGATCCTGTTGCAACTGGATGCCAACAGAGAGTGGAGACCCTGTGCCTTCTTCTCCAGAAAGCTGACCCAGCCAGAACGCAATTACACGGTGTTTGATAAGGAGCTTCTCGCGATCCACGCTGCGTTCCAGCATTGGAGACACTTCCTTGTGGGCGCCAAGCATCCCATTCAGGTGTGCACGGACCACAAGAACCTGGAGTTCTGGAGAACGGCCAGGGTGCTCAACCAGCGGCAGATACGATGGGCAGAGTTCTTCTCGCACTTCAACTTCTCCATCCACTACATACCGGGGGAGCAGAACGTCAGGGCGGATGCCCTCTCCCGCAAGCCGGAATACATGGAGGAGGAGTTGCCACCAGCACCCCGGCACATTTTCCCCCAGTCCGCATGGGCCTGCGGAGCAGCAGTGGTAAGCGAGGCAGAGCTCACAGCACTGACGGCAGCAGATGAGTTCGCCACCCGCATCTTCAGAGAGCTGCGAGGGGGGAGGGAGCGGGCAAAAGACTTTGAGGAAAGGAGGGGTTTGCTTTTTTACGGGGGAGCCCTGTACCTGCCCACCAAACAGCTAAGAGGTAAGGTCCTCAAGCAGATGCACGACAACCCGACGGCGGGTCATTTCGGAAGGGACAAAACCACTCACCTAGTCATGAGACACTTCTGGTGGCCAGGAGTGCGGGAGGATGTTCGGGATTATGTAAGGGGCTGTGACACCTGCCAGCGAGCAAAGGTGGTCAGAGCGCCACCAGCAGGTTTGCTGGAGCCATTAGCCACACCGCACAGGCCGTGGGAAGTAGTGTCCATGGACTTCATCACAGACCTGCCGTCGTCCAGGGGCAAGACCGCAGTGTTGGTGGTGGTGGACCTCATGTCCAAAATGTGCCATTTTATACCGTGTGCCAGGGCGGTCTCGGCAGAAGAGACGGCCAAACTGTTTGTTGACCACGTATTCAGACTGCATGGATTGCCTTTAAGAGTTATTTCGGATTGTGGCCGCCAATTTGTTTCCAGGTTCTGGCGGCGGCTAATGAACCTCCTGCAGGTGGAGGTCAGCTTGTCTACGGCTCGGCACCCGCAGACCAATGGACAGGCGGAGCGAGTCAACGCCATTCTGCAGCAGTACCTGAGATGTTACGTCAGCCAGAGGCAAACTGACTGGGTGGATCGCCTGCCACTGGCAGAGTTTGCCTACAACAATGCGGTGCACGTCTCCACAGGGGTGTCGCCCTTTAAGGCCAACTACGGGCGCGACCTCAGATCTTTCCCGGAGAGGGAGGGGGAGGAGGAGGAAGAGGGCCCACAGGCAGAGGATTGGGCAGAGGACCTGGAGACGGTGCACCAGCAGCTCAGAGAACACTTGGAGAGGGCCAAGGAAGCGTACAAGAAGGGGGCAGATCGCCACAGGCGACCGGGGGAGGTCATCAGGGTGGGGGACAAGGTTTGGTTGTCCTCGGAAGGTCTTCCCACCAGGGGGCGATGCAAGAAGTTAGCACCCAGGAGGCTGGGCCCCTTCACGGTCACGCAACAGGTCAACCTGGTAGCCTTCAGGCTAGCACTGCCTGAGGACATGAGAGTGCACCCAGTGTTTCATAGATCCCTGCTGTCGCCGTACAGAGAAAGCACCAGGTTGCGGGACAGTGATCAGCCTCCAGAGGGAGGGGGGGAGACGGGAGACGCCCGACGACTCAATGAGGCAACGGAGATTTTAGACTCACGGAGAGGGGTGAGAGGGCTGGAGTACCTTATGGCATGGGAGGATACTCCGCCGTCCCACAATGAGTGGATACCCGCCACGGAAGTACCTGAGGAATTTTTAGTGGAAGAGTTCCACGCCCTTTTCCCCCACAGACCCAAGCCCTGGCACATGGAAAGGGAGGAGGAGGGGGAGGGGCGGGAGGAAGGGAGAACAGGCAGCAGCTCTCCATGGAGATGGGAAGCGGAATTTGAGGATACGGAAGAGGTGTGGGTTTCACCAAGGTCGACTACGTCAAGAGGCAGGAGAAGACTGGCAGAACATTTTTACTCCCACCAGCTCTGACGCCACAGACTTTTTGGGATTCCAGTCTTCTCAGGGGGAGAGGGAAAGATCGCCAGATTGGGGGGGAAATTTTCACACCCACAGGCTCTGACACCACGGACTTCTTGGGGTTTCACTCGTCCCCAGCAAGCGGAGAGCCCTTAGGGAGGGGGGGAGAGGAGCCTGGGAGGGGGGTGGATGTGAGGGACAAGGGATACAGGGAAGTCCCTCCCATCTTAAGTTCCAGCCCATCCCCAAGCGCTGGAGAGAGTAGGGAGAGCTCTGCCTCTAGCGGAGAGTCAGGACGTGGGGTCCGAGGCTCAGGCAAGGTTGCGGAGCCCAGGCACCAGGTGGGACAGGAAGTGGGGGGCCCGGGGGGAAGGCCAATCCCCCCAACTCCCGAATTGCGACGCAAACGTAGGGGGAAGAGGTTGGGTCTCCCAAAGCTTCTGTGCTGGAAGAAAACGCGCCAATCGCCATTCGGAGGTTCTGACACCTCACCTTAAGGATGCATATTTACCGCTCTGAACACTGTAAATAATCAGCACTTAATAAAAGCCTAAAAAGACCATGCTGGAGTCGTTACTCTAGAGTAGCCATATCAGGCCCCCCTGACAGTATCAATTAAATTAATAATGGTTATAACTTTTAATAGTTGCTGCATTTAAAAGGGCTTTGAAAATCTACCTGTTCTAAATGACTCTTAATGGAGAGGAGAGAGAGAGAGAGTGTGTGTTATAGTCAGGGAAGATTTGTAGCTCAACGGAAAAACATGTTTTGTATGAAAAGGGTCCCAAGTTCCAATCCCCAGCCTCTTTAGGGGCTGGGAATGTCTCCTGCCAGAAACCCTGGAGAGCCACTGCCAGTCAATATATACAATACCGAACTACATGGGCGACTCTGCATGGGGCTGCTTTCTATGCAATGCTGCTGTTTTAATAAGCGACTATTGAAACATTTATTTCCACACTTGCAGATTGAAGCTGTTCAGTCCAGGGGACACTGGATCAGATGATTCTGCTACACATCAGCTATACACACTTTAAGGTGGGCAGGGCTGATCATAAAATATTTTCTTTTCCAAATTTGTTTAGGGGCAATCTCACTACACATATTAATTATACAAAAGGGACAATGCTTTATTATTATTATTTTTTATTCCTTAGGTTCTAAGTATATGAGATTCAATTTTGATCCATCTGCCAAGAACAAAGATGTTGGCTGTGCCTTCAAGCTGCGATTGCTGCTGCTGGCTGGCTGCTATGTTCAGCTCTCTTCCTCTGAAAAACAAACAGAAGTTTCAATGGAACATTTGCTGCCATCCCAAGCAAAAGCAAACACCACGGAACAAATAAGCATGGTCACAACATCTGCTCTCCTTTCCACACATAATACCAAATGCTGGTTCATGTACAGTCAGAAGATACACTTTCTGCATAACAGAAAGCCTTATTAAGAAGGACGCAGCCAATCCTTAGTTGATCTAAACTTTAGAGACAACGCAAGTATTGAACTCCAAGCAATGTTAATAACGTAAGAGCTTGCTGGATCACAGTGACCAATCAGATACCTGTGCCTTTGTAAAGAAAACCTGTGGTTTGTAAGCAAGAATAAGAAACTGACCATCTGTAATGTAGCCTTGTGTACAGACACAGTTTGAAAGTAAAACAGAAAGCTGAATCCTAAGGAATATACAAAATCCATAAACTGGTATTGGTCTCCCCAACATAATCATGTCAACACTTTACCAATGTTAACTATATGCCATACTTAAATTCTGCTCAGATCCAAATTATATCACTCCTATGGCATGTACTACTTGGTCCCCATCTTATCTGTAGTTATGATGCAAACCAGATGGCAACTAGCAACGTGACACAGAGAGAAATAGGCTGGTGCATAGACACCATGCTACAGAATCCTGCAACACTGCATACAAATTCTGCCCATTTTGGTTCTACTCACCGTTGGCTCTGACTGGTCTTTCCTATGAGTTAATAGCCCCATATACACCTGACTTACGGGCTTGACTCTCTTACACATCACAGCAGCCCTTCCCAACCTGGTGCCTCCCCTGATGTTTTGGACTACATCCCCTATTGGCTTCAATCAGCAGAGCTGTGCTGGATGGAGTGGGTGGGAGCTGTTGTCCAATGTGTCTGAAGGGCACAAAGTTGGGGGAAAGCTGCACTGCACTCTCCTGTGGCTATATCTGGACGAAACGATCACAGATTGCAGAAGAATGAAAGCTATCCTCCCAGCACACAAGCTTCTTCCAATGTAAGCAGTTGCAAGTTTCAGGCCTAAGCTTAGCTCGAAGGCATGTGAAACTCCTATTACCTTCCTCTTCTTCCTCTTCATCGTCGTCATCATCATCTTCATCAGAGCTGAAAGTGCCATCTGGCAGGCTGTAGATACGGATGACTTGCTTGTTGGGGTCTTTCAAGATGAGGTACTTGCCCTCATCCAGTTTCATGCAGATGTCAATGACACAGCGCAGGATGCCCCAGGCATTTTCCATGCTTAGATTAATTTGGCTGGCAAATTCATTAGGTTTGAACTGCTGGGTGCCTAGGATCACATGGCGTGCAGAGTCTTTCACATGGTACCGGGAAACATACCTGACAAAAAGGGAGAAAGAAGACTTAGAAAGTGCAATGCTGTAGTCCAGCCCAGCAGCTACAGTAGGAGTACAAAAGAATAGCAGGCTAAACAACGGACTGGTGTGGTGCGGTGGTTAAAGAGACTGAGCTACAAATCAGGGTTTGAATCTTGCCTCTGAACTCACTAGGTGACCTCCCCTTAGGAAAGTTGCTCTCGGTCTTCCTGCCTGACTTGCTTTACAGCAGTTTAGTCCTGCTGGCCACATGACCT
Organism: Zootoca vivipara; assembly: GCF_963506605.1. Taxonomy (NCBI): domain Eukaryota; kingdom Metazoa; phylum Chordata; class Lepidosauria; order Squamata; family Lacertidae; genus Zootoca; species Zootoca vivipara. The sequence continues at coordinate 45,520,582 of NC_083285.1, read as the reverse complement.
GGAAAGCTGTCTGTGGACAAACGCCGTCTCCCTCGGCCTAAAAGCCAGATGAGCGCCACAACCCCATTGTCGCCTTTGACTGGACTTAACCGTCCTGGGGTCCTTTACCGGGTTGTTATAAGGATTGTGACTAGAAAATGCACGCATGCCCTTGACAAATGTTGAATATTATTAACGTGTTAAAGACCCATCTCAGTAATTTTTAATCCAGACAAAGAACCTATGTGCTAGCCCCTTCCAAGAGGTAAAAGACCCACTTAGCCCAGGAGTTAAGACAGAGATTGAATCTCCACACATATAGAAACCATTCTGAAAATGCTTTTTAAAAAATACATTGAATTTTCCATACGGCTCACCATCGCCATCTAGTGTCACATTGTATATTGCACTTAAAACATTTTATTTGCAGCTGTATAGCTGAGTCTGGACAAGGGCCAGCTATATCCCAAGCTATTAGCAGAGAATTCTGCATATGAAGAGGTGCTGGCCAAGTTTTAGAGCTGAGAATATTTAGAGCTTAGAATAAATACTTAAAATATTTATTATAGGCCACCTTTCAAAGAGGTGAACAACGTTAACATATCTGTAAAATGTCACAATGTATTAAAATTTAACCTTGAAGAGCAAGCTTCTCCCCCAAAACTTATTTCCCTATTGTAGTAACCCCCCCCAAACAAACCAAAAAACTATCCACACTATTTTGTCTCACCCCAGTTTAAGATACTCTGATCCAGCCAGCAGCGCACAACATGTCCAGCGAGCAAGTTTGTAGCTGTTGTTTTTCAGCTCAGTGGCAATCACAGCTCCTCTCTGGGAGTCCAGTTTCTGACGCCAGTCCACTCCATTACAATGCTAGAAAAATTAAGAAAGGGTTAGGGTTGTACACAGCATCAATTATGGCACACTGTGCCAAGTCAGGATCTGGCTACGAAGATGAAGATTTCATGCAACTGATTTCAAAATTATTTGTGATGCTGGAAAGGAGGAACCCACTCCTACCTAATGTAGCAGAAATTCAATTAGTGAGGACCTACAGATCTTTTTCCAGCATTGACCAAAGATTCAAGAAGTCAGTGACTCCCTTGAATTGGATGGGATGAGGGAGAGGGAATTCCAAGGCTATTACAGGTAATCAGAGTAAACTATGCCACTGTTAGAGACAGGCCAGCGGAAACAAATGATGTCCACACAGAAGAACCTACATATCTGTTTTTCCTTACCCTTGAATCCCATTCATTCAGTGTTTTTGTGTTGATGAAAGATACTTCTCCATTGGCTCCAGTCATCACTCCATCGTGTTCACAGCGTACAATCAGATCTATGTCGTCTCCCAGCTTCCACCTCCGGTACCTACAACCAAAAATGTTTGTCAGCAACCTTATAACAAAAGATTCACATAAGCACAGTATATACAGGTGGCAGCAATGGGAATTTTCATGGAAACTGCAAAAAGTCTGCAAACCACACCTTGAGGTACTGTACTGTGAACTCCCAAGGTCTATTCATGTGTCAGAAGCAACAACTTACCGGTATGCAACGGAAGCCACCTCATTCTTATCCATATCATCTTCCACAAATGGGTTTGGATTGGGAAATTTGTATTTTTCTTTCCCCTGTGAAGACACACACATGCAAAAACTTTTATCAATGACATCAGATTACACTGTCAGGAGAGTCATGGCAAGCTTCCAGTGCTCTGGTTTGAGAAACATTAGCCACTGTCTTGGTACCAAGCCCTTCCTCGAATTTTTCAAAAACATGGCTTTGCTGTGGTATCCTGTTTACTAGCAAGACACTTCCCCCAACAGGAGTATTCTGTGGAACTTCCTAATAGCCATACAACTCTATCTGGAGGCCCTATAAAACAGAAAGTAGATGGATGTTATCTTCTTTCTGCTTGCTGAGACAGATCACTCCCTCATCAGCAGGAAGTTCTAAGTGAGCATAGCCAATTTCTTTCCGAAATTCTCTGCAAATCCATTACCACTTTCAATCTTACCATTCTCAGACACTGCTGGGAGAAGTTGTGGTTGATGTAGGTGGCTTCCATAGCAAGGTTACGGGGTGAATTGAAGGAGTTGCCCTCATCCTGTGGTGGTTCATTAGCAGTCTCACTCACGGTCAGGAGGTCTGAGGATATAGCCAAACATATATGGAATTTCAGAGGGTTGCCCCAAGAGATAGCCCCAACAGCTTCACTTCCCCAAGCACTCCATATTCCCAGCCACCACCTGTCCCCCTTCAGTTTTCTACTGTATATACAAAAACACTCACCAAAATCAGAATTGTCCCTCTTATCAAAGAAGAGTTTGGATCCAACTCTTTGGACAATGATGTCCCAGGAATATACAGAACGAGTGCAAGCCATGAGGGTAGCTAGGATGGCATCTGTAGCAAATACATTCCCCTGAGTCTTGGCCAACTGTGCATAAAGAAAAGTCACATGGATGAGAGCAAGAATCGCTGCACAAGCAAACTAATATAGGCTGTACCACTCTCCAAAGTTGTATCTGTAGCATTATCTGCTCTCTGGGGCACAGGGGTAGGGAACCTGTGATTCCAATTCTCATTAACTCCAGCCAGCATGGGCAATTGCCAAGGTTGATAGGAAATGTACCCCAACAGAATCTGGAGGGCCACAGGTTCCCCATCCCTGCTGTAGAAGATGTTGTCAAAACCCTGCTCTCCTAGATTACCAGTGGCATTTGCATCCCATTCTCTAGCAATTAAAATCCAAGGAAAGGCAGACAGAGGAGTCCCAATGAATGCAAGGATTAGATCTGCTCTCCTGCACGTCAATTCCATCATTAAGCCAAAAACTTACTCCCCTCAAAGTTAAGAACTTTGGTAGATGAGCTGGGCAGAAACATAAGAAATAAACACTTCTACTTGCCTCATTTATTAGCTGGGTTTTGTCCTAGCGTATCTCCAAGCTTCACAGCAAATTGCAAAACATATAAAGCCTCTCTGAAAACTCTCACATCCGACCCATTCTCTCCACCACCCCAAGTACAATAAATAGGAAACTCCTCAATACTAAGAACTAGCTCAAAGAGAAATGTCCTGCCAACACTTTTGGAAGATGCTCTGACTTGGGCTTTAAGGAGTCTCCAGAAAAGGGAATTCCACTGTGTGCCAAAGCTACGAAGATCTCCTTCCTTCCCCCTGCTCTTTGCACAGTCAACTGGCCACACTCTTCTCTAGTCCAGTATGTCTGGCTGCAATTTCTAGTCTCAGACTTACTAAGCAATATTTTATTAGATTAGCCTGCCTTGCCCAGTGCAGTACCATTTTTAAGGACTTCGTAAGAAAGGTATCTGAAGTTACAAGCAAGCGAGCACTCCCCTTTTAAACTGAAGTAACAGCCATGTACGTATAGGACAAACTACAGAGGCATATTATACCTTGCGAATGACTGGATCATCAGTAGTAGTTACGGTATGGAAGATGCGCTTGATGCTACGAAGGGTCTTTTCATTTCTTGTGGTGATGCGGTCAAAGGCTTTGTCATAGTATTCCAGGGCCCCACAGCACTCTCTGCAGGTACAAAGAAAGGATGATCATGATTTGTTCTCTCAAGAACAAAGGATAATAAAAAGTGGACTAATGGGTTCAGAAATACTCATGAAAAAGAAACCCAAGGATCATTAAGATCCCACGGCACCTTTAAGGTTCTATGCCTCTCCTCTGACCCGTCAACCTCTATAAGCAGCAATGCCACATTTTAAATCATCCTTCCCTAAATGATGCCCTCCAGATATTTTGGAGGACAACTCTGATCACCCCTGACCACTCTCTGTGCTAGCTAGTAGGATCTGGAGTCCAACACAGTAGATGGCACTAGGTTAGGGAAGCCGCTCAGAGTGGCAGGGGCAACCCAGTCAGATAAGGGAGCTCTGAACCAGATTCATTGACAAGCTCCAGATCCTAACAACCAGTCATATATTCCTGCTCATATCGAAGGTCAGGGATAATTCAGGCCTTGTTAACCAAAAGTCATTTTATGTCCAGTTGTCAGCACTTAGAAAGCATACAAAAAGTTATAATGCCCAGCAAGGCAATAATTCTGGTTAAGGCTGTCCTGACATCTAATCACAGTTTGTGCCTTGGATCAAGAGATAAGCATACTGTATTAGTTAAACTACTTGGAGGCTGTTTTTTTCTTCTTCTAAAAAAAAGATACAAACTGTTGGCCCCAAACCTTCAGCTGTCTCAAAAAACTTACATGTCCTGAGGGTCTGACACTTCCAAATATCGCATCTTCATCAACCTAGGGAAATCCATTTCCTCCTTCACCTCCCAATCACTGCGAACTTCAACAGAGGAGTCACGGGGTTTCTGCCATGCAGATAGAATAAATAGAAGACACAACACATCAGTGTGTAAAATGGGAACAAAAGGTGAAAGGGTGAGGGGAAAGTCAGTTGCAAGACAGGCAGCCAAAGAGAAAGAGGTTTACCTGAGATTTTTGGTCCCATTTTTGTCTCACTCCAAACTGCTTCTGAAACTTCTTTTGGAGACGCAGTCTATCTCTGAAATGACAGAAAACTGATAGTCCCATCAAGGCAAAGGAGCCTGCTGATCCCAAACCCTTTCTCCAGAGTAGAGAAACTGGAACATGAATGGCTAACTACAAAAGGGTTTTCTGATCTCTTGGGTCAGAGTTGCTGAACAACCAATAAGATAATGTCATTCTACAATCCATGCAACAGTAATAAAAATTTAAAATATGTGACAGCAGAGTCTGGGAAATTTGGTAAGCAATTTGCTTTTTCAGGAGATTCAATTAGTTTGATGAAACAAGCTCTGCTGGACTATTGCTAAACTGCATGTTCTCCCACAAACACAGCAAGCTTACCTCTCCTTCTGCTTGGCACTTTTAGGGAGTGTCTGCATGTTAAACTGAAGGATGTTCCGGCGGTCCTTATCTCTCCGGAGGTTCCTCTGAAAGGAAGCACTAATGTAAGCGAGACAGCATGGAATCAAAGTGCCTACCTAGCAAGCAATCCTCCAAAGGATTCCTGCCCAGTATTCACTGTATTGCATGAGTTACACTAGGTGTGAGGAACCTGTGGCCCTTCCTTATGTTGCTGGACTCCAACTCCCATCAACCCCAGCCAGTATGGCCAATGGTGAGGGGAGTTGTAGTTCAACAACATCTTGATAACCATTCCCATTCCTGGGATATGCTGTGAAAAGCACCACTAAGTGTTCCTGGGAGGCATAATAAGCTAGTGTGTCACCAAAACCTGAAAAGGGGGAATCACTACTTGATAGCCATACGCATTCCAGCCCAAGAACAATAAAAATGAAAAACCACAAAGAGTCTCAAACTTGCAACAGCTTGTTTGAAAAAGATAGTTCTCATGGTTAGTGATGATGGGAGCAGTAGTCCACGGGTAACAAATCTTTGGCCCTCTAAATATTACTAGACTATAACTCCTACCATACCTGACTATTGGGCATATCAGCTGGGGCTGATAGGAGTTGTTCCAGCTACTAGAGTTATAGTGCAACAAGAACAGGACCGCAGGTTCCCCATACCAGATTAAGGGGAAGGTTGTCTGTTCCCTCCTCTATCTGTCTCTCTCCCCTCAAAGAGTATCAACTGGGACAGACTAGCTATATGGCTCAAGTCTAATCTCTTCAATCAAGCCACACCATACCTGTGCAAACCTCATGCGATTCCTCTGGTAAGCTGTCTTTTGTGTCCGTGCCGTGTCCACCAGTTGGAAACTGGTTTCATCTTCCTCATGGAAATAAGCATACTGGCTTCCTCCACCAAACTGGGATGAATATTTATCTGGGAAGACAATTGTCTCAGTCACCTTGAGTGCAAGACTGGGATTTCCTAGAAGACCAAGGACTAGAACCGTCCTCCTTTCAAATAGGAACTGAAGGAGAATTATATTAGTGTAACTGCTAAGAACAACAGATGTGATACAATCATGTTCCTTTGCCCAATGGTAAATACCATGGCTGATCTCAAAACCAGATGGAGATTTCCTCCACTACTGCTGTAATCAGTGCAGAAACACGATGTGCCCTAGTGTTCTGCTTATCTGTAACGTTGATTTGCAACTGCACCTGTGATTGCATTACCAAATTCCAAAACTTACTACAGTGGAACCTCGGTTTATGAACACCTCGGTTTATGAATTTTCGGTTTATGAACACCGCGGACCCATCTGGAACGGATTAATTCACTTTCCATTACTTTTAATGGGAAAGTTCGCTTCAGTTTATGAACGCTTCACTTTATGAACAGACTTCCGCAACCAATTACACCCATGTTTCAGTTTATGAACGCTTCAGTTTAAGTACTTCACGGACCCGTCTGGAACGGATTAATCCACTTTCCATTACTTTCAATGGAAAAGTTCGCTTCAGTTTATGAACGGTTACTCCGCGGACCGTCTGGAACGGATTAATCCACTTTCCATTACTTTCAATGGGAAAGTTCGCTTCAGTTTATGAACGCTTCAGTTTATGAACAGACTTCCGGAACCAATTGTGTTCATAAACCGAGGTACCACTGTATTTGATACAGGCAGTAGAAATCTGTTTAGGGAGAGTAGGTCTTAATGTTGCAAGCCAGAGGTTACACAGTGTACAGTATACATGTCAAGTATCTCTTATGGCACCCATGGACGAATCAATGAATATCCCTTTAAAAATTCATAGTGGATTTTGTGAACTTGCCTCTTTTCCTGCCCTTTCAGATGTAGCAGCCATTTCGTGTTATGCCACACCCCAACAGCAGCCACTTTGTGACTGGTGCCAACTGCACTCTCTCAAAATTCCAAATGTGCCCACCAGCCCAAAAAAGTTGTCAACCCCTATAAGCAGTGAAGGAAACAGAGGAATGCAGAAAAGCTTACGTTCAATGCAATTCTGTCTTGTAATGAAATGCAGGAGAAACTATAAAGCACCTCTCCTGGAAGTTCAGCTTTAGTATTCTTATTGTATAGTGGTCAAAAGACAACAATCCTGAAGGAGTGTTTCCATCCCCCCTGTTCTAGCCAGACACTGAGGGCCTTCTTGCAGTTCCCTCACTGCGAGAAGCGAAGTTACAGGGAACCAGGCAGAGGGCTTTCTCGGTAATGGCGCCTGCCCTGTGGAACGCCCTCCCGTCAGATGTCAAGGAAATAAACAACTATGTGACTTTTAGAAGACACCGGAAGGCAGCCCTGTTTAGGGAAGCTTTTAATATTTGATGAATCACTGTATTTTAATATTCTGATGGAAGCCACTCAGAGTGGCTGGGGAAACCCAGCCAGATGGGCGGGGTATAAATAAATAAATCATCATCATCATCATCATCATTTGCCCTAAGCAAATAACAAGGCCTCTTCAGCCAACAGAGACATAATGCCAACTTCATATACCGTGCTCACTGGCACCTTATTATGACCTGATCTTCCATATGAAATATATCAAACAAGAGCAATCACCATCATACTTACTCGTATATCGCTTATCCTGGTAAGTAGCTCCTGTCCAGTCTGCAACCTGGTAAAAATAAAAACAATGAGGATATAAGGCTGCTTTCAAGCATGCCACAAACTCATTTCAAAGGATTTTCAACAGAATCTCAAAAATTATTTCTCCAGCCAGCTAAGTTTCTGAGTGTACTCAAAATATTAAGACATCAGGATCTTTACTTGGGGAGAGATAATGAGCTGATGTACACATGACCCTGGCCGGTGTGTGTGTGTGTTCTGTCCACAACTTAGCTGTAACATGCAGAATTGCTTATTTTGCAATCTGCTGGAATCCCACTGGAAAGTGTCTAATGCTCTTGCTAAACAGTTGTGGGGATTGGTAGCCAATGGAAGCAGACATTCTCTATATGATGGCAGCTACCCATCCTTACAGGGAATGTACTATGGTAAACAACACCTGAACCACCCATTACACTGCTATAATGTTCTAAAGGGCTAGGAAACTGGAATTGTCTTAAGACAATTATTAGCCAAATTTCCCCCCAGGTCCAGACCTGTATGCCTTAACACCATCCTATGTCATGAAATACATTAGGTCAGATCTTGCCAATGATTCATGATTCAGATGCCCTTTTTAACCAGGCAATGTAATGTAAGCCAACACAATCCAGCACTGAGATGAACTGTACACCTCAGCTATAAATTCTGTGAAGCCCAATAGGGACCAAAATGATGTTCCAAAAATTCACTCCCTAAAAGACTTAGGACAATTTCACTCATGGTCTTTTTGCCCTGTAGGTAGTAGTGTAGGAACTGGGCTCCTGAAGCACATGGTAAGAGTGCCTTTCAAAATCTAGCCCTTAATGGAAAACAACAGCATAAACAATGCAGAAAAGCAGTTAATAGAAATTTCTGTGCAATGGTGTGTGAAGAAGTACCTTTCCCAGCCGATCTCCTTTGCTGAAAGGTTGATAAGGCATATCTTTGAACTGCTCTGGAACAGCACATGGACCCCATCCTGAGGGATTATCTTGGATAACGGGAGCCTGGAACTTTGCCATCTTCTATACTTCTAGTGAGAAAGGAGGGGGAAGAGAATAAGGGGATCAAGTAACTATAAAACAATAGTGCTTATTCTAATAGTAGGATCAGCTAATACAGTCAAACCTCGGTTGTCGAACGTAATCCGTTCCGGAAAACCATTCGACTTCCAAAAATGTTCGACAACCAAGGCACGGATTCTGATTGGTTGCAAGAGCTTCTTGCACTCAAGTGGAAGCTTGTTTGAAAACCAGAGCACCTACTTCCGGGTTTTCGGTGTTCGGGAGTTGAAATGTTCAAAAATGGAGCCGTTCGAGGTTTGACTGTACTTGTTTTTAAGGAAGCAAGAGACACACACAGTTTTTTTTTTAAAAAAAGGCCAGGCCTTCCCGTCACATCCTTAAAATTACTGACTGACATATACACACTTCTATGGAAGTCCTGTAGTTTATTGCTGCCAGGCTACTGCTTAAATAACAAAACTGTTCTCAACATATTCATATGCCTATATAGGGAGTGGGGGAGGGGGTTTATTGGTTTGTCTTTTCATTTTGTGTTTTTTTCTTGTATTTTTATGTTCCATATTTTTATGTTGTGAACCGCCCTGAAATCTACGGATGAAGGGCGGTATAAAAATTTAATAAATAAAATTCATGAAGTGCTGACTGAATGGTTTTCATCATAGTTGTGCCTTATTAGCAAATGATTTTTAGCTGTATTTATATATAATTATACCCATGCTCTCTTTCTACAGCCAAAGATGAAAAACTGGTTGCAGACTGGCTGTCTCAAAAGATACAGGTAGGTAGCCGTGTTGGTCTGCTGTAGTCGAAACGAAATTAAAAAAAAAAATCCGCCCAGTAGCACCTTAGAGACCAACTAAGTTTGTTATTGGTATGAGCTTTCAGCCAGCTAGGTGACATCTAGCCCAGCCTTTGCCAACCTGGTGCCCTCCAAATGTTTTGGTGTACAACTCCCACCAAGCTCAGCCAGTATGGCTGTCCTAAGTCGCACCAGCTATTCTAAAACAGACCTGTACTATCTGTGCTCTCTACACACAGGCAGCAAGTGAATTATAATAAAAAAACCTTGCTATTTCGAAAATAAAAACGTCTTTTAAGCCATTTCAGTTATGATAAAGAGCCTAGTTTCTAGATACCTGTACAGTACTACCGGTAGAAACGCATGTCATTCTGCTTCCCCCACTTCTAGACTGAGAGCTTCATGAAGTATTCAACCCTTTAGAAAGAGTGTGTGTGAGAGAGAGATGGAGAGAATAGATAAGGGGAGGGAGATCAGCCCTGAACAAAGTGTCTTGCTTGCAGGGCTCCTCGTGGGGTGAACCAAGTGGGGCAACCCACCCTTCCGCCCGCAGGCTTTTTTTCTTCCCCACCAAAGAGATGTCAGCAGCAGAGATGGTAGCCAGAAACTAGGCCCGAGCCCTTCAACGGGGCAAAGCGTTCTCTAGGTATGATGAATGAAGGCAGGCGGTGCACGAAAGAGGCGACAGCCCAGACAATGAACCCAGCATCTGCTCGAAGGGGCCTGTTCCGAGGGCCCAAGGGAGGCGGAAGGGCCCTTTCAGGCCCGCCCTGCATCCGGACACGGCGCAGACCAACGAAACGTGCTTGAAGGCCGGGGCGGGGGAGAGAAAGATGCCGGCATCCTTCGTCGGCGAGGCTCCCAGACCAGCTCCAGGCTCACCTCTCACCTGTACGGCCCAAGGAAGGACCCGATGGCGACGGATTCGGCCCCGGTGGGGCGTCCAAAACTACGAAACGCGGCCCTCAGGAGCACAGCAGTTTTGCAGCAGGCTCCCACTTCCGGTCCGGCCGCACTGCTGTGGCGTCATCACGCCGCGACGCCAGAAACGCCGTAAAAGTGGAGAGAGGATTCGTCTGCCTTGCGGCCGGCAGGGGAGCCGAGCGCTCTGTTTCCCCGTAGTAGGCTAAGCGGATGTTCTGATCATAGCTGCCAAGTTATCCCTTTTTTAAGGGATTTTCCCTTATGCTGAATAGGCTTCCTCGCGAGAAAAGGGAAAACTTGGCAGCTATGGTTCTGATGTGGCACAAGCTGTCGTGGTCTATAGAGCTCACTTCCTTAGATACGCGAAGTGGTGTCCTCAGTTGTCTGGTTCATATTTGCACAAAGAGAGGGAGAAATCAAATAATAAGGTCGGATGTCAGTGCAGCGCTAAATAAATGAATTGTTTTGAGACAATCCAATCGGGCAGTGCAATACTGTGCATCCCTACTCAGAAGTATTGAGTTCGGTGGGTCTTTAATTTGCTGCATTTTTATTTTTATTGTTCATCGTCACAGCACTTTGTAATTTTAGTACTGTAGTTTATAAAGATCGGCTCCAAGGCAAGTAGACACACCTGGAATTGTGCTGTAAGTGACTATATTTACAACAGTGAAAATGGGTGCTAACGCTTACCATTTTAGCACAGATTTCTGGTTTGGACTGGTTTGGATTTCTTCTTAATTTTTCATCCCCAAATTAGAAGTGGGAACTGCTCACAGAAGTCATTGGAGAATTCTCAGATTTGAATATAACTGATTATGTTGTGGGAGCAAAGAGAAGGATTCCTGCTCTTATTCTGGTCATATTTTGGGTGATATATACATGTATATATATATTTTTATTAAAAAAATAGTATAGGCTACTTCCCTCTCTGGCTCTGCCCATCATTGTCACTGGCTCCCTCAATCAATTATACCTCCAGAGAATGCTGCTGGGGTAGTCCAAAGCTTATTACAAAGGTTGCAGGAGAAGAACCTGAGGGATCAGCCCAAAGCCTGATCTAGTCCAGCATCCTGTGGCTATCCAGATGTCTCAATGGGAAGCCTAAAAGCAGGAGCCAAGTGCAACAGCAACTGCCCACTTGTGCTTCACAGCAACTGGTATTCCAAGGCATACTGCCTCCAGTACAGGTAGAGAGCATAGCTATCGTGGCTAGTAGCCATTGCTAGCCTTCTCCATGAATTTGACTAATCTTTTGCCATCCATGTTGGTAGCCACCAGCAGGTTAAGAAGATTAACCGTGTGATTCTAACCTTGTTCAGGAGTAAATCTGACTGAATGTAGTGGGTTAGGATTGCAATCTTAGTCACTGACTGAGCTCTGTTTTGAACTTTCGTATAAATGAACAAAGAACTTGTAATCAATTTCTGCATCATGAAGTTGCTTCATCACTAAGCCCATGTTACTTAGCATTGTCTTTTCTAATTGTAGGAGCTGATCAGGGCCTCTTGCAGAAGATGGCTGTGTCTGAAGATCCTTGATGTGCTTTTCCCAGGCTCTGATTAATTCTTTTACCCAGATACGAAGTGTGTGTGTATACTTTGTGCATGGGCGTAGCCAGGGGGGCAGAAAGGGGCACCTGCCCCCCAATCAAGTTAAACAATAGGAATACTAAACTAACTGACCAATCACGTTGGTTCTGTCCCCCCTAACAAAAGTCCTGCCCCCCATAACAAAAATCCTGGCTACGACCATGACTTTGTGTGTGTGTTTGTGTTAGGGGGACTGATCCAGGCAAGTGGGGAGAGGATACTAGAAGGAGTAGTGTGCACAGCACTTGCTGAAAAATACAAATGTGCCTCTGGACCTAAGAAAGAAGGTGACCCCTGCAATAAGGAAAAACCAGTGGGACCAGGGCTGGTCTGAGACATTTTGTTACCTCTGGTGAAGGACAATTTGACATCCCCAGTGCTGGCCTTGTCATTAGGCAAAGTGGAGTGGCTGCCTCAAGCACTAGATGTTGTTGTGTTTTGATGACACCAGCAAAGGCAGGCCACCTCTCTGAGAGAGGGGTAGGGGGAAGAGGAGCACGGAGGGCTTTCAGACGCAAGGCAGCCAGGAAGGCGGCCCTTCCCTCCGACGCCCGAATTGAGGCATGTGCCCACCCGTAGCGCTAGGGGGCGGCGCTTTGGGGTGCCCAGGCTTTTATGCTGGGAGAAAACCCGCAATAAGCCATTGCGGGGTTCTGACACGGACTGAGCAGTCATTTTTGCTGATGTTCTTCCACTGTAAATAGTATGCACAATAAAACTCTGAAAGACAAGACGGAGCGGAGCGTCTTTTACTCAAGAGTAGCCGCAGCCATCTCTGACATGTTTGTTGAATGGAATGGGCTTCAACTTCTCCTTTGCCCCAAGCAACACAATATTTGAGTATTTTCATTTATTCCTATCCTGATTCTTTGGGCATATATACTGCTTGAACAGTAAAGGGCTCCCCTTCTCCTCACTGGCATCAGCTGCCAGACTGACATTGATCACACATCAACTGGTGTGTGTGGCTGGTGTGTGTTTTGGCATCTGGGGAGGTGGGCCTAGCTGGATGGACTCTGAGCAGCTAAACAGGATTAGTGCTGAAATACCCTATGATTATGTAACTGCTTTAGGTATTCATTTTTGCCCACATCTATGCTTTGCAATGTATGAGCACACCAGAAGGTCCCAGGTTCAATTTCTGACATCTCCAGTTAAAACTGAGAGAGACCTCTGAAGTGTTGCTATCAGCTTGTCTTTGCAGCAGTGTAACCTGATGTCAAGCTCGTGAAACCCTTTAATTCTGCATTTTCGTTATAAATATGTTTTACTCTGTTTAAAATGCTGAGAGCTTGTGTTTTAATTTCGATAAACTGGCTGCATTTTATGATTATATGATTGTCACCGCCTAATTCTATTCTGAAAGCTGCTTTGATTAGCCTGTGCAAAAGATTGCAGCCTCTGTTATGTTCTCTGCTCACACAAGCATGGGATTCCCCCCCCCCCATCGCCTTCCACCTCTGCCTTGCCACTGTATAGATTTTTGTTGCTGCTGCAAGTTTTCTGTTTCTGCAGAACGACTCAATAGCTGTGGATTCTTCCCTCTCCTTGTGCTGCTATCCTCAGCTTCCCTAGAGGGTTGGGTACCCCACTCTGGGAAAACCTTTGGTCTCTGGGCTTCTGGTGTGTCACTGTGATGCTAATGCCCAGAAGCAGTCCTTTAAAAACCTCTCATTTATTGAGCTTTTATTGAAAGGATGTCACGGATGTGTGACTGGAACAACCTGTGCCGTGATGTTGCCAGAGCACAGATAATAAATTATCAGCATGAGCCTCAACTGCACTACGCTGGCACCAGCCTCTTTGAAATAAAGGAGGCTGACTGCAGTGGAGAGTTTGAAGATCAAAGATTGTCCTCTAATATCCTCTGTTTCTCTCAGTATGGAGGTTGTGAACTGGACAGGCTTAAATTGCAGTGGTGAGCTACTCCCACCAGAGAGCGCTGCTTCCTTCTAAATGGAAGGTGATGCTGGTGGAGGTGAATATCAGCATCTTGATATAATTAATAGGACGCAAGTTGTTGTGATTGACAGGCCCCTGGAGAGTCCTCTCCTATATTTTATTTATAGCTTGCCTTTGCCAGCTCTTCACTAATGTAACTAATGACCTGTCTAGAGAGGTGACTCCATTTTCTTGACCCTTTTAACTCCTGCATCAGGACAACAGTGGCCTGATACTTTTGGATCACAGCCTCCCTTTACTCTCCCTTCTCTCCCAACCAATCAAGCACCATCCACCTGGTTTGAATGGGCACATGGGCTAATCTTCATAAACACAGCAGCCTGCAATACATTTGGTGAGTCAGTGTGGTGTAGTGGTTGGAATGCTGGGCTGGGACCAGGGTTCAAATCCCCACTCGACACCCACTCATGAAGCTCACTGGTCCAGCCACTGTGACACAGCTTGACCTACCTCGCAGGGTTGTTGCAAGGATATATTGGGGAGGGGGAGAACCACACATGCCATTTTGAGCTCGGAGGAAAGGTGGGATTTAAATGCAGCAGCAGCAGCAGCAGCAACAACAACCACCCAAAAGGTATGCTGAAGAGTTTGCTAAACAGTCATAGCAGATGCAGCTGTTGTTAGTAACTCAGAGAAGGTTTGGGAACCTTCAAGCTTCTAAGAGGTCCAAAGTTTAACCTCAGAGGATGCTGAGCCATGGTTAAATGCCATGAAGGCTGAACTTGATTCCTTAGAGAGGAACAAGACATGGGAATTAGTTTAGTTATTGCAAAAGTTTTTCAGTGTTAATTTTATGCATTTTTTAAAATCACCATGGTATTTAACAATAATATTTTATGTCCTTTAGAGGAGAAATTGTGAATTGTAGAATTTTAAACACCCATCATCATCCTTGGCGTCACTCAATTTTGTTTAAAATACTCTTCCATTTTCTGGAAATGGGTGGGGGATGTGGAGGGGCCTCACAAGTGGATTTCATCTAAATCTGGCCCTGTGTGTCATATATGCACACATGGTGCACTTTCTGAAACAAAATGTGAAGCAAACCACAGCTATCTTGAAATTCACACTTACCCAAATTTTGCAATGCAGTTGTCCAGCCTACCTATGTTTCAAAAAATGCACATATTCAGAGATAGTGTGCATAGGAGTGAAGGTATTAGAGAAAGCAACATCCAAAAAATGCATTATATTAGGGGGAATTACTTGCAAATATTGTGTAAATTAGTAAAAACTGCATATGAAATTTGTTTATTAGGGGAAAATCGCACTTCAATGCTTATGGTTTTTCATGAGGATTTACACCCCCCTTCCCAAAAATTGCTGCAAAATGTAGAGAACTGAATCCAAGATGGGGGAAATGAGAAACTGAGCGTCGGTGAGAGAGCCTTCCATCCCTACTGAAGATCCAGGAAGAATTGCGAGAGACCACTCTCATGAACATCTCCCTGTACCTTTGAGCTTGAGCTCAGCAGCCCACCCAGGAGACATTGCTTTGCTCAACAGCCCTCTAAAGGCAGCATTTAATATGACAGATTAATTAGTTAATGTTTGTAAAGGGCTTTGAACATGAAAAGTGCTCTATAAATGCGGAGCATCGTTAATAATTGCTGTTACACAGGAACCTGCCCCAGCCTATTGGGAGGAATGAGACCCTGGAGACCTGTGCTGCACAGCTTTTGGCCCTGAGGCACTCTCACTTCCTTGTCTCTCCATTTCCATTACCCCACCCCTTAACAAGAATCCTTCTGGGGTTAGTGCACAAAGCAGGCACCTGGCACAGAGATCAAGCTGTTTCTCTTTGCGGGAGAAGGGAAGTGCTGATCCATCCAGCCCAGGCCGGGAGCCTTCCTGCTGGCAGATTTGTGTATAGTCCCTCTGGGGATACCCTGTTTCAGAGGCAAGCCATCTATTTATAGCTGGGAGGGCTTCAATTGAAATGCTCTGTTAAGTTACTTGGGAAATAGCAATGCTTTGCTCACTATCATGTTTAATACTACTACTACTACTTTTGTATGGGACGTGGGTGGTGCTGTAGGTTAAACCACAGAGCCTAGGGCTTGCCAATCAGAAGGTCGGCGGTTCGAATCCCCGCGACGGGGTGAGCTCCCGTTGCTCGGTTCTAGCTCTTGCCAACTTAGCAGTTCGAAAACACATCAAAGTGCAAGTAGATAAATAGGTACTGCTCTGGCGGGAAGGTAAACGGTGTTTCCATGCGCTGCTCTGGTTCGCCAGAAGTGGCTTTGTCATGCTGGCCACATGACCCGGAACCTGTACGCCGGCTCCCTCGGCCACTAAAGCGAGATGAGCGCCGCAACCCCAGAGTCATCTGCGACTGGACCTAACGGTCAGGGGTCCCTTTACCTTTACCTTTACTACTACTATTATTTGTACCTCACCCATTTGACTGGGTTGCCCCAGCCACTCTGGGCAGCTTCCAACAAAATATAAAAACACAGCAAGACATACATCAAACATTAAAAACCTCCCTAAATTGGGCTGCTTTCAGATGTCTTCTAAAAGTTGGGTACAGCAGTTCTTTATCTCCTTGACATCTGATGGGAGGGAGTTCCACAGGGTAGGTGCCACTACCGAGAAGGCCCTCTGCCTGGTTCCCTGTAACTTCACTTGTCGCAGTGAGAGAACTAACTGTCTGAAGAACCTTCAGAGGTGGAACTCAGTTTCCAGGCTGAACAATGTGGGTGGAGAGACTCCTTCAGGAATACTGGGCCAGGGCCATTTAGGGCTTTAAAGGTCAACACCAACACTATGAATACTAGAAGCCAGTGTAGATCCTTTAGGATCGGTGTTATATGGTTCCGACACATTTGGGGCCTGAAATATTTGTTATACGGTTCCAGCAGATTTTGGGGGCAGAAATCTTTCTCAAGCATCCAGAGTAGATCAGTAGATCCCAATCTACCTTTTACTTACTCCTGATATAGTGGATAGAGTGTAAACTAGGACTGGCCATGAATATGGTGTTCTCAGGCATGAATCTTGCTGGGTAATTTTGGGACAGTCTCCCCTAGCCTAACCTACCTTACAGAAGCTGTTGCTATGAATGTTCATTCACCATTTAAACTAAAAGTGCAACATGTATTTTTCAATACAGTAATGTAGTGGGTGCTTGTGCTGATTCGAATCTTTGGATCTGGAACAGAAATCCCTGGTGGTCCTAGAATGGAGCCTGCTTGAAGAATACTTATAATTAGCTCTGTGATAAGGCTTCCCACTGGCTTCCTGTGGCAGCTCACCAATGTGCAGATCAAAGGGACAGTGGGGGGCTTGTTAGTGCTTTGATACCAGCTTGCAGGATTGGAGAGGGCTTGCTATGCACCAAATCAGCAAGAAGAAAACAGAAAAGAGCTAGCTACCGGGAGGCAAAGTATCTTGGAATAGGCCAAACTCCTCGCCAGTATTGCTTATCTGGCTCTTCAGATCTTCAAGGTGTACAGCCTTGAAGCTTCCATTCAGTGACTTTGCAGATTGCTTGTAAATTTATAGAGGCCTGTGTATTGAGCTTTCCATCTGAATCGCTTGCACAATGCTTATGCCATGGTTAGACTATGGCTAAGCACACACTCCTATTTACCCTGCATCCAGTGTGCTTCCATCATTGGTTTGGAAAATGTTGCACACCTAGAGACTTCTCAAAGCATGCCGGGGGATTTGCTTTTGCAGATTCCTAGACCTCTCTTTGCTTGATTCATACTGCTCCAGGATTTCCTATATGATGAGGTAAAGGTAAAGGGACCCCTGACCATTAGCTCCAGTCATGACCGACTCTGGGGTTGCGCGCTCATCTCGCATTATTGGCCAAGGGAGCCGGCGTATAGCTTCCAGGTCATGTGGCCAGCATGACAAAGCCACTTCTGGCGAACCAGAGCAGCACATGGAAACGCCATTTACCTTCCTGCTGTAGCGGTTCCTATTTATCTACTTGCATTTTGACGTACTTTTGAACTGCTAGGTTGGCAGGAGGAGGGACCAAGCAACGGGAGCTCACCCCGTCACAGGGATTCGAACCGCCGACCTTCTGATCAGCTAGCCCTAGGCTGAGTGGTTTAACCACAGAGCCACCATTCTGGCAGTTGCTTGTGCTTGGCCTTGCAGGACTGATTCTGAATGATAGTCGCAACCTGGCAATGTGGGCAAGGTTGCTGGACTCGGACCTTTGCCTGTATATTTTTTAATGATCATAAAGTGAATGCTGGAATTCCCAGGATAGTGAATTCTGCACCCCAATATCGAATGCTGTGTCTCTGAGCTGCATATAAGCCTGTCAGATCCACAGCCTTGAATTGAGGAGACTGGAAAAAATGTATCTGAGACAATGGAGTATGTGGCTTAAGAGCGAGAGAGGTAAGGGGCCTCCCACCATAGGGCAGCCTAGGTTCCCCATAGCCCTGATTCCAGCAGTGAATGGGAGCTATTCAGAAGCTGCTCAGAGAGGGTACATTGGGAATGCATGCATTTGGAACTGAGACTCGAGAGTAAGGAGAACAGAGAAAGGTGAGGAAAGAAAATGAAAGACGGGTGAGTGATGGCGAGGCAGGAGATGGGAGACAGGGGGCAGAGATGGTGTTTATAAGTGACTAAGTGAGTTAGTCGTGGAATTTTAATCTGAGGCCCCAGTATTGATCTGTGGACGATGCAGCAGGAGAGAGCAAGAGATGGGAGAAGAGAACTGCAGTGCTATTAATACAGAGGACATACTGTAATCTATCAGTGTCAGACCAGGGAGCCAACCTGCTGCTTTAACCCTCTCTATCTCTGGGAGTCCCAACACTTCTTTCATCCTTGAACCTGTGGATCAGAGAGGATACCATTGGGATTCAGGCCAGAGGCATTTACGTAAAGGTTCTTCAAAGCTTTGTGTGCTGCAGAGGGGTATGGCCAATTATGCACCTATTGGTAGAGATCCCACTAAGGAGACATTGAATATTATTAGTAGTAGTACCGGTTAGAGCAATCTTGGTTTGGAATTATATCCGTGATGAGTGGGGTCTGCAACAGAGTTGCCATATCCTCTGACAAGGAGGATTCTCACAAGCCACCCTCTCCAAGGAGGCCTTGCATTCCCTTCCCCACATTTTACTTTTCCAGCTGTCACTCTATATTCCATGGCGATACCTCACTGGGCTATTTTGGGTTCTTGAGGTTTTCTTTTCTTCTTTTTAAATACAGTTCTGCTAACCTCCCCTCCTCTTTTGATAGCACAGCTGTTGGCAGAATCAAAAGTCTTTCTATGAGCACCAGGACACAAATTGGATCCCACCTGTGGACAGAAATTCTATATTATATTATAATAGTCATCACCTGCTGAAAATAAAGAGATGTTTGCCTTTTAGTTGTTTTATGAACATTAAGAGAAGTTGTAGTAGTAAAGAACATGTTAACATTAATTCCAAATCTTGTGCCATTCTGAAGAAAGGGGGATTGTTTAACAATTTCAGCTCTTGCTATGGTAACCTCTTTGACTATTTTTCATTTAGTAAAGTATTTATTATTATTATTATTATTATTATTATTATTATTATTCACATACTAAGCACATGTCTGCTGCACTTGTCAAGTGCAGATGTGGTCATATAGCCTTCTAAAGCAGGCATCCCCAAACTCGGCCCTCCAGATGTTTTGGGACTACAACTCCCATCATCCCTAGTTAACAGGACCAGTGATCAGGGATGATGGGAATTGTAGTCCCAAAAATATGGAGGGCCAAGTTTGGGGATCCCTGTTCTAAAGGAAGTGGTGAACCCATCCAAACGTTTTGCCTGTCATGAAAATCTAGTTTCAAGAGGGTGATGCTCTCCTGCACTCCACTGCCAAAGTCTCCCTATTTTTTTTAAAAAAGTGGCAAACATCTGGAGTGTAGCAATTTTCCCTGCAAGCAAGGTGCTTTCTTGCCTTCATTTATATGGATACAAGATAGTATGCTTTCCGAATTGAAAGGCAGAGAGCACAAATATAGTGCTAATGGGAAATGTATGTGTGCATGCGCGCGCACACACACAAACAAGAACACACACACCTTCATTTATTTATTATTAAATAATACTAATCAATAATACTTCTTGGGCTCCTTGATCACTGCAGATGGTGACAGCAGTCACGAAATTAAAAGACGCCTGCTTCTTGGGAGAAAAGCAATGACAAACCTAGACAGCATCTTAAAAAGCAGAGACATCACCTTGCCGACAAAGGTCCGTATAGTTAAAGCTATGGTTTTCCCAGTAGTGATGTATGGAAGTGAGAGCTGGACCA
Source organism: Zootoca vivipara (assembly GCF_963506605.1). Classification (NCBI taxonomy): domain Eukaryota; kingdom Metazoa; phylum Chordata; class Lepidosauria; order Squamata; family Lacertidae; genus Zootoca; species Zootoca vivipara. The sequence goes on along the minus strand of NC_083285.1, from coordinate 45,500,526 downwards.
TAAAGAAGGCTGATCGCCGAAGAATTGATGCTTTTGAATTATGGTGCTGGAGGAGACTCTTGAGAGTCCCATGGACTGCTAGAAGATCAAACCTATCCATTCTTAAGGAAATCAGCCCTGAGTGCTCCCTGGAAGGACAGATCGTGAAGCTGAGGCTCCAATACTTTGGCCACCTCATGAGAAGAGAAGAATCCTTGGAAAAGACCCTGATGTTGGGAAAGATTGAGGGCACTAGGAGAAGGGGACGACAGAGGACAAGATGGTTGGACAGTGTTCTCGAAGCTACGAACATGAGTTTGACCAAACTACGGGAGGCAGTGGAAGACAGGAGTGCCTGGCGTGCTATGGTCCATGGGGTCACGAAGAGTCGGACACGACTAAACGACTAAACAACAACAACAAAATACTAATCATGTTTTCTCCTTTCTCTCTGGAAAGTGTGGGAAGCCCATGAGCCTCCAGATGTTGCACTCCAGCTGCCGTCAGCCCCAGCCAGCATGGCTAATGGCCAGGGTCCAAGGAGGAAGGGAGTTGTAGTTCAACAACATCTGGTTGGCCACAGGTTCCCCATCTCTGTCTGAAGTGCTTTATCTTCCCAGTTCTCTGATATTCATTGGTCGTTTCACTTCTCCCTATTATTGTTTCAAGCAAGCGTTACCATTTTAATAACCTGATGAGGGTTTTTGTTTGATTAGCCTCCATGAAAAGTTTTATGATTTTTTATTTTAAAATATATATTTTATTAAAGATTTATTGGTTTACAAAAGTACAGTATGTGCAATGTCTCTTTTTTCAAGTTACATTTTCTACAGATCAGTTTATGATGATTGTTTGCTATTTCTGTTTTGATGTCTTATTGTTCTTAATTGTGCAAGCTCCTTTTGTGTGTCCACAGACCATAGCTGCCAAGTTCTCCCTTTTTTAAAGGGAAATTCCTTTATGCTAAATTGGCTTCCTCGCAAGAAAAGGGAAAACTTGGCAGCTATGCCACAGACAGAGAAGTGGGTGGAAATAATACATCCAACCAAAATGGTCATTTGAGTAGCATGTGATACCAGAATAGCTTGGACCACAAAATGTGTGCTGAGCTAAAAGCAAAACAGATAGTAAATAATATATTCTCCAATAAACCACTCTAGCCACTGGATCTCTACTGCTAGTTCTTAGGGTACTTATACATGATCACCTGGATCATCTGTAATGAGAATATGCCTCTGTATCCCAGAATTTTTTTTTAGTTGTTATTCCAGTAACAGCTGGAGGGATCTAGGCGCCCTATCCCTGGCATTTGCTGCTGACCCCAAGATGTATGGAATGGCATTTCATTTCTTTTTAGAAGCTGTCATGCATAAAACAGCGCTGCCACATTCGATGAGCCCTTCTGCTCATTCTTATGAATGGGGCCCTGGACTGAGTGTTGAGCAGAGAGGCCGCTTCTAAAACTGTTTAGAAATTGCACCTGGAATTTTCACATTTTCCTAGTCTCTCTCCATCTCTTTCATAGCTTGCAAATTAGATTTATATGTCATTGTTTTCCATTGTAAACACAGGATGCTATTTTATACTGAGTGAGACCATCAATTCAACTAGCGCTGTATTGTCTTCTACACTGACAGGCAACAGCTCTCCAAAATTTCAGACAGGAGCATAGCTGCCAAGTCTGGGTCGTAAAGATCCGGGATCGGCAGCGCGCGCATGACCGGAAGTTGCGTGACGCAACTTCCGGTGGCGCTTCGCCCTTCTATGGGCATCAGAAAAAGGCGGCGCCGGCGCCGGAAGTCGCTTCCGTGCATGACCGGAAACACGTAAAATCGACTTCCGGTGCCGGCGCCGCCATTTTCTGATGCCCATAGAAGGGCGAAGCGCCACCGGAAGTCGCGTCACGCAACTTCCGGTCATGCGCGGAAGCGACTTCCGGCGCCGGCGTCGCCATTTTCTGGTGCCCATAGAAGGGCAAAGCGGCACCAGAAAAATGGCCGCTGGGAAGAAGCGAATTTAAGGGAGAATGCCGGGATTTATCGCCAAACGGGATACCGCCGGGAAACAGTAAGAAAAAAGGGGTTTTCCCAGCGGATACGGGATACTTGGCAGCTATGGACAGGAGTCTTTTCCTGTTCTACCAGGATATGGCAGGGGAGAGTGTGTATTCTGCCATTGGGCCACAGTCCTTGAGCTCATTGACAAAAAGCAGCATATTCATATTTCTATCTGAATAAATGCATGGATGGATGGAATGGTGCCTGATCAAACAGGAGTCTTTTGTAGTTTTTATGTTTTTTAATAGATTGGTTCAATTGATCAATTAAATGTTTCTGTAAGAACATATTCATGCTGTATACTTACCTGAGCATTACTGCCACTGAATTTAATGAGAATGTCTGATTAATGCCATCCCCAGCTAGGAAGCCCTTTATATTTCTTCAGTGTAGAATACTTTAGCTAAATAACGTATTTGTAGTCTATCCAAGAAACCACATTAGGAAATTTACATTCACCATTGCTTTTGTCCTGATTCCAGCCACCAGGCACTGGTAATTATTTCCAAGTTTAATACTGTTTGTGATATTAAAAGATCCATCTCCTCAAATAAGAGATCAGATGAAAAACTGAAGGTGGAGTAAATCTAATCTAGCTTCATCTTGGTAAAAAGATTAAAATCAGTTACAATTTAAATAATGAGATTTTAAGAAGTAAACACAAATGCACAATGGCTTTATTGGTCACATTTGTATCCCACTCATCATCCAAGGAGCTCCGCGGTGTTACTTTCTGTGTTTTCTGGCTTTTTATGCCCACAACACTCTGAGGTAGATTAGGCTGAGAGAAGCCGACTGGCCAAACCAGGCCTGGTGTCAGTTCATGGCACCCTTGGGCAGTTGTTGGGCCCCTAGTGCTCCAGGACAACCCACTGAAATCTCCTTTCCCCCTTTGCACCAGGTAGCTGGGCATCACCTGCCATTTCAGTTTCCCACAATGCCACCCAATGGTGTGTTGCTCAGAGGCATTGTGGGAAATTTCAATGGCTGCGCAGACTCAGCTGCCTGGCACTGTTCATAGTGCTGTTGCACCGGCTCACCAGCCCACCACCACTGCCAAATAAGCCCTGAAATAGGAGGAATGTCTCCAGAGGGTATTCCACAAAAAGCCCTCTCAAACATGGAGCTGTCCTTGAGTCAAACTACACGATAGCAGCATATTCTTGCCTTTAAATGTGTCTGCTCCAACAACACATGTAGTGTATACCTGAGGGCTGCTATTTAAAGTGCAAAAGGAGCACCCACCATTTTTCCTCCTGCTTTTCTCCCACTCAGGCTCACATCCTATGATCAATGCCCAGCTTGGGGGTAGGGGAATGACTTTGTAGAACAAACTCCAGATGAAATAGAAGTCAGAAGTCAGGGGAAAGATTCAGCAACCCCCTTGAAATTGAAACCACAACCTCCCCTTTGCACAATGGGAGCAAACCTATTTAAAGATACGGTGAACTCCCCTCGTGTTTCGTCTAGCCCTGAGTCACACGTTGACTCCAAGCCTCCTTATTCCAAGTCCAATCCTTCCATACTTCACACTTACCTCCTTCAGTCTCTGGGGGATGATATTGAAGGTCTTCTGCTGAAAAACTGTAGCTAGATTTCCTAATGAAGACCGCAAGCAAGCAAACTGTCAAACGTCTTGTTGATGCATTTTGTAAAGCAGGGGCACAAAATTCGGGTCTGCAAGGCCAAATTTGGTCTGGCAGGGGTCCCAATTTGCCCTGCTGGAAATAAATAAATAAACTCAATATATGCCACAATGTAGTATACTTTACCAACATATGCTACATTATGGCATATCGGTATAAAAGCTTAGATCCCTGAGATCTTGACAAAGAATCTGAGGAGCATCTCTTTCGGGTATACAGTACCTCTGTCAGTGTGATCTAGTCAAATGGGATATCTGAAGGATTGCCTCTCTCCACATGCATCTAATTAGAATTAAACTCTCCATTAGAGACCTTGCTCCAGGGCCCCCATCTTTCTTAGGTTACGTGGGTGGCTTCTGGACAGAGGGCATTCTCAATGGTGGCACCTCAATTATGGAATAACATCTCTAAGCATTTGTGCCTGGTACTACAATATGTTCTTTCAGAGTTTGAACGGCATCTGAGTTGAACATTGTACATATATTTGCTCCTCTGGTCTGTGAGTTGTTTTTAACTGGCTCTGTGTTTTGATTATTGATTTTATGTTGTGTGCTACTATTGCTTTTATCATCATCATTATTAAAAATATTAGTATTGAGGTGAATTTTTATGTCCTCTTAACCTGAGCTATCTTGAAACTTTTGTAAATAAGGTGGGATAGAAGCTGTTATATAACAGAAGCAATTCCATTTTAAATTTGGGAGGCTTGGTTCATTTTGTGGGCTCTTCTCAACTTCTTTCTCAGCCTCAGTAAACTACAGTTCTTGTACGGGCAAGCAGAAGAAAAAGGTTATAAAATAATTATATATAATAACAGTAGAAATTTTCCTGAGGCATTAATGGAACAGGGACATAAAGGTGCAATACTGACCACCTCAGGTTCAGGGCCCATGCAGAACAGATGCTTTAACAACAATATCCCTCTAAACAAGCAAACACTATATTGTGAAAATTGAATATTTTTGTGGAAATCTAAAAATATCCAGAATACTCCTGTCTGCCAGAGAAGACCAAGGAAGTCCAATGAATTACGTTTACTTCAGACAGAAAACAGTAATGCCCCATTCTGCCTACACTCTTCATTTTTCTTGCTTCCACATCTTCCATCCTCGGTTCCTTAGATTAAGAGCAAAACTGGACTCCTGTTGTTCAGGTCTTCAGCCAAGACAAAATGGCTTCCATTCACTTCCATTTGCAATGTCTTTCCTCAGGGATTTCTCCATGAAGAAAAAAGAAAATCCATTGCTCCAATCCACCAAACATACCCACATAAACAAGGACCAAGTGATATATATATAAAAATCTTTATTTCATGTACCAGGTTTTTTTTTTGTAATTTTCTTCTTTTTAAAATTTTTCTGTTTAACAGTCTGAAAAAAAAACACAAAATAAAGAAAATGGAGGTTTGTTTCTTGAACTGGTTTGAGCTGAACATAAGCAGTATCCTTGGGAAAAAAATCCTCACCAGTCCTAGTCCTCCCTCTCCTTTCCTTCCTCTTTCTTACTTGTTTCTCTCTCACTCACTCACACACACTCACTCACTCACACTCGCACACCCATTCACACACACACAATTTCTCATTCATCTTTTATTCAATCAGAAATGCTAGAGAACTCTACAGGAATCAAGTTCTCGAAAGCAGCTTTGGGATTTCAACCAAAAGACCACCTCTGCATATGCTGGAGAACACAAAACCAGTTTTTAAAAACACACACATTTCCCAGGGCTTTGGATATTGGCTCATTTTACCCCCTTCTGCCCTTTTCATTGTTACAGGTTTGCAGGCTGAGGCTTGGGATTTAGCAGGAGTTCTAGACATTCACTATAAAATGGGGTGTTCCATACGGATAAATAATGTTGGTCAAGCTGTACCTAGGCCCTTCAGCCATGAGGGACTGTTCTGCTGAGGCTTGGGGAGAATGCATTCTGCCACTGGCTCAGTTTCCCACCTGCTTCTTCGCTACGCAACCCTGTCCTGGAAAAGGACTCAACTCTCCTCTCTAAGAGAAGAAAAGTAGGAGAAGACAGCACTACTTGGGTGGGTAGTGCAGGCTGCTTTTTCGGACCCCGTTTCAGTTCCAGAAGGAGCTCAGCAGCGGGGGGAGTGAAGACTCTCTGAATTGGAGCAGCACTTGTTTGAACAGGAAGAGCCAGGCGAGAGCCTAAAGGTGCCAAGAGGAATGACTGGACCCCACTCAGCAAAACCCTTAGCCCCAAACCCTGCTCCTCCAGGGTAATGCAAAGGGCTCTGGCCTCGTAGTAGGACCATGGAGAGTTCCCTCCATCTCTTTTTAACAGCTGGCATAGCTGTAAGCACCGTCTGCCTTGCTACCTTTGTTGGGATCCTGCTCTCCCCATCTCCCATTAACAGTGTTAAAAAGGGAACTGAACTAAAAGTGGTAGCACACCGTTTCCCCTTCAGCGGAAAAATGAATGGCCCTCATGTACACAATGTTGATTTGGATGGCTGTGATGGTGTAGGTTAGGAAGGGAGTGTGCTATGTGTAAGCTTGCTAGTCACAGATATAAACTAAGGGCAAATGCAGTGAAATCAAGAATGTAAGCCTTAAGTGGCCAAGCAGCAAGGAAGTAGAATTGGGCATGTCACCAGGAAGACCCAACTGCCTTACAGGATTTATGCCTTCGCTCCAGAATGAATGTGGAAGGGAACTACTGGGGTACGCAAGGGGGGGAGATGGATTGTGGGTAGTCTAGGCCTGTCAGCAAAGTCAAGATGGGAGGCTCATCTCTGGAACTCTAAAATATGTCCCTTCCTCTGACGTGTGCTAAGAAGCATATACAAGAGAGACATATAAGAAGTGCCACAGTGTTGGGGGGGAAACAGGACATGCCAACCGCCTCCTTATGACTTGGCTGTTAAAGGCACAGGAGCCCCTTCCAGGTAAGGGTCTAGTGAGGCCTAGCTGTGGGTCTGTGGTAGAGTTTTGCAGTGACTCTTTATGGCCATAACCGACAGCAGGTGGAGGGGGAGACCAATAGACCTTTGAGGGAAATGCTGGGCCCACAAAGACAAGACTCATGGCCGCCCCCCCCAACCTTTTATGCAACCCCCTTGGTCTTCTGTATAGTTGCTTCCCCCAAACTCCCACCCCTAAATCCTTCTGGCAGACTTCCTGTGGCAGAGATGTCAATACGACCTTTTCTCGCTGCCATGGGCATCTTTGGTGAGAGGAAGGGGTTAGACTGGGGAGAAAGAGGGTGAAATGGGTCCCCCAAAAGAGGCTGAGCCTCAGGGATCCTGCCTCTCTCTCTTTCAATTGAGACTTGCAAAGCTGCCAGCTCCCACATGGGACAACTTGGCCCGTTTGACTTTATGTAACATGGCGCAGCAGAATCTGAGCAGTTGCCGTTTTCTCTCCCATCACTGCTGCTACGATGGCGGGTGGGGAAAACAGCACCTTCTCTTAAAAGGTTCGGAGGCCAAGCTGTCCCATATTTGAATACGGCAACCCTACAGGCAGGTGTCTCTGTGTAAGGCAGGCTAAGGCTACAGCTTTTGACTGACTAAGCCCTACAGCCAGCTGGCACTGACAACAGAATGAAGTCATGGAATAACTTTTCCGCAGTTATGTACTTGGCATGGGGACTGTGTCTTGATTCGGTGTGTCAGGTGTTCATGAGAGGGGCATTGAATGAATCCGGCGAGAGCTATCCACGCACCAGGAAAGCTAGCAGTGTAAACGAAACCGACAACAGGAGACAAGTAGCAGCCATTTTGCCTGTCAACTTCTTTTTAAGCCTGGGAGTGAGTTCAGGGGATAGCATGTTTTGCCTGCCTGTTAGGGAACATGAGCAGAAGTCTCCATGCTAACGTCTAGTCCTTGTTCTGTGTTCGAGATTGCAGCCCCAGCAATAGCAGCAGCCTTTTCTCTGTGGGGAGAGATGTCCCCCCCCCACTTTTTCCTGGCCCAACATTCTCATGGCCTGTGAGGGAATATGACCCGCACCAACCAAGTGGCCAAGTTCTGGGTGTCTTTTAAATAGTTTTTGTTGTTTTCAAATGGATTCAGTTTCCATTTCTCTTTAGAAGCCTCTCAACCCCTAAGATTTTAGTTTTCACAGTTTTCAAGCTGGAAAAAAAAACGAAAAGAAAAATACTATCTGGCTTTCTTGCAAGTAAATCCACTTATTATATTTACATTTATTTATAGTTGGTTCTGTTTTATTAAAAAATTGCCACTTTTTTATGAAGCTTTTTTTTTTTTGCAATGTCACTGTTAACCCCCAGGATAGTCACAGGTTGATGAGGCTGAACTGATCAGCCTTAGCTTCCTGAGACCTGGAGATCAGTGAATCAGCATTAAACCCTCAAATCCCCAAGGACAGGAAGGTCACTGTTAAGCCCTGTGGACCCACAGGAACATGTCGAATCACTCGTCACTCCAGGGGGTTTGGTAAGCTTAGGCAGGCTCCAGTGCATGTGCAACAAAGGCATCCACAAGGACACCAAAAGCACTGCGTTTTGTTACCACCTGTCCCTGGAGATCCTTAGGAACCTGCAAGTCCACAGTGGGTTAAAAGTGAAAAGAAAACAAACTGAAAAAGTAAAGAGTAAAAACCCCCCAGAAATCCAAAGAGCTGCCTCCTCTTCCCACTTGGTTTTTTAATTAATTTTTTTTGTTGTTATTTCTCGGTTCCTTTTTTTAAATCTGTTTTTATTAAATGTTAAAATAATGGTACATGGGAAATCATGCATTTTCTTTTAAATTTATTTTCTATTTTTTATAATTTTAAATTTCTTTCTCTTGATTTTTTTAAAAGTTTTTTTTCTTTTTTCCCTTTTTTTAGACGTTTTGCCATTTCTTTTCAGGTGTTTCACTTAAGTTTGTTTTCTGGTTTTTTCTGGTTTTTTTCTGTTTTTTTTTTTTTTGCTTTTGGAAGGTTTCCCCACTGGTTGCTTTCTCCTCTCCCCCTGCTGCCCACCCCTACTGCTCCCTCCCATCCTGAACCCAAGTCCCACTCCCACCTTCACTGCCCCCCCCATGTTTCAGCCCCTCTCGACGGCTTCATACGGGGGTGGTCCGGCGGTTGGCTGTGTTAGTGTGGATAGAGTCCTTGTTTTCTTTCTGGATACAATTGTGAACCTGGAGGAAGCTGTTATCCCTGTCTGAATTGTAGGTGGCGGTGGGGGTCGTGGCAGCCTTCAGGGGGTCCCTGGTCAGGGTATACATCGAGATCTCCGTTGATGGCAGGGTGTTGAACCCTTTGATCCCGACGGGAGAGGCATCCCTGGAGTGTGAAGGCTCGGTGGAACGGGAACTGGAGCGACTGCGTCTCTGATAGCGGTAGCGGTAACTGGGTATGCGGGTGATGGCAGAGGACTGGAGGTAGTCTGTGGCATGAGCACTGGCACGCAGCTGTTTGTGCCGGTCAATAAACATGTGTACGGCCAGCACTCCTACCATCTCGGCTATAATGAATGACAGGGCCCCAAAGTAGAAGGACCAACCATAAGAGTAACTATTCTTCTTTGAGTCGCTTTTCGAGGGGTCTCCAGCATTGGCTGATATGTACACAATGATGCCAATTATATTACTTAGACCTGTGGACAAAGGGCAAGAGAGAAGAAACCATTAGCATGCCTTCTAGGTACGTCAAGGGTAGAACTGAAGAGCCCTGGTAGATATGGACTTGGGAGACCAGAGTTCAGATCTCCACTCAGCCATGAAGCTTACTGCTTGGACCGCTTGGACTACTGCAATGCGCTCTACGTGGGGCTACCTTTGAAGGTGACCCGGAAACTGCAATTAATCCAGAATGCGGCAGCTAGACTGGTGATTGGGAGCGGCCGCCGAGACCACATAACACCGGTCCTGAAAGACCTACATTGGCTCCCAGTACGTTTCCGAGCACAATTCAAAGTGTTGGTGCTGACCTTTAAAGCCCTAAACGGCCTCGGTCCAGTATACCTGAAGGAGCGTCTCCTCCCCCATCGTTCTGCTCGGACACTGAGATCCAGCGCCGAGGGCCTTCTGGCGGTTCCCTCGCTATGAGAAGCCAAGTTACAGGGAACCAGGCAGAGGGCCTTCTCGGTAGTGGCGCCCACCCTGTGGAATGCCCTCCCACCAGAGGTCAAAGAGAATAACAATTACCAGACCTTTAGAAGGCATCTTAAGGCAGCCCTGTTTAGGGAAGCTTTTAATGTTTGATGGATTTCTGTATTTTAATATTTTGTTGGGGGCCGCCCAGAGTGGCTGGGGGAACCCGGCCAGATGGGCGGGGTATAAATGATAAATTATTATTATTATTATTATTATTATTATTATTATTGGGTGACGATGGGCCACTCCTTGTCTCTCAGCTCACAGAGCAGTTGCGATGGGAAGGGGGACAATCACATATGCCCACTTTTGTGCCTTGAAATAAAGTTGGTATAAAAATGCAATAATAATAAATAACAACAACAACATATAAAATCTGTACCCCAACCCAAGGCCAATTCATGTGACCTTTTTTTTTAAAAAAAGAATGGCAATTGTGCAGAAGTGCAGCCTCCACAGTATAGGGGTTGGTGGGGGGCATTTATCTGATATTTAGAATGCTCCCGAACACATCAAGGTCATGATGCCACTTCCTGGCTCAATCTTCTTTTGGATTGCTTTTTAGAGTGTGGTGAGCCTAAAATTAAGTGGAAGCAGGGGCCACACTTTTGACCCTTGTCCCGATACTGTGCATATCATTGGGCCCTCCGTGTTAAGCACCTGTAGTGGGGCACATGCCTAAACATGAATATACAGACATGTATAGGCAGACTCTGCACAATCAGGGTGCCCTTTGCAGATGTGGGCTTTTAATGACCCCCCTAAGAGACATCCATGCTCGAGGGTCAGCCCCTCGTGTGATGCCAGGGGATTGCCCCGCTTCCTGTTAACAAATCTTTTCACTCTGTGTGACGGCTGCTACACTCTCAGATTTGGGTGGGCTTCCCTATTTAAAAAATGACCCAGTGATTTGTCCCTAATTGTGTGCTGAACCCCAGTGGAGATTTTGCAAACTTTTTAGGAAAATAGGAAAAACAACAACCCTGGTTTTATTTTCTTTCAGAGCTGTATTTACACTACAGTACTGCCAAACCAATATGATACTCTGTTTCCATGTAAAAAAACACACACAGAAAGGCAAGTTTTGTGCATTCTGGGGATGAGAAGAGAGCCACACCCACATTCTTAAGGGTCACAGTGGTGGTGCTTTCGGGGGACTTCTGGTTGTTTATAAGTTATTCTGCTCATAGAGAGGTAGCACCTCCACTGTTTCCCAGGGTCTTCCAGCCAGCATAAAGGTAGGGATAGGATGCCTCCTTAAGGACACTGTTCTGTTGTTGTTGTTGTTGTTGTTGTTGTTGTTGTTGTTGTTTTATTCTAATAATTCCATTCCCTTCTTTCAGGCTTTTATCACACACGTCTTCCAAGGAATTCAGGGCAGTATACATAACCCCTCTTACCCTTACAGGGAAAATCTGATAAAAGGGCTCAACCTTGTTGCCAACAACTTGTTTGTGATACCTCAACAACCTATTTGCAAATTAAGCTTTTTTATGGAGGTGCAGACAGTACAGGTGACTCTTAACTTACGTGGAAGTTGCATTCCTGGGATAACACATAAAGCCACTATTGTGTATAGTCAAAATGCATTGGGTGCAATGGCGAGTGGGATTGCCAAAGTCTTTTTTCCTGCATGCCTGCCCCCTTTTTAAAAAATTTTTTTGGGCCAAGCAGATAAAGCTGAATGCACACAATTTAAATGCACATAAGTTGTGAGTCTGTAGCTCCAGTAACAACGAGCATTATGAGCATTGTTATTGATCTGAGCGCCTCACTGACAGCCACATGCTAAAAACTCTGCCATTCCAAAATGATATACTTTTTGTAGTCATATTTCTGAGAAGATATAGCAGAATACATGAGGTGAACAACAATGCCGTTCCACATCTGTCCAGGCGGCTGATTCAATATGCACCTAACTCTAAATGTTAAGGTGTGCTTCATCAGGCATTTTCTCCAAGATACATCCAAGAACACCAGGGACGTAGCAGTACGTTTCCTGCACCAGCAGCTGGTTGGGTGTTTGAGATCCTTTCCAACATTATTATTCTGAGAGCTGGTTTGGTCTTTCCTTTATGCTAGATTGTGTCTCTGCTGAGGACGCTCTCTGGGTTTTGCTCTAGGAAAGTCAGCACTCCACTAATGTGGTAGTAACTGATCCACAATGTCTAATGACCTAGCCTAGTGAGTGACTCAGGCGATGTGTGCCAGGGGTAGCCAATCTGGTGCCCTCCAGGTGTTTTGGATTACACCTCCCATCAGTGTTTAGGGATAATGGGAGTTGTAGTCCAACAACTTCTGGAGGGTACCACGTTGGCTACTCCTGAGGTATGTTCAAGCCTCAGAGCATCTTCAAGACGTGTGTAAGTTTGTCTCTTGTGACTGGCAGGCAGGATAAGACTTCTGGATTTTCCAAGCTTGGTGTCCTACCTAACAGAGCACTGTTTTCAGCATGCTGCACTGCAAAGAAGCATTTAGTTCAGGTCTAGATAAAGCCACGGCCCTCACCTGATTCATGACACTCATTTGACCCTGTGAGCAATCACCCCAAAACCCTGTGTTTTGCAGGGAACAGATGCACTGAAGCAGCACACCCCAGTTTCCAAAGAAAACTCCCATGCTAATATAGGAAACAGCCAAGAGTGAAAATAGAGAGGAATGGACAGCTATGGAGCACCACCAAAATAGTCACATACAATATTAATAACTGACCTTGTAATATAAGACCTTTGCTGGTTTGGACCAGAGGTCCACCTGGTCCAGCACCCTGTTTCTAACACTGGCCAGGCAGACCCTTCAGGAAGCTCGCAAGCAGTCCACAAGCTCCTGCCCCCTGCTGTATAAAGCATGGGTCCAAATATCAGCATCACTGGTCAGCAAGAACCAATGGAGAGGGCAAATGGACTTTCCAGTTCTGCCCAGAAAGCTGAAAAGAGCTGTCATGGTTTTGAGGTTCTATGAAGGTGAGGAGCCCAACTCTGCTCCTTATGATTGTGCTTTGGTTGAATGTAGGGATGTGTGGTGCTGTCCAGGGTGACAGTGTGGGGCTGCTGGCAGTTAGGGGTTGGAGTTTGACTGCTTCTCATGTGGGAGCTAGGAACTGGTGGCTGAGGACTCAGGGACAGCTTGCCTTCTTAGCCACAAACAATAAACCCATGGCAAGAGTAGCCTAGTGACCTTGAGGTGTGGTTGCACTACAATTCCTATCCTCCCTGATTGCTGGGGCTGATAGGAATTGCAGCCTGAAACATCTGGAGGGAATGGGAATGAGTGTTTGGGTGAACAATGTGAGGTTTTCATTTGGGATGGTAGAGTTCTAGATTATATTTGGTTTTAGCCTCATAGTGTTAATCTGCCAGTGTTGTGCAGACTTTTGTAGGTAACTAGGTGACTGTTGAGTTCAATAACTGTTTAGAGTTCAATAACTGTTTAGAGGGAGCATGTGTTCTTGCTTGATTATGGGTGAATGTGTGCAGGTATAGTTTAATGAATATATGAGTGTGTGGCTATTCAGGGAACCAGGTATAGTTTAATGGATATATGGGTGTGTGGATATTCAGGGAACAGAAATACTGAGCAAGCGGAATCTTATTTTATGGATTCTGATGTTTTGTATACTGCATCCATTACTTTAGCTCTCTTATATACTGTATTTGATTGTGTTTGACTTCCTTTGTAAACAGCTTTGGCGCCATTAGGGACGACATACAAATGCAGTACTTGGAAGCAAAAGGTAAAAGCCACAAAACAGTGGGACAGGCTGCTAACGAAAAGCCTACACACAGCAATGTTTTCAGATGCAGTTATCATTTCTCAAAAGGTTGCAAAGCTGGGTTTAGCTTTCCATATGACTTTCACATACACATAAGGTGAAATTCAAGGTCCTGTCTCTTCTGTGGCCTCGTTCTCACTGAGGTGGGAAATTGTACTTAGAAAACTAGCATGGCATGTAGAGGTTTAGACTAGAACTCTCTGATCTCTAATATTCCATGTGGCGGGACTTCCTTTTGTATGGAGGTAAATTCGATCATGTGAGGCCCCACCTGGAAGCTGAAATGGTATAGCCCAGACCACTTCAGTGACACAATCAGGCATGAGATGCCAAACAAAACTTCTTCACTTTCCTGAGCTACTCTTTATTCCTCAGCCTTGTGGATAATGCATAAAATAATAAAAATATGTTGGGGTTTTTTATTTGCGTCCTCTTTATTTTCTGTTGGTGATAGATAACCCTTGTCTTTAGCAAATCTGTGGCTGAAATGAAAGTTTCCCATAATACGTTGGAACAGCCTGGTTTATCCAATGTATTTAAGATGAAGAAGCACCATTATATTTTGTTCTTGCCTATACTGCCCCACATCCTCCCTACTAAGAGGCTGCCAAAGAGGAAGTCTGGAGAGGGGCTCTTTCCTATCCTTCTATGCAGCAACAGAAGATATATGCACTGTTCTTCTCTGCTGAACAACTGAGCAGTGAAGGATAAGTCTTGGCTCTTCTTCTCTGCCAAACAAATGGACAGTGAAGAATAAGCCTTGTAGTCAAATCCATGATCTTATATATCACTTTCAGCACGTGTGAAGCCCTATTATAAGTAAAACCAGCAGAGAGTCCTGTGGCATCTTAAAGACCAACAAATTTGTTATGGCATATGCTTTTTTTAGATTAGCACCCTCTTCATCACATGTGTGAAATGTAATCCTCAGCTGGCAGTTGACTTACTTGAGGCAAACTTAGTTTCACCTTTGAATGCAAATTTTGCAAGACAGCAAAATCCTCTTTGGACTTGAGAGGTTTTGCAACCTCAGGGCCACACTAGGTGAGATAGTAGAAGACCTATCTATTCAAGCCTGGGTATGCTCTAAAGGGACCCAGGTGGCGCTGTGGGTTAAATCACAGAGTCTAGGGCTTGCTGATCAGAAGGTCGGCGGTTCGAATCCCTGCAACGGGGTGAGCTCCCGTTGCTTGGTCCCAGCTCCTGCCCACCTAGCAGTTCAAAAGCACATCAAAGTGCAAGTAGATAAATAGGGACCGCTCCGGCGGGAAGGTAAACGGCGTTTCCGTGCACTGCTCTGGTTCGCCAGAAGCAGCTTTGTCATGCTGGCCACATGACCCGGAAGCTGTCTGCGGACAAACGCCGGCTCCCTTGGCCTATAGAGCGAGATGAGCGCCGCAACCCCAGAGTCGGACACGACTGGACCTGATGGTCAGGGGCCCCTTTACCTTTACCTTTATGCTCTAATCACATAGGTAATGAGGGCAGAGGCATCTGATTTTAAGAGCACTCCCCCAACCCTGCTTGTAGCTTGCTTGTTCATCCATTCCACCCTTTCCATTCGACCCTTCATCACATTGTGCTTGGGGGCAATCGTACAGTATAACCCTCTGCAGTCTCTCTCCTGCCCCCTTGGAACTTTTATCTAGTTCTGGAAGTGAAGTTGGCTGGGAGAAAAGTATGCGCTTGGAGCAGACATGACCTTAAACACCTGGGGCTGTACCCAATTAAATTCAGCTCAGAGGACACCCATTGAAATGGACAAACCTAAGCTAGCCATGTCCATTAATGTCAACAGGTCTACTCTGGGTAGGAGTAGCATGGATACAACCCATCATCATGTCTACGTTGGTGCTGGCCTAAAACAGGCGATAACCCCAAAATGTTGAAATTTCTGGAGTATGTAGTTGTGCATCTTCTCTCTCTCTCTCCACTCTCTCTGACTTCTTCTTTCATCTAAAGTAAATGATTTCACTAGTTAATTCTCTGTCACTGTAGCTGTGCAAACATTTGCATGTCCTTTCTCCTTGCTTTCTCCGCTCCCCCCACCCCCCCATGCACTTCCATTGCCCAGTGGCTGCTCTCTCGGCCTCCCAGCACCTTGAGCCCCTCCCTCGCTTGCAATTTTTGTCCTTTGATTCCCGAGGACGGGCAGCCTGCCCGCTGGTCAACCCTCAGCCCTCCTTTACCTGCAGACACGAAGAAGATACCGGCACTAAGGATGATGTTATGTCGGGTTTTGTAGAACTCGCTGGCTGCAATGCAGAGTCCACCCATGAAAAGCAGAATCACACTCAGGATCGGGAAAATACTAGAGGCCCTTACAGCCCCTGTAAGCAGAGAAAGGGGTTTGGGGTGGGTGGTGGGGAGAGGAAGGGGAGAAACAGAACAGCGTGCATGCAAGAAACATGGAGAAGGGTGGGGGGAAGGAGAAGGAAGGCAAACAGGAGCAAAGTGAAGAGATTGAGGGGAGGCGGGGAAAGAGGATTGTACCAGGATGAACAAAAAAGACGTAGCAAAGAAACACAGGAATCGGAAAGGCCAGTGATAGGGGAGGAATAAGGAGACAGAAGGAGGAGAGAGAAACAGAGTGTCAACAGAAGAAGAGAGCTGTTACAAATGAACTGTCAACATCTTGGATATTAGAAACGAGCAGTGAACTTAGGGCCAGGGACCAGTCAAATGGCATCTGATAGCAGACGGTCTCCTGGCTCCTGCGTGCACCCAGAAAGCCCAAAGGCATGTCCCTCTCACCAAACAGAAAGTGAAATCTGCAGGCCAGAAAGCCACCACCAACGCAGTGCAGTACTGGAGCATATAGGTGGCAACTGCAATCAGCAGAGAGGCGCCACAAAAATAAACACAGATATTTTGCAGGAGTGGGTGCAGAGGTGTCTCCTAAGAGAGCCAAAAGATAAATCCCTGCTGACACGCGTGTGCATGCACACACACACACACTTAGAAAAGGCACATATGAATTGCTCACAAACGAAGGCAGTCCTATTAACCCTCTCTCTCATTCACTCCCATCCTCACACATCCCACCCAGCAGATGGCAGTAGCATGCAGATATATATAAGTGACACACATACAGTACAGATATATTTAAGGTTAAGAATAGTGGAGTATGGGTGGCTCTATACATTGCAACTGGGCTAGGAAACACAGAGCTTCGGCAAAATGTAAAGTGTGGAAGTGACATATGTTCATGCATGTACATGTGTGAGAAAAGCCTGAATGGGTCATGTATCCACAATGTGTGCACATGGGCGTTTAAAGATGAACATGCACATGTCCACACTTCACATGCTTGCAATGGAAAACACGGGGGCTAACATTTCCTACTTAAAATGTAATGTCTGTGGCAGCATGTAAGGCTGTACACACACCATACACTTAAAGCACACTCTGAATCCTGGGAACTGTAGTTTACTCCTCACAGAGCTACAACTCCTTTTAACAAACTACAGTTTCCAATGTGTGTGTGTGTGTGTGTTTAAATGCATGGATAATAAACAACCTGAGATGTTCAGTCCTCAAAAGCACAATGCAGATTAGAATGGCCAGACCACAAATAAGTGTGAATTGAAAACAAGGGGTGGGAGGGATCCATTTATTCACCATCATCTTAACCACAGAGTTTAGTTTACTTCTGACTCCTTTTCAGAATTTTATATTAGGGTCCATCCAAGCCAGGCACCCCCAAACTGCGGCCCTCCAGATGTTTTGGCCTACAACTTCCATGGTCCCTAGCTAACAGGACCAGTGGTCAGGGAAGATGGGAGTTGTAGTCCAAAACATCTGGAGGGCCGAAGTTTGGGGATGCCTGACATAGCTGCCAAGTTATCCCTTTTTTAAAGGGATTTTCCCTTATGCTGAATAGGCTTCCTCGTGAGAAAAGGGAAAACTTGGCAGCTATGATGCCTGATCCAAGCCCTCCTATAATCTTCCCAGGTTCTCGCTCCCCGTTTAGTACTACTAATTTACAGAAACATATCCCATGATGCAATACTGTGACATGTGCTGTGATACAAGGAGGTAAAGAAGCTCACAGGATACATTTTCGAAAAAGCAAACTGTTAGAAGCAAGTAGCTTTGTTTCTTGGGAGGAATACTGTGATTGTAAGGCAAATTGTCATGTTTGGTCACTCTGACTTAAGGATAGGTTATCTCACATTTGGGACTTTTTTGTTTACAAAGACGAACTCATGGCTACTCAATGAAGTTGAATGTTAGAAGATTCGGGGCAGACGTGAGAAAATACTTCTTCGCCCTGAGCATACCTGAAGTATGGAATTCATTCCTATAAGGTGTAGTGATGGTAACCAACCTGGATGGCTTTAAAAGAGGATTGGACAAATTCATGGAAGATAATGCTGTCAATGACCTGCTATTAGCCATGATGGTTATGATCTGCCTCCATTGTGGGAGGAAGTAAGTCTCTGAATACCAGTTGCTGGCTTTTAGACAGTTTTGCAATAAAAGCATTACTTGTACACTTGAATCAAGTTGTACCACTCTGAATATTATACTGAAAAAAGCATGAAATAGACAAACACCCTGGGTTATCCCCATATGTGAGTCTTTGGGCCTGCTTTGTATCAGGGGAGCTTTGGAATTTGTGCCCTCTCTTGCCTTTCATTTGGTCCCTTTCCCTTGCTTTGCCAGGCAATTCTTTTTTCCACCTGATTCATCAGCTGTTTGGCTGTTTTGCTTAAGAATATATGAATGTTGTGTAAATGCCCCAAACACAAATCAAACACAAGGCAGCAGGAGGAAAGTAAACACTTCATTTATAAAGGACAGGTACTCAAATCTTGGATCAGCTTTTATACATTCCCTACAGGTTACATTTTACTACCACTACCACTGCAACAATACATGCATTTTAGTGCCAACACATTGCTAGTTGCTGTGGAAAACATGGCAGTAATCCTGTCCAGATCCAAAAGATCTTAAACCTGTATTAGATGGGCTAGAGAAACATCTCTCGCCTTTCCCAGTTTCCTGGCTATGTTTCAGAGATGGTGGTATGCTATACTAATGACTTCAGGAAAACACTAATGAGATTTAATGGTGGGGAATGACAGCAAATGCCAGGAGATGCTTGCCATCAGAGGATGCCCTACATACGGAGGGACCTTTTAAGAATACCATAGGTGTGTGCCACTATTTTCCTTCTCCCGCTGCCCCCCATACATTGCTAATTAGTCCAGCACAAAAGCAACAACAGAGAATTGTGGCAGCAGCACAAAGCCTCTTCTGGACCAGTTTTATTTGACTGTCTGGGAAAGGACCACCGTTCAGAATATATTATGCAGAAGCAAGCCTAATGATTGCAAACTATACTCAATTTGCATGATGCACTGCAATTACGTTCAGTCATGCAGCCCTGAATATTTGTGCCCACCCACCCTATATAAGCTTTTCTTTCACTAGAAGGATAGAGAAAATTAAACTCTTTGTCCTAGGTAGTTTGTATTGTGAGCTTACTTCCTGCAATGTGTATGAATGTGTGAAACTGATCTCCGAAGCAAGGGGGACTGTGTTCATTGATTGCATAGTTCCATAGAAATATGTAGGCATTCTCTGATGAAGGTTCAAAAATTATAGGCATTACATAGGGTGGCCAGATGAAAAAAAAGAACCCTACTTCTGCAAGCTACACCTGCTGAAATTTCCTATTCTACACAACTATTAAAGATGCAGGAGCTCCACCCCCCCTTTTCACCATAGCTGCCAAGTTTTCCCTTTTCTCGCGAGGAAGCCTATTCAGCATAAGGGAAAATCCCTTAAAATAAGGGATAACTTGGCAGCTATGCTTTTCACCTGTCCCCACCCTTAGGTTACATACAGCTGCAACCAAGGGTGCAAAAGCCTTGGCCTCTTTTTCACCTGGCCATCCTATCAGCAGGTCTTTAATTTCTAACATTTATAGGGAAAGTTTTCCATGCCTTGTTCTCCTATCTGGGTTTCCTCTGTTCTAGCATGAAGGGGTGGAGTGGATGGAAGGATATTCCAGTAGGGTTTCCAGCTTTTGAACTTTTCTCTTCAACAGCAATTTTGATGTGGCACAATGAGCAGATGGCAACGTTTAGCTCCTTGTCACATAAACATACAGCTGTTGAGTTCTGCATGTCACATCTCTGTTCAAAGCACAGGAGCAGACTAGATTGCATTTGTTGTTGTTGATGCTGTTGTTGTGAGTGGTTTTTTTAAAAAGAAAACATTTTTGCCTAGTTGCCAACCTTACGAATGAACCATTGCTGTTGCTATTCCACAGGCACATGATCTTCCCCCATTCAAAAAGATTAAAAACTGGAAACCAAAACTACGTAATCAGACATGTCCATTGTATGAAGTGGACTGTGAATAAATGTCTTTGGAGGTATATAACTACTTTTTAGCAACTCTGTGCGTAAAGATGACAAGCTTGCTTGACTGATGGCAATTTAAAGATGTAACCACTATAAAATATTGTATAGGTTGACAGTCTTGCTCAGCACTAATGCTCCAACGCTGACCCCAAATCTATGACGGGGGCCCTGGCAATACAACTAGCTAGGCTTCCGGCTATAAAATGACAAGGCACGAGCATGAGCCCTGCTGTTGGAAAGCAGATCTGAGAAGGTGCAGCCACAGCTCTAATAGGGGTGAAGGTGGAGCCAAGACAGCCTGTTCTTCTAGCTTTGCAGATAAACGGTCTCAAAAAGGACCCGGCACCCTCATTCTAATTCTGTGTGCAACTTGAATCCAGGCTGCCCCCCAAAGCCAAGGTGGAGTTGTGGTTGGAGTATCAGATCTAAGACTGGGATGCAAATCTCAACTCAGCTTTGAAGCATGTAGGTTGTCACTACTTCTCAGCATAGCCTACCTTACAGAGTTGTTGTGAGGCAAAAAATGGGCAGCGGCGGATTACGCACAATGCCTTGAGCACCTTGTAGGAAAGTGGGGATGTAAGGGTAATAAATAAATAAATGCAAGCCGTGCCGCTTTTCTCATCACTGCAGCCCTTGATCAGTTTTCCTGCCTGTCCTGTTAAAGACGCAAACTTTCCCCCAGTAATTTCCCCCAAATCTTCTTTACCTATGCACACAGCTTGCGAAAATTTCTCAAGAGACAGTGCCCAGTGATTTGACTCAGCGGCGTATCTAGTTGCTCGGGTGCCCAGGGCGGGGGCGGGGCAAGCCAGGGCAGAGCACGCTGTGTGGGACCTCTGTAGAGTCTGCAAGCCCCACGTTGCCGTTTCGGGCAGCGTGGAGCCTGCAGGTGCCCGAGCCACTGCGTCACTCCACAGGAGAGATGTATGGCTTGGGCGCACTGCAGGCCAGGCCCCGCGGTCACCCCCTCAGTGATGACACCCGGGGCGGACCACACCCTCATCCCTACACCACTGATTTGACTAACACAGAGATTTGGGACTTGTGGCCATTCAGATGTTGTGGGGCTCCAACTCCCACCAGCCTCAGCCAGAACGGCCAATGGTCTAGGATGATGGGAACTGTAGTCCAGCATCATCTGAAGGGTTCTAGGTTCCTTACCCTGGGCCTCATCCCTTTTCGTTTGGCCCAGTATAGGGCAAATAGTTCTCCTCTTGGCAGCTTTGCCATTGGGTCTGGGGTCAACTTCTTATAGCTGTGGTTGGGGGCACAGGACACTGAGAGGCAGAGACCAGATCACTAAGCAGGTAGGCAAGCAAGGCCCCAAGATGGAGCAGATAACACAAGTGCTTTCTATGGTTTTCTGCAGAACATCTGCTTGGTGACACATATGGAGAACTACACTCAAAGTGCATGCTTCTAGCAAGGTGCTTTCTGGTAACACAGCACTCAAGAGGAGCAACAAGTTACCCCAGGGATCACCATAAGCACACTGCTTTGAAAGTGCATCTTGTACTTGTCATGCGCAGACAACACAATGCATGCCTAAATTTATCACTTCTGGATCCTGCAGTTTCTCCAAGCTGCTCCGGCTATCATTTCTTCCATTTTATCTTCACAGGTTAGAAATAAGAATTTTCTGAAGCCACCCCAAAGCTTCCTAGCTGAGTGGGGATTAACCAAATCTTTCTGGTCCAAATCCATCACTCTATCCACTACAGCTGTCTCATCTCATGCATTCCCCCCCCCCCAACTTCAGTCTTTGCCACCAGTGAGAAGATTCTCCGAGTCAAGACTGTTTTTTTATCTTGTATATGGCTTTGACACCATCTGCAGGGCCTGAAAAGCAGCATGTTGATAATAATATAGATGGAATAAGATTACTCTTAGTTGCACTGTATCCTGAAATGAATACATTTGAATACCCCAGCACCTTAGTAACTAACCAAGGTAATTACCTGAGACCTCACCTATAACAAATGACCCCAGAATACCTACTTGCACAATTTTGAAAATCCATATGAAGGCTATTTAGACTCCTTGTGTTAACTGTGAAGTCTATAACCTCTGCCCCTGTTACTTAATCCATGATGGAAGTAAAGCCCCAAAGACAAGGGCTTGCACTTATTCTTGCATTTATTTAATTGTATTATTAAACATATTCTTAAAGTAGAGATAGTAAGATACTTCACATGGCCATGCCTTGAGACTCATAAGGAGATTTTAGCCTTTACTATTCCATTCTGTAAGTTTTGAGGTAGGAAAGTCGGCTTGCAAGACTGTTGATTTGAGCTGTCCCTCAGCGCAGCTCAGATACTGTGCTATAACACTTACTACAGTTCAGATGTGAAGCTTTGCACTTTCCAGTGCAGCTCAGCTTCTTGTCAGCTAATTAGCATGTGGTAGAGTCAGTCAACACTAGGAATGGAGGAGGAATATTGACAGCACTGAATCAGAACACAACTCCTGAATGGGTCATGCACTTCTCTATATTTTGCAATGCTCAAAAATTATGCACAAAATATGCATTTTATGGTTAAAGAGTGCTTTGAAAAGAATGGGAAAATGTGTATTTGGGGGAAATGCATACAAAAATGCACACAGTAATGCATATAATAACACATACAATTTTAATGTGAACCTTTCATGTATTTTTTTTTAAAAACTACACAAAATGGGACAGAATGGACCTCTGCTTGAGTCCCAGTGAAATAGGACTGACTCAGGCTAATTTGCCCATACCACTGCCATCTCCAGGTTTGGAGGAGCTCTTGGTCAAGATGTTATTCTTCCTGCGATCACTACCATCCATTCACTTGCCTTATCCGTGTGAGTCTAAGCCACATCACTGGTGAGAGGGAGAAAGCTCCTCTTTCTTATAGTTCCTGATGCTACTCACTTGCCTGGATAGGGCAGGTAGAATAGGCAGTGACAGCAAGCCCAGGTTGCTCTGGGGGACCATTGTAGATCCCCTGCTGGAATGTAGACGGTACCTGAGGATGCTAACTCCCTAACACCAGCCTTGCCAATTATTCAAAACAAAGAACAAGGTGGACCCCATAGACAGAAGCCATGCTTGCTAACTGCCTTGCTCAATCAGACCACAAACTCATCTAGTCCATAATTCTGTTAGCAACAGCAGCCAGGTCTTGGGGAAGTTCATACAGAGAATATGAAGGTGACAGCCTTCCACTTTTGCTTCTCTCCAACCTTTGGCATCCAGAGATACACTGCCTCTAAACACTCGTGTTCTATTTAGTTAAGAGCTTGTTGTTAGTGCTTGTGATTTGATTGAGGGCCAAGCTACACATTACACCACAGCCACATATAATGTTAGCTCAGTGGCCCCTTCTCCATTGCAAAGCGGGCTCAGGAAGGAGAGAAGCAGCAGGGAAAACTCCCTCTGAAATTCCCTCCAGTTGCTCTCATTCTCAAGAGCTCTGAACCTTCCCAAAGTGTTTTGCAGGGACAGTCAGGTTAACATTGGCTTGGTTCAAATGCTACAGTAAGCCAAGCTCCCCTGACTATATGAGTGTATTGACTTTCAGTGAGTGGCAGCCATTTTGCTCCTCCATGGGCTTTTGGGATAGGGTGGGATAGCAAGTCAAGGCTTGGGTTTGTGTATTGTCCAAGCCCAGTATCATGGTTAAGGTATCTCCTCATTAACCATGACCTGTAACTATAGATTAAACCTTGGCTACAGATTATAGTTAAGGATGAGAAACCTTAACCTTAATTTTGCGTTTGGACAACATGCTAAGCTAAATCCTAGCTCAGCTGCCACAAATCTAAAATGACCAAAGCTACTATCTCCTCCTTGGAAGCCAGGAAGTTTGCGCTAAGCTATGGTTTTGCTTGGTGTGATGCACATTCATGGCCATTATATGAGGCTGAAGTGTAACGAGTAGTTTGGCCTGTAAGTGGTGACATACAGGAGTTCTAGATGACTTCGGTAGCCCATATTGGCTTCATTAGGGCCTTCTCGGTAGTGGCACCCACCCTGTGGAACACCCTCCCATCAGATGTCAAGGAAATAAACAACTTATCTGACTTAGAAGACATCTGAAGGCAGCCCTGTCTAGGGAGGTTTTTTATTGTTGGATGTTTTATTGTGCTTTTAATTCTGTTGGGAGCCACCCAGAGTGGCTGGGGAAACCCAGCCAGATGTGCAGGGTATAAATAAATAAATAAATAAATAAATAATAATAATAAT
Organism: Zootoca vivipara; assembly: GCF_963506605.1. NCBI lineage: Eukaryota > Metazoa > Chordata > Lepidosauria > Squamata > Lacertidae > Zootoca > Zootoca vivipara. The sequence goes on along the minus strand of NC_083285.1, from coordinate 45,476,416 downwards.
TAGTCATGTTCTGCCCTTACTCAGATAAGTGATGGACTGTGCTTTTACCTCCTTTCCCCAGATAGCCACCTTAAGAATGATTTTAAAATATGTTTACATTTTGCTGTGCCAATAGCTTTAGAATCAGCACATCTTGGGATGGGATGCATCCTTATGGCAGTCATGTGCTCTTGGGCTGCTTGCATATGAAGTATATATTCAGTATATCCTGATCTGCTTTCACAGAATTTGTGTGGCGGTTATATGATGTTGCTGTCAGGTGGCTGTTACTTTGCACATTGTACTATAGTTTTCTCATTGCATTTTTCTCATTGCAAAAAGATCATTTAAGAAAAAGGAAGTTGATTTATTGAACAAGAGCAGGGTAGTGTCATTGCTGTTCATAGCACTGTACCCAAATTATTTGTGGTGTGTTATGAAGGTGTGTTTAATTGCATGGACATATGCAATTTGAAGGCATTAAGACACCTCTTTTCTGGCTGTTCTCTCTCTCTCTCTCTCTCTCTCTCTCTCTCTCTCTCTCTCTCATATGTCATGATTATAATTTGTTTTAAACTTTTCGAATTTTGAATTTTATATTGCTGTAATACACCATTGGGACTTTCTCATGATGGGTGGGAAATAAATATAATAATGATTAATAATAATATCTTGACATCAACGTGAATGGGTGAGAGATTGGTGCAACAGTCTAGAAGTGACCTTTGCTGGCACATTTGCTAGGTGTGCAAGAAGTGGATAAAAGCAGATCTTTTCATCACAAGAAGGAGAAAATAAAGAGAGAAAGAAATGCAGCTTCATATGTCTCGTAACATCTAGTGTGGCCCTGTGTTGTTGCCATCAATGATCTATCTACTATGCTCCTAATATCTCTTTCCTTGGTGGCTACTGTCTGTCTAGACCCCATCAGTATATAGCCAGGAGAAAATACAAGCATTGAAAATCTCAAACATCTGCAACATCAACAGTGACCTAGTAGTTGGTACACCTTCCTAGGCCTATCTCTGACATCTCTGACAAAGGGTTGGAAATACCCCCTGTCTGAAACCCTGGATTGCTGCTGACAGTCAGTGTAGACAATACTGTGTTAGATGGGCAAATGGTCTGGCTTAGTGTAAGGCAGCTTCCTGTGTTTTATGTTCAGATGGTTTCCTGTTTCACAGACGGCAACCCAAGGACTACAAATATTGTCTTTAAAGCCAATTCCCATGTGACTTTCTCAATGTGGGCACATAGTTTAAAACCATATTTAAATGGCAAAACTACCAATGTGGTACCATCCGTTCCAAAGGGCATCCCTGAATTAAAGACAAAGGGAGTGATTAGGAAAGAATATTCCCCCACATGTTCACTGCAGGGAAACCTGGTTATTATAATAATCAATCTAATCTAATCTAAATCTAATCAGTTTGACCAAACTGCGGGAGGCAGTGCAAGACAGGAGTGCATGGCGTGCTATGGTCCATGGGGTCACGAAGAGTCGGACACGACTAAACGACTAAACAACAACAACAACAATCTAATCTAATCTAATCTAATAATATACACCAGAGTCCATTTTATCTCTACAATTCTATGTGTGCCATTCACAATGGTAAGCATTAAGCATACATTTTGCAATTTAAATTCTGGTTCTTTTTTGAACCCAAATTAAAAAAGTAGTGTATGCATAGTCTTTGAGCTTATTCCCCTCCAGTTTCCCTTGCCTGATGTCCCTGCACCTTTCTTTGTTGATTTCCAAGACTGCTGGTGTCTCAATCTTAATGCATGTTCCCCGTTTGGGATACTGGCAGTCCCCATAAGCGGAGGATGCACAGGACACGTGAAACTCCCAAAGGGAAAAGACTAGTTGGTCCATTAGGGCAAATGGGGCACTGCCCTATCAGCTTCAGTCTGCTTTCAAACACCCCCTGCCTGCCTACCTTCTTACACGCATCCCATACTGGCTCTCTGTTTCCTCCTCCTCAGTCTCAGCGTTGCTTTGTAAAACTTAACAGGGAGGAGGTTGGGGACAAAACTAAAATTATGCAGTTAGCTCTCCCTTTCATTGGCTCTGGCTGCACCTGCTGCTGGTCTGCCTACTTTCTGCCCAACCAGCCCCATCCCAGGCCACCACACAAAGTAGCTTAATGACGCTGACTTATGCTGCATGCAGCTGGAAGGTATCAGCAGCGAAAAGTGCTTTCTTTCCACATGGGTAAAGTATGTTTTTTTTGATAGCGCTATATGCAAAGCACGGCAACATTTTGCATCTATTTTACTATTTAGTCAAAACAAAACAAAACAAGGACAGTGTGTGCAAGAGAACTGGGAGAAGCATGAGATGGAATCTTTGGCTGAGCTTTTCAAGGCAGACACACAGACAGTCTGAGAGGTGCAATGCTCTGGTTTCCACAGTTTGCCTCACCCAGCGTGTCCGTCCTCAAGGGAATGAGCTTTGCATAAATGTCATCAGCAGAGAATGAAGGGCACGCAGCGCCAGGCACACATGATCATCAGCTCAAAGGAAAAAGTAAGCTGCAGACTTACGGAGGAAATATTCTGCTGTGTCGGCTTCATACTCTGTGTCCTCGAGGAAGTGATCGATTTGCTTACACAGACCTTTAAAATTCCCTACAATACAAGAGAGGAAACAACAAATGAGAACATCAGGAACCCAGGCAACAGCTCCTTTTCTGTCCGTTCTGTTTTCTTTCCAAAGGCCTTTCCCGAAGATGGTGTGCAAATAAAGATTCACTGCAACAAATGAATAACGATTCATTTGTTGCAGTGAATCCAGACACTTTTAGCCCTCTTGGTACATTTCTGCAGCAATTCAAACTGCAATGCTCTGTGGTTGAGAAAATGTGGTTCTCCTCTCCTGCCCCTCTATATAAGTGTTTGCATTGCAATGATTAATAGTGTGGAGGGAGATTATACAAGTGCCATGGTCACCTACTGGATAATGCCCATGACATCACTCTCCCGAGCCTGTGCCATTTTGTGAACATTAAATTAACATTCTGTCTTTTGTTAGTAAATTAAAGGCTGAGTGCTCCCCACTGTTGTATTCATGTGTCGCTCAGTCAGTCACCCATTTTAAAACTAGCAAACAAAACCACAAATACAATTTCCTGCAGAATTGTATAACAGTTTAAAAACATTTGTTCCACTTTTCTTTTGTTCCATTGTTTTTCATTTTTAAATCTTTAAGGCCTTGGACCTTGCCTCTAGTACCAGGGCACACATCTTCACTGAAGGTTTAAAAGCTAATAATAATAATAATAATAATAATAATAATAATGCTTTAGATGATGTGTGCCGTCATCTATATCTACCCAAACACCCACATACGTATCACATTTACACAAACTGAGAGCAATATGCTTCCACCCACACCTGCTTAAGCATACTTGCTGGTACAATACAAACATTCTTTTGCACAGATATGCACGTTCTATATATTCATATGCAGAGCAGTGAAATATATGGCCTACTTTTCTAGCAACCGGAAAAGGAGCTCTTTTCGAAATGTTCTGTAATGGACTGCAGGCTTTCATTGTAAACAACAACACTGTTTTCTGAACATGCCAGCTATTATTGAGAGAGCACATTATGCGCACAAAGAGGAACCTCCCCATAAATGTGTCTCCAAATGTACAATCCCATAGTTGATGCAGATATTCCAGGGTTTGGCATTAGGGCTGTCCAGTGAGGTAGACACTCACCATGCCCAAATCTCTGATGAACGATGCCAACATCTACCGCTTCTGCCACTGCCATGCACAATCTGTGCAAACAATGTTCTAGCTATTTCCCTCTGTCCACCAGTAGCATGGATTTCAGTGTTGCAGCTGCTTTGATGTAGAATTCATCTGTGTCTTAAGATGCTCTAACAGTATCCTCTTTTCTGATTTACACTCAAGACTTTTTGTTTACCCATGCCTTTTAATTATTGTCCACTGATATTAATTGTAACTGTATTATGGTGAGGGGGTGCTCTGTGGCTACCATTGTTTCTGCCTACTTGCCCTTTTAGCTCAGAGAGCAACTTCTAGAAAAAAACTTGGGAGGGAGCTTTCTGGCCTTTTTTGGTTGAGGCATAAATGATGGGCATAGAGTGGTGTTGCTAAGTATTTGTTTGTTTGTTTGTTTGTTTGTTTAACAGCTTACCTTTTTCTCCAGGGGGATAAAAGTGGTGTATATGGTTCTCCCTCTCCTCCTTTAATCCCAACAACAATCCCTTGTGAGGTAGGTTAGGATGAGAGGCATTGACTGGCCCAAGATCACCCAAGTGGGGATATGAACCCTGGTTTCCCAGGTCCTAGGCTGACATTCTAACCACTACACCGCCATCAGCTTTGGGGCTACTTTTGGATGTGAACTTATTGGATATTTTTACTTTATGCATAAGTGAACTTTATGCTCACATTATGTTGATATATATTAAGTGAACTGTTTGTTAATTTTTAAAATGTCATGTTGTAGTGCTATTATACTTTTTATTACACACTGTTCTTGTACTATTGTATATAGATTCCCCCCCCCCATGAACATGGCAAATGCAGCAGCTAGATAAATTGACCCATCTGTGGTGGACTTGCCCACGCACCCACACTTTTTCTGGACTAAAATATTTCGTGAAACAGAACAAAACATAAATCAAACCACTGCTTTGGACCCCCCCCCCAAAACCATCCTGTTATCTCTATGTATGAACCAGAAGCACAGGATCTCATTCAGAAAGATCTTATCACTCATCTCATGACAGCTGCAAGATTCACCCTAGAAAATTTCTTTTGGAGATTGTTAAACACAATTTGATGGAAGCCTGGTTCACTCAACTACGGGATATAATCCTTATGGGGGTGGGGGTGGGGAATCAACTAACAAACCACACACAAAAAAGGAATAATAAAAATGAAGATAGCTTTTACAGTGGAACCTCGGTTTATGAACACCTCGGTTTATGAATTTTTGGTTTATGAACGCCACGGACCCATCTGGAACGGATTAATTCATTTTCCATTACTTTCAATGGGAAAGTTTGCTTCAGTTTATGAACGCTTCAGTTTATGAACAGACTTCCGGAACCAATTACACCCATGCTTCAGTTTATGAACGCTTCAGTTTAAGTACTCCGCGGACCCGTCTGGAACGGATTAATTCACTTTCCATTACTTTCAATGGGAAAGTTCACTTCAGTTTATGAACGCTTCAGTTTATGAACAGACTTCCGGAACCAATTGTGTTCATAAACCGAGGTACTACTGTACTTAACTTGGTTCAGTTTTATTTCACATGCTATTCAAGCAGAACATGGGTATAGTCGACCTTATTTTGTGCTTCCGCAAATGTTAAAAAAAGAGGAAAGGAAAGAACAAAAAGGGTTGCGTTGGTGCAAAGGAAATCACCTGAGCTGAGTGATGGGCTGCAGCAAAATGAATGGCTTGCCTGGTGTAGCAATTTAAAGTGGCCTCCAGGTGGCAGGTGTTTTATATGCACCAACCCATCCTCAAGTGCTCTGAGGAGGCTGGTGGCCATTTTGTAGGATTGACAGTTGAGAACAGCTGTGACTGAAGTGTTCAGCTTATGCTCCGCTGGCCAAACAATAAATGAGTTTTTAAATGGTATGTGACACCAACACTGAATCATGGTTACTGAAACCTAGCTAACTTCCCTCTATCCTGACTCAGCATTCATCATTGGTGAGCCACACATAGATTTTCCTTCCCCAATTATTTTGTACCATCTCTACTTGGTCTTCTGTTTCCCCCCTGCATTAACTATATATCCAGAATTCTGAACTGTTTGTCTAGGGCCAAGTTGTGTTTCCCATGTAACACCACACATTTTGAACATGTATTGGTGGAGCCATCATTACGTCTCACCTGGCTCCTTCTTTGCTGGTGCAGTGACCTATAGAGGTCATTGAAGGTCGTACAGAATTTTTTTTGCAGCATAGTTAGGAACTGAATTCAAACTTTCCAAATATTGCACCAACACACCAACCGGAATATAAGAAAAACCTGCTGGATCAGGCCAATGGCCCATCTAGACAAGCATTTTGTTCCAACAGTGGCCGACCAGATGCTTGTAGGAAACCTGCAGGCAGTGCATTTCTCCTAATTTTCACATTTCTGTATGCAATTTTGCATGGTATTTGCATTTTTTAAAAGCAATTCACCCCTGATAGAACACATTTTTTTTGTTCACAATGGTCACTGATATATGTACAGTCATACCTCGGTTTAAGTACGCCTCGGTTTGAGTATTTTCAGTTTAAGTACTCCGCGGACCTGTCTGGAACGGATTAATCCACTTTCCATTACTTTTAATGGGAAAGTTCGCTTCAGGTTAAGTACGCTTCATGTTAAGTACAGACTTCCAGAACCAATTGTGTTTGTAAACTGAGGTACCACTGTATTCACATTCTTGGTTTAGAGGACTGCACTGACAAATTTGGAGAAATGCAAATTTCAGAGAAGAGATGTGCTTTGGTAAATCTGCATTAAAATCTGCATTAAAATTCCCTATTTACCTGAATCTAATGCTCACCTTTTTTGGCCAAATTACATTGCAAAAATTAAGGTGTGCATTAGATTCGATGGCACATTTACATTCACCAGCAAATCCTTGTTTTGTTTTGTTTCAAGGTTCTGAAAATTAACTCAAGTAAATACGGTACATTTCCACATCAGCATGTGAATTATCTAAACCGTCACTCTTCATCAGCATTGCTATATGATTTTTCCTAATATACACTTCTGTATGCAAATTTATCTTCTGCGCAATTTTGCAAAGCAATTTCCCCCAATATAACACGTATTTTAGTGTTGTTTTCATGAATACATGCCTTTTAATGTACACTTTGCCTCAGTATATGGATTTGTGCACACATTATGTGGCTCGAGAACTGCTTTGCAAAATTCAGAGAAGTGCAAAGTTCAAAGGATGGCGGCGTTTTGGTTCTCATGTTGTTCTGGAAAGTACAAATTAGGTAGGTTTGCCTTTAAATCAAATTTCTCTACAACCCCCCCCCCCTAGTCATGGGGTCAAATAGGAAGGCTTCAATTATGATTATGGTATATTGAAAATAACACTTTAGGAACAGTCACATGTCATATAAGGATGTGGAAGGCACGATGCCTTGAGAAAGTTATCTCCCAGTTATTAAATAGAACTTTGGAAGAGCAAAGGAAAAGATGAATAACAAAAAACCGGGGCTTTTGTCTTTTGCAACTATTTTGTAGCATCTCCAACATCTGCAGGTAGTGCCAGGTGAAAACTCCTCCTGAAACCCTGGAAAGGTACTGCCAATCAGTGTAAACAATACTGAGCTAGATGGATCAATGGTCTAACTTTGTACATGGCGGTTTCCTCTGTCCCTAACTCTTCAAGACCTAGGTTTTAGTTTTCCTTGGTTCTGGTTATTGCTGCCACTAGCTTTGCTTCACCACAAGTTGTGTGATGATATAGCAGCAATGCCAGAACACCACGGACAGAGCCATAAATACATATCCATTGTTTGATTACTCAGCATTTGATGATCTGCAGCTGAACTGCTTTTATTTGAAACATATCATCACTTGAAGTGATTTAAGGAATACAGATGTGAAGGAGGTGATCCAAACAGAACTAAGATAGATAGATAGATAGATCCAAATAGAACCAAGGAGTTAAGTACTGTGGATAAGACGTTAGTAATGACAAACTCGAGCTTGATTATATCACAAACGGAAAACAAAAATAGTCGATAAGACATCATTTTTTTTTGGCTCTGTTCCTCCCTTTGCCCAAACAGGTAATTCAAATCAGGAGAGGAGAGCTGAGCATGTCCAAACCCCGGGATTCTGGGCTGTCGCACCCAGAGAAGCCAGGAGTCTTTATGCCAACTTCATTTGAATTCAAACAAGTCAAGAAACAGTAGGAGGTCAGATACAGTTCAAATTCTACAACCACAAAAGGCAAGTGTTGAGATTCTTAAGACTGTTGGAAGAAAGTGTACAGGAATTAAGTAGACCCCAAGGGATGGGTTTGAAGGCACACAAGTCCATCAGCTAAGCAGTTCTTGATGGGAACCACCTGGGAACAACACATGTACCACCTTGGGTTCCACGATGGAAGAAAAGCAGGATATAAATGTTAGAAAATGAATGAATGAACGAATAAAAACAAGGAAGACAAATTCAGTGTGTAACCAGGTTCTCTCTCTCTCTCTCTCTGTCTCTCTCTCATCTATCTTTATCTGTCTATCTATCTATCTATCTATCTATCATCTATCTATCTATCTAATCTATCTATCTATCTCTATCTATCTATCTATCTATCTATCTATCTATCTATCTATCTATCTATCTATCTATCTATCATCTATCTATCTGTCTGTCATCTATCTTATCTATCCTACCTACCTACCTACCTATCTATCTATCTATCTATCTATCTATCTATCTATCTATCTATCATCTATCTATCTATGGTATCTATCTATCATCTTTCATCTATCTCCTCTGGAGTTCTTTCAAGCAGTCTTCAAAATCTCAGTCCTAGCTCGCGGTGGTTGTAGAACTTGAACTGCATCTCATTTGCTCCCTTGAGTAAATCATAAGGAAGGCCTTGACAAGTTAGTTATTAAGTTCTACTTTTCCCAAGGGTAGAGCTGTTATCCTATTCCTTAGAAACTCTGGCAGTATTTTCCATTTTCTATGATACTCTAACCTGGTACGTTATTGGGTGATGTTGCTGCAGGCTGACAAATAAAGGAAGTATTCTTCCTCAAAGGCAGCCACTGTAAATGTGTTCAAGGTAGCTGTAAAAGCTATTGTTAAGATTACATGACATATTTCATTATTTAACAGCCTTTGCTGCCCACATGGTGCATCATAGACAGCTGAAATAAATTAACCAATGTTTGCTTGCTTGGGTGCTTTGAAAAAAAGCCCTTTGTAAGACTTTCACAGCCCAATCCTTCAGAAGTTTCTTCAAAAAGAAGTTCCAATAAGTTTAGTGCAGCTTGCTTCCAGATAGATGTGCAATAGGGTGATGACTTTTTTATAACCTCATTTCCCTGTATCATAATTTGCTGAGCTTTCCTTAAAGATTAGATAAAATCTAATGTTCAAAGAGATTTGATAAAAAAACTTCACACACAAAATGATTTAAAAAAATTTATTTATCAGTTTTTTGACCATTTTTGAAGTCACTGTAAGCAGATATAAAATTGAACCCAAGCTTTAGAGTCACATATATACAACATTATATAGGGTCATCAAACACACAAGGAAGCCTTTTTTAGCTGCAGTAACAGTATAGACGCTGCTAGAGGACGATGTTTTGCTACCTCTCCTGTAGGTTCTTTTCCCAGCATGCCAAGCAGGGTCTTCTGGCTGAGTTTTGAGGTCCCCAAAAGGGGCTTTTACCTTGTGCAGGTGTGACATCTGTATACCCTATCTTGCTAAGAACACTCCCCATTGTGGAATGTGGTGTTGTGTCCAAATTTGATACGAAATATATATAGAATTGTTAATACAATTTTATGAAATGGTAAAACGGCATACAAAATTTTTTAATAACGGTTTGTGCGTAACCTTTTAAAGTATTTCAATGGAATATACCTCATTTTAGTCATTAATAGGCAAAAGTTCATCCATCTGTGCTACAGGAAATAATTTTTGAGAAAAAGTCATCACCCTAATGTGCAAAGCAGGCAGCTGCAGCCTAATTTTATACACAATTGCTTGGATACAAGTCCTTGCTTGGAAAGAAGCTCAGGGTACAGTATCCAGTTTGCATACAGAAGGTCCCAGGTTCAATCCAAGCAGGACTGGGAAAGACCCCTGCCTGAAGAGCTGCTGCCAGTCAGTACAGTACAGACTTGATCTAGATGTACCAATGGTCTGACTCAGTGTAAGGCAGCCTCCTGTGCTTTATAGTGGATGGTAGATTTCTCTTTGAGCAATGGAAAAACAGTTATAGCATCTTGTTCCTTGGCAATTTTCCAGAACAGGGTTGACAGACATATTTCAGAGGTATGTTAGGTATTGGGTGTCGTGTCCTAAGACACAGGGTTGAACAAGGTGACTCACTGGGTCCTTTTCACTTCTAAGAGGCAGCTCACCAAGTAGGGTGGACAGGACTTCTGTGCCTTTAATTGCCCTGCTCTCTTTTGAGTCTGGAAACCTTTAAGTTTCAAACCCACCTCATGTGTTTATGAAAATATTAAGATTTGAAGCAGCTCCATGATCATTTTAAAATACTTGTACACTGAATGTACAGGCAACGACCAATTTGCATGCCTCTGATATGCGCACGGCCACGTGTGCACGTTGTGGCAACCCAGAAGTGGCCAGAAGAGGGGGCAGAATGGGGCAGAGCTTGGCTTATGCATGCTCCTCAGTTGTGCACAATGACTTGAGACGCAACCTCCACACAAAATAGGGGTTGCATGCACACTACGAAAGAGAAAAAGAATCACACAATGTATTCATCAAGCTAGTGCAGCAATGTCCACAAAAAGGGACTGGGCTCTTTCTTATTTGCTCCTCTGCTTTCGGCACATTCCCGCACTAGTTGTATGAGCCCAATAAAGACAACACCATGTGGGGTGGGTGGCTCTCAAAAGATGACTTCCATGGAATTGTGGAGTAAGTTCTTCATTATGTTCACCACAAACACAACCTAGCTTCTGTCGTGAGGTTTCCTCTCTGAGTTCCAGGCACTCCCTCCTCAGCTACAAAGAGCAAGCCCTCTGTTGGAGTGGTATCACTAGTCTTAAAGGGTTGCTATCACCATATGCGGGTGGCACTGTGGTCTAAACCACAGAGCCTAGGGCTTGCAAAATCAGAAGGTCGGCGGTTTGAATCCCCATGACGGGGAGAGCTCCCATTGTCTGTCCCAGCTCCTGCCAACCTAGCAGTTCAAAAGCACATCAAAGTGCAAGTAGATAAATAGGTACCACTCTGGAGGGAAGGTAAATGGCATTTCCATGTGCTGCTCTGGTTCACCAGAAGCGGCTAAGTCATGCTGGCCACATGACCCAGAAGCTGCCTGCGGACAAATGCTGGCTCCCTTGGCCAGTAAAGTGAGATGAGCACTGCAACCCCAGAGTCATCCGTGACTGGACTTAACGGCAGGGCCGTCTTAAGCATGTCGGGTGCCCTGGCGCCATGGTGCGGAGATCGCTCCGGCACCCCTCGCCCCGTTTCTTGCCATGGCTGCTGAGTAGGCGCAGCGCGGCTCCAGCACGCGACGCCCCCTGGCGCCCTGCGCCACCCAGCCTTCCCTTAGAGCTGGCCCTGCTTAACGGTCAGGGGTCCCCTTTACCTTTTATCACCATATGCAGTACAGTGGTACCTCGGTTTACAAACACAATTGGTTCTGGAAGTCTGTACTTAACCTGAAGCGTACTTAACCTGAAGTGAGCTTTCCCATTGAAAGTAAGGGAAAGTGGATTAATCCGTTCCAGACGGTCCGTGGAGTACTTAACCTGAAGCATACTTAACCTGAAGTGAACTTTCCCATTGAAAGTAATGGAAAATGGATTAATCCGTTCCAGACAGGTCCACGGAGCACTTAAACTGAAAATTCTCAAACCGAGGCGTATTTAAACCGAGGTATGACTATGATACATTCTCCCAGGCTGTAGCTCCTTTCCTCACTGCTTTAAAAAAGCCAAAACCCCTTTGAAGATTACCATTGCCCCAAAATATAGATCTGCAGTAACCACGTGACCAAGCCTAGCAACTGTCTTGTTTTACTTTTGATTTCTTTTTGCAGCAGTTTCTGTCTTTTGGCAAGGATTCTTTTCTTTTTTTTAATACCCATGTTTTAATAGTCAGAAAAGTTACAAATAAAAAAAACCAGATCTCCAGCTGACCGCTTACAGCTTTACTTTTTTATCATTTATATAGTGCTTATAGTTTTTACAGTATTTGAAGTGCTAAGTACTTGGTAATGTAGCCTCAGAGTAAAGCTGTGCTCCACTGGTTTTTACCTAGCACAAATGACATCAAAGTGGAAATCGAAAAAGAAACATACTTTAAAGCTAACTGAGGGAAGTTGGTTTTTGTTTTTGTTTGCAGATAGTACTGGGGGGGAAAAACCTATAGAACCTTGAAAAAAAGATTGTAGAAATTTGCTTTTTGCCACCAAAGCTCACTGCAGACAAAATGTTCAGCTCAGCACAGTTTACCCACCCTGAGGCTGGACCTGGCTACACTACAAGTGAAGTGGTTCTAAGAGCACACAGATTCAAACAGGTTTACAACTGATTTATTTTACTGTCATTGTTTCTCACAGAAGAATCTGGAAACTATAATTTTATGGAAGTGCTGAGAATTCTATGTTAGAGACACCTGGATTTTGTGCAGACCTACAATTCCCAAAGTTTGTTGGTTAGTCAAACCCAGGGGTGTAGGAAGGTGGGGGCGGATCGCCCTGGGTGCCCTCACTGGGGGGGGTGACATTTGGCATGCCGCCCGCCTGTGACTCCCAAGCCTACCCTGAGCCATTGGGGTAAGGGGGGGAGCTGTGCTGCTTTGCTGGCGGCATCCCCCCTCCCCCTTCATTTTGACAGCTTGGGGGAGGCTTGGGAGTCACGGGCGGGCAGCGTGCCGAATGTATGCCATGGTTGGCTCACTCTGCCCCCATGGTTGGCTTGCTCTGCCCCCAGCTGCAGGGCGCGCACACCTCTCTGGGCACCCGAGCGGCTATCCCGCGCCTGAGAGGGCACCCTCCACACCACGTCCCCCCTCGAGAGCGTGCCTGCCCTGAGCAGTGCGGGCATATGCTCTGCCACTGGTCGAACCCATTTGAAACCGGCCTACGACATTTGTTGTGTTGCGATGGCAAGATCACAGATAGGGACGGGCACATCTGTCAATTTCACTTTCTGTCAGTTTCTCCTTTTTCCCAATCTTGGGTCCCATCCGCAATATAGAATTCAAGCAGTATCATGCCACTCTGAACAGTCATGGCTTCCCCAAAAGAATCCCGGGAGGTGCGGTTTGTTAAGGGTGATGGAGAGTGGCTGGGGCGGCCCAGCCACATGGGTGGCGTATAAATATTAAAATTATTATTATCAAATCATTAAAGCTAAAGGTAAAGTGACCGACTCTGGGGTTGCACGCTCATCTCGTATTATTGGCCAAGGGAGCCGGCGTACAGCTTCCAGGTCATGTGGCCAGCATGACAAAGCCACTTCTGGCGAACCAGAGCAGCACACGGAAACGCCGTTTACCTTCCCGCTGTAATGGTCCCTATTTATCTACTTGCACTTTGACATGCTTTCAAACTGCTAGGTTGGCAGGAGCTGGGACCGAGCAACGGGAGCTCACCCCGTCGCAGGGATTCAAACCGCCGACCTTCTGATCAGCAAGCCCTAGGCTCTGCGGTTTAACCCACAGCGCCACCTGCGTCCCTATCAAATCATTAGGAGAAGCTTATTCCACTCACAGAACTACAACTTCCAGAGTTCCCAGAGAAGAGGGATTGATTGTTAAACCACTCTGAGAACTCTACTTTTGCGAGGGGAGTCTGGGTCTCCTAACAACTCGCAGCACCTGTAACAAACTACAGCTCCCAATATTCTTTGGGGGACGCCATGGCTGATTAATGTGGCGTGATACTGCTTTAAATGTGTAGTGCAGATGGGGCCTGTGTCACAGCAAGAGTTTTTGCTGCCCTAAGTAAATTTAAAATGTGTGCCCCCCCCCGTTCTGTGAAGTATCGCAGTAGCACGTCCAGTGGGCTCCCTGCTTGTCGTTAGCAGGCTAGCATTAAAAAAATCTAGTCAGCTTTTACTGTATGATCTGCTGCTTTCAATTTTTAATGAGTTTTTAGTTTTCTACTGCTGCTTATTAATATTTCAATGACTGCCATTTGACAGTTATTGTTGATTTATTGCAGGACTGGCGTATGAGGTTTGAGGAGGCCTTTGACGAACTGCCCTCTGATGTCAGTGGGTTGTAGGCACAAGGTGTGCTATTTGGCGCCCTAGGCAAGGCTAACTACTTGCACCTCCTGCTCCAAAACTGGCTAACTTCAAATTCCAAAAACAAGTGTCTTGTAGGAAAAATGAAAAGCAGAAAATGTAAAACTGCTACATTTATTTTAAATTGCAAGGATAAGTAACACAACACTCTTTGATTATCTTTCTCAGGTACAAAAGAATATATTTTAGCACACAAATCATTTTGAAAAATCATGCGAATGGTGACGCTAAAATGCAGGCCTCTTAAAAAGTTCAGTTTCAGGCACATCTAAACCTCACTTTGCGTGCCTTCTTTGGAAATTTTGTCACCAGTTTCTTCAGGTCAAGTGCTGATGCTTGGGCATGTTTGGTTGATATACTTGCCAAGCCAACCTTGTTGAGTGTATGTAAGTTTTTCCTTTGAGAAACTGTTCACCACTCACCACTGAAACTGGAAGTGTGAGAAGGATCCTTAAAGCAACAGGAACATTGGACACATTACTCACTAGTTCTTGTTGTAGTATGAAGTATAGTTCTAGCTCAGGCATCCCCAAACTGCGGCCCTCCAGATGTTTTGGCCTACAACTCCCATGATCTCTAGCTAACAGGACCAGTGGTCAGAGAAGATGGGAATTGTAGTCCAAAACATCTGGAGGGCCAAAGTTTGGGGATGCCTGTTCTAGCTCCTTTGCAAACTCGGTAGTATCTATCAAAACTTGTTGAAAACCCTCATCATATCTGCAGCCCACAAAGTAAATCTTGGTAACTTGCAAATGACATGTAGCTGAACTTAAATGTTTCCTTCTTTTGCAGTACCTTGTTTTTAAGATGGTTGTACCATATAAGAAGGGATACCACAAACTTGAACTTACAAATTGCATCAGCAAGGGCCTGAGCTTCGATTTGGAAAGTATTTCCAGATAAACCTTTTAGGCTTGTGCCATCAAAGATTACTATGAAAGCATTGTATATACTACCAAATGATACCTCGGCGATTTCAAAGCATTGATTCGGCTATCCCATCTTGTTTTGCTCAATGGTTTAACAGTTATGCCTAAGTCTGATACATGGCTAGTTAGAACTTGCCAATACTAAGCCAGTTCAGAAAAATAATTATAGAGTTATTGAACCTAATTGAAGAAACTAGTTGCTTCCAGACAACACTTAGCAGCACCATTGACTACCAAGTTTAAAGAGTGCTTAATGCATTGCAGCGCACAAAAAAGGCACATGAGTTTAGTCCAGGAGCCTCTTTTGTATGCCATTTTCTTTGCTTTTCACATTACTCCCATTGTCATAACCTCAGATTCTTAATTGGTAATCCCATTTGCTCAAGCTGTCCAAATAAAGTTTTTTATCATAAAGGTACCTGTAGTCTCCTTTAGTGGAACAAATCCCACAAATTGTCCTCTTATGATAACCTCAGGCTCAGACGTCTCAATATCTCATGGTTTGATTACATCAATATAACATAACATACAATCATTGTTATTTGTTCAATATGACTAACATCAGGTGTGCAGTCCAGAATAATTGAGTAGTATCTGCTTGCGCTAAATTTTTCTGCATTGTGGCATCTGCTAGAAGCTGTTTAAGCTCGTTTTGGATATATTTTCCTTGATAGTCAACCATTGTTTCTTGAGCTTTACTCTGTGCAAATGTTCGTTCATGATGGGATAAAAAAAAGGGCTAGATATTCTACAAACCTAGAAGAACCCTTCTTACTTTGCTCCTTAGTTTTCTGCCTTTTGCTTGTGGTACTGAGCTCCAGATGGCCATTTTTTAATCAGCCATAGCTCACTAGAAAAATGAATACATTTTCTAAATAAGATTAAGATGTGACTGTAAGATTTAAAATTAAGTGCACTTTCACTTTTTATGTATGCATGTGTGTGTGTGTGTGTGTGTGTGTGTGTGTGTATATATATATATATTTAGAGAGAGAGAGATATTTATTAAACTGTGCCCCTCAAAAATCAGTGCTGCACCCTAGGTAGCTGCCTAGTTGACCTAATGAAAGCACCAGCCCTGGCTATGAGCTACCATTTTAAATTTCCCAAACTGCCCTTTCCAAGCCAGTCCATGCTTTAAAGCTCCATGTCCAAGCACACCCTCTTTTTGCTCCGGGGCTTTCCCTGTGAAAACCTGCTCTTTAAAGCGGAATTGGAGCAAATGGCAATCCTCGGAAAACCCAAATTGCTGTTTGCTCCGATCCAGCATTAAAGAGAAGGTTTTCATGGGGAAAGCTCTGGAGTGAAAAAAGGAGGGTACTCAGACATGGAGCTTTAAAGTACGGGCCTGTGTCTGGAAACAGCAGGGTAAAAGATAAGTGTGGATAAGCCCTTAGTTGACTGCTAGGCCCAGGGGTGTAGCATGCGTTGCCAGTGCCCGGGGCTGCATGGAAGGGTGGGTGAGAGGGAAGTGGACAGAGTAAGCATGTGCATTCAACTGCCTAATGGCATCTGCACCACACAGGAGATTGTAGCCACAGAGATTAGAAAATAAGAGTAATTCTGTTTTCTGGAGAGGTCACTTCCTGGTTCGCATGGAGAAGCCGTTTTCAATGGAGCCCAGCAACAATTCTGCACCTGTGCACTTCCCCCCCCCCCATGTTACACCACTGCTGCCACCCTTTATGCCTTGACCAAGCTGATTAACTAAACAGAGGAATACTGGAAGCTGCCTTGTACTGAGCACAGGTCTGAGTGGGTTTATGCTTGTCCTGTGCTTCCTACCGTGTTTCTCATATTATAAGACATGTCTTATATTTATTTTTTCCTCAAAAAAACACACTATGGCTTATTTTCAAGGGATGTCTTATTTTTTTCTTCCTTCTCCTGCTGCGGCCGGCATTGCTGCTGCACCTATCACTATGTCTTATTTTCGGGGTATGGCTTATATTCCTTGAATGCTTAAAAATCCTGCTATGGCTTATTTTATGCGTATGTCTTAAAATATGAGAAACAGGGTAGTTATGAGTCTGAATAGTTTTGCCTTTGCTCCACCACTCTCCCCCAGAAAACTTGCTCTTTAGTGCTAAATTGGAGCAAACATCAACCTGGAGAAGGTTCGGTCTTCTCCAGTGGAAAGGGGGAGGGCAAGTGAAAGTATGGATGAGCCCTAACTATTGGTAGATATTGTCCAGTATTATCTACACTGATTGGCAATGGTTCTTCGTGGTTTCAGGCAGTGGTGTTTCCCAGCCCTACCAGGAGATGGCGAGGATTGAACCTGGGACCCTTGGCAAGCAGAACTGCAGCCCTAGTGTTATTACCCTCTGTGAAACTGCCTAGTATATATTTTGATCTCAGGTATAATATTAGCCATTACCACCCTGTTGCATGGCAGCCAGTTTTATGCCCTACATGATCAAATATCTCATTTGGTTTGTGTTTTATGCACTAATTTCATCCAGGGCCTGCTAGTTTTGTAAGACATGCCATGGCTCAACAGCTGCTCCAAGTTCATTCCACGCTCCCTCCCCACTCGAAAAACAAACCCATTCATGATTTTACATTCCTCATACATCTGCAATAGACAAGCTGGAAACACACACACACAAAAGGTAACCAGAAAGATGGAGAGAGTAGCTAGCTGTTGAAGGAAGAGACTTCCTGCTGCTTATTCAGCACAAGCCTATAATTGTGACACATTTCAACTAAGTGGCCGTGGGCAGATACAGAACTCCAGAGAGAGAAGAGTATTGTTCTTCCAGCACCACTTGTATGCCAGCTCTCCACCACCAGGCAGAGGAGACAGACAAGTGCAGGGGTGGTTTGTGGCAGCCTTGGACAAAGACTCCATCAAAATGTGCCAAGCTGTCAAAGCGCAAAGTACACACACTAACAATACAGGGAGAGTGACAATGTTGTTAATGGGGAGGGGGAAAAACAGGTGAAACCAGGAGGTATTTTCTTGGGCATGCAGTGTGACATGCTTCTCACTTCCTGAATAATGAGAAGTTCCATGGATAGCACCACTCAGGTTTGATTTCCTTTGAAGGGTGAGGACTGGAGCCTTATGCAGTTCTCCCCCCCCCCCCAGCACCTGGTTTCTTTACAAATGTACGTAAGAAGCTGCCTTATTCCAAAACTATCTAGCTGAGCGTACTGACTGGCAGCAGCAGCAGCTCTCTAGCTGAAGACTGAACCTAGGATGTTCCGCATGCTTATATCCCTGTGTTCCCATCCTTACACTAAACAAGCCAAGCACAGGTAGAAGGAAGCAGCACAAGTCCTTCTATCGCACAGCAAATCTGCCACTCCAAATCAGATCCCCAGAGAAAAAAGCACCTTGATACTTTGTTGTTGTTTAGTCGTTTAGTCGTTTAGTCGTTTAGTCGTGTCCAACTCTTCGTGACCCCATGGACCAGAGCATGCCAGGCATTCCTGTCTTCCACTGCCTCCCGCAGTTTGGTCATACTCATGTTGGTGGCTTCAATAACACTGTCCAACCATCTCGTCCTCTGTCGTCCCCTTCTCCTTGTGCCCTCCATCTTTCCCAACATCAGGGTCTTTTCCAGGGAGTCTTCTCTTCTCATGAGGTGGCCAAAGTATTGGAGCCTCAGCTTCAGGATCTGTCCTTCCAGTGAGCACTCAGGGCTGATTTCCTTCAGAATGGATAGGTTTGATCTTTTTGCAGTCTATGGGATTCTCAAGAGTCTCCTCCAGCACCATAATTCAAAATCATCAATTCTTCGGCGATCAGCCTTCTTTATGGTCCAGCTCTCACTTCCATACATCACTACTGGGAAAACCATAGCTTTAACTATACGGACCTTTGTCAGCAAGGTGATGTCTCTGCTTTTTAAGATGCTGTCTAGGTTTGTCATTGCTTTTCTCCCAAGAAGCAGGTGTCCTTTAATTTCATGACTGCTGTCACCATCTGCATGGAACCCAAGAAAGTAAAATCTCTCACTGCCTCCATTTCTTCCCCTTGATACTTAGACACTCTTTTTTGCTAATTCTTTGAATTTTCCTCCAACTTAGTCTTCCTGTTCTTTTCCCTTAGCCTTCTTCCCTTCATAGGGAGAGATGCCACCTTCCTCAAGCCCTAACGATGCCCACACTAGGTGATATCTATATAGCTCCTTTCAGTTGCTCTCTCCCAACCCCATGAGAGTGTTCAGGATCAGACTTTCTGGCTCCGTCCCCACATTCCCTGAAAGCCCATCCATTGGGGCTGAAGGTCTGAAGCAGGGGAGATGTTCTACATTGCAGTGTTTTAGTATTAAGAGGCATTTAAAGGTCTAGGCTGGGTTCCCAAACTTGGGTGTCCAGCAGCTTTTGGACTATAATTCCCATCATCCCTGACCACTGGTCCTGCTAGCTAGGGACCATGGGAGTTGTAGTCCAACAACAGCTGGAGACCCAAGTTTGGAAAACCCTTGTCTAGAGGCACTGGCCCACAACAGAATTGTATATGTACATCCGGGCAAATTAAGGTGGCAAGTGGCTGGAGACTCACCAGAACTACACTGTGCAGTGCACTGAGCCGTCCTGTAAGCAAAGTTTTCAAGAAAGATTAAAAAAAGCAGGGCAGGGGGCAGCAGTGGGGGAAAGTGGCAGGAGATCATTGCAATAGTCCCAAGACTGAGGTCCCCAATACCTCCATTAGAACTGGAAGCCCAGGATCCCTACTGGTATTTCAGTTCCCTGTGCATGAAAGGCAGGAGGGGTTGGGGATGTGATGGCAGGGGCAATGGAGACTGGTTCATTAGGGTGAATGGGGCACTGCCCCACCAGCCTCAGCCTTCCTGTAGCCCTATCCCCCCCATCTGTATTTTTACATACAACTAGTCCAAGGGTAGCACTACTTGTCAGCTGTCTCCTTAGTCTCCATGTTGCCTTGTAGAACATAGAAGAGCAGTGGATGGGGGCAAAAGTAGAACTACTGCCTGTCGCTGGTTCTGGTTTCACCTACTGTTGGTCTTCCACCTTGCCCATTCCAATGGGCGCCATCCATCACTGGGTATCTCCCAAGCATTAGCTTTCATTCAGGAAACCTCTACCAGCAGGGGAAGCTGTGGCCCTTCAGATACTGTTGAACTGCAGCCTCCTATCATCCCTGACGATTGGCCATTCTGGTTGGGGGCTGATGGGAGCTGGAGCCCAAGAATGTCCGACGGGCCATAGGTCCCTTGACCCCTGTTGTACTGGTCATTCAGAGCCATTGGCAAGCAATCACTCTTGCAAAAGCTTGATCAGTCGCTGTAACACTATTTATTCCACCTGCATCTGCATACTCTCAGGTATCCCTGGAGGCACCCCAGTTTCCAACGAATCTGGAAGTGATTTGAGAGATACATGATCGCACATTTCCTTTGCCTTATTGTTGTCTTCAGTCAAATGATTATTTTTTGAATTGTAAAACAATGCAAACTTGATTTGAACAGAGTTGGTGACTGTGCATGTCACAAGCTGGATTCTCAGTTGCAAAGGATGTTAGTCTTAACGCCTGTGGCGGGCAGTTGTCTGCATCTGCCCTGAGTAGATTCTGTCTCTGTTAAATGGGTGTACTTCTGGAGTAATTTGCTTACCTCCTGAGGTTGATTATTATTAATATTTTTGAATCTCCACTGTAAGTGTGACAGAATCTGCCTAATTAGTTTATAAAGTATGTGGAGTGCTCTGGGGTCCTTCAGGATAGGAAGAGCTATATAAAAAGTTATTATTAATAATAAAATATACCCCAGGGCTCTTGGGAAATAATCCAGAGAATGTAGCAAGCCAATTATATAGACATATTTCAATCTAGCTCCCCCTATGCTTAGTGACTGGTTCCATTCCTCCCTCTACCCATCCCATAATTACACAGTTGTTTGGAGAACATGATTGCAGTCACTGGTGTCTGAGGGTCTCAGGATGTGCGCTCTGAAACTCCGGTGCTTTTCAAAGCTGCAAGTTGCATGGAAATGTATTTAAAACGAGAGAGAGAGAGAGAGAGAGAGAATTCCTTTGTTACATCTTTCACCTTACCCCTCCAAGCCTCTCTATTTGGCCCACAGAACTCTTCCCACACCCTCTCCCCAGTCAAACCACCTCTCCCTGGGCCACACAGCCTTCTTTACACCCTCTTTGAGTGTTTTTGCCTGGCTGGAATGTGTCCTTGAGCTCTGATCATGTTTCTTGCATGCTTTAATGGAGAACAGAGAAGGCTGCGTGTAGAAACTAGCCTACTGTAGAAAAGTAAATTTTGCATTCATTCCTCTGCCCAGTTTTGTCTCTGGTCCCACCCACCACGGGCATGCACCCCAGAAAAGAATGTGGCATACCCCTCAAGTGAGTGCTGGACCAAAAGATGCTCACTCTGGTGATCATAAGCAGGGTTGCACCAGCTCTGGCACAACCCTGCTGACGTGTGCCAGAGTGCCAGACTGGAAGGCGTGCCCCTCCTGACATCCTGATTTTGGGGACGAAAATGTTGGAAGGTATGATGTGGCCTTTGCATTGACAAGTGTTACCCACCCCCTTCTCATGCACACAAATGCTCACTGTCCTGTGAGGTCTGTACGAATCGTTCCAGATCGTGTGAGCATGAGCATCAAACTATGCATCTAAGCCAGGCATAGGCAACCTTGGCTCGCCAGATGTTTTGGAACTACAACTCCCATAATCCCTAGCTAACAGGGCCAGTGGTCAGGGATCATGGGAGTTGTAGTTCCAAAACATCTGGAGAGCCAAGGTTGCCTATGCCTGATCTAAGCTATACTACAGGAATAAATGTGTTTATATTATGGATAAGGGATCAGGACCAGCTACCACATGTGAAAGTGGCCCTGGCGCTTAGCTCTTCTTCAGTAACCAGAGGCCCTCCTTTGGCTCCCTTGTGAAATGGGGTTGTAATCCAACACACGGCTGTTTTTGGTGGTGGCACCTCATATTTATAATCTCCTTTCCCAGTGAAGCTTGCTTGGTGCCTGTGTGTGTGTGTGTGTGTGTGTGTGTGTGACCAGGTAAAGACCTTTTAATTTCTCCAGGCATTTAAAGAACTATTATGGGGTGTTTTGTTTTATATTGTTTACTTTTAATTTCAATGTTTTGTTTTAAAATCTTAATGTGAATTATTGCTGTCTTAACTGAAGGCTGGATGGAGACAATGAGGAGAACTGAGCAATTATACACCAGGAGGCCCTAAGGAAACATTCCCAATTTCTGATGCCTGCCAGGTCCAATTGCCTGACCTTCTGCAGTTACTGGCTGGCTTCTGCTGGACGTCTTTGGGGGAGAAGAACAACCCCTTAACAACAATTGTGAAACACAGCTGCTGTCAATTCTACAAATGCTGTTGCCAGTGCAGAGCTGCAGGATTTCCCAGGCTTGGACAATAAGATCCTCCCCGCAGCAGATAATGGTTTCTTTCCACTTCGCTACTGAGCCAAAGAGAAGAACAATTTGATGTCTATTAATATTTTCCAGGTGGTGTTAGAGAGAACAGCAATAGGAGGCAGACAATAGGGTTTCCTCCCCAGAGGGTTTGAAGGTGGCATGTAGGCACTATTGCCCACACATCCCCCTGCCATCAGTTTCACAGGGTTTTGCAGTCATTCAAAAGCTTTCAATGCCTGCTTTACTGGCAATGACAGTGGGGCAGAAGAAACAACTGTGTATACCTTGCGAAACAATGCCTCTGAAGCCCGCTTCAAAAGAGGCGGTGTACACAATACAAGCCTAAAATGCAGCAAGCAGGGGTGCCAATTTGAATAAAATAAGGGGGGGAAGCAAGTAAGCCCCACCCCACCCCACATAATCACATGATGTGGTGCATGCACACCTTTTGAATGGCAATGCTCATCAACATTGGGGGGGGGTCAATTTTTTTTGTGGGGACGAAGACCCCTCGGCCCCTAGGAGTTGGTGCCTACGGCAGCAAGGTTTTTTCCCCCCTTGCTGCATTTCAAGTCGATTGCTTTGTGTACTGAAGTCACCCACCGTAAGCCCATGCCAGTGGGTAGAGACTGTGTGGTGATGTCTTGGGCCCTTGCTGCCAGGTGAAGAACTTAAACTCCCAGTTCAGCTTGTGCCTTAATGCACAAATCAGAGGAGTATATAGGCAAGGCACTGGTGGGAAGGTTTGGCGGATGCAAGAAAGGTGTAGTTGCATGGCTAATTACTGGCTAAGGTGTTGATCCAACCAGTGACACACATCCTGCACCTCCCTTTTGAAGAGAGGGGTGGGCAGTGGCACAGCCAGATGCATGGAGTCCCAGGTTCTTCCCCAGGATTGGACCATTCCATCCGTGGGACTCATGACAGCCTGAGGGAATTGCCTGGGTGGTCCCCCCCACCCTCTCCATCCCCAGAGATCTGGGTGGAAGTGTCTATTTTGCAAAAGCACACACTTGGGATTCAGTGCAACTTGAATAAGGAAACCGTGCTCAAGTTGGACTGAATCTGACTCGAAGGAACTGCATCAAAAGACAGCGTTTCCCCAGAAACCACAGGATAGCTCTGGGTCCTGGGTAACATCGTGTGGTCATGGAGTAGTGAGAATGTGCCAGAGCCAGAGTAAATGGTATTGTGTACAGTCTCAAACAAACACCACCCCATTGGGCATGTTTGCAAAACATGGTACCTTTCCCCACCAGAACATTAGAAGCTGCTTTGCTGCAGCAGAATTTATTTTGGGAAGTGGAAGAAGAGCAGGAGAGGGCTGGGTATTCCTGTACCCCAGGGAGCCCAAAGTCCTTCATGCAGCACTGAGAAAAGACCCCACAGTGCAGAGATTCTGCAGACGAACATGGCAGCCATTATATGCTCAGTGATCCTCTCTCTCTTTTGTGCCCTTTGAGTTCACAACTGGTTTTATTAAGCAAGGGTGGATCATCAGCTATTATTCCTAGGTCTCTGAACAGACCTAGATGCTCTGAGACCTCCCGTCTGCTGATCCAGTCAGCTCACTAGGGAGGGACAGAAGGGAACCCTGCTAGGAGAATGAGGATTCCTTTTGCACCATGTTTCTAAGCACAGGTCTAGGTTTTAAAGCTCTATGGTTAGCTGTTTGCTCTGATTCAGCAGAGGGGGGAAAAACACCATTTGGACATAGGACTTTAAGTGTGGACCTGTGCCTGGAAACCATGGCGCAAAAGGAAGTCTGAATGAGCCCTGAGTGTTAAAAACCCAGCATTCTGTGCCAATGGAGAAAAGTCTTGCTGGTTCAGCCTACTTCTTGCTGCACATTGAGCAAGACAGCCACTTTACATCAGGTGTGGGAGAAGCTGTGGCCTTCTAGAAGTAATTGGGCTCCAGCTCTCATCTGTCACGGTCCGGTTGGCGGGCAGTTGAAGCCCAGGCTGAGGACGTCAGGACCAGAGGCAAGATGGTGGTGTAGCAGCAGGAACAGGTGCAGGGCTGAGGGTCCAGCAGCAGGCAGTCGCAGGGTCAAGGAGCAAGGCAGAGGCGAAGGTCTGGGAGTCAAGGAGCAAGGCGTCGGCAAGGCAAAGGTCCAAGGGTCGAGGATCAAGGCGTTGGCAAGGCAAGGGTCCAAGGAGTAAGAGGCCAGAGGCAACCAGACAGGGATAGCGTTGCTGTGGCAAAGAGCTGAAGGGAAACGCTGAGCTTTTATCCCTCCCAGCTCCTGCCACCAGGTGCAGTGAGGTATCAAGTGGCCTCACCTGAGTGGCCACTCCTTGCTTCTCCAGGCAGGCCCCAGTCCTGCAAAGCACTACAGGCCCCAGAGCCTGACTCCTGCCCATACTCCTGACATCATCAGACCCATCAAGCGTTGCCACCATTAAGGGGTGATGGGAGTTGTGGTTCAACAGTACATGGAAGGCCAGAGTCCCTCTGCCTCTGAAAGAGATTTGTTCTGCGAAGATTGATTCCGGAGGGATTTAGATTCTCCCTCCCTACTACACTCCCAACATGGCTAAAAGTTGCCCCACAACAAAAAAACATTTGCTCACCAGATTTGCTCACCAGATGTCAGTTTGGAGTCTTATGAAAGAGCAGTAAAAAAACAAAAACAAAAAACAAAAAACCCAACAACAACATAAACAACAACAACCCTGGTTGAAATTAATATCAGCCTTCAGATCCAAACTTCTCAAGTCAAGAATGTAAAAGATTAAATGCCAGATGGAACATATATTCCTGGCTTATCTGCAACTGCTAGGATTGGCAAGTTATATATTCTGAAGGATGAAAGCAAAGGTGGTCTTTTTGTTAAAAAAAAGTTGCAGTAATGAGAACCTGGGCACTAATATCTTTTTTACAGGTCACTGATCACTTCCTATAAATAAAACTCATCATTCTGAGAGGTGCTCCATGTAAGGAAACTACTGTAAGCACTAATATCAGGGGCTGGTACATGTGAGAGTCTATTGAAGCTCAGCCCAGAGACTAAGTAAGATGAATAACAGAATCATAGAACTGTAGAGTCTGAAGGGACCCCAAGGGTCATCTAGGCCAACTCCCTGCAATGCAGGAATCTCAGCTAAATCATACATAACAGATGGCCATCCAACCTCTGCTTAAAAACCTCCAAGGAAGGAGAGTCCACCACCTCCCGAGGGAGTCCATTCCATTGTCAACAGCTCTTATTATGAACCAACCCAGGCCCTGCAATCATCATCTGAGGCCCTTCTTCATGTGCTCCCTACATGAGAGGTCCAGAGGGTGGCAACATGAGAACAGGCCTTTTCTGCAGTGGCTCCCTATTTGTGGAATGCTCTCCCCAGGGAGGCTCGCCTGGTGTCTTCATTACCTATTTTTAGATACCAGGCAAGAACATTCCTCTTTTCCCAGGCCTTTGGCTAATTAAACAATCTATGACCTTTTAAACAGTGTATTTGTAGGTTATTGTTTTTGTTTGTTACTAGGTAATGTATTTTTGTGTTTTTGTATTGTAAACCTCCCTGTGATCCTCGGATGAAGGACTGTATAGAAATTTAATAAATATTACTACCAATTAACGACCTGACAAAAATAATTTAAGTGATGCCTTTCCAGAATTTTTACAGGAAAATGGTGATGAATTATACAAATTTGAGGGGGGGATGAACAGTTTGTTCCCAGTAAAACTTCGTGAGAGGTGAAAGGTCTTGCAAAAAAAAAGGTCAGCAAGCAAGTAGCCAGATGTTGAACGTTTCCATTCGAGCTATAGGATGCTCAGAATTATACCTTAAGTGTTATTTCACACCATAGCTGCCAAGGTATCCCCTTTTTAAAGGGATTTTCCCTTATGCTGAATAGGCTTCCTCGCGAGAAAAGGGAAAACTTGGCAGCTATGTTTCACACACAGACTCCTTTTCTTGAATGATGGGAATTTTATGGCAAGGTGAGCTTGCTTTGGAGGAGAGATGACTGGATCATGGTGTCTTTGCAAGAACTTGTTTACTAATGTACTAGGGAAGTGTGGGGCAGGAGGAAGCACACAGACCATACCAGATTCACAGCAGTTTCAGTCTGATTCCACAAAATCTGAGCACATTCTTTACAATATGAAAAAAATCTTAAAATTGCATTCTTGCATAATTGTAGTGTCTGTACACGCACACACCCATGCATGCGCACACACTTAGAAATGGGCAAACCAGTTTCAGCCCCTTCCCACCCTGCTGATGAGCATAACTCAAGGAACACTGCAAGCCGGCTTGGCAGAAAGAGCAGCCAAATTGAACATTGGTGCCTCTTGTTCCCCATCAATGACCAGGCTACACCAAGCCTAGGGAGAAAAGCCATCTCTCCACTCTGCTCAGCACAACAGCATGACTCATGACAGTACGCTTGATAAGCGAACTTATCTTCAAGGACAGAAGTCTAAAGCATTAGGACAGAAGCTGCATTTTGTATTTTTTCTTTCCTTAAAATGCTTTTTGCATCTCTCTAATCTCACCCCATCCCAGACTATCCTATTACTTTCCTAAATAAATTTCATGCTTGGTTTACTGTAAATTGGACTCGAAGTGTTGCGGGTGTCAAGGGCGGGAGGAGGCCTGAACTGAGCTGAACTAGCTACAGAAGCAGCAAAGCTAGCCAGTTCTGCAAGAATATGGCAGAGAAGGCAGGGTCAAGAGAAGAACCAGCTGTACATAACGTCCATTTAAAGCACATGACTTCCTCATAAGGATTCCGGGAACGGATAAGAGTGCTGGAAATTACATTTCCTTGAGGGGTAAACTACAGTCCTCGTATTCTTTGGGGGAAGTCATGTGCTTTAATGGTATGGTGTTCCCACAGCCTTAGTGTGCTGTGTCTGGGAAGCAAAGGCAACTCAAGGGACTGTCAGGTAACCATAGAATCAGAGTTGGAAGGGACCCTGAGGGTCATCAAATCCAACCCCCTGCAATGCAGGAATCTCAGCTAAAGCATCCATGTCAGATGGCCATCCAACCTCTGCTTACAAACCTCCAAGGAAGGTGAGTCCACAACCTCCTGAGGGAATCCGTTCCTCTGTTGAACAGTTCTTACTGTCAGAGAGTTCTCTCTGATGTTTAGTTGGAATCTCCTTTCTTGTAACTTGAAGCCATTGGTTTGAGTCCTACCCTCCAGAGCAGGGGAGAAAACAAGCTTGCTCCATCCTCCATGTGACAGCCCTTGAGATACCTGAAGATGGCTATCATGCCTCCTCTCAGTCTCCTCTTTTCCAGGCTAAACATGCCCAGCTCCTTCAACCTCATAGGGCTTGGTTTCCAGGCATTTGATCATCTTGGCTACCCTCCTCTGCACATGTTCTAGCTTGTCAACATCCTTCTTAAACTGTGGTGTCCAGAATTGGACACATTATTCCAGGTGTGGTCTGACCAAGGCAGAATAGAGTGGTGCTATTACTTCCCTTGATCCGGACAATATACTTTTGTTGATCAGTCAGCATAAGCGCTCTGTATTTTTTTATTATATTTTGTTGTATGTGCAGAATTAGCTTTAAGCCAAGATTGGAGAATTCTGGGCCAGGAGCAGGTGAGGTCACCTTTCTTTGCCTTTCACACCACACAACCAGACAGTAGGTTTGCTTAGGGACGGTCTGCACACACTGCATGCTCAAGGTCTCAAGTTCAATCCCTGGTATATCTAAGGATTGAATCCCCGCCCCCCCAAACCCTGGATGGCCAATGCCACTTAGCATTGATAACACTGGACTTGGTGGGGCCAGCCTGCCCATGAGCCTGCAATCTCAACAAAAATCCTCCTCTTATTTGACTCCTCCCATATTTGAAACCAGAATGCCTTTACTAACAGAGCCGTGTTTGCCTTTTACCATAGCTATGGGCATTTTTAAATGGCACAAGACCAATATAAGTTTGCGATGCAGATATGCCCTTAAAATAATTTAAATGACAGAGAATACATTTTTCACGGTACATTGATTAGGGTGGCGGCAGCTGGTCCTATTTGTTACCAGCCTGGAAGATTTGCTTTGCATCTTTTTCTTGTTTTTCGTTTTTTAAAAATAAAAAAGCCTTTCATCAATGCTAATCAGAGGGGAAGTTTTAAATTCGGATAAACTCAAATGAATATGCAATGGTTGGTTTTTCTTGCAAGAGAGGCGTCAACATCTGTGACTACCGTGACTTAGCCCTCAATCTTTTAAGAAAATTTCTCACCTGAAAAGGTTCCATCTGTGGAATCTCATTATGTCTTTCTCTGCAAAAACAATGAGCTGGCTCGCTCCCCAGTAATCAAAACCTCTTATAGAAATCTATAACACAATCATTGCAAATTTGTATCTGTATCACTCTCTGTAAAGCATTTCTTAGTTTTCACTCTTTTCTTTTTTCATTTGGTTGCTTCTCCGTGACTTTAAAATACATCATTATGTCACATAAGCAGTTTTCTCCACACATTGGGCATTTTGATTCAATGGCTTTTTAAATATCTTTGAAGAACGACTTCTTGCTGCGGAGTAACTTAAGGACAGCTGCACAATACGCAGAATTACACATGGAACTTTACAACAAGAGCTTCGTTAAGCAATAGCAGCTGGATCTGTGCACACACTTTGGGGGCATCCAAGCATACTCTTTTTGTTTGTTTGTTTGTTTGCAGTGATTTTCAAAGCCACTGCATCCAGCCAAACTCAACAGGCTATTTCTGCCAATTAGCAGAGTTCCTGCAAAATCCTCTCCCTCGTTTTGGAGGTCACTGCATAAAAAGATTGGATCCGCACATGATCCTTCCTCCTGGTTCAATCACTGACCATAACAAAGCTGTTTTCCTCCAACTCCACTCCTCACCATTTGAAAAAGAGACTAATTTAGTGCAGCGTTAAAAAGAAAAGAAAAGAAGAGATCTGAAATTTCACTCTCTGAAGCTGAAGAATTATCATTTGTACAGTGATGAGAGAAAGGGCAGAGAGGCAGTGCAGTGTAGGAAATTTGGACTGGGGAAATCTGCCCCTCTGCCCAGCCATGGAACTTGCTGCATGACATTGGGTCTGTCACTACCGTATCTCTCTGCCTAATCTACCTTACACAGACCCTCCAAGTGTCCCTGTTTTCCAGGGACAGTCCCGGATTTACAGAAACTGCCCTGGTTTCTGATTTGATCCTGGAATGTCCCGCTTTTCTATTTTCATCAGAGAAACAGGGGAGGGTATGGCGTTAAGCGACCCATGAGCCAAGGAGATAAGTATCTATACAACCTTTAGAGGACATCTGAAGGCAGCTCCGTATAGGGAAGTTTTTAAATGTTTAGTGTTTTATTATCTTTTTATATATGCTGGAAGCTGTCCAGAGTGGCTGGGGCAGGCAACGGAGTCAGATGGGTGGGGGATAATAATGATAATGGAAGAAGACGTCCATATTTTCATCGGAGAAATGTTGGAGGGTATACCTTAAAGGGTTATTGTGAAGATCAGTTGGAAGCAGCCCACCATATTTGCACTGCTCCATTTGTTACATTCATTTCTGCATTTCATTGGCTTACCATAAGGACTGCTAAGGGACGTGGGTGGCGCTGTGGGTTAAACCACGGAGCCTAGGGCTTGCCGATCACAAGGTCGGTGGTTTGAATCCCCGCGACGGGGTGAGCTCCCGTTGCTCAGTCCCAGCTCCTGCCAACCTAGCAGTTTGAAAGCACGTCAAAGTGCAAGTAGATAAATAGGTACCGCTACAGCGGGAAGGTAAACGGCGTTTCCGCGCGCTGCTCTGGTTCGCCAGAAGTGGCTTTGTCATGCTGACCACATGACCTAGAAGCTGTACGCTGGCTCCCTCGGCCAATATCGCGAGATGAGCACCGCAACCCCAGAGTCGGTCATGACCGGACCTAATGGTCAAGGGTCCCTTTACCTTTAAGGACTGCTAAGGAAGTTCTGTATGCATCAGGTCTCATAGATGGAGGGTAGGAACATTTTTATTTTGTTGCATTGCATTTATACCCCAGCTTTCCTCCAAAGATTTCCAAGCGATGTACATGGCTCTCTCCCTCCTCATTATTCACCACAACAGCCCTGTGAAGCAGGCTATGCCGAGAGGCAGTAACTGGCCCAAAGTCACGTGATGAGCTTCATGGCAGTGTGGGGATTTGAATCCTGGTCTCCCATGTCCAAGTAAGATTCCCCAGGCACTACATTACGCCAGCTTATATTTATTTTATAAACCCACAAAGGAGCAGTCCAGGAATGAGCAGGTCGAAGTAGCAAGTGGTTTCCATGGAGTCTGGGATCACCTTCTGCCAAAGAATACTTGAAATCCAAATGATAAACTTGCTATAGTCCAGAAGGCAACATGTTCAGGCTGGCTGAGATGCCGAATGTGTCAAAATCCTCACACATTTCACACTTTCTAAAATATTCAGAATTTTTTTTAAAGAAAAAACAAACAAGCAGCAACCCAAAAACCCTTAGCAGAAGTTGTGAGAATTAGGTCCTGAGTAGGACAGACAGAAGACATTGGCAGACAAATCAGGTTTGCCACTCTCTCCCTTTGACAGACACTTTGTCTGACAGACGGTGCCTTTTAACAGGTTTTGTGACAACCAAAAATTCAACAGGCGACGTTTCTCCATCACTTGACTTTTTGTGTGTCAGGGGAAAAAAAACTCCATCAGTTGAATTTCTGCCTGTCATTCAGTTTTAAAGGGGCAGTAGAAAACAATGCTGGTGATCAAGTAGGACAGTTGCTATTTGAGCTCCAGTATTTGGAGGGGGAGAAACTAGCACACACCAGCAACTTACATTCAGTGTGAGAAAATAAATAATACAACTATCATACCAATACAGTTGGAAGGTATAAGATCATTAGACAGTACGAGATTAGGCAGTAGCCCCCCTACCTCACTGGCTTTTCCCTTCATAGACAAATCCTTCCTTTGTCAGCTCTTTGGTGCCTACCTAAAGCCTCCATTTCCCTCTAGCCATGCATTTTTTATTCACTCCACATCAGCTGGCATGTCACTTTTCCATAATGACCCCAAACAGCATCTCTTTTCCTGGACCTGCCACAATGTCTATGATTACTATACATATACACACAACTGGGCAGCTGCTGATCAAGGGGGGACCCTTTGTTCTTTTAGATCCTGTGGCTGATGCAGATTTTGCCTTCCGCTCGTTCAAAACAGAACCTGCAAAGAAAAGCCCACGACACCGTTTGGCCTGGGGCCCACTGCGTCGACACAAACTCGCCATTTCCATATTACGTGTGTTGTATAATCTTAACCGTTGCTGCATTCTGAGTTTTCTTCCTCAGCCAACAACAGCCCTAGCAGTAGTACCAAGCCCAGACTTCCAGATTTGGACCTGTTTCGTTCACACGCTTGGCACCAGTTACCAATTCTCGCTAACATTTTCGCTGCAGCTTTTGAAATAGACTGTGGGGGACTCTAGTTTTCCCGTGGGACAAATGCACATGCTGCCCACATTTTCACACGACAAAGAGAGCATTTCCCAAAGCGAAGATGTAATGCAATTTTAAAATTCCAGCTGTACTTTTGAAATACGATAAAATCAAAAAAGGCGCTTCAAAATGAGGACTTAACTTTGCTAATGGGCCATCAACAAAATGATGCTTTTTGTTTTTAACTTATTGGACTTTCCCTGGAAAGGGGAAATCTGAATTAAATATCGGGGGCCGGGGATAAGGACAAACATTTTGATGCCAATGAAATAATGTAGACCAGTGTTTCTCAACCTTGGGTCTCCAGCTGTTTTTGGACTACAACTCCCATCATCTCTGCCCACTGGTCCTGCTAGCTAGGGATGAAGTGAGGTGTAGTCCAAAAAGCAACTAGAGGCCCAAGGTTGAGAAACACTGGTGTAGACAATGCAAGCATTTTGCACGCACGAAGAACATTGATTCCACAAAAAAACATCCAGCTGGAAGCAGTTCCCGAACAGCTCAGTTGGTTAGAGTGTGGTACCAGGTTGCAGGTTCAATCCCTGTATGGGACAGCTGCATATTTGTGCATTGCAATGGGTTGGACTAGATGATCCTCAGGGTCCCTTCCAACTCTACAATTCTATGATTCTATAAGAGGGAAGGGGAACCTGTGGCCTAGACGTTGTATCAGTCCCAATCAGTAATGGTCAGGGGTGATGCGTGTTGCAGTTCAATAGCAGCTAGAAGGTCACTGGTTTTACACTGGTTCCACATACTTCTTCTATTACCTTATAGCACCATGATTTCCTTCTCTCTCTCTCTCTCTCTCTCTCTCTCTCTCTCTCTCTCTCTCTCTCTCTCTCTCTCTCTCACACACACACACACACACACTTCTGAGCATATTTTTGGGAGTGTTCCTGAGTCCTGCACTCAGATTTCCCTGGCTGAGATCTTTTCTCATTTAATGGCCAGCAGCAGCTTTGCAAACCCAGTACTCCAAATTCATCTTGATTTTGTCCACTGCAAATGCCGCCTCTTGTCAGATCAGTGGTACAAACACACCTTCAGGGCTACTACCCCTCTCCCTATTGATCTGTTGTCTCGCTGAAACACCATAATGGCTTGCAAGAGCAGAGATGCCATTAATTGCCTCCAAAAATAATGAACGACTTTGCTTAAGAACAATGTTTCTTTTGTATCAATCCCGGAGCCAGAAGATTTCCAGCAGAGGAGGAAGACAAGAGGACATTTCTTGTTTAGCTGGAAGTGCTGTGTGTAGAATACCTGCTGGGATGGACAGAGAGCCAATGCTGGGTCTGTTCCAAAAAGCAGCAAAGCAAAGCTGAGACTGACGATAGAGGATGCTAAATTGTGACAATGGGAGAGGAGCAGCCAGACAAAGGGAGAGTGAGAGAGGAGGAAGAGTTGCTGTGTAGATTATTTTTCTTTCTCCTCATAAAATCCAGCATCTCATGTTACTATTTCCTACTGTGTGATCGTTTGCAATTAGATATTATGTGATCTTTCACAATTGAATGCATTGGGTTTTGAATGTGGGTTTTGCCCAGTTTTTCCAAATCCTAAAAGCCGCTGAATTTGGAGCCATCAAGGGGCTATAGGTTAGTGGTGGAACTTATGCTCCATGTGCAGAAGGTACCAGGCTCAGTTGCTGAGCCAGACAACATGGTGGTGTCCTTTTTTCCTGTCCCCAAAACACAAAGCAGGCAATGGGGCTTCAATCTAAAACGGAGGAAAGAAGGGATGTTTTTACCCCTTCCCTTTATGTATTTTTCCCTCTCTCTGAATTGCACCTCCAAAGCTGATTTTCTTAATAAAAGAGAAAAGGCAGGTACCATATATTCCGGTGTATAAGAAGTCTGGGCGTATAAGACGATCCCCAACCTTTCCAGTTAAAATATAGAGTTTGGTATATACTCGCCGTATAAGAAATACAACCCGGCGTGTAAGACGACCCCCGTCTTTTGAGAAGATTTTCCTGGGTTAAAAAGTAGTCTTATACGCAGGAATATACTGTACATCAATATATTTTCACTTGAGCTGGAAAAGCTGCGGGAGGAGCGAGAAGTTTACATTATTTTAAGGGGCAGAGCATGGAATGAGTTCACCACCTCCTTCCCTTCCACTCTCAAGACCAGGCATCCCCAAACTGCGGCCCTCCAGATGTTTTGGCCTACAACTTCCGTGATCCCTAGCTAACAGGACCAGTGGTCGGGGAAGATGGGAATTGTAGTCCAAAACATCTGGAGGACCGAAGCTTGGGGATGCCAGTAACTTCCCCAACTGCATTCTCCTCCTCCTCCTCCTCCTCCTCCTCCTCCTCCTCCTCCTCCTTCTTCTTCTTCTTCTTCTTCTTCTTCTTCTTCTTCTTCTTCTTCTTCTTCTTCTTCGTTTGATTGCATGCCAAGGCCCATGACCCACAGTTCCCTAGTGATTAATAAACACACAGACACGACTATTCAGGTTTAAGGGTTCAAATAGGCCACAACTTCTGGCTCTATACTATTAAGTAGGGGGAATCTGTCAATTTCAGTTTCTTTCCATTTCTCATTTTTCCAGTTTCAAGTTCCGTTCTGCACACTTCCACATCGATTTGAATTTTTTAATAAAAGAAATCCTAAAGAAAATTAAACAGTATCTTAGTGTACATTTCTCCTAATGCACATGTTTTGTATGCAATTTTGATGAATGTGCACAATTTCAAATAGCATTTTACCCTAAAGTATTTCTTTATGTTGTCTTCACTGACATGTGCACTTTACCTCTGTATACGCATTTTTGTACACATTTTTGTACACTTGGCTGGAAAAGTGTATTGCAAAATTGAGAGAAGTGCAAATTTTAAAGGAAGGCTGTATTCCATTTCCCCCCAAAAAGTAGGTTCACCTTTAAATGCAAATGGAATCAAATTTCTCTCCTATCCCTAACTATAAGAAGGCTTTGTGGTTAGCTGGGCCAGAATTTCTCCCAGAATCCTACAATGAACTTTGAACGTCATTAGGACCCGGTCTCAGAAACTGGTTGACGCCTTAACTTGGGTGCTGTGCACTGACATGTTCTGCTTCAGCCCTGCCAGAAACTTTTCACCAGTTCGTTGGTCTTTCTCTCCCATCTGCCCAAGCTAGAACTGTCAAAGGCCAGGAACACAGGAGCATAGGAAGCTGCCTTCTAGAAAGTCAGATCACTGCTCCATCTAGCTCAATATTGTCTCCATTGTTTCCCAAACTTGGCCCTCCAGATGTTTTGGGACTACAACTCCCATCATCCCCGACCACTGGTTCTGCTAGCTAGGGATATGGGAGTTGTAGTCCAAAAACAGCTGAAGACCCAAGTTTGGGAAACCCTGGTCTACATTGAGCCCATGTACACACTCCCATTCGCATGGCATCCAGTGCACTCCAACGGCAGGTTTGGGAAGTGGTGCATGTTAGCCACAATCCAGATCTATCCTGCTGTTTCTTGTGAAATACTGCATTCTGATGTGTTTTCCCCATGAAACTAGCTCCAGTTCAAACTGGGGAGGGAAAACAGATTAACCTGCAGAAATAGGTTAATCTAATACAGGAGAATTTACCTGAAATTTCACCCTCAACGTTCCATTACTGCAATAAATAAATAAATCTTCTGCCTTACAGCAGCCCACTAAAATAAGAACTGCTAACTCCACCACGCAAGAACAATAATGCAAATTTGACTTGCTCCATCTTCAGGGCAGTCTCGAGCAGGTCGCGCGCCCTGGTGCTGAGGGGCGGAGATCGCTCCGGCGCCCCCGCCCTCGCAGGGCGCAGCATGGTTTTCGTGCGGCTTCGCCGTGCGGTGCCCTGCCTACTGGCCCAGCGCCCTGGCACACCGCGCCACCGGGGGTCTGCCTAGAGCCGGTCCTGTCCATCTTAGACCTTTCTGAGCTGCTTTGCACAGAAATAAGGCAATACAGATATTTCAGAATATGTTGATGTGGACAAAAACAAACTATGGATTTCACTGACACCCAGAGCACCATTTCCTGCCATCAAGAAGGAATTCACACACACACAAGCCTAGCTCATTGCTAGTATTCTTTTATTGCACTGCTAATCCATTCAAACAGAGTACTTAAAAAGTGAACAGCATTGCCAATCCATCTAATATCACCCCTCCTAATAGCAAATTCAGGGCCACTGAGAAACAAGAGCAGGTATTAGCAGGTATGGGGAAACCAAAACATTTGCAGAAGTCAATTCCTTCCTTCCTTCCTTCCTTCCTTCCTTCCTTCCTTCCTTCCTTCCTTCCTTCCTTCCTTCCTTCCTTCCTTCCTTCCTTCCTCTCTCTCTCTCTCTGCTTAGTGAAGTCTGAGCATAGCCACAGAACACTGGGTTTCAATTGGGGAAAAAACAACATGAGAAATGATGGTGGGGAAATGGAATGCCCTGTGCTTGAAAGGAATACCAGGCAGGAACCCTGAACTTTGGTTAGGAGGGGAAGAAACAGCATGTTCTTAACCTGGGGTACCACTTTAGCTAATGGGGCCTCCCGCTGCCGCAGCACAGTTTCTGTTCTCATCCTGAAGCAAAGTTCTTAACCTGAGGTACTATTTCTGGGTTAGCGGAGTCTGTAACCTGAAGCATCTGTAACCTGAAGCGTCTGTAACCCGAGGTACCAACCAGCAACCAAAGTGAGGTTTGGCCGAAGGGGTCGGCCTCTTCCCCCTGGCCCTGGCCCCGCTCTCCACCAACCATCCATTGTCCTCCCAGGCCGGGGACGGGACGATAGCCACCCTGACCCAGGGGGGAGGCACTGGACCAGGCAAGCCCGCTTGGTGTTGCAAACCCCGCGCCCACCTGTTGGGAAGGGAGGGCGGAAATTGTGGCAGGTACCACTGCGGCAGGTTGTGGCCAATGTCTAAAATGAAATCAATTTGGGTTATCAGGGCAATAAACCAAATAGCACTTGTATCATTTGTGTAGTCTGCACAAGCTGTTTGGCTTGGTATTGAGGTTATCAGTACTCCTTGCTTACCTAGCTGGTTGAAGTTTGGAAAAATCCAGGTCCTGCAAATGAAGAAGCAATTAGCTGAGTCTGCATACATCAGGGGCTCATTCACACTGA
The DNA here is from genome assembly GCF_963506605.1 of Zootoca vivipara. Classification (NCBI taxonomy): domain Eukaryota; kingdom Metazoa; phylum Chordata; class Lepidosauria; order Squamata; family Lacertidae; genus Zootoca; species Zootoca vivipara. The sequence goes on along the minus strand of NC_083285.1, from coordinate 45,439,607 downwards.
GCTTACCCTAGAGCTATAAAACCTGCAGGAAGTCCTACTGGGGCTTGCTATGTCAGCACAGCAGGGACTTACAGGCACTGTGCACATATTCATTTTTTCACAAAGCATCGGGGCTCCTCTTGGTAAAGAAGCACACTTCATGTAGTTGCCGTTCCTTCTGGTGTCTGTATGTCTTATTCTTCTATCAAAGTTCAACGTACCTGCTATGTTTCCGTGAAATGACAAATTCTTCAACCAGCTCTGTGGCTTAAGAGAGCTCCACAGTGTGTCACAAGAAGTCCCCATGCTTTGTAAAGATGCACAGGTGCAATGTATTTGCAAGTCCCTGAAGAGAAGGCGACTTCTACAGCTGGTGGGGAGAGCAGGCAGGCAGGTCTGAATTGTCTGTGTTCAAGCTGCTTGTGGGGCAGATCATTCTAATGGGCCATTATCTTATGGACCCCTTGAATAAGGACAGCCTCCCACTTAGGAATGGAAAAATCTATTAATTTTGGTTCTTTGTTTCTCATTTTTCCCATCTTAAATTCAGTTCTCTGCATTTCCGCGGCAATTTCTTTTGCTAATGCTTATGAAAATCATAAGTGTTATAGTGTGAACCTCTCCTAACGAACATATTTTTATATGCAGTTTTGACAAATGTACACTTTTCTGTGGGCAGTTTTCTGATATAATGCGTTTCTACATGTTATCTTCACTAATATATTCATTTTAAACACACACTTTCCATACATGCAGTTTTGTAAACATTGTTTGGCTGGAGAACTGTATCTAAAAATTGATGTAAGTGTGGATTTCAAAGGATAGGGTGTGCTTTGGTTCTCATATTGTTTCAGAAAGTTTTGATAGACTCAGCTTTAAATGTGAACTGAATCGACTTTCTACCTCTTCCCTTATGTACATCTGAAAAACATCTTAAAGACAACAGGTGTAGTTGCAATGGTGGGCGGTTGGTGGGCAGAGGATGCTTTTCAGTGGTCATATATGTAAACAGTTTTGTGCCATCTTAAACACATTAATCATGGCCTACGTTTTTGCAGACTCATTAGGCACTTACACGATTTAAGCAAAAGCCTCTACCCTAACACAGGTAGGTAACCCACAGACAGACAACCGCTTAGCACTGGCCAAATAAATGAATTTAGACAGGATACAATCTATGATCTGGTGAAATGCATCAACCTTTTATTGAATTTAATGGAAATTGTGTACATACATACCAACACTTGTTCTTATCTAGCTGTGTTCACAACTCGACTGATAATTGTTTGAGGCTGAAGGCTAAGGGATAAACCAATAAGGAAGAGGCAGGTAACAGCCCACCCGGCCTGCTTTACATTGAGAGATGGCCCTTTTGTAGGTTGAAGGCCAGAAATGAGAATGGCCAAAATGGCCAACACACACTTCTTGCATGTGTGTGTACACACACACACACACACACACACACACACACACACACACACACAACCCAGTGTCATTCTTGAGCTCTCTGATTGCTTTTGGTGATCTGTATCTGTGGCCTGGCCTTTTAAAAAGAGTGCTAGGAATTGTAGCTCTCTGAAGAATAAGTGACAGTTCCCAGGATACTTTGGGGGAAGCCACACGCTTTGCATGCATATTATTATTATTATTATTATTATTATTATTATTCCCAAATTGAAAGTAATTTAAAAATTCTGCCAATCACTTATATGTCTTGTTTATGTGTTTGCAGATTTATTTACCTGTGGATTTTGGAATGATTACATGTAATAAAGAATAAGAAAGGAAGAAAATGGATTCAGGCCTTTGCTGAGGCTACCTCACGGGATTGTCACAATGTCTATCATATTGTGTGCTGAAGAAACATAGCATGTCTGTTACCATGAGGAAAGGTGGAATCGCAATGTCATCAAGAAAAGAGCAGGATTACATTGGCGACGACTGCAAAAGTTTTGTCTAGCCTGTGTTTTGGCTGTTCCCGTTTATTAAGTCTTCAAGTGTGTGTGTGTGTGTGTGTGTGTGTGTGTGTGTGTGTGTGTGTGTGTGTGTGTGTAGGTAAAGCGTATTATGTTAAATTCAGCAAAGTGAATAGTTTTGAGCAGGAAAGTCCATTAAGGCTGCCTGAACAGCACAACAGAATTGGCGCTGGGAGGCAGAATGGAAATAGAAGAAGAGAGTCAGGATTGGAAAGCAGGAGGTGGGGAGACAGAAACTGTGTGGGATTGCAGAATTGCAGGAGCATTTTGGAGAGGGAGGGAAGGCCAAACAGAAGGAGTGTGTGGTGTGTGTGTGTTGAGGAGTGGAGAGGGGGAAGTGTCGAGGCATGCTGAGTTTTGTACAACATGGGACGCGCCAGGAGTTGCAGTCATGATGAAAGAGCTCTGCAGGGCTCTGACTGCGAGGCTAGGAAATCTGAATTTGATAGAGAAGGAGATCAGAAGCCACTGCATGGATTTGGAGAGAGATGATGACTCAAAGTAGGACACCAAGCCAGCAAGATGGCTGCAGCATATTCCAGAGTGCCTCTGGGCTTCTGTGTCCCAGAAGAACGGGGTGGGTTTGCTGATCTTTATTGCTTGATAAAGAACTGTCTCTCTAATCCACAGCCACAGTCTAGGATTCTGCGGCGGATACTTGCTCTTTCAGCGTCATGTGAGACAGGTGGCTGTCACAGGAAGAGGCTCTCTTCAAATAGAGCAGATCTGGACCCATGGCAGAAGCTGCACAGTGAGAGGGCAAAGTTGTTCTGTCTGCCACAAGCCATGAGCACGAGCCAGTGTGGCGCAGTGGTTAAAGTGTCAGGCTAGCACTTGGGAGATGAGAGTTCAAACCTGCACTTGGTTATGATGCTCACTGGGTGAGCTTGAGGCAGTCACTGTCTCCCAACCTAACCTACCTCACAGGGTTGTTGTGAAGATAAAACAGGGACTGGGGAAGCTTCCTGGTATGTCACCTTGAGCTTTCTGGAAGAAAGCCAGAATATAAACACAATCAATCCTTCAATAAAACCACTCTTGCAACCTCTATGGTGCCTTAAATCTTCATCAGGACCAATAGGAGTTCCCTCCCACTCCAGATGCTACATTAGCATAGCAAAGTCAGAAATGTTGGAGTATTTCCAACTGCTGTGGGTGCAAATAGTCACTGTTCTTATACATAATATCTGTGAATGGTACATAATATCATTAGGGCAAGTGGGACATTGCCCTGTTTGCCCATGGCCAACTCCTCTGCCTGCCTGCTTACTCACAAGCAGCCTACCAGTCTCGGGGGCGGGGGGCACCAACCACCTCTGACATCTCTGCTGTCAACTTCCTCCTCCTTTGCCTTAGGGTTGCCCTTGTAGAACTCAACAGGGTGAAGGATGGAGTCAAAACTGGAATGGGTTGGCACTGCCATTCAGTGGCTCTGGCTCCACTTCCTGTTGGTCTCTTAAATAAATGTCACAGGCCTTCTGGACCTCTTGCATTTTGACCCCACTGTATGGGGTCTTTCTCCCAATCTTTGCACTCACCCATATACAGTACATATCTCCTTGTGAACACTTCGTGAATGGGCTGAAGTGCACTTTAGCCCGGGAGAGCTCATCCCAATTAATTGGTCAATCTTTAAGGTCTTAGTTCTTTGTGGTGCCTAAGCATGCTCACTCTACCCATAAGCCATAGCTGCCAAGTTTTCCCTTTTCTCGCGGGGAAGCCTATTCAGCATAAGGGAAAATCCCTTTAAAAAAGGGATAACTTGGCAGCTATGCCCATAAGCAGGCATTGAAAGACAGTATTACTCTTTAACTATCCTGACTGTGAAGACAGAAGAATGATTAATATCAAAGGGTAACAAGCCCATAGAAACTTACGTCTCAGTAAAATGAAAGTTACAGTAGTTGCATTTAGATCTGAGGTGGCTAGATGCAAAAGAGGATGGGGCTCGCTCCTGCATCTTTAACAGCTGTTAAAAACCCTCCTTTTTTCTTTTTTCTTTTGCATCTGGCCACCATACTTGCATCCTACTGAGATCAATGTAAAAAGTTAGCTGAGGCAGCAATCCTGTTTCCAATCACCCAGAAGTTAGCTCCATTGAACTCAGTGGGGCTTAATCCTCTTAGTTAGCCATGTATAGAATTGTGCTGTAGTCCAGTTCATTTCAAAGGGACTTACGTGCAACTAACCTGACGCTGACAATTCAACCCTATACATGCCAGAAGTAAGTCCCCCTGAGTTCAGTGAGTCTTCTTCCGCTTAAGGGTTACAGTCCTAGTCTTCAAGGTACAACAAGACCTCTTTTTGTGTGGTCAGACACAGACTATATATTTTGTATTGACTAGAATTCCCCAGCACTCCACAATTTCACAAAAACTGAAAGTGCACAAATTGTTACGGCAGAATTCGGATTTGGGGAATATCAACAATCGGTCAACAACACCAGCACCACCCTCAGATTTCTAGCTCCCATGGCTGGAAGAGCATGCTCTAAAGCAGGCACCCCCAAACTGCGGCCCTCCAGATGTTTTGGCCTATAACTCTCATGATCCCTAGCTAACAGGACCAGTGGCCAGGGAAGATGGGAATTGTAGTCCAAAACATCTGGGGGGCTGAAGTTTGGGGATGCCTGCTCTAAAGTCTAAACACAGGAAGCAGCTTTAGACTGAATTAAGACCATTAGTCCATCTAGCTCAGTATGGCCTCTAGGCTGACCGACAGTCGCTTCCCATAATTGCAGGCAGAGGCTGTGTACACATGACCATGTACTTTGGCTCCAGTGTGCTTCCACAGCTGGCTTTTGAATCTGGTATACACAGACTACCCATGATGCAGAGCTCACCGTTAGCTTCTTGAGAAATACTTCTGCTGGATATGCTTCCCCTCAACCCAGCTCCGATCTGAAAGGAAAACTTAAGCCACATACACTTTGCAGTTAAGCTGAGGGGTGTACGTTTTAAGCAACCATTGAGCATGAGCAGATGTTGGCTTCATGAACAGGAACTGGTTGCAGGATAAAAATAAAATAGAAAAATCCCTTCCAGTAGCACCTTGGGGACCAACTAAGTTTGTCATTGGTATGAGCTTTCGTGTGCATGCACACTTCTTCAGATACCTTGCAGGAGTTCAGAAATGGGCAATGCACACCAAGTGAGAACCTTCCCATTCTCTGGTGTGCTCAGCAATGTGCAAATGTGATTCGAAAAGCAGCAGAAAACTTGCTGCTTTTTAAAGCCACCAATGTGTACACTGGGTTTCTCCCAGCTGTACCTGGACATGTTAGGGATCAAATCTGGTACCTTGCACTTAAAAAAAAGGCTCTCTGCTCCTGGGTTAGGGGTTCCACCAGGTTCCCCTCACTCCAGTTTCTTCCTGAAAAGGAGTGTGGGCAGTAATCCCCCCCCAGACTTCTCCTTTTCTTATGAAGATAAACATCAAAGTGACTTTAAACCTTTTTCAGATACAGAGATAGAATACATTATGCATTCAGTGCTTGCACACGACACGAACCAACAGCCGCTGGTGAGTCTCTCACCTCGGTGCAGAGAAGGTGATAGTCAGCTGTAGGATGCTCTGGAAGAGTCAGGAGGCTGGCAGAGACCGGATTCAAATGAGATGCAGCAAGAAGGCTGGCTCAAGCAACTGAACTTGATGTTAATTTCTGAGACACAATGGTCTTCGATAGGGAAAGTGCCCCTCTCTCTACATTATTGTACTTCTCACCCACCCTTCACCCCTAGGCCTCCGAGGCAGATTAGCAAAACATAGAAAATGCAACATTAAAACAAATGTAAACAATTTACAATAAGAGGAGTAGGGTGAGTCCTGGTGTATCTTCAATATATGACAGAAGGTACACAGTGTTGGTGCTAAATGCTCCTCAGGGAACTCCACAACTGAGAAGCTGCCGTAGAGCAGCCCTCTCCTGGGACACCATTGGAGCAATTGCAACATACAACATGGGTCATTTATTCTCAGGGTTCACTGGGAAGAAGGAAGAACTGTTAAAGCAATGCCCCATCCATTTAAAGCAGTTTCATACCACTTTAAATAGTCAGGGCTTTCCCCAAAGACTCCTGGGAGCTGCAGTTTGTTCAGGATTGCTGGAGGGCCTCACAGAGCTACAATCTCCAGAGTGTTTTCATAATCCCTCTTCCCGGGGAACTCTGAGCACTGTAGTTCTGTGAGGGGACTAGAGGTCTCCTATCAACTCTCATCACCCTTAACAAACTACAGTTACCAGGATACTTGGGGGGAAGCAAGTGGTATTGAAATATACTCGGAGTCGAGTGTGAATTTCATGCTCTTTATTCAGCTCGTAGTACCAATGAATGAAACTCCCCAAAACATATAGCTATATATACATTATTTACACAATGGACCCCGTGTGATTGACTAATTCTGGGCTGCTCCTGTAGGCCAATCAGGTTGTGGATTCACTTCCTCCAGAAGCCTGATTGGCTGCTCCTGCAGGCCAATCAGGTTAGTGATTCACTTCATCCAGGAGCCTGATTGGCTGCTCCTGCAGGCCAATCAGGTCACTGATTCACTTCCACCTGGAGCTGGATGGGGTGGCTCCTGTGGACCAGACTGCTGCATTCTGGATCCTATTGTTCTAGGATTCAGCTCAGTACATAACAGGTATGATGCTGCTCTAAACATTACAGCGCCTTTTGCTGCTGTTGGTCTCCTCTGGAGTAATGATATGGGAGTCAGTTGTAGGTCATCTAGCCTCCCCTCGGAACTGTGTTTAAGCCAGGCTCCTTGGGGTGCAGCAAGACAAATACCAGAAATTTTATTGTTGGTTAATTTTCATTTTCACGTTGTATTCATGTACTTAACCCTAGATTGCTTTTTTTAAAAAAAATATTGAGTTTATGCTGTGTTCATAAAATAGTTGTTATTTTTGAATTTACTGACGTAGTGTATTTTTGGTATGTTTATAGTAGTGGTTAAGAGCGGTAGACTCGAAATCTGGGGAACCGGGTTCGCGTCTCTGCTCCTCCACATGCAGCTGCTGGGTGACCTTGGGCTAGTCACACTTCTTTGAAGTCTCTCAGCCCCACCCACCTCACAGAGTGTTTGTTGTGGGGGAGGAAGGGAAAGGAGAATGTTAGCCGCTTTGAGACTCCTTCAGGTAGTGATAAAGCAGGATATCAAATCCAAACTCTTCTTCTTCTCTGTTTTGATGTTTGCTGCAATGAGCAGAGCTCATTGTGGAAAAGCAGCATACAGTATAAATAAAACCATTCCATCAGTGCAGATGGGGCCCAGTGCAAGTGAAGATTTCCTAAGCACAGTTTCTCCTCCCTCTCCAGCTGCTTTTTTTCCTGATCCCTTCTGTGCAGCTGATTTCCTCCTCTTTTTAATGCACCTCTTCCCATCTTTGTGGAGCATCTTTATTTCCATTTTGTTTGCAGCTCATTATGCTCATGCATAATTATGATGTCCTGTACCTACCTCTGATGTCTCTTACATACTCAAACTCTCTCCTCTTCCTTTTGTTTTCCCCTTGGGGCTTATCTACATTGTTAGCTGCTACAGCACAAACTTGCAGTGTCAGTTTACAAGGCCTACATATCTACATATTCAGTGCTCCCCCCCAAAAAAAATGTTTAGGGGTACTCTCATTTTCCTACTCACATTGAAATACAGCCCCTCGATGAGGTGAAACTTAGATTCATAAAATGTTTAAGGGTATGCGTCCCCCTGCATACCCCCAGAAAAAAGCACTGCACATGCAGGTGAAACTTGGAAAATTGGAACGTTGTCGAAAAGTGCATTTATTTCAGTAACGCAACTTAAAAGGTGAAACCAATATATGAGATAGATGCATGACATGCAAAGCAACATATGTCAAGACCCTCCAAGTGTCCCTATTTTCCAGGGACAGTCCCCGGATTTACAGAAGCTGTCCCAGTTTCTGGTTTGATCCCAGAATGTCCTGCTTTTCCAGAGGGTGTTCTTATTTTCATCGGAGGGATGTTGGAGGGTATGGAGTTCTGCCACCCCCAAGTAAGGAGATAAGTAACTATACAACCTTTAGAAGACACCTGAAAGCAGCCTTGAATAGGGAAGTTTTTAAATGTTTAATGTTTTATTATGTTTTTGTATGTGTTGGAAGTTGCCCAGAGTGGCTGGGCAACCCAGTCAGATGGGCAGGGTAGAAATAATAAAATTATTACCGGTATTGACAGTATTATTATTATTGTGGAGTAGGACGTCCCTATTTTTATCAGAGAAATGTTGGAGGGTATGCCTTTCCTCGCCTCATGCTTTTGACTTTGTATTCCATGCTATTATTTTTGGGGTTGTTGGTCTGCCCTCTTGCCGCTTCTGGGTACATACTCTGTTGGATTCCATCAAAGGGTTGACCGTGTGCCCTACTCTACAGAGGACAGTTCTCTATTTTAAAGCATCCTGTACTTGAAGGCCTGCTTGGTTTAAGCCCATTCAGAGTTGAACCATAAATATGGAACTCCACTGAACTGTTGTAGTAAGCAACTTCCAACAGGATTTTCAGAAACATTGGGATGGTGACATACTGACGTATCTCGTAATCTCAGTATCTGTTCCTGTTTTCTCTCTCTTTTTTTTTTTAAATATCTGAATATAAATAAACACAACAATATAAAAAGGAGGAGGATAAGTTGCTCATCAATGCAGTTAGCACCTGGTCAGCAGGCATACAGAAAGGGATGTCAGAGAATTCTCACAGAAATGGAAAAGGACGAGAAAATTGCTGCAGTTCGTGTATTTGTCTGTGGTCAGGAATTGAAGAAAATACAGTCAGTATTCGTTCACATCATTGTTTTGTTTTTTTAAGCCCTCAAACAATATGTAATTAATGAACTGTTTTGATGTTTCCTTTTCACTGAAATGAATGTAAGGTATGTAAGTTATGTAACTATTTATGTAACTTGTGTAAATAGTTATGTAGCTTACGTAACTTCTGTTAAACAGCAAACAGCAAGATGAACAAGGTAGCATTTGGCAGAAACTGAACTGTAGTGGAAAGCAAACACTGCTGATGGTGAGAAATATAGGACAGAATGGAAATTCCTGCCTTCTTATATACCTGCTGATAGTCCTCCCTACTGTGATGAGTTGTCTCGTGTTTCTATTTAAGTTATAGTAACCATTTCCAAATTTGCATCTATATGTACAAATTAGCCCATGCAAATTATATACAAATCTGTGTCCTCTTTTGTTGTCTCTGCCCCCCTCTTTTGTTGGTACTGCATTTGCTCTTCTTTGGCAATGCATAAACCACCCTGTCAATCTATGAGAATGCCCTGTACTTACTAAAGCAGTCAGCTCCTAACCTCAAAAGACAAGGGCTCTGGAAAAGCAGAAACAGACCTCAATCTGAATCCCAAGTCCCATGTCATTTAGAGCTCTAAAGGTCAATACCAGCCATTTGAAACATACCAGTAGACAGTGAATGTATTATCAGTGTCATTGTTCTCTGCTGTCAGCAGTCTGCATTAACAATCTGGCCACTAGTCACAGTTTCCAAAAGCTCTTCAAAAACAGCCCCACATTTAAAAATTTTATGAAGAGGAAAAGTAAGTAGTTTATAGATAAGGAAACTGTTAAAGAGGATAGTAAAGGGATGAAAACCGGGAAAGGGGGGAGGTAGGGGAAGCCCACAAAATATGGTTTATTAATGTAAATTTGAAAAAGATTGTTTTTATTATTGTTTTCTGTCTTTTTTCTTTTTTATCATTTTTTCTGAATTTTTTTCTTTTTTTTAGCATAGTTTTTTTCTTTCTGGATAGCTGGGTGGTTGTCTCCCTGCTTTCTGCCCCTGGAGCTCTCTGGTGGCAGGAGGGGACTCTGGGGGGGTGGGGGAGGGGGGACATAAACTCAACTACAAAATGGACCATCTTCAACTGCCCGCCTGCATGGGATTCTCCTGTGGCAGGGGAGGGCCCATGGGAGGGGGGTGGAAAGAAGGTGGAAAATCTGTCTATGTAAGCGTCTTTCTTATATATATCTTTTTTGTAATCTGTAAAACTAATAAAAATTATTTTAAAAAAAACAAAACAAAAACAGCCCCACATAAAATTGTATTACAGTGATATTGCCTGGGTGTTATTATGGCATGGATGACTGTGTCAAAGTCATCTCTCCAAGAAGGCACACAACTGTCACACTAGCCAGAACTGGTGAAAAGCTCTACGTAGGCACTATGAAGACCACCAGCACACTATCGGGTGACACAGAGTAGGCGGAACTGCTCAACACCTCCTTTGCCTCTTTTTTCACCCAAAAGGAAAGCAGTGTCCAACCTAGTGAAAACAGAATAAATGATGTAAGGAGGGAACTGCAGCCCGAGGCAATAAGGAGGTGGGGAGAGATCAAATATGCCCAGGGACAGCACCGTCCCTTAATTAAAAGCTGGGGCAGGCTAAGTCTGAAAGGGGTCATCTTCATCACACCAAAGGAGGTTTCTTCATCACATCACAGTTCCTATCTCTGTGTTGGAAACCCTTCATGCAATGAAGACAGTTCCTTCAGACTCAACTGATTGTGTATGGGTTTTTGCAGCATTGCTGTTACACAGGGAGCAGAGCTCTTTATACATTCTCAAAGGTCCCGTCATTGCCTGGATTGAGATTCAGTTCATGACCTCTCATCCAGCCCATTGCTGACTGCTCCAAGTACCTGTTAAGGACATCCACAATGAAGCTGTCCTCTTCATTTCCAAATTGCACTGCTCTAATTTTAAGAATACCAGGAATAAGGAAGATTTCGTCTCCTTCAGGGCTTCTCGTTTTTATGATGTATTCAGTGGGACAGTGAGCTTCTTTCTGGTAGTTAAGACTGGAAGAGACCAGAGCAGCCTCATTTCTTCTTACTTCAGCTGTTTTAAAACTAACAACTGCCCTGTCTGTTGTGCTCATAGAATCATAGAGTTGGAAGAGACCATAAGGGCCATCCAGTCCAACCCCCTACCAAGCAAGAAACACAATCAAAGCATTCCTGACAGATGGCTGTCAAGCGTCTGCTTAAAGACCTCCAAAGAAGGAGACTCCACCACACTTCTTGGCAGCAAATTCCACTGTCGAACAGCTCTTACTGTCAGGAAGTTCTTCCTAATGTTTAGGTGGAATCTTCTTTCTTGTAGCTTGAATCCATTGCTCCATGTCCAGTTCTCTGGAGCAGCAGAAAACAAACTTCCACCCTCTTCTATATGACATCCTTTTATATATTTGAACATGGATATCATATCACCCCTTAACCTTCTCTTCTCCATATAAGCACATTGCCGTACACACATGTGCACATGCCTAGTATTCACTTTGCAAGTTAATGCTGTGTACAACAGCATATAATTAAGTCTGATGGAACACACTGTTGAAAATGCAATAGGTGGCAGAAGGAGTACATGGATTTCATTGCACACCCAGCCTACCCACCTACTTTCCCTGTGCTATTCTGGGTCAATTACACATGTCCCTTGCAGATGCCCAAACTGCCTCTTCTTTTCTTATCTGTAGCTATGTCTCAGTTCTGTGGCCCTCCAGTCCATCTTTCATCACCCCTGTTCATGGGCCACCATGAGATGCTATAGCATCCAATAACACCTGGAAGGCCACAGCATCCCTATCAAATCTTGCTGAAGCAATACAGATTGGATTCAATATTCCAGCCAGTATACACCACACTAAGGGGACAGAAAATTGCCAGAAATGCTATCCTTTAAAACCGATACAAATTATTTCCTTCCTCAGCAGCTGTATTCTTCAGTGTACAAAAAGATCAGCATATAAAAGAGAGAGGGAGGAAAGGGAAGAAAACCAGAGAGTGATTATCCAGATTGTTCAGGCCCTAGAATGTCAACCCAAGGTTATTAAAAATCAAGGAGCTGGTTGTACCTCAATTAAACATCCTCATGTTCATAGCTGTATGGGAGTTTTGTCTTTGATGCAATTCTCTCACACTTTTTTTTAACATTATTGAACATTCTGAAATGGCATAGAAGCCATCCTTCACTAATCTCCATGTGAGCAACTGTTTATAGTCAAGACATAGCAAGTAGCCTTGCTTCAGGACAACTCTCTTTTTACTCCTCCTATGCACATGCAAACCAATGGGGCTTACAAGGAGATTTCCAGGCACCATTTTGGATTTAGGAACCTTTAAGGGCCATTCAGTTGTAGTCAAATGGATTAATGTCATTGATAACAACAAAATGACCTATTTTCTCATAAACTGGTTATTGGTTTGCTTTTGTCTTGTTCCAATGGGTAGGATTTATAATAACCAGAAAAGGGAGTGCTATTTTGTAAATGCAAAGAAATAAAACAGCATCATAATTGCCCCATACAAACATAATCTCTCAAACACCCACGCACACCCACCCTTCTCCATATTGCAGACTGATTGTGGTGGTGTGGGAATGGGATCATTTTACCTCTGTGTTTAGGGTGGCCATATGCCCTACTTTAAAAAGGACAACCCTCTATTTTAAGGTGTCACCTGTTTTAAGGGCTGCCTGGTCCAAGTCCAGATTAAATATAAAAAAAGGGAGAGAGCAGAAGCCTTGAAGTTGCCCATCAACAACAGTTAGCACCAGAACAGCAGATGGAGCAGGTCATTTGGTCATAATCTTCCCCACAATGGTAAGATGCCTTGAACACCTATTTAAGTTATAGCTTTTGACCCATGCTGTGAATGTTCACTCTGCTAGCAAAATCTCTTTGCCTCTCCCAGCACTGAAATACGAAATGTGATTCACATTTTCAGACTTGAGATGGAATCCATCTCTGTCTATAGTCGGGGTGCCTAACCTGTGGCCCTCCAGATGTTGTTGGACTCCAACTCCCGTCAGTGTGACCCATGGCCAGAGGTGATGGGCCAGTAGCTTAAGAATTACACCTCTACTACAGCCCATGCCAGGTTGCTCAACCATTGCTACCCTGTCTTTTCTTTTAGTAGATCAAGATGATCAGGTGACAGAAAAAACGGCAAGGTTTTAAGCAAGGGCAATTAGAATAACATCTATTATTTGATTATTGATGTAAACCTCCAAAATGTATTTTGTATAGTTAATGCTTCTTCAGTACATTTTATTTTATTTTATTGCTATGGTTGGTGGCTGATGCAAATAAAGATTCTTCTGATTCTGATGGGCCAGTAGCTTAAGAACAACTGGTGGGCCATTGCTTAACTCCCCTCATCTATACTTAGAAGCAATATAGAGACCCAATACAGCCATGATTAAGTCCCTTTCGAAGTTGCACATAATCCTACATATGTCTACTTAGAAGTAAGCCCCACTGAATTCAAGGTAAGTGTGTATGGAATTGCAGCAAGTGATGACTACATTTAGCCGGATTGGGGTGAGAATTTATATTTGAGATCATAAATACATTTGATACAATTTGTCCTTCTCTCTCTCTGTCTCGCTCAAACACATTATGTTAAAATGCCATTATGTCGGTCTGCAAAACCAGAACATTCAAATGTTCACAACTGCTGGATTTACAATTGCTCATCAAAGCTTTATTCTGTGCATCCGGCAAACTTAATGAGGCAGGAGGCCGGTGGACGGTATGTGATGGTTTTTGTTAGATTGTATCATAATGAATATGCACCACTGGGCAGAATTAAAGCTGCAGCCGCACAAACCTAGCAATCGCTAACTTTCATCTGCTGCTGTTTGCAATGCAAATAATGAGCTTTGGATGTGTACTGTTTGTCCTCCTATTCACAAGACTCCGTTCCTCAGAAAGCTCCGGCTTACAAGGGCTCCTCAAAAAGCCCGCTGCAGGAAAGGACAGCTGAGCAGATCAAGAAAGCAAGAAGCCAACCAGAGAACGTGGCTCTGGCACTTTGTGTGAAATACAGAACTATGACCGTGGCGACTGCACCCAAAGTTCAACCTGTCCCAGGTGAGGAAGCAGCTCATTGACCGAGAAGCTTCTGCTTTAGTGGTGCTCCATGAAGCAGGAGTCACAGCCTGAACCGCTAGGCATCTATCTGGATGAAATATTTATTGTATATCATTACACCCTCGTGTTCCTCGATTGTCTCATTGGCCGGCTACACCATATGACCTCCAATAGTTTGCACTTCGGGTGTTGCTCTCCTGAGCAGCCAATAGGCTGTTGAACTATTGACCACAGCTTCAGTTCAGAGAGTCGAATCTTTTCGAACCGCAACCGTACCCAAAACTGCTGCGTGTGATCGTTCCGCTGCTGTATCACAGGTAGGTCAAAAGGAACTTTTGATCTCGGGCACCTCAAGGAATTTGGTGTGTAAACCTCAAGCCAGCCAAGTAGAAGCTTTGAAGCATTCTAAAAGACACTTTCTCTATCGTGTCGTTTCCCCCTGACTGAGCTGCCTGAGTACAGCTGCTGTTTTGCCTGCACTATCCTGCTAGGGAAATTGGATGCAGCTATGCATTGCATGATGGGACTATTGTCTAATGCAGTGCAAAGAGCCAAACAGATCTGATTGCATAAAGATCTTTCTCTCAGTAACCATCAGGGACCTACATTCTGAGGCAGGAATCTGAAATCTTTCACTTGCCTGAGAGGACCCTGCTTTTCCATGGCAATCCCCAATATGCTACAGCACAGAGACCTTGCCAACCTGATCGCTAAGATATTTTCTTGCTTCCGGGAAAGCAAGGGATTGACTGGCATTTATACCCAACTCCAGCAAGCTACATGGACATACTTTATGAAGCAATTTCGCCCACCCGAAATCAAACAACACCGGCCTACTTCACGATGGGCTTTTGAAACCAGAGGCAGATTATTTCTTTACCATGGCTGCTTGTATTTTCTTTTACACATTTGTAGCACACCCTTCCATTGTGCTTCCTTCCAAGGCTGCTAACAAAACCGCTGTTCTTTTTTATTTAAAAGAACAACCAAGGCAGAAAGGTAAAGCAGCATAAAACAAACACAAAACGGGATACGAAGGCAGCATAAACACATCACAGGAGGGAAATGTTTTAATAAAAAGCCCGGGGAAAGAAAACAAAAAGGCATTCTCCTGGTGCCAAAAGGAGCAGGAGCCAGGCAGGCCTCCCAGGAGAGAGCATTGCCAAGAGAGGGTGTGCCACAAACAAGGTGCCCCCACTCTGGGCAAGTGGCACATGCCTCCTCTCAGATAGCAAACACACTCAGAGGGGGACCTCCAGATTTTGGCCCAATAAACATTCCTCTAGTTCCAAAGGCATGTAGAGAGGTGGCCATAAGTGTGGCAGAAGTGCTTCACGCTGAGGGACCTGCAACAAAATGTTGCAGTGTGGGGTGCTGCAGTTCAGGGTCCTAGACATTCCACTCCCCCCAGCTGTCTGCTCCACCCCTGAACCCACACCATACTTTCAAAGCACATTGCTTCCTCTAAGGAACCCCAGGAAATGTGGTGTGTTAAGGGTGCTGGGAATTGCAAGGGGTACACTACAGCTCTGAGGATTCTTTTGGGGGGGGGGAGCCATGTGCTTTAAACTGATGTGGATATGACCTCCGCTAGCATCCCATGCCCCCACTGACAGTGCTCAGTTCTTACTGGGATTCTTTTGCAGGGGGTTGTTTTGGGGTCCTCCTTGTTATGTATTCAGTGGTCTGTGTTTGCCTGAACTTGAGTCTGGACTAAGGATTCTGAGCTCCTGTGTTCTGATTCGATACATGGTGTCCAATCACAGAACACTTCAGGATTTGGGCCTCTGCCATTGGCCCTTGCACTCTGAATCATGATTTGCAGCTTGGAAGTTTAGACAGCCAATCATGTTGGGAGTGGGAGTGGCCCAGGCCTTCAGAAATGTATAAAAGCAGTTGCTTTGCCCCTGTTGTCCAGTTCTGTTAGTTCAATAAAGGTTCTTGCTGTTATCACTGTGTCTTGCACCTTGGGAACCCACCTACACTTCACTCCCCACCCAGGGATATTTCGCTTTCAAAAAGGTGTCGTTTTAGGCACCTGAAGGTTCCTCCAAGCCCACTGACCCCTCCCACTAGTGTGTGTGTGGTGCCAGCTTAGCTACATAAGCAGCAACACTCACAACCTGAACTTCGGAAATAGAGGGATTGGTTGCAATCCCACAGTGCTCCATCGCTGCCTTTCACCAACCACGTTTTCCTGCATATTTTCCTTTCTGCATGATGGATACCATGTTCTGGTCCAATGCCAGAACCTGCAGGGAAATCAGCGAGGCTGGCAGCCCACAGAAAACTCTGAGTGGGCAACTTGCTCCAAGGAAGGTTGGGAGAAAGCGGAAGCCTTTCATGTCTCTGTCTCCAGACTGCCCCCTCCAGGCTCCACCCCCTTGAGAGAACTTCAGCTCTCTGGCCCAAAGACAAGCAATCCTCCTTCGTTCCATAGCTTCCCTCTTGGTGCACCCCTGGTGCTGCCCGTAGGAGCCAACTCCTAGGGGGCAAGGTCCCTTCAGCCCCCCTACCGATAAAATATTTGAGCCATGGGCATTGCCATCAAAATGGGGTGTGCTTTTTCTTGTGGTGGATTATGAGAGGTGGGGCTTACTTGGTCCCCCCCAATATTTTATTCAACAAAAATACACAGCATTCAAGTTGGCACCCCCGTTCCTACCAGACTGGTGGTGTGCAGGAGAAGACATCTAGGTCTCCAGATTCAGTGGTGACCATCAGGGCCCGGGTCTTGGTGCTCTGGTAGGTCCCTCTGGTAGGTCCCTCTGGGAGTTCTTGACCAACTACCTCGATTGCAATGGTCTCCCTGTTTTCCACAATCAGCTCTGAGCCTTGACCCAGAGGCGGCTCGCCATCTGGTGCCCCTTCAGCCTCCATGCCCAGCTCAGTGCTGGATACAGGGGCCATGAGAGCGTAGCTATGAATCCATCTCATTATTATTATTGTTTTTCAACATTTAAAGGAGGAGATAATTCTCAGTCCCGATCGCTTCTGATGGAAATCCGTCAGGAGTGTCTTTGGATAGGATATGTCCTTACTTTGTCAAAGGGTAGGAGAGTTGGGGGAAGTGTGGTGAAAGTCTATGGCATGGCAAGCGCATGTCTCGAGGCAGTGATTCAGCATATTTGTTCATTGCTGCAGTATGCTAATCTCGACAAAAATTCAAATGAAGTGCCTACTCCGGCCGGCTAGCTAGCTACATATGCACAGCATATTCAGGGCTTGGTCTAGCACTTGCAATCTTCCCGTCATGGATCAGCACATACAAGCACGGCACGGCTGAGGAATCAGGGTGACTTTCAAGGTCTGATAACTCACGAATCACCAGGATTAAAAACTGAACAATGCTTATGCTGTGTGTCACTGGAAATTTAAGGATCTCTGCCTTCCAGAAATATATAGCCTGCACTTCTCCTCCTAACAGGGCACATTATTTAGGGCTGCAACATTCTGGCCACAGACTTCTTTCCTTTGCTGTTTTCGCAGTTTCCTCGGGATCACAGTCGCTGGGAAAGAGCAGTCTAACACAAATAGGTCTGGAGTGATGTCGAAATATACATCACGAGAGCAACAGCAAGACGGAAAAATAAATAGGAAAACAAGAGTACCTTCAGATATGCCAGAAGATAAAAGAATTGGGCCCTCTTAAAATAAAAAAGATGACCATTTTGCACAAAACCAGACTATTAAATATGAGGAGGGCAAGATAAACCTGCAACTATGTGTGGTCATGGAACATAAAACGACATGGGACATGCAGTTTCATTATATTCTGCCACGTTTTTCATCTCCAAACAGCTACTGAGGCTGCAATTTCATGTGACAGACTGTGTTGTGTGTGTGTGTGTGTGTGTGTGTGTGTGTGTGTGTGAGAGAGAGAGAGAGAGAGAGAGAGAGAGAGAGAGAGAGAGAGACAGTAACTCTTTCCTATCACATATTGCTGCCTTCACCCCTGCAATGGAAAAGATATCCATGCACACCCATACATCTAAATCACACAACTTCCCCCAAAGAATCATGGGAATTATAGTTTTTTAAAGGTGCCTGGAATTGTAGCTCTGTGAGGAGTGAACTACAGTTCCCAGAATTCTTGAGGGGAAGTTATGTGTTTTAAATGTACAGTGTGTACACAGTTACAGGTAGGTAGCCGTGTCGGTCTGACGTAGTTGAAACAAATTTTTTTTAATAAATCCTTCCAGCAGCACCTTGGAGACCAACTATTTCTGTCATTGGTATGAGCTTTCGTGTGCATGCACACTTCTCCAGATACACAGCCATAGATAGCCATAGAGGTGATGAGTTTTAGCAGAAAAGCAGCATGAGGGAAATGGGGCAATGACCCTCCCATACACACCAAATTAGTCTTTCACCTCACATGTTTTATACCCACTTTCATGTATAAAGCCCTAAATGATGTAACATTTCCTCATAGGGCAGTTGCTCCAGTCCTTTGATTATTTTGGCTGCCCTTTTCTAAATTATCCAGCTCTGTTATATCCTTTCTGAGGTGAGGAAATAAGTCCCCAAGCATCTCTGTCTGGCCCTTGGGACTTTCCTAAGGCCACCCCTTTCCCTAATCACACCTCCTCTCTCCTAACTACCTTACTGGCCTAGCAGCCTTCATAGGGGGATCGCTCTAGAAACTAGAGCATTTCAGTTGCTTTCACACTGCACGTTTCCCGGAAGAACAATATCCTTTTTGAGATGAAGCACCACACTTTCCTATATGATCTGTGAAAAGCACAAGGCCAAAGTGTGTCACTGTTTTGTTAAGTGCCTCACCATGGTGCCTGCATATGGAAGCAGTGAGTAAGGGAGAAATTAGACACATTGAATCTGTGTATTGTTTTAATCGGAACACCCCACAACACAACAACTGGAGAATCAGCCTCTCCAAGCTGTGTCCTTAAAACTGTTATTTAGGGCTCATCCATACTTCTGCTTGGTTCATGACTTCTAGGCACGGGTCTCTGAGAGGTCTTGTTTTTGTCCTGTCAGTTTCCCCAGAAAACCCACTCTTTACCGCTGAATGTCAATCGGGTTATCTGCAGATTGACCTGTGGTATTTTTTCTAGAAAAAGAGGTGCTGGAACTCAGAGGTGGAGCTAGCTCCTCTGGCACCCGGAGTGGCACACATGCTAGCTGCCTGCAGGGGCAGGGCTAGCTGCCCACGGGGACACGATGCCACAAGCATCCCAGGGGGTGCATTGCGTTGCGCGTCAGGGTGTGTGTGCCATGAGCAGCACACATCCCGAGGTGTGTGTGTGCCGCAAGCATCAAGCGTCCCGGGGTGGGGTGGGGTGGGGGTGGCACGGCGATGTCACGCCCCTCAGAGATGACACCCGGGTCGGACCACACCCACCGCACCCACCTTTCTCTACCACTGCTGGAACTCAAAATGAACACCTCTCTTGTTCTCTTATAATGGCAATGGTGTCCACCTGAGAGGTGCCGGAACTGAGTTCCAGTTGAGAAAAAGCCCTAAGATTCACGTTTGTTCCAATTCAGCAGGGAAAGCAGTGGGGAAATCTTTCACAGTGGTGCCTGGAGATCACAGACCAAACAGAAGAAATGGTGAAACAAAGTGTGAATGAGCCCTTAATGTGTAGCTGATTGCGTACCATGCAAGCAGACTGTTCTTCCAATTCATAGTTAATCGTAGGTTACCACTGTGTGGGTTACAATCATTACATGCTAGTAGACAGTTAGGATATTCATTAGAAAGAGACTTCTTATCAATCCTTGTTCTGTTGGGGCGGTATTTGCATTAACAGCTGCTAATGTGCATTTTGCCCCAAGTGAAGCGAACTGCATGTTAAAATATGTTCATAGGAATTCAGCCTCGGAGATCTATTAATCTGCTTGAGCACCCTCAGCCAGCAATAAATCCTAGATCAGCTAAGTCTACCTATTTAGGCGGCAAACTGTACTCTATTATACTTTATAATTCATGCTCTTAGTATGGATTTTGAATTTCGTCTACTGCCTTTGCTTCAGATGGTTCTGCAAAGTATATATTTCTTGAGTTCTTCCTCACCACATTTGAAGATGAGA
The DNA here is from genome assembly GCF_963506605.1 of Zootoca vivipara. Classification (NCBI taxonomy): domain Eukaryota; kingdom Metazoa; phylum Chordata; class Lepidosauria; order Squamata; family Lacertidae; genus Zootoca; species Zootoca vivipara. The sequence goes on along the minus strand of NC_083285.1, from coordinate 45,419,692 downwards.
TAAAAACTTTCCGCAAGACCTGGGCACCGAGATCAAACCAGTTGTATCAGGCCAGAAAGCACACTTTCAAGAGTCAGGCTGTCAATACCGGAGCTGCTTTCAAGAGTTTGGTTTTCGTGCTGGTTAATGCAAGTTTAATGAGACCTAAACTGCTATATAAAACCACAATCCCTTGACCAACTTCATTCCTTATTAGGTCTTCATTTTGAAGAGCTAAAACAGAAATTCTAGATATGAGTTTCATTTCTGTAATTAAGTCATAAAGGCACACCAAAATATGCTTAGGCATCCAAAGGTGAAATGGATATAAAAATGTAGATGATTGACAGTGCAATCCTATATACGTGTATTCAGAAGGAAATCCCATAAACGTCAGTGGGACTTACTCTCATGTAAGTAGGTCCAGTCTAAGCTATTGCTTTTCTCACTAGTTACAGGACTGGGAAAGGAGAAATGAACAAAGTCCAAGCATCATTTTATAGAACATGATGAGGGCAACCCAAGGACATAATGGCACGGGACAAATAAAACTCTAGGCTTGATCTGAAATTGAGGGGCACACCTCCATATAATTGGTGCTCTAGAATATGATACCCTCTGCTGGGTTTCAAAGCATAGAAAATCAGGAATCTAATAGGATTTCACAAAAAGAATTAACAAGGCTTCTATAGCAAAGTCTTCAACCATCGTTTATAATTAAAAGAAACCTGAACCCTTTAGCTCCCAAGAACCATAAATATCTTATATGGCAAGACAAACTCCATCACATCTACCCATCCCATTGACTCTTTCAGCTCCTCTCATCTCCACAAATGTCTACCATGGGCACAAAAAGTTCTCTAGACTGGTGTGTGTGTGTGTGGGGGGGGGGGTTGGTGAGTGTTATTGACCCAATAATAATGCATTAGTGGTAGATATATACTGGAACATCCAGACGTTATTACACGTTATTATTTCTGCAATGCTTCCCGAATATTGCTGCAGTATTGCCGTGGTTGGAGGGGTGCTTTTGTGCTGTACCACAGCATATGGGACCCACACATCCCATAATATTTGCAATATGAAAAGTTACAAGATTTCAGCAGAAAGCTATGGGACACGCACAAATTGGAACAAAGCAGTATGCATGCCTTGAAATGTTTGTGGATGCAAACAGTATTGAACGCATGATTGCAGATGACTGCCCTGATACCATCATGAGCAGAAATCATAGCACTGCCCAAGCCTTAATATCAGCCAAGGGGACCTGCCTAATATTCCACTGACAGGTATTATACATTGGCACCCCAGGTATTATATGTCACGGTCTGGGCTGTTTACGAGCAAAGTCCCAGCAAGGAGCGTCGAAACCAGGGGCAAGATGGTAGGCACAAACGTCTGAAGAGCAGAGGTCCAAGGGTCAAGAAGCACAAGGGAAGAAGTCACAGTCCGAAGGTCTAAGCACAAAGTCAAAGTCCGAGGGTCTAAGCACAAAGTCACGGTCAAAAGGTAAGGAGGCACACGGCGAGGCAGAGAGTGTGTTGCTGTGGCAAAGAGCTGAGGGGAAATGCTGGCCTTATATCCCCTGCCGGCTCTTGCCACCAGGTGCAGCAAATACCAAGTGGCCTCACCTGTGTGGCCGCGCCCTGCTTCCCCGGAACAAGCCAAAGAGGATCCCAGTCTTGCAAAGCCCTGCTGGTCCCAGGGCCCGACTCCTGCACAAACTCCTGACATTATACATGGCACCCCAGCTTTGGAACTCCCTGGCCCTTGAGATGTGGTTAGTGATTGCTTGTCAATTGATGCTGGCTTACTGATATCTTCTCAGCTGAGAGATAGGTATACTTGATGGTTTAATGCATTTAAAAATATTTCATTGATGGTCTATGTATTGTGATTTTACCTGTTTGGTGTTACTTCAGATCAAGGGTGGGATACAACTATTTTAATAAACAAACAAACAAACAAACAAACAAACAAACAAACAAGTCCTGTTTGCCTATCTATATCAGGGATAGGAAACCCGTCAACCTCCAGATGTTGTTCTACAACTCTCATCTTCCCTCACCATTGCATGCATTGGGCTGGGACTGATGGGAATGGGAGTCCAACAACCACTGGAGGGCCATAGGTTCCCCGTCTGTGATGAACATGAATGACTTTCACCCATAATTCCCAGAATGAAAGCAACTCTAACCAATTCCAAGTGGCACAACAATCAAGTATAATGGTTTTTTTTGGGAAAAAACAAAACGGACTACAGACTTACAATGTGGTTGTGATAAAACAAAAACCGGCATACTGGCTGCAAGGCAAAAACCCACCCCTAAAAATCCCCCCAGCTTCTTTGGCTTAAACGTGCCAGAAGGCAACCCTACTTGAGCCCATGTTGTGGAAATGCATCACGATGCACCATAATAGAGATTAACTGCCATGACTAACTGCTTGTTTGATTATGTCAATGCTCCTGGCAAGAATTAACATTGGTGGAATGTAAATACTACTACTGTTAAAGAATGGTCGCAAAATGAACATTTGACAGCAGTCATAGGCATTTTGGCACAGGGGCTGCGGCTCGGTGGTAGGCCATATCCCTGGCATGCCAAAAGTCCCAGCTTCAATTGCTGGCACCTCCCAAGTAGGGCTGGGAAACACTCCTGCCTCAAACCCTGAACACAGACTGACAGAGGATATATGAACTGATGGTAAGAGCTGTTTGACAGTGGTTGAATGCCAGAGATTCTTTAGCTGTGATTCCTGCATTGCAGAGGGTTGGACTAGATGATGCTCGGTCACTTCCAACTTTTCAATTCTATGATTCTAAGGCAGCGAGGTCACTGATCTGACTTGCTACAAGGTGAACATTTCTCAGCTGAAGCAAGAGAAAAGGCACCTCATGAAGACTCTCGCCCATTCATTCTCCTTCATGTTTATGTGCTGATGAGTGAGGAAAGCAGGCAGAGGACAGAATCATGGAGGGAACAGGGGATAGGAGCTCCAGCTACCTTTCCTCCTGGTTCAGCTACAGACTGGTGGGCTGTAGCTCAGCAGCAGAGCAGGTCTGAGGTTTAGCTACCCATATATCTGCCTGAGACGATCTAAGCAGATCTCAGAAAGACCCTTCTCTACTTGAATCCCCCAAAAGCTGCTACCAGCATAGTACAGCAGGGATGGGGGACCTGTGCCTCTCCAGATGTTGTTGGAGTATAATTCCAACCTGCTCTTACCATTGGCCATGCTGCATGTGAGAGACTGGGGGCGGGCGAATGAGCCACACTTGCGGTGACTGCCCTGTTGCTTTGTCCTTTAACAACCACCACCACCCCAAAGTACTGTAGTTTTTCCTGCAGTCTGAAAAAATATGGAAGGAACACAGTAGGAAGCAGTGTTGAAGGACACCAATTTGCTGATGATGTCATGTAAATTGAAAGTTAAAAAAAACAAAAAAACACTAGTGAACAAAGAGCAGCAATCCCAGAATAAATGCTTAGTGTGGGAGCACACCTTGGCCCATTCACTGTCTTTGTGATGTGGCTCTCAATGAGTTCCAGGTGTTTGCACGATGCTGCAAGTCCAGTCAGATCTCAGGTGGCTTCAGTGGTGCCATCATGGCAGGGCTTTGGGGCAGATATCAGTAGTATGAGTTTGAGGGCCCCCAAATTCAGCAAGGCTGGCTTACCCCATTTTGAAGTAAGGGCACTTCCAGGTTGCTGCTAGTTTGACATTCAGCCACATACTGGCAAATTCAGATCAAAATTGTTACAGTGGATTTGGTGCTCTTGGGCAACAAACAGGGCCGTCTTGAGCAGATCGCGCGCCCTGGTGCTGAGAGGCGGAGATCGCTCCGCCGCCCGCCCCGCCCTCGCAGGGCGCAATTGGTTTCCACGCGGCTTTGCCGCGCGGCGCCCTCCTTGCCAGGCCGGCGCCCAGCTTGCCAGGCCCCCACCATGGTGCACTGCGCCACCGGGGGTCTATGTAGAGCCGGCCCTGGCAACAAAGCTGCTTCCCCTTCCCATCTGACTTTCTGCAGGAAGGAAATGGATGGGAAAATACAATGGATAACAGATGCTTGACTCACTGTCGTATAACCTCCCTGTGAACTTTGCGGAAACAAATCAATGCTCAATAAGCAGGTCATCCAAAAGCAATCGAAGTTAAGAAATCCACATTGGCATCGACAGGGAGCTCCATAAAGGCCATTCAGTCCAGAGTCTAAAATTATCTAACTGCTCCACCGGGTTGCTTCCAGATATTAGGGGGTTTATCCCCTTCCTGTTGTCATACTCTTGCGACTGCCGCAGTGATTCAGAGTGCTGACCACCATAATGAAGCCATAGGAAAGAGGAGGTCCTCCATGTTCTGATAGCTACAGCTGTACATCATGTACATCATGTAGCAAGTTCAGTAAATGACAATTAAGACTTACATTAAGAGGTGCAGGTCAAAGACCTGTTACTATTTCTGCAGCAGGGACCCTGTCTCCGGCATCATAGAGCTGCCCAATCAGCATGAAAGGGGGACTTTTAAGCCACCAAGAAAAAGTCTTCTCACACTTTGTTCTGATTTGAGCCAGCCAGAACGAAAGAGGGTGAGTTCACCACTGAGGATTGGCTTGTAGAGTTACACTGGAGAAAGCATGTGGGGGGAAAACACTGAGAAGGATTTGTTATGTATGCTCCAAAGCCAAGCATTTAGGAACACTGAAAACACAAGGTGCTTCAGCTTCAAAAGAATGGTCTTCAAGTCTTGTTATGTACAAATGTTCAAAAGAATAGAAGAGAACAACATTTAGGCAACTCTGAAAGAAGATACTGGAGCATTCCAAAACCTTTGCCCATGCATGTGCACGGAAATTAGTAAATCTAGTTGAAAGGCAATGCATGGATATCTGCATTAATCATTGCAGTGTGTGTGTGTGTGTGTGTGTGTGTGTGTGTGTGTGTGTTTAAAGAATGTTGTATAATCCTAGAAAGCTGTTAGATGATGTGGCTGTGACTGACCTGAAAGGACCCTGCATTTCTGAATTTGCCACTACACTTTTGCTTACATTGCACCTTAATAGTGTTACAGGGGTTGGGCGCCACCCCCACTTTCTACTGTGCGGTAGCAAGATTCTAGGGGGTTCCAGGCACTCACCCGTGGTTTGTGCTCCTTTGGAGAATTGAACACGCTGTAGAGATTGTCGTACCGGTAGCTTCAAGGATTATGGTTTATTCACCTGTTTACACCTTCAGTTTGCATGGAAGGAGTCCAGGTCTTACAGCATGGCCATCTCAAGAGGGACTTGAAATGTACAGCCCTGGAGTCCAAGGCATCTCTCCCAGCCAGCCTCCTTCTCCCCAGCACACCTTGCTCTCAAGACTCTCTTTTCCATCACCTCCAACACCACACCACCCACCATGGCAACCTCTGTCTGTCCATGCCCAAGAATCCCTCTTAAGATGGGCCATCAGCACCTTTTGTCATGTTAATGCCTCTATCCCAGGTGAGGCCTGGCTTGGATAAGAAGCTTAGCCTGTATATTCCCACTGGCCTGTAATCTTCCCTTCATTCATGGGCATAGCCCGGATTTTTGTTAGGGTGGTCAGGCTTTTGTTTGTGGAGGCAGAACCCCAGATTTGTATTGATTTATATTGATTGGGGAGGGGGGCAGCTGCCTCCCTCTAACCCCCTTGGCAATGCCCATGTCTTCAATACAGTGGTACCTCGGGTTACAGATGCTTCAGGTTACAGACGCTTCAGGTTACAGACTCCGCTAACCCAGAAATAGTACATTGGGTTAAGAACTTTGCTTCAGGATGAGAACAGAAATCGTGTGGCGGCGGCACGGCAACAGCGTGAGGCCCTATTAGCTAAAGTGGTACCTCAGGTTAAGAACAGTTTCAGGTTAAGAACGGACCTCCAGAATGAATTAAGTTCTTAACCCGAGGTACTACTACTACTACTACTAATATATTATTTATACCCCACCCATCTGGCTGGGTTTCCCCAGCCACTCTGGGCGGCTTCCAACAGAAAAATGAAATAAAATAATCTATTAAACATTAAAAGCCTCCCTAAACAGGGCTGCCTTCAGATGTCTTCTAAAAATCTGGTAGCTGTTTTTCTCTTTGACATCTGATAGGAGGGCGTTCCACAGGGTGGGCGCCACCACCGAGAAGGCCCTCTGCCTGTTTCCCTGCAACTTGGCTTCTCGCAACGAGGGAACCACCAGAAGGCCCTTGGTACTGGACCTCAGTGTCCGGGCAGAACGATGGGGGTGGAGACTCTCCAATGTACTCCAAATAACCAAAATCCTACCATATATTAATGCCTAGGGTTTAGTGGGTCCACTCCTGAATCTATAACAATAACAATTGCAATTCCAAACAGGAAATCCCTTTTTATTTTATTTTTAAATGGCGCTTTCTGTTTCAGGAGCTGCCTTCCAACCACTGTTGCTTCAAACACTAAGAGCACTAACAGCAGGAACTGACACAACAGGGGAAGCAGTCTGATTTTCAGGCTCTGATAGATTTCTTGCTCACCCCTTCCCTGGTTACGCCCCCTCCCCCCATGTCAGTTAAGAGACCTGTCTTAGAGCATCAGCTCCTCCATTTTGTAGGAGATGGAAGGGGCTTTCCTTTCCTACAAGAGCCAAGAGAGCACCGGTTTCTGAAGGAAAGGGGAAGCCCTTCCCATCTGTTGATGCTGCAGAAGTGCTTCCTGCTGCTGCCCCACCTTCACTCTGTCCTCCTAGGCAACCCTCTGGGCTCCTCTTAAGGACGTGGTCAGCCTTGCTTGAGAATGGGAAATGTGTTTCTGATTCATTCCCAGTGTATGGCCTTGGACATGCAAATGTTAAAGATTGCACTGCACTGGTGAATGTCACAACACTGTTAGCAAGTGAGGAATGGGCGTACCCAGCGAGGGGCAGGGGGGGCAGCCTTTTGATCCCTCCGACGCTGCGGGATGCTGCGCCCCTGTTGGGCAGCTCCAGCGCGGAGCACTCCAGCCTCTCGGACCAGGCATATGAACCCAACAGCGAAGCCATGCCATGAGGGTGGCTGGTGGGTCTCGAACCGGCGAGTCCTGGGCAGGCAGGCGCGTAAGCGAAGTGGGCGGTGTCCCCTCTATCTACTGCACTACGCTCCGGCAGGCACCCTCCTCCATCCGGCTGCGCTCTATTTATGAGCTTCCTCCCGGGCTGCCTGGGGAGGGACCGGCTCCGCCTTGGGCACACCCTGCCTGCCTCGCCGGAGGAAGAGAACGCGGGGAGGGGTTGGAGGGTCTGGCACCGTCGGGAGGGAGGTGTGGGGAAGGCACGCGGGGGGCCTCCAGGGCTCACACAGCTTCCTTTCCAAGTTACCATTTAAATTTTTTTTTTGCTTCTTGGGGGGACAGCTGCCCCCTGCCCCTCGCTGGGTACGCCCATGAAGTGAGGTTCCCCCCACCCCCATTAATAGCACTTTGTTAATTCATAGTTTGTTCACAGTTCTCTGTCAGCTACAATAACCTCTCTCCCTCCCTCTCTCTCCCTCTGCTTTTCTTAGAGAGGTTACGCAAAAGTCAGATAAGGTTGCTGATGTCCCATTTTAAAAGGCACGGCAGCCGGCAAAGAACACAAGAGTCTTTCATTTTGTATAATTCAGATGTTTAGCAAAAAGGAAAGAAAAAAAAGCTGCTAACTAATATATCCATTTCCGATTGAACAACACAATGCACATTCCCTTTTTTCTCTTTTCCTGGGAGCAAATTGCCTTACACAGTCTTTGAAAAGAGAAGAAAATGTTTTGTGGAAACAATGAGATTACACCTCTTTCAATGCAGAGAAGAAACACACACACACAGGTGCAACTTCCTTACTCAAGCAAAATATTAATGTTCATTTGGAGACGAGGAGAGTCGCCTGTTTTGCAGGGAAGGTTGCCAACAGCTGGGCTTTTCAGGTGCTCCAATGATAGGCAGACATTTGCCATGCACAGTACTTGGACAAGTTAGTACTGAAGAACTATTTTTTCTTACCATATAGATATTAAAGGCTCAGGAGCCCATTTTAAACCATGAGTTGATTGGGATGGGCGGATATGACAATTTTGCTTTCTCCCAGTCCCTTATTTTCCCCAATCTTAAGCTCATTTCTCCACATTTGCACATCAGTTTGCAATTTTCAAAAAGGAAGTCCTCCTGAAAATTAATCAGCGTTCTAGTGCAAACTTCTCCAAATATGCATATTTTTGAAGGCAACTTCACCTAATGTACACATTTTAGCAAAGCCATTTCCCCTAATTTACAATTATATCCCGTCTTTCCTCCAAGAAGCTCAAGGTAACATACATAGTTCTACTTCCCATTTGATCCCCCCCCAGCAGCCCTGTGATATGGTGGAGAGAGAGAGAGTGACCAGCTCAAGGTCACCCAATGAACTTCATGGCTGAGTGAAGATTTGAACTCTGGTCTCCTGGGTCTTAGTCCAGCACTCTAACCAGTGCACCACACCAGCTCCTTTCTTTTTGCTATTTTCATTAAGGTATACATTTATATGCACACTTTGCCCCAGTTATGCGGTTTGGTCCACAGTGTCGGCTGGAGAACCACATTGCAAAATTTGAAGAAGTGCACATTTCAAAGGATGGCTCTGTTTTGGTTTTCCTATTGTTTCAGAAAAAGTGGATTGAATATGCTTGCCTTTAAATGCAAACTGAACTGGATTTCTTCCCCATCCCTATGAGCTGAAACCGGAGCCTAGGAACTTGTAGAGGAAGCTTGTTCCACCAGGGCTTGGACCAGGGATGGAGAACCTGTGGGCCTTCAGATGCTGTTGGACTAAGACTCCCATCAGTCCCTGACATAAAGCAAAAAAGAAATATTCAGCTGTAAGGAAGCAGACCCTTTACTACTTCTGAGATAAGAATGAGTTGGATTTTGAAAATATTGGGGCTAAATAGTACCACCTGGTATGTCATAAAATCATAGAAGTGAAGAGTTGGAAGGGATTCCGAGGATCACCTAGTCCATCCCCCTGCAAGGCAGGAATCTCAATTTCCCCTTGTCTAAATCTTAGGCAGACTTCTCTCCCTCCACTCCTATCAGCAGGAAGGGGATAATAGCACCTGCCTACTTAGCCTTCCTCAGTCTTATGGCAGCACTGTATGGCCACTAGCCCTTGCTAGGTTTGTCTCTAATTTCTCCTAGGTTGCCATTTTTAGAACATTTATTTATTTAGGATTTATTTAGAACATTTATTTATTTAGGAAATGGATGAAACTTCTTTACAGTCATACCTCAGTTTAAGTATGCCTCGGTTTGAGTATTTTCAGTTTAAGTACTCCACGGACCTGTCTGGAATGGATTAATCCACTTTCCATTACTTTCAATGGGAAAGTTTGCTTCAGGTTAAGTACGCTTCAGGTTAAGTACGGACTAATGGAACCAATTACACTCATACCTCGGGTTAAGTATGCTTCAGGTTGAGTACTCCGCCGACCCGTCTGTAACAGATTAATCCACTTTCCATTACTTTCAATGGGAAACTTCGCTTCAGGTTAAGTACGCTTCAGTTTAAGTACTCCGCGGACCGTCTGGAACGGATTAATCCACTTTCCATTACTTTCAATGGGAAAATTTGCTTCAGGTTAAGTACGCTTCAGGATAAGTACTCCACGGACCGTCTGGAACAGATTAATCCACTTTCCATTACTTTGAATGGGAAAGTTTGCTTCAGGTTAAGTACGCTTCAGGTTAAGTACAGACTTCCAGAACCAATTGTGTTTGTAAACCGAGGTACCACTGTATATTTTAACGTAAGTAGTGTAAAATATATCGGGACGCAGGTGGCGCTGTGGTCTAAACCACTGAGCCTCTTGGGCTTGCCGATCAGAAGGTCAGTGGTTCGAATCCCCGCGACAGGGTGAGCTCCCGTTGCTCTGTCCCAGCTCCTGCCAACCTAGCAGTTCGAAAGCACACCAAAAAGTGCAAGTAGATAAATAGGTACCACTCCGGCTGGAAGGTAAACGGCATTTCCGTGCACTGCTCTGGTTTCGGTGTTCTGTTGCACCAGAAGCGGCTTAGTCATGCTGGCCACATGACCAGGAAAAACTGTCTGCGGACAAACGCTGGCTCCCTCGGCCTGTAAAGCGAGTTGAGCGCCGCAACCCCAGAGTCGTCTGCAACTGGACTTAACTGACAGGGGTCCTTTACCTTTACCTTTAGTGTAAAATATAGGAAATATTTTTTTAAAACCCCATAGAAGCAGAAAAGCATCAATTAGGCAAGGTGAGGCAACTGCGTCAGATGCCAGAATCTATAGGGCAGCAAATTGTCTTTATTCTCCCTTGTTCCTGCTGCAGATCTTCACTCACTCCTTTTTCCCTGGCAGGGAGGCAGGTGCCATTTTTGTGGTTTGCCTCAGATGCCAAAGTATATTGGGACAGCCCTGAATCTGCAGCAGTTGTTGCTGATATCAACAACTGAGGAATGCCTTGGGGAGAGGGGGGAGAGGTTTTAAGAAGGCGCTGGAGAAGCTATGACGGTCTACACAGCATCTTCAATTCTCCAAAGGAGCAGAAACCCTGTGTGGGACCCTGGAACCCTCCAGAATATTGCTACTGCTTGCCAGAGAGTGGGGGTGGCACCCAACTTTTGCAACACCAGCAAGTGTGGGTAGAGTAACCACTTCAGCTGTGGAAATAGAGAGTGCTTAAGATCCCAGAAGAGCAGGAACGGTTGAGCCGCCATGGGGAGCAAAATCCAAGTTAGGCTGCGAGTTGAGCGACTAGCAGAGCACCTGGGGAAGTGCCTCACTCGCTCAGTTACTCATTTGAAAGTGGTCAAGCTAAATGAGACGAGTTTCAAATCAGGATGAAATAAAATTGTTAAATTGAGCACCTGTGGCGGTTCTGAGACCATCCTCCCTTAATAATGCTTTCATTCAAAAAAGGAAAAGCTGTGGCCTACATAATCGGCAGGAAATGGTGCTAATGGAGATGCTGCTGAGACCTCAAAGGGGCCAGGGAGTCCTTTTATCCCCAGCAAAGCTAATTCTGAGGTAGAGTGACAGCTGCAGAATTAACAAGTGAGAAGTATGGATAGGCAGCCTACCTGGACCCAGAAACTGATAGAGGTACAGATAAAGCTAAAAGGATGAGCCCCACCAAATCCCAGTGTGCCAGTCAAACGATATACAGAGGAGAGGCAAGAGTCAGAGCCAGGGGGCTTGTCCTTACATTAGGCAGAGTGAGCTGTCTCAGGCGGCATTTGTGGGGGAATAGGCAGTAGGACAGATCTTGTTTGTGCTACCTGCCCTGCACCCCCTAAGTCAATGTCAGGAGTGAGTAGGCAGTAAGCCGCACCATGCAAATTGGAGTTAACACAATCTTCACAGACTTGGTGGATTGTCAGGCCGAATGAGCACAGCGGCTCATCCCTGGTAGGGATAGGTTGCTGAGACTGAAAGTCCCTCCCTGCCTCCCCAGATCTGTCTAAGTCCCCTCCTCTCCTGGTTTTTCCCCAAGCAATCAGAGACTGCACCCATGTGAAGCCAGTTTCTCCTTAGCCCTTTTCATGCCTCTTTTGGTTCAGGGAGACAAGCAGGGGAGGAGAGCTTGTTGCATCAGGAGGGGGAGATGCCCATGTCTTCACCAGTCTGACTCATCACTGCCTCTTGCCCCGCCCCCCGGCTACTGATTCTGATTCTGGACCTCTCTCTGCCACAGACTCTCTCTGCTCACTAAAGCCTGTTACCTCTTCAGCTTCTGACATCTCCTCCTCACAGTCTTCTCCCTCTTCTCCCTTTAACCACCCATTGTCATCCCACCACCAACCCCCTGGCTCTGAGCCTTCTTCCCTTGGGGGTTTCCCAGCTGGTTCCTCTCACCATTCTTCTGCATCCAACCAGTCAGGGACAACTAACCTGCTGCTCTCAGGTTAGGGATGGGGAAGGAATTAGATCAGGTATGCATTTAAAGGTGAACTTCTCTAATTCACAGTTTCCGAAGCATATAAGTGAACTGAAACACCGAAACTCAAATTGAGGTATGCTCCAATTCAGCTTTAAAGAGCAAGTTTTCACGGGGAAAACTCGGGGCAAAATACAAAAAAACAAAACAAGAACAATGCTCACACATAGGGCATTAAAGTGCAGACCTGGAGGCAAATTTAGGGCAGTGTGGCCAGTTCCACTGCACTGGGCACTGAGCCCAGGGAGCGCTGCAGGGCATCAAAACTATGAAGTAGAGAATTGAGCAGAATGGAAGGTGAGGGGGGTGGAATTTGGCTCTGCACAGGGCGCCACTGAAATTTGAAAGACAAAACTCTGCCCCTTCATGGACCTGTGCCTGGAAAGAGTGAGGGGATAGGTAAGTCTAACCACAGTAGGCTTTGTGGAAGCAGATCAGGATGAATGCTCAGTAAGTGGGTACTCGGGAGAAGCCCTAAGTGCTGGCACCCATACCATTTGGAGAGCCTTCCACAAATTGTTTTCTTCCTGATTCAGCTCCCACTATTGTCGCTTACAATGGAAGCCAGCAGGTCTCCACATTAGGAAATCTGCTGTGTGCTAGCTAGAGCAAGGGCATCAACGCTAGTTTCTGCACACAGTGAAGGAGTCAGGGGAGTGGAAGGGAAATCCAGGTCACTAGTCCCAATCGTGTGCACTTATTTCCTTCCCAGGAGCAAGTGAAAGAAAGAGGCCGAAAGAAAAGAGCTCTTCAAGAGGGTCTGTTTGCTGCCAATAGTTCTAAGGAGGCTCACAACTTAATCCATAACAGGCCTATGTGGAAGTTATGTCCCCTTGATCTTGATGGAGTTTGTTTTGAAGTAAGTCCGCTTAGGATGGAAGCTTTGGGCTGCTCATCCCAACCTTAAAGAAATGTAATCACGCAGAAGACAGTTTGTGCTCCTCTTTGTTCCCATAGTCTTCTGTAACTAGGGAGGGGTGAATCTGTCCATTTTGGTTTCTCTCAGTTTCTCATTTTCCCAGTCTTAAATTGAGTTCTCCACGTTCCCACATCAGTTTGGGGTTTTTTCTTAAGCCCTCATGAAAATTTACTCACATTTCAGTGCAAATTTCTCATACATGTTTTTATATGTATTTTTTTTGCCTAATATTCACATTTTGGCAAACAATTTGCCACACACACACACACACACACACAGAGAGAGAGAGAGAGAGAGAGCTTTTTTCTTAAAAAATGTTTAGCGGTACTCTCATTTTCCTACTCATATTGAAAAACTGCCCCTCAATGAAACCAAATGTAGATTCACAAAAAATTTAAGGGTATGTGTACCCCTGCATCCCCTAGAAAAAAGCACTTGTGTGTGTGTGTGTGTGTGTGTGCGTGTGTGTGTGAAAGTGAGAGAGAGAGAGAAATTTATTATGTGGTTAAAAGCCACCACACTTTATTTAATATAACAAATGTGAATATGGATAAAATAAAACAAAACAAAATTTTGGGTAAGCAAAATAGAAGTTGTAATAATTTAAAAGAGAGAGAGAGTAAGGTTATGTAGATGGAGTAGGTTAGAATGACTGGTATATTTTATAGTCTGTCACACAAAAATTTGTGACCAATGCTGTAATTGCAGGTATTCCCCAGTATAATGCATCTTTGTATGTTATTTTAAGCAATAAGTGCTCCAACTGGAGAACAACCTTTACTGAAGGTGTCACAGACTTTGAAGAAGCATGAACTCAAGGCAAAAAGGTGAAATGAGCTAAGAGGAAGGCACATTTGGCAAACCCTCACCATGATCAACTCCCGCCCAGAAACCTATGTCCTCACTGTGGAAGGACGTGTGGATCCAGAATTGGCCTCCACAGTCACTTACAGGCTCACTGTTAAGACCATGTTCATGGAAGACTATCTTACTCGGCCATGAGTGATCACCAAAGAAGAAGCATAAGCAGTTGTTGTTGTTGTTGTTGTTGTTGTTGTTGTTGTTGTTGTTGTTGTTGTTGTTGTTGTTGTGGAGGTCTCAGGGCGGTTCACAGAACAAAATCAAAATATAAAACCACAAAATATATAATCAAATAAATACTTTATGCTAACATATTCATTTTGAACCCTTAACTTGACTGAATAAATGCATTGCAAAATTGGGAGATGTACAGATTTTGACGGATGGCTGTGTTTTGGTTCATGTATTATTTTAGAAAGTGCAAATTAGTTGGTTCACCTTTAAATGCAAGCTGAACCAAGTTCCCCCTCCATCCCTAACTGTAACTAAGCCAAAGCACATGTAACTGTGGGGGTATTCTGAGGTTTTAGAAAACTACCTAATATGTATAAACTGGTTCAGAACAAAAAGCAAAAAGGGGATGGAGAACCTATGGACCTCCAGCTGTTTTTGGAGTACAGCTCACATCATCCTTGACCATTGGCCATGCTGGTTGGGGCTGATGGGAACTGGAGTCGAACAGCATCTAAAGGTTTCCCTTCCCTGTGTTAAATTAATCAATCAACTGTTCAATGACACAATCCCCTGCATGCCTTAGACTGAAATCCTATACACACTTATGTGGGAAAGTGGGATATATACCGGTATCTAAAACACAAATAAAATGAACTCAGTGGGGCTTATGATTAAGTAGACATGTAATGTACTGGATTGTGCTGTAAATTAGGGGTGGACAATCTGACACGTTCCATATGCTACTGGACTCCAGTTCCCACCATCCCTGACCATAGCTGCCAAGTTATCCCTTTTTTAAAGGGATTTTCCCTTATGCTGAATAGGCTTCCTCGCGAGAAAAGGGAAAACTTGGCAGCTATGTCCCTGACCACTACCCATCTAGACTAAGGCTGATGGGAGCTGGAGTCCAACAACCTCTGGAGGGCCATAGGTAAGTAACACCCTGCTGCAAATGTTGCAGCTGTAGAACACTGGGCTTCTGTGATTTAAATTAAATTTGATTATAATGAATTAAAAACATTTTTTTGTTGTTGTTCAGTTGTTTAGTCGTGTCTGACTCTTTGTGACCCCATGGACCAGAGCACGCCAGATTTTACATTTTACAGACCACCAAATCCTATGGAAACAGCAACAGCAAATACCCAACTCCTTGTATAGCAAGTGAAAGAACTTTTTTAAAAACGAAATTTCCTTTGCCAAATATTGGAGTGTAAAATTCTGCTCTCCTTCCCAGAAGGCCAGATGAGAGATTTGAGAAAAGACCATCAGCCAATATAAAACACACAACACTCCCTTCAGTTGATGCCAGTGCTCTGACTCACTAGCAGAGTGTTTGATCTGGACCCAAGATTCTTGCTAGGCAAGGCAATGCCTTATTCTCCAATTTATAGAGAGGAATTTATCCCAATCCTTTGTATAAGATCATTGTGGTCCATGCTGTCCCAATACTCAGAAAGGCAATTTCCTATGAGGAAGAGTAAATACGGTAGTTTTCCTCCCACATTTTACCCTTACAATAACCCTGCAAGGTAGGTTAGTGCATGGCCCAAGGTCATAGAATCATAGAGTTTGAAGGGACCCTGAGGTCCCTTCTAGTCCAACCCCCTGCGATGCAGAAGTATGCAGCTTTCCCTTACAGGGATTGAACCTGCAACCTTGCCGTTATCAGCACCACGATCTCAGTAATTGAGCTATTGAGCTTAATAGCCGAGAGGGGATTTGAATCTGGGTCTCCCTGGCCTTAGTCCAACCGCTGCAGCACTCTAGCACTCATAAAACCTTTCGTGATTTTATGGCTGCTGCTTTTGTGCATTGACCATTGTTTTTATGGCGCTGCTGCTTGGCAGCACAGACTGGAGGCCTCCCTGATGGGCTTACCTGGCACTGTGAGCACACTGCACTGTTGCATTCTGGGAAATTTAAAATGCTGGCTGTTTGCCTCCTGTAAAAAGTGCACTGGTGCCTTCAGGTAAGTCCACTGGGGGGTGGGGAGGACAGGCCACAGCACCCATAGGGTTGAACCCAACTAACTTCTATTCAAAGTAGACCTGCTGAAATTAATGGACCCCAGTTAGTCATGCCCATTAATTTCAATGGGTCTGCTTTGAGTAGGACCAGCATTGGATGTGAGGGGCAGAAGGCAGGCCTCAGTAAGAGTGAGCCCGACTGGGACCTGCTCAGGTATGGTGACACTGGCGTTGGGATGAGGAAAGAGGCAGTTCACAAAGCAACACCATCTCCACTTCTTTCCTCTCCTCTCTGGAAACTGACTCTTGTAAAGCTGTCCTGGGACATCCTACTGCTCATGAAAGCACAATACATTTTTCTTTTCATCACGCGTTGCATCTAAAATTGCAACAAAGGCAATACTGTGCTGTCCTCTCTATCCATTTTGCCTCTGACTAAAGAGAGCAATTTTTATTTTATTTTATTTTTTTCTTAAGAGATGAAACAATCAAATAAGGTAAAATAACTTCTGGGAAGGGAGGGGAGGAGGTGGTATGAATCACAGTGGGGACCAGTTCTTTCTGCCTTAAACATCCCAACCCCCGTAGCATATCTTAGTGCAGCCTTTTCCAACCTCATGTCCTCCAGATGTTGTTGGACTCTGACTCCCATCAGCCCCAGCCAGCATGCGAACCAGGTGCCCTCCAGATACACTGGCTGGGGCTGATGGGAGTTGTAGTCCAACAACATTTGGAGGGCATTTGCTTGGCAAAGGCTGTCTTAGTGGAACCCGATGTAGATTCTGTGGCATCCCTGACAGGTTTGCGCAAAGAAACTAATAGTTAGCACAATATGTTGCTAAACCAGATGTAACTCCCAAACCAGATGTTGTGTCCTTATGACAGCAACCCAAGTCGTTCCCCATAGCACTTTCTAAACTCTTTATGTACACCATATGCCTGGGCTTGCTAGAATGTCAGCACGTTTTTGGAGCATTCAGAGAAAACTCTGGGCTGATTCAAATGGACATTATTGAGACGTGCTTTTTTCTTTTTAAAAAGAAAACCTGTTGCAATCTTCACATGACGCTTACACTGTTTCAGGTGTAGTGTGATGAGTCAGTTGTTTTAAAACATTCTCATGTTTAAAGTGGAGAACTTCTCCCTCTCCCCCCCCTCTCTCTCTCATAACCCAATGAAGCTGAATGTTGGGAGATTCAGGACGGGCAAAAGAAAGTACTTCTTTACACATATGCAAACTATGGAATTTGCTGCCAGAAGATACAGATGGTCACCAACTAGGATGACATTAAAAGAGGATCAGAGAAATTCATGGAGGATAGGACTCCCAATGGCATCTAGCTTTCATGACTATGGTCTTCCTCCATTGTTGGAGACAGTATGTCTCTGAATGCCAGTTGCTGGGAATCCCAATTGAGGAGAGTGCTGTTGCACTAGGGGCGTGTTTGTGGGCTTCCCTTAGGTGTCTGCTTGGCCACTGTGAAAACAAGATGTTGGTCTAGAAGGGCCTTTGGCCTGATCCAGCAGGTTTTTTCTTATGTTCTTAAAGCAAAAGACCCCCATATCAAATAGGGGTGCCAGTTAAGAAAAGACAAGGGCAAGACAGATTTTCCCCCATACTAATTCACTCTGATAATCTACCTGGCCTCTTGAACAGTCCTCCAGAGGTTTTCTCCCAAGAAATTTCAACTCGTATTCAGCTAATCACTTTTAGGGTTGCCATTTTTTCTCCTGTGCAGTCATTGGTGGCAGTAAAACAGCTGATTCAATTTTCCCTGACAGAAAAAAATGGCTATCCTAAATCAATCCTTATATAATACACCTAGCTAAGGCATAGCTGCCAAGTTTTCCCTTTTCTTGCGAGGAAGCCTATTCAGCATAAGGGAAAATCCCTTAAAAAAAGGGATAACTTGGCAGCTATGAGCTAAGGACCCACGAGAAACATCACTTCTTAAAGTCCCACATTCTCTTCTGCTTGTCTTGACTCTCAAAACACCATTGGTTGACCTACTCTGATGTCACAGTAGGTCTGTATTACTGTTGCCAAATGAGTTCAATTTCGCTGCTCTTGCCTTGCAAAGCATCCGTGTTACATCAGAGGGCGTAATAAATGATCCCTCTCGACTGTCATTTTCTGTCGAACTCAAAATCTCAGCTGGTTAAATGTTAAAGAGGGTCTTCTAGGGATGGAATATAAGTTTGGTTCAGCTTGCATTTAAAGGCCAACTGACTTATTCTGCACTTTCCAAAACAAGACACAAACTGAAGCACAGCCATCCTTCCAAATTTGCACTTCTCCGAATTTTGCAATGCAGGTCTCCAGCCAAAAAATGTGTGCAATAATGGATATACTAGGGCAACATGTGCATTAAAGCGCATACGTTAGTGAAAACAATATACTGGTACAAAAGTGCATTTTCTTAGGGAGAACCAAATGTGTCTATTAGTCAAAACTAATATGTGTCTATTAGTCAAAACTGCATACAAAAATGTGTTTATTACGATAAATTTGTACTAAAATGCTGATGAATTTTCTTGAGGGTTATTTTAACTAAAATCCACAAATTGTGGCAGAAATGTGGAGTACTGAATTTATGATTGGAAAAATGAAAAACTGAGAGTACTGAAATTGGAAGTGCTTTTCTTTCTTTCTTTCTTTCTTTCTTTCTTTCTTTCTTTCTTTCTTTCTTTCTTTCTTTCTTTCTTTCTTTTTAAAGAAAAAACAGTGCTGGTACCCAGCATGAAGCATAGCTGCCAAGTTATCCCTTTTTTAAAGGGATTTTCCCTTATGCTGAATAGGCTTCCTCGCGAGAAAAGGGAAAACTTGGCAGCTATGGCATGAAGTTGTTACAGTAAGTGCCACACTTTTAACATTTTTTTTTTAAAAAGGTGCCGGTACTGTGTACCCTTGAGTACCCTGAGGAAAAAAAAGCACTGCCTGGGGAAGACTCCTCTAGGAGCACGGAAGAAAGTTCTGATAATAGATTGTTAGGATCATGGGCCATTTCGGCCAAATTAAACACTGCAATCATGTATTTATTATGCCATAAATTTACAAACGATCCCCTATGGGTGCAAGCTGGTTGAATGGTCTGAAAGACCTCTGGTAATAGACAACACTTCATGTTTATGAGGATTTATGCACACTGACTCCATGTAAACTTGTGATTAGATTGTAAACCTGTGGGGTATGACCATGTATTTTTTCATCATTTGTAGATCACCTCTTTCCCCAGTAGGAGCTTAAAAATACAAGCCAGGTCTGTGGTTCATCTGACTCAGTATTGTCTGTACCTACACTGACAGGCAGTAGCTTTCCAGGGTTTCGGAAAATGGTCTTCCCAGCCTTACCTACAAATGCCAGGGATTGAACTTGCTCAGAACTACTGGCCCTTTATGGTTAATTTTTATGAGCCATTTCTTGTCTTGCTTGTACATATGGTGGCTACATGTCGATACTATGAATAGTGTGTGTGTGTCTCTCTCTGTGTGTATACAGCATGGGTCGGCAAACTAAGGCCTGTGGGCTGGATCAGGCCCAATTGCCTTCGGAATCCGGCCCACAGACGGTCCAGGAATCAC
Organism: Zootoca vivipara; assembly: GCF_963506605.1. Taxonomy (NCBI): domain Eukaryota; kingdom Metazoa; phylum Chordata; class Lepidosauria; order Squamata; family Lacertidae; genus Zootoca; species Zootoca vivipara. The sequence continues at coordinate 45,400,274 of NC_083285.1, read as the reverse complement.
TGTGTGGATCGCCAGCACACACATGTTCTTTCCCTCTCCCTTCCTCTCCCTCACACGGCAGCAGTGCCGCCGCTTCCTCCCTCCCCCCTCCTGGCTTCTCCCTGCCCTGCCTAGAGGAGGAAGGGGACTGGGCTTTGTTGGTGACAGCAAAGCAGCAGCAGCAGCGCTCAAGCAGCTGCCATTTTAAGCAGCCCCTCTCTGGAGCCCTTTCGTGCGATACTCGCCTTCCCATTGCTGCTGCCAGCCCCTGCCGCTTGCAAGACACAGGTAAGCAGCCACCAGGGCTTGTGGTCCTCTTGCATCATTTTTTCCCTTCAAAATATAGCCCCCCCCCCAGGTCTGAGGGACAGTGGACTGGCCCTTTGCTGAAAAGGTTTGCTGACCCCTGGTATACAGTATATAAACTTCAAACTCTAGATGAGGAGTGTGTGAGAAAATGAATATTAACTCGAGGAGGAAGACCACAAGACAAGGCAATGGCCACCAATTGGGGCAGGGGATTAAACAAAGTCATGGAGAGGAAGGTTGGCTCCATTACCTCTAGTATCAGACCCCTGAATAACAATGGTGGGGGACATGAGTGGGATACGGGGCTCACAGCCTACTTGTGGGAACAGAATGCAGGGCTAGAGGCCTTTGGCCTGATTCAGCAGGCCTCTTCTTACATTTGTATGATCAGTGCTTTTGTTGTAATTGTTCAGTCATGCAGTTCCTTACCCATGGTTTGAAGTGGTAAAATCCAGGCACAGTTTTACTTTATTTTCTTCCGTTTCTAGAATCCATGGTCACAGCTAAACCATACTCTTAAAGTGCACCGAACGCACATTTAAAGCAAATGACTGCTCCCAAAGAATCCTTGGAATTTTAGTTTCCCTCATATCGATACAAACTACAGTTCCCAGGATTATTGTGGGGGAGGGAGAGCCAGGTACTTTAAATGTGTGTTAACTGGTGTAGATCTGCCCAATACCCCAGAGAGAATGTAAACTTTCCGTACATTGCATTCTTCTTTGTATGATTCGCAATTCTCCAAATGATTTAACTTGCCCCCGTGCCACTTAGGAAAAGAGTTCCAACTTGCATTATCGGGTTCAGAGTTGTCGTGTCCCTGTTCCTTGGGGTTAGTAGCTGTCTAATGCAATAAGAAAGTACTTGCTTTCAAGGCTGCACATACTATATGGCTGCCAATGCCTAAACAGTAGTCACATCTGGAAAAAATGCAGATGGCTTCCGATGGAGAGATTATGCAACATGTTGTTGCCATCTTGCCCTTTAGAAAGTCTCATGGGAACTTTATGATATCCGTTGTAAGAGAGCCATGAAGAACTGACATGTCAGTAGAAAGCGAATAGGCAGCCATAAGTAAGGCAGCCCTGGCATGAACCTGTGACTCAGTTTGAGATCGACGTGGCACCACAGATCCTGAAATGGCCAATACAAAGGCATTGCTCTAACACAGCATTACCCATTGCATTGATTCTGTGGTTATCTGATTATTGCAAATGATATAATCATTCTCGAGAGAGACTATGCTGGATGATGCAGCAGTGTGGCTTTATCGAGCCGCTGCACTACGATTGGCTTAGGCAGAACACCCACTGGATGATTCAGCCAATTAAATGTCCCGCTAACCCACAAAAGCATAATTAAATACATCCCTCTTTTATTATACCATTTCCTATCAAGCAAACTGGAATGCTCTGCCTTGCTTATTGCCTATCAGCCGGGGTTCAACAGGCTGACGCGCAACTGAAGCAAATCTAGTTTCTGATGGCATGAAGCAATTGTTAAAACACACACGCTTTTCTGATTATCATATTTAGCTGAGACAGCTAATCTGTTGGTTTATCAGCTACTGGGAGGCTCACGTTGGGAATTTTGGTACTTTCTCTCCTTTTCCTGCCAGACCAGGACTTTAAGGAATTTGTAAGGGGTGTAAATTGTATGCAAGAAACATGCCACTCTTCCATTGCACATGGTTGTATCTTTCAGTCCTGTTCCTCTGAAGTGGGAACAAGCAAATCTGGCACATTCAGTTTCTCGTAGTTTTTATCTTTTTATCTTCCCACCCAAAGTTCAATTTGTCCCATTTCTGCATGAGTTTGGTTTTTTTTGCTTGCTTGTTTAAATAATAATATAAAGTTCACATGAAATTCTGTACACATTGTCATGTGCATTTCTCCTAATATGGGCATTTTGGTATGCAATTTCCTTCATGCATGCACTTTTGCAAACAATTTATACTAGCATAATATATTTGTGTGCATTGTTTTTGCTAACGAACCCATTTTGCACACATTTTCCCCAATTCGTGACACAATTTTTGGTTGGAGAGCAGCGTTGCAAAATCCAGTGGCATGTGAATTTTGAAGGGTTGCTGCATTTTGAGTCACACATTGCGTTAAAAGGTGAATCAAACAAATACCTTCCCATTGCTGATCCACATTTAATACAGAACTATGATCTGCTTGAGCAGAGCTGCTGCTGCTGAGTGCTGTGGGGAGAGGTGGTTGTGTATGTGTCTGCATGTTTCTGCATGAGTGTGAAATTGATGAACAGCCCTTGCTTGCAGTTTCATTTTGACAATACAGTATGTTATTGCCTACAACATACCCTCCAACATTTCTCCGATGAAAATAGGGACGTCCCATTCCACAATGATAATTCTCCTATTTATACCCCACACATCTTATTGGGTTGCCCCAGCACTCTAGGCAGCTTCCAACATTTATAAAAACATAACAAAACATTTTTAAAAAACCCTTCCCTATACAGGATTGCCTTATGATGGCTTGGGGGTTGGATAACTCCATACCCTCCAAAAATAGGGACACCCTAAGGAAAAGCGGGACGTTCTGGGATCAAATCAGAAACCAGCATCTCCAAATCAGGGACGTCCCTAGAAAATAGGGATACATGGAGGGTGGGCTACAACTTTACTACCTGCCCCATGCTTTAAGTGTATAGTGCAGAGACTTCTAGTTGCAATGGCTGACAATGAGAAGCAGTTTGCCTCCAGATACTAGTTGCTGGGAATCACATGCTGTTGCATGGCATGTCCTGCTTAAGGGTTTCCCAGAGGCATCTCGCTGGCCACTGTGGGAATAGCCCTTTGGCGTGATCCATCAGGGTTTCTTCTTACGTTCTTAACTTTTTTATCTTTGTCACAAATGAATAACAATATGCCGTAGCTAGGAATGGACAGTCTCCTGGCTTGTCAGATCTATGTAGTTTCCCCCCACCCTTGTACCCCAAAATCTACCAACAAAGTCAAGTGCAAAGGATATATGGTTGTTATTAAATAACAGGGCGCCTCTAAGCACATCTAAAGCCTATGAATTTGCTTTCAGTCCCAACTAAACAGACGCGGGTGGCGCTGTGGGTTAAACCACAGAGCCTAGGGCTTGCTGATCAGAAGGTCGGCAGTTGGTGATCAGAAGGTCGGTGGTTCGAATCCCCGCGTCGGGCTGAGCTCCCGTTGCTCAGTCCCAGCTCCTGCCAACCTAGCAGTTCTAAAGCACGTCAAAGTGCAAGTAGATAAATAGGTACCGCTCCAGCGGGAAGGTAAACGGCGTTTCCATGTGCTGTTCTGGTCCGCCAGAAGCGGCTTAGTTATGCTGGCCACATGACCTGGAAGTTGTACGCCAGCTCCCTTGGCCAATAACGCGAGATGAGTGCCGCAACCCCAGAGTCGGTCACGACTGGACCTAATAGTCAGGGGTCCCTTTACCTTTACCTTTACCCAACTAAACAGAGTTCATAGAAAACTCCTGTTTAGTTTTCTTCATTCCAGCAGCCTTGTCAAGGTGTGGAAAATCATTTTTGCTGTGTTGCTATAGCTAAGCAATTGGTTTTCAGAAACCTTTGCTGCAAATCACCCACAGATCTACCAGTAGCTCTGGATCAACCTTCTGCCCACCTCTGCAAAGATGACAGTTGCTAAGGCTACAGTTACACCCTCCATATTTTATTTTTAATGAAATGAAAGCATGCCAACATATCCCACATAAAAAAATAAATGCTGTAGAGTTATTGCAGTTTTTCTACCAACCTTGTAAATGCATCCATAAAAATAAGTAGCAAGCAATATTTTAATAGCCAGCATGCCCACATGTATTTATAATGGCCATTTGTGGCTCATCAATGGCTTGAAAGGAGGCAGAAACACACACACACACCCAACAGCTAGTTTACTAGAACTTCCATGCCTCGTTGCTTAGATGCAGTTTTTACTCATCACAGGCAACAGGACAACTTGTTAAAACAAGCCAGTTTTAGCCAGATCAGAACTGGGTTCATTGGGCCATTGTGTCTGGTGCTATCTACAGTATCCTGTCACCCCTGAGAATTACCTCCTTTCCCCCTTTACTGTGTTGGACATCTAAGAGGCCTGGAAGCTAATCACTTAAGTCAGAAATCATCTTAGCAATTTTGTGATCCTTAGGCAAAATATTAAAACACCCTCGATCTCTTCTCTCCTTAATACTCCCCCCACCACTTCAAAATGCTAGGAATGTCCCTCATCCATTTTTTTGGCCCTTTCTGAAAAAATAAAATAAAAAGCAAGGTTTTTTGTTTCTATCAGGCCCAGAGCAAAAGAAAAAAAAAGCCCCAAGATGGTATGAAGTTATTTCTGAGGCTGCTGGGGGTGGGGTGGGGATGCTGTCCCTTCCAATTGGTATCTTAGAGAACCAATCGCAGTGACAGGAAGGGGTTGTGGCATCCTCAGGAAAGATCACCTGGAAGTATTTACATAACTAATGTCATTGAGTGCTAATCAGTATAAAGGAGGTTGAGCTCATTAGGTGGTATTTCCTCCGATCTACGATTGTGTTTCCACAGGAATGGAAGTGATCACTGCTCTCATGGTTGCCAGTTTAAGAATGCTGAGCCTCAGTAGCTTGGTAATTCATGATCTGAAGTCCTAGGACTGATTCAAGTATCTGAGTCCCTGTTTTTTCATCTGTTTGGAAGGACTTGATTACCATATGAATTTTGCATGAATGCCGATTTTACGAAAATTGGTCTTAATTAATGGCAATATTCGGTTCTGATGATAACACATGTATCTGAAGAAGTGTGCATGCACACGAAAGCTCATACTAACGACAAATTTCGTTGGTCTCTAAGGTGATACTGGAAGGAACTTTTTTATTTTGTTTTGACTACGTCAGACCAATACAGCTACCTACCTGTAATGATATTTTCCGATCCTCTTTGAATTTATGTTCTCATTTCATTTGGTTTATCAATATTATTACTTGGGGGGGGGAATACAGTCAAAATATGGTTTTTGAAAAAGGATCTATAGTCTGTCCTGGAAGATGATTCCTCCCCTCTCTCAGTGGAAGCCCTGGCTTGTTTGCAGGCAGCCCTCCAACCCTAATCACCTACTCAGTGCCATGAATGGACCACCCAGCAGAGATGCAATGGTAGGAACTACCCCACTTCTTTTAGGTGCCCCAATATTCTTAGCAGTTCTTAAGGCAACGAGCATGGAAACCCCTTTGGAATGTGTCCAGTTTGTACCACTCCAACAGCACCAGAGCTTGTGGGGCCTTTAGAGGAAAAAATATATAGGAAATACAAAGCACGTATAACAACCACATGCTCTTAATGTAAGGGCTCCAATGTGGGTTTGCTCCCAATTTTTCTCTTTGCCGGGATGCTGCAGCATAGCATCAAGTTTTCTCTGCCATTTAATCCTGCTGGGCCTAGTTTTCTGAAATTAAACAAGCTTAGCACCATCCCTGAAGATGGAAAACTTCCTGTTTATCCCCACAGCACCTATGCCAACAGCAAAGCTATGCTTGTGTGAGTCATGACCCCGAGGGAAGTATTGAATATTTGGGTCTTCATGGCCCATTTAGTCTTTGACCTCTCAGTTGTGCCAGCAAAACAAGACGGACCTTGTGCAGCGGTTGGGCTGGTGGCTTAAAAGAGCTCAGCCCCCTGCTTAGGCACTAATAGAAAGCCACTTTTGCATGGAGGTTATTTAAGGAGTCACCCAAGCCAACGGAACGGAAGGCAGTTGGTTCAGGATGACCAGCACTTCTATGCCCAGTATCTCTTCGGCCCGATTGCCACAAAAGATAGCAGTGACCACTAGGGACATTGGAAGTTGCCTTCTAGCAAGTCAGACCATATTTAACATTCTCTCTGCAATAGAGCCATTTATTTCCCTCCAGGGTTTTAGACCTTAGCCTTTCCCAGTGCTTCTGGAGCTGTGAGGGATTGAACTCGGGACCTTCTGCATTCAAAGCATGTGCTCTGCCACTGAGCCACGGCCTTTAATTGCCGCTTCATAGCCCCCAAATGTAGCTATTCTAGTTAACATGCAATTGCCTAGGTCTGGAACGTTATGCTAATATGCCCACCTACCCCTTCTGCTTCTTCAGACGGTTTCCCTTAATGGTTTTCTCTTTAGCCCTGAGCCATTAAACCAATCTCAGCTGAGTTGTGAACATGGCTGTTTAAGAACAATGGACTCTTGGGGTGTACTCAATTCCCATTAAAATCAAAAGGAGGTTGATTTTTTTTTTACTGGGATGTAGAATGCATCCTGAGGGGGGATTTATATGAAGAATATAAGCGGTTGTCTGTCTGTGGTTGATTATATATCTGGGTTAGGGAAGAACCTGGAGATGCCTGAGATCCTCTGCATGCAAATGCTCTACCACTGAGCTTCTGGTAGAATATAGGCTTTGGTGGTATTAAAAGTGTTAGAAAATCCACAGGCAAATGGCTGGGATAGGGAAGTGTCAGGAGTATGGGCAGGAGTCAGGCTCTGGGGCCTGTAGTGCTTTGCAGGACTGGGGCCTGCCTCAGCTTGTGCTGGAGAAGCAAGGAGTGGCCACTCAGGTGAGGCCACTTGATACCTCACTGCACCTGGTGGCAGGAGCTGGGAGGGATAAAAGCTCAGCATTTCCCTTCAGCTCTTTGCCACAGCAACGCTATCCCTGCCTGGTTGCCTCTGGCCTCTTGCTCCTTGGACCCTTGCCTTGCCGACGCCTTGATCCTCAACCCTTGGACCCTCGCCTTGCTGACGCCTTGCTCCTTGGACCCTCGCCTTGCTGACGCCTTGATCCTAGACCCTTGGACCTTTGCCTTGCCGACGCCTTACTCCTTGACTCCCAGACCTTCGCCTCTGTCTTGCTCCTTGACCCTGCGACTGCCTGCTACTGGACCCTCAGCCCTGCACCTGTTCCTGCTTCTACACCTCCATCTTGCCTCTGGTCCTGATGTCCCCAGCCAGGGCTTCAACCGCCCGCCGACCGGACCGTGACAGGAAGGCTGTTAGTTAGAGGCAGTATCGCTATATGCTGGGGGTACCTAGGAACACAGCACACTACTGCCTGTGAGCTTCCCAGAGACATCAAGCTTGCTACTGTTGGGAGATAGAAGGCAAAAGCAGATAGACTTTTGGTCTGATCCAGGAGAGTAATCAATTTATTTATGACACACAACCCGCCCAGCTCATTCTGACTCCCAGATTGGGTTCACGACAGCGACCGTCAGTTTTGATCAGAGCCCACTGCAATGCAGGAAAGCACATGAGAAACCAGAAGGTATACTTGTACCTCATTCCCCAGGAATGGTAATGGCTGAGCTAAAGTTCAAGGTTGTTTGTACCATATTGGCCTGAATATAAGCCTCACTCTCCCCTCCCCAAATTCTGACTGTGAAAAGTTAAAGTGCGGCTTAAATTCGCGACCTTACAAAAAATGGCTTTTACGATATCGCTGCTGAAACAGACATACGGTAAAATGGAACGGGTGTGAGTGCCTGCGGAATTTTAAGGGAGCGACGTATATTTGGGTATTGTGTCGTCGTCGTCCCCATGAATTTTAAAGGTGCGGCTTATATTCGGGCCAATACGGTATATGGAGAGTTTCTCAACAGAAGCGCCCTAAGTGTCCGCATACAACTAGTAAACCAAAGACACAGCAAAAGCGCCCCATGATTGAATCTACATAGCTCTCCTTACATGTCCACAGCAGGCTCCTAATATGACTGGGAAGAACAGGAACATGTGGCTGAGACTAGGAGGGCTTGGATTTGTTTTTGAAAACATTGGCTAGAAGCTGAGCTGTTTGAAATTTTGGGCTTGAGTAGAAGGGCTAAGTGGAACTCCTTTTGGAAGCTCTAGCAGCATGGTCTGATCCTTGTATACATTTCCTTGGAATAAAGGTCTGCTGTGTGCAGTGGGACACATCTCCAAAGAAATGTACATATGGTTGCAATTTTAGGCTTATCTGCTTACAAACCATAAGGAAATGGAATATGTTTTCCCCATACTGGACACCAAGGGCTGCCAAGCTGGTAGTGAGTTTAATCCCAACATATTGTTTTGTTTGTTGGCCCGCATGGGGGATTATTTCCAAAGAAAAGTCAAATAATTTTTAAAAAGTTGCTAAGACTTTGTCACTGCTACTCATTACCGTTCTCCATGTAGTTTGTTGTCTTTAATTATGTACAGGGAAGGGGGACTAGTCTGGCTCCAAGGGCCATCTTGGAAATTTATGAGCTGGAGATCTGTAGCTCATCTGCATATTTTATTAACATGTTTGGGAATTGTGATAAGTCTGTTTCTGGAGCTGAATCTTCCACTCAACCGATTTACCAGCTGCTCACAATTTGTAACCCTCAAAAAGTGCCCCTTCTATTTTATTATACTGATTTAAAGTGTCAAAAAGCAGAACATAGGATTATTATTTCTAAAATGCTATCTTCAAGTTCCCACATCTTTTGGAAATTCTGCTGTCACACTTCCAAGCTTTCTCCTGCCTCCATGAGGGTAGAAACTTGTTCTTGTTTTTTTAAAAGAAAGAACATTTATGACAGAGAATGTCAAGGTTCTGAAGAGAGTTTCCAGTCCCAAACCCAGTGAAAATAATAGGAGTTGTACAAGAATTTACTATGTGGAGAAATCACCTGGCAAAGACAGAGGAACCATGACAGCTCTGATACTAACTCCTCTCTGGGAAAGACATTGTACATTTGTCATGCTTTCTTTAAGCATCAGTGGGAAGAACAGGGGAATGGCAAAGGGCTACTGTTTAAACAGGAATTGTGTATGACAGCCTGCTGTCAACACTGCTCCTAAGGTTGCTTCTATGCTACAAGTGTACTGGTGGTTTTTTTATTTTTAAAACCAATTTGACTGTCATGGTTTACATTAAGGCACACTGGGAGCTGTTCTTGAGAATGTGATGGAAAGAACAACAAGAAGTCAGTAGGGTATTTTGATATTTTGCCTTCTCTCTACAGTACATCTATTCCATATTTGCCTGAGCAGCAAGAAGTTCCAGGATTTGGTTTCCTTCTGGGGGAGAGATCACTTGAGACATATGGTGATTTTGTGATATCTGGTTTATGCACAAATAGACAAGTAGAGGAGGTGTAAGGAACTGATCTGGTGGAGGGCTTGATCCTTATCACTCCCACCCCCATGGGTCAAGTTTGACTGGTGGACAGAGCTATCCACCTATCCATCACGTCAGGTTACCCATTTTTGCCCATGCTGATGATCCTCTGATTGTCAGGCTTGCATGGCACTGTGCAAGTCCTTTTTGCCCAATCACATTGTTACCTGCTCCATACCTGGCATTGTCATATATAATGCATGGTATGGAACAGGTAACAATGTGATGTGATCAAGTGTAGGGTAGGTGAGCAGGACTTGGCCAAATCAGTGTCACTGGCCAAATGGGGAACACTGGTGGATCTGATTGGCCCCATATGCCAGAGCATTGTTGGAAGCAAGTGGCAGAAAGTCTTTTGTTTTACTGCTTTGTGGTTTGTTGCTCTAGGCTAGGGATGGAAGGCTATGCACATTTTGGTTTCTCATTCTTTCAATCTTAAATTCAGTTCCCCACATTCTTCCAGCCATTTGCATTTAAAAAAATAGCAGCAGCAGCAGCAGCAGCAACACTCCAGGAATATTCTCCAGCATTTTAGTGCAGATGTACACATCTTTTAATTCAGCTTTGACTAACATAAACATTTTTGCAAGCAGTTATCCCTCATATAATGTATTTCTACATGTTATTTTCTCCACTGTATTCATTTTCAGGCATAGTTCCCTCCTAATGTATACATTTTTTATAAACACTGCCTACTTGGAGAACTGCATTGTAAAATTCAGGGAGGTGCAAATTTTCAAAGATAGCTGTTGTTTTGGAAAGAGTAAATTTGGGAGATTTGGCATCAAATGCAAACTGAAACTATTTTCTCCCCCATCCCTGCCCTGGGCTCCTTTGAGAGGAAAGGTGGGATAGAAATTTACCAACCAATAATTAAACAACTGCTAGCAGTCAACAAATCATCTGTCCTTTATCAGATCCCTGGAGAGAGATAGCTGCACCCCTCAGATCTCTTCAGCTCAGACTCTGTTTTCACACAGCTTTTCTTGTTGTACTCGACAGACAGAGCTTGCATCGACCCCCGTCTCATAGCTGGGAAAGGAGGGTGTCACCTATTGATGACTTTTGCTGCTCTAGATTTTCCAGAGAGATCTCCAACTACTTCCTGGGCATTTATTCCCTGCAGTAAAATTAGCTCAGACAATAACATCCCTTTCTTCAGTCCCAAATTGTGATCCAGCGTTGCTGCATGGCAAACCCACATACAGTAAATATCAAACTCGCAACTATATGGATCTCTATCACCTCTTCTCTTTCCGTGTGTCAGGGATGGGGATGCTGTGGCCCTTCCTACGCTGCTTGACTCCAACTCCCATCAGCCCCAGCCAACACTGCCAATGGTCAGGGATGATGGGAGTTTTAGTCCAGAACCATTTGGAAGGCCGCTGGTTTTCCTCTTGACTGAGACTACATGGACCTATGCTGCTCTCTCCAATGTTTTCATTTCTACTGCCCCTGTCCTCCTCCCATTTATTTACTTGTTTGCTCTTGTTTTATATAGATACCAAAAGCTCCTACTTTCTTGCACACTGTCACTAGCTCCATCACTTGTCTTTCTCCTTCAGTTTACTCCAGGGGTACCCTTCAGATGTTGCCCTACATGGTGATCTCCAGATGCTGTTATTGGCCATGTTGGCTGTGGTTGATGGAAGTTGTCACACAACATTTGAAGGGCACATGTTGGCTTCAGTTGGCTATCATTCCAAGTCTTGCTATGACCTCGTAATAACCTTTACTTGTTGTGAAAATCTCCTTTGTGAAAAGGGACAGAAATGCTGCTGTCCAAGGTGGCATCTCATTTTATCCTCTATTTGAAGGGCTGTCAGAGGACAATCCTCTATGTGAAGGCTTCCTGTGTTTGAAGAGCTCTCTGGCTCAAGTTTGGTTTTAAAGATAAAGAACCATAAGAAACGAGATCAGGGCCTTGAGCTTGTCCATCAACACAGTTAGCACCAATACAGCAAGCTGAGCAAGCACACCGTCATCTGGTCCATCTTCCCTACTATGGTGGGATGTCTTATATTTCAGTTTAAATTATAACAATCCTTTCCAAATTGGCATCTCTACTTATAAACTAGCATACGTGCATCTCTGCTCTCTTTTTCCGTGATGCATTGTCTCTCTTTTGTGTGTGTAAGGTATAAGTCAGGCATCCCCAAACTGCGGCCCTCCAGATGTTTTGGCCTACAACTCCCATGATCCCTAGCTAAGAGGACCAGTGGTCAGGAATGATGGGAATTGTAGTCCAAAACATCTGGAGGGCCGAAGTTTGGGGATGCCTGGTATAAGTGGTCACGCTATCTCTGCTGCTGGAATATATGTTAGGGAGAAGGAGAGGGACATAAGTGACGAACAGTGGAGAGAAGTCCACACCTTTTGTCAACTGAGAGACAAGCCAGCTTCTTAGAGGAGAGGGAGATTGCTCCATCTGCAGCCCTGCCCCTTCTTTACACACACACACACACACACACACACACACACACACACGCATACATACCCCGTAGATCACACATCAGGCACACTGAGAAAACATCTGCCTGTTTCTCTCCCCCATTGACATCGCATCTCACATCTCCCTCCCCCACTCATGGTAAGTACTACCGGTAGCACCCCAGTCTTGGTTGCTGTGTTCTTTAGGATACTCTACCCAGGCATTAATTTGAAGACAGGGATTGCCAATCTTTTGGGCCCATTTGCAAAATGGAGAAACTATCGTGGGCACCACATTACACAATGCAACCAAACACACATCACAACTTATTCTATTGGCTACAAGCCTAATTCAGTGGAGGGGAGGAGAATGAAGTTGAATTTTGGAACATTCAGAACAGGTAAAAGAAAGTACTTCACAGTGCACACCATGAAATTTGCTCCTGCAAATTTGATAACCACCAACTTGGATTTTGAAAGAGGATTAGATGAATTCATGATGGAAGAGAGGGCTACCATTGGCTACTATCTATAATGGCTATGTTCTCTTCTGTCAGAGGCATCTTGCCTCCCCATACCAGTTGCTGGGAATTGCAGGTGGGCAGAGTGCTGTTGTGCTCATGTCCTGCTTGTAGGCATCCCATAGGTACCTGCTTGGCCACTGTGAAAACAGGATGCTGGACTAGAGTCAGCAGGCTCTTATGGTCTTATCCCTTTTGGCATTGCATTTGTTTGTGGTAGTTTGAGTGGCAAGCTCTAGCTTCCTTAGCCTCTGTGAGCCAATAATAAGGTCTCACCACTTTCCACAGCCTCCATCCCAGCTCCTTGAGAGCTGCTGATGCAGCCCTGTGCCTGGGAGAACCTTACTTGAATGACAGCTGTCAGACCATCAGAGTGAGAGAAGAGGTAGACTATGCCTCTTAGGACTGGATCATCCACACTGGTGTGTTCAGTCGGAGTGAAGAGAGAGAAGTTGTGAGTATCGGAGCGCTCAGCATTTCTGCCTATTCCTTCCTTCCTCTTTGACAACTCTCAACAGAAACAGCCAACATTTGTTTGTGGCCAGTTCTAGAGTTGGAAGAGACCTCAAAGGTAATATACTGATCCAGGAAACCCATTCCTGCAGCATCTCTGAGAGGCTGGCCATTCAGACACACTAACAAAAGAGAGCCCACCACCTTTGCTGCTCATACTGTCAATAAATTATTCCTAAGTTTAAATCCTCTTTCTTCTCATTTGAACTTTCTGGAGCCCAACAGAAAACCTAGGAGCCTAAGTGACCAGAGAATAGGATCCTGTCAGGAGCTGTAGTCAAGTGCAGGTCAGCAATCAAAGCAAAACACAGTGTCCATGAAGTTAACACTTTATTCAAGAAACCAAAATGGCGCAGGCCTAGTGATCCCAGCAAATCTTCCCAGTAGATATTGCTCCAACAAGGCAGTTGTGAGGACTGAAGGTTCCTGCCTTCTCACCACTTCCAAAGGCTCCTCCTCTCCAGGGTCTTTTCCAAGATGTTGCAGATTGTGTCTCTGCTCTGTCCTCTTCATTTATTTGTGTGTTCTATGAGACTAGGCGGGGGGAGGGGAGCTGGTTGCAGCAGGAGGGGGAGACTCCCTGACTTCTTCAGTAGCCTGCCTCTCTGTCTCCTGGCCTGACTCCCCTGCAGCCTCTGCTTCTACCTCAGAATCTGAACTGCTCTCTGCCACAGCCTCTCCCTGCTCACCAAACCTTGTTACCTCTTCTTACCCCTCTTCTCCCTCTGGCCACACATTGTCACCCCACCACCAATCCCCTGGCTCTGAGCCTTCTTCCCCTGCGGGTTCCCCAGGTGGTAACTCTCACCACTCCTCTGCATCCAGCCAGTCCCTGACAGGTCCTTGAGGGTGGGATTAAGGTGAAAGTAAGGGGAGTATGTAGAGGGCAGGGGAGAACAAGTCACCGGAGGCTCAGAAGAAAGAAGAGACAGCAAGACAAAGGCAGATTGGAACTGAGGGGGCAGAGAGCCAGGCTCAGACAGCACAGCTGCCATTCTTTTGCACATTCCCAGAAACAAATTGCCAATCACATAATAAGGGATTATGGCCTGGGAGATGTCTGTGAGCAGCTGGTATGGAACTGCTCCACCAAAGATCATGCAGCTGTTACGCAATAGGAGTTTATCAATGAAATAAGTAGGGGCCTTAGAATTCCACTAGGCTCCATGGGCTGGCGAGTGCTTATAGCACTGTGCATTTAAAAGGAAAGGTCTCCTTTTAGGCCATTTAGGAATATATTCAGCAGTATATATTCCAATAAGTTACTGAGGTTTCAGAAAGATCACATCTGCTGAGGACAGGGAATGTCATGAAAAGATAGGGCATTTCCTCAATCAACCAGGCAGAAATAGTAGCTGATGCTGCAGTCACGTTGGCCATTGATATTGTTATGGGACCCTTCTAATCCCTGGATCTAGCAAGTGTTAAAATGTAAACCAGGCTAGCTTCCTGGTGAGGTGATAGCCTGGGTAATGGACCATTAAGGGAATAAAGGAAGTGGATCTGTACCAGATGGCAAATGGGTGGACACCCTCCCTCAGCTGGATGGTGGTTAGAAGGAAAAAGGCCAGGATTGGGAGTTGAGTGATGTGAGCTAAAAGCTTCAGACTGGGATGTCAGAGAGAGTCAAAGTGATGTTTTATTTCTGCTCAAATCCAAGGCTGCAGCTATGGGGGAAGGAAGGCCCTCTTGGGGTGCTGATGCTGTGAACCCCTCAGTTGTAGGCCCAGCTTGCAGATATGTGTAAATAAGCCATATATCATACAAACACCACAGCCTCCACTGTGTCTCATTTCAAAGGAAACACAAACCCTGGGCTTGGAATCCCTGGAATTCTGTACCACTCAGAGATTGGGGCGATGTGCGGCAGTATAGGGTGGAGGGTTTGCAGGAAGACCTCAAATGCCAAGTAGTCAACCGTTCCAGAGGTAGCAGATATAAGAAGGACCATAACCTTCACCAGTCACCTTCTCGTGGATGTGGTTTATGGTCATTGGCTCTTGTTTAAACCTCCCCTTACCTCCTGATAAGCTTCTCATTTGACCAAGAGAAGCTCCCTTCTATTGTTGCAACTAGAGCAAATCACCTCTCAGAATTCTCTACCCAAATTGTGGGCAGAGAAACTGGCTGGAGGAGCAGCTTCTCACATTTTGGGTTGTGGCACAGTTCAAAATGCTGGCTATGACCTACAATGCCCTATATGGCTTGGGTCCAGTCTATCTGAAGGCCTGTATCTCTTTACACAGGAGGCAAAGCTGGCTCCCTCTCTCTTTGTTTTCCTTTCCCTGGTAGGCAAAGGCATGTTTGATCCAACAGGCCTTTGGCCACTAACTGGCATGTTATGACAGGGTCTTTTGGGAGTGGGTTTTGTACGTGTGTGTGTGTGTGTGTGCGCGCGCATGCACACACCCTTTTAAAAGGTTTTAAGTATATTAGCTGCTGTGTTTAATAGTGTAATAATTTAATTGGGTTTTTAAAATTTGGATTTATTTATTGTGTGTTTTTGGTTGTATCCAGGGCTTTTTTTTCAGCTGGAACTTCAGGTGGGCACCATTACCATGACAAGAGAAGAAGGGAGGTGTTCATGATGAGTTCTGGCACCTCTTTTGCTAGAAAAACAGCACTTGTTTTATTAGTTTAAATTAATCCTTGGAGCTGCCTTGGGTCCTGCACTAGGAGAAAGGTGGGAAGGGTAGATGGATAGATGATAGATAGATAGATAGATAGATAGATAGATAGATATTGTTGTTGTCACCGTAAGTAGCAGCAGCAGCAACAACAACAACTGCTTTGGCAGTCTGGCCACTATTTTGGCTCCTCTGCCGTGCCTTAGACCTCACATATTTGGGTACTGGTGGGGGGGGAGAAAGAATGGCCGTCATAGTCATCCCCCCAATAAAAATGAATAAGAATAGTGAAGAATATTCAGAGGAAATTTTGCAAGGTGGTCCTCTTTTTCTAAGAATGTGTGTGTGTGTGTGGGAGGGAGAGAGAGAGAGAGAGAGAGAGAGAGAGAGAGAGAATGGAAACTCAAGAATTCTCCCAAGACAATGCATTCTGGGAAATTTTGGCTTAGCACTAACCTCAGCAAACGTCAGGGGAACACTTTAGAAGGAGGGGTGTGCAAAGGAGCCCTCAAATCACAACTAAATTTGAGGTGTATTTTAAAAAATGAAATGAAAGATGGTGTGTGTGTGTGTGTGTGTGTGTGTAACAGAGGAGATCAGAAAGGGCAGAAAATACATACCCCGCTCTAAAAAAGATTCCCGAGAGACGTAAAACTAAATGGTTTCTAAATTATGTGAAAACAGAAGGAAGAAAAAGCCTTGGTGACAGGCATCTGGTAAACTCTAGCATCTTTTGTTATAGGATCTCAGAGCAGCAGACGAAGGGAAAGCACTGCCTTGAGAGCGCCTGCCGGTCAGCATAGATGCTAGTCTATGGAACATTGGTCTGACTCAGTAGAAGCCAGCTTCTTATATAAGTGCCCGGTTCTCTTCTTGCTTAAACTGCTTCAATACCAAATATAAAACCTTCTCTCTTTCCCCACCCCCCTTCAGTCGAGTGACTCATGAGTTACACCAGCGCGTGTGTGAGAGAAACTAGGCAGTCTCTCACATGTATTTTAAAAGAGCAAAACAAACCCAGAGCAGCAACCAATGGCATTGATTGCATGTTCGATGCTGTTTGTACGCTTGGCGAACATTCTCATGGATGCAAAAGGAAGCAGAATGGGCAGAGCAGCTAGCAGGTTGGACTGTAGGACCTGCCTTTGCCCATCCGGGCTCGGCCACCAGAACTAGGCAGGCCCAGGGGTGCCTGTCCTTCCCTCTGCTGAAATGGGAACTGGGGCAATAAAGCACTCTGGCTAATAAAAGTCTCATACTAATTAATCATTATCACCATCCCTCTCCAGTTGAGTTTATGTGGGACCAGAAAGTCTCAAAGGGCCGGGATGTGGATGCTTGTGGATAGCAGCCACACAGCTTAATTTTGCACCCTGACCATCCTCTTGGGACAGTGTTGGCAACTCCAGGACTAAAGAAAGACCATTTGGAAGAGGCACAGAATGCCTTCTCTTCCCTGCTGAGTAACCACAGTATCCACTCAAGAAGATTAAGGAGTTTGGCATGCAGACTTCCTATCAGACCTAGGCACCAGCCCTTCCCTTCTTAAAAATGGCACATTCCTTTCCCCATGTACGGTAAGTCACTTACCCCCTCATGCACCTAACACAGAAGAGCATTCATTTCTCTCATTTATTGTCCTGCCTCTACTCCCTGTACAACGGGAAAGTCACCTCTGTCAAAGGAGGACAGCTGCCGACACAGCATCACACGGCCTTGTTCAATGCCTCTGACCTTAAAACAAACACTTGTGGGGAACTTGTGACTTCCAGGTGTTGTTGGGGAGTACAATTCCCATTATTTCTGACTCTTGGCCATGTTGACTGGGACTGATGGGAGTTGGAATCCAGTAATGGCTGGAGGGAACAGGGTCCTTGCTGCTGCCATGCAATATCTCCCATGTGAAAACAGTGCACTCATACTATCCAGGTTGTCACTTTTCCCTGAGCCCCACCCAATATACATCAGTAGACCTTAAGGGAGGCTCTTCCCTACACAGGTTGCTGCACTCATTTTTTCCTGCAACAGCCTGACCTTTATTGATTTAGAAGAAAAGATGATGTATTTTATTTTAGTTGACGATACACTAGGGTGGGGTGGACCATAATTGCCAAAGGCTGTCATACTGAATGGGGTCACAGAGAACTTCAGTTGCTGCATATGCCTTGGCTGTGCACAACAAGGTGTGTTGATGCTCATGCAAGGGCAGGTATGTGCAGGTGAAACAGAGACCAGATGTAGTCTCACTCAGTGCCCCCACATGGAGGGTCAACGTTTGGTGATCAAAGAAAGGAGACTGATACCTAAAGATTGGCAACACCAGCCATGTGCACCAAAGCTTTACCATTTTTAAACAGAGACAAAATAAGGGCAAATATTGATTGAAGAAAGGTACCAGAAAACTGAGACTGTTTCAGGTTGTTAGGGACAATGGATGAGTACAAAATGTAAAGGTGCAAGTGAGCAAGCTTAGCAATTCAGACTCAAGAAATATGAAAACAATGGTATCCATCCCTCAAAAATCCCCCAAAGGCCAGTGCTAAGGTCTATGCTTGCAGCAGTGGCTGGTGTCACTATGATACCACTTGAAACAGTTGCAGTTTCCTCAAAGAATTCTGGGAGTTGTAGTTTGTTAATGGTGCTGAGAGTTGTTAGAAGGCTCCTATTCCTCCCCCAGAGCTATAATTCCCAGAGTGATTTAACAATCACTCACTGCTCCCAGAGAAGTCTGGGAATCATAGCTCTGGGAGGAGAACAGGGTCTTCTAATGACTCTCAGCACCCTTAACAAGCTACAGCTTCCAGAATTCTTTGGGCAGGGGAGTCATGACTGTTTAAAGTGATATCATAGTGTTTTAAATGTATGGTGTGATTGTTGTTCCCTGCAACACCCTGTCCTGGCCAGGTTTTGAAGCCAGGCTTTGAAGCCCACCTGGCTTTTGAGCTCCAAGCCTTTTTTGTTTGAACCATGGATTGGTTCCTTATTAGATGGCTTAGCATAATTATTATTGGGTGGATGAGAATGACCATTTTTGGATGTGGATCTGTCATGTTCTCAAATGTTCTGAAATCCAAGATAGCCAATATCAGTGGTAAAAATGCATTATATAACCTGGAAGTTCTCTGAATAGCCACATCAAAATGTTGCCTGCAGCTCTTCCTGACCAGCTTATGTATTACTCCTGCAAAAAACACTCCAAATTTGCATGTTCTTATCTATGGTGAGAATCTGCTACCTTGTTCCTATAGCATGGATGTTATATGACAAGACTATGGGCTTTTGAATCCAGTACAAAGCATAGCAATTGATCTTGGCCAACTTCTGTTTGCCGTAGGAAAGTTTGAACAATGAAGGTGGTCAAGAGCTTGTACAGGAGCTGTATATGTGTTAATGCTGAGAACTAGGCATATCTGCTCCTTAGAGGTGACAGGAGAGAAAGCCATGAGTAGAGGAAGGCATGTGCATTCAGGAGGAGGCACAGGAATATGAAATATGGTTTCTTCTTACCCTTATGAGCAACAGCAGCTTTCCTGTTCCTCAGCTGAGGAAAGAAAGAGGACTCAAGCAGAGGGGATAGGGAGCAAAAAGGCAATCTTAAAAGAGATGTGAAGAAAAAAGCAGTGAAGACCATAATGCAAAAGAAGTGAGTCCGCTGGAGTGAAGGTGGAAAAAAAACCCCAACCCCAGTGGTGAGAAGTTGTGATATGGCGAAGCTGCAGGCGTGATAATGAAACATGGAGGCGAGGGAAAGGTGGCAGAAAGCAGAAATGCCAGAACGAAAAGAGGAAGAAGGGAATAAAAGAAAAGCAACAGAGAGAAGGAAATACAGGCAAGAATGAAGATGTAAAAAGAATGAAAGTTTACTACCCACTTCTCTCCCTGCTGCTCTCTCTCCCCACCTTTCTCCCCCCCCCAACCATATACTGTATACAGCATGAAAGTCTCACATCAAATATAAATGATCTGTAAAAAAAAAGACTTTATGATCTGAAAACAGAGATGATGTGTGTACTTTTGTAACCCAAGAAAATCTTTAATAAAAACTATTTTTAAAATAGAAAAGAATGGAGAACAGATTACTGGGAACGTAGATTGAGGGAGGGCAGACCAGTCAAAGGAGATCTAAAGAGAGATTGGGGGGCACATTCCTTTATGTTTACTTCTCCCAAGCATGGCTGGCCTAAAGCAGTTTGCTGCCTGAGGCAAAGTAGCAAATGGTGCCCTAAAAAAAAAAGAAAATGCTCAGGATGTGTATGTTGGTGTGGGGACAGCGGGGTGGGCGTGGGGAGAGAAGCAATTGTGCATGGTACACAGGGCCACCACCCATGTTATCTTGGCACCTGAAGCTTCCCCTCCTTGACAGTGAAAAATATAATTAAAAAAAATCGAACAATTTGCTGCTTTTTCATGACACCCAAAATTGTTGCAGATAAGAAAAATATGTGCCACGACTGGTTATCTTTATTAAATGCTTGCCTTTTATATTTCTTCTTCCATTTTTTTTTTAAATGTTCCTTGGCCTACCCTAATTCTTTTTATACGTATGAAGAAAAAGTATGATGGGGGGAAATCAACCGCTGTACAATTTGGTAAAGCATTTCCCCTTTTCCTTTGAAAAGGCAACATGCCTATTTTGCCAAGCTGCCTTCTTCTTTCCCTGCAAATGCTGCCTCAGGAAGCAAAGAACAGTGCAAGGATGGTGCAGGCCAGGCTCTGCCTGAAATAAGATACACTTCCCAGTTGGATTGGGAAACCTAATGGCACAGCAGGCGGGGGAGGGCAAAATCCTCAGTGCTCTGAGATCTAGAAGGCATTGTGTTTTATTTAGGCTCAATTTCCCTTGGCCCAAAAGCAAGATCGCATAAGCATGTATGCATGCGCACAGGGAAGGGGTCTACTTTAGGCTACACAATTCTGGGACTGCATGGGGAGAGGGAGAAGAAGGATTTGATAGTCGAATGAGAACGTTATTAGTATCCGTGGGAAAAGTCAGGATCTTTTCTGTGTCTCTGTGCAATTGCATTGCATGGTAGTGATGCTGCTGCTGCTGCTGCTACACTGCAGATCCACATCCTTCTCACTACAGTTTCTTTCTCACTCTCCTGAAGGCGGCAATTTATGGTGCATTCCAGGACAATGAAAACCTTTCCATCATCCCCCCTTGCACAGCAGCCACGTTGCTCTTTTAATTCTTATACAGTCTTTAACACTTCGTCTTTTAGGCTTGCATATCTCATGATAGCTTAACCTAAGGGTAGGCCACAGATATTATTTGACTAGGGTTCTGGGCATCCCTGACCATTGGCCATTCTGGTTGGGCCTAAATTCAGCAATATATTGACAGGTCGCCTACCCCTGGTAATCTGCGCTTGATCAGGTGTCACTATCCTCCTCTATCCTTATGCAGAGTGAAATAAACCCAAACCAGGAAACTATATTTGGAGGACCACGAAACCCGTGAAACCTGTGCCTCTGCTTCCGGCTTCCAAAACAACCTCATCTAACCCCTTTCTTCAGACAATCCTACACCTCTCTCAAGAGCAACAGAAACCACATGGGCTGTGCGAAACCCACCAGCTCTATCCAACAGATGGAGCTACGTGGCTTGCATTTACTCAGGCAGTGATACATTTAGTGGACATAATGATCTTGGGGGGGTTGGGTTCTCTAGATCAGTGTTTCCCAACCAGTGTGCCTCCAGATGTTTTGGGACTACAACTCCCATCATTCCTGACCACTGGTCTTGCTAGCTAGGGATGATGGGAGTTGTAGTCCCAAAACATCTGGAGGCACACTGGTTGGGAAACACTGCTCTAGATGTTAACACATATTACTTTGCTTATTTCAAAATTTGGTAAGGTAGCCTCGCAATGTTTTCTTTTCTTTATTACATTTCTAGACCGCCCTTCATCCGAGGATCACAGGATGGTTAGCCATATAGGCTTCCCTAAAAAACATACCCTGATAGCCAACAATAACAATACCCCCCCCCCAAACAGTTTAAAAGCCCACAGATTATTTAATTAGCCAAAGGCCTGGGAGAAGAGGAATATTTTTGCCTGGCACCTAAACGTACGCAACGAAGGCACCAGACAAGCCTGTTTGTGGCCTTTCTGATCCTTCTGCTAAGTGGGGCCTGGACTTCTGCTTCAAACTCCTGCCCCGATGGCATTTCCTTAACAAGCGAGTCTCTGCACTCAGACAGAAGGTCTCATCGTGTCCAGTGTCATCTACCTTGATAGGCAGCCACTCTCCAGATCCTCAGATAGAGAAATTACCCAGTCCTGCTATTTGAGTTTTTTTCCCCCTTTTAAACCCAACAACCCAGAGATGCTAAGGATTGAACTTCCTATAGCATGGCTTGAACTCATCTACTGAGCTATGGCCCTCTCTCAACCCTTGCTGCATATGAACAGCCTGGCACTCGAATGTGTGCAATGTATTGGGCAATCACTTGCTGCTCTGCATGAGACACAGTGCTGTATCTGGGCCTTTCTGCAAAGATACAACCACCCTGCCTTAATCCACAGCAATTAACTGTGTTGTGCTCAGAGGAAATCTAAGGCTGGAACAGCGAGGGGTATTATAAATCAGGCTGGACGTGCATGAGCAAAGCTGTGCGAGTCCTAGCACAAATAGCAGGAGTTTGGTCTGGCAAAACAGAGGATGTAAAGCACTGCAGAGACTCCAGAACGGGGAAACCGGCTATTACAGCAAATCAAGATTAAGGGTATATTGGCAAAAGCTCTGCTGGGGATTGATTAATATGAGAAGGATTCCAAAGTTGAGAACAAGCTGAGACCAAGGTGCATTGGCAAAATTATATAGGGGCCTTGGGGTGGAAAACTCAGATCACGGAGCCAGGAGATGAACCGTGTCTAAATAATGGTGGCAGGAAAATATGGGGGGGGGGACTGAGGCTGAATAGCAGGGGTTCTGCACAGGTCAAGGAAATGTCAGAAAAGTGAGAATGCAGCCTGCCTGCTTTCCGCCTCGGTGTATGTCAACGCTTGGCTTATGTGTTGGTTGAAATTGCACTCAAACACATCTGCACACTGCACTGCTCAGCTATGACAAGCTGCAAAGAAGGAGCAATGAGCTCGTTAATTTCCTTCAGAAAGGGTCTCTTGGCTGGGATTCTTTTCATCACCAGCCTCCATTCAATTACTTGCCTTTAACACCAGGCAAATCCACAGGGATGTCTAACCTCTTGTGCAGCACACACACTTGCTCTCAGTCGATTGTGCTCTCTGCCTGTTGCCCCACATGCAAGCCCCCAAGACCAATCCCTCCTCTGATAGTAATGACATGACAACCCCAATAACCGTGCAGTGAAAGAAAATCAAAGTCATCCCTGTTTGCTTTGTGAGGCATCAGTGAGCCAATCTCCTTTTGGCTTCTGGATTTCTGCAAAAAGGAAGACCAAATTAGTCCCTAGTTATGGAGATTTAACCAGGGCTCAGAAATAGCATTCATCAAAATTAATAGATAGAGGCTAAGAGGGAAATGGCCATCAAAGAAAGAGCTTTGCAGGAAGGGATAAGATGGCTGATAAGAGTTTGCTGATTTCAGCTGCTTGACATACAAACGAGCAATTAAAAACCCAGAAGGTTTCTTCCCAGCCCCCAACTTGGAAAACTAGAGCCTGCTGCAGCAAAAATGACAGAATGGCCCAGAGCAAAAATAAATGAAAAATAGAAATAATAAAGTATTAAAATGTGATGGTTCTAATACATGCCAATGAAGGAGCCTGAGTGGGGAACCTAATCTAATGAGATGAATATTAATATTCTAGGGGTGGACTGGAACTCTTCGTTAAGATGAGGAAAACAGTATATTTTGGAATGTCAGTGCAGCTGGAGGCTGACATATTTGTTCAATCCAGCCATGAGGAAGAAAGCCCTCCAGTATGGATCTGAACTTCAAGGTTTGACTCTCGTGCCTATGAAGAAAGGAGAAGATTAAAACCTGATTTGTCTGCAGGGATGCATGCTCAGCACTTTTTGATGATCATTTGCGCAGATGTGTAACTGACTTTTTCTTCCCCTGCCTTCTCGGAATTCTGCTGGTTTTCTCAGAGCTGGAACTAGAGACTCATGGCAAATTCTGCTTCAGGCAAAATGTTGGTGGCAATTCTAATCATGAGTTGGGGTATAAGCACCTGCTGTTGTCTTTCATTTTGGAGGAGATCATTTTGCATGAAGCGGTGGTTTCCCTTGGCTGAATATAGAGCATGAACTGTCTAAGGATTAGGGTTACGACAGGACACCTAACCCTTGGGCCCTCCAGATATTGCTGGACTACAATTCCCATAATCTCATTGACCATGTTAGCTGGAGGTGAAGGGAGGTGGGATACAACAGCATCTGGAGGGCCACGAATTCTCCATCCCTGGGTTAGGTGATAGCTGTCTATCTCTGGATTGTGTGTAGCTAACTCATCCTGGTGACTTTGTGTTGAAAGGTAGGTTAGAAGTATAAGGAATGAATGAGTGAGTGAATAAAAACAACTGAAAGTTGAAACAGGAGAAGCCAGGACTGAGACAGCCACCAGGCTATGTACATGGCTGTCTTGATTAAGAGAAAACACTCTAGACCGGGACAGCCAACGTGGTCCTATTCCAAAGTTGCTGGGCTACAACTCCTACCATACCTGACCATTGACCATGCTGACAGGGGCTGATGTGAGTCATTGTCCACAACATCTAGGTGGACATAAGCCTTTGCACCTTTCCACTCAACAAATCACAGCCCCTTTATTTGAAATATATAGTATTCATATCATACATGCTAGCTGTTCGGAGCATGTAATATACTAATTACGCCAATGATTTTTAAAATGATATTTCCCCCCTCCCCCCACACCTATTTTCATCAGGAGCCCTGATTAAACCAATCTCTTGAGGATCAAAGTAACTCTCCTTGAAAAAAAAAACCCTTAGTAAAGGCTCAGTGAATGATAGTCTAAATCAGGGATGGCCAACTTTTCATTTCAGGTGGAGGAATGTTTTATTCCATGGATGGTGAGGCCAAATAGTGTTTTGTCACCCCTCCCTTTGACTACAACAAAGTTACCAACATCAAACATTAAGGCAGGGTTGGGGAACCTGTGGGTCTCCAGCATCATCTCTAATCATTGGCCATGGTGGGCCATGGGTTGGTGGGAGTTGGAGTTCCACAACTTCTGGAGAGCATCACAGCACCTCCCACCTGCATCTCTGCATTAAGGGTTTCACAGTTTGCTCTGGCAAACACATGTTTTATGATCACTGTGGTGGAAAAGCAGCCTGGGAAGTGTTGATGTTGGGAGGAGAACTGAAGAATTGACTGTGCCCACCCCACTTTACATTTCCTCTTTCTGAAGCTGCTTCTGCCTACATGCATGGGTGAAGTATGATATATGTCATTCCATCTTTATGGAACACACGCATCACATACAAACATGTATATATTGCATACAAGGTCCAAAAGGGAGATTAAACGTTCGTTGTGGAATATCTCTGTTTCTTACACATTTTCAAAATGAATGAATAAACAAATGTTTTTCTTCATTAATAAAATTGGGGATTTAAAAAATAAAATAAAAAGCTTTTACATGGACAAGATGAATTTGCTTCAAGAACTAGGTTTGACCTGCATGCTGTCAGATGCCCCACCCCCAGCTCTCACTAGCATTTTATTCTGCCAAGGTGTGATCCAACTAAATATCAATGTCTGCAGGTTCTGAATTCAAAGGCAACAGCAGTATGATATCCTGGCGAAACACAATACAAGGTGGCAACAGTCACACTACTGCTTGCTTATTTACAAAATAAGTAAATAAAGAGCAACAGGACTTTCAAATAAATAAATAAAAGAAACATAACTTTTTTTTTAAAAAAGTCAAGGGTTTTCAAAGACTGAACTGTCACAAAGTGGCAGAGCGGTAGGGTAGAGAACATTGGCAACTACTTGGTGTTTGCTGTTTTGTAAAAAGACACAGAAAATAAGAAGCAAAGTGTTACTGGGATGTCTAAGTAGTCCAACACTGGAGTGGCACAATACATGACTGACTGCTCAGTCTCTAATATAACCAAGATGCACACACAAAACCTTGTGCCACTCACACCTATCCATGTTTATTTGAATGTACGGTAGTCTCATTGACTTCCAACAGGACTAGAACAGAAAAAGGTCTACAACAGAGTGTGGGAATGGAGAGGGAGAACTTTCATCACTCTGTGAGAAGGACATGAAAAGAGCCCTGCTAGATCAGGCCAAAGACCCATTAGCTCAGCATCCTGTTCTGACAGTGGCCAGCCTGATGCTTATATGAAGCAATGGCACTCCTCTCTTACTAGCAGTATCCGTCTATCCTTCTACTCATTTGAGCTGCAAAGGCCACTGGGCAATCTGGAAGTCACCTCGGCCTAAGCTTGTCTTTTGGAACTCTTGCAATTCACGGACACTCAAGTTCACCAACAAATTGGTCATGAAGTTAACAAGCCCCAGACTAAAGACCCTTGCCCAGGACAACATTGAGGAGGCAGTACCTACAGTAGGGGACTGTGGCACTTATGCAGTCATAGAGCTCCCATTAGCAACAAACAACCATGCTTGTTGGAAGGCAGAATCACATGTTGTTGCTATAGTAAGATGTTATTGTAGGGAAATGTGATATTCCTACTGCCAAAATGATTTGTATATTCCACAAATGAGCAACAAAAGCACCATTTGTTTTACATGAAAAATATAGTGTGTTTAAAGGCAACTTCAGTTTGCATACATGCCTTCTCGAAATGATGTGGATTTGATCCTTATTTAACAAAAGCCATAGTATCTCACAGCTGAAAGATGCATCACAGTCCTAGCTAGATACAAGGCAATGCCCCAATTATGATAGGAAAGATAGGGGCCACTGAATTAAATTCACAAGCTCACCTTGCTACCCCGTCCAATTTTAGCTAAACTGTGATCACCTGTGGTATTCTAAAAACAGTAGCTAAGGGGGGCATTGCAAAAACCTCTCTTGTAAACTAAGCACTGATATAAGGACAAACTAGCATTTGGTGCCATTTTTGTACACTCTCATGGAAAAATCAGAGCCTATTCTAAGACCACGGATTTGCAGGCAGGGCAGCTGCTGCAGTGGGACTCTAATGCAACCCATTTTCTCCAAGGCCACAAGCTTTCTAAGGCTGCAATCCTATGCACACTGACCTGAGAGCAAGTCCCACTATATTCAGTGGGGTTTACTTCTGTGTAAGCAATGCATACATAGATGGCAAATGTAAGTAGAGCGACCCTGAAGGGATAAATGCCCAATCTTCCTTTGGAAACAAAACAAAGCAAACCTTCCCGTTTTTGTTCTTTTGTCTCACTTTCCAATATTACAGATAAGTGTGGGGGTGGTGGTGGTGGGAAGGTGAGAAATAGCTAGAGTCCTTCCCCAATGGGCGACTTTCAAACCCAACCAGGAAGTCTTCCCACGAGGCCAAACGACACGATTTAAAAAGAGGGGGACTGAAGAGCGAGAGAGAAAGGGAGATCAGAAAGAATGCCTCTCGACGTAGCTTCCCTGAACCCCCAGAGCCACTTAATGATTATTCTTCTGGGGAGTCGAAAAAAGCCAAGTCTCTTTCTGCTTCTGGTGCCTCCGACTGGAAAGGCAAAGCCAAACTCGGCCCAGGAGCTCGTGTGCTTTGCAGCTTAGGAGATCTAGCGCCCCAGCAGCGCTGGTGACTAACCCTAGGCTAGCAGCGACCCTCGTCCGCCCCCCCCCCATATAAAAATTGCATGTCTCTCCACCCGGCGTCGCTTCCGGCGATGGGCGAGCAACAGGCGTGCCATCCAGGCTGCTTCCCTTTGGGGGTTCCCCCCACCCCCCGAGTGTAGGGACGGGGTGTTCTCAGGGAAACTTCAGCTGCACGCTCAATGGAGCAGGGCTGGTGGGGTGTCGTGCCTGGGCGTGTGTGTGCAGAACACCACCTTCCCCATCTAACGTGGGGGGTGGGGGGGCCGCCGTGACAGCAGCCCAGGCGGTTGCCTCTGCTCTTCTCACACCCCTTTTGCAGGGCTGCGATTTCCCAAAACACACAAACGGGGCTGTGCGCACAAACACAAACGCGCGCACACACGCAACACACACTAGCCGCCGAGTTAAAAAGGCTGACGGCACGTCTCGGGATGGGCACAATTAGGAGCTTTTAATTAAAAGATCCTTGCCCTTTTAATCGACGGGCGATCTCAGCCCAGGAGAGCTGCCGGGAAGGGGAGGGTGTGTGGGGGAGGGGAGCTGGTGCGGGGGGGGGAGAGGGGGAGGAAAGGCTCGTGCAAAATGGAAGGAGAAAGAGAGCTCAGCTTCTCCTCCTCTCTTCCTCCCTCCCTGAGCGACCCGCACCGCCTCCCCCACCCCCTGCACACGCCGCCGCCCCGCACCAAATGCCTCGTAGCTAGAGATACGTGTCTGTGGATCCAGAAGCACAAGCGGACTAATGCCACATTTATTTATTTTCTCTCTCTCTCCTGCCCCCGGGAAGATCGCCTCCTTGGCTCTCCAGACTGCTCCCAGCAGCAGCAGCCGTCATCCTCATCGGCTCCTCATCCTAAAAGACACCGATCGGGAAGGCTTCTGCAGCCCCCTCCCCCCAAGTCCCCGAGGCAATCCCGCCTCTTTCCTTTCGCTTTTTGGAAGGCAGGGATCTCGTCAGTGCTTCGTTCGATCGATGCATTTCTTCCACGTTAATGAATAGAGCAGCCTGACAGCCTCTTAATATTTGTGTGTGTGCGTGTTTAGGGGAAGAGATTTCCAGATAGATTCGCTTCTCTGGAGGGGCGTGTGTTGTTGGCGTGTTTAAAACGCCGCCGATTAATTTTCCGATATTGATTCCTCCCCACCCCCACCCGCCTCTCTCTAGCTGGGAGATAGCATAGAGTATTCAGCATGGAAGTCCTCTGCAGAATATGTTAAAAGGCAGCGGCTTGGAGAGAGAAAGGGCACCAAATGCAGTATGCGTCAAACAGACCATCGCTCAATGAAGTCACTTAGCTATTCAAAACATGTTCAGCCATCACTCAACCGTTTGCACCAAGAATAAGGGGGGGGGGGAGAGATGTCGCTATTTTTCCCGGCCACAACCATTTGCAAACTGCAGGTCCACCCCTCCTCTCGCTTACTTCTTACTTTTCCCTATTTTTATTAAAAAGGGGGGCGGGTGTGGGCTTGGGGCTTGGGGGCAAGAGAGGCCATGAACGACGGCACCGCTGATCTTCTCTTCCCATGACCCTGCTCCCTTTCCCCGCCATCCTATTTTGCGGGATCTGCCCCCCCCCCCGCACCCCCGAGGCATCGCCGGCGAGCGCGATCGGCCTCAGCTTGGGGTTTGAGGCGGGGACGCGAGGCAAGCCATGTACATGCTGCGTGTGTGCCCACCCATCCCCCGCTCCCCCCTCCCCAAGTTAGCTTCTATTCTTAAAACAGACGGTCTGATTACGGCGAGGCTTTGCGTGTCCACAAAACACCCCACGTTTGCATCAGCCTCCCTTCCTTCTTTCCACGCACGATCTGAAGAGCACCCCCAGCTCCCTCCCTCCCTCCCTCGCCCCCCCTCGCAGCCCTGCACATCTACACCGAGAGAGCCATGCTGAATAGCATTTCAAAGCAAAGCCCCGGACCCCCCCCCCCGCCTATTTCCAGCGTCTGATTTCAAAAACTGGCTGGCGTAGTGATTCTCCTGCTGCCATCAGACATGTCAATCCGGGTGCGAGAGGACTTTCTCTTGTTCACTTTCCTATTACAGAGAGAGAGAGAGACGGGGTGGGAAGAGAGGGAAAGGGTTTTGTCCCTTCTCCCCTCCCCTTCCTCTCCCCACCACTTGTTCATTTGGCGAGAGAAGGGCATACAGATCTCTCCCACCCTTGAAACCAGCCCAAACATTAATAATAATAATAATAATAATAATAATAATAATAATACAGTAATAGAATAAACAAGCCACACACAGCCAAGCTGTGTATAAGCAGCCTAGAGGAGACGTTACGAAAGCCCCTCGCAAACTCCGCTGGAGAAAACTGGGAACATTCGAGTTTACCCAATTAGGCAGCCGAGACATAACAAGATCTGTTGTTGATGCTAAGAAATTGTGCATGTGAGGAAGCGGGGGTGTGGGGGCAGAACACGCCACCAGACATAGGAAGTTGCTCTGCCTCTTTCCCCCCTCTTTTCACTCTCCCAGACTTCTCGTCATCAACATCCATTCGCAAAAGGAGACCAATTATTCCGCCCCCCCCCTTTCCAACCGACCCGTCATTAGAAGCCAACAGCGCACTCCAATAATATAACATTTTGCTCGCTTTCCAAAAAGGAACTGTAAAGAATCCGGAAAGAGGCGGCTCGAACACACACACACACACACACACACACACACACACACACACACACACACACACAAACAGGCTTTAGCAAGACGGTCCCTTTGATGTTTTCACAATACAGAGATCATTGATCACATTAACAGGGTTTCCAGGGGACAAGGGAAAGAGGGGTTAGCGGGGACAGAATGGGGACGTGTACCTGAGCTATTTCTAACTTTACTGCTTTTCCTCAGAAACTAACCCAAGCATCCTGGTTCCATGGCGGCAGGGTTGGAGCGATAAAATGGTGGAACGGGGGAAGATTTTTTTGGGGGGGGGGGAGATGGGAGGGAATGGGACGGAGTGGAGACGGGGAGGGGGGGAAGAGGTTGAGGTCCGGAATCAAATACCTTCCAAGCAGCAGGTTCTCCATAATCCTGAATGGGTCATGACTTCTTCGTTCTTTTTGCTGGTTTCATTATCACCGGTACCTTTCATCTTGCAAACCCCTCTGGAGTAAAGCCAGTAATCGGTCCCCACAGCTATGGTCATGAGGCTGAAGGCAGCGAAAGCACCAACGGTGGTTAAAAGCATCTGAACACCTCTGTCAAAGAGCCCCATAATTCTTCATTATACAAATACCCAACCGCCTTCTGATTCTTGGGCTGTGTGTGTGTGTTTGTATGTTAATAATAAAATAAAAGAATAATATTTCCTCTAGTAAGAATAATAATAGTAATAATAGCAATAATAATAATAATATAATGGGTATCTATTCGAGATCAATAGAGAGAAATCTATATATAAAAAAGGGAGGTAAGAAAGCCCACGGAATCAGTGTAGATGAAAAAAAATCACACGGGAAGAGGCTTGCCTTTTAAAAGAGAAACGTTCCGGCGGTTAATATTATATATATAGATATATATATATTATAAAAATAAAATAAAGGAAAAAATAGATAACCCCCCCCAAAATGAGATGCCTTAATCCCTTTTTCTAAAATTCTGGTCTCCAGTTTCCATATGTAATGGCTAATTTGGAGATGGCTTCCACAGTGAACAGGGGAGCAGCAGCAGCAGCGGCAACAGAAACAGCATCCTCAACACACTCTCTCATTATCTGGACCTAGACAGTTAGAGACTGTAAGAGCAGAGATGCAACCTTCAGTCTTCTTGCTCAGCTCTGCAGCCTGCGCCATGAAAAATCCCTTTTCTTTCCAGTTATCTTCTTCGGATTTTTTTTTTTGGTGGGGTTTTTGTTCGTCTGTTGGCTCGCTCTCGTTCCAGATCTTCCCTCCGCTCCCCGTTTTCTACCACCGAACTAGACTTGCCAGTATATTGTAAGCCCTTGATTTCAGCTGAACAGGTGCTGAGGTTTTGCCTTCCATGGCTTTTCACCCCCCTTCAAGGCAGCGGCAGAGCAGCGGTTGTTGTGATTGGTGGTGATGTTGGTAGTGGTGGTAAAAATGGGCAGAGGAGGGGGGAGTCTCTCCCGGAGAAGCAAGACGGATTTCCCTTCCTCCCCCCTCTCTGCAAAGCTTCCGAAGATCAGGGGAACCAGGAGGCTTGCTGCAGGATATGCTGCTCGTCGGTGTCTCGCGCCTCTTCTTGCCTTGCTAGTTCCGCTCCCACCTACTGCATTAACGTGGTGGTGCTGAAATGGACAGCTCCCCTGCACCGATCACTCCGCGGTGCTGAAGAACAGCTCTTTTACCTCTTTGCCCGGGGTGCTGCTGGGAAAACTGAGGAGGGTTGGCGAGCGCGCGGAGAAGGGGGGGGCAACCTTCCACTTCCTAGATCCTCTTCCCAAGCATCTGCAAGTGATAGTAACCCTTCTTGTCTCTCAAGTGCAGGAAGGGCGGGGGCGATTAGCCTTCCTGCGTGATCCTTTGCCTTCCCCCCCCTCTCCTTCCAGATCCTGAAATGACTCAGAGAAAGGCGTAGCTGGATCTCTCTTTTCATCCTCTGCGCCCCCCCCCGCACGCCTGCTCCCCCATCCAGCCTGCTCATTCCAGTAATAAGTGCCCAGAGCTCCTCACAACACAATTAGTCCAGCACAAAACTTCAATCAGCCGTTTCTCTTCCTAGGAGACAGTGAAAATGCAACGTGGAAGGGTAATTTGAAATCTATTTGCATAATATTGTTATATATGTTGACAAAAAGGGGGAAATGTTCTCATTACTTTGGCTGGGTGCTTAAAACATTTTTTTTGGGGGGGAGGGTGCTGCTGTTGGGCTACATCCGTTGTTCTGTTGAATTGTTGGGTGTGGATCTATGTTGCGTGTCTGTCTTTCTTTTGAAAGCTCTCTGTGAGATAACAGATTGCGTACTCCAACAAACTGATATTTTGAAGCCCTGGGAATGGCAAAACAAGGCATAACAAAAAGGAACTTGATGCATGTGTAGAATCTTGTCCTCAAATGTCCTTGCTGAGAGAGAGAGAGAGAGAGAGAGAGAGAGAGAGAGAGAGAGAGAGAGAGAGAGAGAGAGAGCATTAGAACAGAAGAAGAACCATACTGAACCAGACCAAAGGCCTTTCTAGTTTTGCATCCTGTTTCCTAGAGCGGCAAGCCTGAAACCTATTAGAAGCTCACATGCAGGAGATATATGGCAATAGTCCTCTCCCACTTTTGTTTCCCAGCAACTGGCAACCAGAGGAAGACTGGAGGTAGTAGTTACTCACTGATAGCCTTATCCTAAATGAATTTGTCTAAGCCCCACTTTAAATCCCTCTAAGGTGGTGGCCATCCTCATGTCTTGTGGCTGTGTTTTCCATAGCTTACCTATGCACCGTATGAATAAGTATTTACTTTTGTCTGTCCTGAATTATTCAGCTTCATTAGAGGACTTTGAGTTCTAGTGTTATGAGACGGATGGAAACTTTTCCTTCTCCACTTGCATAATTTCACAAACCTTGTATCTGAAGAAGTGTGCATGCACACGAAAGCTCATACCAAAATAAAAACTTAGTTGGTCTTTAAGGTGCTACTGAAGGAATTTTTTTATTTTACTTCGATCCAGACCAACACGGCTACCTACCTGTTCACAAACCTTGGTTATGTCCCCCTTTACTTACCATTTTTTCTAAATTACAAAGCCCCCAAATCTGTAACTTTTCCATATAGAGCAATTACTCTGGTCATGTTTGTTGCCCTTTTGTGCACTTTTCTCAGCTCTAAACTACCCTTTTGGGGAATGCAATGACCAGCTCCGTAAAGAGAATTCAGGCATGGTTGCACTGATGATTTGTGTAAAGGACTGACAATACAGTACTGGTAGTTTTAATCCTGAATCACTTCCTAATGATACCTAGCATGGAATTTGCCCTTTTCACATCTGGCATATGCTTTACTGATATTCTCATTGCATTATCCACCATGACCCAAGACCCCTTTCTTGGCCAGTCACATCCATCTCAGACCACATCAGTGCATGTGTGAGATAAGGATTTATTGCACCAATGTGCATCAATTGACACTTGTTCATAATGAACAACATTTAACTTTTTTTTGCACATCCAACCAGTTTGCTCCTCTCAATCCCTTTTTGCTACTCATCCCAAACTCTAGGTCATTTATGACCAAGCTGAAAAGCACCTGTCCCAACATAGATCCTTGAGATATTCCAATTCTTATGACCCTTCATTTAGAAACAAACAAAACTGTGCTAGTTTGCTGTATCTACTAAGCCAATTGCAACATGCTAACAGTGGGCCCAATAATACCTATCTATTTATATTTTTTTAACATACAATACTGACATCAAAGTATGTTCTAATCCTTCCCTCTCCTTTCCTCAGTAGTCTCAGTTTATGAGGTTAATTACATCAGTCACCTCATAGTTCTTAATGTATAATTGCTCATTAATGTAACAACAGCAAAGGAAGTGAAATGACTCCCATCTAATTTCTGGTCCAACTGATTTCATTTATCTCTGATCAATTTCATAGATCAGAGAACAAGAGAGACTGGAAGGGCTGCTTGAGGTTGCCTGTAGTTTTGCCAGAGGGGTGTGTGGTGAGACTGAATCTGTGGAAGGTGTTGAGACACATTGCAGCTTCATACCCCTGCCTTTTTGCCTTTCTTTCCCTCTCTCTTTCACTTTACAGGCTGAGGCGCTTTTGTTGTTGTTAAACAATCACTCAAAGGTCTGGTGAACATTAAAGAGTTTGCAGAAGATGAATGGCTTGCCTACCAGGTTCACATACAGTAGAGGAAATATTCATCTTTAAAAGATTCCTTTATATATTTTTATGCCCTTTAATGTATTGAACTCAAAGGAAAACAGATGCTTGGAACTTGGTTTTCAAGGATTATATCAAATACCGTTATTTAAAATAATAAATATTCACAAACGATGTGACAACTTTCTTGTAATCAGAGCTTAACCGCGTGGGGACTTAATGTCATCCTGCATTTTCCAAGGCCATCTAAGCTTCTAGCCCTCATAGTTATGCAAAGCAGCTTGTTGTCTTTCCCTTGTGGTTTTGTTTGTCTTTCCAATGACCCAGTGAAGAATATTCCTGTTGCCACTGCTTCCAGCTCTCAGGTATTTAGTATCCTGGTCTACTTACAGCAGTGTTTCTCAACCTTTTGGGGCCAAGGCACACTTGTTCCATGAAAAAAATCACGAGGCACACCACCATTAAAAAAGTTAAAAAAATTAACTCTGTGCCGCCCTATATTGACTATATAATTATGACTGTAAGAAACACTTGCCAATTGCTGTGTTGGTTGCAATCTCCTGTAATAAGGCTTCACAAGCCGCTGATTTCTCTGCCAGCACAATCCTTTGCTCAGCAAGTTTCAGGTTGAGCTCATCCAGCCAGCTTCTTTAAGTTTGTCTAAAACCACCCTCCCGTGGTGGTGGCTGTTGAGAGCTGCGCTCGCTCCGCGTCGTGACTCGGCCGGCTTCCTTTCCGGCGGGTCAGTGTTGGGCATTGGCGGCCGCCAGGCACGTGAGAATGCAAATCGCCCTTCTCTTCGCGGCACGTCGCGGCACACCAGCCAGCGTCTCGCGGCACACTAGTTGAGAAACGCTGACTTACAGATGCTTCCTAAGAGAATGCTGGGGATTTTTATATTCATTTCTCCTCTTTCCCCTCCTTATTGATATAGATCAGGGGTGGGAACCCTGTGGTCACAGGTCTACTTCCATGAGGCCCTTTGCCTTATTTATTGCAGGTGGCCAGGAAGAAAAAGCTGGTGTGGGGGGGGGAGTGGCATAAAGGTGAGATAGAAAAGTGGGATGGTCCCACTCATCTTTGGTTGTGGCTTTACCCTCCTGCCATATCCACCTGCGACTCTAGAACCTGACAGATAGCCCCCAAGGAAATACAGAGAGAAAAAGGTTGCTTAAGCCCTAATATAGCTCCATCAATGACACTGGTGCTAGACATCCCGTTTTACAAGTGCACTCCTCCATCAGAATCATGCCCAAAGAATTCAGGTGGAAGAAAATGTTACCTTGGAACTAGCATTAAGAATGAGTCAATGAACTGTGTGAGGCTAAATAGGGAGCGCATGGGGCCAGGCAAAGATTTGCACCCCGATCTCCTGGGTGCCAGTTGGTTGCATAGGGGCCACGCTATGATGGTTAGGAACGTTTTGTTCCCACACCAGTTTCCTAACTTAAATCACCCATTCAAAGTTGCTATTAGGGAACATAAAGGGAAAAGCAGATGGGCAGAATTGGGGGGGGGGGAGGGGGTCGTATTTTTTCCTCCATAGCTAATAGCTTCAGGGGGTAATTTGGATCAGGGCTGCAGCATGACAGTGAAAGGTTTACAAATATTTACCTATGCCATGGTGCTGTTTCAAATGCAGTTGGATTTTGAAGAAGGAAACTATACCAGCAGTTCCAATAATAGAACTTCAGTGTAACATGTAGTTTGGTCCATGGCTAGTGCTTTGATCTCAACTGAACTGCTAGCAGAAAAGCACGCCTACTGAACAGCCAAGCCTAGCTACTTAGGACCAGCTACATACTCACTTTTCTGATCCCCTACTCCTTTAACAGGAAGAGGCACTTTGAGAAGGGATAATTGGAATTGAAGTGACTAGTGAAGGGCTGCTTAACTTAACCTTTTCCTCACCTGACATTTCCCCTTTCCAAATTGTACACCGAGCAGCTTCCCTGCCCCCATACTGTGTGCCAAATATGTGTTTGTGGTGGCATATTTGAAATTTTTCAGGCAGAGGAATTTGCCAGGGGGTGAGTTGGGGTGGGAAAATGGCAGGGCATGAGAATGGGTTAAGCAGAACCTCATACTTCCAATCACTTTCTCTCAAAGTGCCTTTTTCTGTTAAACAAGAAAACAAGAAAGCTGAGTATCATCATACAGATTTGCCCTGTAATGTGTAGTCTGAGGAGTATTGTCTTGGATCTGAGCACTTTAGTATCACTGAATGGCCTCTAGGCAAACCTT
Source organism: Zootoca vivipara (assembly GCF_963506605.1). Classification (NCBI taxonomy): domain Eukaryota; kingdom Metazoa; phylum Chordata; class Lepidosauria; order Squamata; family Lacertidae; genus Zootoca; species Zootoca vivipara. The sequence continues at coordinate 45,364,001 of NC_083285.1, read as the reverse complement.
CTGTTTTCTCTTTGTGGGGGTTTACAGAAGAGTGAGGAAACTTGGGTTGTTCGTGAGGTGGTGGAACTGGGGATTCTGGTTCCTTGCTTCAGGACCAGTGTATCATGCTCTCCACTGGACTGGGCCTTGGGGTTCTGCAGGGTCCTTGAGGCAGACTCACTGACCCACATCTGCAGAAGCCTCATTTGCCAGGGAATCAGGGACATGACCCAGCCCCTCAAATTGGATACACTTTCTGTGTGATTTAGGGGTGGGGAAATAGAATGAACTGGCAAACCCTGAAGAGAGATTTATTTCTTTGTACAGAGATAGCATTTCCTCTCTAATTCTTCTTACACACTTCAAAGGCCTCTGAGTTTGGGAAATGTGCTACTGAAAGCCTTCAGGGCATGTAGTCAAAGTAGATAAGAGCCATATCGGCTTAATTGCTTTAGGCACAGTGATCATTCATTTGAAGCTAAGCATGTAACATACCTGTGGACACTTTGCTACCTCTGCCCTGTTAAGAAATCTGGATTAAGATAGTTTATGACTCAGAGAAACTCTGGCTAGACTGTTGACACCCAGAAGAAGGCAAGTGGAAAAACCCTTGTGCCAATTTTTCTTTTGGGTGAATGAGATTTGTGGTTCCAGAAGTTATGTGACTAAGATCAGTATCTCTGATACTCATCCCGCCCACTGTCCTGAAGAACCAACAGCAAAAGTCAGCCATACCTAACCATCCTGGTCCTCACTCAAAATCCTAGCTTGGCTTCTGCCAAAGACTTTAATGCATAAACCAGACCACTTCTTAGGCAACAAATAGCATGCCCTTTGTGCCTTCCTTTTGAAGAGTGGGATGGTCACAGCTCTTAGCACAGCGAGCATCTGGAGACACAACAATTTCACCATTTTTGGCATGGTGACCCACCCCCTAGAACCATTCTTCTCTGATACTTATTGACTGGTGCTGGGTGACATAAGTTCTAGCCAAACTCAACACCCTTTGGGTTTCAACCCAACTAGTGCAGTATTGAAGTTTGGGATGTAACATGCCCCGTGTTTTCCTATTTAAAAAGAAGTATGTAATCTGGGTTGAGCTAAGAGTTTGAGAGTTGCCATATCACCTCACTGATGTGCTTTATGCACCAGTACATTCTAATGACCAATCACTGTATCAGACAAAACCATCAAGATCAATCATACTAGCTTTCTTGCCACATCAGCTTTATCATGATAATCATAGTAATCCTTTCTTTCCCTCTAGTCTTGCCAAAGAGAAAGCCACCAAGAAATGGAGCCAAACCAAAATAAAATGGCAGCCACGGCAATTGAAAGAATTTGTTTGTCAACAAATGCACGCCAGTGTCTGGCACCATTGCTGACAAAAGCCATATCAGCATCTGCTCTGTTCCACAGCAGATGTTCCTTTCCTTCTGCATGGAGCGAGGCTCTGAGGAGAATATGGAGGAGGAGGAGACATTTGCAAATGTACCTTTACTATTCTAGTTCTGTTTCTTCCTATACTAGTGGGCCTTCTCTTGATCAGACCATATTCTGTTTGGTTTATGGGGGGTGGGGTTGCTTCCTTGTAGCTGAGCATTGGAAAGGCATATACATACAACTATGCCTCCCAGAAACAGTGGCACTGGAATGGGAACGGTCACACGGACATTGTTTTTCTCTTGTGGTGTTTTAGAAGCAGATTGGAAAGTAGAGGGACATCAGCTATGCTTCTGGGACTCTATGGTCAAGCTGGTGAATGAAGACAAAATGCTATTACATAATTTGACCATTTTAGAAAATGGTTGGCTTAAAAGGTACACTTTTAAGCATTCTCAAACTTTCTGCAAGATTACCTTTACTGCACCATGAGGTTCAGGAGAAGCAAGATGATCCACACACACAGCCTTGTAAGATAAAGAAGCATGCTCCTGAGTCCCAAGGCCAATTATGCTTGATAGCATTTGAGGCTCTGACTGCTCCCCTTCTCAGGCTCCCCATCTCTGGCTATGGAGTGGAGATCCCTAAAGAAAAAACCCTTCAGCTTAAAACCTAGCACTCTGGTGTCCTTTCTTCCTGCCTGGTGTGTTCTCTGGTGAGTAAGCGGTGTCTGATGTGATGAGACTTGTTTCCTTGAGACAAAATGGCTCTGGGGGCCTTCCATGAACAGCCCACCCTTCAGCCACTCAGTCTTTTGTCTCAGATGGTGGGTCAGGAGAAACACCAGATCTGATGCCCTCCACTGTTTCCCCCACTGCTGCTAGCCTGCCCTGTCCCAGCTGCCCACAAAGCCACAAATAAGTCCTGTTTGTTCTCTCCACTCATCTGCTGTGAAGTGGCTAGTGGTGGCCATTGCCTAGCACTGTAAGAGCACTGTCTTCCTCAATGTGAGGCATGGTGAGTGAAGTGGCTCCAGAGAGCTCCATAGTACTGTTTTGCTGCCATCATTGCCACTGTCCTGGCAAAGTGGTGGCAGTACAGCTCTCTTTCAGCCCACCTTGCATACAATGCCATACTCTGGAAGGATTGTGTGTCACAATACAGGGGCCTTCACCAGAGTATGGCATTGCCAGGTGAGATGGTCCTAGAGAAGTTTCATGCATCCATCCTGTTGATGCAGAAGCAAAAACAGCAGGAGGATAATGGGGAGGTCAGTGCAGGGCCACAACATAGAGCAGGTGTGGGGAACATTTGGCCCTCCACATATTGCTAAACTGCAACCCATCTTCTCTGGCCATTGGCCATGCTGTCTGGGGCTGATGGAAATTGTAGTTCAGCAATATCTAGAGGGCCAAACATTCCCACCCCTGCCATCGAAGCAGCAGTGGCTGCTGGTCTGCTCCAAACAGCAGAGTATATCCAACCAGCTCTAGGGCCCTAATTTAGGACTCCCAAGTTTCAGGCCAACAGCCTCAGGCTAGAGGTCAAGGACTAGGTCTTGCTTCCCTGCCAGGGGTGCAGATATTCAGTCTTGGCCAGCTCTTCCCCCTCCATATCTGAATTTTGGCAGTTGCTTAGTCCTAAGACCATGCCATCTCCTGGAGACATTTGTCCTCAAGGTGGAAGCTTTGGGGAGGGCCCCCTAAAATTATATAGGTGAAAAAATGTACTTTCAAATTGGCAAATCATTCTGAGACAGTCCTGCAAGGAGAAGTAGTGACAATCTCATCTTCTGGTCATGAAATCCTCCCTGAAAAATCCATATGGTTGATTAGTATGTCAGCCTAATATTATTCCAAGTGTATGACTCCACAGGAACCGCTCCAAAAACACTCACTCAGAAGAAAGAATTGCTTTGGAATTGGCCCTATATTTGCACACTAAACTCTTGCCAACTTCAAGTTTGGGTTCCCCCCATTTTCCTTCTCACCCTGCCTCCTGCTTCCCGCAGGATTTCATTGCAAGAATACAAGCTATTGACTTATTGGCTCTGCAGGGTGGCTCTTTGTTGAGCTCAGCACGTGCCAAAGAGAGCAGAGGAAAAAGGGGAAGGAAAGCAGGGTGAGAGTGAGAAAGAGGCCCCTCCCCCGTCTTCTCATCTAGTACATTTCCTACTCTTCACACCTCTGTTCCTTCAAACCTCTGTCCAGGCCATTCCTTTCCCCCTTTGAACTTGTTACTCACCAATTCCTCTTCTCCAGCGTTTCTCTTTTCCCTTCACAAGAACACAGGGAGTTGTCTTATACTGAATCAGGCCAGTGTAGGCTTCTCCTACATTGTAAGCCGGCAGTGGCTCTCCAGAGTTTCAGACAGGGAGTCTCTCCCAATCTGACCTGGAGATGATGTGGATTGAACTTGGAACCTTCTGCATGAAAAGAATATGCTCTACCACTGAGCTACAGCTCTCCCCACATGCAGTATTTCTCAAGAAACTACCATGTATCCCAGCTCCACACACAAACACCCTACCCACCCGCCCACTACACAGACACTGCCATGTGGCACCCTATCCAGGAAGGTGTGGGTGGTTCCTGACCTTTCATGGGAGCATTTCTCCTCATCTCCAAGTGCAGTTGTGTGCAGTAGTGATTGAGAAGCACTCTGCCTATGGTCAGAGGTCATCTCATGGACCCAGACTGGCCATGTGCCTTACTTTACAGAGGGCTCTCCTCTGTTTGAAGGTATCCTCTCTTTGTAGAGCTGTGATATAGCCCAAATCCAGTTTAAAGATAAATAACGCTAAGAAGGTGGAGCAAGGGCCTTGAAATTGTCCATCAGTAGTTAGCATCTACAGACAGGTCTTGAAGCTGAGGCTCCAATACTTTGGCCACCTCATGAGAAGAGAAGACTCCCTGGAAAAGACCCTGATGTTGGTAAAGATTGAGGGCACTAGGAGAAGGGGACGACAGAGGACGAGATGGTTGGACAGTGTTCTTGAAGCTACGAACATGACTTTGACCAAACTGCGGGAGGCAGTGCAAGACAGGAGTGCCTGGTGTGCTATGGTCCATGGGGTCACGAAGAGTCGGACACGACTAAACGACTAAACAAGAACAGTTAGCATCTGGACAGCAGACTGAGCAGGCACATAGCTCACCTGGTCACAGTCCTCCTCTCTAAGGTAATTTATTGTAGTCCTATTTATATTATGGTTATATTATATATTATATTATATTTCTCGAGCTGCATCTAAACATGGAAATCAACCCTTGCCAATTTTATGTAAATATGTGCTTTCTTTTGCCTTTTTTGGTTACTGTATATATCCTCACTTTGGTCAATGTGTAAGTGACCCCCCGAACCAAGGGTTTCCCAAACTTGGGTGTCCAGCTGTTTTTGGACTACAATTCCCATCATCCCTAGCTAGCAGGACCAGTGATCACGGATGATGGGAATTGTAATCCAAAACCAGCTGGAGACCCAAGTTTGGGAAACCCTGCCCTAACCTTTATTGTGCCTAGCAAACAGTGAGCAACCACTACGCAACATGCTCAGGTGCCTCCTATCTTAATTATAGTCATATGCAACCACTAAGCACATGCTCAGAAGGCACCACCTTTTCATTTCATGTTCTATGAGACATTGACACTAGGGACGCTGTCTCCTTCCCAAGAAAGCAGGTTCCATCCTTCATGGTTCTGCCTGTTACGTTGACTTGTTCTTTTCAGTGCAGGAAGAGGAAGGATGAAGTATAGAGGCAGCAAGGAATAGAAAGTGAGAAGGGGAGCAGATACCGGTATTAGAACCAACAGTCTATAGAATTCATTTTGCAACCTGTTCTTAGATGGTTTATGGTTCCCTTTGTTGCTGTTCAAAGAGGAGATGGCTAACCAGGGTTGGGGCACCTGTGGCCCTCCAGATGTTGATGGAGTTTAGCTCCAATCAGTCACAGCCAGCACGCTCAATGGTTGGAGAGGATGGCAGCTGCAGCTCTACCACACTGGCAAGGCCACAGGTCCTCTATCCCTGGGATAACCCAAAAGAAAAACAGGAAGTAAATATAAACTTTAAACCAAAAGGGGACACAGTTCTGAGGAAGGGCTACAACAGGCATCCCCAAACTGCAGCTCTCCAGATGTTTTGGCCTACAACTCCCATGATCCCTAGCTAACAGGACCAATGGTCAGGGATGATGGGAATTGTAGTCCAAAACATCTGGAGGGCCAAAGTTTGGGGATGCCTGGGCTACAACTTGGGGGTAGAGCATGTGCTTCGCATGAAGAACGTCCCAGGTTCAATCCTTGGCATCTCCAGGTAGGCTTGGGGAAATATCTCCTTATTGGAGATCTGCTGTCACTCATGTGGACAATACAGAGCTAGATGGACCAGTGGTCTGACTCAGCTTAAGGTAAGTTCCTGTGATACTATATTTGAGCAGCACAGGCAGAAACAGGAAGTTTCAGCAGCAGCTGGTGGAAAATATCAGTCTGTCTAGATGCTTCTGTAGAGATGGTATCAGGAGCTAGAAGATAGCATGGGGTGCATATCTCCTGTCAAGAGCATATGGTACTGAGAAGGATAGGAGGATGCAAGCAGAATTTCTAGGGACATCAGGGAGAACACTGACTGTGCCTGATGCAGTTCCAGAGTTCCATGTGATTGATGGGAACTTTTGTCAGCCTGCAAAAAGAGACAGCAATTTCCCTGAAATTGTAATCACACCCCACTTTTCTGAAGACTTTTATGCTCGAGCTGAAATCCATTGAAAACATCTGTGCTTTGTTTCAAATCAACTTCAACTGGTGCATTTTCCGTCACTTTTGCACAACGTCAAACTAGCAAGCGTCCTTTCACTCCATTGTGAGCATTTCTCACTGGTTCCCATATATATATATATATATATATATATATATATATATATATATATATATATATATATAGTGTAAATGCTGCCATTTCACTATTGGTTAAATCAAACTAGCAGTGATCCAGGATAGATTTATAAAAAATAAGCCTGAAGTGTAGTTTAAAAGGTAGAACTGAGGTGAAGGAGTCACTTCTATAAATGTTTTTTTAAAGGTCAAAGTAATTATGACAGGAAGGAATCAGACTGATCAACTGAAGGTTGAGCTGAAAAAAATGATACAATCTAGGACGTTCTTTATACCTGCTATCTTTCACTACAGTACCTATCACACAATAAACCAGATGGCAGGGTTTAATCTGGACATTTCAGAGTCATGCTGTCCCACGCACAACATCAACGTGGCAAGAGTTATGCTATGATTTGGGTTTAGCAGCAGACATTTGCTTCAGAAATAGTAATGAATATACAGTGGTACCTTGGTTCTCAAACTTAATCTGTTCAGGGAGTCTATTCGACTCCCGAAACAGTTTGAAAACCAAGGCACAGCTTCTGAATAGGCTGCAGGAGCTTCCTGTACTCAATAGGAAGCCACATCAGACATTTGGCTTCCGAAAAACGTTCGCAAACTGGAACACTCACTTCCGGGTTTGCGGCATTTTGGAGCCAATTTGTTCGGGAGCCAAGCTGTTTGAGTACCAAGGTACCACTGTACTGAATCAATAGTGGGGACACTAATTTGAATGGGATGACCCATGAACCTGTGGTCCTCAAATGTTGCTGGACCAGAACTCCCATTGTCTTTGACTATTAGCCTTGCTGGCTGGGGCTGATGTGAGTTGGACTCCAACAACATCTGGAGGGCTACAGGTTTCCCACCCATTCTAACAGAACTTCTTTGACAAAAGGAAACCCTTTAAGGGCTGTTGCTTCTCTGTGGTCACTTACATTGACAAGGCCCCACTAAAGTCAATGGGACTAGTTGAAGGTAAGGGGTTGGTTCAAGGTAGATTGGCTCATCCATTGACCTTTCTTGTCAATTACCAAGGCACCATCCATGCCCCTGAATTCTGCTTTAGCTCTATTATTCTTCCATTATTACTATCCATTGCCACCTTCACTCTGCCTATGAACAGACTTGTTTCCTATTGACCCAGTCAGATCCTCAGGGACATTTTGCATGCCATTCCTGTCAGCTTATCTATAGCAAACCAGCTTCATTCATGTCCGAGACACCAACTCTGGCTTCAAATTCTCTCCTTGCTCTTCTGACGGCTTTCGCAAGTGCTCAGGTTCATGCTACCTGATAGATTTTGGCTGCACTCCTGAAGACACTTATGAACTTGTCAGTCCCATTGACTGCAATAGGATTTATGGGCATATAAATGGCTTCATAGTTAACAGCCTTTGTCTCTCTCTCTCCTCCCTACCTTACTTGCCTTGTATCGCTCTTTCTCCCCTTCTCATCACAAATTTATTACTTCACAAATTTATTATTTATTATTACTCATAATCGTTTTTATAGTCTTTTCTTCCTTGGCTCTTTCTGACATCTCAAGCTGACATTGCAACTTTCTGTGTCCTATTAGCTCCCAATGCGATGTTACATCTTATTTCTTCTTGATTTTCCTCCCCCTTTAGCCTGTTAAGATAGTTTAGCAAGAGATAAATTGCTCTCAGTTACATAGTACATAGGCCTTCTTTAAAAACAGCACGTATACTGCATACATTATACCATTAGGCTGTTATTATTAATTGTTAAGATATGCAGTTAGTGGGTTGTAGTCATACTCAGAGTTGACCCACTGAAACTAATGGCTTCCTTCACCACAATTAACACACATGGCAGAGTTCATGTGCAGATGGGGGAGAAGTTGGGATTTTACTTCAGAAGGTCTATGACAGACTACGATTAGGGGAGGACAAATGTGTCCATTTTAGTCCTCTCAGCTTCTAGTCCCTTTCCTATGTTAAATTCAGTTCTCCACATTTCCAGAACAAGTTGCAATTTGAAAAGAAAAAAAACCTTCACGAAAGTTCGTAATTATTTTAATGTATATTTCTCCTATCAAACACATGTTTGGACACAGTTTAGACTCATACACACAGTTTAGCAATCAATTTCCCCTCGCGCAATGCCATTTCATAAGTTATTTTCACTAATATGTGCATATTATTCACCCTTTCCCCTCATAGTTGCAATTCACATTGTTTGGCCGGAGAATTGAATTGCAAAATTCAGCAAAGTGTAAACTTTGGAGGATAGCGATGTTTTGGTTCACACATTGGTTTTAAAAAAATGTGAATTATGTTGTTTCTCATTGAAATGCAAACAAAATTGAATCCCCTCCCCAACCCTAATCCTATGAACAGTTACTTGGCATAAGTCCCATTATACACAGTGGGACTTTCATCTGACAAACTATGTATAGGATTACACTACAGATTAGAAGCTTTAAAGAGTGTTGAGGAACCATTTTGCTATACTTTAGCAATAACCTTCACCGTGTCTTTGCTGCCACCTTGCCCTGCCCCATTCAGTTAAGTGGCAGTGATGCTGCTGTTGAGAGGGCAGATCTGCTCCACAACACTAGACATTACTTGTTAGATCCCACTTAGCCGCTTGGGGTTGCCGATCAGAAGGTCGACGGTTCGAATCCCCGTGACGGGGTGAGCTCCTGTTGCTCTGTCCCAGCTACCTGCCAACCCAGCAGTTCAAAAGCATGCCAATGCAAGTAGAGAAATACCGTAGGTACTGCTGCGGTGGGAACGTAAATGGCATTTCCGTACACTCATGATGTTCTGCTGTGCCATTAGCGGTTTAGTCATGCTGGCCACATGACCCGGAAAGCTGTCTGTGGACAAATACCGGCTCCCTCGGCCTGAAAGTGAGACGAGCGCCGCAACCCCAGTTGCCTTTGACTGGACTTAACCAACCAGGGGTCCTTTACCTTTAGGGGAGACCAGGGCACGTTTTCCATAGGGGCACGTTTTCCAACTCGCTTTAGTTTTGAAATGAGCCTCTAGATAACGCCAGGGGGCGAACTGGCTGAAGTAGCATCACAACACACATCATCTACAAAAGTTTTAATTTAGTAGCTGCTGTCTCATCGTCGGAAGAGCTGTTTTCTTCATTTTTTCAACTTTCAGTAAACTTTCAGGTCTTTATTTAAACTTAAACGTACTAGCATTAAACTTACTGTTTTGACATTGCATGTACTAAAAAGGGGTTTCTTTCTTCACGTAACTATGCGTTTGTTTTGCAAATAACTTACACCGCTACTCGTCGAGGTCGTGTCAAAGTTCCAATATGGTGACGGGGCAGGTTTTCCACCAGCATACGGGGCACCTATTCCAAAACGTGTCTCATTGGAAAAATGGGTGCATGAAGACTGCACCAAAGGGGATGTTACATTTTTTTGTTTGCATTCACTGTGGTTCAGACAATGACGACTTTTGTTTAAAAAAACAACTGTCTTTGTTAAATTGTTAAGTGACATTTTTTTTAAAAAAATCATTAAGTGGCATTTTGTTCCCTATATCCAATTACTTTCTCTATTAGTCTATTATTATCTTACCTACTATTATTATGCCTTTTTAGTTTACAATAAAAATACATATGAAGTAACAAGCAAGATTTATTACCTGTGCTTTACCATTAAAGTATAGTTGGAAAATTTGCCCCTGCACATTTTTAGTAGGCTGGAAAACTTGCCCCACATATGGGGCACGTTTTCCAATTTGACATGATCAGACTTAACCATTTGCTGTCAAAAACTATATTTACTTTTTTGAAAAACAATTGTGCTAGTTTGTAGATAAAGGTATAGGAAATACAATGAGATTCTGTTTACCTCAAAATAGATAAGAATAATAAAAAAATACCATAAAATAAGTTATAAAAAGTTGGAAAACGTGTCCCGGTCTCCCCTACCTTATCTGTAGTAACTCTGATGTAGATTTGTTTTTGTGTATGTAGCCATACTAGTTAATATCTCATGTGAGCTGTGTGCAGTAGGACACTGGCTCTTCCTCTGAGTCACCGTTTTACACCCAGCTCCATATAGCCAGTAACTATCAGGCCTGATTCCAGTAGGTTGGCTTGTGTAAAAAACCAAAGTAGACACAGCAACCCTGAAGTTTGTCCAAGCAAGACTGCTCTATAGTGATTTAATTTCTCACACAGGCATATGCCAAGAAGAATATTTTATATTTCATATTTATTTAGGAACGGTGGCCCCGTCTGCACTACACATTTATAGCAGTATCATATCACTTTAAATTGTTATGCTTTCTCCCAAAGAATTCTGGGACCTGTAATCTGTCAAGGGTGCTGAGAGTTGTGAGGAGATTTCGATTTCTCTCCCAGAGTTCCCTGGGAAGGGGGATTGATGGTTAAACCACTCAGCTTCTTAAACCACGCAGCTTCTTCCCCATTGCTATTTCACACAACTGTCACCTGCATGTGTGCAATGCCAGTCTCAAATATACACACCTCAGCTTAACTGTGAAGTGAATGTGGCTTACAATTTAAAATCAGATGGAAGCTGGTTTGAAGGATAACACATCAAGTACAGCTCAAGAAACTGCTCAATAGATATGGATTGCTTCTAAAGTCATGGGTGCACAGTTTCAAAAATGAGTGGTGGGAGGGCACCGGGGCTGGAATAAATGATAACATGTCCACAGCTTGAGTGGACAATGGAATATAGAGTACTTTATAAGTATTCTGGACTGTTATATACCTCATCAGGCTTCTGGAACCAACCTGTCAGAATAATAATAATAATAATAATAATAATAATAATAATAATAATTTGTTGTTGTTGTTGTTGTTAGTACCCCACCCACCTGACTGGGTTTCCCCAGCCACTCTGGGCAGCTCCCAACAGAATTAATGATAATGATGATGATAATATTAATAATAATAAAGCGATAAAACATCAGACATTAAATTTTCCCCTTCACAAATTCTGAGATGAATTCAAAGTTCATTCTCTCTGTTTCCGAACTCTTGGAACAGCCTCCTCCAACACGGGCCATACAGATGTTTTGGATCACAACTCTCATCACCCCCAAACAGAAAAGCTTTGATGATGGGTGTTGTGGTCCAAAACATCTGGAAGTGGGGGGGGGAGGGCTGCAATATCTCTAAGTGTAGGCTAAGTGTAGGTCGAGTCCCAGGCAGATTTTATCTTAATTTTGAATCACTGTTCCATAAATGCAATTTTATCGGACGGATCTTATGGATTGCTTTCTTTCTCATGAGGAAAATGCTGTTGCTGTTTTGGGGGCACACAGGTAATGGAATGGGCCAGAATTTCCCTGGCACATCCTCTATATAGCACTGGGTTTCTGAGATAACTCTTTTACCTCCCTTCTCTTTGCATGTTTTGGTGGAATTTGTATGTTCAGCAGCTGCCTAATCAATAGGAAAGAAATCAATGTGTGTGAGCCATTAGTTCCAAACAGAGGACAGGCTGTTAACAAGGCATGCCAGCTGGAATAACAGTTTTTGGTAAGATATTCCTGGGGCGGTAGGTAGGTGGGCTTTGAGGACACGGGGTCAGATTAAGGGATGAGTCAGTCTGTGATGATGGCTCTAAACCAGGCATAGGCAATCTTGGTTCTCCAGATGTTTTGGAATTACAACTCCCATTAGCCCTGACCTGGCCCTGTTAACTAGGGATCATGGGAGTTGTAGTTCCAAAACATCTGGAGCCCCAAGGTTGCCTATGCCTGCTCTAAACCCTTCCGTAAGCAGTCATGTGCTTCTTCTTACCTGTTGTGACTCAGTGGAGTAAAACTACCCCTTTCCTCTACTGGTGACCAGTGCTCATTGTGACCGGTGGGGCAGAAGGAAGGGAGCCCAAATAGTACGTAGAGCCAAAGCCAATGAGAAGCAGAGCCAACTAATTCTAGTTTTGTCCCCATCCTCTTCCCTGCTGAATTCTACAAAGGCAGCACCAAGACAAAGGAGGTGAAGGAAGCTGACAGGCACTTCTGCCTGTTGGAATGGTTGTAAGTAGAAAGGCAGGGAGGTGGAGGCTGGCTGATGGGAGAATGTGGTTGTTGTGAAAGTGCCCCGTTTGCCCTAATGGTACGGCCTCTATTCCTTCCCCCTCTAAATACGCACATCTACTCCCTGTTCTGAAAGGGAGGTTGTACATCTTTGCCTGACACACACACACACACACACACACACACACACACACACACACACACACAGAGAGAGAGAGAGAGAGAGAGAGAGAGAGAGAGAGAGAGAGAGATGGAATGTCTCAGAAAGTAACATGCGGTCGCTAGTCCTCAGCAGTCTGGGGCTTGGAGTTCAAGAGGCTGAACAGAAGCAAGTCACCTACCTGGGACTTAAAACCTAGAACTGTAGAGGGAAGAAACTGGGCTTGAAGGGGATGCATACCATGTTTCTCCAAAAAAATAAGACACCGTCTTATATTTATTTTTCCTTTAAAAACCCCACAGTGGCTTATTTTCAGGGGATGTCTTATTTTTTAATTACGCGTCCAGCCTTGCCTCTTCCTTGGGGCCCTCCAGAACTGCACCTATCACTATGTCTTATTTTCAGGGTATGGCTTATATTGCGCAAATGCTTAGAAATCCTGCTATGGCTTATTTTATGCGTATGTCTTATTTTAGGAGAAACAGGGTATATATAATGGCATCTGATATGAATGGAATTTGTACTGTTTTTATGCCTTGCTTTTCCGGAACACAGGAAGATGCCATATACTGGGTCAGTTCATTGGTCCATCTAACTCAGTAACGTATATTCTGACTGGCAGCATCTCTTTGGGTTTCCAACTGGGAGCTCTACCTGGAGTTATCTGAGACTGAACCGGGGACTTTCCTTATGCAAAGCAGATGTTCTACAGTTGAGATAAGGTCCCTGTCCTACTGTGATGTGTGCATGTGTAAATATATATGGATGTTGTCTTAGCTGTCTTAGATAGGTTTCACTTTAAATGATGGGATGCAAGCCATGCTTGGGATGATGGATGCTGTGGTTGAAAGGCAGGGGAGAACTGTTTTAAATGAATAAACAATAAACATAACTGCTCAACAAAGATGACAAAAAGGAGGGAGTCAAAGATGACAAAAAGGAGGGAGTCAAAGCAGCAAAGGTGGGGAGACGTAAAGGCCATAAATAATGTTATGTCTTTTTTTTTTTACTCTTGATTAATTCATCAGGAACTACTACATTCCCTTCATTCTGTAAGCATGATAATTAGCTGGGATTGGAATCCCTACTCTACAGTAAAAAGTACGCGGAGACTCAATGAAGAAAAATATATCCACCCTTTGACAATTCCTTAATTACCTGTATCAAAAAGTATGGTGAAATTTCACCTGGAGATGAATGATACTCATGAAGAGATTTGGGGGGGGGGGATGTACTTTAAAAAGGGACTGATACTGATTTCATCTTGATGGTGGGAGAAGAAGAGAGGGTCCCAGGCAAAATTTGACCCCTCCCCAGATATTAATACTTAATACTGATTATAATGATGGAGTAGTGAGCACGTACAATGCCATGCTTCTTTGATTACAGGAATGAGTATTAGTGGTAGCCTGCCACTATGGTGAAGCAGGGGCATAGGGAGATAGGGGCGGTGGGGGCGGGGCACCCCGGGCAGCGCGATCCCAGGGGCGCCATCGCGGCTGCCTGCCCTGCCCCAAAACGTGCCCCCGCCCCTGCGCGCGATGCTCCCCGCCCTCAAATCGTGTGCTTCCCCCAAATCGTGTGTCCCGCCTCTGCGCGTGGCGCACCCTGGCCCCAAAATGCGTGCCGCGTCCCGCCCCCAGAAGGTGTGCCACGTCCCTGGGGGCAGCGCGCCTCCTCTCTGCCCCCGGTAGTGCAGCATGAAGCTCCGCCCCTGTGGTGAAGGCTGCCTATATTACCCCCCCCCCAAGAAGAATTCATAGAAAGTTATCTAAAGTAGCCTTTACCAACTGGTGGCCATCTTTTATGGACTACAAATCCCATCATCAGTCAGCATACTTCTCTACAGGGATGCTGCCAGGAGCTACTGAACTCTATCTCTCCTCCCCTTGCCATGCCCAATAAAAGCAACAACACATGTATTACTCTAGCTGGGACCTTGACTACCTGTGAACTCTATAAAGGTAAACAGGAAGAGAGAAAAAGACAGAAGAGGTAACTCCACCCGCCTTCAGCTTTGGCCTCACCCACTTTTCCTTTGCCTGCTGCCTGCCTGCTCCTCTGACCATTTCCCCCCAGGGAAATGCAGCCTTGGACCTCATCACTGCTGTAACTAAATATTAAAATGATTTACCTGTTTGCTTTTAAAAGGAAGATATCCACAGCTATTAGGTAGGATGCTCAAGGCAGCCACCCTAATTATAAAGATTTCCCCATGTGGAATTATCTAATACTTAAGAGGAGTGTGTGTGCTTGAGCAAGATAGAGAAAACAAAAACCATGCACACATTTAAAGTCTTATTGGCAGCAAAATGAATACACCAAAGATATTGAGCCCCTGGAGTGGGGATGATTCATGTCGATGGTTATCAATACAGAATGGTAATGGGTCTTGTTCCTAATAGGGGAAGGTGCAGATGGACGCAAGAAAGGCAGGCCTTTTGCAGCTTCACCCGTCTCACTTTCATGATCTGCTAAAGACACAACCCACAGCTTACACAGCTCTGCTTCTGATCCTCAGCTATCAGAAACACACAAACCCCTTTCCTGGAAACGATTCTCTGAGGTACAGACTTGCCTGCTTGGGGGCAGCTGTCAGTGAGTTAGCATAAAAATGTAAGAACTGCCACAGTGGATCAACCAATCAGTCCATAGAGTTCAGGATCCCATCTCCAAAGTGGCCAGTGCTGAATGTTGCAATGGAAGCTACAGGCAGGGCATAGGAAGGAGAGTGCTGCCCTTTGTTCACATCCATCTTGTGGCATTTAGAGAGTTAGGGGTGTTTTGGAATGTTTCAGCTAATAGTCAATATGAGGGGTGTCCTCTTTCCTTTTTCCTTTAAAGAATATGTTTAGTCCTGAACACTTTCACCCAGATTCCTTTGGGCCGTTGTGTCTGTCACTTTTACAAAACACTGATATAGCTTGGGGCATGAAGAGTCTGATGCGCCTGCAGATTTTTCTCATTCTATAATATCCAGTTATACACATTTGAGCAACTGGCAGAGCCTAGAAGTTAAATGTCGAAGTGTTATGCAAAACAACAACAACAACCCACACAAAACACAACTCCAGAACATATATTTGCAGTTCAATAAAGGAAAACTGGATGAAAGGACGAGATGGTTGGACAGTGTTCTCGAAGCTACGAACATGAGTTTGACCAAACTGCGGGAGGCAGTGCAAGACAGGAGTGCCTGGCGTGCTATGGTCCATGGGGTCACAAAGAGTCGGACACGACTAAACGACTAAACAACAACAACAACAACAAAGGAAAACTGAGCTTGCATTATGCACTAGTCCGTTCCAGACTCACAGGAAGGCTCAGTGAAGTAAACAGACCGATCAAAAGCTTAGGAACTCAGTGAGTAACCTAGCCTAGATGGGTCAAACTTAGGGGACCTCGCATGGCATATTCCTGTCTTCACAGGCAAGTGGACATTTGAATACAATTGAAGTTTACACAGTATGGAGGGAAACCAGTCACCCTGACAGTTAACACAGAACGGATGCAGGGAGCCCTGAAGGCATTTGCTATTGACATGACCTGATAGATTACAAATCCTAGGAAACGTTAGCAAAACTACGAGGAAAGAAAGATCAACTTTACTATCTACTTCAATGTTTCATATATTGCTTTAGGAGCATCGTAGACACAGAGGCAGCTGTGGATTTGGAGCTGGAGGCACAGCACCAAAAGTATTGGAGATGTGAATCTTGGTGAGGGGAAAACGGGTCATTTCCCTCCATGCTGCCGCTCCATCGACCTATGTCAAAACCTGGAAAGGAATAACACATAATTTCTAAAATCAGAGGTGCTGGGGTTTTAAGCTGGTTTGGAAGTTACACCTACTTCTTTTCTCCCCTGCCCAGTGTTTCTGGTACTTGCAAGTGGGAATAGCCAGGCAGAAAAGCACTGTGTGCATGATCAGAGCGGTTTTCTTACTGCTTTCTCCCCAAGTCTGAGGCTTGCCATTCAGATGTTCCAGGCTGAATCCTGGAAATCAGACAGACCGTGCCATCTTCTGCTTCTGTCACAGTTGTTACTAGTAGTGATATGCATGGGTGGGAAACCAGCTTGGGTTGAAGCCCTGCCAAAGGTTGGGCTACGGGAACCAGATGTTTCCGACAGTGGTTCTTGCAGTCTGCCCTTGGGAGCATATTCTTGCAGTCTTCATTGTCTCCCAGTTTGTTTCCCAGCCCAGTTCATGGTGCTGGGTATTATAGATGCATCTGCAGATGGTTGGGGAGCCATATATTTTAAGGACTGCTTCTTGTCCCATGAACCTGTCTGCCCACTGTTGTTGTCATCTGAGATCTTGCTCCAAGTCCTGCTGCTTTCAGAGGTGCAGTTGGCTGGAATGCAGAACAAAGCCTTCTAGGTTACAGCACCGAGTCTATATAACACACTCTTGTGATTTTTTGGTGAACTGATTTTTGCAGGCTGTTTTGGTTGGTGGTGTTTCTAATGGCTCTGCTTTTAGGTTTCTGTATATTTATGGATTGTTTTCATGTTTTTATTACCTTGCATGTTTCTATTTTTTATTCATATTTTAGCATTAGTTTTAATTTGCAGACTTTTATTATTATGTGGCCTTTTTAAGGGGAGAAAGGTGGGGTGTTATTATTATTATTATTTTAATGATTGCATCTGATCCCAGTAGTTAAAAATCCAGTCAGCGTGCCTACCAATTCCACATGTGTATGATGACGCAATGGTGATTTAAGCATGCAAGTATGGACTTAAAGGCTGAATCTTTCACATGGCCAGGTTATAAGGAAGTCAACACAGAGGAAGTGTGAGTGAAGATTTTGGCATCCATCTAATTCGAGGATGTGAGTGATCAGGACACTGCGTATGAAGGCAGGCATCCAGATATGTATTCTCTCTATCAGCTGTATGCAGAAATCTCCTTTGCAGCATTAGAGTAATTGTACTTTGACTATAGGCACGCGTGGTAGTAACACGTCCTCATGTGGTAGATGATGCATGCAATGTATTATGTGTGTAAATCTACTGCTCAGTTGCCATGTTTTTGGTATCTTGCCAAAAGCAACAAGATACTCTTGTTTGACACAGAGCACTTAGGGTCTTATCTGGAACTGACCTATATTCATATTAAGCTTTCTTTGTTCTGGCCTGCTCTCTCTCTCTCTCTCTCTCTCTCTCTCTCTCTCTCTCTCTCTCTCTCTCTCTCTCCCTCCCTCCCTCCCTCCCTCCCTCCCTCCCTCCCTCCCTCCCTCTCTCATATACACACACTCACACCACAGACCTCCTCCCCCTTGAATAAACACCTTTCACATCCAAGGACAATGTAAAAATAAAATGATCACAACTTGGCCCCTCTGGGAATTTCAGTTTTACAGCTTGTCCCGTTATGATGCTGCTAAAATTCACAGCCTAGTTCAAGAGAGAGAGAGAGAGAGAGAGAGAGAGAGAGAGAGAGAGAGAGAGAGAGAGAGAGAGAAGAGGGAGACAGACAAAAGAGGATGCGGGAAAGCAGAGCTAAAAGGTTAGTCTAAGGGGGAGAAACTTAGGTAACTGAGAAGTAGTACTCTGCATGAAGAGAACTAATGAGAGAGACAAGAAGAAGAAATGAAAGAAGGAATTGTATACAGTTTGAAAGAGAATGGCCAGCTATTTTTGAGATCAAAATTAAGAAAGGAGCAGAGAGGAAGGCGCATGTTCTCCAGGAATATTCCTTTGATTAAGGCATGACATGCATGCATTATTTATATAATAATAATAATAATAATAATAATAATAATAATAATAATAATAATATATTTATACCCTGCCCATCTGGCTGAGTTTCCCCAGCCACTCTGGGTGGCTTCCAACATAACATTAAAATGCAATAATCTATTAAACATTAAAAGTTTCCCTAAACAGGGCTGCCTTCAGATGTCTTCTAAAAATCTAGTAGTTGTTTTTCTCTTTGACATCTCGTGGGAGGGTGGGTGCCACTACCGAGAAGGCCCTCTGCCTGGTTCCCTGTAACTTGGCTTCTCGTAGTGAGGGAACCGCCAGAAGGCCCTTGGCACTGGACCTCAGTGTCCGGGCAGAATGATGGGGGTAGAGACGCTTCTTCAGGTATACTGGACCGAGGCCGTTTAGGGCTTTAAAGGTCAACACCGACACTTTGAATTGTGCTCGGAAATGCACTGTAACATTTACATGTTATTAATACAGTTGGGAATGTATACATGACCAAGCATCAACAGCCCTCATTAGCAGTGGTAGGTACAGTGATGTAGAATAATAAGGCATATCCATGATAAAAGTCAGGGCTGGTTCTGTTATGCAGTAGAGTTAAGTACCTGTGGCATGTAGCATCATGGATTTGTAGGAGAGGAATACAGGAAGTGGTGTGTGGATGGTGTAGCAAAACTTTTGCAAGTGTTGGCACCTGACCAGCAAAATGTCTGGGACTGGCCCCAAACAAAGGTGCCGATGAACCATTTGTGATATAGTATATGCTGCTGTAATACCACCCTTTGCAAACTACTGCCTAGATGGTAAAACAGAGACTCTGACCCAGATTCAGGTTTGTCTCATTCATATCTATCTATTAGAGATATACAAATCTGGCAATTTCAGTTCTTCCTAATATACACATTTATCCCAATGTGCACATTTTTTGATGCAATTTTGCCTAATATACACATTTTTTTTTTTTTGCAAAGCGATTCGCCCTAAGGCCTAGGCATTGGAAAACGCACTGTGTGTCGGAGGGGAGGTTGTGGCTATCACCTACCCCTCCCCTTGAAGGGTATTCTGTTAAAGGAATCCAGCAGTTGTGGTTGCTGTCCAATGCCCTGGTGGTGGCTAGGGCCATGGCTCGACCCCCGGTGACTCTAGAGGAAAGCTTCCCGTTGATTTGCATTGACAAGCTCCCCCTACTGGTTGTTAACCCTTGTGTGACTCCCAGCAGAGCGGGCAGGAGTCAAGTATAGTCTGTCCGATCCAATGCCTAAGCCAATACCACTCACATTCGGTAACCAATAAAGTTGTGACCTTCTTAGCCAGGGGTCCCCCAAACTAAGGCCCGGGGGCCGGATGCGACCCAATCGTCTTCTAAATCCAGCCCGCGGACTGTGAGGGAATCAGCATGTTTTACATGAGTAGAATGTGTCCTTTCATTTAAAATGCATCTCTGCGTTATTTGTGGGGCATAGGAATTCGTTCATATATATTTTTCGAAATATAGTCCGTCCGCCCCCAAGGTCTGAGGGACAGTGGACCTTGCTGAAAAAGTTTGCTGACCCCTGTTCTTAGCCCATTAACCTAAATACTTGTGTCCATGTGTATTATTTTATCTCCAAGCAGGGACTCACAAGTGCACATTTCAAAGGATAGCTGTGTTTTGGTTCACATCGTGTTAAAAAAACGCAAATTTGGTAGGCTCCCCTTTAAATGTGAACCGGTTCAAATTTTTTCCCATTACAGCTATCTATATATTACACACACACACACACACACACACACACACACACACTCAAATAATCTGCATCCAGTGGAGGGATCTCTGCCACCACATGCCCATTATTTGAATGCAGGTAAGAGACCTGTAAATCCAAGCAGTGTGCATTTGCTGGAAGAGTCCTGAGTGCCCCTCCCTGTCTAGGCTAGAGCTAGGTCTATGTGCTTTCTCCCCACACTTGACTGCCCTAGTGAGACAGACTAGCAATAAGAGCAAACTTCAGCAAACAAGGCCAGAACATTTGGATTTCCATAGGCAAACAGAATTGCATTGTCAAAAGGTATTTAATAGTTCACTACACACATATACTATGCCTAAGCCAATACCACATATACTATGTTTGGAGAATATAAACAAATGATACATGCACTTATGAAACATAAACCCCAGCTAGATATTGGCCGCCAGGGAAGGCTGGGGAGGTTTACTTAGTTGTGCTATGAACAGCACCGGCTAAAACGTACTCACCTAGTCAGTGTTTATCCCCAAGAAACCAAGATGAGAACGCAACAGTGTAGTCTTAAAAGCAATGCATACTTGGCTTGGACTGGTTCTTACAGTCAGGTTGTCTATGACTAACTTAGGCCAATATATTTCAGTGGGTCTACTCTGACTAAGTGTTTGTTAAATACAGCCAATTACTCTAAGATCTATTCTGAGTTAACAAATAACTTTCGGGTAAGCATATCTTACTTCCCATGTAATCTTGTGCAGTCCCTGAGATTGTCTTCCAAGGACCCAGGGGCATACCCAGGATCAAACCGGGGGGGGGGGGGGCAAGCCATGGTCGTTCAGGTTGTGACATTTCAGCACGGAAAAGGCGAATGAAACCAAAATTTTAAGAAAATTATATATAATAATAGCAGTGCTTTATTACGGTAGTTATTACAATTATTTGCTTGAAAAAAATATTTTTTATTCTAGTTACATGTCTTATACTAATATCATTTTTCTTGGGCTTGAAGAAAACTTGTTCAAAACTTTCGTTTCAATCCAGTCCTGATTTTCCTTGAAGAATTTCTGATGGACGCTCATTCAACACAACCCAGTCAGTCTGTCCTCTCCCATTGTACTTCTGAGCCAGGTCTTTACCCTTTAAAAGTTAATTTTATACAGAAATTACTTAAGTTACCTTTTTGGAACCAGTTTCTTATATCCATTTAGGCAGCCTCGATGTCTTCTAAATGTATATAAGAAGGTAAACTAATAGCCGGCGGCTCAGTTTAGCGGTGGGTGGCTCAGTTTAGTGACGCGGAACTCACTAGACACCTGTAGAAGATTCCCTCTTCTCTCTGCTAGAGTTCGCTAGAGACCTCTCCCTCCCTTGAGGGAGGCTTGCTAGGTGGCTCTAGATACTTCTTGTTTTTTACACCATTTCAGTGTGGTAAACAACTGATTATTTGCTTCTAGGGAGGGCAGCTGCCCCCCCTGCCCCTCGCTGGGTACGCCCATGCAAGGACCTTCTTTAGATCCTCACCATCTGACCTAGGGTGGATGCTGACTAGAGATAGGACCTAGGGTGGATGCTGACTAGAGATAGGAACTTTTTGGTGCTACCCTCCCCAGAAAAACTTGCATGACACTTCATTTGCTATCCTCAATGCTGGGTGAATATTTCTATTATATTTAAGCCTTTAAACAAATGAGACTGTTTCAGGTTAGGCATATATTTTAAGTGGTCCAGCACTACCTCGCTCCCCTCAGCCAAGCAGTTAACAGAGCCCCCCGCCCGCCACTGGCTTGTTCAGCTGGGGGGTGCGAGGCCTCTTCCACACCCCAGCTGAGCAGTTCAGCAAAGCCCCAATGCTCCTCAGCTGACATGTGAGCCTGAGAAGCATCAGGACTTGCTCACTGTTTAGGACTGGGCCATGTATCTCAGCTTCTTCTTCTTTCCCTAAGACAGGAAGAAGCAGGCAATATAAATTCCAGTCATCATGATATATCAGCATATACCGGTATTTAGGTGCTGATATACCATGATGCCCACCTAGCAGTTTGAAAGCACGTCAAAGTGCAAGTAGATAAATAGGTACCACTACAGCAGGAAGGTAAACGCTGTTTCCATGTGCTGCTCTGGTTCGCCAGAAGCAGCTTTGTCATGGCTTGCCACATGACCCGGAAGCTGTACACTGGCTCCCTCGGCCAATAACACGAGATGAGCGCCGCAACCCCAGAGTTGGTCACAACTGGACCTAATGGTCAGGGGTCCCTTTACCTTTACACCATGATGCTAAAAAGAAAGTATTGCCCAACCCTAGCACTAAACTAAATCATCAGAGGCTGAGCTGTTGTGCTATTCAGAGTGGCAATTTGCTTAGCTATTTTCTCCTGTTGGACTTCCAAGATGAGACCTGAATCCCAAACTTATAAGGCAAGATTCACTGAAAACCCTACTTACTAGCAATGGGAGAGTCCTCTAAACTTGATAGTCGCTGAAAACAATTAGAAGTTCTTTTCAGTTAAAATGTAGAGAGCAAGGGCAAGGAACCCCTTAGATTTTTTAAATGATAAGCATATGAGCATGTTTGCACCCTCTTCCCAACTCTCCCCTCCAATCGCAAAAGCCCTAAGAAACTGTGTCAGAGGTTTGTGCCCAATCCCAGCTCACTTGCCATCCAGCAACTCTTTCACAATTTTTTCTGGCAGCAAGCAGACACTAGTTGTGAGCAGAGGCTGGATGACCCACGGAAGGCTTTCATTCTGCATTTTAAAAGATAAGTGAGTTCCTGGCAGGAGATGGTGCCGCGGACCCCCTGGGTGTGTTCCGCAGACCTGCAGGGGTCCCCCGGACCCCTAGTTGGGAACTACTGTGCTAGACTACTCTCACTACCCCTGATTATTGGCTGTGTTGGCTGGAGAGGCTGATGGGGGGTTAGAGCCCAACATCAGGAGGACCACAGATCCCCCAGCACTGTTTTAAAGAGATGGTTATTATTTCAAATCATTTGCCACTCTGAACCCTCCGTTAGAGCATAAGGGTAGAAACATACGGTAGAGATGAACTTTCATTTGCTTACCTATAAGTGAACGTCAGGTGGTGGGGGTGCAAGGAAGAAATAAGAGAGAGGAGAATGAAGGTGGACTCTTAAGAGGGGGTCTTGCCTAACACAGCCTTTTCTGTAGGCTTTCCAGATTGCAACTCAAAGGAGGACCCTTGAATATCCCAGCTCTCAATGGAGACATATGCTGTGCTCCCCCCACCCAAACACATATGCACAAATGCCATCTGTTTGCAGCAGTGCAGATTGTGCAGTATTTCTGCGCAGGGGAAAGGTCTGATGGGGTAACAGCGCTCTGCTCTCTTTTTGTCTTCCTTGTCTTCAGTTGTTGTTTGATAGGACGACGGTGGTTCAGCACGTGCCTCCACAAGACAGGAGGCTCAAAAGTCAGGGTGATGAGTCCATGGCCTTTCAGCTGTTGTTGGGACTCCATCTCTAATCAGACCCGGGTTAAATATTCTTTAGTGGGTCCCTTGTAGATCTACAGACACAACTGCACCCCTTCCTGTTATCCATGCAGCATGTTAAACAGTTGCTTTATTAGACAGGTGAAAAAGAAGACTAGCTCTGAGACCAGCGAACACAGAACTGAGCTGGTAGAGGCATGAAATACCCACCCTCCATAAATCCCACCCACTGATTCATGAGATGAGAAATTGATGAAGCCAATTTCATTTTAACCCTTTATACGCAAGTATACCACACCAGGGAGGATGGCAGTAGTAGACCTACAACCTACAAGTGGGGGGGGGCACAGCCCCCCCATCCTTGCTTTAAGCTTTTAAACATCCAATATTGGGTTGGTGGCTTTTTTGCGCATCTTAACAGTCTCATTTTTCCATGGGGGTAGCTTCGTCCACAATTGATTGCACCAATTCCTCTGAGCTGCATTGTAGATTCAGTTTGGTAATCTACAAATCCCATTGAATCACAAATTATTTTGAATCGAGGCCCTTTATGAATCCCCCTGCTTCTTGACTCAGCTGTGGTTAACAAAAGCAACCAAATAAGGTTGCGTATGAGTTCATTGGACAAGGATGAAATTAAAATACAGAACAAACTAATACACCACATAGAATAAAAAAACAAAGCCACTCTAATGCTACCCTGACACAACCTCTAGTCGTCATCTGGTAAGAAAGAATATCCACAATCAGGGTCTTTGATTATCTTACTGTTATATTTAATGTAAACCACTTACAGGTTTTATTACAATCAAATGGTTTATTTTGTTAAATGAATATGTCAGGATATGACTCCCCAAGTATATTTTCCCAGAAGTGTATATACATTCAGTAGCGATAAATACCACTAACTTAGCCACACCCCTTATTGGTTGGAAGCCGCCCAGAGTGGCTGGGGGAACCCGGCCAGATGGGCGGGGTATAAATAATAAATTATTATTATTATTATTATTATTATTATTATTATTATTATTATTATTATTATTATCATCATCATCTTTATTTACTTGGGCCCTATATAAAGGGTGTTGGCCCAAATAGCTATTAAGTCCTTTCAAGTTTAATCTGATTAAACTATGGGAAGTAAGTATTCCAAAGGTGAATGCCACTTCAAATTCAAATAACAGGCACTTTTGAGTATCTTAGGAACAAAACTCTCTTGTTCCTGACAGCTGCCAAAGATGGCCTAGAGTTCTCTTCAGATTCTGAGGAATCCTCAATTCACGTTTCTCAATTCCATTTCTCTTCTTCTCACTGTTCACCTTTCCCATTCTTCCAAAAAGCTTTCCTCTGTTGATCATGACACTTGCCCCCTCCTGCCATTTCCCCTCGCCTTTCTCTACACAACCCATTTCTCACCCTGCTTTAATCTCTGTGACACATGGGGTCAGCAAACTTTTTCAGCAGGGAGCCGGTCGACTGTCCCTCAGACCTTGTGGGGGGCCGGACTATATTTTGGAAAAAAAATATGAACGAATTCCTATGCCCCACAAATAACCCAGAGATGCATTTCAAATAAAAGGACACATTCTACTCATGTAAAAACACCAGGCAGGCCCCACAAATAACCCAGAGGTGCATTTCAAATAAAAGGACACATTCTACTCATGTAAAAACATGCTGATTCCCGGACCGTCCGCGGGCTGGATTGAGGTGGTGATTGGGCCTTAGTTTGGGGACCCCTGGTCTAGCCCTTAATATTGCTGCTATGCTATTCACGGTTGCTTCTTCTGGCCATTAGCTGGAGGGAACAGTGGACACCCACTTCTCTCCTGTTATTTTTGTCCCTGCCTCCCTTCTCTGACTCTCCTTACCTCCCTTTCCCCATCAGCTGTTCCACCCCTTCATGTCTTCTGCACCTGGCCCATGGCCTATTTCCTCCTACCACCGCCACTGCCACACAGACATTACCCATCTCCCCAGATCTCTGGTGGTTTTGCCTCCTTCACACAGCCCATCTTTCTGCATCTCGGACACTTCCAGGCCCTCACTCACTCTCTCCCATACTGAGAGGAGGCGGAGGCGGCAAAGAATTTGCTGCTGACCGCTGCATTGCTAGGAGGCAAACACATGCCTGGCCTTGTGCAGGCCAGTTTCCGCCTGAGTGCCCCAAGTCACATATCCCCAGCATCATCTCCGGCACTGAGAAAGCAGATGGTGTAATAAATGAGTGCAGTCTGATGGTGGGGGAGGAAGGGGGTGCCTGCCTGGGATACCCCCGCCCCTCATAAACACACACACTCAAACGTATCGCAGAGAAACTCAAGCCATGCCCCGATTATCCTGTTCCAGTCCAACCTCCTACCCAGCAGTAGAGAGCAACGCGACATAGCTCTGGCCTGAGCATCAAGTGGGATGCCTGAGCATAGCTGCCAAGTTTTCCCTTTTCTCGCGAGGAAGCCTATTCAGCATAAGCCTATTCAGCATAAGCCTATTCAGCATTTTAAATCCCTTAAAAAAGGGGATAACTTGGCAGCTATGTGCCTGAGAAGCTGGGCTGCAGAAGAAAGGAGGGGTATCCCTTCAGGATGGGGTAAAGATATGACATTGCAATGAGCTTGCTTAGCTGGAGACAGGAATAAGGGGAGGGGAGGGGAGGGGAGGGACATGACTGGTAAAAATGGGGATGGGGGGAAATGCCACTGCAAGCTCAAATCGGTGGTCTGTTCCAGAACTTCATGGGCAGTGACTTGTATAGATCCGTAGAAAAGAACTGGCAGGGCTCATTGCAGCTTGGTAGAGGGACACAGAGTTTTCTGCTGCCCAGAAGCCTCCTCTTTGGCGATGCGCTTTCTGCCCCATCTCTCCTGCGAGCCCCTGTCACTTTGGCTTAGTTGTGTCTCCTCTCTGTGAGAACAAGTGAAAGCCACACCACTAGGCTGACTCTGGCGACAGGGCTATCGGCAGCAGAAGTAGCAGCAGCTGTGACTCAATCCTTGCCCAAGAGAAACATCCCCGGGCTTTCCAACATGGAGGATGGGAAGAGCTTTGTTTTGAGGCTCAGCTTTTGACAGATACACAACACTCTCCCACTGAAACCAAGTCTCATCTAGTACACTGGCCACGGACACGAAGCAAACGTTCTCCAAGAGCTTCCTGCCGAGCGGCAGCCTTCATCTTCTTTTGTAAACCTCGAAATCTTCCACTCCAGGCTCCCATGTGGATTCCGAGTTTGTTTTATAGTGAACAGGGAATCCAGATTATGAACTGGGATTTTCATGGTGATGTCATGTGGATGGTGCCAAAAAACACATGTGCAGCACTCATTCTACCACAAAACTAGGCGAGGGAGCACCCCGAGGCAATGTAGCACACAGGGTTCAAGAGAGCATCATTTCCGAGTTCACCATATGATGGCTCCTCCACCAATTGCTTCAGCTTTCCAAGTCATGCCTGGGAGACGGAAGGGTAAGAAACAGCAGCTGAGGTAGCCAAGGAGATGCAATGGCCTCCTGGTGCCACTTCTCCTTCATACACATCCCTGAGCCTTGTTCCCTTTACCCCTCCTTGCTCCAGAAACCACAGATATCTGCTGTGAATACATGCAAATGTCAGACTCTGCCAGTGTGGAGTAAAGTCTCTTCACTGGGAGAAGCATTCACACTGGATTCATGGTACAGATGTGCCCCTCGCACAGAGTATAATACCGGAAGCCCAGTATGATGGACACAGAACTGGCAGTGGCGTTTATGTTTTTACTTGTCTAAAGGACAGCAGGAAAGCTGATTCAGTAAACACACGGTCATGTGCTGAAGCCTTTTATGTACTAAAATCTTTTACTGCTCTTCAGTCTCGCTTTATTAAAAGCCTTTCAGCCGAGTCCTTTATCAGCTATGCTATTTTATGACCCATCCAAATATTTATTATAGATTAGGAATTAAGTGAATGCTGATGTATTCTTGGCTGTAGTGCCTGCATTTTGCATGGGGCTAAAATGGCTGTTACGTTCTTGGGATGTACCATTTTCCTGACCTGTTTGCTATATGCAGAACCTGTCATTTTGCTTCCACCTGCCACAAATATTAGCATTAGTAATTCTAAAGATGTTGCCCTGAACTATGGTTTAGAATACACCAAAGCCCAAGTTTTGCTAAGCAATGACTAACCACAAAGCTTTAGTTACATGCTACTCACTAAATGCAATTTAATTCAGAGGAGGTGGGTTGAAGAGCCAGCTGGATGTATCATAAAATATATGCATATACACAGTATGTACCTTAACTTGATCTTTGCTGAATATTCAGCAACTACACCCACAGGTAGTGTTTTTTTTTTAGGAGTGGGCATAAAGGGGAAACTATCAAGCTGTGAGGGGAGAGACTTCGTCAGGCAAGGCATCCTTCCACCTGCCTTGCTCCACCCTCTAGTCTCTGCTTCTCAATTTGTATTGTATTATTTTATGTATTGTGGCTTGCCATTGTTTTATTGATTATAGTTTAGAATTTATTCATTGTAACTGTTGAGTGGACTTCTCTTTAACTTTTATATGTTGATATTATTACGTATTTTTTATTATCCTAATGATTATTGAAAGTTACTTTTGTGATGTAGATTGCTTATTTTAAAGTTATGTTTTGTGTTATTTTTATGATGTTAGCCACTTTGAGCCTAAGCTTATTCCCTGAACTGGAATCTTGTTTAAATCCTGCTCATATGAGCCACCCAAAACAGTTCCAATTGTGGTTAGTATGTGGTATAACCCAGTCATGTGTTGCCCAGTCATGACTCCATTGCCCAACATGAACTTGGTTTTGTTCTGTTCTTATTTTTACTATGTATTTTGTGTTCATTATATTGTGAGCCACCCTGAGAGCTACAGGTATAGGGCTGTATATATCAAACAAACAAACAAACAAACAAACAAACAAACTGTCACAGTGGCCGGAGTGGACTACTTCAGAGTAACGACGCTACGCAGCTCTGCATTTTATTCTTTTATTGGTGCTGCGTATTTACAGTGCTCAAGTCATTGCTATTTACACGGAGCGATGTTGTCAGTCGGTTTCAGAACCTCCTAATGGCTTTTGGCGCGTCTTTCTCCAACACAAAAGCTTTGGCAGACCCATCCTCTTGCCCCTCCTCTTCCTGCGTAATTCTGGAGTTGGGGGGATGGGTCTTCCCCCCTTACTTGCCCCTTCCTGTCCCACCTGGGACCCTGGCTCCTCTACCTTGCCTGAGCCTCGGACACGACTTCCTGCTTCCCCACTGGAATCGGAACTCTCCCTGCTTTCCCCTTTGCTCGGGGACGGGCTTGAACTCAGGAGGGGAGGGACTTCGCGATATCCCCTGTCCCTCACATCCACCCCCCTCCCAAGCTCTCCTTCACCCCTCCCCAGGCCCCCCCCATGTGTCGGTGACGACTGGAAGCCTAAAAACTCGGTGCTCTCCGAGCCCGTTGGTGTGAACACCTCCCCCCAGTCCTGCGAGCCCCCCCCTTCCGCCTGGGAGGACGGGAATCCCAAAAAGTCCGTGGCGTCAGAGCTGGTGGGGGTAAAAATGTTTTGCCAATCTGCTCCTTCCTCTGACTGGGTGGATCTTGGCGACACCCATACCTCATCCTCTGGTTCCTCAAACTCCGCTTCCCAGCGCCATGGTGAGCTGTTCTCCCGTGCCTCCTCCTCCTCCCCCTCCCTTTCCATGTGCCAGGGCTTGGGTCTGTGGGGAAAGAGGGCGTGAAATTCTTCCACCAAGAATTCCTCCTGTATCTGAGTGGCGGGAACCCATTCATTCTGGGACGGTGGAGCATCCTCCCATGCCATGAGGTACTCCAGTCCCCCCACCCCCCACCTTGAATCCAGGATGGCCGTGGCCTCATTGAGTTGCTCCCTGCTTTCCCTCTCCCCCCCTCCCTCGGGGGTTTGTTCGCTGTCTCTGAGCCTGCTGCTTTCCCTGTACGGCGACAGCAGCGATCTATGAAACACTGGATGCACCCTCATGTCCTCTGGCAGTGCCAGCCGGTATGCCACCGGGTTGACCTGTTGCGTGACCGTGAAGGGGCCCAGCCATTTGGGTGCCAGCTTTTTGCACCTCCCTCTGGTGGGAAGGCCCTCCGAGGACAACCACACCTTGTCCCCCACCCTGATGACCTCCCCTTGTCGCCTGTGGCGATCCGCCCCCTTTTTGTACGCTTCCTTGGCCCTCTCCAAGTGTTCTCTGAGCTGCTGGTGCACCGTCTCCAGTTCCTCTGCCCAATCCTCAGCCTGTGGGCCCTCCTCCTCCTCCTCCCTCTCCCTCTCTGGGAAAGATCTGAGGTCGCGCCCGTAATTGGCCTTAAAGGGCGACACCCCTGTGGAGACGTGCACTGCATTGTTGTAGGCAAATTCTGCTAGTGGCAAGCGATCCACCCAGTCCGTTTGCCGCTGGCTGACGTAGCATCTCAGGTACTGCTGCAGAATGGCGTTGACCCTCTCCGCTTGTCCGTTGGTCTGCGGGTGTCTAGCCGTCGACAAGCTGACCTCCACCTGCAGGAGGTTCATGAGCCGCCGCCAGAACCTGGAAACAAATTGGCGGCCACGATCCGAAATAACCCTTAAAGGTAATCCATGCAGTCTGAAAATGTGATCAACAAACAGTTTGGCTGTCTCTTCTGCCGAGACTGCCCTGGCACACGGTATAAAGTGACACATTTTGGACATGAGGTCCACCACCACCAACACTGCAGTCTTACCCCTGGACGAAGGCAGATCTGTGATGAAGTCCATGGACACCACTTCCCACGGCCTGTGTGGTGTGGCTAAGGGCTCCAGCAACCCTGGTGGCGCCGCTCTGACCACCTTCGCCCGCTGGCAGGTGGTACAGCCCCTTACATAGTCTCGAACATCTTCCCTCACCCCTGGCCACCAGAAGTGTCTTATGACTAGGTGAGTGGTCTTGTCCCTTCCAAAATGCCCCGCTGTAGGGTTGTCGTGCATCTGCTTGAGGACCGTACGTCGAAGCTGGGTGGTGGGTAGGTACAGCGCACCCTTGTAGAAAAGCAGCCCTCTGCGTTCTGCAAAGTCTTTTGCCTGCTCCCTCCCCCCTCTCAGTTCTCTGAAGATGCGGTTGGCAAATTCATCCGCTGCCGTCAGTGCTGTGAGTTCTGCCTCGCTCACCACTGCTGCTCCGCAGGACCATGCCGACGGGGGGAAAATGTGCCTTGGGGCTGGTGGCGCCTCCTCCTCCATGTACTCTGGCTTGCGGGAGAGGGCATCCGCCCTGACATTCTGCTCTCCTGGGATGTAGTGTATGGAGAAGTTGAAGTTCGAGAAGAACTCCGCCCACCGTATCTGCCGCTGGTTGAGCACCCTGGCAGTTCTCCAGAACTCCAGGTTCTTGTGGTCTGTGCACACCTGGATGGGGTGCTTGGCGCCCACCAGGAAGTGTCTCCAGTGCTGGAACGCCGCGTGGATCGCAAGAAGTTCCCGATCAAAAACTGTGTAGTTTCGCTCGGGCTGGGTCAACTTCCTGGAGAAGAAGGCACAGGGTCTCCACTCTCTGTTGGCGTCCAGTTGCAACAAAATGGCGCCCACAGCCTTATCAGAAGCATCTGTTTCAATGCGTAGGGGCGCGTCCTGAACCACGTGGAACAGGTTCTGGTCTGAGGCGAACACCCTCTTGAGGCTTTCGAACGCTGCTTGCGCCTCTGGTGTCCACCTGAACTTCTGCTTGCCTCTCAGGCAGTCAGTGATGGGAGCCGTAACTCGAGAGAAGTTCTTGATGAACTTCCTGTAGAAGTTGGCAAAGCCTAGTAGGCGTTGGGCATCTTTGCGCGTCCTGGGGCTGTGCCAGTCCAGGATGGTCTGCACCTTGTCCTTGTCCATTGCCAGCCCCTTGTCTGACAGCTTGTAGCCCAGGAAGTCCACCTCCTTGGTGTGAAACTTGCACTTCTCCAGCTTCACATACAGGTGGTTCTCCTTCAGGCGCTGTAACACCTCCCTGACGTCCTTCACGTGCTGCACTGGGTCGTTGGAGTAAATAAGGATGTCATCCAGAAAGACCAAGCATTTCCTGAAGAGTAGGGACCCCAGGACGTGGTGCATGAAGGCCTGGAAGCATGCTGAGCCCCCTTGCAACCCGAAGGGCATCACCAGATATTCAAAAGAGCCCAGAGGCGTGAACATCGTGGTTTTCCACTCATCGCCTTCCCGGATCCTGATCAAGTTGTACGCCCCCCTCAGGTCTAGCTTGGTGAAAATCTTGCCTCTGCGTGCCGCTGTCAGGAGATCATCCACTCTGGGCATGGGGAAAGCCACTGGCTCTGTCACCGAATTCAGCCGTCTAAAATCCACCACAAGACGGCGCTGTTGCGTGTCTTTCTTGTCCACCCAGAAGACCGGGCTGCCCCCTGCTGCCTTGCTTTCTCTGATGAACCCCCGCTTGAGGTTCTTGTCGATAAAAGCGCGCAGATCCTCCAGTTCCTGGTCTGACATGGCGTACAGCTTGGCTGGGGGTATAGTTGCCCCAGGCACCAGGTTGATCTGGCAGTCAAAAGGCCTGTGTGGGGGCAGGTGGTCGGACTCCGCTTCACTGAAGACCTCCTGCAGGTCCCAGTATGGTTTGGGTATCGCCTCACCCCCTTTGACGTGCATGGTGGCCACCGTGGCTATCGGAGGCCCCTCCCCTGGTTGGTGCTGCATGCAATGTTCCAGGCAAAAGTCCGATCCAAAAGTGATGCATCTCTGATGCCAACTTATGGAGGGGTCGTGGCGCGCCAGCCAGCTCATGCCCAAAACGATTGGGGGGTCTGAGATGGTGGTGACGTTGAATGCCAGTGTCTCTGAGTGCCTTCCAACCGTCATTCTCATGGGGGGGGTTTGATGAGTGATGGCCCCTCCCAGCAGCTCTCTGCCGTCAATGGTTGCCACGTGCAGAGGAAAATCCAGCTGCAGAAGCTGGATCTGGTGCTCTTCTGCAAAGTTTCTCGAGAAGAAGTTGGCTGAGGCACCACTGTCAATTAGGGCGAGGACCGTCAATGGATAGCCATTTGGGAGCGTGAGCGTCACTTCTAGAACCACTCCTGCTCTGGGAGGGGTGGGCTGGCTCTGCTCCTCTCTGTGCGGGTGGGTGGGCTGGGGCTGTTGTCTGCTGACTGTGCCTGGCTGCCGCCCCTTGTCTCCTGCAGCCAGGCTTTCCCGTTTCCCTGCTGTGGTGCTGCGTCAGTGGGGGAGGGCACAACCGTTCCCGCCTTTCCTTGCCACTCCCTGCGATGTGGGCAGTCTCTGACGAGATGCTGGGGGGAGTTGCAGAGAAAGCAATTCCCACCCCTTCCCTCCTTGCGTCTTGGCGCCGCTGGGGTTTGAAAAGCCCGCGCGCGCGCGCTATCAATCTGCATGGGTTCCTGGTCCTGACTGGCCCCAGGCGTGGCTTGAAAGGGTTGTTGAGGGAGTGGCTTCTCCTGCGACCGTGGGAACCAAGCCCGCTTTGCGCGCGTTGCTTGCTTGTCGCTCCATCTGGATTCCTGCCTCACCCCCACCGCCAGAGCCGCTTTGCTCAGTTGATCCATATTACTGGGCTTTGGACCTCTCGAGAGCTCATCCTTCACCTCCTCATGCAACCCCAAGTAAAACGCCGCTTGCATTGGGGCAGACTCCAGATCCCACCCCAATCTGTGCACCAGCATGGTGAATTTCGCCCAATACGCGCGAACTGTCATATTTCCTTGGCGTAAATTATGAAGTTCCTCCTTAGTCTGGTCCATATGACTATCGGACGAATACATCGTTTTCAAACCTTCTAGAAATAGTTTGACATTCTTCATGCAAGGATTCCTTGTTGCAATTAACGGTCTTAGCCACTCCCTGGCCGCCCCTGTAAGGTGCTCCACAATAAACGCTACTCTGTGCTCATCATCAGGGAACTCATCGTGGTGCAGCTCAAGAGCATACACAATCTCAGTCTCAAAGCCCTGAAACTCCTTCGGGTCTCCATTGAACTTGCTTACTAGGGTCCCGGCTCTCCTTCCTGGCAGCACTTGGACTTGGGGTGCCCCTCCCGCCTTGTTTTTCTCTGCATCCAGCTTGTTTTGGAGGTCTACCGCCACCGCCCTTAAATGCTGCTCTTTTTCCTGGAGCTCTCTCACCTGTTCCGCAAGTTGTAGCCGGTCGTCCTGGACCTTCTTAGTCTCCTCTTTAGCTGCCTTCAATTCTCCCTGCGCCTGCAGCGACAGCTGTTGCAGTTCTAGCTGGGCTTGCTCAGCGATCTGCCGCCACTTCTCCGCCTCTGACACGCTCATCCCGGCAACTCCAAAGTAGCCCAAAAATGATTAGGAGGTTGCTGTCACAGTGGCCGGAGTGGACTACTTCAGAGTAACGACGCTACGCAGCTCTGCATTTTATTCTTTTATTGGTGCTGCGTATTTACAGTGCTCAAGTCATTGCTATTTACACGGAGCGATGTTGTCAGTCGGTTTCAGAACCTCCTAATGGCTTTTGGCGCGTCTTTCTCCAACACAAAAGCTTTGGCAGACCCATCCTCTTGCCCCTCCTCTTCCTGCGTAATTCTGGAGTTGGGGGGATGGGTCTTCCCCCCTTACTTGCCCCTTCCTGTCCCACCTGGGACCCTGGCTCCTCTACCTTGCCTGAGCCTCGGACACGACTTCCTGCTTCCCCACTGGAATCGGAACTCTCCCTGCTTTCCCCTTTGCTCGGGGACGGGCTTGAACTCAGGAGGGGAGGGACTTCGCGATATCCCCTGTCCCTCACACAAACAAACAAACAAACAAACAAACAATGAGGTAGATTGTAATACTGCAGTGTTAGCAGCTTGAGTAACCTCAATTATGGCCTTAGTGAAAATCTTAATGGTTCAGTGGAGAGCACCAAACTTAATCTCACGTGATCTGGATTTGAATGCCCCCTCAATCACACTACATGCCACTGTACAATGAGAATAAGAGTGACCTACAGGGTAGTTTTAAGGACAAGCTCAAAATTATAAAGCACTTCACACATTCAGAGCGATATACATCGATATCGAACTGCATTCTTCTGTATCTGGATAACACTTTGAATTCAGTGCAGGTGGTGTAGAACACCACACTATCAGAACAACACTGTTTTCCATTTTCTTTTGGCAGCAGAAAATAAATGCCCCCAATGATGGGTTTGGAGAACTGGGCATTTAATGTTTTGAGGCTAGAGCAGATAAACGAATGCTGGCATTTTAAGAATTATATATGATTATGCATGGCATTGGGTTCTAGTAATCAATTTCTTTTATAGTGCTTGCTTTCTTGTGGGAACTAGAGAAAGATAATTTCCCAGTACTTAATCAGCAATCTTATTGCAACCTCCATGCCGTTCCTCATGAAAACTGACCCCAACCCAGGCTTGACACACTGGGCCTGTCATATTCACCCTATAAGCACTGCCAGATTATGATTTGTTTTCAAAGATCAGAGTGAAAGAAAAGAAATCCCATGCTTCTCTTCGGAGAAAGGGAGAAAACATCTCCAGGGGAGGAGATATGTAAGGCTATGACAGAAGAATGAACTAAATTCCTCCCCTGGGGAGTGGTGAAGAGAGAAATCTCCCAAATCAGGACAAGAATTGAGAGAGCCTGTGGAAGTAAAATTGCAGGGACTTCAACAAACTCTTGGCTAGGTTGCCAACACTCCACCAGAGCTCAGGGATGACATCTTATGTATTGATTAGGTGTATATCGTGCTAAGAGGAAGGCACGCTTGGCAAATCCACACCGTGATCAACTCCCGCCTGGAAACCAATGTCCCCACTGTGGAAGGACATGTGGATCCAGAATTGGCCTCCACAGTCACTTACGGACCCATTGTTAAAATCGTGTTTATGGAAGACAATCTTACTCGGCTATGAGTGATCGAAGAAGAAGAAGAAGAAGAAGAAGAAGAAGAAGAAGAAGAAGAAGAAGAAATCTATCCTCAAAGGAGCTCAAGGTGGAATACATGATTCTCTCCACAGAAGCTTCTTGGAGAAACTCAGGGCTCTATCATTCCCCAAAGCTGTTCAAGTTATACAGACCACGTTGGAAGGTTGTGGTGTCTCCCTTCACTGGAGGTTTTTAAACAAAGATTGGATGGCCATCTGTCAGGGTTTCTGTAGCTTTGATCCCTGCATTGCAAGAGGTCGGATTAGATCAGGCATAGGCAAACTCGGCCCTCCAGATGTTTTGGGACTACAACTCCCATCATCCCTAGCTAACAGGACCAGTGGTCAGGGATGATGGGAGTTGTAGTCCCAAAACATCTGGAGGTCCGAGTTTGCCTATGCCTGGATTAGATGCCCCTTGAGGTGTTTCTTCAGACTCTAGAACTCCTTGATCCTATAGATTACTGCAAAGGTCTGGGCAACGATAATCTGCAACTGAGCAGTTCCCCAGCCGCCCACATATTGCTATTTTGGGACACGAGAAACGACAGACCAAGATGACATACGAAGAAACTGCCCCATAATTAAGGAGGCGCAGAAGCCTGTGAACTTCTGTGATTATATCTGTCCAACCACATCACTCTCAGAAGATTTAACTCTTTAGTGTATAAAGTGTTGCGGATGCCTAGCAAGTTTGGAAGGAGGGGGGGGGAATGATAAAATGCAAGCAGAATTGGCAGCAACCACCCGTTTAGGAAAAATAATTGGTAGGGATACATTGATAAAGCATGAAGGGAAAAACGCATCATCAGTGGGTACACAATGCAGATGTTTAAGCTTTATCAGCATATAATGCTAATGTTTAAGCATTATCAGCATATAATGCTAATAGTTCAAAGAGAACCTCAGAAATGACAGGGAAACAACCTGCTACTTCAGATGCTTTGTCCATTTGTGAAGACAGCCATTATTTGGTACCAAAGCAGAGTACCTCTCTCCCTGCGTATGTATGTGCAAGTGCCTAAAAGCAAGCAAGAGCTGCATAACGAAAGGATAGGCAGCACTTTTGCTTGTCAGCACCTGCATCAGATTCCTGGTCCCCCCCCCCTCCACCTTAAGACAGCTCCTGAATGTGGATTTATTAGAGAATTCTAGCAGCAGCCCTACTAATTCTGTCTTTAATTGCTGCCTTTTTGGCATAATCCAGATTTGCTCAAGCACAGCACCACCTTCACTCCTTGTCCATCTCCCATCCTTCTGCTTTAAAGGGCAATTTCCACACAAATTGCTGATTCAATTTAAACATCTTTTCCAAGAAATATTATTATGGTTATTATGATTATTATGTGTGTTAATGTACACTTAGAGTTCAATCAGCAGTTTCTTTGCCTTCACCAACGAGACTGTTTTTCAGTAACTCTCTGCTATGAGCTTCACTAAAAAGAAAACATCTTTGCATGAACCCCACGTGCAAAAAATGGTAATCTGCACCTCATATCTCTACTCAAAGGTATTTGCGGCTAATGAGATTGCTTGAATGTTGCTTTTCTGTATCGTTGGCACTTGTAGATGGCGTATGGAAAGTCACAAGTCTTTTGTATCTGGATTGGTTTTTGGTAAGTGTGCTACAACTCTGCATACACTGGGGCGTATTAATATGCTTGGAGTTGTATGGGTTTTGTAACATGATATTTTTAGACTTTATTTATGTGCAGCATGTTACGACCTGCCCTGAGCCCTTGGGATAAGGAAGAATTTTTTAAAAAAAATCAGAATAAATACGTTATGACAAGTCTTTCCAGTATAATCTCTCAATTTAAAAGTAGCAAGTGTATTCTATATCACTCCCACAAGATTAATTCTTTATATACCACAGTGGAAATGTCAGAAGCCCATCAGTTACAACTGTACAATGTGAGAAGCACTAGTAAAATGGGAGGAAAACTGTTAAGCAAAAGCAAGTTTCAATATGCTAGGCAAAGTCTTAGAAGGCAATTGTGTTCTAACCCACGGCTGAGACACCCTTCCTTAAATGGTCTGGGCACCAGCGGAGGGCAGTGCATTCTCAAGTGGTAAAAGGAGAAGAAAAGCCCTTAGCAGTTAAGAGAACTACAAACAGCCAGAGAGAATGAGCCAAATCAAAACGATCAATTAAATAATCAAAATAAATGTTGTGAAGTCACAGATATTGGTCTTGGTAGTAACGCTGAAGAGCTCCAAGCTGTGAAAACTACCCCATGGGCTTAAGAACGTAAGAGCTCTGCTGGATCAGGCCAATGGCATGTCTGGTTCAGCATCCTATCCTCACAGTGGCCAACCAGACATCTGTAGGAACCCCACAAGCAGGACCTGAACGCAACAGCACTCGGCTCACCTACGATTCTCAGCAACAGGCATTCTACTGCATATTCACTTAGTTTGAGAGGTCCTTTGGGAAGTCTTCACAGCCTTTTTGTTTTAATGACCCTGATCAATTTAGTATCATCAGCAAACTTGGCCACCACTGTTCACCTCCAACTCTAAGATGGTTTATGAACAAGTTAAAAAACACAGGTCCCAAAAGCAATCCTTTGGGGAACTCCACTTCCTACAGCTTTCCATTCAGAGAACTGACCATTTATTACTACTCTCTGCTTCCTGCTACTTAATCCGTTCCTACACCATAGGAGGACCTTTCCTTTCATTGACTGCTAAGCTTACTCAGGAGTCTTTTCGTGCAGTATCTTGTCAAATGCTTTTTGAAAATCCAAGTACATCATGTCAACCACATCACCTCTATTTATATGCTTGTTGACACTTTCAGATAGCTCCAATGGGTTTCTGGGACAGTACTTGATCTTGCAGAAACCATGCTGACTCTGTCTCACCTAGGCTTGTTCTTCTATTTCCTTGGCTATTTTATCCTTAACAGTACTTTCCACCAGTTTTCCAAGGATAGATGTTAAGGTAACCGACCTATAATTTCCAGGAACCTCCCTGAATCAATTTTTTTATATTAGTATAACATTGACTACTTTCCAATCAAGGCTAGTTACATATTTTTGTTAGAAAACCAGCAATTTCACATTTGTGTTCTATGAGAACTCTCAGGTGGGTATCATCTAGACCCAGCAACTTGTCAATTTTATTTTATTTAGTCTATTACGCCTAGGAAGAACTTCATCTCATGTCACCACTATCTGACTCAGTTCCTCAGACTCCCTTCTTGCAAAAGTGAGTTCAGGCACTGGGATCTGCCCCATAACTTCTGCTATGATGACAGATGCAAATAATTCATTCAACTTCTCTGCAATGTCCTTATTCTCCTTTGACACTTTTGTCATCCAAGGGTCTAACTGCCTCCCCATATAGTCTCCTGCTACTAATGTATTGGAATAACTTCTTGGTTTTGATCATCATGTTTTTAGCAATATGCTCTTCCTTACTGCCTGCTTGCACTTTGTTTCCCAAAGCTTGTGTTACCGGTACTTTTTGTTCTCGTTTGGAGAAGACCTCCATATTTTGAAGGAAGTCTTTTTGCCTCTACTAGCTTCTTTGACTCTTCTTGTTAACTACGTTGACATTCTGGTGGCTCTTATGGCATCTTTCCTGATCTGCAATATACACTCCAGCTGAATGTCTAATATTGTGTTTTTAAACAACCCTCAATCATTTGGGAATGCTTTGACCCACATTATACTCACTTTCACAATATTTAAACTGCAATCAGGCAAAGCAACGCATGCCAAAATTTAAGTCACTGGATAAGTAATAGCCAGGTGAAATAATAGTCAAAGTCTCCTTCAATAGGTTTATTTTGGCTTAGAATTACAGGAAAACATATGATAATGAGAAAATAAAAGTCTAACTTCCACTCTTACAGGATTTAGTTTGTGATTGCTAAACATTTGATTCGTTCCAGGTACAAAGAAATGAAACAAGCTAAGCATTATCACACTCACAGGTGCCTCATACCAATGAATGAAAGGTTTCCACCCTCTCTTTGTAGAGTCGGTGAAAGGCATTTGCCATGATGTGAAAAGGGGCTTCATAGTTTTCCATCTCTTTCTGTAAAGATAGAAAATAAATATATAATGACAGATGAGGAAAAACTCGTTTAATTACTTCAACAAACAACATTTGCAGGAAACAACAATTGCTGGAAACAAGCTAAATTACAGAAAGACAACAACATAACCCAGTGCCTCCTCTATCTGAAAATGAAAGCAATTATTTCTCTACATCCAATTATATAGACACTCACTACTGACATCTCGCAATATTCTAGGCCATTGGTTTCTGCCCAGTCTTTAGCTTGTTTTTGTTCCACAACTCGCCTATCGATCAAATCGGTCTTATTGCCCACTAGCACACCTACAAAAAACAAAAGAAGAAAATAATTGAATTGTTAACAATGGCACCATAAAATTTAGCAAGTTAACAGGTAAAAGAGACAGGAAAATGTGTTGTTTGACAAGGTAATGGAAAGAAAGACCACAAGGGAGTCACATGGCATATGTATTTCCCTTATTTGTTTCAGATACTGACTGAATAAAAGAAAGGCATTCTAACAGCTTGGAACTGAGATGCTGATGTCTGTTAGAACTCATGTGCAGGAGTTACAGGCACAAAGTATATATGCAAAAATGTTCAGTCTCCTACCTGGAGTATGTATTCCAGAGGCTTGGGTCCTCAGCTTCTCAAGCCATTTGGCAGAGTTATTGAAAGACTGTTCATTGGTAACATCATATACAATACACAGGGCATTGGGCTGTTCCCACTGTGCAACAAGAGGAAAACACTGTCAGTTCTGTTGAAACAAATGTGGCCCTGGAGACTTCATAAGAAAATAATTTTGGTACATAGGGAGCATCAGAAAACCAGAGCTAAAAAAGAAAGTCTGATAGACAAGGATTCCATCATCTATGGAAGTATCACTGGCATTCAAAGGGAAAGGTACATTGCTGTGTTTCGGCCAAATTCTTATCCAAAGTCTCAAAAAAGCACTTTCAAGGATGGAAAATTGGGGTGTGTGTTGTGGTGCAGCAGCCGCTGGTCATATTCCATTAAAAGACCATAGTATAAACTCATAAGGAAGTCTAAAAACCATCCCAAATGAAGATATAACATAGCTATTGGGAAAGACAAAGAAAGAGATTACAGCTTATACTTTTCTCTGGCATATTCAGCAAGGTACCATGCCAATGCCCACTTCGTGAATCAGCATAACTGCCCCAGTGTTTTAAAAACTAGGAAAGCTACCAAACACGTAAGAACAAAGCAAGTTTAAGTTTAAGATCTATTAGGGAAACATAAAAAGATCTTCCTTGTCAGGGATAGTCAACACTGTGCTCTCCACATGCTTCTGGACTCCAACCCTGGAGTCATAGAGTTGGAAGAGACCACAAGGGCCATCTAGTCCAACCCCCTGCCAAGCAGGAAATCAGTCCCAGCCAGCACACACAATGGTCAGGGATGATGGGTGTTGACGTCCAACAACCTCTGGGGGCACCAGGCTATCCCTACTCTATGCAAATATGCTCTCTGCACATTTTATTTTGCAGAGACCCAACAAAGCTTTTAGGCCAGGATTGACTGACTTTAGTCCTTGCACAATTGTGGTTTGTTTTTTTTACACAATAAAATTCACGGGCTTTCAATTTACAAAGCAGGGATGCACAGCCAAATTAAGGCATAACTATTTTCTGTGAATCGATCCCAAAATATGCATTCTTGTTTATGTGTCTTGCTGGGTCAGACAAAGGCCTGTGCTAATTATCTGAAAGAATACAAATAACCAGAAGGCATTAGTTGGTCCACCTGAAACTGTGCTGCACTGGTCAATTGTATTTAAACTTCTGCCCACTTTTGTTTAGGAGACTGACCCCTCCCAATAATTTTTATGCATGGGGAAAATCCCCCCCCCCGAATGATCCACCCAGTTGTTAGGAAAAAGGAAGGAATGATTACTCCCAGTTCCTATGCAAGCTTAAATTAGGATGTGGAGGCCAGGGGTACTTCAGAGCTTATCTGTTGAATGAAAACTCTTATATTCTACTTGCCAGTTTCTCTAGCATTTCAGAAAAGATTTCTTTTCCTGCTGAGTCAAAGAGGAAGAGTTCCTGAAAGCAAAAGCAAAAACAATGTGTAGCCATGAAATCTTCCCTACTAAGTAAACGGTTTTTAAATGCTACTCACTTCAGGCACACCAATGATCACAATCTTAATAATTAATAATAATACAAGTAACCCACAGAGCTATAGAAATGAATTAACTATTATATTTTTAAATACAGAAGGAAACACACCATAGCCAAGGGTAGTCCAGCTTGCAAATATTTCACTGCCCTATCTCACCAAGCAGCCCATGACTAACCCACCACATGGTGGCAGCAAAGAGCTCTGGGGGCAGCAAAGAGCTCTGATAGTTGGTTACATGATTTTATCCCAGAGGTAGGAGTCCCAATGGGTATGAAGTTATTAGAGAGTCCAAGATGTTGCATTGTCAACATTAGTGCTATACAAATAAGTTTTCCTACATTCGTATAAATTAACTAACAGAATTTGAGTAAGTAAAACAAAGTCATTGAAAAAAAATGAGAATTATTGATAGGATTTTTATTTTTTATTTAAAAAGCCTATCTGTTTAAATCATAGCTGGGCTCACCACACTATCATTTGTCTCTGGAATCAGTACCGTCTTCACCAGCAATTCTACTCCTGTTGTCTGTCAATCAAAATAAGGTAAACATGTCATAAAGATTCAGAGGAAGCAAGTGTATTTTCATACTGTGCTTGCCTAGGGCCAACAGAATCCTTCAGGCCTTTCAAATCATCATCACAATATAACAAACTAATTTATATGTCATAGAATCTGAAAAATGGATGTTTGGGACTAGCCTGGAAAAACAAAACCAGGCTGAAATGAAGGCAGTTGCTTATAGTTATAGAAAGTTTGTTTTTGCTGCAGGACTAACTCTGGCTGTAGATTCTTTAGGGTATTTTTCAAACCCATTTTTAGGCGACAATCTTCAGAAGAGAAATAGTAAATCCTTCTTTTTCTGCTCACATAAGGTAAATACAAAAAAGTATGTTTCAACATGAAGACCTACAAGTGCAGAGACCTGATTTGTACAAGTCTTCCCCCTCAAATTGGGTTTCTACATGTACAGGTCTCTGTATGGGGTGCCTGTTCCATATTTCCTTAGACATATACAGGAGTGGGAAATGGAATGGGATGCACTTTTGCTCCTCCTGCATTTGATGACAATTGGTTGTGTAAGTGTACAAACTGGTCCTAGGTAAATATATCCTTGCCACTTTTCTGATGGGATGTTTTAAATGTAACTAAGGATACTTAGCACTATGATTAACATTCAGATCTGTGAAGATCACACCGATGTCTCTCCTCCCCTGGTGCTTGTCATTCCACCCAAAAGCTCACCAATGTATAATTTTTCTGAAAATGAGCCCCATCATTGCAGAACATCTGGACCAAGGCACTTTTCCCCACTGCTGGGTCACCTGCACAACAAATAGGAAAAATACTTTTGTTTTAATTTTGCTAAGTCACTTCCTTCCTCCAATTATATTCTAAGAAATATAATGGACCTGCGGGTATAGAGTGGTTATATAAATTCAATAAACAAACAAAAGGGGGGAAATGCTAAATAAATAATTCTGATGTAAACAATGACCAATATTATACCGTGTTTCTCATATTATAAGACATGTCTTATATTTATTTTTTCCTCAAAAAAACACACTATGGCTTATTTTCAAGGGATGTCTTATTTTTTTCCTCCTCCTCCTTGCCGTGGCCGGCATTGCTGCTGCGCCTATCACTATGTCTTATTTTCGGGGTATGGCTTATATTCATTGAATGCTTAAAAATCCTGCTATGGCTTATTTTATGGGTATGTCTTAAAATATGAGAAACAGGGTATATTTTATATGCATGCTGAAACCAAAGGATTTAAATACACCTATCTGGGCAAAGGAACAGGTCCAAGCTAGACATGACATTCATTGTGTGAATGTACAGGTGAAACTCGAAAAATTAGAATATCGTTGAAAAGTGCATTTATTTCAGTAAGGCAACGTATTATTTTTTCTTTTAATTTTTACAAATGCTTTCTTTTGGAAATTCCATGGTAATAAAACAAATAGTTACAATAATACAAAAATAAACAATAATCATTAATCACATTCCATTTATAATTGACCCGCCTAACGACAAAGAATTACAATTACAACAAATGAAGGCTTGACATATCTTGCTTTGCATGTCATGCATCTATCTCATATACTGGTTTCACCTTTTAAGTTGCGTTACCGAAATAAATGCACTTTTCGAAGATATTCTAATGTTTCGAGTTTCACCTGTAATTAAAAGCAATGCATGTTTTTAGTGTAAAGAGTGGCTGAGGAAAGGCTGAGGAGTCTCTGGACCACAAAGGTGGGGAGGAAGTTTTTCTTCCTACCACAGTGCCCACATAAATTGTTTCTTCAAAGCTGCAATTTACATTTCACACCTTGAAATGAAAAGCACACATTTCAAAAGCTGTTTTTTTTCTTTTTTGTGTGAATTGTAGCAAGGAGCAAAATAATTACCTGCCAGTTCTGTGGCAGCTCAAGATTCTTCAGAACTGCATCTAGCATGGCTTTCATGACACCTGTTCTCAATTTTTTTGCAAGTACACAAACTCCAAAGATCTGCTGTACTACTGCTGATCATAGCATGGGTCACTACAGAAACAGACTTTCTAGTTTTTTTCCTCACCATCTATCAGGACAGCACCTTTGGTCTACTTATATATATTGGTCTACTTATATATTTTACTTGCTGCTTTATAAATATTATTTTGCTTCTTTGAGTTTGCCACAACTTTCTTATTATCAGTGAATGCTAATCATAACCTTGTCCAGTCTTCTGTTCATAATGCGAACAAGAGTGAAGAGAGGAGATCTACTGTAAAGAACACAACAAATGGCATTGTGGAAACATTTCCTGAAGCTGCAACATACTGTACTTTCCAGTATGGAAAAATATTTAATTCCGATCATTACAATATTGTTAGGATTCAATATCAACATTTTAGGCATCAGAATTGAACAGGAAAAATATTTTAATTGTTCTGCATAAGAAGCACGAAACACTAAGATTTCACAACAGTTTCCCTCTGTTCACAAAGGACACAATTGTTCTGCTAGACATGCATATGCAGGAGCAACATGCATGAAAAATTCAGTATTTGGGCTCAAATTGAGCAACTATTTACAAGACTAATCAAAGGAAATTGTGCTTTTCAGGGTGGCTGGCTGTGTGTGTTTACTCCACTCAAACTTCATACTCTTGCATGGATGCCAGGTAAGACAGGAGCACCCAATGGACATAGCAGAAAAAAATGTGTCCATTATGCATAAGGAGACAACACAGTCAAATTTATACCGGTATGCTTCTGGTTGACCAGGCCACCTTGTAAGGCAATTAGAAAATAAAATTTGTTTAGGCAAATTGAGTATTTTGCATTCTTGAATGACGGTGTAAGGTTTGCATTTAAAGTTAAAATACGGAATATATTGTTGTGAGGCCCAGAGCCGAGTGCTGGTGTAGCTTCAGCAATTATCAAATTGAGACTGAGCTGTATATAGCGGCAGCAGCAGCAGCACACCTATTACTGGTCCTGCCCTTTTCAGTTAAAGGCCCCAGCCTGCTCCATTAGTCTTCTGCTCTGGCCTCACCCACCTCATTGGGGCCTCTGCAATGGAG
The DNA here is from genome assembly GCF_963506605.1 of Zootoca vivipara. NCBI lineage: Eukaryota > Metazoa > Chordata > Lepidosauria > Squamata > Lacertidae > Zootoca > Zootoca vivipara. The sequence goes on along the minus strand of NC_083285.1, from coordinate 45,319,078 downwards.
TCCTCTAGACTGAAGATAGCAGTGCTACATCTTTAGGCAGGAAGGGCACTGGCACCAATTGACTGCCCACCTGAGGCAGGATGAAGCAGCAAAAGTCTCCAAGTTGGTACCCTCATGGGCGTACCATCGTACCAAAGCAGTGCTGGCATTGGTTCCCATTTCCAGCGAGATCTCGCTGAAATCTCGCAAGATCTCACGGAGCACAAAGGGATCTTGTGAATTTTGCTGATGCTGGCACTTCTATGCTGGTGGAAGAGTGGCACTTCTCATTTCGCCTCAAGCGGGACACATCAGCCTGGCCCCTGCTTGGAAGAGCTTTTGGGGCGTTAGCCCTGCATGGCCTCCCCCTTCAGAGTCTGTCCTCATCCCCTGAAAAAGAGTAATCTGATTCTAGGGTCATGACACTTCTAAGATTCTAAACAAACATCCCATAATGCTAAGCATGCGATAAAACCACAACATCTTTCAATATTCTTGGCATTTTCTGTTCTATTTGGGAAACTTGCTTGTCTAAAAGCTGATCTAACCTAAACACTTTGCTTCTAAAGTCTACAGTGACTCCTGATCTGCAGTTTTTTTAATCAAACAACCAACCATCCAACCATCAATATGCTTTCTGGCAAATCAAGATAAGTTTAAACTGCCAGTCACAGTCCATTTCTATATAACAGGGACGTCCAACAGGTAGATTATGATCTACTGGTAGATCGCGGGGGGTATGTGTGTTTTTTTAAAAAAAGCTCAACAACTTTGGTAGATCACTGCCAGTTATTTTATAGTGGGAGTAGATGTCTCTTGAAAGTTGGACATGCCTGCTATATAACACGAAACAATTTCCTCCTTTCACCATTGTTTTATTTTATAGGTTTGCAGAGAAAGCCTTTGCCCCCATAAAAGGAGGACCTGTTGCAGACTAATTGTCATTTTCAACAACTAGAATCATTTATTGATCGATTTATATGCCACCAACCGATGCAAGAAAGTGTGCAACACGAGAGACAAAACATTCACATCACAAAACCAAAATTAGATGTGACTGATAGAAATCAGCGATGCCCTGGAGAGTTTATGTTTGACATTGGAGGGTCAAACTGGTTTCAGAGCAATAGAATAATTAGATAGGTGTGCTGTGCTATTTTCTCTTTGTGTGTTTTCCCGTTCAATCCTAACCATGTCGATTTAGGAAGGAAGGAATTCTCATGAGATTTCTAGAGCGGGGCGGGAATTATTTAAAAGCAACGGTTTCCTGCTAGTAGGCTGCGTTGCTATAAAAGCAACCTAACACCTTAACCGCATCCTTAGATCGCGGGTGCTTGTGCAGAGGCAGCAATGCTCTTTTCCTCCCCGCCCCCTGTGTGTGAGAGAGGAGAGAACATGCCTTGGCCCGGGGCTATCAGGTCCCTATGCACGAGACGCGATTTATAGCGATGCTGCCAAGGCGGCCAGTTTCGGAACTCACCTGCCACGATGCACTTGGCAGCCAGCTTCACCATGGCCTGCGCTACCCCTTCACCACAGGAGAGGATTTTGTGGGGAAAGGGGAGAGGAAGAGGCCGGTGCTTATGAAGGGGAGGGTTGTGTAGGCATCGAGGGGTTGGAATTAAGGCAAACGGGGAGAGGGACCCCTGAGGTTGGGCCTAGCGGGTCGGGTGGGCCGGCGGAGGGAGAGCCGTCCTGAGATCCGCGGGGACAGCGGTACAGGGCCTTGGCTACCGGGTCCCCCCAAACCCAGCTTCCAACTTAAACCACGCTCTTCTGCCTCTCGCGGAAAAAAGCGACTCCAGCCCTCTCCTAGCAACAGAACACTAGAACGTCCGCGCTTCCCCCGCCCACCCCCACCTGCAATACTATTGGCCGACGCTCCCCGTTCTCGGAAGAAGCGATTGGTTTCGCGTTGCGCCCGCCTACATTTCCGTTTGGCTGTTCTCTCTCACGTCCTTTCCGCCCTTTTCGTCGATGCCCTCGGCTCATTAGTTCTCAACATGTGCCGAGCGAAAGGAATTCTAGGCGCCTATTGGCTCAGTTTGTGCTCAATCATTTGAAGTCGTCCAGGGCCGCCAACCGCGATAACGCCCCTGCCCGAGGAAGAGATGAAGTCATTCAAAGCAACAATTTTGCGTGCGTGGACCGTCTTCTTCTACCCGGTGATTTATGATCCGACAAACGAGCCTATTTTATGATTGGTTGAGCTCGGGCGGCATGTACCACTGGGACGGAATCATGCTCTTTTCGTTGTAAATTCTCTAGGGACGCCGGAAATGACTACGGTTAAACTGTCTTCGGATAATCCCGATTCGGTGACGACTTTCCATTAGGATTCTGCGAGGCAGCACGCGGGTTCACTTGCCAAATCAATCCCTAAACACCCCCACCCGCCTATCAACAGTGGGCCTTCCCACGCCGCTATGTGGCTCCTATGTACTTTCTGTGTTTATGGCGGCTCCACGCAAGGTTAACTGAGTTTTCCGCGTCTGCGCAGACCGACGCTGGCCCTGTCTCTTCCCCACCCCCATACGTTGCCCCTCCTTTGGGAGAGAGCGGGGAAGGGTTGCGCGCGCTGCGTGGGGTTCGAACCGTCTCCAACGGTCACTGGCGTCGCGCGCTTTTTGACGCTCCTCCGGCGACCCTCCCTTCTTCATCGTTATCGGGCAGCTGTGTAACCCCGGCCCCAGCTCGGAGATGGGTGGTGTCTACTGTTGCTCAACCGTAGGAGAGGGGCCTCTCCTCTCCTCGCGAATTCCCGAGCAAAGGCAACGAGTGAACCCTTTCCTCCCCGAGGCAAAAGGAAGGTGGAATGGGGAGCAGAGAGAGAGAGAAGGGAGAGTAGCTGCTGCTTCCCCACCTCTTGACCCCGAAAACGGGGAAGAAATGGTAGGGAAGGGCGGAGAGCAGGCGCCAGCCAGTATTGCAGTTAATCGCAACAGCTGACATTGCTCCAGAGCTGGAAAGGCCATTCGCTTTTTGGAGTTTATTGTGTGTTAATACCGCCTTTCTTTTACGATATTTATTTTCCAGAGATTTCCCCATTTGGCCACCATTATTGGGCGGCCAATATTCTGTGCCCATCTAATCATTGTTGCTTTAACCTCCTCCTCCTTGACTACCCAGTCAAGGAGGAGTCAGTACATTCTTGAGATTATCCTAGTTTTGTTGTTTATTCATTCTATTTCAAGTTTTGAGGGCTCTTTATCAAATCCAATCTTTTTACCCTGTTTGAATGTTTTGTATATTTGGTGGTATTCCAACCAACCAGAAAGCTGGTTGGGCCTTTATTTCCTCATACTTTCTAAGTTTAATTTGGTCGTCCTCTTCTACCGAAAGTGTGTTATACATTAACCAATTTCCTTTCATGTTCTTTTTTACCGCGTTTGCTTCCACTGGCGACATCCATCTTGGGATCTTTGGTTCCAAGAGTCTTCTACAGTATACTTTTCCTAGACTTTAAAAAGAGCATTTCTTACTTTGTGATTTGTAAAACTCTTGTGTACTCTGTATTTCCCATAGTTTAAGTAGGCATGCCACCCATATCGGATGTCATGCCCTTCTATATCTAATATATTGGTATTACTTAGAACAGGGGTCCCCAAACTTACCCGGCTTCGGGCCGGTGCCCGCCGCTCTGATCGTGTGGAGGGCGGGGGAGGGCGCGCCCATGCGCACACTTACTGGCGTGGTGGCGCGCTTCCGGGTTGGGAAAAAGCGTCGGAAATCGTTTGTGCGCATGGGCCTTCCCTGACCCGGAAGTGCACTGGAAATGACGTTTGCGCAAGCACGCAAACATTTCTGGTGCACTTCCGGGTCGGGAGAGGCCCATGCGCATGCACACAAACAATTTTTGGCGCATTTTTCCAACCCGGAAGCGCGCCACAGCGCCGGTGAGAGCGGGCAGCGGGGGTCGTTGCCGACTGGATAAAAGAGGCCTTCGGGCCGTATGCGGCCCGCGGGCCTTAGTCTGGGGACCCCTGACTTAGAAGTTACCAGTCCCTCATCCATGAAAAGCAGGCAGCCTCATAGTATAATTTTAAGTCGGGGATACCAAAGCCTCCCCTTTCCTTAATATCTATTAAGACCTTATGTTTTATTCTTGGTCTTCTCCCTGACCAAATAAATTTAGATATTTCTTTCTGCCAGTTGTCAATGCAGCCTATCTGGAGGCTTTTCAACCTGAGGACAACATTCGCCTATGATTATTTTATGGGAGTTGCTTGCTGATAATGGTGGGAGTCAGAGATAAAAAATGGTGTAGCAATTAATGTAACAACATTTGAAAGATTTCAACACATATCTCCATCAATGCAGATAAAAACAATCTAGCCAGGAGCAAAGTAGGGTTGGTGAGAGGCTTGGCCTGGGGAGGGGGCATGGAGAGTTACACTTGGTATCTGGGCCTGAAGTTCCCCATCCTTGGTATATAAGATTGCAGTCTGCCAGAGCTTCTCCCTATTCTTTCACTTGGTTCCTTTGTCCATTTTTTCACTCTGCTATGGTGCAAAACTGAAATCCTGCTTGCTATTGCAGGATGGGGAGAAGGTAGATGAAGGAACTGTCATGACTGCATTTTTCTTATGCACTGTTAAAGGTGTGTGTGTGTGTATGTGTGTGTGTGACAACTCTGGGTTGTATCTGCGACGAAGGCCCCCTCTATTACTAAAATGCAACACAGGAATCCAGAGGTGAAGCCACACACCCTCTTCTCCCGCCTCCTCCCAAATAAACCACTTTATTCTTGGGAGTTTATAAGTAAAGAGACTCTCTTTCCAGCTCACGTGGCCTGGTATCAAAGAAAAACTCTAGGCTGTTTGATAGAATAACCTCCTGTCACCAGTAAAGGATCCCTCTCGGCCTGATTCTCCTTACTGTAAAAGTTTGCCCCTTTCCACGCTGGCAACTTGTTGACACTCTAGGTTATCTTTCTAAGCCTCCTCAGTGTTACTCTAAGACACAAACTTTCGCCTCCTTTCCTGAGGTAAGTTTTGTCCTCTAATGAGTTAGCACTTCTGTGAGTCCCGATACCTTGCTGGAAAAAGAATGACAATACTTTTTAATAGCTGAACTATTTAAAATTTTAAAAGATGATGCTGTTAAGGTGCTACACCCAATATGCCAGCAAGTTTGAAAAACTCAGCAATGGCCAGAGGATTGGAGAAGATCAGTCTACATCCCAATTCCAAAGAAGGGCAGTGCCAAAGAATGCTCCAACTACCGCACAATTGCGCTCATTTCACACGCTAGCAAGGTTATGCTTAAAATTCTACAAGGCAGGCTTAGGCAGTATGTGGACCGAGAACTCCCAGAAGTGCAAGCTGGATTTCGAAAGGGCAGAGGAACCAGAGACCAAATAGCAAACATGCGCTGGATTATGGAGAAAGCTAGAGAGTTCCAGAAAAACGTCTACTTCTGCTTCATTGACTATGCAAAAGCCTTCGACTGTGTTGACCACAGCAAACTATGGCAAGTTCTTAAAGAAATGGGAGTGCCTGATCACCTCATCTGTCTCCTGAGAAATCTCTATGTGGGACAAGAAGCTACAGTTAGAACTGGATATGGAACAACTGAGTGGTTCAAAATTGGGAAAGGAGTACGACAAGGTTGTATATTGTCTCCCTGCTTATTTAACTTATATGCAGAATTCATCATGCGAAAGGCTGGACTAGATGAATCCCAAGCCGGAATTAAGATTGCTGGAAGAAATATCAACAACCTCAGATATGCAGATGACACAACCTTGATGGCAGAAAGCGAGGAGGAATTAAAGAACCTTTTAATGAGGGTGAAAGAGGAGAGCGCAAAATATGGTCTGAAGCTCAACATCAAAAAAACCAAGATCATGGCCACTGGTCCCATCACCTCCTGGCAAATAGAAGGGGAAGAAATGGAGGCAGTGAGAGATTTTACCTTCTTGGGCTCCTTGATCACTGCAGATGGTGACAGCAGTCACGAAATTAAAAGACGCCTGCTTCTTGGGAGAAAAGCAATGACAAACCTAGACAGCATCTTAAAAAGCAGAGACATCACCTTGCCGACAAAGGTCCGTATAGTTAAAGCTATGGTTTTCCCAGTAGTGATGTATGGAAGTGAGAGCTGGACCATAAAGAAGGCTGATCGCCGAAGAATTGATGCTTTTGAATTATGGTGCTGGAGGAGACTCTTGAGAGTCCCATGGACTGCTAGAAGATCAAACCTATCCATTCTTAAGGAAATCAGCCCTGAGTGCTCCCTGGAAGGACAGATCATGAAGCTGAGGCTCCAATACTTTGGCCACCTCATGAGAAGAGAAGAATCCTTGGAAAAGACCCTGATGTTGGGAAAGATTGAGGGCACTAGGAGAAGGGGACGTCAGAGGACAAGATGGTTGGACAGTGTTCTCGAAGCTACGAACATGAGTTTGACCAAACTGTGGGAGGCAGTGCAAGACAGGAGTGCCTGGCGTGCTATGGTCCATGGGGTCACGAAGAGTCGGACACGACTAAACGACTAAACAACAACAACAACTTCTTGGCACAAAAGAGAAGAATTTTATTAACCTTAGAACATAGTTATTTATTTAACGTTTCATGTGTTTATAAGATACATTTCGGTTGTAGGTAATCTCTGTCAAACATTTAAAATCGAGCCTTCCTGAACCTCATCTAGATCCCCACTTTCCTGGCCTCTCAACTTTCTTCTTCACATCTATCTACTCCCTCCCCCTCTCCTCAACTGACAAAACCGCTGCTCCCTCCTTTTAAACTCGGAACAGTCCCGCCCCCATCAGAATGTTATGTCAGTCAGGCCGGAGGTGGATTAACTTTTCCAGCCAGGTAGGAATAAATATTTCAAAACTGTGTCAGTCCGTTAAAAGTATCCAACTGTGTTTTACTCAGAATAGATCCACTGAAATGAATGGATCTAAGTTAGCTGTGCTCATTCATTCTAATAGATCTACTCTAAGTACGATTAAAGTTAGATACTACATCTGTATTATGACCCAGCAATCTTAACATTTAGTTCTTTGTATTTATTTATAAAATGTCAACCTCTCCCTCAGACATACTGTATAAGCCCAATTCAGACACAGCAGCTCTGGTCTGACAGCCATGGTTTAAGGTTCCCTCCATGCTAATTATTATTTGTTAGTTTTCTTAAACCCCCTTTCATCAAAGTCCCAGGGGTCACAGCAATCTTAAAATACAATATTAAAATCAGTTAAAAGTTTGTGATCAGAAGAAGAGGGCGAGTCCTAAACACATGAAACCAGGTTCCATTGTTTATCAGCGCAGATTTGAACAGGGACATAGCTTCACTGAAACTCGCAGTGCTAACCTAAAAACAACATATGTAAAAGCAGCAGAAAATAACCTCTATAAAATACAGATGGTAAAATCAATCAAAACATCAAAACGGCTAATGTGAATAAAAGGAACCTCAAACTGTAAAATATCAGCTAAGACAGAACTTGGGGACCAGTATGCTTAAAAACTACCCGGTACTGCACTAGAGAAACCTTCAAAAACCCAGTAGTTCCTTGTGACTACTTGAGGGAGTCAAGAGAGTAGCTTTCAAATAAGAAAGCAGGGAGCTCTTGGCAGAAGTGTAAAGAAGGCTGATTATGACATTCACTTGGGATGTAGAAGGTGTGGGTTCAGTTCCCTCTTGTATTCATTTTCTTAAGATTCAATTCACACTATACTTTAGCTTTCTATCTGTAGAGGTTAACAGGTTTTTGTTTTTTACAAAATGTTGAGATGGTCAGACACTGTGGGAGATGGGTCTAGCAAGAGACAGAAAATTAAATAGTTACAGTGTCAACGTAGTTGTGTTCTACACAGCAGACTTTAAAACCAAAGTGAGAGTTGACCCACCCTAAGGAGGTACACATGGGAATTTGATAGAAGAAGTGTGAGCAGAGGACCGAATAAAGGAGGGAAATGGAACAAAGTTCAAGAAGAGAGAGGACAGCAAATCAAAGAAAGAAAAGGAAAATAGGTGGTGATAAAGAAACCTTTGTTGGAGGCATACATTTTTTTGTTATTGTCAGAAACATCTTGGTATTAAAAACCCTACCCACGGCCTTATCTTTGTGAAAGGCAGACTTCCACTCACTGAGTTTGAAATACTGTATATGACACATACGAAAATGATGAGAGAACTGGGTATGTTTAACTTTTAAAAATAGGGGAGACGTACTGGCAGTTTTCAACTAATAGGCAGAACAGACTTAAGCTTATACAAGTTGAAACAATATACAGCAAACTACCTCTAACAGTTAACAAAGCTGGGGTAATGTGGGATCTTGTAGGTTTTAAAAAAGAGAGTCCAAAAGCATCAAAGAATGGTTTGAGGGACGCGGGTGGTGCTGTGGGTTAAACCACAGAGCCTAGGGCTTGCTGATCAGAAGGTTGGCGGTTTGAATCCCCGCGATGGGGTGAGCTCCCGTTGCTCGGTCCCTGCTCCTGCCAACCCAGCAGTTCGAAAGCACGTCAAAATGCAAGTAGATAAATAGGTACTGCTCCAGCGGGAAGGTAAACGGCGTTTTCGTGCGCTGCTCTGGTTCGCCAGAAGCGGCTTAGTCATGCTGGCCATATGACCTGGAAGCTGTATGCCGGCTCCCTCGGCCAATAAAGCGAGATGAGCGCCGCAACCCCAGAGTCGGTCACGACTGGACCTAATGGTCAGGGGTCCCTTTACCTTTACCTTTAAAGAATGGTTTAGAACCTTATTCTATGCATGTTTACTTAGAAGTAAGAGTGGCTATGAATTCTCTTTTAATATTACCAACAGGCACTGAAAACAGGAAGCAAAAGTCAATAACATCTTGAATGTCTCAAAAACCATTCTTAGCTTGAAGGCTTTTGAAAAATTGAAGTTGCATGGAACTATGGGAGTATTTGCTCATTATCTCTTCTTGATAATCACTGAAGATTAGAGGGCAAGGACAGGAGGACAGTTCTGACACTGCAAAAAATATTGTAGGTATCATCTAGGCTGCTACATGCTCAGAATTTGAGGTGCACACTTGAGCATTAGCTGTATGGGCCAAAGGAATGGAAACCTATGTAAATTCTGGTCACATTCCTGTCCACTATACTCTCCCCTAATAAGAAAGCCATCCAACATGAACTCTGAGCATTCAAGACTGTGGTAAATGGGGAATGTTAGAGAGAGCAACCAAGTGTAAAAGTCAGCAAAGCAGAAAGGTTTGGATAACAATGACACAAAATCTTTCTTTTCCTTCACCTCTGATTCATGCTCTGTGACTTAGGGCAGCTGTAAGGAGGTAGATCAGTTGTAACATACCTTAGCAGCTATGGAGTGACACTACCCAGCCAAATTCTGGGTTACTTTACAAGGGGAAAGTTCACATATATTGCTTGACATGTACCTGAGTCTCAGCTGTAGGAGAAATTTCTGCAGTGGAGCAGAAACCAAATGGGTATCCAGATAAACTGCATTATACCAGTAACTTGGTAGCATTACACGATAACGGCTGAGAATAATTATCTATGGCTTTGTTTTCACTGAGGTGTTAAAACTGAGGATTCATATGGTTTTATATTCCTCCATGCTAAAAGCATTCCTGTACTGAGAACACTAGTGTTTGTTAGGAAGGCTGGGTTAGATTCTCCTCTCTGATTTCTAGGTGAAATAAATTTTATTTTTATTGCCACTGGCTGTCTCAGGAGACAATGGAAGAGTACACCTTTGAGGGTGAGGTCAAGCTGTTGGAAGGTTGCAGCACCTGCTATGGCTGTAAAGACTGAAGTGGGAGAGACATGTTTTCCTGCAGCTGGGGCAGATGAAGGTGTCCAGTTGTGCTGCTGCAGATGGACTATGGCGTTTCTCCTCTCTCCACTCCTCCCAGTGGTCATTTCTCCTCTGGTCACTGCTATGGATGCACAATTTGACTGCATTGTGGTTGTCTGCAACCCACATGTTAGGGTTGACGTTGCCAGCCTTCATGTCACATTTGCAGACATCTTTATAACACAGTGTTGGTTTGCCAACTGGCCTGGTGCCGGAAGCCAGGTCTCCATAGAGCACGTCCTTGGAGATCCTGGCATCTTCCATTCTGTGGACATGACCAAGCCAGTGTAGACGTCACTGAGCTGGGAGTTAGAACAACACTCCATTTTTGTATGGAGTAGCATTTGATTATGTGTGCCCCCAACCTGCAGTCTAAAGTGGTACAGTCCTGACACCTGTTTACCACCTCAGTGAGAATCTAGTCCAAGTGTGTCCACCCTCAAATCTTGGCACAATAAAGCTGCTGGTGGTTCAAACAACAACACAATTTAAAACATTAATTGAGCAGAATGAAACTGAAATTCAACAAACCCATCTAAACTTAAATTATTTTCAGCCAGTTTGACCATGCACCATTAACAGGTTTGAGAAATATCTCAACGAAAAGGCAAAAACTGCTGCTGAGAAAACAATATATCCCTAAATTAGTGAATGCTATCTCAATTTCTTGTGTATGGATTTTGAGAGGATGAGTCAGAGCTGTGTGTTGATCCATCAACCTGTGCTATATGGATCATCTGCCTGTGCTGGTCCTCAGTCCATTGAAATGCAGACAGGATAATCCTAGGCACCGCCAGCCTAGTGGGTTTTGTTTGGCAAATATATTCTGCAACATATATTTGATGCAATACTAATGCATTAGTAGTGGATTTATACTGAACAGTTTGTACATCATTCCACTTTCTTAGTTCAGCAGTACTTCTCCAATGTAACTGCATGACTGCCTTCTGAAGGGCCACTTTTGCACTATACTGCAACACCAGAACACTGGTGGGATGAAAAGTTACAGGATTTATTTTAGTACTGTTTGCACTGCAGGTGAATTCCATATAATTGCCCTGATACCACCATGAATATAAATAACGAATGTGCAATAAAATGGACATCTGGAGGGGATCCCAGTCCATTGAAATGCAGATAGGTCCTAGGGTTATCCTGGAACCTATCCAGAAAGAACAATGTTGTGTGGGGTTCTCCAGTCCCAGAGCAGTCTTATCATGAAGCAAGACATGCTGGTTACTGCTGGCTGTGGATTTTGAGACCCATTAATTTCAGCTGATTTTGTGCCCTTTAATCATTTTAAACGCTCCAGTTTTAATTTGTGGTGCTAAAAATTGGAAACAAAGGTATTCAAAATTGATAAAGATGTTTCATTAAGGTGATGGCATTATAAGATATGTCCCATAGCTTATTGAGTGCAATACTCCAGCTTGATGGTTTACTTTTAAAGCACCCTAGTTGTACCGTGTTTCTCATATTATAAGACATGTCTTATATTTATTTTTTCCTAAAAAACACACACTATGGCTTATTTTCAAGGGATGTCTTATTTTTTTCCTCCTCCTCCTGCCGCGGCCGGCATTGCTGCTGCGCCTATCACTATGTCTTATTTTCGGGGTATGGCTTATATTCCTTGAATGCTAAAAAATCCTGCTATGGCTTATTTTATGGGTATGTCTTAAAATATGAGAAACAGGGTATCCAATGTCTGACTAAGTTAATTTAATATTAATTAAATTGGGTTAATATTGTCACTTAGCAGTACACTTGTTCCGCTGGTGAAATGTTTTGTGCCAGCGGGATGTTGTGCAAGGGAATGCATAAGGTTGCTGGTAACTTTGTTTCACAATAGCTTGCACAACCCCTTGCACTAGAGGACAAAGAATGCTGGAAACAGACTTTTCTCATTCCTCCGCACACCTGCCCATCTCTGTATCTGTGGCCTGAGGGTAGTGGGTGCGGATGTGATAGCACTGTGACCTTGACTCTGGTCTGGAGTGCCAGTGTGACTTGTTCATGCCTGAGACAGAAGAAGAACTTGGGCCTTTTCAGGTATTATTCTGCGAAATCACCATGTTTAGGAGGGTGGGATTTAAATGTATAAAATAAGTACATTCTACGAATTTCGGCATATCTAAAATGTGCTTACATGCCTGCCTATGCATGTTCTCCATGCTTACAGCATCCGAAAAGGGCTCTGGGGTGCTCTGCCTCCACAAGCCTTAAATTGCTGTGCTCAAGGAATCTAAATTGGCATATCCGGAGAGAAGCGATGCTAATACCGTAGTACACAAATGACAAAGCTTTAGAATGACTATATGTCTATCTTACCAGAAGCTAATGTGACAGCAGCCAAGCTAGCTGAGTGAATTAGGTTATGAGGTTGGATTCAGTGTTTATTTTCTAAGTATTCTCCTAGGAAGTATTCTCCTAGGAAGAGCTGGATCAGATCAAAGGCATACCTAGTCCGGCATTGTGTTCTCACAGTGGCCAACCAAACAGGATATGAACGCCAATATCATTTCCCTTTGTGATCCCCAGCACCTGACTTTCACAGGCATGCTGCCTCTGAACATGGAGGTGTAGTACATTACCACCATGACCAAATTGGTGGCCTCCCTTACATTTTGTAGCAGTAAATTCCAGCATTTTACTGTGTGCTGCTTGAATAAATACTTCGCTTTGTCTGCTCTGAATCTCTCAAAATTCACCCTCTGTGGTTCTGCTGTATTAGATTTTGTTTGTCACAGCTGGGCAGATATTGAAGGCAGCATTCTGATCAAAGCTCCGGGTTCTACAAACCCAGCAATTTGCAATTTCAGAAGTAAGTTTCCCAGGCCAAGCATAACTTGTGGTCCTTGCATAAGCACACAGCAGTAGGTTTTCTTCCAAATAAATAATCACACAACGTCAAATAATGTGCCTAATTTATATGTATAACAGTCATAGTATAATTGAGGCCCTGGGTATGCGACTGCAAGATTGACCTAAATTCTTTTGGAAACTTCCTGCATTCTCCCAATGCAGCTTATTAGAGGTTCTGTTAAATGCATTAAAAAAACTGAAGATTGTGATGAATTAAATATAATGCTGAATAACAGGATCCTGACATCATCTTCCATTATTCAATCAGAAATGTGATATTAGGTCACAGTGTCCCCAAATGTAAATTTTCCCTGTGCTGTAGATATTTTGCGGAAAATGCACAGGAACATGAGGGACAGTGCTAACAGGGAGGCAAATAGCTTTGCCAGAGTGAAGGAAGGAAAAAACCCTCAAGATCCTGAAAAGTGTGAGCAGAACTTGGACATAAGAAGTAGACAATTGGGGTGTGAGCAGATTGGCAGTGTTTTTGCATGATCTGCTGCTTACATTTCATATACTATCCTGGGATATGTCACTGTTCTTCAGTTCCCGTGTGTGTGTGTGTGTGTGTGTGTGTGTGTGTGTGTGTTTTCCACATAAATCTCATATAACAAAATACAGAATGTCCTGATAGTCATCTGGGCAGCATTCTTCCGTTCTGCTAGTACCTGGCTGTTGTCCCACCTCTCCTCATTATTCATTATCAGAATATTTTTCTTTTCTTTTTATCTTGCAACAAATTTGCAGCGCTGCACACTGTTACTCAATCATCCAGACACCTGGTTAATTTTGTCTGCTCCTTCCTTTTAGCAGAAGATAAGCATGGCTACCCCCTGATCTTCTCTCAAGGTTCTCCCCCCTCCACTTTTCAGTATGTTCAGTGGTGCAGTCGGGTATTTTTAGATTCTGGTTTTCATAGAATCATGGAAGTGAAGAGTTGGAGGGTATTCCAAAGGTCATCTAGACCAACTCCTTGCAATGCAAGAATAATAGCTACAGAATCCCAGGCAGTTGGCCACCCAACTATTTTATTTTATTTTATATTTTAAACTTCTAATGAATCAGAGTAACCAGCTTCCAAAAGCTCTAAAATTGTCAGCAAGGCAAATGAGAAATTTGTTGGAACTTACATTCTTGGGAGAGCTTGAGTTCCAACAGATATCAGAATAGTTGAAGTCCCCCATGACTACTATATCTCTTTTTGAATTTTTGGTAATTGCTCTAGAAACGCATCATCCAAGCCTTCATTCTGGCTTGGAGATCTATAGTAAACTCTCACTGTGAATTCACTGTTGTTTGCCTTTCCTACAATTTTTACCCAAATACTCTAGACCTGCCTTCCATGCTGCAAGTCATGGATCTTCTTATTGGTGTTGTTGTTTAGTCGTTTAGTAGTGTCCGACTCTTCGTGACCCCATGGACCAGAGCACGCCAGGCACTCCTGTCTTGCACTGCCTCCCACAGTTTGGTCAAACTCATGTTCGTAGCTTCGAGAACACTGTCCAACCATCTTGTCCTCTGTCGTCCCCTTCTCCTAGTGCCCTCAATCTTTCCCAACATCAGGGTCTTTTCCAAGGATTCTTCTCTTCTCATGAGGTGGCCAAAGTATTGGAGCCTCAGCTTCAGGATCTGTCCTTCCAGGGAGCACTCAGGGCTGATTTCCTTAAGAATGGATAGGTTTGATCTTCTAGCAGTCCATGGGACTCTCAAGAGTCTCCTCCAGCACCATAATTCAAAAGCATCAATTCTTCGGCGATCAGCCTTCTTTATGGTCCAGCTCTCACTTCCATACATCACTACTGGACTTGTCTTTGTCCATGGAGTTTTCTTGGCAGGGATACTGGAGTGGCTTGCCAGTTCCTTCTCCAGGTGGATCATGTTTAGTCAAAACTCTCCACTATGACCTGTCCATCTTGGGTGGCCCTGCATGGCATAGCTCATAGCTTCTCTGAGTTATTCAAGCCCCTTCGCCACGACAAGGCATTGATCCATGAAGGGGCTTATTGGTGTACCCATCCTTAATATATAATGTTGCTACTCCTCCCTTTCTGTATGGTCTATTCCTAGGTTATGCCTCTCAATTACTACATTACAATCATGAGTCTCATTCCACTAGGTTTCAGCAATGTTTATTATCATGTTTGTCATCCTGTATTAAGAGCTCAAGTTCATCTTGTTTATTTCCCATGTTCTATGCATTAGTATAGAGACAACTGAAACCATGAGTCATTTCCTCCAGCTGCTTCCTTGTTGTTTTTTTCCTGCCCAATTGCAAGTTCCTGTAGCACTGCCCAAGTTTCCTGAAGCTACTGTCCCCAGTACTCTGTCCTCTGAAATATTCTCTACTCCCCATCAAGATTCAGTTTAAAACTCTCCTGATCAGATTTACAAGACTCCTAGCAAACACATTATTGCCAGCTGCTATGGGGTGAAACCTACCTCTTGCTAGAAGTCTTCATGGAAGTGGAAACCATGGTGCAAGAAGCCAAATAGCACCATCTCACAGCCAGTTGTTTACTTCCAGTTTTTTCTCCTCTCTTCTTGGGCTATAGCCTCCAATAGGAAGGGGTGATGAAATACCCACCTGTGCCCCAAAGTCCTTCAGCTTCCTACCCAGAGTTTCATATGGACCTCTGCCCCCAAAGTCTTGCCCTGATGGCACCAGTGAGGAGCCCTAAGATGATGCCGTCCTAAGGTGATTACTCAGGAAGCCCCCATGGAATCTGTTTGCGCAGTAGTACCATCTTGCATGTGCATTTGATTTAACCCAGCCCCCAGTTGGCTTTTGCATTATTATTATTTTGAAATTCTGCTACTTTTAATGGTACCCAGCCCAAATCCACTGTGTGAAGTGGCTTCTTCCCCTTGTGCAATGGCCTCCCTCATGCTCTTTTTGTTGGACTGTTTTCAGGAATGTAGACCATAATTTTAACTCTCAAAAATAGCAACACGATCATTCTCTGGGGAAAGGGAGGGTAATTATTAAAGCCATATCAAACTTGGTTCACACATGTGTGCACATAATTTGATTACTCTTTCTATGCTTATTCTTTCAGAGTCCTAGCTGAATGTGTGTACTGATACCAACAATTCACATTGTGCCTGACTTGATGTGAGTCTGTTCTTTTGTGGTCCATTTAAATAAATCATGCAAGATCTCTAGTTGGGTCAAGTTTCACAAAGTGATGCTGGGACCTTCTAGGGAAGGGTCTATAACTAAGCACTAAAATAGGTTTTGTGTGCATTTTCAAGGCTTGAGGTTGCTAGATTCAGTATGGACAGATTTACCTGCAGCTGTGAAGAAGAGAGCTACAGTGTGTCTTACCACTGCTGCACAATTGCCTCATCTGATCAGAGGCCCATGGAGACAGGTTTCAATGCACATTAATTGGGTGCACAATTCCCCTTCTAATCCAACTGGCACGGTCCTATTAAACAACTGGCAATAACATTAAGTAGCTGTTGGGGAAGAGGAGGGGTCTGGATTTAGTCACCCCCCCTCCTTTTCACCAACAAACTGATGGACAGCACTGCTCTCCTTCGAAAACCCACTGGAACCAATGCCAAAGAACAAGAAAAATGCAACACTATCTATCTATCTATCTATCTATCTATCTATCTATCTATCTATCTATCTATCTATCATCTATCTGAGTAACCATAAAGAATCAGATTTTATTTCAATCCTCTTCTTCATTTTAAAACTTCTTTAGGAGAGCTGAAAGGTGTGAGCACATGTGTGTTTAGTGATTCCCCCCCCCCAGCAAATTATTATCAACAAACCATTACCAATGCTCTTGGTTTTGTTTGTTTTTTTGTTATCAACAAGGTTTAAGATTTGGTTTCTTAAAGTAAGTCTCTGCATCCTATTTGAAAGATGTGCTCAACATCATGCCTGCTCTGATCTCAGACAGCAGGATAGGGATAGCACCCCTCTCTCTTAAATGGGCTGCTTGTCATGATTGATGATGCTGGGTATAGAACAAACATTGGTATGACTCAGGAAAAGTCAGCTCTTTTCAATACCTTCAGGCAGAGCAGGAGAGATAAAAGGTAAGCCGTGTGGAATCAGAAATGTTCTGTTGTGGAATCAGAAATGTTCTGCCTAGCTGGGCTGCACTCAGACAGAACCAGTTTATTCCTGTGGGGAAAGGGATGATGATCCGCCACAGAACTGCCCTGTAGAGGTTGCTTTAAATAATAATAATAATAATTGGCATGGTTTGATTGCCTTTGTTTTAATGGTCGTTGATTTCCCTATAGCTCAAGTCATAGGCAGTGCAATTACACCTTATTGCCACAGGAGGTCAGTGGCTGCTGAGGAATTATATATGTATCCATATCTAATCTCCCCTATCTTAATTTATTCTTTTTCTGTTACTACTAGTGCATGCGTATGTGGATGTGGTTTGGTATTATACACGCTGGCAGTCTGCTGCTACTGCTTGAGTCTTCAGCCGATGCCCAGGAACGGTGTTGCGCTTCGAGGCCCCCAAGCCCTTCCCCTGTAAATAACTTCACACTGACTCATAAATTTTGTTTAAGTTATTGGGCAAAATTTAGGCCACAGCTTTATTAATTACAGCAAAGTGAGCAGTATTGGCTTCGGCATTGGCAACAGACTATAACTGACTCCCGCCTCTCTGGCCGGTACTCTGAAAGGGTAAACACCAAAAGAGGGAGCAACATCAATGAAGACCAACTGAAGCTCACTCTGGGGTTCCTGGGGTTCTGGCATGGCTCTAGCCCCTCAAGCGGGCTTCAGACGAGATCTAGGACCCCCAGATTCCTTTACTGGAATATCTAGATCCTGGAGGGGCAGGTGATGGCCGCACCTCCCCTCCCACACACTTCAGTAAGCCAATGCCTAACCGCCAAATCTTACAAAGTTGTGACAATTGCTAAGGGGGTAGCCAAAAACCAAGTGGCTACAGCCAATCTGCCAAATGGAAAAATTCCAAAGCAAGGCCAAAGCAGCACGACCTAAAATTAGGGAGGGCGGGTGTTTGGCAGCACGAAGCACGTGCCCCCAATCGTGTTGCGCTGCTGCTTTTATAGGACCCGAGAATCACGCCGCTTGCCCTGATTGGCCAAAACAGCCTGGCACGGTTCCAGGGCCTAACGGTTAAGATTTAGGCCACACCTATCAACAACCCACCTTACGGGGGTGTCCTGGTGACCCGCACACAACCAGGACCCTCATTAAGGAGGACCCCATTTGTACACTCTTTGGGCCCCTCCAGATGTCCTCTTTATGGTGATTTCATGATGATTTGTGCTCTTGATGGTATCAGGGCACTTATATGTTATCCCATTTTCCCAAAGTGTGCCTGCAGATATTTGGGGGCAGACATACTGCTTCATTTTCAGTTAGTAGTTTTGTGCTGAAATCCTGTAATATTTTATACCAGAAACATTCACAGAATCATATAATTGTAGAGTTGGAAGGGACCACGAGATTCATATCAACCCATTCTTTTGCCCAGCACGAGGCTCGAACCCACAACCCTGAGATTAAGAGTCTCATGCTTTACCAGCTGAAACACCCTGCCTTTGTTACATTTTTGTTGTGCTACAGTGCAAGAATACCTCTCCAAGTGGGGAAGCATCTCAACAGTCCTCACATGTGGACAGTCTAGTACAAATATATTCCACTAATATGCTTTTATTGCATCAGGGTACTTACAAAGCATTGTGGGGTTTTTTTTGGGGGGGGGGATTTTTGAGCATGGGTATTCAATCACATCATCAAATTTAGGCTGCAGCATTACATTGCAGGGGGGAGGGGTTTTTTTTGTTGCTCTTGATTTTATTACGTATTTTGTGTTTTTATGTTGTATTTTTATCTTGTGAAACGCCTTGAGATCTATGGATGAGGGACGGTATACAAATGTAATATAAACAAACAAACACATGTTTGCACCTCTTGCACAATAAGCACACTTGCTCCAAAGATTGGACTTTGTGTGTGTGTGGGGGGGGGGGGAAGTAATATGAAAATGTGGTGCAAGGTGTGGAATAGCGCTTGCTTCTTATTTTTATTATATTAATTGCATTTTGATCCCAATTTCATCTTCAAGGAACTCAAGGTTGCTTACATGGTTCTCCCACACCTCATTTTATCCTAACACCTTTTGCCCTGTGCTTCCTAGGCGCAGGTCCGCACTTTAAAGCACTGAGTCTGAGTCTTTATCTTTTTTGCCCGGGCACTTCCCCCACAACAAAACCCACTCTTTAATGCTGAATCAGAACAAACGGCAACCTAGGCTTTCCAATTCAGCAGTAAAGAGCAGGTTTTCACAGGGGAAGTGGGCCAGGACAAAATGAATGAATGAATGTACTTGAACATGGCGCTTTAAAGCTCAGACCTGTGCCTAGAAACGCAGCACAAAAGGAAGCCTGGATGAGCCCAGAGAGGAAGTGACTGGCTGAAGGTTACGTGGTAAACTTCATGGCGAAGTGGGGATTTGAACCATGCTCTCCCAGATCCTAGCCCGACACTAGCCCACGCTGGCTCTCACTAGTCTCCCCACAAGCAAATTAGAGTGATTACTCATTAAATAGTCAATATAATATAATCTCCCTGCAAACAAAGCAGGCTGAAAGCTCAATAAATGGGTTGTTGGGAAGCAAGTACCCTCAATGACATGTCACGGAATATACCTGCAGTAAAACAAAAGTTTAAACCTGGTTTGGAGGGGCCTCTGGTGTGAGGCAGCCTAACTTTGAGGAGAGGAAAGGTGAGGTGATCACCTAAGGCAATGGCCTTAGTCAGGTGTCGTGAAGATCAGCATATTTGTGGGTGTGTGGGTTTAAATTTGCCTATGAGGTAGGGGAGAACGTCCAAGAGGATGCTGAGTCTGCACCTTATGATTACGCAGACCAGCGACTTTAAAGCGGTAACATCTTGGAGAGCTGGCACAGTGTGTGTGTTTGTGGGGTGGAGGTGGTTAATGGGGTGGGAAGGTTATTGTGACTGCAGATACTTCTTTTGGGTGCCACAGATTTTGTTTTTGCGGGGGAGTTTTAAAAGTAATAGCAATGCTGGGAGGTGTGTCATGTAGATGCACCATCAGGCTGAAATCCACACTAGCACAAATCTGAAAGCCGTTTGCACATTGCGTGTGTGGTGCTGCACATAATCTGTGCTGCAAAGAGCCTCTGACTATTAGCAAAGTCTGCATTGCATCAGGAGGAGCAGTGTTGCATCCACCTGGGTAGTCGCATGACACACTGCTCCTCTGAAACAAGGATATTATGACATGGGATGGCTCATCCTGCAACAGGACAAAACCTTATTAGGAGACCTTATAGGTACCGTGTCATCTGAGCTGAGACACTACAATGGGGAAAGGGCCTTTCCAGTGGTGGTGCCCCATTTGTAGAAGGCTTTTTCCAGGGCAGCTCACCTTGCATCTCTCCTGATTCCTCTTCAGTGCTAGATGAATACCTTTTTTACCTTCCCAATTTTGTCTTTGTTTTAGTGAATTCTTCAAATCAAAGCTGGGGTGAACAAATGGAGGGGAAAATAGAATAATATTATAATTTTAGAATACCTAACTGTGAAGATGCGTAAAATGAAAGGGTTTAAGGTCAATGAGAAAGAGGAGGATTGGTTTGAAAAGATACTGAATTATTTGGGTAGGTTTGAACAATTGGGGTAATTAAAATGTTAAAAGATAAATAAACCTTGTGGAGTGTGGAGCTTAATACATATAGAATTGTACATATGGTTGATTTAAATATTTTTTTATTGTTTACTAGCTGGCCCTGCACATGTTGCTGTGTGTTAGTCTGTGAGATGGAGGGTAATAGCCCCCCCTTCAGATCCCCATGAGCCTCAGAGTCCCCCTGAGCCGAGGCGAGATACTGTGGAGAGGGCAGGTTTCATCCCTGTGTCTCCCCCCACCCTGTTGTGACCCATCACCTATCCCTGCCCTCTATTTGGGCCCCCACCCCGGCAGGCCCCTACCTCCACTTGGCAATGTTGGGCCTTGTTGCTGTAAAAGGCCCGTTTTCAGTTCTGCTGAGGTCTTCAATACCTCTGCCGGATTGATGTATGTGAGTGGTGGATCTCATGGTGGAGGCGGGGTTTGTGGGTGTGGTGTAGATTTCACAGGAAGGGAGGGGGTGTACTGTGGGAGGAAATGCACTTGAGGGCACTGTTTTACTTTGTTAAAAAAGAGGTCTGTACCTGCGCAGAGGTCTGTACCTGTGAGTTCTGAGGGATTTTTTCCCTAGGAACACTCGGGGAGTGGGCTGGATCGTTGTGTCAAAATTTCAGGACGATCGGTCAAGCGGTTACGGAGAAAAGTGGAGCCCACACTTTCACGATTTTTACATATATATATATATATATATATATAGAGAGAGAGAGAGAGAGAGAGAGAGAGAGAGAGAGAGAGAGAGAGAGAGAGATGTATACCTAATGTATTGGCCGCCTGGGGGTTTCACTGTTTGTGTTTGGTTCTTGGTGATTTAAATAAAAAAATAAAAAATAAAATAAAATATATAAAATAAAAAAATCAAAGCTGGGGTATCTGTGGTCCTTCAGATGCTGTGGGACTCCCAGTTGCAGTCACCATGGCCCATGGCTCACCCTATCTGGCTGCTATCTGTGGTGCACAGATAAGTTTGCACCGTAGCAATTGAGGTGTTTCCTGTGCATGGTACAAGGAAGAGCCACACAGCTCTGCTTTGTTTGGTTTCACAAACTCCTTGACAGTCTGCAGACTTGAACTGTTACATTTGCACCAGAGTTTGGTGGGGTGGGGTTGTCCTTCCAGTCTTCGGGTACTCTGTAATGTGTTATTGATAGCCATGCCTCTCTCATCACTCTAATGCACCTTGCTCTATGTGGGGCACTGAGCAAAGGCTGGAGAGGAGGACTGTGGTCGAGGGGAATCAAGTGGCAAGGTTCAAGAGAAGGAGACTGTTGTGACAATGGCCAATGCTGAACTAAAGAATTCATTCTGGTTTGCCGAGTAGTCAAATCCAGGCCCGGCTCTAGGTAGACCCCCGGTGGCGCAGGGCACCATGGCGCCGGCCCGCCAGAAAGGCGCCGCGAGCTGCGCCCGCTGGCCGGCCGATCCGCCGGTCCGCCACGCAGCGGCGCCCACCCGCCCATCGCACTGGGAAACGGGGCGGGAGGGCGCCAGAGATCGCGCTGTGCCTGCCCGCCCCGCCCGCCGCTGCGCCCGCCCGCCGCGCTGGGAAACGGGGCGGGAGGGCGCCGGAGAGATCCGGAGCACCACAGCGGCAGGGGCATTTAAGACGGCCCTGGTCAAATCTGTACCCCATGCAAAAAATTTAAAGTAGTTCCTGACTAGGCGCTGTGTCATGGATGACCTCCATGTGAATGTTCTGAACCTGCAGCTCACAGAGTAGTGAGAAGCCTCAGATGAGATAGCAAAGTAGCAGATACCAAGGAGCTACGAGCCCTTGTGCTGGAGAATGGAAACAGTGGAGAAAATGATTCCCTTTTCCAGGTTTCTGACAATAGCACTTATGCTTCTTTGCTGCAGAACAGTAGCAAAGATCCAGGAAGAAGCTGCTTTTCATCTTCAGAAACAGCCTTTATATTGGATCAGATTTAAAAGCAAAACCTTGCTTGCTGTCAAGGATAAAAAGAACCCTACATTATTTTTTCATGGGGCAGGAGTGTACCTAGTTATGCTGAGGTCTCGGTGAAGTGATTTCTAATCATCTAAATTTCTTCATAGCATGAGTCACTTTATTTCCTGCCCTAAGCTACTAACTAGTACTACTGGTTGACACACGCTGTTTCCCATTCTAGAAATGGCTGCATTACAGCCATTTGTGAAACGATATTTGAGTTTGATCGACACAGACTGATGTAGCTGTATGGCCTTTTTGTTCATATGGCTCCCTGCATTTGGGAAATGTAATGTGTTGGGGAAGATTTACTGAGCATTTAAAAAAATGTTTGGGGGGAAATCCGAGGCAACCCATTAAAACATGTTTTATTACAGCTTCAAGAACAGTTAAATCAAAGGAATCGGCTGCCAAATGAAGTTGTGTAATTGCTATCACTAGAGATTTGTCAAGGCTAAGTGTGCGCGTGCGCATGAGTGCGCATATCTGGGAGAGTATGAAATCAGTCTTGCCGCAAAGTGAAATGAGATTAAATCATTTGCCATTGGCATATCCCTACTGAAATAATTTCCTCCATGCTGCTGACCTTATACCAGCCTGAGCTGCTTCAGCAAAGGGGTATCCAGATAGCCAAGAGGATTATATCCCTAAACTCATCCCTCTTTTCTTTGCCTTCCCTCCATCCTTTCAAGTTGGAATAAAATGAAGCACATGTGAAAGGCAAAGAAAATGGAGCCCAGATTGATGTGACCTTTATTATTTTAACAGCATCTTTCAGCACAATTTACAGAGTTGCAGGGCTGCAAGGAACAGAGTTGGAGTATAAAATAACATAAATAAATAGAAGAGGAACCAAGGAGCTCAGCAAAAAACAGTTGGAATCAGGCAATGAAGGGTGCATGAAGGGTTGAGATTGGTCAATGCCTTTATGCTTCAGCCACCAAGGTTGAGAATTCTGGAGGAAAAAGAGAGAGGAAGAGGAGACAGTCAAGTTTGCACCCTATGAGGGCTGTGACGAAAAGGACCATCCTCGTTGTTCATGTCTTCTGAGATCCAGTATGTTTTTCTGGACACAGTTGTCAAATCACCAATTTCACTGGCGTCAGGAGCACAATAAGGGAGTAAATGTTTTAAGGCAGTCTTCGCCAACTTGGTCCCCTCTCCAATGTTTTGGACTAAAACTCCCATGATCAGCCCCAGCCAGCATAGCTGTGGGGCCTGGAGCTGATGGGAGTTGTAGTCCAAAGCATCTGGAGGTGGTAGGTTTTATTTCTCTTTACCCGGTAAAAAACCACTCATTTCACTTCGTCGTTTGCTGACAATTCATAGAATTGTAGAGTTGGAGTGGACCAAAAGGATCATCTAGTTCTATCCCCCAGTTAAGTTGCCAGGTTGGGATGCAAGAGATTTGGCATTGTTAGGTTTGTACACAGCTCCCACCCTGCAAGCTGACCTGAACTGGGAGAGCCTCAACCTGCATCGACCTGAGGACTGGGCTAATGTTTAATTAGGGTTCACAATTAAACATATGGTCAGGCAAGGAGCAGGATGGGGAAGGAGGTGCAGCCTCTCCCCATCACCACCATTGTGCTGAGAATAGGTTGGTCGAATCCTGCAGAGTGGTACTTCACAAGTACCTTCTCTGCAGGGAAGCCGCTTCTGAAGGAGTACCCTGTAGTCTACAGGATTTAATTTTTCAGGGGGCCTGCATCTCCACAGCACATTTCTGTGAGTTTGGTGTGTGCCTCACTTTCTCCTTGGTTTCTCAGCTGCTCTCCTTGCCTCTGTGGAGTCTTAGGGCAGAAGGGTTCCTGCACACACCACCCAATTCAAAGCAACCAGGAAAAGGTTAGAGACATTAGCTCCCAACAATATTGACACCCCCATTTCCTAGTCCCTATGCAAATCGAGAGACCCATCTAGACTGACTTTTATTGGCTTGCTTAGAGATCTGTTTCGAAGGGCCACCTTAGTAGATCTCCATCTCCTTCTTGGACTTGTTTTTGCATCTTAATGACCATGGAAGACTGCCAGATCAGCACATGACATGTCTCTCTCTGTTCCTATGGCCAAAGACACAACTGAAGTGCTGGCTCTGGGATACATGCCAACTCCTGTTTCTAGTACTGTACTGTACACCAATATGACCTAGATTTATGAATCATGCATTTCCCCTGGCATGCTTCATGGAAAGAGGTGGTGGCACAAGAATACAAACATGGTCACAGTAGATCGAAAAGGGTGGAGGAGGGTGTCTTTTTCCAATGTATGCATATACCTAACACATATACAGACATGCTCTCCTGGCAGATTAATCAACAGCAGGAAGCTAAAGCCGTGTCCCTTTGCCTTACTTCACATCCTTCACCCTCAGCTGTGAGTAGCAAAGGTGGCAATGATGCTAAATTGCCAACTGCATGTGAACTGGCATTAACTCTTTGCTCAGACCCCTGGGTTGCTGCTAGGACCCACTGGTGCTGACACCTGCCCTGGGTTGCCTGACTTGGTCTAGGAGCCACAATTTTAGTTTCCTCCAATGCCCACAATGTAGCAGTGCTCTGTGGGATATTTTTATGCAGTCAAATCAACAATGTGTGTTTTGCCAGATAGGCACATGAAAGAGCTGAGGCTCACAGAGCTTTCCTGTAAACTTGCTAGAGAGGTCACTTCCCTGTTGCCCTGACAGGCAGAATCAAGACCACAATTTTAAGCAGTATTTCAGATGCCCAGATGGTGCATGATAAGGAGAGTGAAACCGCAGCCCAGATTCATGAGAGTCTGGAAGTTTCATGTGGATTTGCAAACAAATAATGAAGGAAAATAAAAAAAATTCCTTCAGTAGCACCTTAAAGACCAACTAAGACTTAGTTGGTCTTTAAGGTGCTACTGAAGGAATTTTTTTATTTTACTTCGATCCAGACCAACACGGCTACCTACCTGTAACCAAATAATGAAGGGTTTGCTTAAATTGAGACTGAAGTCTAAGCCAGATTATGCTAAACATGTGACAGAGTTCTTGAGAGAGAGGAGAGATCCAAAGCAGACACTCAGGGGCCTTGTAGGAAATTAAAATGGTGGCTAAGACACATGGGCGTACCCAGGATCAAAGCTAGGGGGGCACACCAGCCACGCGCTCCCAGCCATGCCCCCAGCCACCCGATTGGCTAGCTGGCAATGACATGGCCAGGATCCCCCCAGGAGGCATGGCCAATGTCCACACCCCACAGAGGAAAGGGGGCCGTTTGCAAGGCAGCACACGGAGCCACCCGCACTAGCACTCCTGCCTCACCCGCTCCTTTAATGGCAGCGGTGACTAAAACGAGGCAGCAGCAGCGAAGCTGCCTCCATTGAAGGAAAAAACCTGGACCTGGACCTGGGCTAACTTCAGCCCACACTCTTTCAAGTCACAGCGAGCACAGCACAGAAAGTGCTGCCCCACAATGCTCCACGGCACTTCATTTGCAAATGAGGTGCCACAGAGCATTGTGGGGCAGCACTTTCTGTGCTGTGCTCGCTGTGACTTGAAGGAGTGTGGGCTGAAGTTAGCCCAGATCCAGGTCCAGGTTTTTTTCAACAGAGGCAGCTTTGCTGCCGCTGCCGCCGTTTCGCTTCAGGCTGAAGCGGAGCACAGCAGGCAGTGTCCCTGCCTGTCCTCTCTAGCTGCCCCCCTGCCCCATGCTGGGTACGCCCATGCTAAGACATGATTCTTTTGTTGTCTGCTGCCATTGCCAAGTAAGCTTGTCAGGACTTGTTGACCTAGGAGAAGTCCTATCTCACAGTGCTCTGTCAAGGTTCCCCTCGTGCCTGAAGTCAGCTGTCCTTTTCCTCTGAAGCCTGCCCTTTCACCCAAGTCCCGTCACTTTAGACTACCATTTCTCACCTTCTGATAACTGTGCCCCACTTTTGTTCTGAATTAAAAATGGAGATACACCTCACCCTTATACCCAGGAGACACTTTAGACAATGACAGAATGAGAGGAACTCACTCTCTGAGGTATATGTTTGCATGATTGACTGTTCTGCCCCAAAGGATGTGTCCCCAAAGCCACGACTCTTGCAGAGATGCAGTGGGCAGCCTCCTGCAAAGAGAGCTTGGTGTGCCGCTGCACCTTTGCAGGGTAAATGATTGCCTAACTTCCAGTGCAATGATGTGGCAGAATGACTGATTGGAGGGAAATGGCAGAGATGCAGTGGACAACCTCTTTGGAAACCAGTTGCCTTGGGGTAACAGGAGTATTCAATTACTGAATCAACATCTTTCTTGTTTCTTATTTCTTGCATCCCAGCATGCATTTTGAAAATCTTTCCTATACAATGCATGGTTGTTCTTGGTATTATTTCTGACCTGCTGGCGTTACACTTGAACTCTCCAGGCAAAGCACCTACCATCAACACCGATTTTGCCATCTCCATCTTTATCTCCAGCGGCCAAGAATTCCTTGGTTTCTTTATCAGTCAGGTCCCTGGCGTCAGGGGTAAAGCCCTTCAATACAAACCTATGAATGAGAAGAATGGGGGAGGGGGAGAGGAAGCTAATTCATGAGATCTCAGAGTTACCCAGCTTTTAAATTTTATGCATGTGGCACATATTTGCTATCTAAATGTGCAGACAGCTTTTCCTCCGAAAGGTGCTCCAAAGTGGTTCAAGGAACAGAATAAAAACCCAATCAAACATAATTTTGTTCCATTTTTAAAACATTTCACAATAAAAAAAGTAGGGCAGCACTGAAAATGGCAGAACAGGAATTAAGCCATATGTGAGGGTCAGGTAGAGCAAATGCACATCCACCAGATACTGAAAGGCCTTGGGGTTAGTATTGCAGGTCTATTTAGTGAAGAAATACCATACTCCAAGCATAATCATAAAAATAAAAGTAACAGGACCAGTGGTCGGGGAAGATGGGAATTGTAGTCCAAAACATCTGGAGGGCCGAAGTTTGGTAATGCCTGCTCTTGAGAGTCCCATGGACTGCAAGAAGATCAAACCTATCCATTCTGAAGGAAATCAGCCCTGAGTGCTCACTGGAAGGACAGATCCTGAAGCTGAGGCTCCAATACTTTGGCCACCTCATGAGAAGAGAAGACTCCCTGGAAAAGACCCTGATGTTGGGAAAAATTGGAGGGCACAAGGAGAAGGGGACAACAGAGGACGAGATGGTTGGACAGTGTTCTCAAAGCTACCAACATGAGTTTGACCAAACTGCGGGAGGCAGTGGAAGACAGGAGTGCCTGGTGTGCTATGGTCCATGGGGTCACGAAGTCTCGGACACGACTAAAAGACTAAACAACAACAACAAGTGTTGTATATGGGACAATGTACTGGTACTTCCTAAGGTTCAAAGGGCTTTCAAGGTCAAAACTAGTGCTTGAATTTAGCCCAGAAGCAGACTAGCACAAAGGTAGCCAATGTAGTGCCTTCCAGATGTCAGAGTACAACTCTCATAACCCCTGTCCATTGGCTATCCTAGGTAGGATGATGAGTGTTGTTATCCCACAACAACTGGCTACTCCTGGGCAAGTAACTAGTGGAGCTTTCAGAGGATCAGTGTTACATCCCCCCCCCCCGGTGGATAGTACCATGTAAAGGTCACACTGCCTCCTTCTGGACCATCTGATGTTTTTAGATTGTCTTCAAGAAGAGCCTCACAGAAGGCATGTTCCTATAGTCAAGTGGAGTGGTTTACTATAACATGCATAATGATTAGAGCAGTGTTTCTCAACCAGTGTGCCTCCAGATGTTTTGGGACTACAACTCCCATCATCCCTAGCTAGCAAGACCAGTGGTCAGGAATGATGGGAGTTGTAGTCCCAAAACATCTGGAGGCACACTGGTTGAGAAACACTGGATTAGAGCTGTCTTTCCTATTGGGCTTAGTGGCACATTGTGCCAGGGTGCCGGCCTCTCAGGGGCACCCCAGTGAGTGGGGGAGCTATGCAGATTTGCCGGCAGCCTTCCCTTTCCCTGCACGCACGCCAGCTGCTCCCCGTCAACCATATGGCTGGCGGGTGTGCAGCTTGCCTCCCAAGCCTCCGCGGGAGGAGAGTGATCCCTGCAGAGGCTTGATAACGCTTGGAAACGGGGGGGGGAGGGCACTGGAGGGATCTTTGCACCACGGTGCCAGATATGCTTAAGACGGCCTTGATAATGATGGCTAAGTCCCTGGTCTCCAGGAAAGGGTACAGCTGGCATATCAACCACAGGTGAGGGAACACGCTCCTGGCTAGAGTTGTCACCTGAACATCTGAAGCTAAGAGCACCCCTAAACCTGCAAACTTAAGGAGGGGTGTGACCCTTTTCACAAATCAGCATTTTCCCCAAGAACCACCATCAATACCTCTACCTCTGCCTTTGGCTTGCCTGGATTGAGTGTCTGTGGATTTGCTCTCATTCTGTCTTTTACTGAGCTCAAGCACAACAGGCTAACATGGAGAGGAACAGTTGGCCCTGTCCTGCCTCGTGAGGGTGACCTTCCTAATGTCGCTGAAAGAGAGGAAATTGTCACATGAGGCTGCTTCAGGTGGAAGAGAGTCTCACAAGGGAAAGCTCTATTTCAGATGCTTCAGCAGTTATTTCAAGCCACGTTACAGATTCCTTCCATCCGTCGTTCTCTTTTGAGAATACTCCTCTTTTTAAGTGCTTACTTCGTGAGCTCAGCCCTTGCAAGCAGGGCTGTAGCTGGGTGGGGGCAAAGGCTGCAAGTCGTCGTCCCCCCCGGGATAATCCAGATCCCCTTCATTGAATTTTCATCTTTCATCTAAAAAATAAAAAGGCTATAGCCCTCTTACTTGCAAAGATATAAGGGAAAATAACATGCAGGCAATATTGGATCCAGTAAGAAGGCAAACAACTCCAACCCAATCGGCACTTGGCACTGACTTTTTAATTTTTTCTATTAACATGAAATGTTATTAAAATGTTTTAATAAATGATATACCTTTAGGCTGCAGTCCTAAACAGCAAGCCTGATT
Source organism: Zootoca vivipara (assembly GCF_963506605.1). Taxonomy (NCBI): domain Eukaryota; kingdom Metazoa; phylum Chordata; class Lepidosauria; order Squamata; family Lacertidae; genus Zootoca; species Zootoca vivipara. The sequence continues at coordinate 45,289,846 of NC_083285.1, read as the reverse complement.
TAGGCATACATAGGGTCGCACTAATATTTTTGATTAGACTATGTCAATTTCTGCTGCTCTGCTCTGCTCTCCAGTTTAGACTGGAGAAGAAAAGACTGAGAGGGGAGACATGATGACACTCTTCCAATACCTGAAGGATTGTCACACGGTAGAGAAGAAAGACTTGTTATCCAGTACCCTGGAGGGCAGGGTATACCTAATGGGCTTCTATGAGATGAGGGTAGATTTTGGTTGATCATTAAGAGAAACTTCTAAAAAGCAGGAACAGTTTGATGTTGGAACTAATTACTGGGGGTGGGAGTCTCCCTCCCCAGGGGTCTTTCTGCAGAAGCTGGACATCCAACTCTTGGATATGCTCTTGCTTTGGATTTCCAGCCTCAAGAAGGCTGGGCAAGATGGCCTACAAGACTCCTCCAAGTATATGATTCTATGACATAGGACTTGAATGGAGAACCTTTGGCCCTCCAGAAGTTACTGAACTACAACTCCTATCAGCCCCAGCAAGCATGGTCAATGGCTAGGGGTGATGGGAGTTGTAGTTCAGCAACATCTTGAGGGGCAAAGGTTCCCCACACCTGATTTAGGATTACCCTTAGCCCTTAGGATGAGAGCCTTTAGTATGACTTAGGATGTAACCTTAGTCCTTCTTCCCCCATGTCTGGCTACAGAACTGAATTTAAAATCACAGGCTCTTACTCTTGGTTGAGCTCTTGGATCTGCATTGGTTGTATTTCACCAGTCAAAAATAAGAACGAACATTGAATAAACTTAGCTTATCTTGGTTGGGACATGTGACAACAGTTTTTCATAAAGCAGGCCTTATTACAAAACAATATATCCCTTTGTATCCTAAAATTGCACTTCTATCACACTTAAACAGCTCAGAACCACTTGCAATACCTAAAGGATTGCCTCTCCCCATATAAACCACCCCAGACCCTGAGATCATCATCAGAGGCCCTTCTTCATGTGCCTCCTCCACAAGAGGAACATGAGTTTTCTGCAGTGGCTTCCCATTTGTGGAATGCTCTATGCAAGGTTTGTCTGACACCTTCATTATACACCTTTAGGTGCCAGGCAAAAATGTTCCTTTTCAGCAAGGCCTTTGGCTGATTAACATCCTACATCATTTAAATGTGTGCGGTGTGTGTGTGTGTGTTATTTATTGGCTTGTTTTGTTCTTGTTCTTGTTTTTATTATGCACTTTATGGTTTTATTCTGTGAACCGCCCTGAGATCTTTGGATGAAGGACAGTATATCAAATATAAACAAACAACTATTCAGAAACTGTTCCACAACTTTCCCACAAGGATCTCATCACTCACCTGATGATTGAAGTTTGAAGTTTGACTTACTATTGCAAGGTATTGGTTTTGGAATATATATATATATATATATATATATATATATATATATATATATATATATCAGAATAATATTGGAGAAAACTGGGTATTGGAACCTGCTTAACCTAAATCATATATCCCAGTTTCCAGCGGCCTTTTAAAGTACGCTTCATGCAGAGTATGGGAAACAGGGGGGGGGGGCGCCGGAGAGATCCGGTGCACCATGGCGCCAGGGGCGCTTAAGACGGCCCTGTTGACCTGGCTAAGAAAACACCACCAAGAGCGTAGGGAATTATCTCCCTTATATGAAACCCCTTACTAGCTGCACGCTTGTAAAAGCATGCAGATGAAAATACAAATGGTTGGGTTTCTTTAACTGAAAAACAAACTGACTCTAAAGAGACTTTAAAGATAAATGCTTTCTCTCTTAGCAACTTTATCTACCCACAAACCATTCCAAACCTCCCACAAACTCCCACATAACTCCCATTAAACTACCCAAGAATTAACAGCAAACTAGCTTTATAACTAAGCAACTCTCATACTAAGATTCAACTGGGAATCTCTTAAACTGAGAGTCTCTCTTACTAAGATTCAACTAAGAATCTCTTAAACTGAGAATTAAATCACACAGAGATATTCAACTGAGAGAGTGATCTACTAAGAGATACATTCAACTAAGAGATCTAACTAAGAGATGCAGAAGGCTTTCTGGCAGAGCCTTATATACAAGGAGCAGAGCCCACGCCTGTGAGCAATTAACAGAAATCACCGGCACCTGTTTCTCTTAAACAGACAGTATTTACATTAGACCGGCTCTAAAGTAACTTGACTATTCAAAAAATCCAACAATTGGAAGACACTAAATGCAGACTTACTGCATTTGAGCTCTGGGTCTCACAACTCTGGGACTGAATATTACTGGAGAAACTGACAACCCTTGTCTGAGAGAGTTGAAGAGAAAAGAAAACTACTACTTTCTGATTAACCCGGCATAGTTTCATTACATATGCAACATCTATAGAACATTGTTATAGGCTTCCAGGGCACAAGGCAACTTGTGGAATGTTACCTTCGATTAAAAACTGAAATGACTTAAAAGCTAAATGAAATTAAAGAGACATTTGGTGCTTCTTCTTGGGTGGGTGGGAAGGTTGATTGTTGATGGCTTCTCCTTGTATAAATAAGTGAAAACAAAATGTTTTGAGGGTGGGCAGCAAAAAGATCAATTAATGTTTAGGTATGAGGCATTGTGGACATTGCCTTTTCTGTTGGCTGATATTAGTCATATGATGGCAGGTAGCTCAACATCTTCTATGCATATATTGATATGACCAGATGCTGACATGTCTAAGTCCATGCTGCACATTATTTCTACAACCCATATTTTAGCTGGTATATGAGAGGAACATGAATCTTTCCTTACTTTAGTTCATCCAGCTCAATGTAACCGCTTTGATCTTTGTCCAGAATGTGGAAAACTTTCTTCACATCTTCTTTGCTCTTAGCTTTCAATCCCACCAGCTGAATGAACTTCTTGTAGTTAAAAGAATCGGCAGCTGCAGGAAGATGGAGAATTGAACAGGGCACCTCAGTTTTAGAGTGGCTGGCAAGGCACTTTAGCAACCTTAACTCTTTAACCCCCAAAGGGCCCATTCATATTTCAATTTTCAGATGGCATGAGGTTGGTTAATCCATGTCTGCTCCTTGGTAGTGACAGCAACAACACCAGAGGATGCTTGCATGTGCGAATGGGCCACCGTAGGTCTAGCACCACGCAGTGCTTTCCAGTGGAGTCAATACGCATTCAATGGCAGGCAGCTAAGTACAGAGAAAATTATTATCTATATTGGAGCAGGAACTAGAACTGTTTGAAAGGCCAGCTCTCTCCCATCCTGTGGGCCTAGTTTGACAAGTGGGCAGCTCTGCTCACCTGTCATTTACCCAATGTCACAATGACATCAGGTGATCCATTTTTGCCTCTGGTGACAATCAGTTGATTGTCAGGCCTTGCAAAGCGCCCCCTGCAATTCATTGCTGGAGCTTGCAAAGCACCAGAGAATTCACATGCATAGATTCCTTTCTCTCCCTGTTGACGGAGACGTAACTAAGATCTTCTAAGTGTATAGTACATGTCTATCAGAGAGGATTTCAATAAACCTATGTCTCCTTTCTTCAGTTATGGAGCTCAACAGCAGGATCCTTAGGAGACCCAAGTAGTGTTCTATCCAAATAGTGACTAGAACCAGAGCTTCTAAGCCAGGCATCCCCAAACTGCAGCCCTCCAGATGTTTTGGCCTACAACTCCCATGATCCCTAGCTAACAGGACCAGTGGTCAGGCATGATGGCAACTGTAGTCCAAAACATCTGGAGGGCCGAAGTTTAGGGATGCCTGTTATAAGCTTTAGCAAAGTTGTTGCATTGTCTACCTTTAGGCCACACCATGGACATAACTGAGAAACTGCACCAGAATGACTTTGGTAATCTGGAAGGTAACTAGTTTCTGCCCCCACACCCATTCCCGCTTGGGGCTGTTGACAAAATAATAGAATTGTAAAGTTGGAATGGACTCTGAGGGTCATCTAGTCCAACTCCCTGCAATGCTGGAATATTTTTGCCCAGTGTGGGGCTCGAACCCACAACCCTGAGATTAAGAGTCTCATGCTTGATGTGCCACAAATGTCTAACAAAGGTCTGTGTGAGCTGGGAACCTAGGAGAAATATTTGTGGTCTAGTCACTTTTGTGGCCGAGTGTGGTGGAAATTATTGATTTTATTATAGCATTTCTGTCCCATGTTTCCCAATGGTTCGAAGCAGTTGGACATCATGAGCTGGGTGGTGGGTGAGAGATACAACTTAAATATTAGCCAATTGTGACTTTGACTTTATTTGAAAGAGACTCACAGAGGTATTGTAGCTCATTGGCCCTGTTATATCCTCACCGACAACTAACACACACATTTCAGAAACCAAGACGGACATTTTTCTGGTCCTCGCTAGCTGTCCATGAGACAGGCACATTTGTAAAGCAGAGACAGGACAGAAAAGACAGGCTTTTGAAAAAGGGTAACTCGGGTCGCTCTGAATGTGGTCTGACCTGGGAGCAAGGGGTGGTGGAAGACACAACATTTCAAACATACCTCCCACCCCTAAGCATCATTGCAGCAGCCCTGCTGCCAGGGAAGACAAGAGGCCTTGTGTTTTACTTGTCATATTTTGAGTCTGTCACCTGCCCTGTACACCTAAGCAGTGGGGTGGTGGTGGTGGAGGAAGTGGAATAGAGATAATAAATAGCCCCACAACTTGTAGTCAGGTGTGCTGATAGATCAAGGTTTTCTCCAAAGGCTCCCCCCCCCCCATCATTCCTTGGTATGCATATTATTTAGGGCAGTTACCCAGAGACTGCTGTTTCTTTTTCTCACTCTTGCAAATAAAGGACATCAGAAGCTTAAACGCTTCTGAAATGAAACTTCGGGACCGTCTCGCCAAGGGCTCTAAATCCGGGGGAGGCGCTAGGGAAATCGAACGCAGTGACCTCTAAGAAGTGCCCTGATTAGACCGGCCTCCTTTGATGTGGGCAGCAGCCTTTGTCCGCCACTGCATGCAAATCAAGAGAGAACCAATGAATGAAAAAGAGGGAGAGAGGAGGGGGGTGGGGAATCAGCCCGTTCCTAGAGAGGGACCTGGTCTTCATATTGGCCCGAATTTCCCGCGGGAGCCAGACTGCGAGAGCAATGAAGTGCCAAGGACTAATGCGATTTGCAGACGAGCTCGCCTTCCCTTCGAGTTTTTGGGCTGCTACTGCGATGAGTTTCCTTCCCAGCTCTGCCCTTCGCTTGGGCGTTCTCAGCAAGGTTGCCGCGTGAGCAGGGAGAAGGAGAGGGGGGGGGACAGGTGGGTTGTAGCATGTCCATTCGGGTCGAGGCCAAAAATGTCCTGGTTGGTTGAAAGTTGCTTAGAACACAGCAAATATCTTGTGCAGGCGCTAAGCTTCGGAGAGCTACAGACACCTGGAAAAGGTGGATCTGGCCTAACTGGGGTGTCTCTGCCTTGTGATCCTGGTTTTACATGCTAACCCACATGTTTGAGGGTTTCATGGAATCATGGATTGCAGAGTTGGAAGGACCCCTGAGGATCATCTAGTCCAACCCTCTGCAATGCAGGGATATGCAGCTGTCCCATATGGGGATCGAACCTGTAACCTTGGCGTTACTCTGCGTATCCGTGTGGGCAGGGCCGAATTAAAGGTTTCTCCATTCAGTTCTGTCACTGAAAACTGCCTTACATTGAGTCAAACCATTGGTTCTTCGAACTCAATATTGTCAACACGGACTGGCAGCGGCTCTCCAGGGTTTCAGACAGGAATCTCGCCCAGATTTACCTGGAGATGCCGGAGCAAGCATCGACCCTGGGACCTTCTGCAATCAAGGCAGGCACTCTAACCATTGAGCTATGGCTCTTCCCAGGCCAATGATCTTCATTGACCTTTATTTATATCCCCACCTTAAGTGAACCCAAAGCGGCGTAGATGTGGCTCCCAAGAAGTCTCCTCCAACCCAGGCACTGGCCAGACCCTGGTTTGCGTAGCTTCAGCGAGGCGGTGACCTCACATGCCTCCAGACCCTGACTTGGGAGCGAAGGCGTGCGTCCAAGGAGGGAGCTCTCCGAGTGGGAAATTGGGGAGGTTGGTGCCTCACATCTAAGCAGTGGGGCCGCCAAATCCTGCAGCCGGGTGGGTGGGTGGGTGGATCGAGACCCTTGAGTAAACCCTGTTCTGTCCACAGTCCTGAACCGTGGACAGCAGCTTGCATGTTCAAAAAGCGGGGAAGAAGCCTCTCTTGCAGGCGAAGTTTGGACTTTTGCAGCCACCACACCCGCAGCCCCGCTTAACTGAAACCCACGGAATATTTTTAAAAAGTTATGCATCCTGAAAAGCACACACAGCAAGCAGAGCAAGGAATGCGAGTCCTTGGAAAGATGGAAATTGGGGGTGGATAAGGAGGGGAGGTCGTAGCTGGGGGTGGGGGCTGGGGTGCTGCCTTGCTGCCTTGCTGCCAGAAGGGCTCCAGATTACTCAGGGCTCCCTGTGCCAATCTTTGGGGCTGTCCAAAGGTGGGGAGTTCTCCGCTAGTTGCGGCACAGAGCCCGCCCGCAGTGGATTTTTCTCTTAGCAGTAAAATCAACGAAGCATTGCCTTGCCTTGCTAGAGGTGCTCCGAGGAAGTTAGCAAGCAGAGGAGGACTTGAGCCCCGGACTTGTACCGGCTCAGCTTGGCAATATGCGCCTGCAAAACCCCAACCGCCCCCTTCTCTCCGCATCTCCTTGGGCCGGACTTTGGAAGATATGGGTCCCACTCTCCGCAATGCATCCCCCACCCCACCCCCGGCCACCCCATCTATCCCGCCGGTACTTGGAAGTCTCCGGCGTGGCTCACCTGCAAAGGCTGCCACCGCCTTCTTGATATCGTCAGCGCTGAGCACGTCAGTCATCGCCATCCTTGCAACTGTTGGGAGGGAAAGTGCCAAAAGATTTAAGAAGAAGACGGGAGAGGAGGGGGGGCGGGGAGGGAGGGAGAGAGGGGGGAGTGCCCTCCTCATCATTTCTGCTCATATGACCAAAACTGCAGTGCCGGACGGGGATGGCACACCGGGAGAAGGGCTGGAGAAGTGCCAGCCACAAGCAGAAGCAGCAGCAGGAGGAGAGCCACGAGGTTGTGTGTGTGTGCGCGCATCTCTCTGCCAGACGAGCACCAGTTTGCAAAAAAGAGAGGGGCCGGTGCAGGCTAAAGGGGTTGTGGCTGGGGCAAGAGGTTTGGGTACTTTCTCTGCAGCCGCAGTCCCAAGCAGCACCTGGCGTGGCGGGAAAGAGTTGCAGGCAGGAAGCGAGAGACAGTCATGTCAAGGTCAACCTGTCGGCCGGTCCAGGGAAAGATAATGTCGTGGGACAAAAAAACCCGAGGAAGATGCCTTTGGAGCATCTCTTGATGGAGCCAGGATGGGAGGGATAGCGATGTCTATAGACATATCCCTATCTTGGGTGGGAGGGTTTCTAGATTTATATCTAGGATTGGAGCGATATCTATCTATAGATAGATGAAAGTTAGGATGAAAGGGGTAGCTATCTATCTAGGGTATGGGAGGGATCTATCTATATCTCTATATACATCTAAAATATCTATCTGTGTCTAGGTTGGGACTGATACCTCTGTCCTGGGTGGGAGGGAGGGATGTAGGATGTATCTCTAGGTTGAGGGGGCATCGATTCTCCTCTCCTTCTTTCCCAATGATTCCTTACAACAAATCCATAAAGAAGTTTTATGGTGGAGCTTAGCTCCCCCCCCCCGTTTTTTGGTTTTAAAAACAGAGCTTAGTGATTGGCCAAAGTTCACCATCACTGTAAAGATTTGAACCCAAGCCCTCCAGTCAAAGTCCCCCTGCTCTAAGTAGGAGACTTTGTTTATTGATTCTAGGGAAAGGAGAGGATTTCTGCAGGTGTAGCTTTCCCCCAGCCCTGCACACCTTTCCAAATCCCTCTTTCTGCACAGTTATTTAAAGTACAACCCCGCCAACATCACCTACTTCTTCCCGCGGTGTTTCCACCTGTTGGCAAACCAGCAATGGAAATGGTAGAAAACCCACAGATGAACTACAGCATCTCCCGTGTGCTTTAGGGTTCAAACTGCTATCCTGTACTGAGGAGTAAAACCCCACTGAATACAGTGTGGCTTCCTACTGAGTAAATATGCATAGCATTGGGGTTCACAAGGGCCTACTACTTCATAGGCTTGTAGGATCATGCCAAGGGATCTATCTCGTTCAGCGTTCTAACAGTGAATAAACCATATGTTTCTAGGAAGCTCACAAACAGGGCATGGAGACATTTGCCTTGCTTGCCTTCCAGCAGCTGATATTGAGACAATTTGCTTCTGGTCATAGAGGATCTGTTGAGTTATCATGGCTAATAACCATGAATTTCATCCATGAATTTGTCCTGTTTAAAACCCTCATCCTCTGGCAGAGGGTTCCACAGGAATCTACTCACATTTACTTTTATTAGGTGTCACTGAGTTCTAAAATGACAAGAAAAATGTCTCTATGCACTTACTGCTCATCACTCAAGATTTTAAAAATATTGACCATGCAACCACCCTAAACTTATACTAAAAAACTCAGAATGGTTTAGCCTTTGCTACTAGGGGAGGTTCAGAAAAGGGCAACCAACTCCTTAATCATCATGGCTGTCCTTCTCTGCATCTTTCTCAGCTCTAGGATATCTTTTTTTAGATTAAGTGATCAGAAGCCCATGTGATATTTCAGATGTGCTATAGATTTTTTTTATAAACACAACATGAAACACAGCATTTGATTTTCAATCATTTCCTAATGACACCCAACACAGAGGGTAGCATTCAACTAATGTTTACTCAGAGTAGACCTATTGACAATAGAACCAAATTAGACATGATCATTGGTCATTAATTTCAGTGGGTTAAAGTTAGTTGAATACAACTCAGTATTTGATTTTTCAAAACAGCTGCTGCTCACTGAGTGACGTATCCATCAAAACATCAATATCTTTTTCTTGATGAGTGTCAGCCAGTTCAGAACTATCCTATATATACAGAATCATAGAATCATAGAGTTGGAATGTACCCAAGGGTCATATCCCTTGATATCCCACTTTATCACTACCCTAATGCGTCTCAAAGCCACTAACATTCTCCTTTCCCTTCCTCCCCCACAACAAACACTCTGTGAGGTGAGTGGGGCTGAGAGACTTCAGAGAAGTGTGACTAGCCCAAGGTCACCCAGCAGCTGCATGTGGAGACCTGGTTCCCCAGATTATGAGTCTACCGCTCTTAACCACAACACCACACTGGCTCTTGTGGGAGGGAGAGAGGAGGGAGACACAATGAGTTTTAAGAAGCCATTTGAGCATGGGCAAAGGAGCAGCAGATCCCAAAAAGAAGAAGGTATCACATTCTGGAAGTGAGAACTGATAACAGAGAGGAGGAAAAACAAGGACACATATTCCAGAAAAGAAGGAGTGGGAACATAGCAGCCAAAGCAGGAGGTGCATGTGAATGAAGCAATTGCAAAGATGAAAAGTAGAATTTTGCATGCCATGTTGAAAATCAACAGAAGATCATGAAGCCCATAAAGCAAAAGAAAACATTTGCATTGCGGGAAATCAGGAAATAAATTGTGTGGCAGCATTTGCTAAGTGTTGACCACTGAGGGGAGTCATGTAACTCTTTCTATTTTCTCTCACTCAAGATCACCTTCATAAATGTGGTCAAGGGGTGACAGTAGGCTCCCAATATTATATTACTGTACTTTTCTGAGCCTGCCATTTACATCCACAGTGATTCGTTGGAAGCCCTTCTTCATGATAAGCTTCCTAGTTTATTGACTTCACCCCCTTTCTGACATAAAGAGCAGCACTGCCACAGAATGCCCTTCTGCAACCTTCCTATAGCATTTATGTCCAGGGAAAACTGTATTCTCTGTTGATTTCTCCTTGTTCCACCAAGTCCCTGATACACACCACTATCTTCTTTTAGTACCAAGCATTCCAATGTTTCCATTTTGTTTTTGAGGCTTCTGGCATTAACACAGAAGCGCCTTTCAATTGTGTCGTTCTCCAAACAAAATTCCCATATGCAGTTTTGCCATATCATTCTTTGGTATCTTTTTGTTCGTTTGTTTATTACATTTATATACAGTATCATTCTTGCTCCAAGGAGTTCGTTTTATCTCCACAACAGCCCTGCAAAGTAGGTTTGGCTGAAAGAGAGTGACTAGCTCAAGGCCACTCAAGTGAGTTTCACTGACGATTACAGAAATGAAATCGGGTTTCCTAGGTGCTAGTCCAGTGCTCAAACCACTTGGCCACTGTGTCGCCATAAGTGATCTTTCTGCAGAAATATTTGGCTCTATTTGTGCTAATTTTGCCTTATTCCAGAAGAATCAAGTAGCTGCATTCTACACTAGCCCACTGGCCTCTACATCACCCATGCTTGCTGCAAGGCAGGCCACAGATGCATCAAGCTGCCTTTCAACGGTACACAGTAAATATGTCCATCTGCTAGTAAACAGAGGAAGGTCTGGATGGGAGAATCTGCTAACGGGCATTACATGCCTCTCTCCAGTTGCTCAGTGGAGGGGCTGATCCCCAAAGAAGAAATACTCTTGGAAAGCCTGCTCCCAATGTGCAGAAATGCTTTCCAACACTCTGAAATCAATCTTCGGGGAATGAACGCCTCATTTATTTTATGGCTTCCAATAAAAATGTAATGCGTGGCTCCAAGATCACTGGGATCTAAAGAGATACCTATGTCAGCAGTAGGCCCAGGAAGAGAAACAGACTGTCAAGGCTATGGATCTGACAGCATAACCCTGGCCTTGGCTGTCATTTCTGTGCTGAAGTTAACAATATGAAAAAGCAGAGTGACTCTTCCGCATAGTCTTGCAGCACCTTTTATTATTTTCCATGAGATTTTGTAGGCAACAGCACTCCTATTGGTTCTTACTTAGAAGAACCTGTGATATATGCATGTTTAATCTTAAAGGCAGGGCTAGGGTGAGGAACCTGCTACCCATCAAAAGTTATTGAGACTACAACTCCCATCACCCTCGGTGATTGCTTGGGGTTGATGGAAAATGGAGTCCAACAATATCTGGGGGGACCACAGGTTCTCCTGCTCCACTTTAAAACATGGCAACCCTGTTTGCAGCTACTGTGGGCCACATCACTCTTCTATGCTTTCAAAGAGGAAGCAGTTTCAGAAGTAGAGGAAGCTGAAGACTGGGATTTTATCCATCCTCTTCTCCCCTTTATGCACTCTCATCCAGTCCAGGAATTTCCAGTTATCTTCATAGGCCAAAAACTGCACCCAACATTAAATACCCTTTAAAAAAGCGCTTCAGCTGGCCACTTTTACTTTGAAGCAAAAACTGCCATGGAGCATCCAATCCAGATCTGGATGGGGTCCACACCAGTTTGCCTCTTGAAAACCCTCCCCAGTCAAACACACCTAACTATAGGAAATGCGCCCAGATCTCCTGACTGCGGAAAGGAAAGGTGACACGCAATGGTTCTCCTCCTGTCACTGCTTGTTGTTAAGAGCATAGCTGCCAAGTTTTCCCTTTTCTCGCGAGGAAGCCTATTCAGCATAAGGGAAAATCCCTTTAAAAAAGGGATAACTTGGCAGCTATGGTTAAGAGGAAGAGGAAGAGCTCTGTGAAACTCCCGAACCGCGTGAAATTCCGGTCAAACATAACTTTCTTGCTACCACCAGCTGTTCCTCTGCCTGGTATGAGGTTGCAAAACAGTTGTGTGTGTGTGTGTGTAAAACTATTGCTGCTTTATTGCGGATCTGTAGGAGAATGCAGGTTTTCCAGTGACACAGAACTCTTTGTCGGGCAGTAAAGTGGTCCCACACAAATCACATCTTGAGGTCCTATTTTAACAGCGAAAGGGCGTGTTGGGGATGCAGATCACTCACCATGGTTTGCCTCTCTTTCCCCAGTGCTTCTCTCCCCCCCCCGTCCCAGCTTCAGTACAGAAGAGAGAGAAATGCGTGGGTCTCCGCGGAAGCAGTAAGGACGCCCATTGGGGATTGGGAGAAGTTTCACTTGCACCCTTTATCCGCGCGTCCCTTTTTGCTGTTAAAATCAGAGCCCCCCACCTCGTTTCTTTCTACCCGATTGTGTCAGCAGATCCTGGTTTAAACACAGTTTGACCTGTCGCCGTGGCGTCTGGTTTCCCTCCAAAGCATCCCAGGTTGTAACTTCGGTCTCTTTTTCTCCCACCACCCGCCCCCCACTGCTCCCGATTTGGAGAAGGCGGCTAAGTAGATCCTTGGAAAACTCGGTCTTTCCATCCAGAGAGAGAGAGAGAGAGAGAAGCGGGAAGGAAGGAACTTGGTGGTGTTGACGCAGCAGCAGCACCTGTTCCCTACGATACACCCGATACTTTCTGCCCTGGTTGCCGAGGCCCTTACTCAGCAACCCCTTGCACTCAGGCGCCGCTCGGGTCACGGTGCGCCAAATCTTCTCTTGACCGCCCGCCAGACCGCAGAGATGCTCGGCTTGCCGCTGCTGCTGCGAGCGAGCGGGACTCGAGTTTCGCACCCACTCCGCTCAGGTGAAGGTGCGGTTACCTTTAGACTGAGGACTGCAACCCGAGGCCCGCCTCCAGCCTACGCTTTTGCTAGCCTATCCGCAAGTAGCCAAGCCGGACTGACGCTCCTCCGGCGCAAACCTCCAGAAAAGATGGAGGTGATAGGAGGCCAAGAAAGAGATGCCCTTTATTCCCCTGCTCCCGTTTCCGAGGTTAACAAGGAGTTACCAACGCCCCCAAGGGGGGAGGACTAGAAAGAAAGCAAAGCAATTACATAAAGAAAAATCCAGCGGAGGGTGGGTCTTTGGCATGAAACCAAATGATGTGGGCGATGGTTGAGCCACCTTTGCTGGCAAAGTTAAGAAAACAAGCGTTAGCGTAACACAGGATTCTTCGTCAAGGAACAATCGCTTCTTTAGGCTTTAAGGAACCGATGCAAGGAAAAATGTTGGACCTTACATTAATTTAAAAAACTACATAAGAACTGTTCTAGTAACCATCTGTGCAAACTTCTCCAGTCCAACTTATTTTGGGGGTGAGTGGGGAAGCCTCTTTCAAGTAGGGCAACGTAAAGCGTGGGGAAAGCTAACAGGGTTCTACCACATACACACTCACGAAAAGCGAACCTATTTTGTAACATAAAGCATTGCTCTTCTTGTTTTCGCAAGTTGAGAGTTGGGCTCGAACCTCTGAGGTTTCAAGAGAACCGCCGCAGCATGCACTGCGCTCTCTCTCTCTCTCTCTCTCTCTCTCTCTCTCTCTCTCTCTCTCTCTCTCTCTCTCTCTCTCTCTCTCTCTCTCTCTCTCTCTCTCTCTCTCTCTCTCTCTCTCTCTCTCTCTCTCTCTCTCTCTCTCTCAAACTCTCTCAAACTCTCTCAAACTCTCTCAAACTCTCTCTCCCTTACTCAAAGCGATTATAAATTCCCTAATCTCGGACTTTCCACGCCCAAATACGCACCGGGATCAGATGCACGCCTCCTCCCTTCTCTCTCGCTTCAAAATAGGCCTTTTAAAGGCACACCATGGTTGAGTTATATCTCTACTTCCTGTGCTTTCTCAATAAACCCCGTTTCCCGGCCCCCCCTACGATCGCCTTGCTGGAGATGGAGAAAAAGAAGCAGCCCCCAGCTTCTTCTAACGCGGTGGATACTTCTGTTTTATTGGGGTGGGAGAGTTGTACCGTGCAGGTAGAGAGAGAAACCGCACCTTTAGAGACCCCCCGTTCCCCAAACCCAAACCCACAGATGAATCCTCCTTGGAGTAACGGGATCCACTCTCTCAGCCTCCATTCCTGAAACTTACCTGTCTAATGTTTGTGCCAGGCGCGCGCTAGGAAAGCCTGGTGGGTTTTTGAAGGTGCTCACACAGGAAGGTGAAACCCCGGGTGGGCACCCCACTTATATAGGCTCCTTGCCTCTTCTATTTCGGGAAGGCGATGTCCCCCTCCTCGCCGGTGTCAGATACTCAGGGACGGTGATGGCAGTATCACATTTACCTTTCCCTAACTAATCAAGCGGCACTATTAATAATCCTTGGCACCCACCTTCCTCTCGCTCCCGAAACCTATTACATCGGCAATCTGGCGGGACGCTCTGATGAAACTTCCATTTATTTGTCCCCGGAGAATCGAAATGACATCCCGTCCCGGCGCGGCTATTTAAACTGTGTGCCAAACGGGAGGAAGGATGGGATTGATTGGAGGAGCCCCCGCGCAGAGCGGCCACACCTGGGTGGGGAGGAAAGAACTAGGGCAGAGCTGCCGCCTCTGTCAAGGCAGGTACGGTGGTGGATGTATTATGGAGCCGAATCTGAGCTCAAGACACTCACACCCCCGGCTCGCTCCTGGGCACCAGGAAAAAGCAAATATCTGTGAAATAATAATAATAATAATAATAATGAAAATTAGGCTAATCTGTATGCATTTGCTTTATTGGTTTCTACTAGACACCAGGAGGGTCAGGAAACACCATCTCATCCCGTGAAACTTTCCTGTAGAAAGAAGAGAATTATACAAATATTTTATGTTTTTGCCTGGTGCTTCATTACATATATTTAGTTGCCAGGCTAAAACTTTTCTTTGTAACCAGGCCTTTGGCCTTCTATGACCTTTGAAATTGGGCTCCCCCCCCCTTGTTTATGTTTTTGGAGAGGGGCTTATTAATTTGTTTTTGTTTTATTATGTATTTTGCGTTCTCGTTTCTTATTTTTAGGTTGTGAACTGCTCAGTGATCTTCAGATGAAATTACATACATACATACATACATACATACATACATACATACATACATACATACAGTACTATTGCTTAGCACTTTTTTGGCTTCTGAATTTTTTTAAATTGTTCAATTTCATTTCCCCAGTCATAAGGACTAGGAACTTTTAAACAATGGAGGAAAAGAAGAAGAAGTCCTTTTAGGAAAGTGGGAAATTGTTTCCTACCAGGATTCGACCCTTTGTCCCTCTGCCCTGAATGGCACTGGCTTTCCAGGGTCTCAGGAAAAGATCTTTCCCCATCACCTGTAACCCAATCCTTTTAACTGGAGATTCCTAGGATTGAACTTGGAGCCTTCTGCTTGTAAAGCACCTGCTCCTAAGCTGTGGGCCTTTCCTCCTAAAGGTTGTAAATCGCAGACATATAGTATCCTCATAATCCATGGTAAAGATGAATGGTGAAAGGGGGGGGGGTTAAGAGGACCTTTGCTCCCTTTGCCCTTCTCTGAAGCATCTTGCTTATCCCTGTTTCGTAGTCATCATGCACCAAATACAGAAGTTTGACTCTGGTCAAATCTCTTTGGACATGTGGCAGTCTTGACCCCAATACTAAGGAGCAGGCCATGCGCTTCCTGTTACTGAGAGTGTGCTGGAGTGCAAAACAGGAAGTGCAAGTCGCCTTTGCACTCCCCCCCCAAGGTGTCCAACCATCTGAAGCCAATCTGAAAATTTTAGCATTAGCTTTATAAGTCAATCTAGAAACCTTGAAGAGGGTTGCAAGCTGATCCCAAAGAGCTGCGAGTCAAGAAGATCAGAGTGTTGGGACATCCCTGTGATAGCAACAATGCTGGAAGATGCTGCAATAGGATCTACAGCCTCTGTTCAGAACTGGGTGAGTGTGGGGAATCACAGCACACTGTAGTGTGTTCAGATGAATGAGTTCTCCCATGCAGATAAAGGTAAAGGGACCCCTGACCATTAGCTCCAGTCGTGACTGACTCTGGGGTAGCGGCGCTCATCTTGCGTTATTGGCCGAGGGAGCCGGTGTACAGCTTCCAGGTCATGTGGCCAGCATGACAAAGCCGCTTCTGGAGAACCAGAGCAGCACACGGAAACACCGTTTACCTTCCACCTATTTATCTACTTGCACTTTGACGTGCTTTCGAACTGCTAGGTTGGCAGGAGCTGGGACCGAGCAACGGGAGCACACCCCATCACGGGGATTCAAACCACCGACCTTCTGATTGGCAAGCCCTAGGCTCAGTGGTTTAACCCACAGTGCCACCCGTGTCCCCCCCATGCAGATAATTTCTCTCTATTGGGCACTGTGTCCACAGGAAACTGCTGCACGTATCCCTGATTAAATAAATGGTGCCTTGAGGCTAACTAATCTAGTCCCTCATGCGGCCCTCAAGGGATTTTTAGTGGCCCTTGGCAATATTTGACACTCCACACACACACTCCTGCCTTCCCTAAGCTGGATAAGCAAGGTGCTGGGCTTTGGGAAGGAGGTGCGAGGGATCTGATAGGGTCCTAGAGTCCTCCAGTCTCCTTCCCAAAGCCCAGTTCAGGCATCCCCAAACTACGGCCCTCCAGATGTTTTGGCCTACAACTCCCATGATCCCTAGCTAAAAGGACCAGTGGTCAGGGAAGATGGGGATTGTATTTCAAAACATCTGGAGGGCTGAAGTTTGGGGATGCTTGGCCTAGTTAGTACTTTCCCAGTTTGGGGAAGGCTCTCAGCCCCTGCCAGAGCCTTGTGCATTCTTCCCAAAGTCTGGCACCTCGCTTATCAGGCTTTGTGAAGGCAGCATGGGGAGGCAGCACACTTCCCTTGCCCCCTGCATGACAACGCAGCGTGCAACCCATGGGTTCCGTGTTGAAGTACTCTTGCGGCCCATTTGGTGTGAGGACTGCCCTGTTCAAGAATCATAGTATCACAGAATTGTAGAGTTGGAAGGGAGCCCAAGGGCCATCTAGACCAACCCCCTGCAATGCATTATTATCAGAGTTCAAGGGCACCTTCTAGCCAGGCACCTGGAAAGCAAAGCATGGCCAGTGAGGGGTGTGGCCGGGGGAGAATTCCGAGGGCCAGACAGAGATACCTAGAGGGCTGCATTTGGCTCCTGGGCCTGAGTTTCCCCACCTATTCTCTATTTATTATGTCACACACCCTGGGTTCCATTGACCTGCCATATATACAAGCAGCTTAAACCAACCCTCTTTATACGTGTGCACTTTGCTTTTTATCCCTAGGGCAATGCGGAAATTTGTTTTCCTTTGAATTAGGGAGGGATATCATGGAGAGATCCTCTATTGCTTACAGGTGATTGCTAATCACATTTGTCTGCAGGATGTCATTGACAACTGGAGGAGGAGGGAGAGTTCCACTTCCCCTCTTGCAAGCCAATACAAGATGCATCTGTATAAAACCAACTGCTTTCAAGCGCTGGTTTCCTTGCTACTTTGAACAGCTGCAGCGTTGGCTACGGCAGGCACATCTGGAAGTTCCAAAGCTGAAAATCCCAAAGCCAGGATGCAGGGCTTGCTGCTCTTAGAGAAAGCAGCATTACTCAGTGGGAGTTTTGTTGAGCAGTACATGCTACACAAGCGCCCCAAAACCCACCCAAATCCATGGGTAATCTGAGGAACAGACTGAAATAGTTCCTTACCCTTTGAAAGCAGTCCTTCAGTGTGGCTTATTGGCAGCGCAGCTCTCTGTGAAGGAAAGAAAATCTATAACTCCCATCAGCCAGGGAGAGGACTCTGTCAAATGCTAATTTACCTGGCAATATTTCACGAGCCAGCAAGCACTTTTTCCACCTGGCAGGACTGACCGAGAATGAGATGCAGAATTTGACATCTCTAGGTCACCCTTATGAATCCAGCTCTAGTTAGGAGTCATTGAAAACTGTCTCTGACATCTGTGAGCAATCAGCCTAGGTGGTGACATTAGATAGACATGGAGGGAGGAGGTCACTGTGCAATGGTTGACTGTTTGATGCTTCTCAAACTTCTTGGTACTGGGGGTCTTGTCACATGAGCAACTTTAGGACTTTGTAACCCTGGGAGGAAACAGTACCACATTCAAAGGGATAGGAGCACCACATTCCCAACCTAGCAGATGCCATGGGTCAGGGGCAAATTCAGGAGGAGACAAGAGTACCAGGCTCAGGGTGCACTAGGCTTGGGGGTTCCTGGCACTTAGCAGTCTATTCAACTATCCTGTCAGTAGCGAGAACAAATATCACCAACAGTTAATCTTGACCTTGAACTTTGTGACCGGTGTTAATGTATTTGCAGGGCTGGCAAAAGGTTTAGGGTATTGCAGTAGATGCTGGCTCGTTATGATGAATGGGGCACTGCCCCACTAACTCTGTCCTCAGTCCTGTAGGAATATGCAGCCAAAATCTAACAATGTGTGTTTGCTAAATAAGGATATGAAAGGGTTAAGACTCACAGAGTTCCTGATTACTAGAGAGGGCACTGTGTGACATCACTTCCCTTGAGTTCTCTGGTGGGAAAAAGACAAAAGAGTTTAATCTTTTCTACTGCCCCCAGCCTCAGAACTCAGCCTCTTTTTCACAATGCTTCTCAGACAGACGGATGTCTATATGATCTCCGCTCAAGCGTGAAAGCTCATACCAATGACAAACTTAGTTGGTCTCTAAGGTGCTACTGGAATGATTTTTTTAATTTTGTTTCACTAGAATCCAGTTCATTTCAGTGGATTGAGGCCAGGTACAAGCCATGTGTGCCCTGTGAATTATATTGTCTTCTGTCCCCCACCCCACCCTTTTATCTCCATTAAATACTACATGACATGAACACAAGCCTCCTGTCTTTATTTGCAGCAGAACAACCAGACAATAACATTGGCAGACTTGAAATATGGCCCCTGGTGTATGCCTTGACGATTTTTAATCTAGTCCTGGCTAGAAGTTAATTTTTCTTGATTATAGATTATTCATGGCAAGGCTAGGAATAGATCAAGGGGTTGCTTATTGAAAAAAACATGTTAAGGCATCTGAAGTGAAGCTGCACATCTACCCAGGGGCATAACAATTTGGACCTTCACCGCTTTCCCAGGAAGGTAAGGAGAGTATTGTCTCATCATGGGACAGCTATCATTTGAGGTCACTAAATAAACCCTCCCTCAGGCACAAGAGGTAAAAGTGTATTGAAGTGGTTAGCCTTTGAATTGCTAATTAGCTGTTTTCCTTTGAATTGTTAAATAGTCTTTGAATTGTTAATTAGATCCATCATGCCTCTTTCACTCTGAGCACAAGGGCAGCTTTTGTTAAATTCAAAGCCAGGAAGCTTTGGAGAGGGGTTTCTGATGCTTCACCTTCAGAGCTGAGAAAGACAGAACCTTCTGGTTGCTTCTGGTTAAGCCCTCTTCTGCACACTTGCATCCTTCCAGTGGCAAGGAGTTCCTCAGTGAGAACCAGAAGAAGGTAAAACCTAACCACCTGTCTCTATTTTCTGGGAATTCGTATGACACACATCACACTCCGAAGCCTCTCATTTTCCTTCTTCTAGCATAGGGCATTTAAAAACCTTTAGATCTATAATCTAATGCAACTGCAATTTTACTTATCCCTGTGTGGCTAGGCGTAGCTTAGTCATAACACTCCACTGTGTGATTTACCGTATATGCTTTATTATTTAGTTTCAATAAATGAAGGTTTCATTTTTCAGTCTTGGTTTGCATGTTTTTTCTTGGGTCACCCTCACTCAGGCACACTTAGAGAGGCACCCTTCTCATTTTCAGTTGAGGTCCCATCCTTCTCTGTGAGATGGGTGTTTGAGGGATCTAGTGAGCAGTGGGTGAAGTCAGACATTGCTAATGCCCACTAGTCTCAATGAGCATCAGCCTCTGTTGGGCGATTGTTGACATGGCTCAATAGACATCTCCCTTGGAAGAAGTGGCTGTGGGCAGCCGGCACCAAAGTGCTACAACTTGCAGGACAGAAACAAACCACTTGCCTTTTTAAATTTTCCACAGTGCCCTGATCACAGAATCATCAGTACGTTTCCGAGCACAATTCAAAGTGTTGGTGCTGTCCTTTAAAGCCCTAAACGGCCTCGGCCCAGTATAGCTGAAGGAGCGTCTCCACCAAGGGCGTACCCACCATGCGGCAAGTTAGGGCAGCTGCCCTACTCTAGAAGCAGGGCTGGTGGGCAGAGGCGGAGCACAGCCCGGCGGAGCGTGAGTTCGCCATTCCCGCCGCACCGCGCCGCACCCTCCCTCCAGCTCCCCGGCGCGCCCTCAGGCAAGGCCAAGCGCGGCGGGGAACCAGGGAGCGCGGCGCGGTGGGCAGGAACGCCGAACTCGCGCTCCGCTGGGCTGGGCTCCGCCTCCGCCCACCAGCCCTGCTGCTAGGGAGGGGCACAGCCCGGCGGAGCGCGAGTTCGGCGTTCCCGCCCACCGCGCTGCGCCCTCCCTCCAGCTCCCCGTCGCGCCCTCTGGCAAGGCCAAGCGCGGCGGGGAACCAGAGAGTGCGGCGCGGCGGGCGGGAACGCTGAACTCGCGCTCCGCTGGGCTGGGCTCCGCCTCCGTCCACCAGCCCTGCTTCTAGGGAGGGGCACAGCCCGGCGGAGCGCGAGTTCGCTGTTCCCGCCCACTTTGTGGCCCCTCCCCTTCCGTGCCTTGGCCCCTCCCCTTGCCCCCCCTAGTTTTGATCCTGGGTACGCCCATGGTCTCCACCCTCATCGTTCAGCCCGGACACTGAGAGTTCAACTCCGAGGGCCTTCTGGCGGTTCCCTCACTGTGAGAAGTGAGGTTACAGGGAACCAGGCAGAGTGCCTTCTCGGTGGTGGCACCCGCCCTGTGGAATGCCCTCCCATCAGATGTCAAGGAAATAAACAACTACCTGACTTTTAGAAGACATCTGAAGGAAGCCCTGTTTAGGGAACTCTTCAATGTTTGATGTTTTATCACATTTTTAATATTCTGTTGGGAGTTGCCAGATGGGTAGGGTAATAATAATAATAATAATGATAATAATGATAATAATAATAATAATAATAATAATAATAATAATAATAATAATAAACTGTAGCATTGGAAGGGACCCCAAGGGTCAGCTAGCCCAACTCCCTGCCATGCAGGAATCTCAAGTGTTCAAGACAGATGGCCCTCCAACCTCTGATTTAAAACCAGATTAAAAACTGCATTTCAACCTCCCCTCCACAAGGATTTTCATTTCTTCTTTAGACAAAAAGAAAGGTTGCTCTCAGCACATGCCAGGGAAACGAGGGGCCTCAGGATCTTGTGGAACTGTGCTTTTCCACGACATGTCCCCAAATCACACTGTTTTTGCCCCACCACCAGCGGAACAGCAAAGTTTCTGTTGTTGCACTGGGAGAGAGGGGCCCAGTGGAGAGGAAGGTCAGCCGCACACAGAAGTATATAGGACCATGCTTTTAATCTAGAATATATCCAATAATGGTCCTTTCAGCCTTGCTGAGCATTGCCTTCCCACTGAAATCATGCTTCTGTCTCATTTGCCTGTTTCTGGAAATGCCGATAAATCTTAGGCCCAAGGAACTGAATGTCTTCGCATCTATCCACAATGAGACAACCCCCTCCCCTGTCTGCTACTCTTAGTTGTGGTTTTATGCTTGGGATCATGTGAGGGAAATACATGCCATTGTGCAAATGGCTCGGATTGAAAGACATCACGTGGCTGTTAATCTTACTGCAGCTTAATTTCTTTGGTTGAAACACCCACCTTTTAATAAAATAACAACCAGCAATAAAACAACAAAGAAAGCCACAACAAGTAACGAATGCAAAATGTAAGTTTGGTAAACTGTTTGGAGGTTTATTTGTTTTTACAATCAAGCAGCATATAAATTTTCTGATATAAATAAATAACCAACAAATAACCACCTTGAACCCAGGTGGCAAACTAAGGTTGCAGCTCCAACTAGCAAATTCAGGATTTGCAAGCTAGTCTGAAAAGAAGACTTTGAAGTTTGGCATAAAGTGTCTAATATTCCTCTTCGCCCAGGCCTTTTGGCTAATTAAACAATTGATCACATTTTAAACTGGTGTGTGTGTGTGTGTGTGTGTGTGTGTGTGTGTGTGCATGAGTATTATTATTTTTGTTTGTTCCTATGTGATGTGTTTTTGTGGGGGTTTTTTGTATTGTAAACTGTCCTGTGACCTTCGGCTGAAGGGCAGTATAGAAATTTAAATAAATAAGCAATAGACTTCTTAGGGTTGTTCAGACTCCCCACTCCACATTTAGTGAACATGTGAGGAAGACGAAGCATTGTGCCTACCAGCCAAGTTCTGTTTGAGGCTGACACACGGGTGATGTTGCTCTGTTATGGCTGAACGTTTGGTAATAGTATGAAGGGAGCTCTCATGTCAGCATGAGGGGGCATGGCAATTCCATTCAGCACTCAGTTCACTCATTCACCACTCAGAGTTGTCTGGACACCCCTTTCAGAGGTGATGGATCCATAAATTTAGAATTGTAACAGAAAAGTCTTTTTGGCCATCACCACAAAGGCTTTATTCACATGGCAGTTTATTCAGTTTCCACGAATTTTCTCTAGCCGTTAATTTCCACATTTGAGCTTCTACACATTGTAAAAGCCACTTCCAGAACTATAGTGGGTGTGTAGTAGAATAAAAGTCAAATTGAGCACTCGTATTATTTGCAAATGGATTCTGAAAGCAAATAATATGGAAATTAAACTTGCACTATATTCCATTATAGAAGTGCCTTTAAAGTCATATGACAGTGCAAATATAATACAGTACTGAATTTAACAGTTGGGGGAAATTACGAAAACAGAATAAATTGCCTAATTCTATATCATAGAAATCATAGAATTGTAGAGTTGCAAGGGACTCTGAGGATCATCTAGTCCAACCCCTTGCAGGGCAGCTGGAATATGCAGCTGTCCCTTCTGGGGATCGAACCTGCAACCCTGGCATTATCAGCACCACATTTTAACCAACTGAGCTACCCACACCCAGTGCTTTTTTTCTTTCTAAAAAAATGTTTAGGGGTACTCTCATTTTCCTACTCATATTGAAATACTGCCCCTCAATGAGGCCAAACTTAGAATCACAAAATGTTATGGGGTATGCGCCCCCCCCCCCAGAAGAAAGCAGTGCCCACATCCATATTGTTGCTGCTATATCTCATTCCATAGGAAGGTATGTATATAACAAGGTACTCATGGAATGAATTTAACCTTGCTGTGAATGTCCTGAATCATGGAAATTTTTGCATTTTCAACTGGTAGTATGTAATGCTTCTCAGGAAGTCCTGATACTGAACTACATCTAGCCTATATTAATATTCCGAAGCAGTGCTGATGAAAAACATCAACAACTATTGATATTACTTTAGTGGCCTTGTGTGCAATGCTGCTGTATATATACTGTGTTCAGATATAGATCTAACCTTGATTTGTCATAAACTATCAGACACAGGCAGCTGTCACATACCGTCAAATATCAAACATTAAAATCAAACTGCAAAGTCAAATATCCAAACCGAAGCATGATTAGTTGTCAAATAGTGACACCAGATATTTTGTGAATATTCAGCAGGCACCTGAACATTCTGAGAACATCTCATGAAAATTTGATGTCCATTTGCAGAGGAGAGTACAAAGGAGATAATTTGCAAACAAAATAGTTTCCATTGTATTTTGCAACCATTCACTATTTTCTCAGTCCTTCCCTTCTTTTGTTCTCTCTTTCTCTCAACGCTCGGCAATATCATTTCCTCCCTCTTTCTGCGAGCTATATAGCCTCTATCCTCTTTGGTCACACCATCTTTCTACATATAAAAGACAGTCACAGAACAGAAACATACCCAGGGGGTCACCTAGCCCAGACTTCAATCCCTAGATGTTGTTGGACTCCAACTCCCACCATGTATGACCACTGGCTAAGCTAACTCGAGATAATGTGAGTTGTAGTCCAACAGCAGTGGAGCATGAGACTCTTAATCTCAGGGGCGTGGGTTTGAGCCCCATGTTGGGTGAAATATTCCTGCATTGCAGAGGGTTGGACAAAATGACCCTCATGGTCCCTTCCAACTCTACAATCCCCTGATTCTATGAACATCTGATGCTGTCTATTTCTGTTCCAAGAATCATCTTCCCTGCGTTTGCTTGAAAACTTGAAAGGTGGAAGATCTCCCTCATTCCATTCCTGAGTGGCTATATAAATTCCTTTCCCTAACATAACCTAATTCTACTTCAGGGGTACAGAACCTGTAGTCCTCCAGGTGTTGCTAGACTACAATTCCCATCATCCATAACTTTTGGCTGGGTCTGATGGAAGTTGGGGTCCAACAACATTTGAAAGTCCACAAGTTTCCCACTCCTTTTCTACCTTCTTGTATGTAAGGTGCCAGAGGACTTAACCTGGGGTTTCTTATAACCAGATGTAGCCAATTTACTTTCTGCACCACCATGGCAGCGTGTCATAAGAGGGAGCTGACGACCTTCCTTCTGTTGCGCTTTGGTACTATAGCTTCTATTTCAGCAGGTGACAGAAAAAGGCAAATGAGGTTCCACCTGGCACTATAAAAAGCCTCAGAAAAAGCCACCTCAGAGCGAAGACTGCCTCTTTGCCAAACTACTCATCCCTCTGCCTGCTGATAGTTTGAATTGCCTTCAGACAGCCTGTCCTGCCGCTGCAGTGAATAATAATAATAATTTGCCATACACCTAGCAGAGAGGGAATGCGATTGTGTCTTTCCGAAATCCTTGTAAGGCTGCAATCCTAGGCACATTTACCTTGGAATAATCCCAAATGAGCGTACCTGGACATAGTTATGAAAAAGCATGCATAGGACTGGGTTGCATAGTTAACACCATCAATCCCTAACTATACTTTCTCCAGAATAAGTTCCATCAATCTACCCCCACTGGGTTTCCATTCAAGACCCATTCCCTTAAGACCCTTTCCAACTTATCAGCACCTTTCTTGGATGATTATGATCAGGCATCCCCAAACTGTGGCCCTCCAGATGTTTTGGCCTACAACTCCCATGATCCCTAGCTAACAGGCCCAGTGGTCAGGGATGATGGGAATTGTAGTCCAAAACATCTGGAGGGCCGAAGTTTGGGGATGCCTGATTATGATGCTCCCTTTTCAACATGAGCTTTTCCCAGTAAGACTACCGGTATGTTCTTGCTACCTTTTTATGTATGCTTCACCCTTTAAGTCCTTATGCTTCTTCCTAGGCATTTATTTCCTATTTTATATTCTGAAAGATTTATTGCTTTATTACCCTCCTGGAAACTGATTCAAAACCTGATCATGAAATGTGGCTGTTCATATGAGGTCCCCAATGGGTCACTACTGTGATGGGAAATTTGTTTCTTCCTTTTCATAATTCATTTTAAATCACAGAGAGTACTGACCCAGGCATCGGCGGGTTGTCCTCAATCAGCACGTGGAAAAATCAGCCTTCCCCCATCATATAATTCTTTTTGTGAACTTTCCCCCCCTATGTGAAATTTTCAGTGTATAACTTTTGACACCCGACCCTTCACTCTGAGCAGTTGAAACAATTGTGAACATTCTGTCATATCATCAATAGCTGGGGGAAAGAAACATCAGTGTCACAAACAGATAACCCCTGCCTTTTGCCTGTTAAATAGAAATTCATTGAGAGCTTGCAAGCATGGATACATACCATTCTCCCCATTTTGCAGCTGCTTCAAGGGTATGAAGGGGAAACTTTTACAGCTCAGTATTCTGTCCTGTCTTATGCCTTGATCTTGTATAAGTGCTGGCTGGAATAATGATGTAGGTTCCCCAGAAGGGGAGTTTTGAGTGTGGGAGCAGCCTCTGAGGATAGATAGGTTAGGTGATCTATGAGAAACAGTTAGTGAACCTGATGGTTATGTTCCATAGGGTGGTGTTGATGTGAAAAGCAGGGATGTCAATAACTCTTGTAGCAGTGAACTATACCGGTAGTTGGTGATGGGTCAGCCAGCTAACTTGGGTGTCTCCTAGTTTGACTTGTATTTCTTGTATCAATATAAAGGTAAAGGTAAAGGGTCCCCTGACCATCAGGTCCAGTCGTGTCCGACTCTGGGGATGCGGGGCTCATATCGCTCTATAGGCCGAGGGAGCCAGCGTTTGTCTGCAGACAGCTTCCGGGTCATGTGTCCAGCATGACAAAGCCGCTTCTGGCGAACCAGAGCAGCGCACGGAAACGCCGTTTACCTTCCCGCCGGAGTGGTACCTATTTATCTACTTGCACTTTGACGTGCTTTCGAATTGCTAGGTGGGCAGGAGCTGGGACCGAGCAACAGGAGCTCACTCTGTCACAGGGATTCGAACCGCTGACCTTCTGATCAGCAAGCCCTAGGCTCTGTGGTTTAACCCACAGCGCCACCTGGGTCCAATATAGGATTGCCTTTTTGTAGAAGTCTGTTAGGTGGTGGGTGAAAACCTTTGGTCTGACCTTTCTTTACTTGGAAGCTTTAGAATGCATTGTGGAATGGTGGGTGGTGGACATGGGGAATTAGTGGGGATAGGGCTGGGGATGGTTTCCCCACTTTTTCTTTCCATGCTTTAAACATGGCCTGCATGAACCTTTTGTTGTGGTAGTGGGGTTTTTCTTTAGTTTGTTTTGGAGAAATGGATACACTGTCACAGGGGTGTTTCCAATTACTGTATATCTGTCTCCATTTACGCCCCCCCCCCTTGCTTCTTCTTCTAAGATGTATGGAATTAGGTGGCATACTTGGTTGGGGATGCAGTATATTTCTATATTGGGGGTGCAGGTGGTGCTGTGATCTAAACCACTAAGCCTCTTCGGCTTGCCACTTAGAAGGTCGGTGGTTCAAATCCCCACTAAGCTCCTGTTGCTCTGTCCCAGCTCCTGCCAACCTAGCAGTTCGAAAGCACCCCAGTGCAAGTAGATAAATAGGTACTGCTGTGATGGGAAGGCAAACAGCACTCCATGCACTCTGGTTTCCGTCACGGTGTTCCGTTGTGCCAGAAGCTGTTTAGTCATGCTGGCCACATGACCCAGAAAGCTGTCTGTGGACAAATGCTGGCTCCCTTGGCCTGAAAACGAGATGAACGCCACAACCCCATAGTTGCCTTTGACATAATTGCCTTTGATCCTGTCCAGGGGTGCCTTACATCTCTCTCTCTCTCTCTCTCTCTCTCTCTCTCTCTCTCTCTCTGATTCCCTAGCTTCCTTCTGAGGAAGGGAGGTGCAGGAACCTGGGAGCTTATTGGTTGCTTTTTATGTGAGAGGATAAATGAATGGAAAAGAGCCAGTTGTATAAGCAACAAGGAACTATGAGTCTACCAGATGTTTGGTGTAATTCCCACTGTGGCTTTATTCACACCAGGCTAGAGAAGCATAGCTGCCAAGTTTCCCCTTTTCTTGCGAGGAACCCTATTCAGCATAAGGGAATTTCCCTTTAAAAAAGGGAGAACTTGGCAGCTATGTAGAGAAGCCCATGTAATTATTGCTGCAGGGGTTTCCAGGCCAGGATAAACTAGCTCAGCAGAAGCCAGCTACATTGCTTAACGCCTTAACCCCTGCCTACTTGAGACCGAATGAGGATTAAAAAGATTTCAATCAGGGAAAAAGTAATCGGTTGGGATTCTCTCATGCATTCATTTTTTGTGACAGGTGGACATGGGCACTAGGAGAAAATGAATAGGCAAACTTTGCCAAAAGTGTCCCCTTCCTCCATGGGACTTCATTATACTGCTATGACTAAGTGGGAACCTGTTGCACTGCTCATTAGAGTTGTCTGCCAGTTCTTCTGGCCTTCCTTTGCCTTAACGAGGACCAGTTATGTCAAGCATATTGAGGCCACTTCATGTGGGGATGACAATGTCGGCATGATATATTAGTTATATCTGGAGGGTCACAGGCCCCCCCATTCTTGTGGTTGACCATGGATCCATGACCTGACCTGATGTATGCAGTGCTTAAAAAGAAATGTTATGGGGTACTTTCATTTTGACTCAAGAAAATCACCATTTTATAGTTCAAATCAGGAAAAATAAATACAGTAAATGGACAAAAGTTCAAAGATTCACAAAATGTTTAGGGGTATGTGTACCCCTGCATCCCCCAAGAATAAAAGCACTGGGTGTATGTATCCATGTAGTGATAAAATGAACCTACAAAATTGAGATGGAGAAAATGTTCACGATCAATTAAAGCCTCTCTGTTATTTTACATGAACTGTTCAAAATCACTTTGTTCAGCAGCCAACTATTGAACTTCATATAGCTCAAGTCACAGCAAAGCATGGTTTGATTACCCTTGCCTATGCATTTACTGTAATTTTTGGACTGAATGTATATTCCTCAAGGACGGAAGAGCTGGATTATAAAGTGTGCACACAAGATCAGACGATAGTGTAAAGTGGAATATATTATTTCACGCCACCCCAATTCTTGAGTGGTGCCAGATTCCAGGGGTTCCGGGCATTTCCCCAGGGTTTCCTTTGGAATGAGGTACAGTGGAGTCTTTGTGATATATGGCTTGCATATAAACAGCCTACGGTGGAGGGGCTCACAGCAATAACACCCCAAGAAGCTCTTGCTTCTCTCATAGCCACAACCCAGGCATGGCTCCATCTCTCAGCTGCCCAACCAGCTGCAGGCTTCTTCTAGTTCACACACCTCAACTCTGACTCTTTGTGTTTCTGACTACCAGGCAGTTGAGGGAGGGAGGCCCACCCATTTGCCCTCTAGCACAGGGCTACTTCCTTAAAGACCCCAACTTAGGGGGTCATTATGGCCCTTGGCTGGCTAATTCAGAAGCTGAATCCCTGCAGAAGGGGCTCTGGCATGTGCCCCCCCAACTCATAACAATATCTTAGTTTGTCACAACCCTTTTAGGTTTGCTGAATGCAACTGCCATCACCTGGATTGACCAGCTTCATAGTGGCATCTAATGGCATCTTCAGTCAAAGGGTTAGCGTAGGCCTGGTGCCCTCCAGATGTTTTGAACTACAACTCCCATCATCCCCAGCTAGCAGAGCCTATGGGCCAGCAGGATCTTTGTAAGGAAGAGAATAGCCGATGCAAAATGGGTTTGGCAGAGTATGCCCTTTAAATAATGGAGAGAAAATAAGATCATCATATAACAATAATTCTGAGAAGCACTGGCCGATTTGGACTATCTTGCTGCTTTTTCGCATTGCGGTAATAATGCTTTGATGTGCTTCTGTAGATTTCTACAATTCCTATCAGTCCCTGCTGGCAGAGCTACACAGTTGTAGTCTGAGACATCCGGAGGGCACCAGGTTGGCTACAGGAGTACTGACCAATTCAAGTTCCATTGAAAACTAGGTATTTGTGAATATGCATATTGTGGCCACCAGTTCTTCTGCATCTTAAAAAAGAGTAAGAGAAAACAAACACCAGGAGCTTTGAGAAATTAAATCAAAATGAACTTGTAATGATCTAAAGTGGTACATACCCTCATTACCCTCATAGTTATGTGGAACAGGGAGCATAACTTGCAAAACATTTGTTTGGTCCCAGATGCTATTCATAGTACAAAGCAAAATTGGATTGATTATAGATGTTTACAAAGGTTCTGGGTTTTTTAAAAAAATGCATTCATTTTATATCTCTTAAAAATGCTGCAAGCTACCTTGAGCAGTGCAGATGCATTTGACCATAACTGCAGCCTTTAAAATCCTGATGCTCATATAGGAGATGGCCAGAGCTGGAGCTTATATAGGAGATGACTGGAGGAGAACATCATAGCTCTGATCCCAGAATGTTGATCTGTGGGGTTTCCTGCCAACATCCCAAGTGAAAAGTGCTGGCTAAGAAAGTCTATAACTAGCACGAGGCAATGAGTGAGGATTCCGTCAGCTGGCAATGCACCTTAGCAATATTTCACTGGTCAACAGTCCCCCCCCTCTTAAGTGACAGGCTCAAGAAAGTGGGCATGCTACTTGGGCTCAGCTGTGCCATTGTTAGCCCATCCTCCTTGCTGTGCCCTCCCACCAAACACTTGGGAGCACTGCAAGGAATTCATATGACAGCTGGCGCTGTAACAGAAGTGATGCAAACAGTGATGACTGGTGCCCAGGTGGGTGAGGAGAGACTAAGGTTGGTAGGCAAAAACCCAGTTTGCTTTAATGGACCAGCTTCAATGGATGTAAACCACCTGCTGGATGCAATAGCCTACTGGATAAAAATGACCTGTTCATGCAGAGGAGGAGCTTATTGCCAGGACACAACTGAGATTTAGAAAGCAGGCCCCTCCCCACTGTTATCATTCCCCATTGTGTTATTTCTGGAAGTCCTAATCCATCCTTCTTGTGGATCCTCTGAATGCCAAAAGCAGCAGAGAAGGTGTACTAGGGGTTGCACTAGGTCTAGCTCAGTGGCTCCCTCAACCATCTATGGTTCCTTGGCAGCTGTCCAGCCTCACTGAGCGCTGGTACTGGCCTAGCATCCTTTGGCCATTTACTGCTTTGCATCCTGCCTAAGCCAATGGTAACTAAAAACATTATATTTAGCATCATAGGAGCCAACTCCTAGGGACCGAGGTCCCTTTGGCCCCCTCAATAAAATATTTGAGGTGGCCAGGCTCCCCCAAAGTGGATCAGCATTGCCATTCAAATGCTGTGCATGCACTGCATCTTGTGATTATGTGGGGCGGGCCTTACCTGCCCACCCCATATATTATTCAAGTTGTCACCCCTGTTTAGCATATATGCCACACTTGAGAATGCTCAAAGCACACATTGTCTCAGTAAACCTTGCAAGAACCTAACCCATATTTGGGGGCTATAAAGCTCTCCTCTTTGAGGTAGGTTGTTATGAGTCCCTCCAAATTCATTCCATAGCCTGAGATCAGAGGGGTTTGCCGGCAGCACTAGTTGATTCCACGAATGCTTTCCAAACAGCAGCAAGTCTGGAATCATGCTGATTGGATTGCAAAATGTCTGGTCTTACTGGAGATATCACATTATCACATTTGAGAAGGGGTGGAGCTCAGTAGCAGAGCATCTGCTTTGCATGCAGGAGGTTCCAAGTCCGATCCTTGGCATCTCCAGGTAGAGCTTGGAAGCATTGCCTGCCTGAAACCCTGGAGAGCTGCTGCCAGTGAGTGTAGGCAAAACTGAGCTAGATGGACCACTGGCCTGGCCCAGTACAAGGCAACTTCCTATGCTCCTATTGCAGCTCCAGAAACAAAGGACCCTTTAAAAAAAACAAAACAAAACAAAACAAAACAACAACAACAACCTAAGGTGTATGTGAAAAATCTCCAGCAGGGAAATACATATGTAGAG
The DNA here is from genome assembly GCF_963506605.1 of Zootoca vivipara. Lineage (NCBI taxonomy): Eukaryota > Metazoa > Chordata > Lepidosauria > Squamata > Lacertidae > Zootoca > Zootoca vivipara. Next base: position 45,258,871 of record NC_083285.1, on the reverse strand, counting down.
TTTGGACAACTAGAGATTCTTCCCCTGAGTGCTGATGGACCAACAGATCTTTGTAAGGCAAAGAACGGCTGATGCAAAATGGGCTCGGCAGAGTATGCCTTTTAAATAATGGAGAGAAAATAGGATCATTACATAAGGTTAATTCAGAAAAGCCCTGGCAGATTTGGACTATCTAGCTGCTTTTTTGCATTACAATAATGATGCTTTGATGTGCTTCAGTCTTCTGTAGATTTCTCAGTAGTGAATTACTTAGTTCCTCTGGCAGAAAGCGCTAGTGGGTGTCTTCTGTGATATGAAACCTCCATATTCTTTGAGTGTCCATGCAAAAAAAAATCAGATATGCAATTCTTTTTCTTTATTTTTTCACCCCCTTTGTTGTACCTTACGTCAGGGACAGAAAATGACGTGCCTGTTATTACAACATGCAATTTTGCCTCCTTGAGAAGCATTCTTGGTCTAATCACGCCAGTTGCTTTGACTGTAATTGCAAGTTTATCCTAATAAAGGATCAATCCATCTTGTTTTCAAAACTACTTTCTCTATGACATACAATTATTGGTGCTTGGTTCCAAAGATATGAGTAATAGTAAGAGTAGCAGCAGCTATCAGTCCACTGCCATGACCCCAGAGCAGTAGCAGTTGGTTGTACAGGGTGTTCACTGCTGTCCTATTATGGTGTAGTGGGAGGGTGAGGGGCTAGGCAGCAGTGTGGATGGTGTGGTACAAACTCACTAACAGAACAAATCTGACACTGAGATTTCTTCTCCCCTCCTCCTTGACTGGACAGTACATCACACCAACAGTGGTGATGGGAGATTAGGTAAGCAGTGCTCTTCCAGCCCACCTATAGCTATTGTCCTGGAGTCCAGCACTGAGTCAGAAGCTGCTATATCACCAACAGAGGAGTTAGCCCACATTTCAGGCTATGTCTAATGCTGGTGATTAGGGGAAGACAGAACCTGAGGCTGGCAGGCACAAGTTCATTGAACCAGATCCTACCTTACCAAGGCCCATTGAATCCCTGCCAGGACATTCCTGGGTGCCTTTCTTCCAGATCTAAAGAACCGAGTGCCCTCCCATATTACCTTGCCAGTCTAATGGCACTGGGAGTGCACCAGGCAGGTCATGGAGCATGGGAGAAGTACCCATCTTTAAAAGGAGGTGAAGCCTAAGAGAGGTGGACTGGAGACAGAGGTTCAAAAGACCTCAGATGACTTCTAACCCTTGCCAGAGCAAGGAGCTCTCCTTGGTGCTGCAACAATGGAACTGCCTTGCCCTGTGGGCTTGTCTGCAGGACCAGAACTGGACATCCAGAGCAATTGTGATGCCTTTGATGTCACGAGAATGATTGTGGACTGCACCACATGCATTTTTGAATGTTTATTTTGCACGGCCTTCATACAGCCCTGGGTCAGTCTGAAACCACAAACATTGGCAATCAAATGAGCAACAAGCCACACTTGGTATATGACTATTGGTATGACCAATTGAGGGAAATTGGGAAGGGAGTAGGATGCCAAAATATGCCTAGCTAATGATGAATAGATGTCTCCTCTTCATAAATTGATGCTTTTCACCACGAATAAATTGATGGACAATTCTACAGTTTTTCTATATAAAAAAAGGACAGCTCGTAATTATGAACTAGCCATAACCATAAAGGGAGGGCCCACATAGCTCAGTGGCAGAACACATGCTACGTCCAATCACTAGCAATTCCAGGCAAACAGCAGCTGGATCAGGTACCAGGTACCTGAGATAATGAACTGAGCTTGGAAAAATGAAGGCAGACAGTGCAGATCCTTCAGAATTGGTGTAACATGATTCTAGAAGAATGAACTGCTCAACATTCCGGCTGCACCAGTTGTAGTTTCTGGGCCATCTTCAAGGGCAGCCCCGTGTAGCAGGCACCATTTCAGTAATCAAGTCATAAGGCATGAATTATTGTGTCTGGGCTATCTTTGTCCAGGAATGGCTATAGCTGGTGAGCAGGCTATAGTTAGAAATAAGCACACTACCACTGACACCACTTGGGTCTCCTATGACAAAGCTGGATTGAGGACTTTGGTCACAGTTTGGCCATAGATCCAGGCTGGTGTGGATTCTTGCTAGATCAGCTTCAATTGTTTTACCTGTTTCTCCCTCTGGGGCATTTTGCCAATCATCGATGATCAGCAAGTCAGGGTCGGATCAAGTGAGATGGGAATTTTCCAACCAGTTCTTCTGGTAGTCTTCTGTAGCTATTTGATTTGGAGGGGGTGGATCCTTTCTTGCCCTTGTAAAAGGGGCATCTGCTTGTAAAAGGGCATCTGCTTGTCTCTCCGAATCCCATTCTTTGATAAAGGGCATATTGGTTAGGATCTTGGGATTGTTTGAATTATTGTTTAAATTAGTTTGCATTGAGGACTACCGTACTGCCAAGCTTGGGGTCTCTGCTGCTTGCAGTTTCAAAATGTGCGCAACCCTGCCAAACCAATTCCCAGTTCTGAGAATCGCCAACCCTAAGTGCCTCCACCTTGTTGAGTTCCAGCCTCAGTCTATTGGTCCTCATGCAGTCCACTATTGCCTCCAGACCACAACAGCCCCACTGAACGCAGTGGAATATTGAGATACATAGAATTACACTGCACATGTCTCAATTGCCCGAGGGACTCAATCAGCCTAGTGCAAAATATATTTCTGCTTATTGGATAGAGAGGCATTTGCTTCAGTGGACAGGCTGGTCATTTTGCTCTCAGGTTACTCACACTCTTAATCCCTCTCTAGCTTCACATGTAGACTCCAGCAAAGCACTATCCAAAAGGCTTTCTCCCCCTCCTGATTTATTTTTATTTTTATTTGCTTTGCGGACACCATATATTACTTTTTTGGGTAAATCTGAATGACCAGTTAGCACATCCTATTTCCAGAGATGGACATATCACCTGCATTTCTGGCTAAGGAGAGGAGGAGGTTCCTCCCTTCTCCAATTGCTGGTCTATTGAGGCCATAGAGTTTCTTTGGGAGGTCACTACTCAGTCTAAAAAGCCATTTCAATCTCTTCTCACCCAGCAATTCTCCGGTCAAATATGCTGTTTCAGTTGGTGATGCAGGTTCAGTTAGTGCCTATTGGGACATTGATACCGGGAAATGATCCCTCTCAGTTCTTTCTAGCACTTTAAAGGTATTCAATTAAAAAATAATAATGATAGTGAGCTCACTTTGTGGTCAGTGGCATCACCTTCACGTTTGCTCAGGTAAGCATAAGGCATATGCAAATTCTAAAAATGTTAGTTCCCTTGCTGATTTTATTTATTATCCATGGAATTACGCAACGTTAGAAAACTGTCTTCCAACTCTAAACCTAATGGCTGCAAAAGACCCACTGAGACTGCTCCAGTTTGAGCACTGAAGTCCCCACAAAAGAAATATATGTGCTTTGCAGAATGTGAGATGAGTCCGTTCCAGTAAAAATCTCTCCATATCACAGCAGTCACTGGGAAGCAATTAGTAGGGGGGAAGAACCATTGAGACTATGTAAGAACTCTTTTGCCTGGAGGAGAGGAGAGAATAAGCAGAACAGCGCCACAAGACCAGGCACCAGTGCTTCTGCTGAAGCCATTTATTGACCTGTGACTAGCTTTGGGGGTGGGGGGTCAGGCTCTGGCATGACTCCCTCAATGTGACCCTTACCATGGAAAAGGCAGGATATACAAACTGGGAATTCTCCTAGGCTGCATCTGATTATCTGGGACATTCTGTGCAAAGTGGGAAAGGTAGTACAGTATTAATGATTAGGACAGTGGGCCCTCTGCTGGTCTTGGGGCTCTGACGAAAGCCCAGCTTGGCCACCCTTCGGAGACAGATCTGGAAGCAAAGTCTTTGAAACCAGGTGATCTGATTTATTCTTGATGGGATTTCTTGTACTTCATCCTTGCCATTGATTTTTCGAGGACAGCTGATTTACTCAATTTAACTAATTATTATAATATTAATAATAAATAGTAATAATGAAGAACTCTACAGCTTTTCTTGCAGTTCTCACCTCAGTGTGGAGCAGGGCAGAGAGCAAGCTGGGAGTCACTCTTTTAGATCATTGTTCAGGGCCAAATTAGACTGAGAGGGGAAAAGAGAGAAGGGCAGAAGGGCTGCCTTTTAATGTTTAATTCCTTTTAACAACAACAGCAACAGCAACAACAACAACAACAACAACAATAACAACAACAACAACAACAACACTCAGCCCATCTGGCTGGGTACCCCTGGCCACTCCAACAATTAAAAAGTAGGGGTGAGAGCTCTTAGCTCAAAATGTCATAAATTATTTTTCAATTTTTATTGGACGCATGGAATAAATTACAGTATTAAATTGAAAAAAATGATCAGTTGTTTAATATGGAAAAATATTCATCTGCAGACCCAAAATTCAGTGCACAGGAGAAGCAATTCATTGGAGAATCTACTAATATATTTTACCAGCCTTTTTTTTTAAAAAAAAGGTTTTAGTCCTCATGTGGTCAGTATATCAAAAGGCATATGTCTGCACACTTCCTCATCCTTTCCAGGAGCCCCAAACCCTCTCCCTCAGGTATCACAAATACATTGCGCACTTAATATCTCACAAATCCTTTCCTATCCTCGATCCTTGCTGAAAATTAAGCAATTTCACCTATGCTTGGAATTCCCTGTCGCTCATAAGAGGAAATGAATCATAACAGGTGATTTTTGGTTTCAGAAGCCGAGCATTTCAATGCACAGACTTCAAGCCTCCATTAATTTTTCTGTGAATATTTACTTGAGGGAAGGGAAAAGATGTTTTGCTGCATGCATTGGAAGTCAGGTGTTTGTGTCCACATATGCTTGCATGTCGGGGCACTTATTTGCATTACACTTTCAGGTCTGTGCCTGTTTTAAGCGCAGATCTAAATACAAAATGTATGAATGTGACAAACACATTTCATCTAACCAGGGCTTTCCCCCCAGCCGGAACTCAGTTCTGGCACCTCTCAGGTGGGCACTATTGCCTTTATAAGAGAATAAGGGAGGTGTTCATGGTGAGTTCCGGCACCTCTTTTCCTAGAAAAATAGCACTGGATTTAACACATGTACAACACAAGGCACTGATCTGCGTACCTGCCTGCAGCTTCCTATTGATCCAGCTTTGCCCCTGTCTAATGTGAGAAATGGGAGAAAAGCAATGACAAACCTAGACAGCATCTTAAAAAACAGAGACATCACCTTGCTTCTTGGGAGAAAAGCAATGACACACATAGACAGCACCTTAAAAAGCAGAGACATCACCTTGCCAACAAAGGTCCGTATAGTTAAAGCTATGGTTTTCCCAGTAGTGATGTATGGAAGTGAGAGCTGGACCATAAAGAAGGCTGATCGCCAAAGAATTGATGCTTTTGAATTCTGGTGCTGGAGGAGACTCTTGAGAGTCCCATGGACTGCAAGAAGATCAAACCTATCCATTCTGAAGGAAATCAGCCCTGAGTGACTGGAAGGACAGATCCTGAAGCTGAGGCTCCAATACTTTGGCCACATCATGAGAAGAGAAGACTCACTGGAAAAGACCCTGATGTTGGGAAAGATGGAGGGCACAAGGAGAAGGGGACGACAGAGGACGAGATGGTTGGACAGTGTTCTCCGAGCTACCAACATGAGTCTGACCAAACTGCGGGAGGCAGTGGAAGACAGGAGTGCCTGGCGTGCTCTGGTCCATGGGGTCACGAAAAGTCGGACACGACTAAACGACTAAACAACAACAACAATGTGAGAAATAGCAGAGGATAAGTGTGTGAGAGACTACATATGAGTAAGTTATGGGAAAGAGCACAGGCATTCTCTTTTATTATTTTATTATTATTAATTGACATCCAAGGATATCATACACAATCTTAAATACACGTACAAAGAAAAGGTAAAACTAATAATAATAATAATAACAACAACCTTAAATAATTATACCGTTAAATATTGATTTAAACTTGTACTTATACATGCTCTTTTCTTATACTTTCTAACTAGACAAAAATAAACTAAAGTAAAACCCAATAAACTAAATTATGTCAAAATAGACTTCCTGTGATTTCCTGATGTAAGTTACATTTACAGCATTGAATGTACGTATACGTCTTACCTTACTCTTACTATATTTTCTAATGCTTTCTTAAAACATATCATACAATTTTTCTTTATTTAATAATATTTAATTTACACAAGGGTCATTCAAACGCTGTCATAGATGTTATGTCGTTATTATATTTTTGTAGGTATTTCTTGAACATATCCCATTTTTGCGTGAAGGATTGTTTTGTATTTCCCCTTAATCTATTTGTCAATTGAGCCATTTCTGCATAGTCTAATAACTTATTCTGCCATTCCTTTATTCTTGGTACTTTCCCCACTTTCCAGTTCGATGCAATTAATAACTGGGCAGCGGCTGTCACATATAAAAAGATTTCTCTTATATTTTTCTCATGCATGCACACTTGCTATCAAAGACTACAAATTTGCCATTAGAGCACAGTGTCACACATGCAAACATGCAGAGAGAAATCAAACCTTGCATTCAGTGCCTGGCATGTGCATGTCCAGGCACGATGCTCAGACACACCTGCTGGACAGTAGGTGTTTTGATTGGCGCGCTGCACTCCTGGATCAGTTTTCCGTCATGTCAAAGCCACCAAAACTGTAACAGGCTTGAAGAGGTGAGAAAGAAGCCTCTGCTGTGAAGGATGGCTCCCCGGGCAGCTTGTAATTAGGACACTTGCTGGCTTGCAGCTCCACCTCCCCTTAACTCCAGTGCATCTGATACACTCTACATGGAATTCCAAAGTTTAATTTAGCTTAACTCTTGGCTAGAATCAACAGCTGATAAATTTAGTTGGAGGGAATAAGGATTAAGACTAAGACCTCCATAGAAGGAGCCCAAAGACAGGAGACAGCAAAATCCAACAACCGTCGCAAAGCCCACCTTGAAAAACGGGCGCAGAAAGGCAGGTCCTGCTTCAGACTAGGCTTGGTGTCAAGGCTTGGTCTGGTTGTGCATCCGCTGAGGGCCACAATCTAAGAAGGAGCTCTCTGACAAGGGCCCTCAATGCAATTTCAGACATAAATAAAATTGCTGTTTGTGTGGATGGGAAGTATGTTACTAGAAGTAACATATCCATCATGTTTAGTAGTCCCTGGTAGCCTTATCCTCCATGAGTTGATCTTACAAAAGGCTAGGACTTGTTTTCCCCCCAGCCAGAACCCACTGGAACTAGGTTCTGGCACCTCTCATTGCCATTATAAAAGAACAAGGGAGCATCCGTGGTGAGTTCCGGCAATATCTCTTTGCCGACCAATTTCTACTGGGATCTATAGCTGGTGAAGACTTGCCCAATAAAAAAGCCTTCCCTAGACTGCATCTCAGGTTTCACTCAGAAATTTACAGTGGTACCTCGGGTTAAGAACTTAATTTGTTCTGGAGGTCCGTTCTTAACCTGAAACTGTTCTTAACCTGAGGTACCACTTTAGCTAATGGGGCCTCCCGCTGCCGTTGCCATGAGATTTCTGTTCTCATCCTGAAGCAAAGTTCTTAACCCGAGGTACTATTTCTGGGTTAGCGGAGTCTGTAACCTGAAGCCTCTGTAACCTGAAGCATCTGTAACCTGAGGTACCACTGTATTGAAGAAAAGACTTTTGCTGATGAGGCTCTCATTTCAAATGGGTTTCTCATGGGTACTTTTTATTCTCTTAGCAGAAAGCATGCTGATAGAAATGTTTTCAATACTTGAATGGAAGTACAGACCACCTGGTATATCCATTGTACTCTTGTCCAAAATAAAACTGACAATACACATGATCAAATGTATACGTTCACCAAGCCTCATGGAACATGTGCACATACTATTTCCATGAAGAGGGAATTGTACACATTAACTGGCCAACATACATTGTGTTCATAAGGCTATGGGGAATGTGCTCATCTAGGCTGAATTTTGTACATTCTTCAGCCATTATACATGATCCCCAACAGGCCTTGTGGAATATGCATCTCCCCCCCACCTCACCATCCCAGTATAGGTTAGGGAACCTAAAGACTGTCAGAATTTTGCAGGATTGATTTAAGTACATGCTGAGGGATTTAGGGTTGTTCATTTGCAGTAGATTAAAGTGTTCTATCTTCCTAGTGCAACAGATACAGTTAAGAAAAGAAACAGACTTTGCATTTAGGAAAGTAATGGGGAAATGCATTGAACAGTGTGATATGAATGAATGATTAGCAGCCAGATGTACAAGGACCCCAGAAACAAATTAGAATGAATATTCATTATCATAGGCTGCTTTTGATCCTGGCCTTTGATGCTGGAGAGAGATATTTTTAAGACTTCCAGTCTAGTGGTGGTTGTGATTTGTTTTAAAGTAGTTTTTAATATTGTACTTACATTATTGGATCCTTCAGAATGAATTCTCAGTAGAGACCAGACATTGTATAACCTCCACATAAGCTTTGTGCAAGCAAAGTCTCCTTCTTTGGAAGGCTTTAAGCAGAGGCTTGACAAGCCATATGTCAGGAATGCTTTGATGGTGTTTCCTGCTTGGCAGGGGGTTGGACTGGATGACCCTTGTGGTCTCTTCCAACTCTATGATTCTATGAAATCAGGACAGATGCTCAGTAAATAAATGCTCAATAAATAAGTCATTTGGAGCAGCCCTTAGTCACCGGTGGTGTCAAATAGCATTTCAGAAGGGGTATTGGCCCAAAGAGATTTCTGGTGCCAAACCCTTGCTGCTTATTTTACAAGAATCATTAAGGCAGGCTTGACTTTCCATGGGATTACCGGATCAGTCTATGGATTTCCTGCCCTGCATTCCAGAGCTTCCTGTTGTGCCTCACATGCCACTTGATTAAGTGGGAGCTGAAACCGGCAAGGCAGGGGCCAAAGCCAAGTCATTGGCTGCCTTGAGGAATTCCATTCTCCTTCTTTCAAGGCCAGAGATGGATGGACAGGGGAAGGAATGTAGGAGGTGGTGGATACAGAAGAAGGCTGTGCCTGCACAAGATCTTGCAGGGGAATAGATGCACTTCACTAGTACATCTTTGAATTAAGCCTTGCCTGCATGGCCCTAGGTGTTAACACAAAAGCATTTAGACCTAACTTTTAAACTGAGTGGGCACATCCCAGCCAACTGCAATCTTAAACAACTTCTCTCCTTCAAACTCTGGCCTTTGTCCTGCTAACTAACTCAGACCTGGAGTCAGGGCATTTCCCACGGGCCGTCTGTCAGAGTCCCCTCTCTCTGGCTTTCCTAATGGCCCATTACCTTCCCTTGGTCTTTGGTTAATGGCTGATTTCCTGAACATGGAAGTTTGGTCTATATTTTAGCACTTTGCTAAATCTGGCAGCCAATTGTATCACTCCAAGCCTTGATTAAATCCGAACACCTATCAGACCCAGGAATTACGGTAAGGGGAATCTGGCATTCACAAATGCTGGCACCCACAACTCAAATCACTATCGTGCAAGGTGGAATATTTGCAGTAGAGAAGATATGTTGTATGATTTTGTGGCTCTTGTGCAGTGAGTCTCCTAGTAGTTGGATATCACCTCAATATATCTCTGTAAGTTTCTGAACCACGATCATGTGTGTGTAGCAGACACAAGAGGAATAGTGGACTGGAATCTTGTTCAAGTCATGCATCCCAACCTTCCTGTCTACATGGCTTAGCCAAGAGGAAAGATTTATGGCTAGCTGCTGACTAGTCCATCTTAGTGCTTTCCATAAATTAAAAAGCAGGACATATGTGGGTCAGGTTTTGGAGCTGTACTGTATGTCCTTGAAGAGCAGGTTGGAGACTCCCACTCTCCCCACTTGTTTGCCCTTCTCATTCATATCTGCTGTGGTGTGGTGGTAAATTTTGAAGTGCAGGAGACAGATTTTAAAAAAAGCAGACCCCTCTCTCCCTCCCTCCTATGCATGGGGATGGAGAGGAAGTTTGATTCCCTCCCCCACTATTTTAATATGAAACTACCAAACCTCTACTTTTCAAAGTAATGTGCAAGCTGAAACACAACTATCATTTCAAATTGAGCATAATGTATGTATGAAAGCACATAGGAAGAATAACATAAAAATGCATTATAGAATGGAACATTACTATCATCTATCTGTCTATCTATCTATCTATCTATATCTATATCTATATCTATCTATCTATCTCTATCTATCTATCTATCTATCTATCTATCTATCTATCTATCATCTATCATCTATCATCATCATCTACCACCTGAAAATTCACCAGCATGTTAGTGCAAATTTATCCTAAAAACACATTTTTGTATGATTTTGACACATACAGTCAAAACCATACAAAAAAGGTGGTTTTTTTAGGAGAAACATGCACTAAAACTTTCATGAGGATCAAGGGAAAAAAAATATCACAGATTGGTACAGAAATGTGAAGAACTGGAAAGAAGATGGGGAAAATGAGAAATGCAGAGAACCAAAATCGAGAGATTTGTCCATCTCTATTTATATGCATAGGATGCGGGGGGCACTGTGGGTTAAACCACAGAGCCTAGGGCTTGCAGATCAGAAGGTCGGTGGTTCGAATCCCCATGACGGGGTGAGCTCCCATTGCTCGGTCCCAGCTCCTGCCAACCTAGCAGTTCGAAAGCACATCAAAGTGCAAGTAGATAAATAGGTACTGCTCCGGAGGGAAGGTTAACGGTGTTTCTGTGTGCTGCTCTGGTTTGCCAGAAGTGGCTTTGTTATGCTGGCCACATGATCTGGAAGCTGTATGCCGGCTCCCTCGGCCAACAATGCGAGATGAGCGCCGCAACCCCAGAATTGGACCTAATGGTCAGGGGTCCCTTTACCTTTACCTTACTTATATGCATATACGTGTTATTTAAATGTATTTAAAATATATACAGAGGGAGGGCTGTATATAGCATAATACCCAATTTACAGAGATCAGCATGACTGCCAGTCTGTGCATGGCTTCCTGGGTGTACAGCTCCATTAAACGCTATAGTACAGGCATCCCCAAACTGCGGCCCTCCAGATGTTTTGGCCTACAACTCCCATGATCCCTAGATGAGAGGACCAGTGGTCAGGGATGATGGGAATTGTAGTCTAAAACATCTGGAGGGCCAAAGTTTGGGGATGCCTGCTATAGTGCTTACTTCTGACTGCATTGTCTGACTGATTGTCAATAAATTGAGCTTAATCTAAAGGTCTCCAGCCTTTCAATTTGATGCGCAAACAATCTTGCAAATAAAAGTGTTAACTTCTAAACCAGTAGTATGAAACAGGAACTTCATCAAAGGCAAGAAAGGCATATCCAATGCATGCTTGGCTATTTCCCTTATCCTCTGACTTCCTCTGTGCTAATCAGGGCAGTCTCGAACAGGTCAGGCGCCCTGGCGCTGAGGCGCGGAGATCGCCCCTGGTGCCCCTGCCCTCACAGCGTGCAGCATGGCTTCCGCACGGCTTCACCGTGCAGCGCCCCACCTGCCGGGCCAGCGCCCTGGCACCCCACGCCACCGGGACTATACCTAGAGCCGGCCCTGGTGCTAATCTGTCACAAACAAACCTGAAACCAGAACAGGGAGGGATCATCAGAAAGAAAGTCCCGGAGCTGTGCTCCTTAGCACTTTCCCTCCACTACACCACTGTAAATAAAGATTTCATTTATTTAAAATATTTTACCCATCCTTCATCACAAAGTTATATTAGGGTCAGGTGCAATAATAACATAAATTACAATAAGAACTTTCAACTTCAAGAATGAAACTAACAGATAAAAGGAAGAGATAAGAAGCATAGCAAAGTCTTCAGGGTTGGCCCTCCCATGAGGCAAGGTGAAGTGACTGCCTCAGGTAGCAGGATCCACAGGGGCAACAGATCCAGCCTTCAGGGAATTTATTGCCTGCTGCTGCCATTGTAGTAGTAGGAGGAGCTAGTGTGGTGTAGTGGTTAAGAGCAGTGGACTCATAATCTGGTGAACCGGGTTCAATTTCCCGCTCCTCCACATGCAGCTGCTGGGTGACCTTGGGCTAGTCACACTTCTTTGAAGTCTCTCAGCCTCACTCACCTCACAGAGTGTTTGTTGTGGGGGAGGAAGGGAAAGGAGATTGTTAGCCACTTTGAGACTCCATAGGGTAGTGATAAAGTGGGATATCACATCCAAATTCCTCCTCCTCCTCCTCCTCCTCCTCCTCCTCCTCCTCCTCCTCCTCCTCCTCCTCCTCCTCTTCTTCTAGTGAAGGCTGCGGTTCACTCCTTGGAGGCTGGATCCATCACCTCCTTGGCAGCCCCCCAAATGGCACCTCTAAAGTGACCTCTTGGTGAATTGGAGGTGCTGCTGGTCTCCTCCCACCCGCAGATTTCATAAAAAAAGAAAACTGTACTATAGTTGTAGCAGATATGTCAGGGAATTATGTTCCACGACCTTGTTAAATATAATTAAAGTCAACAATAAACTAAAAGCAGATTAAAACATGCTTGGGAGGGGAATGGGGTTTTCCGAACAACTCTCAACACCCTTCACAAACTACAGACCCCAGAATTCTTTGCAGGAAGCCATGGCGGTTTCAAGCGGTACTTCGTTGCACACTGTGAATGTGGCTAGGCCATCAGGAGGGTAGAGAAAGGGAGTGAGGGGGAAGAAGGAGGGAATCTGTGCGGATGCTGTTGCACAAGGCCAGGAGTTATCCAAACATCCTGAGGCCAGCTTAGACATTTGCCTGATATTTGCCCTCCCTCCCGTTGCTTCTCGGCAGCACAGAACGGGTGTGTGTGCCTCGGCTGGCAGGCTGCTGAGAAGAGTTTCGAATTACAGAGCATCAGAGCCCTGGGCATAAAATTAGCAGCAGAGCTTTTTGGAGTGAGGCGCCAGCAGAAAATGTCACATTCAGCAGAAGGAGAAAAGCGGGAGACCTGGAACCTGAAGAATGATTTCTCACCACAGCCACCTTGCTGTTCCCCCACCCTTCCTCTCCCTCCTTCTCTAGTTCTGTGCTTCCTGTTCCTGGGAGACCCCAAAGCCTACTGGCTTCTTGATAAAAGAGGTTGGAGGCAGAATAATTAGATGGTGTGGGCTCCAAAGCATCACCATCAAGGACTTTGGCTCGCATTTTGGTTCCCTCCTCTCTTCCTATGCAACCCCTCCCCTCAAATATGGCAAGAATTCGTATTCTCCCTTCCAAGAATTTGCTCACAAAGAATGCCCCAAAAGACCAACACGAGAGCGAGGCAGCCTGTGCTTTCATTCCTCCAGTGTTTCGGCCTAATTCTTGCTCAGCCGTTTCTTCCTTTGAAGGGAGGACAGCAAGCAGGCCACAAATCGTCCATAGATGGGAAGCATCAGAATCAATGCAAGTTTTGGAAGCCGAGGTGCAGAGCAGAGGTACCGAGGTCAGCAACTTGTCAGGAACGTGTTCAGAATGACCTCTCTTCACACCAAGAACCTAACCTAAGTTGAGGGAGTGGGAGGACATATAATGGAAATCTCCTCTTGCTCTCTCTTCCCAACCACCCCTCTCCTCTTCTAGGGTGACCACTAGAGAGGGGAGAGAAATATTTAGTTCACATTTAAAAGTGACTCTAACAAATGTGCAATTTTTGAAAGGATGCCACCCCCACCCCCTGAGTAAAGAATGATGGGAAACATAAGACAATATGAAGAAGGTCTCTGGCTATTACAATAAACAGCACAGAAATGGATATTGAAGGAAACGTTGTACAGAGTTCCTTTGCTTTTGGGACTGACCACATGTGTTGTGTTAGGGAATCTTTTCCCCCTACCCTGAAAACAGAGTATTTTTCCAAAATAAAAATAAAACCACAGTATGATTCTCATAATTATTTCCTCTTTCTGCCAGGGGTGAAGGAGAAATTCATTTTAATTCCTATTGAAAGGTGAATCTAACAAATTCACACTTTCTGAAACAATACAAAGCTTAGCCATCCTCTGAAATTTTCACTTCTCTCAATTTCGCAAAGCATTCCTCTAACCTTGTAATCTGTACAAAAATGCATACACTGGGGTGAAGTGTGCAAAAAATGTACGTGTTAGAGAAGACAGCGTACAAAAATGCATTATATTAGGGAACATTGATTTGCACAAATTTGCATATCGGGAAAAATGCATGCGAGTTGTATTTTAGGAGAAAATGGCACTAAAATGCTGATTAATTTCCTTGAGGACTTTTTTTAAAAAAGGAAACTGATGTGGAAATGCAAAGAGCTGAGGGCTGAAAAATACGAGAAAATAAAAGAAACTGAAACTGACAGATCTGCCCATCCTTACCTTCTGCAAGATAAACGCCAGCAGGAATCCTGCTTATCTGAAAAGAGAAGGGTGTTTGGTATTCATGACAAGTAACTCTAACTAACGGTCACTGGCACACCTTGGTGCTGGCAGATACCAAGTCTCTTGTTCAATATCCATGCAGTACAATCCTATGCACATCTACACATGTGTAAGTCCCACTGTGTCCAGTGGGGTTTACTCCCATGGAGGTGTGCATAAGATGGCAGTCTGAGAAGCCTGGGACTTAATGGTCCATATGATTTCCTCTTCCTTCTCTCCGCACCCTTTGTACTTTTCGTCATTCCTGACATGTGAGGTCCAGGGCCAGTCTCCATCATCACCCCAACACTAAAAGAGGCCCCATGTGCTGCTAACAGGGCTCTTCCTTCCTTCCTTTTTCTTTACACATCTGTAAGGGCTGGATCTACGGTACCAGTTGGCAGAGTGAGGCAGCCAGCTGATTTGGGGTGTCACAAAGGGGCAGTAAACTCTTTATTATGAGTTAGTTATTTAATTACAGGTGAAACCTGGAAAATTAGAATATCGTCGAAAAGTGCATTTATTTCAGTAATGCAACTTTTTGTTTTTTATTTTTTATTTTAATTTGTACAAACGCTTTCTTTTGGAAATTCCACAGTAATAAAACAAATAGTTACAATAATACAAAAAATAAACATCGCTATTACATTTCATTAATTACATTCCATTTATAATTGACCCACCTAACGACAAATAATTACAATTACAACAAATGAAGGCTTGACATATCTTGCTTTGCATGTCATGCATCTATCTCATACATTGGTTTCACCTTTTAAGTTGCATTACTGACATAAATGCACTTTTCGACGATACTCTACTTTTCCGAGTTTCACCTGTAGGAACACATGAAGCTGGCTTATACATACACCGGCATTGTCCGCACTGACTGGCAGCAGCTCTCCAGTGTTTAAGGCAGGGGGCTGTCTCAGTCCCACCTGGAGATACCAGGGATTGAACCTGTGACCTTCTGCATGCAAAACAAAAGCTCAGCCTCTGAGTTATGGCCACCCCCAAATTTCTTCTTGTTATCTTTTTTAAAAAACCACCAGGGAGGGGATGCTTGTAGAATCTGCTGTTTCAGCACCTTATCTGGCCTTGGGCACCATGCACCTTGACTTGGATAGATGGGTGAGTGTGGGGTACCATTTGCTGTTCTTCCTCAGTGTCAGGCATCAGGGAATCTGTTCCCACCCCCCATGCTACGCTTCCAGGAATAGATAGACAAAGAAGGTTCTTACCAATGTCTTTTATTCAATATTCACAGAGAGAGGCTTAGAAATGCAGCCTCTTGGAGTAATGGCGTTGCTCTGACTAATCCCCACCCCTTCTCTCCTCAATCGTCAACAGCACCACCCACCTTACGGTGGCTGCTTAGGGCCATTTGTCTCCAAGCTCTTTGATCTCCTACTTTCAATGCTCGCCGGGTTCTGGGACAAGGGGGGTCTGGAATGCTTTCTAGTGATAGCATGTCAGCCAGCTGTTCTGGCTCTGCTTCCCCCTCCTCTTCTCCCATTATTTCCCAACTTCATGTCCCGCAGCAAATCCAAACTATTCTGCTGCCTGAGGCAGGGCTAGCCCTGGCCTCCAAGTTCCTTTCAAAAGGAAGACATTTGTGTGACGATAGGTGCTCTAGCCTAGACTTTTAGTGCTGCTCAGGAGTATGCTGATGGTGTTTCGTGGCATCTCATTCTTCAACAATGTCTCTGAAGAGCAGCCAAGCAGCTCAAATGCAACATCCATTAATCTGTTCCTCTAGAGCAGCTCAATCTGGTGCTCAGACAAGGGGAAACCTTGAAAGGAGATTTGTGGACCGTGTGCAGCAAACCTTGTCCAGCTCCCTTGTCTTGTTCTGGTCCAATGCCAGAGGAAGTGTGGGGCTCGTCAAAAGCTGCAGGACCCCGGAGAGCTCCAAGTAAGCAATTTGCTCCAAACAAAGGTTGAGAGCAGAAGGAGGCCTTTAAAGTCCTTCTCCCCAGACTCCCTCCTCCAGCCTCTACCCTCTGGTGGAGAACATCAGATGCCAACCCTCTGGCCTGAAGATGGGCACTCCTCCTCCTCCTCCTCTGTTCTGTAGCCTCCTTCCCCATGCTGTTGGTGCCAGTGGGAATCCACATTCTGGGCCTACAGGTCTGAGTGGTTCTTCTGGGGGCTCCTTTCCAGCAGCCTGAGGCCCATTGGTGTCCTGGTCTCCACTGGTCAGCTGAGAGCCCTGAACGGGATCTGGCTCCTTAAGCTCTACAGCCTCTGGCTCTGTGTCTGGATTGCTGGTGGGTTCAGGGGTCATGTCACATCCAGACACCCCAAAAGGGTATGCAAAAAACAAACAAACACAACTTAAATGGGGAACCTCCAGCTCACATTTTATTTTTAAGCACTGTACTATAAAACGTTAGTATATTGTACGGTCTGTATTGCAAAGAAAAGGCACGGCTAGTGTTGGCGTTGTCATAAAGCTCCAGTCCTCTTTGGGCTGTGAATTTCAGTGCGTTGCCACAGTCAAGCCATCAGCACTCATCCTGACCTAACCTACATCACCCTGTTCTTGTGAGGATACAATGCTGCTCTGCCCTCATCGGAAGACAGCCAGGGTTCAAGTGTGCGAAAGAAATAAAATAACGCTCGCAGTCTTAAGAGGCTGGGAAACCATGGCAAATCCCACAATGTAAAAGTCAGTGTGACAAAAGAACTTTGAAGTGTGTGGGAGATCCAGAGAAAGATGCTGTTTCTAAGGCTCAAAACAATTAATATCTGTATGTGCCCTTGTTAACCTGCGCAGAGGCGAAAGCACAGAGCTGGTGCTTTAAATAGGCTTAAGCCCACAGCTCAAAAAGGCAAGCAATTAACCTGTGGAGAGGGCACAGCGAATACTGAAGAATTTATTTAGTGCCCCTTTTATAGCATTCCCTGGACAAAGAGAAAATACTTGAAAAGCTGGAGAAGGGTACCATGAGGAGACATGACTTTGCATTACAAAAATCACCTGGTGCTTCATAATCCTTACCTTTCCCCCCCTTTGAATAGATATGGTACCTTATCTGGGATCGTTATCCTGCACACCGGATTCAAGTGTCTCTGAATTCAATAGGATTTACTTTTGAGCAGATATGCACAGGGCTGCATGGTAACTTGGCTCTCGTGGATGTGAAACCTTGCACTGGTTTAAGGTGAAACCAGAACACACAGGAATTTCAAATAGATCTTAAGAACTGCTGATCTGATTCAGAAATAAATACTTTGTGACAAAACTATGTATAAAATCTGACAGTGGATATGCGTGATATTATTTCTGCTATATATCTGTGCTGTCTCAGGAACAATGCTCATGTCCTCTCCTGAATTCACCTCTGTTGGGAGAGATATTTTTTAAAAACCAGAAAAATAAAGTGATGGAGAATCATATTGCTAAGCACTGCCAGATGCATTTAGAGCTGGAGATGTAACGCAATGTTGCCCCCACCAGAGATGTAAAATTTCTAGACATTTGAAGCCATAGGGGTTGGTGGGAAGAAAATTGAACTGTAAGCAGTACATTTCATCAAATCTTAAACTTCTGTTATACCACTTTTAAGAATGTGAAATGTTTGAAGGGTAACATAGGAAACACACACAAACACCGTTCTATGGTTCAGCAAATTTTTGAAATGTTAGAAGTATAAATACCTTAATTTAACAGTAATTAAAATTACTATTGCAAATACATAGATCTGCTGCATCCCAGGTCCTAGTCCTATACTCTAACCCAGGCACCCCCAAACTAGGCCCTCCAGATGTTTTGGGACTACAACTCCCATCATCCCTAGCTAACAGGATCAGTGGTCAGGGATGATGGGAATTGTAGTCCCAAAACATCTGGAGGGCCGAGTTTGGGGGTGCCTGCTCTAACCACGACACCAAACTGGCTCTGCATTTTTGAATTTCCTGCATCACTAGATGAAACGTAAACCCTATCTTAGCTGGAATATGGATATGCAATCTAACATAATTTGTTTGTTTTGGTGTCAGGGTTATACACACAGTAAATGTAGGGGTGCCCCTCTCTTTCTTTTATCTCTCCCCAATTAACAACATTCATACATGCAGGCCCAGAGCATGCGGCTTCCTCAAACGCTTTACATGCCATGTGTAAAAATAATCTCTCTTCCCCTTTCCCTCATGAGCCAACAAGCCGGATCTAGCTTTTGTGCATGGAGATCTAGCCTCTCATGTCCCTTGGGTTTTCTGAGTAGGAAGCACATGGACTGTGGTTAGAAAGTTCTGTTAACAGACACCCAGGAGAAAGGAAAGGTGGTGCTGAGTCTGCCTCCTCGGGTTACATGAGGACTGGACACAGTCAGCATTGCTTGACAAGCGAAGGCCTCATCTGTGCTACACATTTAAAGCAATATCATGCCACTTTTAAACAGCCCATGGCTCCCCTGCCCAAAGAATCCTGGGAGCTGTAATTTGTTAAGGTTGCTAAGAATTGTTAGGTAAATGTAAAGGGACCCCTGACCGTTAGGTCCAGTTGCGGATGACTCTAGGGTTGCGGCGCTCATCTCGCGTTATTGGCCGAGGGAGCCGGCGTACAGCTTCCAGGTCATGTGGCCAGCAGGACAAAGCCGCTTCTGGCGAACCAGAGCATCACACGGAAACGCCGTTTACCTTCCCGCTGTAGCGGTACCTATTTATCTACTTGCACTTTGAGGTGCTTTTGAACTGCTAGGTTGGCAGGAGCTGGGACCGAGCAACAGGAGCTCACCCCGTTGCGGGGATTCGAACAGCCGACCTTCTGTTCAGCAAGCCCTAGGTTTAACCCACAGCACCACCCGCGTCCTTAAGAATTGTTAGGACACCCCAATTGCAAGGCTACAATTCCTAGAGTAGTTTAACAGTCAATCCTTCTTCTCTGGAATCTCTGGGAAGGCAGACTGCTGCGGTTCCCTGGAATGCAACAAAACCAGCACCTGGGATGTTTTTTAAAATTATCTGTTAACTTTCTTTCTGCTCTTTAGGAATGGTGAATTTATTCTATGATTGCGTTTGGTCCCACTTGGATTTATTGATAATACTGATTTCTCCTCACCCCTCTGCCTTGTATTGTCATTAGCGTTGCCACCTGTCCCTAGAAAAGCAGAATTGCCCCATTTTGGGACAAAAGTGTCCCCTGTCCTGTTCGGACTTCAAATGGGACACTCCCCCCCTATGGTGGGCTCCAAATGGCGGTTGCATCGCTGTTGGTGCGACTGACAAGGAAAATTTACATTTGCGGCTTCGTCCCCTTTGTCTCTGGTGCCCCCCAATATTGGCATGTGAGCCCTGGAAGGCTCATTGAAAGGAATCTGGCCCTCAGTGGAGACTCTCTGTCCCCTCTCTGAAAATATACCGTATTTTTCCGTCTATAAGACTCCCCCATGTATAAGACGCCCCCTATTTTGGGGGACTCCGATTTAAGAAAATGGGGGGAGATGTATCTGTGTATAAGATGCTCTCAAATTTTTGACATTACATTTTAGGGGGAAAAAACCTAGACTTATACATGGAAAAATATGGCAAGTGTCCCCTCTTTGCAGATATAAGCTCCAAGGTTCCCCTCCCACCACTCAAAGTGGCAGCACCACACTTTAAGGTCACTTTACATGCAAGAAGGGCCTGCAGATGGGCAGGTGGTCCGTAGAAAGTGTGCTGCACCCTGGAGAAACTCAAAAGCCATCATTTTTCTGAGCAGTGTTTCTGCCGAGCGAATATGCTCTCATTTCCCACTTTAAACTCCTTTGCATTTAACATGCATGTTTCAAAAACCAAAACAGCATCAGAGGGGGCAGGAGGAGGGGGCTGATAATCAATGGGATCAGAATAGGCATGGGGGGAGGGGAGGAATTAACCCTTTCCTGCCAATTTAACCCCTCTTAAATGCAAAAATGTGTTTAATATCACCTGTCCTCATTTCACCCTGAGTGTATTCTCTGCCTGGCACATCCTGACCGAGTCATTTTACGTTTGTGCAAGTCGATTCTTTAAAAAGGGGGTTGGGTGGGTTGCTGCCTTTTGAATGCTCCAGAGCCCAAACCTCACAGCTTTGTTCAGGTGTCGATATTTACATGGGTGGGAAACTGGCTTCGATTGCAGTTTGGCCTTACGTGTGCATGTGTGTGTTTTAAAATAGGGTGAAGCATTTTTGACACAGGCGTACACACAACTCTTCTCTCTGTTTCAAAAGGCCCGTTCTTTCAGTTGCACTTCCTCAAATTGGACGAGGGAGGGGAAGGCCGGTAAAAGGCAGACTCTTCTGAAAACAGAGAAGTATCCGGAGGTCTCTGGAGCCTCGTAGAGAGTTTGTAGCGCACATTTTAGGCCAAGGCAGGGTGGTGAGTTTGCTTTGCCTGAGCTGTCCGAGGTGTGGAAAAGCTGAAAGACCATTAATCCCTTTGGCTCTCGTGCTGACAAGGAACTGGAGGAATGTCTCAGCAGCTGCGAGGCGAGAGGTGAGTCCCCCAGACACTTTCCCCTGGATGCTCTAGCTTTCGCTTGAAAGAAAATGTCAGGGGCAAAGGGGGTCAGGGGGCTCCCACAGCTTTTATAGTTGTGTAGAAGAGGGCAGTGGTGGTGGGCACCCATTGGAACTGGTAGCACAGAAGGCAGGCAGCCCAACCATAGGTGGAGCCAGAGTCAATGACAGGCAGAGGCAATTAATCCTGGTTTTGCTTCTATCCTCCTCCCTGCTGAGTTCTGCAAAGAGGGGGGAAGCTGCCAGGGCTGCCCTGTGGACTGGATGTAAGTAAGAAGGCAGGCAGGTGGAGGGTGACTGAGGACAGGCTGAGGTTGATGGGGCACTGCCCTATTAGCTTCAGTGAGGGAGCCTCCACTGGAAGAAAAGATTGTCAAGCAATTCTCTTCTACAAGACCTGGGGTTAGCAAACTTGTTCAGCAGGGGGCTGGTCCACTGTCCCTCAGACCTTGTGGGGGGGCCGGAATATATATATATATAGGGGGGAATGAACAAATTCCTATGCCCCACAAATAACCCAAAGATGTATTTTAAATAAAAGCACATCTTCTACTCACGTAAAAACACCAGGCAGGCCCCACAAATAACCCAGAGATGCATTTTAAATTAAAGGACACATTCTGCTCGTGTAAAATCACGCTGATTCCTGGACCATCCGCAGGCCGGATTTAGAAGGCGATTGGGCCGCATCCGGCCCCCGGGGCCTTAGTTTGCCTACCCATGTACAAGACCATTGGAAATGCAGGCGCCTACAGTCCTCTTCTCATTTGGCCACTCTCATTGAAACAGCTCTCTGGAAAGTTTGTCTACTTGGTCCAATGTTTGGATCTGCCTCTAGAAAACATAACAATGTCAAACACTGGCGAGGTTTTTTTGGGGGGGTGGGGAGAGTCCTACAAGACCTGAGCAAATACTAAGGAGGCCCTGGTCTTAGATGCAAAAGAGGGCAGGACTCCTTTTGCAAGGAATACCTGATAAAATTCCTTCTTCTACACAACTATTTGAGGAGTGAGAGCCCTTTCCCCTTTTGCAGCTGGCCCCTCTAGTTTTAAATTAGAAACTGTTTCAATTCTTCAACCCAGAGGGGAATCTTCAGCCTGCAGGCCTAACAAGGTCTGTCAGGCATCCTCATTTGCTCCACGAGGCTGCTTTGGCCAAACCATCATCACCTGCCTTCTGCCCTTCACCTGATAAGGTTAAGGTAAAGATGTGCTTGGGCCAAACTAGAGGTTAAACTAACCGCTTTCCAGCCCTGTGAGGAGTGCGGGGAGCATTCGCGCAACACACCTACACACTGCAGCTGACACACTAATGTGTTGCAACACACAGTTTGGAAAGCTCTGCCCTAAAGTAACCTCCTGTCCTCAGGTGCAGTAGGGAACACTGACCGATCACGGTGGGGATTCGAACCACCAACCTTCTGATTGGCAAGCCCAAGAGGCTCAGTGGTTCAGACCACAGCATCACCCACGTTCTCTACTTTTACCTTTTTACCTTTTCCATCACCGCTGTTCAGTTGGCTATTTTAGGTGGAATGGAACAGGTTGCCGTCTTCTCCTTTGCCTCAAATAGCAAAATGTCTTGCTTGTTTCATTCATTGATTCATTTGATTTCTTACCCATCCTTCACTATAAGGCCCAAGGGCAGGTTACAGCAATATACTGCAATACTCAGTTTTAATTGTTTATAATAGTTACAATTATAAGAACAAGCGAAACCATTTCAACCAAAACAGAGCAGTCTAGATTCAGCAAGAGAGGTGGGTCCTGCAAAAACAAAATGCTTTACCTGCCAAAGGGGAAAACTATTCAGTGTATGGTGAATGTTCTACAACAGAGGTGCAAGGTGTACCTCTGTGGCGAGGGAGTTCCACAATTCACCGAGAAAGCCCTCTTCCAGGTCACCACCCCACACATTTCTGAGAGTGGTGGAACTACCAAACGAGCCCATTTGCCTGCCCCAACACCCAATGTGGTCTGTAGGGATGGAGGTGGCCTTTCAGCTAGACACCAACTTGGATGGCTTTAAATGAGGATTTTCACTGAGTTTAAGGCTATGCTCTGCTGCCATGGTTGGAGGCAGCAATGCTTCTGAATACCAGTTGCTGGAAACTGCAGGAGGGGAGAGGGCTCTTATGCTTGGATCTGCTTCTGAGTTTCCCACAGGTGGCCACTAAGAGACCAGGATGCTAGATGGGTCATTGACCTGATCCAGCAGGCTCTACTTGTGTCCTTATGTTCTTAGATTTGGTGGGGCCTAAGTAGTTTAGGGCTTTGGATACCAATGTGACTATTGTTTGTGCTTTTTCATTCTATGTATTATTAGTATTTGTAATACACCCTGATTTTTAATTCATAGGCGGGTGGGGCAGATGTCTCTTGCATCATGACTGCCACCACAATAACGGCTGTCATCGTCTTCACTAATGCCATATTGGCCCAAATATAAGCCACACTCCCACCCACCCCAAATTCCGATCGTGAAAAGTTAAAGTGTGGCTTATACAGCGACCTCATACCGCCAGCAAAGCGGCATAGCTCTCCCCCGCCAGGAAGCAGCCCGGGAGCGCAAGGCAATGGCACCCATCCCATCTACAGCTCCCAAGCCTCCCCCAAGCTGCCAAATTTCAAAAGTGCGGCTTATTTGCGGGTGTGGCTTATATTCAGGCCAATATGGTAGCCTCTTCACTTGTTTTCCAGTGATTTTGACCAGCTTCCCGATGATGTGCCTGTTTCTGCTAACATCGCAGACATTGAGGAGAAGAGAGGCTTCTCTAGTTACTACGTAAGAGAAGGACTTTTCTTATGAGTTTTGATCTAGGGATTGATGGGGGAACTGAACTACAGGAAATGTTTCCTCTTTGGGCAAACAGAATGTATCATTTCACAAAAGGAAGATTTCACATTACTTTCAAAATTACTTGCTTCACAGCACTGAATTTCACAATGCAGTACTGTGATGACTGATGGTTATTACACAGCCTTATCTATTAGAGTCTTTCAAACATAAGCAAAATTCCCTGAGAATGTAATCCTGTACATTCTGAATGGGGAACCTGCCTCCTTCCAGATGTTGTTGTGCTACAACTCCCATAATTGGCCATGCTGGCTGGGGACTGATGGGGAGTTGTAGTCTAACAATATCTGGAGGGCCACAGGTTACCTGCTCTGCCATAGATGTTTACTCAGAAGTAAGCCCCTGAGATACTCAGTGGGACTTAATCACAGGGAATTGTGCATAGGATTCTGCCTAAATATGCATTGGGACATAATGCTAAACCGTAGTTTAGTGTTATATGAATGAACTTGGGAGCAGCAGCTCTTCCCTCCCATCTCCTCTGGAGCAGCCAAGCAGAGGAAATCAGAAGTGTTCATTTCTATTTTCAGCTAACCATGGTTTGAGATTATGTGCAGAACTATGATTTGTGTTAGCTATGGTATGAGGAAACAAGGCCCTTCAATCTGGGCCTAAACCACAGCTAACATTAATCCTGGTTCTGGGTTTGTTCATAACAATAAACTAAAGTTCTCTGAGAACTGAAGCCTAAATGGTTGTATTATGTTCTCAGTATTCAGTGCAAAACCCACTTATACTCCAGCGCCACTGAGAAAGTCAAACACAGAATGATGGTTTGCATATTTGTATGTTCCTGTCTTTCCCCTGCCTATTTTAAGAGTATAAGAAGCTTAAACTAAGTCAGGCTACAGGTCCAATTAATTCACCCCTATAGTTCTTTTCCAGGGATGGGGAATCTGCAGTGCTCCAGATGTTGTTGGACTCCTACTCCCATCAGCTACAGCTCACATAGGCAGTGATGGGAGATGATAGGAATTGTGGTCCAGCAACATCTGGAGGGTCACCGGTTCTCCATCCCTGGTCTATTTTGACAATAGTTTTCCAGGCCTTTCCAAGTCATGCTGCCCAATGTCCTTTAACGGGTGTCTTCTTATCTTTCAGGTCTTTGTGATTGAGGTGAAAACAAGAGGTGGAGGCAGGTATATGATATTCCGCCGTTACAGCCAGTTCTATAACTTGCATGCCAAGCTAGAGGAAAGATATGGTTCAGAAAGCAGAAACAGTCGCTTTAGCTGTCTACTCCCTGTCCTGCCTGGTAAGACATAAAAGCTTTCCCATACCTATCTTTCATTCTTAGATAAATCTTTTAAATGGCTGAGTAACAGTAAATTCAGATGCTTGCCATGTGTTCTTCCTTTGGATTTTCCGGCACTTGTGTCTGGAGATGTTTGAGGAATTCATTATTTATGAATTCAGATACAAACTCCCCTGATCTACACCTACCCGGCTAAGAGGGGATCGGAATGTAATTATTCTTTGGGTTTCACTCTTTTCTGAATCTCTTAATTTGGTGTTTTCCAGGAAAAGTTTATGTTGGTGCAAAGAGGGAGATTGCTGACAGCCGAATCCCAGTACTCAATGCGTACATGAAGGTAACTCTGGGCAGAGCTCTCTACACTGCTGCATGAGGTTGTCTTTATATTGGATCATAAACTGAATGCAAAACCTAGGCAGGGTATGAGTGAGCGCTATTCCACTCCAACGGCATTCAAATATGGCTCAAAAAACCGGGGAAGCACCAAGGCAAATTAGGGCACGTTTACAGAATTGCAGAGTGTTTGTTGTGGGGGAGGAAGGGAAAGGAGAATGTTAGCTGCTTTGAGACTCCTTCGGGTAGTGATAAAGTGAGATATCAAATCCAAACTCCTCCTCCTCCTCCTCCTCCTCCTCCTCCTCCTCCTCCTCCTCCTCCTCCTCCTCCTCCTCCCCTTCTTCATATGAACTTTGCCATCATGGCTTCCTCCAAAGAATCCTGGGAACTGTAGTTTGGTGAAAGAGCTCAGAATCGTTCATTGGCGATCACTGCCCACCCTTCTAGAATTATAATTACCAGAGGTTGCTGAGGGAAGGGAATGACTGCTAAACCAGCTTGAATGTTTTTATTTTCCTTGCCACATTTGGCTTTGCTAAAGGACACTAAAGAAAGCAAACCATCTTGTAGGAATGAACCCGTACCAAATTCATAGATTTTAAAATCACTCCTCCACACATACAATGGGGCCACTATGAACATGTACAGGAATTTTCATTTTCTATTTAACAAGATTTATATACCACATAATGATGATGATATAACATAGCTATGTGTAGTTGTTGTTGTTGTTGTTGTTGTTGTTGTTGTTGTTGTTGTTGTTACCCTGCCCATCTGGCGGCTTTGAACAAAATATTAAAAATACAATAAAACACACACACACACATATACCGTGTTTCTCATATTATAAGTCATGTCTTATATTAATTTTTTTTCCAAAAAACACGACATGGCTTATTTTTGAGGGATGTCTTATTTTTTAATAAAGTGCACGCGGGCGCTGTTTGCCGGGCTTGTCAAGCCCAGCAAACAGCGCCCGCCGATCTTCGGTGACAGGCGGGGGTGGGCGGAGAGCGGAGAACGATCTCCGCTTCCCCCCCACCCCCGCCTGTCACACAGCACAGGTCGGCGGGCGCTGTTTGCCGGGCTTGTCAAGCCCAGCTAGGAGCGCCCGCCGATCTTCGGTGACAGGCGGGGATGGGGGGAGAGCGGAGAACGATCTCCGCTTCTCCCCCACCCCCGCCTGTCACACAGCACAGGTCGGCGGGCGCTGTTTGCCGGGCTTGTCAAGCCCAGCAAACAGCGCCCGCCGATCTTTGGTGACAGGCGGGGGTGGGGGGAGAGCGGAGCACGATCAAACAGCGCCCGCCGACCTGTGCTGTGTGACAGGCGGGGGTGGGGGAGAAGCGGAGATCGTTCTCCGCTCTCCCCCCATCCCCGCCTGTCACCGAAGATCGGCGGGCGCTCCTAGCTGGGCTTGACAAGCCCGGCAAACAGCGCCCGCCGACCTGTGCTGTGTGACAGGCGGGGGTGGGGGGGGAAGCGGAGATCGTTCTCCGCTCTCCCCCCACCCCCGCCTGTCACCAAAGATCGGCGGGCGCTGTTTGCTGGGCTTGACAAGCCCGGCAAACAGCGCCCGCCGACCTGTGCTGTGTGACAGGCGGGGGTGGGGGAGAAGCGGAGATCGTTCTCCGCTCTCCCCCCATCCCCGCCTGTCACCGAAGATCGGCGGGCGCAGTTTGCTGGGCTTGACAAGCCCGGCAAACAGCGCCCGCCGATCTTCGGACCTGTCCTGTGTGACAGGCGGGGGTGGGGGGGAAGCGGAGATCGTGCTCCGCTCTCCCCCCACCCCCGCCTGTCACCAAAGATCGGCGGGCGCTGTTTGCTGGGCTTGACAAGCCCGGCAAACAGCGCCCGCCGATCTTCGGACCTGTCCTGTGTGACAGGCGGGGGTGGGGGGAAGCGGAGATCGTGCTCCGCTCTCCCCCCACCCCCGCCTGTCACCAAAGATCGGCGGGCGCTGTTTGCTGGGCTTGACAAGCCCGGCAAACAGCGCCCGCCGACCTGTGCTGTGTGACAGGCGGGGGTGGGGGAGAAGCGGAGATCGTTCTCCGCTCTCCCCCCATCCCCGCCTGTCACCGAAGATCGGCGGGCGCTCCTAGCTGGGCTTGACAAGCCCGGCAAACAGCGCCCGCCGACCTGTGCTGTGTGACAGGCGGGGGTGGGGGGAAGCGGAGATCGTTCTCCGCTCTCCGCCCACCCCCGCCTGTCACCGAAGATCGGCGGGCGCTGTTTGCTGGGCTTGACAAGCCCGGCAAACAGCGCCCGCCGACCTGTGCTGTGTGACAGGCGGGGGTGGGGGAGAAGCGGAGATCGTTCTCCGCTCTCCCCCCATCCCCGCCTGTCACCGAAGATCGGCGGGCGCTCCTAGCTGGGCTTGACAAGCCCGGCAAACAGCGCCCGCCGACCTGTGCTGTGTGACAGGCGGGGGGGGGGAAGCGGAGATCGTTCTCCGCTCTCCCCCCCACCCCCGCCTGTCACACAGGACAGGTCCGAAGATCGGCGGGCGCTGTTTGCCGGGCTTGTCAAGCCCAGCAAACTGCGCCCGCCGATCTTCGGTGACAGGCGGGGGTGGGGGGAGAGCGGAGCACGATCTCCGCTTCCCCCCCACCCCCGCCTGTCACACAGGACAGGTCCGAAGATCGGCGGGCGCTGTTTGCCGGGCTTGTCAAGCCCAGCAAACTGCGCCCGCCGATCTTCGGTGACAGGCGGGGGTGGGGGGAGAGCGGAGAACGATCTCCGCTTCCCCCCCACCCCCGCCTGTCACACAGCACAGGTCGGCGGGCGCTGTTTGCCGGGCTTGTCAAGCCCAGCTAGGAGCGCCCGCCGATCTTCGGTGACAGGCGGGGATGGGGGGAGAGCGGAGAACGATCTCCGCTTCTCCCCCACCCCCGCCTGTCACACAGCACAGGTCGGCGGGCGCTGTTTGCCGGGCTTGTCAAGCCCAGCTAGGAGCGCCCGCCGATCTTCGGTGACAGGCGGGGGTGGGCGGAGAGCGGAGAACGATCTCCGCTTCTCCCCCACCCCCGCCTGTCACACAGCACAGGGCCGAAGATCGGCGGGCGCTGTTTGCCGGGCTTGTCAAGCCCAGCAAACAGCGCCCACCGATCTTCGGTGACAGGCGGGGGTGGGGGGAGAGCGGAGAACGATCTCCGCTTCCCCCCCCACCCCCGCCTGTCACACAGCACAGGGCCGAAGATCGGCGGGCGCTGTTTGCCGGGCTTGTCAAGCCCAGCAAGGAGCGCCCGCCGATCTTCGGTGACAGGCGGGGGTGGGGGGAGAGCGGAGAACGATCTCCGCTTCCCCCCACCCCTGCCTGTCACACAGCACAGGTCCGAAGATCGGCGGGCGCTGTTTGCCGGGCTTGTCAAGCCCAGCAAGGAGCGCCCGCCGATCTTCGGCTCTGTCCCCCGATGCGCGACGGCTCGGGGAAGCAGGCAGGGAGCTCCTGCTGTGTCCCGCGCCTTCGCCTCTCGCTCGGTCGGGGCTACACGACATGGCTTATTTTCGGGGTATGTCTTATTTTTCACCAACCCTTAGAAATCCTGTCATGGCTTATTTTTTGGGGATGCCTTAAAATATGAGAAACATGGTATATAGAGAATTTTATTGTATTTTTAATAAAATAATAATAGTAATAGATATAATAACATTTTTAAAAATGTAGATGAAGTCAACAGTTTTCTAAAATATAATGTGGGCAAATATAAGGTAAAGCTAATTTTGCTCTTACATCATCAGATCACATAATTTCAGGTCAGCCGTTATGTGCTAACCTGACAATTTTGGCCTAACTACAACATATCAGGAAAAGGCTAAGGAAACCTGCAAGAACTTGCCTTCTCACCAAGGGGAAATAACTCACAATGAATGGGTTATAGTCCCTGACCTCCCAATCAGACACTTAGGCCCAAAGTGCAACATGAAGCCTGCAGTTGTCCAACTCTGACCTAATTGTTGAGAGGATTCTGCACAGTAGTGGATATTCCTAACATGTTCAGGGATTATGTGAGGGGACTGCATTTGCAGTTCCCATCCCAGGGGTACAGAAGCCTTTCTCCTTAATGTTGTACATATATCAGTGTTTACGAAGTGGGGCCAATACACAAAATCCTACTCCACTCCCACATATTCATTGTAAGGTAAAAGGTAAAAAAAAGGTAAAGGACCCCTGGGTGGTTAAATCCAGTCAAAGGCAACTATGGGGTTGCGGCGCTCGTCTCACTTTCAAGCCAAGGGAGCCGGCGTTTGTCCACAGACAACTTTCCGGGTCATGTGGCCAGCAGGACTAAACCACTTCTAGCACAACGGAACACTGTGACAGAATCCAGAGTGCACAGAAACACTGTTTACCTTCCCGCCGCAGCGGTACCTATTTATCTATTTGCACTGGCATGCTTTTGAACTGCTAGGTTGGCAGGAACTGGGACCGAGCAACGGGAGCTCACCCCGTCGCGGGGATTCGAACCACCGACCTTCTGATCAGCAAGCCTAAGTGGCTTAGTGGTTTAGACCACAGCGCCACCCGCGTTATATTCATTATAGATGGGTGGGGTGGGGGTAAACAGGTCCAGAGAGATCTCCTGTTGCTCTGGAGCAGAATCATATCAGGGGTAATGCCCCCTATTCATATACCCCCCCCTCTCCTTTTCCTTTGACCTAGAAATTGCTTAGCTTTCCAGCCTGGTTGCTGCTAGATGAAGATGTCCGATTGTTTTTCTACCAGTCGGAGTTTGACAGCCAGCAGGTACCTCAGGGGCTGCGCAGGCTTCGGCCACGCACGCGTCGCGTGTGAGTATCTCCTCCCCAGTCTTTCTGCCAAATAAAAGAGACATCCCCCCACATTTGTTTTTTACCTGCCTGGAATTTAATCTCATAGCTTCATGGCCATGCCTCCAAATGACATATTGCTCTCCCTCTTCTTGGTGATAGCAAGAGCGTTTCACCCCAGGAACCTGGCTTTGACCGACTGGCAGCCCCGCGGGCAGAGGTGGGTACCTTATACAGCAAGTCGCAGAGGTGTATAATATTGAATTTCTTTGAATATATGGAATGTAGAGGCTCATCAACACTTCCCTTGTCCTGTGCCTGGAAAGCATGTGTCTGGGCAGTTTTCTGTGTTTCCTAGGTCTGGTTCCAAGCAGTTTTGCCTTTGCCCTGCTGCTTTCCCCCAGAAAACCCACTCTTCAGCACTAAATCGGGACAAACAGCAGTCCACCGAAAACCCGATTGCCATTTCTTCTGGTTCAATATTAAATATCAGGTTTCCTCAGGGGAAAGTGGTGGGGCGTACGGGGTGTGTGGATAAGCTCTATGTTTCTAATACCAAAAAGATTGTTAAAGTAACATAGCCTGAGTTACCCAGCTTGTGCAAAGAACTATTTTGAGAGCATATTGTTTCGATACCATGGGTCACCCTTGTTTGCGATTCATAAACTAAGCTTAAACTCTAGTTTACAATCCTGGCTTGATCCTAGCTTGTTTGGGAGCAACAACCCAGAGTGCTGGGTTTTCACGTTGTGGGAAACCAAGCTTAATTGATAGGAGAAATACAGTTGAAGTCAGTGTGTGTGTGTGTGTGTGTGTGTGTGTAAAATAGAATATTGAACTCTGTAATCTCATTTATTGGACACCCCCTTCAACGATTGGAACTATGGGGATGTGATCTTTATCTTCTGTGAGCGTGGACTCAGTCCATTCCTCCCGTTCTGTTACTTTATTTGTTTGGTTCTTTCAATAGGCACTGTTTGATTTTACTGGGTCCACAAAACTGGAACTGAGCTTCAAGAAGGGAGACTTGATTTATTTGCTCAGCAGGGTCAACAAGGACTGGTTTGAGGTAAATATCAAGGCCTTATCTGATCATATATTACTGGCTTGATTTCTAATGTCTGCCCAGCTTGGGGTGTGCTTTTAATCGGGGGGTGGATTAGCTTTATTGCCATTGCTGGATAGATAAAGCCATCACCAAATTTTGAGGATGGATTTGCGATTCCACCCCAGGTCAGAAGTGTGTGTGTGTTTTAAATGGACACTCCAGACAGCTGTGTTGTCATGCATAGTTTGCTGCTTTTGGGCCAGATTTTTTGTCATTAATGGCGCATCCATATTTGGGCATTTTACTTACTGCCCTAGTCTTCAGCAGCTCATTTCCCAGCCCCCTCATTCCCTCTTATGAAGGTCTCCTTTTCACTGCGCTCATCAGAGGAGATTCTGTGCCACGTCCATAGTCAACCAATTCTTGCCATTGTGCTCTCGCGCAACCATAGAGGCATGCCCCCCTTTTAAAGACATTGCTTGTCCCCACCATCTTGTCCCAGGGAACTGTCCGAGATGCCACTGGAATTTTCCCATGTGCTTTTGTGGATATCATCAAAGAACTCCCACAGGAAGAGGACACCATCAACTGGCTGCGCTGCTATTATCACGATGACAATGTCAGCAGCATCAGGTAATGCAGGGGTGGGAAAACTTTTTCAGACGCGGGGCCACCTTCTGTTCTGGGCAACTTTCTGGGGGCCAATAGTGGGTGGGGCCAGAGGCAAAAATGGGTGGAGCAAAGAATGTAAATTCATTAGGATAGTTCCCACATGCACCTCTTCCTATCCTCCCTCCAGAAAAACAGAAAGGCATTATCAGAGGTCAGTGACACATTTCAGCCAGGCGAAATATTCAAGGAGGGGCATTGTCTGGGGATAAGGGATATGGCTGGGGAAGATGGGTGGTTTGGGGAGAGTGCCGAGGGCTGGATAGAAAGGCCTGGAATTTCTGCTTCTGGGGAGCTATTGCAGCAACCTGGATTGACTATTGATTGATTGATTGATTTATATTAGATTTGTATACCACCCTTCATCTCAGGGCAGTGCACAACATGAAAATACAGGATAAAAACACAAAATACATAATAAAATAAAATACATAATAATAAAAATAAAATACATAATAAAAACAAGATCAACACCCCAGGGCGGGCGGGCTCAGCGCGCAGTGCTACTGCCGAGGGCACTGCTGCGCGGAAGAGCGGCCGGTGGGTGGGCAGGCGCCACCCAGCCTAGCCTGCAACACCCCCACAAACCAATAAAGCTCCCCACTGCTCCCCACAAACATATTTAAAAAGGGTATCAGATATTAATCAGCCCAAGGCCTAGCTGAAGAGGAGACTCTTGCCTCTGCTGTAAATTCAGCAGATGGTTTTAGGAAACTGCTGCCTCTTGAATCCTCCCACCTAACAATATGTGAATTAATAGTTCTGACATAGCTTGCAAGGTAGTTGTTAGAGATACTGGATAATGCACCTGATTCATTGCTCTGAATGTTGTTGTTGCTGCAAAATGATAATCTTTATCATGAGTTGGGGAGAGAACTTGCATATTCAAGAACCCCTGAAGTCCTATATGCCGAGTTTCCACAAAACCCAGCCATTTAAACACACACATGCCTTTCTTACTGGAACATGGGGTGTTTGTGTATTTTTCATTTAATCGCTGATACAATGTCAGGTTGTTTCCAGATGACCTGATTGTCGAGCATTTCTCCTGATTTATTTGCACAAAGTTTGCCACAAGATTCTACAAAATCTGCTGTTTGTTGAGCATCCTTTGTGTTTGGGTTGCGGAGAGGTTATCATACCCTCCAACATAGGGACATGCTAAGGAAAAGTGGGACATTCCGGCATCAAATCAGAAACTGGGATGGCTTCTCTAAATCAGGAGAGACACTTGGAGGGTTTGGGTTATAAGATGTTGTATCAAATAATTGTTATCCCACACTTTCTTGTGCATTTTCCCATTACTGCAGAAAGGCCCGATTTCTTTTTGGAATTGGATTTGTCCCACTAGAGCACCAACTCCACTTTAATGCACAACTTGGTTTTTCTTTTCTTTCTTTCTTTTTTGTTTAAAAAATATTTCTTTATTTTAAAAGAATACAAAAAGAAAACACAAGGGAACTAAAAAAATAATACAGCTCAAGAATCATACCAAGATTATACATAATTATACATAATTTTTTTTTAGAAGCACAAATACACATTTACAAATAATGGAATATAGAAAATAGTAGCAAGAAAAAAAAGAAAAAAGGAAAAGAAAAAAGACAAGAAAATATCACAAGAAAATCATAAGGGAAATTTAAAAATTAAAAAAAAAGAAAATTAACTTCCTATTGTTTGGGCATTGCTTTCCTTTTTATAAATTTTACTTTGTCCTGCTTTATCTTATCTTGTTTAGATTACATAGCTATCTAAATTTATTATCTAATACAAATATTTAAATCTGTCTTTTTCGTCTATATTCTATACTTTGAGGATTTAAAGGGAAAACCATAAAAAATTATAATAATGAATATTTTCTATATGTATTTCAATTGAAGCATAGCACCAAATTTGTATTTATATTTTATTTAATTAAATAATCCTCTACATATTTCCATTCTGCTTTGCATTTTTGCTTTGGGGTATTCCTAATTGCTGCTATCATTTTAGCCAAATTCATGAATTCCACTAGCTTTTCTTGCCAATCTAGGATCATTGGTATTTTCTTTCCCTTCTTTCACTTCTGCTGCAAGCTGTCCTTGTGCCTCTCTCTTTTAGAGACATATCGGTGGAGGAGGACCTGAGCAGCACCCCACTATTCCAAGACCTCATGGAATTAATAAGGTAAAAAACACAGGAAGAAAGAGCTCTCTCAGGCAGAATACACTGAAATCATTTGCTCTTGTGTGCACTTTGCTAAAATTCCAAATGACCTCTGCAATTGTATATGGAAAAGCTTTGCTATATTAGGAGTTGAATTGTTTCCATGGTCCCTTAAACCAAAATAACTTCATTTTTTTCTGTTAACAAGTGGAGGGAGTCTTCTGTTCCTTGAAGTTGTTTGTGCTGCTCTTCTCTTTTGAACTTTGAATGGGGAAATTCATGTCTTTCGTTTGCCATTCCAGTGTAAGTCTCTAGTGTAAAGTACGCTTACACTGCTATTAGTGCATATAGTCCCCTTACCGAATACTACGTACTGTCCTGATTTGCACTCCGCTTCCTTTATTTAGTGCCAAATTTAGCAGCTCATTAAACAGATAAATTGGTAAGTGTGTCCATTAGTGCTAACTTTAGCATAGGATCTTTCTTCCTGCTCATTGCCTTGTCCTTCCTGCTTTGCTTTTATTGGGATGCTTGATATGGCTTTGCGTATGTGCTTGTGAGTTAATCTGATTTTGGGCATGTGCACCTACTCAACTACTTTCACAAAGGAAACCTTAACTTTCAATCCAAAGGGCATAGGTGCCACAACACTAAAGGCCTGGTCCCTATTTTGTGCAGAATGGACATCCCTATAAGATGCTGTCTGCAGCAGGCCCTTACCTAGGGAGTGCAGTGTTGAGTAAAGGTAAATGTAAAGGGACCCCTGACCATTAGGTCCAGTTGTGACTGACTCTGGGGTTGTGGTGCTCATCTCGTGTTATTGGCCAAGGGAGCCAACATACAGCTTCCAGGTCATGTGGCCAGCATGACAAAGCCGTTTCTGGAGAACCAGAGCAGCGCACGGAAACGCCGTTTACCTTCCCGCTGTAGCGGTCCCTATTTATCTAATTGCACTTTGATGTGCTTTCGAACTGCTAGGTTGGCAGGAGCTGGGACTGAGCAATGGGAGCTCACCCCGTTGTGGGGATTCGAACCGCCGACCTTCTGATCAGCAAGCTGATAACCCACAGCGCCACCCACGTCCCTGCAATGTTCAGTACTGTAGTATATATAAAGATTGATAGGCTATTTCAGGTAGCCTGGTCCCAAACTATATAAAGCTTTATACACCCAAACCAGCACCTTGAACTTAGCCCAGAAGCTAATTGGTGACTCATGGTATAAACACGGTGGTGATATCCTTCCCCAAAGACCAACCTCAAGGGCAGCACCATGTAGAGCACATTGCAGCAATCCAACCTGGATGTTACCAGTGCATGGATGACTGTGTTATGAGAACAGATGGAAGAATAAAATGTAACTATTTTGAGAGAAAGAGAAAGAGAAAGAGAAAGAGAGAGAGAGCGCTACAACAAATCAGGAGAGGATGGAATATGTATGTGCTGCAAATCAGTTGCACAGCACACACAACTTCAAAAATGTATATTGTCCAAGGACAGCCAGGACCAATGATCCAGGGACAAATACTGCTTGCAGCTGAAGTTTGCTGATGCAGATGGAGCCTGAGAGCTGAATCAATTCTGTCACCATTTTTAATGTAGTTGACATTTGTGTGGAGGACCACAGGAAACTTTCACATGCATGGAAACTAACTTGGTTTGGCCTACTTGTTTGCATTTGTGTGTATGTGAGTGTGTGTGTGTGTGTTTGTGTGTGAGAGAGAGGGCTGTGGGTGTGGGAATGGCTTTAAAAGATTTAGACAGATTCATGAAGGCAGTGCTTTCAATGGCTACTCACCATTATGGCTACGTTCTTCATCCACTGTCCCTGAATTCCAGCTTCTTGGAGTTCTATGTGGGCAGAGGGTTGTAGCGCTCATGTCTTGCTGGCAGGCTTCTCACAGGCTTTCGGTTGGCCACTGTGAAAACAGGATGCTGGACTATAGGGGCCATTGGCCGGATTCAGCAGGCACTTCTTCCATTCTTAAAATCAGCCACACCCACAGGGCACTGTTTTTATACTTTGCCACCCCAGGTCACACTACAAAGCCTTCACACCTCCCTCCCCCCCCCCAGCTTGCTCTCCTCAGGAGGAGCTGCCAAGGCTAAACTCAGAAACGTTTGCTTTTGTGTATGGCTGCCCCCTGTGGCGAATGATCAGAATTTCATTTCAGAACATTTGCTTTGCAAAAATGTGTATGCTAAGCTCACAATTTACGTGAGGGTTCGGTTCCCTGGAACTGCACACAAACACCCAAAATGTGTATAGCCAGGAAGGCCCCTTAAACCCCTTTAAAAAAAATCCAACGAAGAAAAAAACAGCACTTACCAGCAAATGATGGCTGTGTAACTTAGTCTTCCTCTTCCGAGCTTGGTGTTGCTTCAGGGAATGAAATCACAACGGGGGTGGGGGGTGGGGTTTCACTAGTAGCCAGCTGAAGATGATAAGCTTAGCCGTGGTCCAGTTTCAGAGCTGGGGTCAGCTTCCAGATCACGTCCCCTTGCTCTGAGGCTACTTTTGCTTGTTCTCTGTGCTCTCGCTGGGCCCTATATCAGTCTCCGACTCTCTGACAACACCCAAATACTCTCCCAAGGTGAGTGCAGTTGCTGATAGGACTGTCAACTTCTGATATTTTTCTACTGTGCATTTTGATTTTTCTGGTGTTTTTCCAATTTCTTTACTTTCATTGGTAGCCTTTGAGAGGTCAGGGGTCAGGGGCCAGAGGCAAAACTGGCTAGAGCAGTGGCTTTACCTTTGTGCAGTAGGTTGTGGGTCATCAGGAGAAGCCATAGGATTAAAGTCTTTCTCTTTTTCCAGGCGAGCGTTTGCACGGGACGATATTGCCCTGAATTACCGTGATGCTGAGGGCGATCTGATCCGCTTGCTGTCTGATGAGGATGTTGTACTCATGGTGAAGCAAGGCAGGAGTTGGCCTTATGAGAAGCACATCTTCCCGTGGAAACTGCATGTTACTCAGCAAGATGATTACAGTGTCTATGACCCAGTGGGAGCTAGAGTCGCAGCACAAACAGCAACAGGACCATGATCCTTGTTGCTAGTGCTGCTCAACAGGGGTGGTAGTACAACAGCCTGGAACCCTGCAGGACTTTCTCCATATTTTACTACACATTTTCTTTGGTTAACAATATGCATTGCATTATCACAGAGGGTTATTTTGACTGTACCCATGCACCTCTCTTCTTGTAGGCTTTTTGGCTACTATGTTCTTGATTTAGAACATGTTCATTATTATTATTATTTTATTACTATGTTAACATAAGTTATATGATAACTGTGTTGGTATTAAAGGGTTAAGTTATACTAATCGCTCTAAACACTGAGCAGCTCAGCATCATTAAACATCCAGGAATGTTCGACAGCTTGTATAAATAGTCAGTTCCTTGCATGTGCTCTCTCTCTTAGTAGCGTTTTTTCTCTTAGGAGTGTTTTTTCTCTTGGTTGTTGTAATTATGCCTCAAGCCTGGACGCTGAGGCAAAGCTTTGTTTAAGTTTTTACTTGGCCAGAGATGAAGGTATGCCTGCCTTATCTCCAGGCTACGTTTTTTTTGTAAATAAAGTCTTTTGAGTTTGCAACGTGCTCCAGAGTTCCTGCATTTACAACTCTTGCTGACTAATCCTTACCCTTTGCCGTTGTGCTAAAACGCTCTGCTGAAAAGGAAGATTTACGTCCGGAAGCGCAACTGGACCGGTAACTTTGTTTACTTAAACACTAGCTAATTAAAGCTTATGGACACATTGTATTGTAGTAAAAAAGTTACTATAAGCATGCTCTGGGTTCTGTCAGTCACTTTTAGGTTCTAACAATCTCACGGTAGTATTATATTATGGTTAGCAGCTACAACAGTTTCCTCTAGCTCATTTAAACACGAATTTAAAAAATTCATTTCTCCAGCTATGCTGTCAATAAATGTCTTCACTCGGGTATCCATCTATATGCAAGCTTACATTTACCAAGGCATCTATTTATGTAGAAAGGCTAATTGAAGATGGGCTTTTAAAGAACACTCGTTTACAGCATTGTTGGTTTTGCTGAACTATAGAGCATGCCAAAGCACAATTCTTTTTTGAAACATCATTCCCTCTGCTTCTGATGCTTAGACTGTGAGTGCCAATGCTTATGCTGTCAGAATGGTACTGCCTGCACACAAGAGCAAGGTAGCAGTGGGATTGAGTAGGTGGCCACTACTGACTATGTTTCAACACTCCTGGCTGGTTTTTGTTAGTCTACTGCTTCAATAATCACACTGATGTACTTGGGGAAAGCGGGTTAATTGCTGAGAATTAGTGTGAGTTTACTTTTTATTCTATTCTATTGTATGTGATTAAAAAGAAGAAGAAGTTTATGACCTTAGAATTTGTTGTATGTCACTTTGAGAACTTTGTGGTATTCAGCTAACGGAGAAATCTCTGTGACTTCTTGCGGGACAGATCCCCTGCTCTTCTGAATATCTTGAACCTCTGGGCAGGACTCTGGCCTCTCTGGGGAGACAGAGTTTTGAGCCACAGGGCAGGCATGATAGGAACAGGAGGACGATGAGATACCAGACACATGTGCAGGGATAACATGCCTAGAGAATGGTGGTTGACTCTTGAAGACTGACAATGCTAGCAAATAAGACAAACAAGATTTCAACTAGACACGGAGAAGGGATTTTACAGGGAAAGGGACCTCAAAATATGGGGGCTGTCCCTGATACGTAAGGAGAGTTGAATTTATACCACCAGTGTAAAGCTAGGTGGATGTGGGTAGACAGCTTTCATTTCTTCTGTGTGTTTTTTTTTCATATCAAAATCCCAAAGTACTTTTATTTAGAAATAAAGGGAACTTGGAGCTGATACAAACATGAGTGTACTTCATGGCAGTGTGGGGGTGGGGTGGGGATCCAAAACAATAGCATATTGTGTTTGCAGCTGTGCTAAGCAGTCAGATTGAGAGAGCCAGCATGCATTCAAGGAAAAGGGAAGTTCTAGCCCAGAGGAAGTGGGATTGAGCAATTAATAACAGACCATGCAAACTGCCTCGGCATGGTTTAGGAACCACCCCCATTTTTTTTAAAAAAAATCACCTTACGTTTGAAGTGTGTTTCACTGATACTACCAAAATGCAATTTGAGTGGTGGATTCTCTGCAACAGAAGTACAACCTGGAAAGAAGATGTCTGTAAACAGCTCCCTTTAGGTACTGCATTGGATCACTGTCCTACTACCCATAAGCCTGCTAAATATTTCCTGGATGGAGGATTGAGGGCACTTTCCCCAGGAGGATTTTATTTATTAATTCCACAGCGCCCTCAAGTGTGCTGAGAGAGAGAGAGAGAAGAGAGAGAGAGAGAGAGAGAGAGAGAGAGAGAGAGAGAGAGAGAGAGAGAGAGAGAGAGAGAGAGAGAGAGAAGAAAGCACACAGGTATAAAGAGATATTTTCTTCAGCAGTTTTTAATGTTATGGAAGAGAAGAGGATTTTTTTCTTTTCTTTTTGGTGCCGCTGCTTGAATAACCTTTGGCAAGCACTCTTGCCAGCATGAGTGTGCTGAAAGCTTCCCTCTCCTAACTGCGAAAGCACTGGCACTTATAATCCATGCAAATTTAATTCCGCAACCAATTAGCATTCCTTTCTGGCTTGGACAGAGGCGATGCTTGCTGAAAACCCAAGAGATAAGAGAGAATGCATTCCTTTACAGCTAAATACAACCAAACTCACTTAAGATGCTAGAAAGAGGAAGCTGGCAGGGGCAAAGGACAGCTGGTTGTCATCAAGCCACACTTTGAAGCTGCATTTGCAGGGGAGTAGTGGGGGAGGGGTCAGGAGGTTGTGGTCCCGGTTGCAGAATTTTGAGGGGGTGCTCCCACACAGGCACCAGCTTCCATGGGGATCCCCATCCTTCACTACTTGCTGCCAGGGGTCACTGGGCACCAGAGCCCAGCCCAGCTTAGTCACCATATCCCCAGCAAATGGTGAACCCAGCCCAGCCCAGCCCAGCCCGGTGCTCCTCTCCACAGGCATCAGGTTAATTTGCCCGCCAAGGGCTGCGTTGGCCAGTTGCCCCCCCCCCTGCACAGGCGGGCAGGTGGTGCAGTGCAGCCCTGCTTGGCCCCGGTGAGGGCAGGGGGTGGGTTCGCCCCAGTGGGGTAGACGTCCAGAGCCCAATTCAGCAGAACAAACAGGAGAGCCACAAAACACAGTAGGGCAGGCTTGCCCCATGTTGTAGTAAGGGAAGCATAACACAGCACCGTCTAAAGACCTCCACTGGTCATTCAGCCAACAAGAAAAACCTTTAGGTTTTAGCACATTGTGTTAAGAGCTTTTCAAGTTCATTTAAGCTTTAAAATGCCAATGAAATCACAGCTCTTAAGGGCCACACCATTGATGGATGTGCTATTTAAAAACGTTTGTGTTGCTACGGTGTGGTATCCTATCCTATGGTCACCTAACGGCTGGCAGGATGCGGCTGCTTCCCTGACCTCCCATCATTGACATAGCTGAGGCTTACCAAGAGAGGCAAGGGCAAAACAGCAGCAAGGTCAGCACAGTGCAAATGCATTGGCAGAACCAGTCCAGGGCTCCTGCCAGTATGTTCACACCGCACTGGCCTTGCTGCCACCTCCTTGCCCCTCCTAGTAATGCTGGTGATGCCATGTTGGGTTAGCACCACCATCATCCTGACCTGTCAACCGCTACTGCCTGTGGTTTGTTCCAGCTTCACCCCTACCTTGAATCTGGGTGGCTGTTGGCAGAGTGGCTGGTATGAGCCCTAAATCTGTGTGCTCAGTGGGATGGAGACTATGGAACTGAAGCTGAATGACATCATCTGAGTGGTCCCAGGTCCCCCATCTGTAGTTACTATGCACACACACTTTTATTTCCATTACAGGTAGGTAGCCGTGTTGGTCTGCCTCCCCCCCCCCCCGTTCTCTCCAAGCGGAATGTGATAGGAAGAGAAGAGCGGCAAGATGTGCTCATTTGCCAGCCCCCAAAACATGTCACGCTTTGTCAGAAGAAGCAGGAAAGTTGCGCAATCTGTATAACAATGGAAACAGAAGAACTTCCTCTTCCATCCCAGAACTGATTTTGAAAGGAGGCAGCATATGAGAAAAGGAAACAGAGACGAAATTCTCAAGAACAGCTCTCAGGCACTGAATGTACAATTCACCCAGGCTATTTGAAGACCAAAGAATGGGAGATCTCCTATATCTCTGAAGAAGACCAAGAGGCTTAACCCTCCCTTGGCTCCAGAGGGATCCATTACATCTCTTGCTTCAGGTAAGGAAACTATATCTCTAGAGAGGTGGGGGATTAAATGACAAAATCATTGGATTTTGGGGTGGGAAAGAAAGGGCATTTCCCACGTGTTTGATGAACTGAACATTATTATAGGACAGCCTCCCCAAACCTGCTTCCTTCCAGATGTTTTGGACTACCATTCCCATCAGTGCCAATTGGGGAAGGCTAGGATAGCAGATCATTATACTCGGGAAAATGGAAGCTCCCTGCTTTGCCCTTTCAGGTACAGGAGGCAGGGAAGGAAAAGCAGAAAAACACACACACACTGTCCCGAGGTAAAGCACCGCCTTTCTTTCTCTGAAATGGAAGATGTAGCCTTTCATGGGAGCAACCAGCATACTAGTACTTGGTCCCATTTGTTCCACCCTGAAGCCCTTTCCTTGAGCTGATGATCAGAGGCACCCATGCCCTGCCCTGCCTGGCAATTCTTTGCCCTTGAGAAGTGCTCTTCAGTGGGCTGCTGGTGGGGACAGGCACAACACACATTTTCCAACCTTTTGTTTTGCCCAAATCTGGCAGATGGAAAAAGGTGTCTTAAAAAAAGTATTCTTAAAAAAACAAAACCCAAACACCCTTTTGTTTTGTCTACCATGAAACATACTTGAAACATTGCCTCTGGTTGAAGCTTGCTCTTGCACACGTCCATAGACATTTTTTTAAAAGGTGCATGTGCACAGGTGGAAAATATCTGTGTACATGCCCACAATGAATCTCAAGTTTCTGGAACTCACAAAGGGGTGGGGAAGTATTGGAATATAATATATATAAGATAAGAATAATATTGGAGAAAACTGGATATTGAAACCTGCTTAACCTAAATCATATATCCCAGTTTTACAGCGGCCCTTTAAAGTATGCTTCACGCAGAGTATACGCAGTCAGACGTTGACCTGGCTAAGAAAACACCACCAAGAGCGTAGGGTATTATCTCCCTTATATGAAACCCCTTACTAGCTGCACACTTGTAAAAGTATGCAGATGAAAATACAAACGGTTAGGTTTCTTTAACTGGAAAACAAACCTGACTCTAAAGAGACTTTAAACTAAAGATAAATGCTTTCTCTCTTAGCAATGTCATCTACCCACTTTCCAAACTTCCCACATAACTCCCATTCAACTACCCAATAATTAACAGTAAACTAGCTTTATAACTAAGCAACTCTCATACTAAGATTCAACTTGGAATCTCTTAAACTGAGAACAACTGAGAGAGTGATCTACTTAGAGATGAATCAAACTGAAAGATCTAACTAAGAGATACAGAAGGCTTTCTGACAGAGCCTTATATACAAGAAACAGAGCCCACGCCTGTGGGCAATTAACAGAAACACCGGCACCTGTTTCTCTTAAACAGACAGTATTTACATTAGACCGGCTCTAAAGTAACTTGACTATTC
The DNA here is from genome assembly GCF_963506605.1 of Zootoca vivipara. Lineage (NCBI taxonomy): Eukaryota > Metazoa > Chordata > Lepidosauria > Squamata > Lacertidae > Zootoca > Zootoca vivipara. The sequence continues at coordinate 45,216,274 of NC_083285.1, read as the reverse complement.
AAAAAATCCAACAGGAAGTCCTTACTGAAGGAGGGGACAACAACACACAGTGCAAATATACCCCATCAAGCACTGCCTGCTAATGTGGATGTGAAATATTGAGATTGATTTTAGAGCCATGAAATTGAAAGCACTCATATGTGTACAATTGGGGGGGGGGATGACACACACATGCATTCCAGCCAGAGAATTGGTACCCTGCCCTAAAAAAGAAAGGGATGGAGAAGAGACATAAAACAGCAGGGGGGTGAGGCAGATGGACCAGAAGATAAGCAGGTGGTGGTGTGTAATGTTGTGAATCCATTCATGTCATGCAGATTTCGGCAACCTTTTTCTAATAAAAGTATCATTCGCCAAATTAGGCCCATTTTACACTCCTATGAAACATATTAGAGAAATGTCTCTTTTCTGGTCCCTCTTTCTTTGGAACATAACTGTGCCCACATACAGGTTTCATACAGATGACTTGTTTGTTCAGCACTCATCCTGATTTCCTTGCTCATAGTTTACACAGTGGTTAGACTGTGTCCAGTCTTTATTGAGCATTGCTTCCGATTTGTTTTCAGGGCAATAAGCATTGATCCTGATAAGCCTGCAGGTCGTTTACATGTCTTCTCATTAGCCATTTGTTGATGCCACACTCCTAATGCACCTTCCAAGCAGCGAGAAGTCCCGTTTTCATTTGTTGTGCTAGGATGACAGAGCACTTTAATCTAGTTTAATCATGCAAAGTAAAATTCCTGCATGTCTTTGAATTCCCCACCCCCACCCCTGCAAAATGCTACAGGCTGGAGGCATCCAGAGTTTTGAAAAGAAGGAAAGTGAAGTCAAGGATAACAAATCTCCATAAACTCACAGTTAAACTGTAGGTCTGAGATAGTAAGTCAAACAAGCCAATTGCTTGAGTTCTGAGAATGGTTTAACAATCGACCCCTCTCCCTCTTCCCAGGGAACACTGGGAATTGTAGTTCCATGTGGGGAAATGGTTCCCCCCCCCAAACAACTCTGAGCACCCTGAACCAGCTACAGTTCCCACGATTCTTTGGGGGAAGCTACTAAAGTGTAGTAAATGTGCTTTAAATGTACGGTGCAGATACAACTAGGCGAATACAATGTCAGCAGGAGATCTGATCATGGGTCACCCACTTCATGACTAATATGATCTTGAGTGATCACAGGATTCTTTCCTCTCATCCCCACCCATGGAAGTTTCTCCATGAGTTGTGGCGAGAGTGAGAGTCCTTGTTTTATCTCCGTAGACCAGTTTCAGTCTGACCTGAAAAGAAACTGGAGCAGTTCTTTCTGGAGGTCATAATGATGAATCAGAGCAGTGGGGGCCCTGAGGCAAAATGCCCTGCTGCCTCTTTGATGGGGGTGCAAACTCCATAAGCAGTTCCCCCTGCCAGGCAAGCTGTACATGCTTCCAGATCTACCAACCCCCCCCCCCCCATGGCAAAGCTGGGTGGCAGAACGTCCCCACCCTCTCGCTGACCTGGCAGGAGGGGAAGTATTCTGCAGAGCTTTGCCACCAGCCCCTCTGCTCCTAGAGGCAGGGGAGACCAGAGTCAAAGCTGGGCAGCGGAATGGGGGTGATGTCATTTGGGGCATGCCTCCTGAGGCAGCTGTCTCATCCAGCCTCATGGGTGAGCCGGCTCTGAATCAGTCTTACATTAGAATGTAAGAATAGCATTGCTGACCAGGCCAGTGGCTCATCTAATCTAGCTGTTCACACAGTGGCCAACCAGATGCCCATGGGGAGCCTTCCAGCAACTGATATTCAGAAGCATAATGCCTCTGATAGCAGAGGAAGAACATAGCCATCATGCTTAGTAGCCCTTGATGAACATGGTTATCCTGCCATTTATTTGTGCTGACTTTGCCGGACAGTTTTAAAAGTCATTGGTGGTTTAGCACCAGGGGGTTTCACAGTGTCTTCTGGGGAATCCTAGCATTCCTTGAAAGCTGATTATGGTTTCTTGATTGAGAAGATCAGTAAAGGCAGACAAGCTTCCCTGACAGGTAACTTTCCTACCACTTTCAAGCTTCACCTATCATACAGTTACAGCAAAGGGTTCTCCGTTTTCTCAGAGAGGGCAAAATGGATGGCAAGTGCTCTACTTGGATTGGGCTGTTTGCTTATTCCAGCAGCCCTTCTCAACCCGGGGCCCTCTAGATATGTGTTATCGACTGCAACTCCCTCCTCCCCTAGTCATTGGCTATGCTGGCTGAGGTTGATGGGAGTTGTTGACCAAGACACCTGGAGAGCAGCAGGTTGGTGAAGTCTGCTCCAAAAACAAATAAGAGTTTGTGGCAGGTGTCAAACAAGGCAATGTAGGCAAGTGAGAGTTCATTGAACGTAACAAATTTGGAACCCCCGAGTTAGGTGGGAAGAGAGAAGTACCCTTGATTTACACTTTTACTCCCACCTTCAGCAGGTGACCCGGGAAGAGTGGCAACGTGAACAGGTACCAGGAAGTCAGACATCAGACAGCACGCAGCCCAAGGAGCGGGGCAAATATTCAGGGATAAACACAGATGAGAGGAACATGAGATGCTGCAGCATTGCCCTGGCTCTGAGCCTCTTCTCTTATGTTGTTGAAGCTCAGCGTGAGTTTTGTATTCATTGTCTCACTCTTCCCTCTCTTCCCCCCCTATTCTCCTTTAATTTCTTTTCTTTTCCCATGCTCCTCTGATGCCCGGTGTTCTGCTACAGTGCAAGGGTCGCAAACCTTTGGAGGCCTCTGAGAACATTTGGAATTTTGAGAGTGAAAGCTGTGAGCACCATCAACTCTGGTTGATTCTTTCCCCTTCCCACCCCCCACCAACAGATAGAAAAAGGGAAAGCACACACGTACACATGAGAGAAGAGAGAGAGAGAGAGAGAGAGAGAGAGAGAGAGAGAGAAAGAGAGAGAAAGAGAGAGAAAGAGAGAGAAAGAGAGAGAAAGAGAGAGAAAGAGAGAGAAAGAGAGAGAAAGAGAGTCTTTACTTTTCTATGAGATCTAGGTAAAAGTTGAATCCAGTAGAATTAAAATGGATCTTTGTGAATTTGCATGATTTTACACAATACCGGTATCCCACTGACCAACACATCAAATTAAAGCAGAGGTCACCAACTTTGGGGGTCTTCTGGGAACATTTGCAAACCAGAGAACCCATTGTGGTTACCACAAAGCAAAGCACATACTCTGTAGGCACATGCATATCTGCAAGCATCATATTGGCAACCACTGTGTTACACCAGGAGATGGAAACAGGGTGGACAAGGCTATGAAAATGAAGGGGTGGGGTTATTCAGACAGTAGATGACTCAGTGGCTCCAATTGATTTCAGTAGACATAGGTGGCTTCTATCTGGTAGAGAGAGGAGGGAGGAGGCAAAACCCAAATCATATCTAGAGACACGGAGGTCACCACGAGGTGATTTAGCTTGGACCCCTCATGTCATTCAAAGCATGCCCCTTTTCTTTCTCCCATACAAGGGAATGGGTGGCATTTACTACAGAGTAGAAATATAAATCATGGGACCCAGGTGGCGCTGTGGTTAAACCACTGAGCCTAGGGCTTGCTGATCAGAAGGTTGGCTGTTCGAATCCCTGTGACGGGGTGAGCTCCCGTTGCTTGGTCCCAGCTCCTGCCAACCTAGCAGTTCGAAAGCATGTCAAAATGCAAGTAGATAAATAGGAACTGCTACAGCGGGAAGGTAAACGGCATTTCCATGTGCTGCTCTGGTTCTCCAGAAGCAGCTTTGTCATGCTGGCCACATGACCTGGAAGCTATACGCCGGCTCCCTCGGCCAATAATGCGAGATGAGCGCGGAACCCCAGAGTCGGTCACGACTGGACCTAATGGTCAGGGGTCCCTTTACCTTTACCTTTAGAAATATAAATCACTGAATTGAGAGAAAACTTTAATTAGGAAGGGAGCAGAAATTCAATGTAGCCCACATTTAAAGTTGAACCTACCTGATCCACATTTTCTTAAACAACACGCAAACTAAAAAACAGCCATTCTTCAAAATCTATACTTCTCCAAATTCTGCAATTGCAATTCTCCAGGAAAGTAGTGTGCACAAAAAAGGGTAAAATCTGTTCAGAGAGAGCTATGTGTAGGTTCTCTTCAAGGATTCCTCTGAATCCACATGCAACATGATAAGAATCCATAGTCCTGAATCAAACCTAAGATGAAAGAAAGAAATTTTCTAATAAAGTGAAATTAATGGTTTTATGCTGGAGTCTCCCTCCAGAGTTCTTGTTTTCAAAGAGGACCATCTTAAGGACAGTTACAGAGTAACCTGATACCAGGGAGATTTATAAAAACAATACAAAAATCCAAGTTGATTACCTGTGGTTTGAATCAAGATTATGAATTTTCATCACATGGCATGTGTTAAATAGCGTACCAATGTCCGGTTGTTTGTGTTCTCAGCAGTAAAAGATCTGCTAGTCACCAATGAAACTATTTTGCTGTCCAGTTCTTTCTCCCGCTCCTCTCCATCTCCACCATCATTTAGGAATTTAGAATTATACTTCATACTTCACATGAAATTGACACTAGTCCCTGGAAGCTCATGCCATAATAAATGTGTGGTTCTTTAAAAGTGCCACAAGACTCTCCATTCTCAAGACTATGAGGCTAAGAGGAACATTTATGTTCCTCAAATCCATGAACAACCACCAAGAGATTAGAGAATGTATTATTCATTAACTGTTTGTTCCCTGCTTCTTTGGCTGTTCCCCAACACCAGTTTATATCCTTATGAATTTTTCCTTTCCTTTGCAGAGAAGTCACCTATGGAAACCCTTGACTGCTTCAGTGACTATGTATCACACACAGCCTGCACCTGGAATGAAAGCCGGGATGCAAGGAACTTTGTCAAGATGAAGCTTCTTCATAGTGACACATATCAGTGAGTGCCTAAGCTCTAATCCCCGAGGATAGGGAACCTGCACCCCTCCAATTATTGTTCAACTCCCATCAGCCCCAGCCAGCATGGCCAATGGCCAGGGATGATGGGAGTTGGTCCAAAATCACCTGGGGTGGGGAACAGGTACCCACACTGGTCTTATCCATTGCAGAATGATGAAAAGATAATGCTGGAGGCTGCTGGGCCTAAGTGCGGAGATGCTTGAGAAATTTGATATTTGCTAATCCCAATATGATCTGTGTCTCCCAGACTAATGTATGGATTCATTCACTTAGTTATCAACCATTTTTTGCACTTTCCAAGTGCTTCTGTGCAGTTCTTGGCTCAAAAACTCTTTAAAAAATTCTATATTTTGAGAGACCGGGGGGGGGGAGAGAGAGAGAGAGAGAGAGAGAGAGAGAGAGAAGTTTCAAAATGAGTATTTTAGATAAATCCAAACTAGGTAAAGGTAAAGGGGCCCCTGACCATCAGGTCCAGTCATGTCCGACTCTGGGGTTGCGGCGCTCATCTCACTCTATAGGCCGAGGGAGCCAGAGTTTGTCCGCAGACAGCTTCCGGGTCATGTGGCCAGCATGACAAAGCTGCTTCTGGCGAACCAGAGCAGCACATGGAAACGCCGCTTACCTTCCTGCCGGAGCGGTCCCTATTTATCTACTTGCACTTTGATGTGCTTTCGAACTGCTAGGTGGGCAGGAGCTGGGACCGAGCAACGGGATCTCACCCCGTTGCAGGGTTTCGAACCGCCGACCTTCTGATCATGGGTTCAAATTGCAAGAAAGGGGGCTGAAACTAAACACTGGGAAGGGATTTCCTTGTGGTGCCCACAGTGGAACAGGCTGACTTGGAAGGTAGCGTGTTCTCCTTCCTTAGATGTTCTAAAGGAGTGGCTGGCTGGATTCCCTGCATCAGCTGGCAGTTGGTCTTGACTCCCTGAGTCCTCTTCCAAATGCAGGATTCCAAAATACATTTCAAAATGTGTAATTCAATACATATTCTTCAAGGAAGGAAGTTGTGGATGAATGCAGAATTGGGATGGGGCAGACCGATGGGTAAATACATGTGAAAATGGCATGGACCAGAAATAGACAGATTCACCCATCCCTCAGGTTGCTCTCAGGGAAAGAGCGTCTCCTCCTTGCCACAGTCTCCTGCCCTGCACCTCATTAAACAAATTGTCTGTTTAATGAACATGCCTTTTAATGAACATGCTGAGACCAGGAGGAGGGGCAACGTATGCAATCATACTCCCCTCTGCACATTCTTTGTAACGTGCAGGAAGGGGCTATGGTCCCTTTATGGGAGAGGAAAAAATAGCAAGAGGATGGTTTTGTTAGGCGTGGGGGGCACTTCTCCAGAAGATGAAGTGGTGATGTTTCTTTCCATTTTCCATCTTCCTCTTCTGTGTTCCTTTGAAAGAGGAACTGAACCTTAACTTAGCCTGACAAGGGGAAGAAAAGGAAGGAGTGGTTGTTAAGAGTAAGAGGAGGTGGAGGCCAGCAGGATATTGAGACATGTAGATGACAGTCGGTATGGTGTAGTGGTTAGAGTAAAGGACTGAGACCTGGGAGTAAAGGTAAAGGTAAAGGGACCCCTGACAGTTAAGTCCAGTCGTGAACAACTCTGGGGTTGTGGCGCTCATCTCGCTTTACAGGCCGTTTGTCTGCAGACAGTTTTTCCGGGTCATGTGGCCAGCATGACTAAGCCGCTTCTGGCGCAACGGAACACCGACACCAGAGCAGTGCACGGAAACGCCATTTACCTTTCTGCCGGAGCGATACCTATTAATCTACTTGCACTTTTTGGCATGCTTTTGAACTGCTAGGTTGACAGGAGCTGGGACCGAGCAACAGAAGCTCACCCTGTTGCGGCGATTCAAACCGCCAACCTTTTGATCGGCAAGCCCAAGGCTCAGTGGTTTAGACCACAGCGCCACCCACGTCCCTTGGGACCTGGGAGACCAGAGCTCAAATCCCCCACTCACCCACAAAGCTAACTGAGTGGCATGGGCGTAGGCAAGATTTATTTTAGGGGGGCAGGCTTTATGTTGTAGGGGCAGATCTGTGATGCAATTGGTCAGTTAGTTAAATATTATTTTTTATTTTCTTGATTTGGAGGGGGTAGCTGCTCTCCTGCACCCCCCTGGCTATGTCCACACTGCGTAGCCTTGGTTCCAGTCATTGTTGCTCAGCCTAACCTACAGTACCTCTCAAGATGGATGGGAGGATAAAACAGGGAGGTGATGAGAGCAATTCACGCCACCTTGAACTCCTTGGGCAAGCACCTTCAGTGTACTCTCTTACCAACCTTTTCCAGCTAAACAATATTTTTCTGGGCAGATCTCACAAGCAGAGAATTGTGCCCCATGTTAATTAAGGACAGGAGCAGAGGTGTAGCGATCTGGAGTCACGGGGGTTTGAAGAAGCATTACTATTTCTGCAGCAGGGGCCCTGAAAGCTCCATGTCTTCAGGGTCCTAGAGCCACCCTATCAGCATGAAAGGGGAAGTTTTTTTGTCACTGAGAAGATGTCTTCTTCTCCTTTGTGCTGATTGGAGACAATAAGAGTGAAAGGAGGTGAGTTTGCCATTGAGTATTGGCTCCAAAGGTCACTCTGGAGAAGGCGAGCAGTAACTCTGTATGTTCGAAAGTCAAGCATTTAGAAACGCGAAAAGCACATGATCCCTTAGTTTCAAGAGAAAGGTGTGCAGGTTTTGTTACACACAATGGAACTTCAAGCAGAACAAAACTTAAGTCTCTCTGAAATAAGATATTGGAACACTCCAAATCATTTGTAGATCTAGCTGAAAGGCACCACATGGACAGCTGCATTGATCATTATAATGAATCCGTAATTATTATTATTGTATAAGTATAAGATTGTTGTATATCTTAGAAGGTTGTATTACCTTAGAATGTGGCATTGCTGTGACTATCATGAAGGAACCCAGCTCTGGGTGGGAGGAAGTGCCTTTTCTATGTTTGAAACACTGGGGCAGGATGTCTATGGTCCCAAGATCCCCCCTCAATCCTGTTAGCTTACATGGCCCATTTTTTTTAATAGAGCTGTAACAAGCATTGTGTATTATCAGACTCATTCTCTGGGACTCTGGGTTGTGAATGAATGCTTGTAGAATTAACAGTTTGCTGTTACCAGCAAATAAAACAAGGCTTTCTGGTGCTTATAGGAATAACCTCACACAGATGACATGTCATTCTGAAGAGGAAGATTCACAGATACATTGGAGCTGCCACAAAAACCAGACAATTTTCAATGTCTGGTTGAATAATATCTTCATTTTCAAACCAGATCAGGAACTGAAAGTCCAGGTGAATGTCAGCCTCTTTGATAATGGTATGTACTCACGTCTCCCAGAAATGTGAAATGTGGACTCATGAATTTGTCTAACAACAACAACAACCATAATTTATTTATACCCCGGCCATCTGGCTGCGTTTCCTCAGCCACTTTGGGCGGCTCCCAACAGACTATTAAAAACATGACAAAACATCAAACATTATGGTATGCACTGAAAAGCACAGGGTGTAGCAACCTTGGGGAAACTAAATAGATCTGTGCCTTGATGGGAGACCACCCAAGAGCTCTTTGTATCAGCCTTAAATCCCATGGAAGAAAGGTGGGAGTGGGAAATAACATTACAACAACATTACATTAAATGTCTAGGTTAATGAATGATAACCCCTCTAGCCCCCACTGTAACCTTTCCACAACCCCATCAGGATGAAACAAAAATAGATTTTGGGAGGCTCATTTTAAATCTGAATGTTCTGAGAGCCCAAGTAGACATTTGATGAAGATATGGCCTTCTGAGTCTCTGCTGAACATTGAAATCAGGGATGGAGAACCTTTAGTGGCAAGGATGTTATTGGACTCCAACTCCCATCAGCCTCGGTCAGAAAGAAAGGGTAGCTTAAATCATAGCTGTCAAGTTTTCCCTTTTCTCGTGAGGAATCCTATTCGGCATAAGGGAATTTTCCCTTTAAAAAGGGGGAGAACTTGACAGCTATGGCTTAAATATTTCCATCCTTCTGATTCTTCTCACCCTGAATTATTTCCTTTCAGTTGTTAAGAACCCACTTCTTCCCACCAAATCATGCCCTCACACTGTTTTGGAGACATTCAGTAGAACTGCAGGCTCCTAGAAGTTGATATCAGTCATATCCTGTTCTGCAGCGTGCCAAATCTCATATGGAGGATGTGGCAGTGGGCTTAATTTAGTAAAAATCTTGGTGGTCTAGGGCAGCCACTGATGGTGATGTGGAAAGGTTAGAGTGGGGTCAGAGGGGTCAGAACAAGCAGTGTCCCATCTAGGCCACAGGTAGCCAATGTAGTCCCATCTAGATGTTAGACTCCAACTCCCATCATCCCTGGCTATTGGCTACGCTGGCTGAGACTGATGAGACTTGGAGTTCAACAACATCTGGCAGGCACCACGTTGGCGACCTCTGAAGCAAGTGGAGTCACTTTCAGGAAATCCTTTGGTTCAGGAAAGTGCAGCAGAGGGCATTCAGGTTCATGTACAGCATGTACCCAGCCTCCCTCCCCAAACCATTAACAGGTCTGCTTAGGCACAAACTCAGTGGCTTGGAAAGAGCAGAATCCAGGCCAGGTGCTATTACAAGGAAAAGGATTAGCAACTATTAGTCCAGTCCAAGAGCAAGGACCAAAGTTCAAGAGATTGAGATTAGCAGTAGGAATTCCAAGGCTGCACAGGAGTTGCAAAGTTGTTGATAACTAAGACACCCTGACACTGGGAAACAAATTAATGCACATAGTGTGCTAGAACTTCTATGTCTTCGTTCATTCCACAGGAGATAACTGAACCTCTCAATTTATTGTAATTTAGCAGTTTCACATTGGCACCTCTTTGTAATGTAAAAATATTTGAAATATCATTAAGTTAGACTTCTAAAGCTGACACAATCAGTGTTTTGTTGGTGAAGACATCGATCAATAGACCTTGGGCCTTGACTGAATGTCAACTAAACCATCTTTATTGCTTTCTTGAATTGATCCACAAGCTGCAATCTTAAGCACACCTCCTGGGTGGGAAATTCCACTGAAACCAATTGCCTTCTGTTCCAGTTATGAAGAAATGAAGATTTATTTATTATACTTTGTTAGATCCTTTATAAAGCAACTTCTCTAAGCATTGTACGGATCAGTTAACATACCTGTACAATGCTTGTAGGACAATTGCAGAGTAAATCTTTAAACTCTGAGAGCCATGCAGAAGACAGGGACTAAAATTAGGTGGTCTTAAAAGACTTGCAGAGAAGGAAAGGTTTGTAGCCTGACATTGAAAGAATAACAACATAGATGGCAAGTGACTTTCCCTATGGGGAGCATTCCATAGCCAGAGGGCCACCACCAAAAAGGCCGTCTCTGAACTTCAGATTGAGGGAATGCGTAGAGAAAGACATTCTTAGGTACAGTTAGCAGTAGGTACGGTAGATATAAGAAGAGGCATTCTGTCAGGTACCAAGCAGGTACCATAGGCAGATCTGGACCTTTCCACCTGAGCAAAGATTAACCTGTGTTTTTCATTATTCACTCTTCCAGTACGACCTCCTCCACCCCATGTTCGAGATGTTGTTGTCACAGAGGATGGTGACTACCTATTGGCTTGGGAAGCAGGAGGTGGAACAAATAAAAGACATTGGCTGGATGGAGCCCTGAACTTTGAAGTGACCTACAAAAGGCGCTGGGAACTCTGGGAGGTACCTATGACCATTTTGAGAGTCATGCCAACATTTCTGTCTGCACTTAGTCATGCAGTGGTTAATACATTATTATTATTATTATTATTATTATTATTATTATTATTATTATTATTATTTTCAGAAAAAGCAATCACAAAATATTATACTACAGTACACAAGAAGTGTATTCAATACCATTAGTAGAAGTGCTGACTGATTTCCAAAAATTAAGAGTTTTAAACGGAGTACAGAAGGTAGCACTATGGAATTCACTACCCCAAGATATAATGACTACCAACTTAGATGGCCTTAAAATGGATTTAAACAAATTCAAAGAGGATGAAGCTATTAGTAGCTTGCTAGGCATGATGTCTCTCTGTACTCCCTCCAGTATCAAAGGTGATAGGCCTCTGAATACCAGTTGCTGGAGAGAACAAGCATTGGGAGTGCTGCTGTGATGAGCTCTCACTTTTGGCTTCCTATAGGCCCCAAAGCTGGCCCTGAGTGGCTGGAGTATAGAGTATATGATATATGGCATCCCCCTGCTTGACAATGGAAATGTATTTATCTTTCTTTCCCCTCCTCTATGCAAATACCTCTCTCTCCCTTGCTAGGACTCCACCTCTATCTTGATGTCAAACACCTCCAAATGCCTTTTCCTCCACGATGACCTTGTGCCTGGGAGCCCCTATGTTGCTCGTGTCCGAAGCATACCAAGACAAGGCGGTGGTCTTGTTGGCCGGTACAGTAAATGGAGCCGCAAAGTCTATTGGGAGACACCGAAAACATGGAAAGGTAATGCTGCAAAGAGATGGTTCTTCCTTGTGGGCATGGGTGTATGTTCTAAGCTGCTGGAAGAGCTGCAAGCCAGTTAGATAAGATTTATGATGGAAGATTACCTCTGGATGAGTTGCACTCGGTTGTTCAAATACTCTGGATGCTCTTGCACATGCATGCCTCATCGCTGTTCTTCTGCCCCAGTGATGTAGGCACCCATGGTGTCGGGCAGCCTTTCCCAGCTTGGTGCCCATCATCAGCTTTGTGTTTGTTATGCCATTAAGCAGCTTGTGAAGAAGCTTCAAGTTTTGCACTGAAATGAAGCTAAGATTTGAGACACACCCAGACATTTTGATCACTCTTGGAAAGAACTCCATGATGCTGGTGGTTCACTTCAAAACATGATGGCACGTCTGTTGGAGTTAACCTGTACCTGTCATGACCCCAGAGTCCAGCAGAAATCAAGACTCAAGGTCATGGGCTGCAAAGTCTACAGCTAAGGAACCTGACCAAGTGCAGAACTCTGAGTCTGCTGCTGGAGATCAGGAGACACCTGAGCCATAAAATCATGTCTCCAGACGATGCTTATAATGACTGGGTCTGCTCTCAACCTTTCTTGGAGCATGTCAGAGGCTGTAAACTCTGATCTGCCTTGTCCATGACATCCAGTATTGGACCAGGAGGTGATGGTACCTTCAGCTGTGCCCACTCTAAATAACAAGGATAGACTTAGCCTATTGCATAGAAGGCTTCCCTCACATTTACGGTACTAACCTACTTCCCATCTTATTGTTCCATGCACCTTAATTCAACAAGTAGTGAGGACTCCAGGGATGCATTGTGTACATAGTTTCTGTTTCCTTTGGAATTAATTCATTGGATGCTCCTTGACCTTTGGCCTTGGTGTCTGGGTCTGGTCTAGCAATATTTGGGGGACCCAGGCTCCCCATTTCTGATCTACTCATTGGTGGCTTTCACAGAGTTAATTTGCACTGGTGCCTTCTCTGCAGGACAGCCCCTATTTCTGTCTTGATCAATGAAGTGTTTTGTGTTATATAGTTTGGTTTGTCTTCTTTGAGAAGCCTGATATTTAATGGATCCTCTTTTTCATTTCTAGCTGCACTTCTTACCAAATCCCTCCTCAATGTTCCTTTCCTGTGTTAGCTTTTGCCAAGCTCTGCATGACCCTAGACAGGACTTATTCTTTCTGGTTTCTCCCATTAGATGGTGCAGAAGCTCAGCCCAAGAACCTCCGCTGTCTATTTAATGGCATTGATCAGCTAAATTGCAGCTGGGAGGTGCGTCAAGAGGTCACCAGCTCAGTCTCATTCACACTCTTCTACAAAGCCAGCCCAGAAACAGGGTGAGATTTTCTGTATGAAGCAAAAATACCTCCAAATATTCTTCCCCTTTTCTAAAACTTAACTCCCTCTTGTTGTATCTTCCTTGTTCCTAGAGAGAAGGAATGCTCTCCAGTCCTTCAAATGGAGCTGCCTTCCACCCGATATGTCCTGCAAAGCTGTGAGATCAATGTCACCAACCCCGAGAGGATAAGCCAATATCTTGTGACTGTGCGGCCAAAAGAGGAAGAGAAAGTGATGGAGGCAGCGAAACACAGTAAGGCCCCTTTAGAGTCCACAAAGCTTAACGCTATGGGGCACATGTGGGCTCCTATGAGGCTTTGCTTTGTGACTTACCTGGGGAATGTCACCGGTATGCAGTCATGAAGAAGCAAATGTGAGGATAAGACAAAGTCACGTGGCCAAACCCAGTGCCTCTTACAGGCAGACCAAGTGAGGGCCAAGACTCTGAAGGGAAAAGGGAACCTTGTGGGAGCTGAGCAAGTCTGGATCTGGTCCATAGCTGAATGGAAGACCCTTGTCCCACCATGGAGGGAACATGGGTTATAATGCCATAAAATGAATTAGCAGCCCCTTGGGGTAGCACAATTCAAGAGACACTCCATAAGGAAAGAAGCACATCAATCTGAGTCTCTGAGGATGCTTTTGGGGTTGCCACTTCTCCAAGGGAGCTGGCTCTGCATCCTCGTCCCTCAGTGAAGTACTAGGGGCTCCTGGGCGGTACACTCCTGCTTTGCTTGGGCTCACCCTGACCTTACCCTCGCAAATACTCTTTAACAGGTTAACAAGAGATAGGTTTCTATTCTTGATGCATCCTTTGTTTCCCAGTCAAGGCAGGCCCACCTTTCAAGCTGTCTGTGTCAACCCAGGACAACCAGGAGCACAGCCTCAAATGGGAAGTCAGGAATTCGACTCTGCGAATTCCAGAGACATATCAAATCTCATACTGGAAAACCGGAAAGCCTTCGGAGGTGAGCAGTAAATAAATTGCGCTGCCCAATAGTTTGAGAAAAGCAAAGTGTTATCTCTTCCCTCATTTTTCTCCTCTTTTCTCTTCTCAGGACCATTTGGGCAACAGTGACGACACATGGTTCACCTTCCCCTCAGAGTTGCTGGAACAGGACACAAGTTACACAGCAAAGGTGCGGGCAAAAGTCCGTGGTTACACGTATGACGGTCCATGGAGTGAATGGAGCAAGGAAATTGAGTGGACAACACTCAGGGGTAAGCCACAAATGGAGTTTCCAAACAAGGGCTCTAGTCCACCTTTCTTCTCTAGGGGAAAAGGTTCTGTTGCTGTCTTCAGAAGGTGATATGCTGAAGGGTTGGTATGGACAGGCACATGCTGAGCAGAGGCGTAGGAAGGGTGGTACGGTGGGTGTGGCCGCCCCCGGTGTCATGACTGAGGGGGGTGGCAAAATGGCAGGTGAGTGGGCGGCACACCTTGTGCCTGGCGGCAGCAGCTCTTCTAACCCGGCAGCAGACAATAGCCCTCCTCAACCGTGGCGAGGCGCACGTGGCCACAGCAGCTATTGCAGAGAGCAGGAGGAGAGTGAGCAGCAGCTTCCCCGCCTCTCTCCTACCCTGAACTGTGGTGTGTGGGAGGGCAGCCTCCATGCCCCACCCCCCTCAGGAGAATGCCCTGCCCTGGGCAGAGCGGGCATAAGCTCTGCCGCTGATGCTGAGGGCACATTGCAGTAGTCCAATCCGGAAGTCTGCTTGGGTGCATCTAATGTTTTCCCTGGGTGTGACTTCTTAAGAACACTTGAAGCGAAGGCAAGGCTGCTTTGATTACAAAGTCAGTTTTCAAATTTGCTTTAACTTTCCTTTCAGTTGATCTCTCAGCATTCTGACGATGTTGCAATCTTCTGTTTGGTTTCAGTTGTGCCTCCTTGGAGCATTATACTGATTGCAGCAGTCTCTGTCATTGTGATGATGGCAGGCATGTGCTTTTGCCATAGTTATCTTCTCAGGTAAGCATGTGTTGCCTGTTGTCTTTGTCCATGGAGTTTTCTTGGCAGGGATACTGGAGTGGCTTGCCAGTTCCTTCTCCAGGTGGATCACGTTTAGTCAAAACTCTCCACTATGACCTGTCCATCTTGGGTGGCCCTGCATGGCATAGCTCATAGCTTCTCTGAGTTATTCAAGCCCCTTCACCACGACAAGGCATTGATCCATGAAGGGGATCAAACCTATCCATTCTTAAGGAAATCAGCCCTGAGTGCTCCCTGGAAGGACAGATCGTGAAGCTGAGGCTCCAATACTTTGGCCACCTCATGAGAAGAGAAGAATCCTTGGAAAAGACCCTGATGTTGGGAAAGATTGAGGGCACTAGGAGAAGGGGACGACAGAGGACGAGATGGTTGGACAGTGTTCTCGAAGCTACGAACATGAGTTTGACCAAACTGCGGGAGGCAGTGCAAGACAGGAGTGCCTGGCGTGCTATGGTCCATGGGGTCACGAAGAGTCGGACACGACTAAACGACTAAACAACAACAACAAGCATGTGTTGCAAATGGGTTGGGCATCTGGATACATTGGCACACAATAGTGGAGGAGAGGGTGGGCCACATGGTGAACAGTCCATAGCATACAGCTGTTCGTTATGTGGACTGGGTATTTTCTTTTAACCACACCTCTGTAAATATTCCAGAATATATATTTGCATTGGTGATGCATTGCACATGGACAGCTCAGAATTTGTTAACATCCACAAAGAGGAGTGTTCTCCACCCTTTCTGCATCTACAGTATGTACGGTATATACGTGCAGGCTATGCTGGGTGGCATAGTGTCATGGCAGTGCTATTATTATTTGTATTGTGCAAAGTGAGCAAGTGGAAACTCTTCTTGGTCTGACTGACGTTGCTTTAATGTCTTCATTACAGGAAGAGCAAGAATTGGAAGGAAGCCATCCCACACCCTCCCAAGACGCTTCTTCTCCCAAACCTTTTCCCGGTGAGAGAGATTTCCTTTGGACTGGTATTAGCATCTCTGCTTCTGCCTTGCAAAAGTGTAGTGGGCTTCTTTGTTTGAAGGCATTCCTTCTGATACTTTTTTTGTATCGAACCATCTTCCATGAGATACTTCAGCACTGTGTGTTTGGCCTTGGTCAAGGTCCAAGGACATTAAGGCTCTCCCATGTGGGTGACCAATTTCAGGTCCATGTCACTTCTGACTGATTCACCCCAAGTCTGCTTCATTCCATTTCCACATGTAAAAAAAATATCCACATGAACAACTGCATTTAAATCCATATTTTCAAAACCATGCATTTAAAACACTCTTATACTACTTTAAACAGTTGTGGCTTACCTCAAAGAATCTTGGGAACTCTAGTTTGGTAATGGTGCTCTTAGGAGAATCTTGGGAACTCTAGTTTGGTAATGGTGCTCTTAGGAGAATTCTCTCAGAGCTATAATTCCCAGCACCTTGAACTAACTACAGTTCCCAGGAGTCTTTGGGGAAAACCATGACTGTTAAAGTGATATAAAAGTGCTTTCAATGTATGGTGTACATGTTGTTTTGAAAAAGCAAAGATATTTTGATACTTTTTTTGAGCCAAGATTTGCACTGGAACAGTCTGGGAATGTGAAACATAGGAAATTCCCTTCTATTAGAGTCAAACCATTGTTCCACCTAACTGATACACAAGGTAGGATCTGAATGAAGATGAGACCAGCTGCGTATGGGCACTAAGCCAGCACACAGGTGCCCATGAGAAAGCAGGAATATGCAGGTGCTCTGTATCACTAAAGCACTTGGGACATGGTCTCACCCGCAAACATCCTGTGTTTAACTTGTACCATGCATAGTGTCACTTTCGTTCCAGCTCTTTCCTTACACTGCTCTTGTGTCCTTGTGTCCTTTCAGAGACTAGAGTTGCTAAATGGCTCACAGGACAGTAGTAGCCAGAGCTCTGGGGAGGAAGTAAACAGCTGTACGTTGGAAAGGTGAGTGCATCTAAAGGAAGGACACACTGCATGTCCAAGGCATTCTCAGGAAACTAGCTGGTATGTTTCCCGGCCATGTATACACTAAGGTAGCAATCCTATACACATTTATCTGGGAGTAAGCTCTGTTTAACTCAGCGGGGTTTCCTCTGAGCAGATAGGCAAAGAATTGTACTGGTTTCGGTCCCTCTAATTAGCTGCTTCATGTTCACTAGCAAGCCAACAACGGCTCAGAAAGTGGGCACATAGAAAGAAGCCACAGACCATTGGTCCATCTAGTTCAGTTTTGTCTAATTGTCAAGCAGCACCCCCTCTATTTCAGGCAGGGGGCAGTCTCAGCCCTACATGGAGATGTTGTGGGCAAGGGTAGATTTAGAGCCATGCGCATGCACTGGCTGCTGAGCCAAGGGGGCAACATCTCAAAGCCTAGTAAGCAAGGTGCTGGGCTGTGGGAAGGAGGTGTTGGGCTCTGACAGGGTCTTAGAGAGTCCTCCCAGCTCCTTCTGAAAGCCTAGTTAGTGTTTTCCCAGCTTTGGGAAGGAGGTAGGAGGGCTCTAGGACCATGCCAGAGCCCTCATGCCTCCTTCCAGAGCCACACACTGCCTTACCCACTTTTGGGAAGGCAATGCAAGGACTGGGTGTGTGCGCACCAAATTTTGGCCTCGCACGGGGTGCCTTAGTACCCAAGTCGGCCACTAGCTGGGGATTGAACTTGGGGCCTTCTGCATGCAAAACAGATGCTCTGGCTCTGAGCTATGGCCTGATAAGACAGGTTTCTTGATCCCAGCATCTTCAGATTAATTCCTCCTCAGGCTTCCCTCTCAAGAGAGTTGGTGCATAGGAGGATGCCATAGCTGTCAAGTTCTCCCTTTTTAAAAAAAGGGAAATTCCCTTATGCTGAATAGGCTTCCTCATGAGAAAAGGGAAAACTTGACAGCTATGGAGGATGCTGAGGTGGGACTTGCATGTATGCCCCTTCCCATTCCCCACATTTAGTGTACACACACTCAGGCAAATGCTTGAGTAGGGGTATTGTCTTGGAGTAACCTGTTTGGGTGGGAAAATCTCCCTTTACTGACTAACATCCTTCACTTATTTCCTCTGCTGCAGCCAGAGGCTGGTTAGTCACCCAGAGCCTCTTGAAGCCTCCAGTTCAGGGAAAACATCGCCACATTCCACTGCCTTCCAGCATGTGAAAGGAACAGAACCTCCTGTGGCCAATGCCGGCCAATTTTTGGATCAGCCCGACAAGCCACCCTGTAGCCACAAGGCTCGGAAGTTTGATTTTGATGGCCCATACTTACTCTTCCCATCAGAGTCCTCTCCGCCTGAGAACCAGAAGGACTCAGAAGTTGCCTCTTTGGAAAGGAAGGAGACGTCTGTGGCTCCGCAATTTGTGGGACTGCCTCGTTGCTCTAGTTTCCAGCAGCTTCCACCTGTGGGGAAAGAGGAAGAGCCACCAGCATCTCCTGTCTTCGTCCGAGAGCAGGAGAAGCAACAACTTCTCCAAAGGCAAGAAAGCCGAGTGGCAAGTGACAGGTTGGAGAAGGAGGCAAATGAAGGTTTGAGGTCACAAAGTCTTACTAGAACGAAGAACCACGGTCGAAACGAGTCCTTAGACTACATTGCCACAGAAGATCTATCACTAACTAAAGAGAGGGACTTCTTGTTCCCCTCACCTCTGTTGGCCTCAAAGGCCAGAAGCCTTCTCTGTTCTGGGATGGCCACAGCTGCCTCACAATTGACCCCAAACAGGGATGATATCTCAAGGTCACAGCTGGTCCAGAAGAAGGAAGCAGGTCCTGGGCACCCAGCTAATGTTCCAGTCATGTCCCAGGACTCATTTAGTGACTACGTCACCAGCATGCCCCAAACCCCAAGATCTGTGCCAAAGGAAGGGCTTCCTTTCTCCCCAGATGAGCCTAAACACAAGGGCTTCCTTTTATTCCACCCTGGTGGCAACAGTAGCCCAGTTTTATTAAGCCAGGTAGGGGAATACTGTTTCTTCCCTGGCTCCATGACCATGGCGGAAGCCTCTAAGAGTCAAACAGGATCAGAAGTTAGTCAGAAAGGCACCAAGCCTCTCTGTGAGGACAAACATTTTGGGAACAAGCTGCAGAGCACCCCTGCCCTCTGCCAAGACTTAAGAGTGGGTCTGCCTCACGCACACGCATGAACATCATTCTGTTGTCTTTCCTTTTGTCACTAGTATTGAGCTTTCCTCCCATTGTGAAAAGCAGAGGGGTGTGTGTGTGCTTGTGTGTGGTCCCTTCCAACTCTACATCGGAATGGCAGTAGGGACAAGAGCCCCCTCCTCTCACAACACAGACCTGTTTGCCCTGAAAAGGGATCTGTCTGTTTCAGTGTCTCCCCAGTTCTCATTTTTTCCCCAGTCTTCAGTTCTCCGCAGCTTCAAATCAACATGTGATTTATTTATGTATTTTTTAAATGTCCTCAGGAAAATTCATCAGCATTTTAGTACAAATCCCCCCCATACAGTATACACATTTTTATGCCATTTTGCCTAATGCATACATTTTTGCAGAGCATTCTGTTTGTCATTTTCAGATAGATAGATAGATAGATAGATAGATAGATAGATAGATAGATAGATAGATAGACAGAAGGATGGCTGTGTTTCAGTTTCCGTATTGCTCTGGAAAGTGTGGATTAAGTACATTTGCCTTCAAAGGTGAATTGAATTGAATCTCTCTCCTCCTCCCCCCACTGCCCCGTCTCCCTCTCCTTTCATGTCAGCTATTTATGTATTTATTTTTAAAAAGCAAGCCTGTCAAGGCTAAATATTAATAGTGCCGTATCTAGTTTGGCAAAATATTATTATGTTTCAGAAAATGTATAGCAAAAATAGCAAAGATAAACATTCAGGGACTCGTCCTGCCCACTGAATTCCCAAACATGCAAACCCCATAGGATAGAAAAGATAAAATGTTTCTCTCTCTCTCTCTCTTCCTGGAGGCCATTGCTCCCCTATCACAAACTGGAGCCTCTCTGGGGAAATTTTTTTTCTTTAATTCTGGCCGCTCAGCTTTATATTGTTGCATGCCACCTCAACTTCTGAGTGGTGAGAGATTCCAGGGGTTCCAGGCACTATGTACCCAGGGCTAAGGCTCTTTGGAATGAGGAACAGTGGAGATTGCAGTGTCGTTAGGACATATGGTTTACTCATAAATATATACAGTGCTCTATTTTTTCAGAAAATAAGGTGCCAGTCCTCATCTGTAGGAGCATTGTGGTTGTTCCCCAAGATGGCAAGTTAGAGCTGGCATTGCAGGACATTGGACCAGATGGGGTCTCTTCCAACTTTACAATTCTATGATCCTATGAGGCTCATTTGCCAAAAGCAAGAATTTAAGCATGTAGTGTCTTCAGCTCAGTGGCATATTATGCCACTGTGGCATATTCTGCGCATAGAGATTCCAAAGGTGTCTTCTGTTTCAACTTTTAAACACCTCCTGAAAACTTTTCTATTTCCTTTGGATTATGCAGGAAGTTAAGAGTACATCTTTCCATAATAGGGATCTGATTTCTGATTTTAATATTTTTCTGTCATTTTTATTGTATGGTTTTATGTATAATTGTTGTAAACCACTCAGGATTTTTTAAATGAATAGTGGTATATATTTTAATGAATAAATAATAAATGCTGGACTAATTCTCTGTCGTCTGCCAGAGCTAACCCTCAGTGTTACCAAACAGAACAATTAAAAGGTCCTTTGGTAAGATCGACCATGTTATTATTTCTGCTTCTTTTATTATTTGTGCCCCAAACTTCTTAAGTTGGGGGACACACCTATAAGATGTGTTGCATCCCATTACTTTATCTCAACTTTTCTGGGGGAAATGTCGATGTCTTTCACTTGAGGGCTTCAATTTTCTTTAAAGTATTTACAAATCTAAATATGTTCAGACATACATTGCCCATATATATATTTATGTGTGTGTGTGTGTGTGTGAAACATGGAATGCTTAGATAAACATTAAACCAAACATTTACTTACCCAGCTATATCAGCTATTAAATGATGGAATATGGGATTAAGCTATTAAGTAATTAAATGATCACTAATTAATCATATTTACGTGAACATTTGGGGAAAGCAAAAAAATATTTGCTTGTAATATTTTTCAAAACAGATTGCAATTTGAAAAGAAGGTCATGTGCCCACCATAGTTAAGCACTTAAAACACATATTGAATAGACTTAAACATGCTTCACTTGGGCTAGGTCATTTTCTGAAGCCAAGGATATGAAAATCACATAATGATAAACATCTGTACCTTCTGATGAACGGAAATTATTTATTGACCAGCTTCATCTACTGGCAAAAGTCATATTGGTGCTGTGAATGCAGACATGGCTGCTCATTTATTTGCTCATCTGAATATTCTGTAGATATGGTAACAACAACAACAACAACAACAACAACAACAACTCTGTATAGTGTGGAGGTCAGCGAGAGACAGCATGGTGTAGTGGTTAAGAGCGGTGGACTCATAATCTGGTAAACCAGGTTCGCTTCCCTGCTCCTCCACATGCAGCTGCTGGGTGACCTTGGGCTATTCACACTTCTCTGAAGTCTCTCAGCCTCACTCACCTCCCAGAGTGTTTGTTGTGGGGGAGGAAGGGAAAGGAGATTGTTAGCCGCTTTGAGACTCCTTAAGGGGAGTGAAAGACGGGATATCAAATCCTCCTCCTCCTCCCCCTTCTTTGCAGGCCAGACCCGCCTGGCAAGCCACAGGAAGTAGCCCACCAGTTCCCACAGCTATTTCCTGATGTCAGCACTGAGCTTGTTCTCCTAATGCCATGGCCTCCTAAAGCTTTAGTTTGCATGCTGCACTCAGCCTCATGGGATCAAATGACTTGGCTGAGCCATAACTGGAAAGCTCTAAATCAGGGCTTGTAAACCTGTCGCCCTGCCCCCCCCACCAGATGCTGTTGGATTACAAGTCCCATCACCCTGATCATTGCATAGCTGCCAAGTTATCCCTTTTTTACAGGGATTTTCCCTTATGCTGAATAGGCTTCCTCGCGAGAAAAGTGAAAACTTGGCAGCTATGGATCATTGGCCATGCTAGCTGGGGGTGATGGACCCTGGAGTCCAGCACTGTGAAAATATGCAAATAGCCAAGCTGGCTAAGAACCATTGGACACTGTTCAAATCACATATGTGCCTCATTCCATGACAGCCAGACTTATAATGAACATAACTTCACCATTACAACTTGGGTCCATAACATATTTGACTGCACAGGCTGCAACCTAACATATTTTACTCTTCAGGATAGTTATTCAGAAGAGGGAGGTGACACAGCTGGTTTATTATCTAGAAGGTATTACTTGACCTAGAATCAACAACCTTGGTCAGTAGCTGCCATTTCAGACAACTCACGCTGGTGGCCAAATGACTCCTTAATGTTCGCCATGTAATGCTGCAACTGGCATGATAAGGTGGTCTAAATCAGCGTTTCTCAACCACTGTTCCGCGGCACACTAGTGTGCCGCGAGACGCTGGCTGGTGTGCCGCGACGTGCGGCGACGAGAAGGGCGATTTGCATTGTCACGTGCCTGGCGGCCGCCAATACACAACACTAACCCACCGGAAAGCAATATTTCTCCTCCTCTTTCCCAAAGCTCAGTGCAGACGAGCCTGGCGGCCGCCAATACACAACGCTAACCCACCGGAAAGCAATATTTGGCAAGTGTTTCTTACAGTCATAATTATAATATAGGGCGGCACAGAGTTAAATTTTTTAACTTTTTTAATGGTGGTGTGCCTCGTGATTTTTTTCACAGAACAAGTGTGCCGTGGCCCAAAAAAGGTTGAGAAACACTGGTCTAAATTCCCTTTTCTATACACCTATTAAAGGTGCAGGAGCTCTGTGTTCTTTTTTCAACTGGAAAAGCTTGACCTGGGCTACTTCCACCACAATGCTATAATAAGCAATCACCCTGAGAATCTAGAGATACTTGAAATACCAACATTTTACATGTGAATGAGGTTGCAGTCCACAAAGCACATCCTTACGCCAAGATTATCCATTGATGTTAATCATTGCTAGAGAGGTTTGTTTAAACAAACAAGGTGCAATGATTATCTCAGGTTTATTGTCCTAGAACAGCAGCCACAATCTACACAAACTAGGAAGTCCAGCCTGGGTTCTTCAACTTTAAAGGGGATCCAGGGCCGGGGAGTCAGACTCTATAAATCTGAGTAAAAAGTCCAGGTTTGGCAAAGTTTGCTGACAGTCCTGATTCTCTTGGTGAAGCAGCTGATGCTCTGCTCTGTGTTCCTCACCGTGTGTGTGTGTGTGTGTGTGTGTGTGTGTTTTGTTTACTCTGTAAGAGTACTAGGAAGCAGGATATCTGCAAGGAAATGGAAGCCTTACAAGCTTGCTTCCAGTATTATGAAAACCTGTCGTCCTTCTGAAGTATAATTCTTGAGCTGACTAGTCCAAGAAAGACAGCTTAGTCATTGGCTTAATGGCATGTTTGTTGAATTGGATTCTGTAGCGCCCAGACTCATCAGGAGTTATGCATGGTTGCTCATAAAACTTCCCCTGCATCCTGCTAGCCCAGAGAAGCACTGGTAAGGTCCTTAGGTCACTCTTCATTCATTCAAGCTGATGGATGAGGGACCCAAAGACCTCAGCAATGCCCCACAGAACATGATAGCATTGCTCACAAATTTTAGGGTAGAGAGAGACACAAGTGTTTCACAGCTGATAGATGGATGTGGTAAAAGTTATATGACTGTAGGAATGCAATTGGCTTAGTACATTTTATCTGCAGAACAGGGGAAGGAGACATTTTCATACTTATTCTGTCTCCTTGCACCAATACTTCTCTGGTAGCCCTCCCCACTATACACAGTAAGCTATTCCATATCCCTCCTTACTGTATTTTCTGCAAAACTCTATTCACTTTCCTAATTTATGGTTGCCATTGTTTGAAATGGACCCATAGGAAGCTGCCTCATACCTAGCTGGACAATTGGTCCATTTAGCTTAGTATTGTTTGCAGTGTAGACTCAACACTAATCGGTGGTGGCAGTTCTACAGTGTTTCAGGTCTTTTCCCAGCACCCTATGGAGATGTTGGGAATTAATGGGGGATCGGGCTTTGTTCCATTCTTTGAAAAGCTGCACCTGCTCATTTCAAGTGACTACTGAAGATACAGAATCAGGCCAGGCTTACTATTCCCAGCAAGTCAGATAACCCAACTTGTTGCTTTATCCATATACAGAGCACATCAAAGATGGAGGCTAGATGGAGGTTTATTCCACTGCTAGGGAGAGCCAGATATTTTTCCAGAAGGTCTTCATCCCTCTTCTATGCCTTCTTAAGATTTGCCGCCTTTGTTCTTGTCCCCATATTTTTGTTCCAAAGCTTTTTGAAGGTTAAGGTTTAGCGCATTTTTCTGGAACCACCTCCCTGTTGAGAAACAAACAAATGCACACAGTTTGCATGTACATATCGTGTACCCTTTAGCAGGCACCAGGATTAAAGGGCTATCTTTGGGAGAGGCTGGAAAAGGGCCAGTAAAGGCAAGAGCTCATGAAGGCATGGAAAGGTGTCTGTGTGTACCTGATGTACAGTATGAGCAAGCTTTCTCTCCTTCTCTCTCTCTATTTCTCTCTCCACCCCCCTCTGTGTGTAATGTGGGTATGGACACTATGATGCTAACTAGCCACAGACACGCCCAAAGTGGCAGAATCTTTATCACCGACACTAATGAGAACAAGATGCCAAAAAATTCCTAGAATATGTGCTCAGCCTTGCAATGTGTGATTTGCAAGCTGTCAACTGGGGGGGGGGGATCCAAATATTTAGATTATAATAATACTTTAGGTATTTATATATAGCTCTTCTTCTAAGTGCTCCACTAGCATAATCTCTGTAATCCTCACAAGAACCCTGTAAAACAGGCTGGCACTGTTATCCCCCATATTGCAGATCTGATGGAAGATGCCTGAGGCAAATCCTTTGTTACTCAGCCATCTTTTTCCTTAAAGTCCTAGGGTTTCTTACCCAGTTCATCGGTTTTTCTTCCATGCCAATGTTTGGGGTCCCGAACTGCCCTCTTTAGTACATCTGGGGTATAGGAATCCTTCATCAGGCTTCTGCTTTCCAATGGTCCTCCTGCAAGA
Organism: Zootoca vivipara; assembly: GCF_963506605.1. NCBI lineage: Eukaryota > Metazoa > Chordata > Lepidosauria > Squamata > Lacertidae > Zootoca > Zootoca vivipara. The sequence continues at coordinate 45,191,373 of NC_083285.1, read as the reverse complement.
AAGGAGATTCACAAAACTCTTATGCTACTTGCGTCAGAGTCATCTAGGAGCTGGATCATAGGCTAGGGGGAGCTGGCCCCTACAGGAGACAACAAAGGAGTTGTATGACTTGGCTACCTCAAATTGTGAGAGCTGTCCTGAATCAACAGTCGCATGTTCAGCCTGTTTATACAGGAAGAGGTTCCCAAGGGATTTTAGCCACACATGTCTTGCCCGAGTAGGATAGATTTGGTAGCCTGAAGTGTCCAGAAAGCAGAGTGTGGAGAAAGCCTGACTTGAACCCTTCTTGTGCTTTTAGCAGTTTTTCCCATTCTGGTGACAATACTGTACAACAGGCATCCCCAAACTGCGGCCCTCCAGATGTTTTGGCCTACAACTCCCATGATACCTCGCTAGCAGGACCAGTGGTCGGGGAAGATGGGAATTGTAGTCCAAAACATCTGGAGGGCCGAAATTTGGGGATGCCTGCTGTACAATCACCTGCAATTTGCTGCAGATCAAAGGTAGTAGGTAATGGAGACAATAGGAACATGGGCGATCTTACATAAAAGCAAAAACCTCAAAGTAATGGAAGTTACTGACTGGATCTGTCCAAAGATTGTGAGGAAACAGTCTGTTAAAGGTTGGTTGGGTTGGGTTGCAGTTGTGTGATGGTGTTGTGAGAACTTTGGAGTAGGCCCCTTTAGCTCTGCATTAATAGCCCTTAATCTGCAGTGATTAGCGAGTGATAATATTTGTCTACCATACCATAAAGCTTTGCCTGCTGGTCTCTGCATATCAGAGTTCTGTTAAAGGCACAGGAGAGGCATTACTAGGTAGGCTGGGTTTCTTTCCCTGCCCACTTCCAAGTGTTCCTCCCTCCAAGTCTTCTATGTTCTTGCCGTGCCTTCTCCTGATATCTTTCCTATTTCACGCACATACACCCAAAGACTTTTCCAAGTAAACTGACCCCGCAAAAGATCTGTTCTATTTTCGCTGCTCATAAGCAGCACGTAAAAGTGGTGTCAATCGTGGGAGATCTGTGAACTCAGCAATCCAAAATCAGTAAATGCCATAACCGGAGTCAGAACAGGCAGTGTGCAGGTAGGCCTAGGATGTTCCTTTACCTTGGAAAATGTTGGACCTCAAGTTGTATCCTAGTTCATAATAATCAGCATAAGGTGATGATGCCATAGGATTCTCTAGTGTCTTATATGGCCAGTCACTGAGGCGCTTCTGCCCCTGGATCAGCCCAGCCTCACAGAGAGCACGACGTGCCTGGAAAATACAAGACGATGGAGTCAAATTCCACTTAAGGTTCTGAGGTCCTGGCTCCACCAGGTACTGGTGGAACTTTCCCCTCTCAGAGTGAGTCCTCTAATCAGGTACAAACTTGGCTAGAACTAAGGTTACCACCCATACATATTTTTTTTATGGATTGCCCATACCCTGAGCCCCTTTCCATATTACGTAGAAGATTAATCAAGGTCAGCTATTGTCTTATCATCTTCTTGTCATGATTTTTTTTCCTTCATAAAAATGAAATCTCAATGCAGCACAGTCATTTTTTTCCTAAATGATGAGTCACAGGTGATGTGTTTGCCACTCTGACAGATTACCCTGTGAATTAACCAATATGCCCCCTGATCTATGGCATCAGCCTCATATCTATTAAGAAGCTAGGACAGAAGTTTTCCAGAGCTATAACTGTCACCGCGTAACCATGTTCTGTTTTCTAATTTATCGGCTGATGACTGAAATAATATCATGCATTATACTATCATTAGAATAATTCCTTTACAGCACAACTGTATACGTGTCAATTCACGAAGTAAGCCCTATGGCCGATGGTTCTTACTCCTGGGTAATTGTTTACTGAACGGCAGCTTTATATATTTTGCATTGCTGCTTATAGCTACCGTGCTAGTAGCATTCCTATTTATAACAATGTTACTAACAGTGCTACTCAGGGCTTTTTTTTTTTCAGCTGGAACTCAGTTCTGGCACCTCTCAGGTGGGTGCCATTGCTATTATAAAAGAACAAGGGACATGGTGAGTTCTGGCACCTCTTTTTCTAGAGAAATAGCATTGGTGCTATTTCTCTACTGCTGGACTTACTGTAGCTGCTACTATGAGAGTTCCAACTACAGTGGTACCTCTGGTTAAGAACTTAATTCATTCCGGAGGTCCGTTCTTAACCTGAAACTGTTCTTAACCCGAGGTACCACTTTAGCTAATGGGGCCTCCTGCTGCCGCCGTGCTGCCACCACACGATTTCTGTTCTCATCCTGAAGCAAAGTTTTTAACCCGAGGTACTATTTCTGGGTTAGCGGAGTCTGTAACCTGAAGCGTCTGTAACCTGAAGCGTCTGTAAACCCGAGGTACCACTGTATAATGAGTAGCACTGCTGCTTCTGCTACTACTGCTACCGTATTACTTAACAGATATTTCCAGTTTTAAAAAGTATTAGGCATTCCTAGTTAACCCTCTTCAAAGACAAGACCATTACATTCTTTACCTGCTCCTCGGAAACCAGCTTCTCCACCATAGCTGTGCCAAACTTGGCCTTGATATTAGGAGGTATTATTGGGCTGTTTTTCTTCTCCTGGAGGGCCTTCCCCTCTGCTTTGACATCTTGCCCACTTGATGCTAATGGCTCTTTGGCAGTCATGACATCCTGGGCTTCCTTCATATCTTCACAGCTGCCCTTTCCGCTCTTTCGGGGAGATCCATGTGGTCGGGTCACTATAGGCCGGTATTGCCTCCCCGTTAGTTCATCTGAATTACCGTGGCCATCTTCCATTTCTTCTTGGCTAGACTTAGCCGACAGCCTGGAACCTCCAGGTTTCCCCTTTGGGTGATGATTTCCTGTTCCCTTGGAAATGGTACTGTCCAGACTGTCTTTCCTCCCTGCAGCCATGTTAATGCAGAGGGCAGAGGGAGTTTTAGACCTGAGGGACTGTTTGCTGTGGTTTCTGGTTTGGATAGGCTGTGCGGATGGTGATGCCTCAGGCAGGACTGGGGGTTCACCCATAGCTGTTCTGTTCTCGGGGTTCTTGGAGTTTATTGAGGAGGTCCTGCTGGAACACCTTGAGGGGGGTCTTTTGCTGTTGGACTGTTCCCCAGTCAAGTTGTAGGTGGCCTGTTCCTTGTTTCCATATCCAGGCACTACTAGAAGACAGCAAGAAAAGTATAACCCACAGCAAAATGTTGCAGCATAGCCTCAGCTTCTCACAGAAGTGTTTCTGTTCAGGTTGCCAGGCAACCAGCTATGTTCCCCCCCTCCCCCATTTTTATGGTTTTCCTTCCCAGCTGACAGTCCACATTCTGTGACTATTCAGCATGCTCAGGTCTGATAGGGCTCTTCGGAGGTGAGCTTTTAGGGTTGACCCTTTATGTACGTCTGCAAACTTCAGGATAACCAGAAGCTAAGTAGGGTCTGGTATGGTTTCAAATTTGATGGGGAACCCATAGCTGCCAAGTCTCCTGTTTTTCGCGGGAAACCCCCGTAATTAAACCCATTTTCCCGAATAGAGAAAAATCCCGTAAATCCCCCGGATTTCCTACCTGCCAGGGAGGCTCCTTCTGCGCATGTCTGGACATGCGCAGAACCGATTTCGGGTGTCGCTCTGCCCATGTCTGGGCACCGGAAATTGGGCAGCGCCAGCACCGGAGGTTGCTTCTGCGCATGTCCAGATAGTTGAAGTATTGAGGAAAAGCGCTACTCCCCCTGAATGCGACCAGTGTATTTCATGTTTAGATAACCTTTTCTGCTTAGATAACCTCTCCCATTGTTACCTGCTGACCGCCGTGTACATTCTGAAATTAATTTTTAAAATGTCTATGTCACAATATATATTTATATACTGTATATGAGTCCCCTAGAACCATAAGAAATGCAAAAAATCCATTGTTAATAACTCATTCTCGAATTGCCCCCCACCCTGTAAAAATCAAATCCTCCCTGGGAACCATGGGATTAGATGCTCTGACTGGCAGCAGCTCTTCTAGGGTCCAGGTAGGGAACATTCTCACACATAGCTGGAGTTTCTACAGATCTAACCTGGAATCTTCTGCATACAAAGCAGATGTCCTTTCACAAATGCCATTAAAAATAAAATTTAAAAAATCCCCTTAGTTTATTTTTTATTTACATACACTGTATTTATTTATGACATAACAACCGGATACCTTCATCTGCCCTGGCTGCAACAAAACATGTCTCTCCAGGATAGCTCAGTTGGTAGAACGTGAGATTCTTAATCTTGGGTTTGTGTGTTCAAACCCCACGTTGGGTGAAAGACTCCTGCATTGCAGGGGGTTGGACTACATGAGCCTTGTGGTCCTTTCCAGCTCTACAATTCTATAATTCATATTGGTCTCTACAGCCACAGCAGGCGCTGAAACCTTCCAACAGTTTGACTTCACCCCCAAAGGTGCACTCCTCGACTGTCTCCCGAGACAGATAGATCCCAACAACAAAGTATAACAGATATCAAATATAAGTAAAAGAGAGAGAGAGATCTGTTGGAACTAAACATAAAGGGGGTGATTTCCATACCATAGTTGAAAATAATAAATGAATAATTATCCTGTACTTTATTACTCTAGTACATTATTAAAAGACTCCATTTCTCAATAAACACACTATCTTCTTTTCTGCCCTTTCTGGTTCTTACACCATATATGGAAGCTTAACCATGTAGACAATGTTCCAGATTTTAATTATCCATTCTCTCAAGGATGGTGTTGTCATTCCCTCCCCTCCCCCATTCTGACAAATAATAATTCTGGCAGCAGTTAAGAAAGACATGAGAGCAGTGCAGAATATAAAGTACCTAGAGCTCTGGTTCATGGGGTCACGAAGAGTCGGACATGACTAAATGACTAAACAACAAGAGCAAGGACAGAGAAGCTTTGACCCTCCAGATGTTGTGGGACTCCAATTCCCATCGGCACCAGTTAAGGGTGCTAGAACTTGTAGTCTAGCAACATTTCTGAGGCCAAAGGTTCCCCATACCTGACCTAGAATCTTGCACCAGCAAATCATCTTCCTCTAAACTAAGGCCTGAAAACACAGATACGTTTTAACTTGGAAATGGAATCCCAGACCCGTGGCTGCCATATTTAGGTCCAGGAGGAGAGAATTCCATAGGCAGGGTGTCACAATGCAGGAGAATGTGAGCCAATGGAAGAGTTTCCCTTCTTAAAAGTATCTCCTACCTGTTGGACCACTGGCCATTCTGGATTCATGGTATGCGGCGGCAGGAATTGGGAAGGCCGTCGTGTCCATGGGCACCTGTTCCAAACAGAAGTAAAGAGTGGGTTATCTCAGCAGCCTTTGCAGCAGCTTGTAATTTATAATCTGTCCAGCACAAAGGGGAATTGGAGAGGGAAAGTGGATTTGGTGAAATTGTGGCTAAATTGACACTAGAACAAAAACATCCAACTCAATTCATTCTCTTGATCACTGCACTTTATCTGCTGTTCTGTAGATGTCTCCAGATGTACATATTGGATGTACAAATTGGATGTAACTCTAATATATCTTATGAAAATAATAGACTGTGTATAATCTGCTTCATTACATTGGCATTCTGTCTTGTTACTACATTAAATAAAAATACACTCTACAGAGCTTCCGGTATGAAAGTGGATAGAATTTGGGGTTGAGAGTTTCCTAGCCAGTCTCTGTAGCTCTGCCTTTAAGGGCAGCTTGAGCTAGGAATCGGTGAATTTGAATTTCCCTCTGCTTTTTTTGTTTTTACAGACTTATTTTCAGTTCTCCACATTTCCAAATCAGTTTTCAATTTTTTTAAAAAAAAGTCCTTACAAAAATTCATCAGCATTCTAGTGCAAATTCCTCCCAATATTCACATTTTTATATGTAGCTTTGCCATATACATGCACACATACAGTATATGCAAATAATTTCCCCAGTGTAATGCATTTTTGTCTATCTAATGTATGCATTTTTTTTTTACGCAATACTTGGCCAGAGAACTGCACTACAAAATTCAGAGAAGTGCAACATTCTAAGGATGGTTACAGGTAGGTAGCCGTGTTGGTCTGAGTCGAAGCAAAATAATAAAATTCCTTCAGTAGCACCTTAAAGACCAACTAACTTTATATTTTGGTATGAGCTTTCGTGTGCATGCTTCTGAAGAAGTGTGCATGCACACGAAAGCTCATACCAAAATAAAAACTTAGTTGGTCTTTAAGGTGCTACTGAAGGAATTTTTTTATTCTAAGGATGGCTGTGTTTTGGCTCATATAGTGTCACGGGAAATGTAAATATGGTAGGTTTGTCTTTAAATGCAAATCGAGCCAAGTTTGTTTTTCATTCCTTGATCTAGTATTAATTTTATAGTTTAGTATTTGTTGCTCATTTCCATGCTATTTGATTCCAGTAATAATCCATTTGTAAATAACATTGAGATGTGCTCTTACCTTGTGTTATATTCTGCTATATTTTGGGAATTGGCTTTTACATCTGAAAGCTTAAATATAATGAGGAAACTCACAGTTAAGAGGAACATCAGGGAAATGGAATAAACCAGTGATGGCCAAACTTGGCCCTCCAGCTGTTTGGGGACTACAATTCCCATCATCAATGACCCCACTGGTCCTGTTAGCTAGGGATGATGGGAGTTGTAGTCCCAAAACAGCTGGAGGGCCAAGTTTGGCCACCACTAGAATAAACAGCCATGTGAATGCAGTCATGGTTGCCTTGACAATTTTTAAATTTGAAAAAAGAGAGAAATATTTAATTGAGAAATTCTAAAGAATCTGTCAGGTATTCTTTATCTGTAATTCAAGCACTGTAGGGGAGATTGGACTAGGTGACCCTCTGGGTCCCTTCCAACTGCACAGTTCTGATGGAAGGCACTTCACACCACTGAGGCCACCTGAGCCTCAAGCGACAGCAGACTGTAATCCTATCAAGAGCAGGCAGCCTCCCATCCATCTGCCCTAGGGAACCGCCCACTAATAGTGCCTCAGTCGTATCTGGTTTGAGCTTCAGTTTGTTGGCTCTCATCCAGTCCATTACAAAGGCAAGACAACTTCTACACAACTTCTTCACACTTCTACAGGTGTGCTTATATATATGCTTGCTGCTGGTCAAAATCAGAATGTACTTATGACTTTGTCCGCAGCATCACAATATAAAATATAATAATGTCACAAAAAGACAGGGAAACTGAAAGGGAAGAAGAAAGTGTTTGAGCAGATTTGGAAAGGAAAAATAAATAAATTACAGAATAGAATTATTAACCTAGGAATAGAAAGAAATAGAAATCAAATAGTACAGCAATAGTGGAACACAGGAGATAAAAGGCTGGCTTTTAAAAAAATTCTTAAGCGTGAGGCAACAAGGAGGGCAGCAAAATATTTAAAGGGAGTGATTTCCCCGCACATAAGTCATGAGAGGAAAAGCACAAAGATGAAATATTATACATAGAAATGGAGGTTTAATAATACTTGTTGATTTGTGATTTGAGATTATGAGTTTCACATATATTAAGGTATTTAGTCACCTTAGTTGGCCACAAGACAACTCTCCACAGTTCTTAACACCTTTATTGTTACCTTCATAATAATAACAACAAATATATGATATGAAAATTAGCTGTGGCCCTCCAGCTCCTGGTTTTCCTCTGGGGCTGGCAGATCCCTTGTCCCTGTGCTTAATAGATGCATCCCATTTTAAATGGTTGCAAAGACCAGACTTTCTCTCTCTCCATTTTTGTTGGCCTTTGGCTTCCGCAACTGAACCTGTTGCGGAATTCTGGACACCTAATTTTGCTGTCTGCTTTACTAGAGCAATAAAAGGCCCGCAATGCTGCTTCCTGGGCCTGGAGTGAAACCCTTCTATTCTCAGTCAATACTGAGGCTGGTCTGATTCCTTCTCTGCTCAGTATGTATTTGCCACATTCCAATTATTACAGGAATCTGATGGCATCAGAAGGTGGCAAGAGACAGCTGTGGTCCTTGAACATCCCAACCCTCTTTCCCCTCTCTCCAAATCACCACCTAGACCAGGCATCCCCAAACTTCAGCCCTCCAGATGTTCTGGACTACAATTCCCATCCTCCCCGACCACTAGTCCTGTTATAGCTAGGGATCATGGGAGTTGTAGGCCAAAACATCTGGAGGGCCGAAGTTTGAGGATGCCTGACCTAGACTTTCAGAGTCATTCTTGGTTCCCAATAAAGATCCTGAGAAAGTTGTGTTAGATGAGCCTGACCAGCCCCCACATTATTTTTCACCTGAGTCACATCCTCCATTTTGCTGGCATTTCTTGGGCAGGAAGACATGAGGCTGCTGTCCCGTTGGAGCAGGTTAGTACCAATCTCCTCCAGCTGTTGTAGATACTGGAGTACAGGGCTAACTTCTTTCGACTGGTGGACTGAGGGATCAACCTTTTCCTCAAACTGTGGAAGTTGGTGGTGCAAGGCAGCAAACTCTTCAGGATGCTGTAGGTATCGTAGCACAGGGCTAACCTCCTCAGGCTCGTGTATGTAATGGAGCAAGGGACTAGCCATCTTTGGCTCCGGTTGGCACTGGAGCAAGGGGCTAACCTCCTCGAGCTCCTTCTGGCACCGTAGCAAGCCACTAGGCTCCTGAGGCTGGAGATATTGCCTGGCCAGTTTCACAAAACCTCTGGCTGGGAACAGCACAACTATTAGAATGAATGAGCTATATATGTGCCAGGCATGTCCCAGTGTGGCCAACCAGATATGGCTCCAAATCAGTTGCCAGAAGTGGCCAAGGATAGCCTCACATGCCTGCCACATGTGGCCTGGACTGGTATCAAGAAAACAGCAAGGCTCACTGCACTGACCGGTGCTTAAATACCCAAGACTCTTTGTGTAGGTCATAGGGCATCTGAATAGTGTGTGCCTCCCTGCCTGCCTGCCTAGGAGGGGTGATTGTTGTCTCTGAGGGTGCCCAGAAGTTAAGTCCTCCTCATAAACGTGTGCCTCACCTCTTCCATGATCTCAACTGAGGTGCCAAAGTAGTTCTGGTGAATCAAGCAGATCCTTGCCAAGTCTAGAAGTGTCGACAAAGAGGTGGAACTATGAGAAGTCGCCAAGGACAGTTGCTAAGAAACCATCCCCATCTGTGAGCTGTAGTTGTCATGGGAACCAAGTAAACACAGGGACCAGCTGAGAGTTATCTTCAATGCCTTAACTTACTAAGTGGGTCTGCGCCACAGTTTCTTAGCCCTTGCCATGAAATGATAACTTTTAGGAGATAAATTTGGCCTGACTTTCCAAGGGATGCAAGTTATTTCATGCACCTCGATTAGCTGCTCAGGACAAATCCAGATGCAATGGCTCTCATGACTGTGTGTGTGTGTGTGTGTGTGTGTGTGTGTGTGTGTGTGTGTGTGTGTGTGTGTGAAGCAGCCATGCCAGATTGCATTAGAGCAGTGGTGTTTGGGAGAGACTTAACCTTCTCCCCACTTGAAATTGTCCCCTGCTTCTGAAGCTGCCATGAGATTCCCTAAGGACGAAACATGTACAGCTATTGAGCCTGCCTTTATTCTGCAACGAGGCTTACACCAGTTTTTAGGGGAGGGGTGCTTTTCATTCAGGTTATATCCCCTGGCCCTGCTGCCCTGATCCAATTCACCTATCTCTGATGGATGCTTTAAATGGAAAGCATTAGAAGATTCAGTCACATGGGGCTTGCCCCCAATCTCAAACACACTATATGGAAGCACTGGTGGAGCTTCATTCTCCGGCACTGGGGGGGGGGGAGAGCAGGCGCGGTGGGGCTGGCATGCGTTCTGGGAGTGTGGCGCGCTGCCCGTAGGGGTGTGGTGCGCATTCTGGGGGCATGGCGCACTGCCTGTAGGGGCGTGACACACATTCTGGGGGCGGGGCGCCCAGCGCAGGCGGAGGGACAGCCGCCATGGTGCCCTTGGGATCGCACTGCCCGGGGCAGAGCGCCCCATCGCCCCTCCCTTCCTGCGCCCCTGTATGGAAGTCAAATACAGTTCCAAATCTGGTCTTCACTGGGCTGTTTTGAAGAGTTCCTTCAAGCATTCTGGTACTAAATAATAATAATAATAATAATAATAATAATAATAATAATAATAATAATAATAATAATAATTTATTATTTATACCCCGCCCATCTGGCTGGGTTTCCCCAGCCACTCTGGGCGGCTTCCAACAGAAAATTAAAACACAACAATCTATTAAACATTAAAAGCCTCCCTGAACAGGGCTGCCTTCAGATGTCTTCTAAAAGTCTAGTAGTTGTTTTCCTCTTTGACATCTGTTGGGAGGGCGTTCCACAGGGCAGGCGCCACCACCGAGAAGTCCCTCTGCCTAGTTCCCTGCAACTTGGCATCTCGCAACGAGGGAACCGCCAGAAGGCCCTCGGTGCTGGACCTCAGTGTCCGGGCAGAATGATGGAGGTGGAGACGCTCCTTCAGGTATACTGGACCGAGGCCATTTAGGGCTTTAAAGGTAAGCACCAACACTTTGAATTGTGCTCGGAAACGTACTGGGAGCCAATGTAGATCTTTCAAGACCGGTGTTATGTGGTCTCGGCGGCCGCTCCCAGTCACCTGTCTAGCTGCCGCATTCTGGATTAGTTGTAGTTTCCGAGTCACCTTCAAGGGTAGCCCCACGCAGAGCGCATTGCAGTAGTCCAAGCAGGAGATAACCAGAGCATGCACCACTCTTGTGAGACAGTCCGCAGGCAGGGAGGGTCTCAGCCTGCGTACCAGATGGAGCTGATAGACAGCTGCCCTGGACACAGAATTGACCTGCGCCTCCATGGACAGCTGTGAGTCCAAAATGACTCCCAGGCTGCGCACCTGGTCTTTCAGGGGCACAGTTACCCCGTTCAGAACCAGGGAATCCTCCACACCTGCCCACCTCTCGAGTGTGTATGCATGGTGTCAGAATTGTGCCATTCCGGCTACATAAGCTACAGTACTCACACAGTAGAATATCAGAAATAGCCTGACATTTGATAAATCTTGAATAGATTGGGCTATGGCGAACTTTATATAACTGAGACGCGTGCTTTCATATCTGAAGGGGTTAGCACATATTCATTGCACTGCATGTACACATGCTGAAAAACTGCACCCAATTACAGCTCTCTGCCTCACATATATGATGAAAGGCTATTGTAGCTCTTGAAATGTGGCAGTGCACATATGCAATCCTATGCACTGTGCTTGCCGGCAAGGCCAACTGTTGAATTCAGTAGGAATAGCGTGTGTGGGTTAAGAAATCCCCGTTTCATTGGCTTCTTTTTTTAAAAAAGTCTTTTCCCATGGGATTCTCAGTGCAATCTTCATTGAGGGGGGGGGGAGTCCTGTTTAATTAGTCCATCTTGCCATTTGTATGTCTGATGCAAGATTGCATCAAGGTCTGTGTAGAAAGCCACTGAGCAGCTGCATTGTCTTCCAGCACGTACACTCTCTAGTGCTGGCAAAATATGTACCTAGGCCCTAATTGGCTGAAGCAAAATCACCGCTTCTGTGCAAAACCTACCCTTCTTATAGTATAAAAACTGGTCTTTGACCTGGGTCTAACTGCCCCCATTCAGATGAAGGATAGTGAACTGCAACAGCCAAGTGTGCCTGGGTGAAGCTTGCTGGTGGGGGTCTGTGACCCTTAATGGTGGGTATTAGGGTGAGGCAAGCTAGCTTTGTATTCCTATATTCTGCACTCGAATTCCCCAAAGGTGTCTTCACTTTGTTAGCCTTTCTTAACTGTCTTTATTGGTGAGTGGTTCTAATGTTTAGAATTTCCTTCACTTCGGTGTGGCTTATTGAAGTAAGCTTGGCTCCTTAATCGCACACTGCTGAGAAATAACAAAAAGGCCACTTGACCCGAGAGTTTTATTCCATTACCAATTACAAAAAGAGAAACAGGGAAAAAAACCATAGTGTTCAATTAGAAAACTAAAAAAATTATAAAAACTACGGACTTCGCATTTCCCCAGCCCTTGATCTTTGTCAGGAATAATTAAGAACCCAAACCTCGGTGCATGAATCACCGCAGCAGACTGATATTGCTTTGCTTATGCCTTATGGCGTTTCCACTCTGAAATTTTAAGCTCCGGCGGGGCACGCCGAAACCACTCTGACCAAGATCCATCATAGATGGCCACATCTGGTGTGCCACAGAGGTATGCCGCCAGGGCAATGTGGCAGGCCGTGACCCCCTTGCGGCATGTGGCAATCAGTGGCTTTGAGAGATCCACTTTCTTCTCCTGGAACATGCTCCGGATCTCTTCCGTGCTCTTCTCAAACCCTTCTTCCGTCAAGAAATTGAAAAAAGGCATGTTCAGAGTGTGGGGGATGTGGCCTGGTTCAAGCCCTAGAATAGAAGGGAGAGAGAAAAGAGCCTCCATTTAGATATGGTGGCAAAATAAACCAATGCGTACATCTTAAAGTTGATGGAGGCAAAGTATCTCAAGAAAAGGTTAGAGAAAGGGTTTGAAAAGGCTATTACAGAAGGAAGGAAGGAAGGAAGGAAGGAAGGAAGGAAGGAAGGAAGGAAGGAAGGAAGGAAGGAAGGAAGGAAGGAAGGAAGGAAGGAAGCCACCTGCAATTATGTAAAATAAAGTTTATGTAAAATAAAGTTTAAAGATCAAACAACAACAACAATTTATTATTTATACCCCGCCCATCTGGGTGGGTATAAACTACTTCTGATACAAAACAGTTATAATCTGGGACACATCTACAAAACGTGCATTAAGTGATGATCAAGGTAAATGTATTTAGCCATAAATATTCACAAACAGCACTGACTCAGTAAAACTGAACTGGGAGATCAAGAAAGAACCTTCAATTATTTTGTTTGGTCTGCATTTCTAAGTGAACCAGCCTGATCTGCACTTCCCAGACTAATATGTGAATTGGAATGTTGTTACCCTTTGGTTTTGCACTTCTCTGAATTTTGCAATGCAATTCTCAAGCAACATTGCAAAATTGTACTTTTCTTTAATCACTACTTGAATCAACATAAGCTACTTTGGGTTGCTTTAGGTTGCCCTGGGCAAAATAAAGGGACTATGAAATTCAATAAATAGTAATAATAATAATAATAATAATAATATCATGGACAGGACAAATTGATAATACTATACATTTTGAGTATGGTAAAAGTGTTTTTCTCATATTTATATTTAGAATGGAAACCACTGGTATGCAAATTTTGATAGCATGGAAATAATTTAAAAGAAAGGATATTCAGAGTTTAGAGTTTGGGTTTGCAACACTCCACCTGTACTGGAAGTGCTCACTGTCTCACAAATTCCAGAAGTGTCGTGGCTGGTTTTGATAACCTGATGGTAAGGAACAGGCACTCTGCACATGATCAAATGCAATGTCTTAATTGTTGTGTGAAATATCCAGTAACTTAAATGTTTGTAGGCTAAGCTTCGCTAAACTCTGGCTGGGATGACTGCCCAATTGCCACAGATTTAGGATGGGTTCATGTGAAAAATCTGAATAAACCACTAGGCGGCCTGCTCATTTTGTGTATTTTCGTACGTATGATGGATAATTTATTTGACATATCCTGGCAGGCCCGTCTTAACCACATCCAGTGCCGTGGTGCAAAGGTCCCTCCGGTGCCCCCTCCCTTCCCAAAATTTAGCCTGGGGCAGAGGGCGCCGTTGGGGAGGGAGGGAAACGAAGACAGAAGCCGCCACCGCTGCGGGGGCTGGAAGATGGCAGTTGGGATGGGGAGGAGGAGGCGGAGGCGGCAGCAGCAGCTTGGAGAGGTTCTTTGGCGGGAAGGAGGGCAAGGCACCGAGCGGTGGCGAGGACGAGCAGGAGAAGACACTGTTGAGCAGGCTGTGTGCCGACAGCCCAGTGGCGAGGCGGGAGGACTCCTCTCAGCCCGAGGTGCCTCAAGGAGCTGCTGCTGCTGCTGCCACCCTCTCCTACTCCTGGGCTGCCGCGAGGGGCTGCTCCTCGCATGCTCACGCTGAGGTGGTGGGAGAAGAGTTAGCGAGAGGGGAGGGAGGGAGACGCCGCCGACGCCGCTTTTTATTCCGGTGCTGCTGCTGTGGTGCCGACGGGAGCTCACCCTTCCCTCCCTCAGGCACCTCGCCGGCACAAGAGGCGGCTGCTGCTGTTGCTGCTGTTGCCTCGGCGCAGCGCGGCTGTCTGGCAGGTGCAGCGTGGCGCCCCCTGGTGGCCGGGCGCCCTGGCGCATTGCGCCACACAGCCTTGCCTTAGGGCCGGCCCTGTATCCTGGGCAACCTAATTACCAGCTAGCTCACATGCCATTTACAGGTGCTTCCATTGAGGTGATAAGCCACAATCTCACTGTTTGGGTAGAATTATATTTCTCAAATTTGCCTTAAATAACATGCATATACTGAGCACATGTGAGGATGGTGGTTGGTAGAGAAAGCAAATTCCCTTGATTGACTTGTATTGAAAAGGAGGGATTCCTCTGTAGCATATTGAAAGTTGCTGCAGGTAGAGGACACATTTGGAAATCATGTATCATGTCCCACCAAATGAAGAAAAACGCACCAGCCAAGGATGTCAACCACCATTGATAAAGCTTATTGGCTTTGCTGCCTGTCTGGGTCTGCCAGAGCCATGAGACAAGTCACCCAAAATACACAGCTTGGGGTGAACTGTGTTTGGCAGGTCAGCTCAGAACATTTAACCAAGTAATCAAAACATTCACCCAATCCAGTCCAGGCTTCCTTGCCACAGCTGTTCATCCAAATCTCTCCCCCCCCCACCTTCTGAGAAAGTTTAAATCTCGTGGGTCAAGGCTTTATGATGTCAGTGTTGGTCATGACTCAAGTGTCTTACGATGGGACAGCATTTTAGCATCCGCTTGCACTTAGGTAGCACCATAATGTGAAGCTGCAATAAACTATGGCATGCTTGGTTCCCCTCCACCCAGCAAAACACACACACACAAAGTGGAGTGCCATGTTTCTCCGAAAATAAGACACCGTCTTATGTTTATTTTTCCTCAAAAAAACACACTATGGCTTATTTTCAGGGGATGTCTTATTTTTTTCCCTCCTCCTCCTCCTGCCACGGCTGGCATTGCTGCTGCACCTATCACTATGTCTTATTTTCGGGGTATGGCTTATATTCCTTGAATGCTTAAAAATCCTGCTATGGCTTATTTTATGACTACAGTGGAACCTCGGTTTATGAACACCTCTGTTTACGAATTTTTGGTTTACGAACGCCGCGGACCCATCTGGAACGGATTAATCCACTTTCCATTACTTTCAATGGGAAAGTTCACTTCAGTTTATGAACGCTTCAGTTTATGAACAGACTTCCGGAACCAATTGTGTTCATAAACCGAGGTACCACTGTATGTCTAAAAATAGGGGAAACAGGGTAGTTTAGTAATTTTAGACCCTAGATATCATGGTCTTACAGGGGCCCCACTTTTGACTCTGATTGTATGTAATGGTCTTGTGGGGATCCTACTCTTTAGCTCAAGCTTCTTCAACCTTCCAGATGTCTTTGGCCTACAACTCCCATGATCCCTAGCTACCAGGACCAGTGGTCAGGGATGATGGGAATTGTAGTCTCAAAACACCTGAAGGGCCGAGGTTGAGGAAGCTTGCTTTAGATTGCAATATGTGTTGCTTCAAAATGTGGTAGGCCAGAATCTACTGTATTTGGGGGCCCTCCTGCCGCGCTGGTCCCTGGATTTCTGCCCTCCCCACCCACCTGCCCTTGATGGCACCACTGCATTTCTGTCCATGTGCGCGCACACACACGCAGCTCGTGCACATACACTGTACACAAAGAGGAGCGACTGGAACGCTGAACCTGCAGCAATTCTTTTGGAAACGTGCCACGGTTGGTCTCTCTCCACAATTCCAGATGGACATTTTTCGTCTCATTTGATTCTTGATTTGTCTCCTCTGTGCTCTGCAGGAATTGGCTCTGGAACTCATGGCTTCCCCTGGACATCATCTCAACATTAAAGAGCTAAAAATAATAATAAATGAACTGAGTTTTTAATAAAAAAAACAACCCCATCCTTTCCTTATGTCTACTACCGGTATGTTTTGATATTATAGCACATCCAATAGCTTCCTGCTACTCCATCTGCCCAAGCTTTGAATAAAACCAGAAAAGCTGCAGAATATAATAGTAAACAGATCCTCAATGTTTGCCTTCTCAGTAATATCACATAAAAGTTAGGTCCCTGGGACTCTCCACTGGCCATGCCCCCTTCTCAAGTGCTTTTGCTTGGCTGAAAGGTGTCAGGTGGCCAAAATGCAGCTTACTGTACAAACGGAAGAGTTACATCCATCACCCTGCACACCTTGTCTCTGGCCCACCACCAATATGTGGCCTCTGGAAGGTTGCTCCCATTTGACCTGGTGTAAGTGAAGAGTATGCAGAAAGAATCTGGGGCTCCTATCTTTACTAAATGTCCTTCATACAAGCTGCAAGAAGCATGTGTGGGATAAGAACTTCCTACAGTGAAGGACCGGGACTCAGAAAGCCAAAAAAAATCTGCACTCGTCTCCCACAGAGGCTACCCCTATCCAAAATGTTGCATTTTTCAGGTCATGCAGCTGCAGTTAGTACAGGATATAAAAGGGCTATAGCAAGCAGATAATGAGCTGGCAGGGAAAAACTTGCAAACTGACCCTTAATCTGTTCCAAGAAAGATAATAGCTTGTGAACATAGTCATGTGATGACTTCTGCTTCATTGACTATGCAAAAGCATTTCACTGTGTCGACCAAGTTCTTAAAGAAATGGGAGTGCCTGATCATATCATCTGTCTCCTGAGAAATCTCTATGTGGGACAAGAAGCTACAGTTAGAACTGGATATGGGACAACTGATTGGTTCAAAATTGGGAAAGGAGTACGACAAGGTTGTATATTGTCTCCCTGCTTATTTAACTTATATGCAGAATTAACCATGCGAAAGGCTGGACTGGATGAATCCCAAGCCGGAATTAAGATTGCCGGAAGAAATATCAACAACCTCAGATATGCTGATGACACAACCTTGATGGCAGAAAGTGAGGAGGAATTAAAGAACCTTTAAATGAAGGTGAAAGAAGAGAGCGCAAAATATGGTCTGAAGCTCAACATCAAAAAACCCAAGATCATGGCCACTGGTCCCATCACCTCCTGGCAAATAGAAGGGGAAGAAATGGAGGCAGTGAGAGATTTTATTTTCTTGGGTTCCATGATCACTGCAGATGGTGACAGCAGTCACGAAATTAAAAGACGCCTGCTTCTAGGGAGAAAAGCAATGACAAACCTAGACAGCATCTTAAAAAGCAGAGATATCACCTTGCCGACAAAGGTCCATATAGTTAAAGCTATGGTTTTCCCAGTAGTGATGTATGGAAGTGAGAGCTGGACCATAAAGAAGGATGATTGCCGAAGAATTGATACTTTTGAATTATGATGCTGGAGGAGACTCTTGAGAGTCCCATGGACTGCAAGAAGATCAAACCTATCCATTCTGAAGGAAATCAGCCCTGAGTGCTCACTGGAAGGACAGATCGTGAAGCTGAGGCTCCAATACTTTGGCCACCTCATGAGAAGATAAGACTCCCTGGAAAAGACCCTGATGCTGGGAGAGATGGAGGGCACAAGGAGAAGGGGACGACAGAGGACGAGATGGTTGGACTCGATGCCACGAACATGAGTTTGACCAAACTGCGGGAGGCAGTGCAAGACAGGAGTGCCTGGCATGCTCTGGTCCATGGGGTCACGAAGAGTTGGACACGACTAAACAACTAAACAACAACATGTATGTAAGGCTCTCTGAAGCAGGTTGCCTCCCAATGACGAAACATTGCATGAACCTCCCACCCCACATGCAGCTTGTCACACATCCATGCCTATGTGTATTTTACCACGTGTTGCTGGCATCCATCTGCCTCAGAAGACAATGGAGTGTGCCTCTGGGGATGAAGTCAAACTGCTGCATTTGCAGCACCAAAGTGACTTCCCTGGGGCACAAGCCTGGACAGTGTATATGGAGGTCCTGAGCTGCCCAGATAACAAGATGCCCCTCTTGGCCTCATTGATGTGGTCCAAAGGAAAGCAGAGCAATACAATACCATTTTGCACCAACTTGGCTGCGGGAGTTGCCAGAAGGAGGTGTACAAGACTCCATCCAACCATCTTAGGGGACTCCACTCTGGATTTGAGATGGGTTTGCTCCTTAGCCTTTTTTTCTCCTGCAGATGTCCCACAAGGCAGCAGAGGTCCAAGATGAGAGTTTTTCTTCTCCTCGAGAAGCTACCTTCCCCAGGTTGATGAGGCCCATCTGCCCCTCACTTCCCTCTACAGCACGTGCAAAAACCGCCTACTTGACCCTTGGACCCACTATGGTCTTGTCCGTTCAATCTGCTGGAGCTTGTCTTCGCATGCAGGGGAAGTCCCGAACTCACCGAGGGATTGAGATCCATTGGCTAGTCTCACTTGGCTTAGCCGGCCACTGGAAGCCATTTCCCAGGGTGTGGCCGCTGTCACATGCTGACAGCTTCTAGGAGCCACAGGTGATTGCTGACCGCAGGGTAGGGACCAAAGCTTTGGCAAACTGCCCCAGAAGGAGCACAAACCACATGTATGTACAGCTAAATCGCCACATGCATATTCATCTGTATTCAAAGCCAACCACAATGCTGAAGATTATATGAGAAAAACCATTACTAAACTAGCATGAAACTAATATAAGCCTTGTGAACTAGGTAGATTGTGTGTAATCACAGGCTGGGCAGAAGGACTTGGTTTATCACTCAACAAAACAAACCAGGGCTAGGGTCACCACCTGAAATCCCTGGACAGCCACCAAGGCCCCAAAATCTAGGAGGGCCCACCAGTGCTGATCCTCTCACTCAGCCCCCCCCCCTCCCCAAGTCATTCCCCCATCTTGGTTTTACTTAAGGATGGGCTGCTGTGTGCTGCATGCCCACATTTTTAAATGGAAATGTCCTGGGGCATTGTAGAGGATTCAAAATGGTGGGTGGATCTGAGCGGTGCCAGTCTTGATAAGCAGTACAAATGAAAGATATTACACAGTGCATAAATAAAGGGGGGGGGGAATCTAAAGAAACTTGCCATCACCAAGTAGATTACAGGAATGCATGCAAATTCTCTTATCTACATCACCAACCTTCAATTTAAATACTCTTATCTTTTTTGTTGGTGCTTTTGATATATATTTTTTCCTACAGGGAAGTGTTTCCTTCGTAGGAAAACGTGTTAAGAGCTGAGAGATCAGTCCTACAATTTTTCTGCTGGGGATAAAATGCTGGACTGACTGGGGAATAAATGGTTAACTTGGTGCTTATCTCAGGATTCTGTACCATGAGGCTGCCATTCCGACATATGCACAGATGCACACAACTTTCTGCCACTTCTACCCTTTTGGCTTTTGCCCTTTGTCCAGGCTGATCAAAAGTAACAGCTCAGCAATCTCCCATGCATTGCCAGGAAGGGGCAAGAGTATACAAGAATGTGAGGCAGTCATTTCAGACTTTTTGTTTGGACAGGCTGGTTTCTGGACAATGAAGAGGCAAATACTAGTCAAGCCAGTTCTCTGAAATATATAAGGAAGAGCTGCAGAATCATCAAGTTACCGGAGAACCTGTCTTAACTTAACATGCTTCTTATTACGTTCATGCTCCTCCTCCCCATTCTATACTCGCAAAATTATTGGAAACTGTCGGTGGCAAACATAAATGTCAAGAATATAGCTGTTACCAATAGAGATTGTTGGAAATAGACCCAGAGCACAAAAGATAAGTTCATCTGCTGTTTTTCTGGCTACCCATAGTCAATATAACTAACTGCTTTTGCCATATATAGGGGGAGGAGAGGGAATTAGAACTAAAGATCTGCCAACGGGCTATTTTCCAATCATTCCACTCTTCTGATAGATTGTTGGTGGGGAATCCTAAATCTAATTGTGTCCAGACTTTGGAGGATATATAGTTCTGCCAATGTGGACTCCCTATTAGACACCCACTGCGGTCCTGTGCAGGTTTACTCATAAATATCCCGCTTAGCTTTTATGCATGCATGCGCAGGATTGTAGCCCAAGTGTGCAAAGGGGACTAAAGGAATGGATCTACATTAATGGGAAATGAGTGTGGAGAGAGGGTCATATCAGAATGAATGCCAGAAAACACTCCTTTGCAGCTGAAGGTGGTTCCAGATACTGTTCCTACCTTGTGTCCCTGGCTCAGGTTCTGTTCCCCGGTATCTCCCTTCAGATCTGGAATCCACCACTTGGAACCGCTTGGATTCCAGGTTCTCCAACATATCCTCATAGGTCTTCAGGAGCGATCTGTTAAGGCTGGCTTTAAAAACAGCCGGCTCCGGTCTGGTGCTCTCTGATGTCACGGGGTGCCCTTCTTTCACCCAGTTCTTGAACCCCCCATTCAGCACGGAGACAGTTCGGTGCCCAAAGACACGGAACATCCACCAGGCCCGCGGTGCGTAGAAAGTGCCCAGGTCGTCTCCATCGTACACGACGACGTGGGTCTGGTTGCTGATGCCCAGGCGGCCGACGTAGTCCGCAAAGTGCTTCTCGCTGGGAAGCATGACCTCGTAAGGGGATGACTTGTCTTTGCATTCCTCGATGTCGAAAAAGGAGGCTCCGGGGATGTGCCGCTCTCTGAATTCTTTCTGGGCATCTCTCTTGCCACCGGGTTCATACCAGGAGGCATCCAGAACCCGCAGCTCAGGCCCAATCTTATTGGCCCGCACAGCTTCTGCTAGCCATTTGGTGGAGACCAGAGCTCTATACAGCACTTGTTGCACCATGTCAGCTAAGGTGCTTTTGGCTGGATGGAGGCAGACCTCGGCAAGCAGAAGGGAATATGCAGGAGAAAGGGGAGGGTCTCAAACTCACAAGCTCTGGTGTCTGGTTCCCCACCAATAAAGGAGCCAGGGGCGGAGAAACCAGGATGAACTATGTCCATTTGTATGCAGACCCGTCCTTTGAGTGAACACAGGCCCTCCCCCCCCAACAGCTGCCAGTCCCAAAAGTCCTTTTCTCCGTAAACATTTAGTCTGTTTCAAGTACCTGGATCAAGTCCTAGCAGAGAACAAAAAACCTCTCCCAGTTCCTTTCTACACCAGCTGTTACGGGACGTGCTGTAACAAGAAAAAAAATATGTCTGAAGTTCTACAGTAAGTGAGGGTACAAGAGTGTGGTGTGATTGGCTGAACCGGCAGTGGGGCAAAGGGCTAGCCTGAAAGGGGAAACTTACTAGTAAGCTTCCCAAGAAGGCTGAGAATGTGGGGTCCCAAAGGGCAAAGAGGAAAAGTTGAGAGAGAACTCAGGCTATCGATCTGAAACACCCTCCAGCTGTTCAGAACTCTAACCAGATCCGTTACAGGGGCACAGAATGAATGCTTTTGCATTGGAAACTTTTGCTGCCTATGCATGACAGGCCTTTTGGTGCGTATATAGTTGTTCCCAACGAATTTGAGAATTAACCCAGAAGTGAGAGGCAGAGCAAAAAGTTAAAAGTAGCAGACGCTGTTGAGTGTCTTGGCTCTGCTCCAGAGGAACTATCGGGAGGTCTGAAATAAGAACGCTGCAGCCCTAAAGCACACTTACTAGAGAAACGAGGGGGGGACTTTACTTCCAAGAAAGCATATATAAGACACCCGGGTTCCATGGAGTTCAGAGGCTGTGAGAACCCCGATTCCTTTTAAGAACAAGGTGTTGTTTACAGCAGCACACAGTAACGCTTCAAAACTCGCCCAAGTGCACATAGAAAGCCTCTGAACTAAATTCACATGCCCAGGACCTTTAACAAGCAGAAGTGACTACAGTACAGTAATGGACTACTGTATCTTTGTTCCTTGGCACCGCCCATCCCTCCGCCTTCCAGGAGTTCCTCCTTCCTCCTGTCCCTGCCAATGAGAGCGAGATAGCAGGGATTACTCCCCGTTAGTGGATCAGCTGCAATTTCCACAAACGCCGCTTTGTCTGCTTTAAGGAAAAGGGGTTCGATGGGGAGACGGGAGATTTTGATCCCTGTGGTGTAAAACTAGCTGGAAGATCCCGGGCCAATGTACAGCTGGGAACACCCCCTGCAGGCTACTTACCCCCCTTGGCCGCGCTTTAAGAAACTTGGGGCACCCCCAATATATATACAGTATATATATATACGCCTCTTTCTTTTAGGTTCAGCGGCCTGTTGCTGCAGGGAGGCGGCGGGGGGAGCGCGGCTCCTGCTCCCGAGCCGAAAGAGGCTCCCGAGGGTTTCGCGCTTCGCCCAGTCTCCCTTCTCCCTTTTCCAGGGAAGGAAAGCGAGGCCACCTCCGCGGTTCGGTCCCGAAGGGGACCCGGTCTGCTCATCCGGGCCGGAGACGTCGCGCCGGTTTCCCCTCCTTCCCTGCCCCGACTTGGTTTGCCCCGGCAAACTCTTTTCTGCCACTGGTTGGCAAAGTGGGATGTGGCCCTTGTCTCCACCCAAAATGCACGTAACGGCCTAATGGACGGGGAAGGAGGCAGCCCCGGCGGGCGGTAGCGGTGCGGGGCCCTCGGAGCGAGCGCGATCGTCCTCGGCGGGATTTGTCGGAAGGACGAAGAGGTACCTTGGTCGGGGGGGGGGGGGAGGCGGATCCTGTCGGGGGTGCCTGGCTGAATGGGGCGTGAAGCCGTAAAGGCTTTTGCAGAGAGGGGAGTCCCGCCCCATGTGCTCGGGAGAGGCCGTCGGATCCTGCAAGCCTTTCGCCTGCTCAGGAAGAGACGGGAACGCGGGCGCTCGCCTGGCGGAGCGTCCGAGGAGATCGTAGATTTGTGGAGTTGGAAAGGCACCACCGCGGTCATCTAGTCCAACCCCTTGCGATGCATTACTCATTTTCCCAACGTGGGACTCGAACCCACAACCTTGAGTTTAAGAGTCTCATGCTCTCTACTTACCAGCGGTGTCAACTTGAATAAAATATTGGGGTGGGGGTGGGGACACGCACCAGGGAAGCCCCGCCCCACATCATTGATCACATGGCACGGCACATGCACACTGTTTGAATGGCAATGCCCATCAACCCTAGGAATTGGCTTCTATGCTACCTACTAAGGTATCCCAACTGAGATCACCATCACAATTGTGCAGCTCTTTCCACCAGCTGTACATTGGCCCGGGATCTTCCAGCTAGTTTTACACCACAGGGATCAAAATCTCCTGTCTCCCCATCGTGTTTCTCTGAAAATAAGACACCGTCTTATATTTTTTTTTCCTAAAAAAAAAACACTATGGCTTATATTAAGGGGATGTCTTTTTTTCCCTCCTCCTCCTGCCATGGCAGGCATTGCTGCTGTGCCTATCACTATGTCTTATTTTCGGGGTATGGCTTATATTCCTTGAATGCTTATGCTATGGCTTATTTTATGACTATGTCTTAAAATAGGAGAAACAGGGTACATACATACACACACACACACACACACACACACACACAGTATATATATATATATATATACCCGGTATATATAATCACATACATAAGAATTTCTAAAAATTGCAGGTGTTCGCAGCAGACTATAGAAGAGATATTCTCAACTTCTCTTGCCCACAAGATAAGGTTTAACTTATATTTATTTATATATTTAATGAAAAAAGAATTCCACTTCTTCTTTCCACCTATGTGTTTGATGCCGCTCAAAAAACTGCACAGCAGCTTAACACAACCACCTTTAAATCAATAGTGCCTTTAAAAAAAAGTATATTAATTTATACTGGGACCAAATGTGGCTTTTCTGCAATGATGGAAGGCACTCCAATCACTTTTTTAAAAAAATAAAATCGATTCGCATGTGCCAGATGTGAGTCCTGTTATTTGAAGTTGGTTCAAGGACTAAACCCTTCTGAGCTGTGTCTCAGGTTATGCATTGGTTATTAGGAAGATGTGCCGTGGGAAAACCTGGCTGTCCTAAGTCAGGAAATTGGCTTTTAATGGGGAAGACTGTATGGAGATTTTTTTTTTTTTTAGCATCAGGAAGGGTGTGCGTGTGTTCTGCTTAAAGCTTACAGCTTGCTGTGTTGAGGTGGATTTGTGCAACTCAACATGGTCTGCTCTCTGATAGCAATACTGAGTGTGAGACTATTCATGGTTCCTAAAAATTTAGTGAACAAATAGAAAGTAGGTCAATGAGTGTCTACTGCTGTGAACCACAAGTGACAATGTTTACAGCACACATACTCCTTCACCTCTCACAAATAGTCTTTCTGTCTCCTGTATAAAAAAACTTCCGGAGGAGAAAATGGATATGTTTTTCCTGGGCTGCGTGCTCTTTTACTGTATTATCAAAGAAGGTGTTCTGCTGTCCCTTACTAGCCAACCTAAATTTCCCTTTCTCCTTGAACTTAATTCTTATTGACTTCCCTCTCCCAGCATATCTTGCAGACAGCAGTTCACCTAATTCTTTGAGACAACATTTTAGACCGAGCAGATAACTGAAGACTGCTGTAGTGGTCCTTCTAAATCTTTATTTGCTTCCTGCAACTAACCAGGGAAATGTTCCCATGATTCGAGAGAGAGAGTCCTTTCAGGTGTCCAATTTAGCATAAGCTTCTAACCATATTTAATCTACGAAAGAAACAATAGCTCTCTGATTCTGGTAAACACACAAGACAGTGTTCACACAAACTCATTCACCCCCTTGCCATTTTTGTTGCTTTCTACAAGTTGGCGAGTTTGTTGGATCAAGAACACACTGCATCTAACTCAACCACATAATAGGCTAAATTTGTCTTTCTATTTGTCTACATTAAGGTCGGGGAACTTTTAGGTCCAATGGGCCAGTTTTTCTATCTCCACCCACCCCACGGACCCAACTTTGATAGGTGGGTGGGCAGTGCACCTGTCACTCATCTGGTGTCATGATAACGTCAGGTGACTGATAGGTGGGCAGTCCCAACCTCCTGTCACAGTTGACCCGTGGAGGGCCACAGAGACCACAGAGAGAATGCACTGGCAGAGCAGCACCCAGCAGGATTGAACTCAAGTGGTGGGTCCAGTTCTGCCCTCTGCAGGGATCTGCTTCCCCTGTTGGGAACATGCTGGCAAAGCAGCACCCAGAAGCAGTGACACATTTACACCCACCGATCAGCTGACACAACCCAGAACTTATGGACAGGTGGGCATGGTTTGGAGGAAAATGGCTTTGTGGGCCAAATTGGAACTTTGCTGGGCCAAGACTAGCTCATAAGGTGGAGCTCCCCCCCCACACACCATGGGAGGTGAACTCCTCCCTATTCTTGTGGGGATGACAATGTTTGTTGCTTCATCTTCTTTCGCCATAGTGCGGACAGTCCAGCAGAATCCCAGATACCTCCTGAACCCGAACAGGACTTGAGCGCCATGTCTCAGCAGCTTCTCTACCGGGCTCTGGTGTCGGCCAAATGGGTCTCAGAAGCCATCAAATCCCCTCAAGCTGGGCTGGCTGTGCGGCTCCTGGACGCCTCCTGGTACCTCCCCAAAATGAAGCGCAACCCCCGGAGCGAGTTTGAGGAGCGCCACATCCCCGGAGCGTCTTTCTTCGACATTGACCAGTGCAGCGACCGCACTTCGCCGTACGACCACATGCTCCCCGGCCCAGCGGCTTTTGCAGAGTACGTGAGCAAACTGGGGGTTGGCAGCGACTCCCATGTCGTGGTCTATGACGCAAGTGACCAGGGCTCTTTCTCTGCCCCTCGCGTCTGGTGGATGTTCCGGGCCTTTGGGCATGACGCCGTTTCCGTCCTAGATGGCGGGCTGAAGAACTGGCTGCGCGAGGGGCATCCCGTCAGCTCTGGGAAGAGCCGGCCTGTCCCCGCAGAATTCCATGCCTCTCTGGACAGATTGCTAGTGAAAGCCCACGAGGATGTTAAGGAGAACATTGAGGCCCAACGCTTCCAGGTGGTGGATGCTCGGTCAGCTGGGAGGTTCACTGGGACGGAGGCAGAACCTCGGGAAGGTAACACATCTCTTTAGACCTTGAGGACAGAAGAGTTGGCTTCCTTTAGCTCAGCGACTGAGAAGGAAAGAAGCAAGGGAGAGGCATCAGTGCAGGATACGAAGCCTCTAGATCAGGGATGAGGGAAGTGCAGCCCTCCTGATGGACTACAAATCCCATCATCCCTGACCACTGGCAATGCTGGCTGGAACAATTCTTGTTACCATATATACTCGAGTATAAGCCTACTTTTTCAGCACCAAAAATGTGCTGAAAAAGCCACCCTCGGCTTATATTTGAGTGAGGTGGGTGGCAGCGGAGAAAGGCACAGGACTGGGGGTTTGGAGAAGCGCTGCGCTGCGACTCTCCGAATCCCCGTCCTATTTTTGCTCCGTGCAAGGCGGCGGGGAGGGAGAAGCGGCGAGGAAGGGATCCTTCCTCGCCGCTTCTCCCCCCACCCCGCCGCCGACAGCTGGGAAAGGCATAGGATGGTATTTATTTTTATTTTTGAAATTTACCAGTAGGTGCTGCATTTCCCACCCTCAGCTTATACTCGAGTCAATAAGTTTCCCCAGTTTTTTGAGGCTTATATTCGGGTCGGCTTATACTCAAGTATATACAGCATTTATTACATTTATATACCACCACCACCCCACTTCATCAAAGCACCACAGGGTGTTTTGCAACAGACAACACAAATGTCAGGGTGTTAACATAGTATCTGTGCAATATAAAAATTGGAACAGTTATGTAAATACAATTGATATGAAATCCATAACAGAATACATTTTCCTCATGAAATACAGATTCTCGCAACAGCAGGGGAGGAGAAAATCAGCCGCAGGGTATCTAAAATAACAAAAATGTTGCACAAATTCAGAATCTTCTCTCTAGTCAAAGTAGCTCTCCATCCTGGCAGTCCACAGAAAATGGCGGACCCTCCCATCTCTCACCTGGGAGTGCCTCCCTACCTCTCAATCAGGGTCCTTCTGTCACCTATCAGCCACTTTTCTGTGGGTGTGGTCCTTGGCCCCCGATGACATCCCAGAGGGGGGACATCCAGGGGTGATTCCCTATGGATCCCCCCTTTGAGGTGTCTCCCCCTGAAATTTGCCCATCACTGGGCAACCTGCTGTGTGCAGCATCCCTGACTTTTCTCCCCATCCTGAAACACAGCCATAAGGAGCTTAAGTCCAGCAGCATCTGAAGGGACACTTTCCCCACCTCTAAGAACCTCTCTAGGTGCTTTCATTCAAGGCCTGGTCAACCGCTTGATAGGCATGAGTGCAATGTCTTGGTTCTGGAGATCAAGGGGTTTTTTCCTACCTCAAGTCACATGTATTCAATGGATGAGGTCTGTAGGGTTGTACTGGAGAACTTTGTGCCCTCCAGATATCGTTGGGTTAAAATTCCCACCATCCCTGACCATTGGCCATGCTGACCAGGGCTGAAGGGAGTTGGAATCCAACAACATCTGGAGGGTTGCAGACTCTCGATGCAGAAAGATTTACCTTACTGCGCCCGATGCACAGATCTTTGCTGGGGACACTGTAAAAAAACCAAAATTGTTTTCTCAAGTGCTCTGTTGCAAAATGATTCCTGGAACACACTTTAAGCTTAAAGCGTTTCCTCTCCACTTGCTAGCTCAGTGATCAAGCAGGTGCAAGTTTGCAGCTATGTCTCACTGTCTTAGGTGAGATCCTGCTTATATATAGGCCAAGTTCTGCAGAGGATGCTCACACACTGTTGCTCACATGGGTTGATTTAAATGAAGGCGATTTGAATTTCAAGGAAGAAGAAAACGAGCATTGTAAATAGAGTTTCCCATTTTCAAACCAATCTGCTTCTTGAGCAAGTGTGTGTCCTATGTGGTTGGTATAACTGTTTTTTTTTAAATACTTTTTATTTTGTTTTAACTTTCTCCAGGAATTGAACCTGGTCACATCCCTGGCTCGGTGAACATCCCTTTCACTGACTTCCTGACCGAGTCTGGCTTGGAGAAGAGTCCAGAGG
The DNA here is from genome assembly GCF_963506605.1 of Zootoca vivipara. Taxonomy (NCBI): domain Eukaryota; kingdom Metazoa; phylum Chordata; class Lepidosauria; order Squamata; family Lacertidae; genus Zootoca; species Zootoca vivipara. Next base: position 45,163,453 of record NC_083285.1, on the reverse strand, counting down.
ACATCCGCAGCTTGTTTCAGGAGAAGAAAGTGGATCTCTCCAAGCCCCTGGTGGCCACTTGCGGTTCAGGGGTCACAGCCTGCCACGTGGCTCTGGGGGCGTATCTGTGTGGCAAGGCTGACGTGGCCATTTATGATGGCGCTTGGGTGGAGTGGTTCATGCGGGCACAGCCTGAGCACATCATCTCACAAGGGAAGGGGAAGAGCCTGTGAGTTTTTGGCCTCTCACCTCAACAAGGGGCAGAAACATTGCCTTGTACAAGGGAAGGGGCTGGCCTTCAAAAATCCTGTCTTAAGATGTTCTTGCCAATGTGTGAAGCATTTCAACAGGAAATATGGGGTTCCGCTGTCCCTTTTTTGGGCATGAATGATGTCCTTTGTTCACTGCTGCTTGTCTGGGTGGAAGAATGCACTGATCATGGTATGGCAAAATAAGGGTTTCAGGTTGCACAAATGAGTTGTGGAAGTCCAGTCACATTGGCCAAACCACAGGAAAGGGTTACTTACGGAATCCAGCGAGCACTTTGACCGTGGCAAATTATTTCATCTGACTACACAGTACCAATCATTTCTCCCTTGTGAACTGAAATCTGTTTTACTTTTTTTAAAAAAAGTGAATTCTGATTTTTTTTAAAATTAAAAGCATCTTAAGGTACTTTAATTGTTCAGTGTGTTTGTTTGTCCTGATGTAGTGGCTTCTAAAGCATTTTGTTCAGGACACCATATGTTGTAGATCACAACTTGAGTTACCACAGGTCTGCCCTTGACCACAGCGGCATAAATATCAGAAGGGCATCGTCACCCATTGAATGAAGCTGCACCCAGGGAAATACACAAGCTTCCTGGCTACACAGAGCTCTTAAATCAGGAATAGGCAAACTCGGCCCTCCAGATGTTTTGGGACTACAATTCCCATCATCCCTGACCACAGGTCCTGTTAGCTAGAGATCATGGGAGTTGTAGTCCCAAAACATCTGGAGGGCTGAGTTTGTCTATGCCTGTCTTAAATCTTTCTGTGGCCAAGGTGGGAAGGTGGTTTGATCATGGAAGGTGTTATAGAAGGGCAGGAGCATCTTATGGTGAGGGAAAACCCTGTAGGTTTCAGGTAACTTGCTATTATCTATCTGGAGATGATCATTAAAAGTCAGTTTCCTAGTTCCACTTTTTGATGAATAAATACAGGTAAGCATGCCAACGCCACAAATTCCTTCACTTTAAAAAGTGGTGTACGTTTGTTCTGCCCAAGGCAACAGTCTCAGTTGGAGAATGGGGTTCTGGCTCAAATGTGGGGTTTAGGTTGGACACAAAGTTCAGGGATGCTGGCGCAAAGATTGCTAGCACCAATCCCAGATCCAGGAAGCAAAGTTGGTCAAGTGTAGGTCAAGCCCAAGCAAGGCAAGCTCAGCCAAAGCAGAGGGTAAGTCCAGAAAGACAAGGTCAGGCAAAGCAGAGATCAAAGTCCAAAAAGCAAACAAGCAAGTTGGGTATCACCCTTGATATCTCCATGTGAAGTTAGTCTGGACTCAGACAAGGCAGGGGTGAATATTTCATATAGTTATATTGCACTAGCTGACCCTGCCACGCGTTGCTGTGGCTAATCCCTGTGACTGCCCCCACCCTGTGCTGATCCATGATGTATCCCACCTCTTCCTCCCCCCACCCCCTGGCTTACCCCTGTGATTCCCCCCACCCTGTCCTGACCCATGACGTATCACGTCCCCTCTCCCCCCCACCCCGACTCATCCCTGTGACTGGTCCCACTGTGTCCTGATCTATCCCGTCCCCCACCCAGGCGAGTCAGTACAGTGGAACCTCGGTTTATGAACACCTCGGTTTACGAATTTTCGGTTTACGAACGCCACGGACCCATCTGGAACGGATTAATTCACTTTCCATTACTTTCAATGGGAAAGTTCGCTTCAGTTTATGAACGCTTCAGTTTAAGTACTCCACAGACCGTCTGGAACAGATAAATCCACTTTCCATTACTTTCAATGGGAAAGTTCGCTTCAGTTTATGAACGCTTCAGTTTATGAACAGACTTCTGGAACCAATTGTGTTCATAAACCGAGGTACCACTGTACCTCCATTTGGCCTAGTCTGTAAAGGCTTCGGCCTAGTATGTAAACGGCAGCCAAGGTGCTGTTTAGAGGGAAGGTTCTATAGGTGTAGTACCAGTGTAGCCACCACTAGAGGGCGCTGGTTTGCAACCTGGTTCTTTTCCCAGCATGCACTTTTGGCTGAGTGGTGCGTTCTGGAATGGGTTTTTGGGGGTTTCACCTGGCGGAGGTGTGACATCTGTCTTTGAAAACTATAAGAGCCATCAGACATTCGCTTTGGACGTTGTGTTCAAATTTTAACGGAATTGGTGAAGCGGTTTCGGAGAAAAGTGGACAAAACCCCACATGCCCTTCTTACATTTATATATATATATATATATATATATATATATATATATATATATATATATAGAGAGAGAGAGAGAGAGAGAGAGAGAGAGAGAGAGAGAGAGAGAGAGAGAGAGAGATTAAACAGGACTGCTGCTTCCTTTAAGCAGGTGGCTCCAGCCTCCGATGAGGGTCAAGCCTATTCTCTTAAAGGGGCCCAGCCTGTTTTAGGAGCTGTAGATTCTGGTAATGTGGAGGAGACGGGTTGTGCTGTTGCCTCCAACATCACAGACGGTAATGTGACAGCTTTAGGCGAGAGATGTCAGCCATCATGGGCCCTTCTGGTCCTGGAACTTCTTATGAGGTAGGGATGTCACAGGCCAGCTCAGAGGGCAAATCTTCTTCCCTGTTAAATATGTCCTCTAAATCCATGAGGTTTCCCCCTGAGGATGAGCAGTCGGAGCCCTTGGTCATGACACTGTTTGACTCCCCTTGAAAACAGTGCTATAGCTATTATGACATATAAAAAGTAACAATTGCAAATGCTCTTTAAAAGTCATTGCTCTTTTTTTGAAGTTTAATCTTTGATATATTCAAACACAGGCATTTTAACTTCAGAGTCCCTCCCCTCCACCCCCAAAAAACTGGTGAAAGAATAGATATTAATTATACATTGGCAGCAGAAGCATATACAGTATGAGAAAATGGATTGTGCTCCTATTAAGCTGGTAGAGTGTTGATATGATGTGCTTTTAAAATGTGAAAGCCCTTTTGGCTGATAGAAGTAGCTCAGATGTATATATCTGAGAGCCACTCTTATCAGCATATCTCCCCTTCCAGCTCTGTTCTGTTCAGCTGCATTGGAGGGTTTTTGTTTTGTTTTGTTTTGATAAAGGCTTCTTCGCTGAAAAGCAACATGCCTGAAAGAAATATATAAAATGATATTTGAATTTGGCTAATTCTCTGTACTGCTGTTCGGATATGGAACTTGGATAGGAAGGTTTGAAGTGCAATATACAGGGCTATTTCACGGGTAGTAATTTATGTGTTATCCCCTCCCCACCACCCAGCTTTCATTCTAAAGCAAGCATCCCCAAACTGCGGCCCTCCAGATGTTTTCGCCTACAACTCCCATGATTCCTAGCCAACAGGACCAGTGGTTGGGGAAGATGGGAATTGTAGTCCAGACCGAAGTTTGGGGGTGCCTGTTCTAAAGCCATTGCAAAGGGTGGATGAAAGCCCATTTAACTCCAAAAGCTCTATGCCACCTGATATACATTAAGCCAAAAGCTGGGGTTAGTGTCTCAACCCTCTATCACAAGTACTTCCATCTGCAAACACTGATCACACGAATGCACTTTATACACACCTAAACAAACTTAAAGCTGTACACCTTTGCATGAGGCTGCACACCTTGAAATAGGTCCATTGAATATAGAGCAATGCAAGGTGTGCTGGTGGCAAGTGTGTTTATTTACAATGTCATGCAGCATGCGAATAAAGCAATCAAAAGCCCAGGAGCCCAGAGGATCTACTTATGGGGGAGCACTGTAAGAGATTGAGTTCTTGTTGAGCTAGGAACAATGATTATCATATGACCATGTTCTGTATGCATTCCTCATCCAAAGGAGCTGTTAGCACAGGTGGGTGGAGGCAGCCTATTACCTTCTGGGATCTATGTTGCTTTTAAAATAGAATCCTGATTTAATTCACCAACTGGAGCCAGGTGCAAAAATAGTGACTGGGGTGGGTAGGCATTTAAAATTCAGAAATGGATGATGCTTGAAGACATGCTCGCCTACAAAATTGTTTTCAGTACCAGAACTGGGCCGCCTTCACACCATATATTTAAAGCACTATGATGGCACTTTAAACAGTTGTGGCTTCCCCCAAAGAATTCTGGGAGTTGTAGTTTAAGGGCACTTACTCCTCTCACAGAGCTACAATTCAGTTTTCTGTGAAGAGGAAGACTAATTGTTAAACCACTCTGGCTGTGAATGTGTCCTGTGGATGAGCCACTCACCTCATTATCCTTTCTTACGAAAACTGAGCCCTGGTTCCCTGCCCAGCCTTTGTCTCAGCAGCCTAATTTTCATTCTGGGGGTGAGCAGTGGTGATGATGGGGAAGGCTTTCATCATTCTCAGCCAGTGGAGCCAGTGGTCAAGAGTGACTGGGGTTGGAATCCTAGAACATCTGGGGACCCAGGGCTGAAGAACACTGTGTTTGGCAATTGCTGAGCATCCAGAACCCTGCTGTAAATCACCCGGAGCTGCTCCAGTGGATCGAGACCAGTGGTTTCCCAAATGGGCAGTACTCTCCCTGTGGGGTGGGATTACCTGGGGGTGCTAAGAGGCAAGTGGGCAGCAGGGGGGAGGTGTAAATGACTATCAGACTTTGAGGTTGGTATCACTAGATCAACTTTGTTAATTAAACTAAATAGTTTTACAGTTGAACTGTTGTAAAAATTTTGCAGAGCTACACGGCCCTAGAATTAAGTGGATCCTTGACCCAGGAAGAGTCCAGGTATCCTGGCAAGCAGACAAAGTTTAAGCGTCTCCTGCCCACCAAATAACAGAGACCAAACCAGGACGTGCGAAGCAAGGCACTTTTATTTTTGCTGTTGCAACAGGGTCCTTCCTCTCACACAGGAGAACAAGGAAGGAACCCCAAACAAAGATGTCTTGCCCTTAAAAAGAGATTTGAAATTGGTTTCAGCCCACCCCCCAGAAGCATCATCCATATGTCACAGAAGGGGTGTAGCCCAAGACCCCCCCTCCCTAGATTCATCATAGGTACATCATGAACGGGGAGGTCTGGTGGCAGTAATCTGAGCACCCTGGACCCTGCCCCCTGCCCCCAGAACCTAATAAACAAAATTGAGAGATATTTACATTTCCCTGTTTCCCAGCCAAGTTAATCACACCCTTTTGTCTGGCAGTCAGGTATCAGGATGCCAGGGATTATCACTTTAATTCCTGAGACAATGAGAAGGTTCCCCCCACCCCCCTTCTTCCTTGCAGAGGAACACCTGGTCAGAGAGAGTCAAAATGGTGTCAGTCAGGCCTGTTTTCCTGTGCTGCTTCAGACATGTTTCTGTACATTCATGTACATGTTTTATGAACAATTATTATATATATATATATGACCTCAAAATTCTTATAACAATATCCCCCATTTGGGGCTATAATTTTTCTTAAAAATTGTTGCCCCACAAAAGAATAACCAGATGTGTTGTTTTTTTCTTAAGAGACTGATATGGGGAGCCCAACAATAACCCTTCTGTCCAACACAATTGAAGTTAAAACTAGACTCAGATAGACAATTCCTGGCTATGGAAGCTCTACCTTTGACAAACAAATCACCTTTATTGGAATAGCTGTTCAATTTTCCTTTAGTCAATATTCATCTAGTCACTTGGAGAAAGACTCCCCTTTGGAGCCTCTCTCAATAACAAACATTTGCACACCTCATTCTCATATTTATAATGTTTAAGATTGATCGGTTCAACATTGTTTCTATACTAGAAATTTAAACAAGTTGGCAGTTTTAACTATGCACACTTAAGAAGGCAGTCTATGGATGTTGTAGCCAATTTAAACACACCCCATAACATTCTAAACCTTGAGTACATCTCTTATCCACTTATAGCTGGAGTTTATGAACATTTTCAAGTTTAAAATATTTTCAAAGCATTGAGCAAGCATTTTTAAACTTACAGCTCGTTATTTTCCTTCATCCTGCCCCCTCTTTTTACTTTTGGAGAGGAAACAATGGCCTTCTACAGCCTCTTTAAAACAAACCTTTACACACTACCTCCACTCTTTTAAATATTTGCCATGTTTTTGGGTTGATCAAGCCCTTACATAAGATTATTTAAGCAAGCTTGCCTTAATTTTTATATTATTTTAAACTATGCATGCTTTAAAAAAGGCAGTCTGTGGGTGTCATGGCCAAATTTTAAACACAAACCCCTAATTTCCTAAACCTGGATTATATCTCTCATTTACTTTAAAGGAAACAACTATCTATAGCAGACACAAGGAACAGACGCACATACACGTAACAGACAACACAGACAACATGTAACATGCAAACATATATAATTTTATACCATAACATACTTTGCAGGATTCCTCACAAAACTTTTCCCATTCAGAGTTCACCAGGGTTAATTTTAAAGCGGAGATTCACTGTATGTTAAAGGAACCTCCTGGTAGCCATTTCCCCTCATCTGGGTGGTCCATAGTAAATCGGACCCAATGTTTTTTTCTTACAAAGTTTTTGCAATTGGTTCCCTTCAAGCTTGTCCGCCCCGGGGATTTCATGCCAATTTAAGAGAACGAATTGGAGTGGACTTTCATCCTCAAAGTCCTTACCGGAGCAAAGCCTCAGTTGTGCTTTGCCTCGGTTGGGAGTCTGGGAAAGGAATTCCTTAGAGTGGGTTGCACCCATTTTACTTCTGTCTTTTTATACTGCAGTTCTGGGTCCCCGACCCTGTTCCTGGACACTCTTAACTTCCCGAGTCTATGACTCACCCCCACGTCCTAGTGGTGTTCCTGCCTGCCGTTCGCGTGCACTAACTACTAGGCGGCCTGGTGCAGCTAAAACCCTATTGGAACCCTCCCACTGGTCATCAATTGCCTGAGGGTTCCACAGCAACTTCCCTGCCTCTTACACACTAGACTCAGATCCTACTGAACGCTTGCCTACGCAATGTCAGGTCGGAACTGAGGAATACAGAGTAGAAAGGAACAGGCGCACTTGCATTCCCTGGTCACGGGTCCTACCCAACAAGGGTCGCCGTGGCAGGGGGGCGTCTTCACCCGAAGATTAAGAGCAGAGGAATAGGAAACAGAGCTGGGATAGCCAGATTCCCAGATTGGTAGAAAAGCGACAGTTTGCTCAGACTTCTGCTCAGTTTGGCAGAAGGGAGCTGGGACAGTCTTTCTGAGCTCTGCGTTTAACGTAAAGACTGTTGCCCTGGACCTCAGTTCTACCTTGTAACTGTGCCTGGCAGCCTTGCTGCAACTAAGGTCCAAAGAGGAGAGTAGAAAAGGATAGTCCAAGTGGAGAAATAGATTTTTAGTTGCTGTGGTTCTTAGCTCACCCAAGGTGTCCCCTTTTAATACTCACGACCGATCCTTTCAGTCGAATCCCGTTGTCTCCAGCTTCCAACTGGTTCCTAAAAAAAAACAGCCTTGTCCCTTTAAACGTTGCTTCGTCCTGGGGGTCCCGCTTGGACTCTCAATTACTACCAAGTGCCTCGGGTCCTGAGGTTGGTTTACCCCCCTGCAAAAGAGGCAAGGGCGCGCTGGGCTCCCCTTCCTCAGTGAACCCGGAGCTCAAGGCAAAACTGGGTCCCCGAAGTGGTCGCCAAACTGTTGTAAAAATTTTGCAGAGCTACACGGCCCTAGAATTAAGTGGATCCTTGACCCAGGAAGAGTCCAGGTATCCTGGCAAGCAGACAAAGTTTAAGCGTCTCCTGCCCACCAAATAACAGAGACCAAACCAGGACGTGCAAAGCAAGGCACTTTTATTTTTGCTGTTGCAACAGGGTCCTTCCTCTCACACAGGAGAACAAGGAAGGAACCCCAAACAAAGATGTCTTGCCCTTAAAAAGAGATTTGAAATTGGTTTCAGCCCACCCCCCAGAAGCATCATCCATATGTCACAGAAGGGGTGTAGCCCAAGACCCCCCCTCCCTAGATTCATCATAGGTACATCATGAACGGGGAGGTCTGGTGGCAGTAATCTGAGCACCCTGGACCCTGCCCCCTGCCCCCAGAACCTAATCAACAAAATTGAGAGATATTTACATTTCCCTGTTTCCCAGCCAAGTTAATCACACCCTTTTGTCTGGCAGTCAGGTATCAGGATGCCAGGGATTATCACTTTAATTCCTGAGACAATGAGAAGGTTCCCCCCACCCCCCTTCTTCCTTGCAGAGGAACACCTGGTCAGAGAGAGTCAAAATGGTGTCAGTCAGGCCTGTTTTCCTGTGCTGCTTCAGACATGTTTCTGTACATTCATGTACATGTTTTATGAACAATTATTAATATATATATGTATATGACCTCAAAATTCTTATAACAATACCTTGGAAGTCCAACAGCTTAGTTCCTGAACGTTTTGACTTCTGAATGTCACAAACCCAGAGGTGACTGTTCTGGTTGCGAACTCTTTTTGGAAGCCGAATGTCTGATGGGGCTTCTGCGGCTTCTGATTGGCTGCAGGAGCCTCATGCAGCCAATCAGAAGCTGTGTTTTGGTTTTCAAACGTTTTGGAAGTCAAACGGACTTCCGGAACGCTTCTGTTCGACTTCCAAGGTACGACTGTAATTCGATTTTGCATAAATGTGCAATTAACTGTTACTGGTTTGATTTTTTTTGTATTTTTATCTTCCCTAGTGGGTCACGCAAATGGCAATTCTGAATAATGCACTGGGGATAAGGGTTATAGAACCAAGGGGGGCAGCAGATACTGGTCTAAATTGACCTTCTGCCAACTCTTGTCCTAGTTTCTGATAACGAAAGACATGCACACAGCTCCTCCTTCAAACTGAGGCTACTTACATACCATACATTTAAAGCATATTACCCCACACCAAGAATCTTGTGAGCTGTGGCTTGTTAAGGGTTCAGGGAATTGCAGCTATGTTGGGGGGAGCTACAGTTCCCAGGAATATTCCAGGGGGAAATGTGTGGGATAACCAGCCTCATACAACCAACATGCTTAAGTCTAATTAATGCATGAAGGGGTTAATATCATAGAGTTAGCTGTCCTGCTAGGCTTAGCTATGTCCACTTCCTTTACCTTGGGAGGAACTAGTCTATCAGGCCTATCGTTCTCTCTCTGTCTACCAGAAAAGCTCAGCATGTAAAGAGGGTTGAGCTGGTTGCTCCAGCTCAGACCACATGGCTCTCGTCAGCCACGCTTGAATTCCTATACCAATAATCTAGGAACCTTCACCACTTTGTAGCTAAGTCAAGTTTTATGCTTATTGGGTAACTTATTGAGAATGCTGTATGGAAAAGCACATGAATCTGACCTTGGGAGTGTTTGTAAGTAAACCATTTCTAACGTACTAAATGTGCGGTCTTTTCCTGTGCTGGAGGAAGAGGAAAACTTTGGAAGGAACTTAGAAGGGCACATTTTAAAGGTCTAATAGTCTCTGTTTCCATGCTTGACATGGCTTAATAGTTTGTGATTTTGAATCTCTCACTGAGTACTTGCCTGAAACCTGGATCTTGGCATCCAGGGAATCTCCTTTTTCAAGTATACCTATAGTTTTTCCTTGAACCCACAAAACGCGCTTCGAATGCACTCTAACTGTGCGCTGTGCCAATCCTGCCCACTGGGAAAGCCTCCTTTGTGGTGGCGCTGTACCCGAGAACTACAAGCCCCAGAATCCTCCAGGCTCCCCCACCTGCCTCCGGAGCCCCGCCTCCCCGTGGAAGTAGGAGGGACCCGCGGCGAGGAAGGGAGATGAGGATGGACCGAGGGGAGGCAACGCGAGGCGTGCGGAGGGCTCCTTGCGCGTGGGAGAGCTCCCAGCAGCCTCTGCCCCCCAGCAGCCGAGGCAAGTGGGTGAGGCTCAACGTCGGCGGCACCATCTTCCTCACCACCCGGCAAACGCTGTGCCGCGAGCAGAAATCCTTCCTCTGCCGCCTGTGCCAGGGAGAAGAGCTGCAGTCTGATCAGGTAAGCGAGCGAGCCCGGCGTACCAGCGCAAAGGATCGCGGTGTTTTTGCGGGACACGTGCGCGCCCTGCTCTTGCCGCCGGGATCGGTTGCGCCTTTGGTCCGGGAGGCAGAACAAAGGAGACGCCGGAGGAAGCGCCCTCCGCCGCTCCGATGTTCCTCGCTCGGCCGTGCACTTTGCAAGGCGCACTCGCTGGAAGGAGTCGGGCTTGGCTTTTTTTTTTGCAAAGTCATAAGGCTTGCATTGCAAATGTTGCTGGGCCGCTGGATTTCCATGCATGCATCCACCCCCGGTCAGTTATATACAAGCCTCTCTGATCCCCTCTCCTTTCTGGCACCTGCGAGATTTGGAAGAGGCGTGCCGACGAAACGCAGCCGCTGAAGGAATCAAGTCCTAGAGGAGGAGCCTGATTCGGGAAGGAGCCTCGCCTGAGGCATACAGTACTCGCAGAATTGAAATAAAATGAAACGACGCCTGTTTACTCAGTAGCGTTTACCCTCCGCGCGCCCGGGCAACTGCAGCAGCGCCTCCCGCTTAGTTTACTTGTGTGATGATCCGTTTCCCCGGAGAGGCAATTGGGATGTTTGGGGGCGCGCTCTGGATCTCAGATGCGCCCAGAAATACGAGCGCCCAAAGCGATGTAAGCGCCGCGTTTGCCTCTCCTCTTCCGCGTTGCTGGTTTGCCCCGCCAAGCCCTCACTGGATGCTAGTCGCCAGGACAGGGTGGCGCGCCATGAAGGCTCTTTTGGCCAGCCTTCCGGGCATAGCTGCCAAGTTATCCCTTTTTTAAGGGAAATTCCCTTATGCTGAATAGGCTTCCTCGTGAGAAAAGGGAAAACTTGGCAGCTATGCTTCTGGGCGGCGAATCCAAGGAGGTATCCCAGAGCCTCCAGGTATCCAGTGGGGAGTATTTGAGTAGACATGGGTAGGATGTATCAGTGTTGAAGTCCAAAAGTTGATCTTGGTTCATGATTGCTCGTGCAGTGATATAAATACCTAAAGTATGTTTTATCAGAGAGAGAAAGCTGTAATTTCAAAGTTTCAGCTTCCCAGATTTAAAAGTCATACAGTAGTTGCTGAGAGCAGATGGAAGAAAGAAGTAACTTCAAACCTGCAGATTTGGCTTACAGTAGCCAGCATTTTCTGCCTTCCCAATCTCTCCCAGTTCCTTCCTCTCAATAGCACCATCCTGTTCTGAGGCTTCCTGCCGCCTTGGCTCCTGTTCTTGGCCTCCTGCCTTCCAGCCTAGCACTTTCTGGCTTCTGCATTCTGTTACATTCAATTTCCCCTATCCTTAAGCAGTTTACGAGAAGCTTCTTTCCCATTCAAGCCAATGTTTCACTTCCTTCGCAGTACTAATGCTGACTTAAGAGTCCAGGACACCCTCTTCCTCAGTAGTTAGATTTATGAGCATTCTGTGACATCACATCCATTCAACCAACAGAAAACAGAGGACATACCATGGACTATTGACAGCTAGCCATCAGGCAGATGACTGTTGACAAGTTGGATGTTTTTTTGGACACAAGCATCTTTGGACACTTGCTATCTTTAAGATTTGGTGCCCAGAGCTCTATAATATATTCCAAGGTTTGTCCAAAGTAGGGGTGAGGAAACTCTGGCACATGGGCCTAATTAGGCCCACTAGGCACCTTCATTTTACCCACAAAGCCATTTTGGTCAAGCCATGCCCACCTGACCTATACCTTATATAAGGTATGTGGCAGGTCATAATTATCTGGCTCAGGCAAAACTGGCTCGGCAAGACGGTGTTTTGCAACCGTCTTCTGAAGTCTCTTGCAAAGTGCTCTGCAAGACCCACACATGCATAAAAAGACTCACTTGACATCGCAGTGCTGTCAGGTGACTATCAGGTGGGCAAATCTTCCCACCTATAAAACTTGGCCTATGCAGAGTGGGTGGGGAGAAGATAATGATCAAGTCCACCAGCCACTTCCAGTTCCCCACCTGTAGGCTAGAGGCATTATGCTGCTAGCAGTTTTATTTCCTTCTGGTTTGTTGGATGGCCGTCTGTCTTGGTTGCTTTCATTGAGATTCTTGCAGTGGTGGGGGGCTTGGGTTAGACTAGATGACCCTTGTGGTGGCTTCCAGCTCTACGATTCTATGGTGACTTGAGCTGTACTCACTATATTCCACACCATAGGTTTGTTTAAAGGCATTTTGGTATTGATAGTTTTCACTTGCCGAACAATCCCTAGCACGTAATTTCTGTTTCCATAACTTCTGCACACTGAATCAACATTTTCTTTAAGCTCTTCACAAGATCCAATTCCTGGTTGGTAACTCCCAGCTTGCCTTCCACCCGTATAAATGCGGTTAGGATTTTGCTTCAGTGCCTCACTTTGCACTTGCTTACATTGAAACTGCATTGTATGGCCCATTCTCCCAGTTTTGGACTGTTTTACAATCACCTTGCTCCACACCCCTAACTCTTGGTCATATGCAAAACAATTAGAAAGCACTAGTCTCTATACTGTACAGATCAATGGAGGAGCCCACCTCTTGTACTGTGAGTTCTGCCCATTTATTCCTCCTCTCCTTTAGTCAGGTTCTGACGCATAAGATGATTCCCCCCTCTTATTTCATGAATGCTAAGTCTACACAGTTTTCAATGGGGATCTTTGTCAAAAGCTTTTTGAAAACCCAGGTAAACTACGTATATTGGATCACCCCTATCCAGATGCTTATTAAAACTCTCAAGGGAGGTTCATGAGACAAGATTTGTGCTTGTTTGTTGTCTGTTTCTTTTGTTTAGGATGAGACTGGTGCATACCTCATTGATCGGGATCCCACTTATTTTGGACCCATTCTGAATTTCCTCCGGCATGGGAAGCTAGTACTGGATAAAGATATGGCAGAGGAAGGTAAGTTTTCAGACATGTGCATTTATCACACCCGAGTACAGGATTGGCGTGGCCAGTGGAACAAACTGAGTGCATCAAAGCATGAATTAAGCTGACTGTAAGAAGTGGGTGAACTAGCCTATAAACCAGTGGTAGGGAGCTTCTGACCCACGGGCCTCCCCATTTGGCCCATGAGATGCTTTGGGGCGGGGGGAGGCTTAAACTGCGAAGTAACAGTCTTCCAGGAAATGCTTTGTTTACAATGCTGCTACCATCCACTGTAAACAGAGTGCTGGTGCCATAGCTCTTGTTGTGCTATGACGGATCCTCTCTTTCACTTTTTGTCGCTGCATCCGTGACGTGTGTGTGAAAGGAATGTCAACATTTACTGTAGTTCCATTTACGGAGTACAGGGAATGGAGCTAATATATTGTCCTGTGATGATAATGTTTTGATCCTTGAGAATACACTTGTGCTTTCACATCTTCAATGCCCTCCCACCAGAGGTCAAAGAGAACAACAATGACCAGACCTTTAGAAGGCATCTTAAGGCAGCCCTGTTTAGGGAAGCTTTTAATGTTTTAATGTTTGATGGATTTCTGTATTTTGGTGTTTTGTTGGAAGCCGACCAGAGTGGCTGGGGGAACCCGGCCAGATGGGCGGGGTATAAATAATTTATTATTATTATTATTATTCAATGTTTAAAGTTTTGTCCTCTTGGTACAAAGAGAGAATTTAAAGCTAAATTGTTCCAGGGCCATGAAGAATAAGGTGCCAGCTCCAGGTTTTATGGGGAGGGGAGTTTGGGCAGGATGCCCTCACTGGGAGAGGGGTCCATCTCTCAGTGAGTCTACCCCACATTGCCATTGTTTTTACAGGTTGTTGCTCCCCTGCCACCTCATTGTTACCACTTGCATGCTTGCCAGACATAGTCAATAAACAAGCAGGCACTAGGAACTTCACCACCATCACTTGCTTGCCCTCCTTCCTCCCTTCTGAGCCAGAGGCAAGCAAAAGAGATTACCTAAGGGATCACATAGCTCCATATATACCTGCCAGGCAACTGTGCTCCTTAGATGGTGCACTGCTAAGAGCACCATGTGCTCCAGAGGTGCACTTAAAGGTAAAGGGACCCCTGACCCTTAGGTCCAGTCGCGGACAGCTCTGGGGTTGCGGCACTCATCTTGCTTTATTGGCTGAGGGAGCTGGCATACAGCTTCTGGGTCATGTGGCCAGCATGACTAAGCCGCATCTGGCGAACCAGAGAAGCGCATGGAAACCCCGTTTACCTTCCCACTTGGAGCGGTACCTATTTATCTACTTGCACTTTGACGTGCTTTCGAATTGCTAGGTTGCAGGAGCAGGGACCAAGCAAAGGGAGCTCACTCCATCGCGGGGATTCAAACCGCCAACCTTCTGATCGGCAAGCCCTAGGCTCTGTGGTTCAAAGCGCCACCCGCTTCCTTTAAGAGGTGCATTTAGTATGCACTAGAAACCAGGCATTTAAGTTTTGCAGCTCCATTCCTTTGGAATCAGTTGGCAGCTGAAGTGAGACTTCTTATTCCAATTGCATCTCTTCAATTGCATCTGTGCTATGTAAATCTTTGTGTGCCCTTCCTTGTTTTTGATTCTGGACTTGGCTTATCCACACGCTTCCATTTTTACTATATTAATTTATAAGTCGTCTTCTGTGTATGTATCTAGGCTATTTACAAACATCATAGAAACAGCTAAAATAGTTTTAAAAACCGTACCGAACATAACTGAAGAAAGGTTTAAAAACAATACTAAAAGAAAATCTAAGGCAGAGAACTTTTCATCCGGCTGGAGAAGCCTGTTTGAACAAAAATATCTTCCACTGTTTCTGGAAAGTTCAGATAGTGGGTGCGTATCCTATCTTGACAGGAATGATGTTCCACAGAACAGCGGCAACCACATTGAAAGCCCTGCTCCAAGTTACTGTGGAGTGAGCTTCTGATGTTTTAGGAACTTGAAGAGGACCCTTTCCTGTAGAATGCTGTGGCCTACTGGGTACATAAGGAATAAGGAGGCCTCTCACGTAACCTAGTCCTTAGTGGTATATAGGGCCCAGACCTTGAACTTGGCACTGTAGCAGATTGGCAGGTAGTGCACATCCCATAAACAAAGGTGTTGTATGCTGACGGCACTTGGCTCCTACAGAAGAAGAATCTAGCCGCTGCCCTGCACCTCCAAACCAACTTAAATCGAGCACATTGCAGTAAATCCAACTTGGAGGTTACCAGTGTGTGGGCGGTTGCGGCCAAGCTATCTTGACTAGGGCTGGTCAATGTCAGGTTTTCAACATTGCGATGTATCACCAGCCAAACATCGCGATCTGGCAGCACATTGTGATGTTGAAAGGGAGGAACAAGCTGCGTTGGCCCCAGCCCTGCAAGGTCTCGGGCTGAAACCGCTGAGGAGGTTTGCGGCGGTTTCACCCCGGTGACTGGTGGGGTGGGGAAGAGGCAGCTGGCTCCAGGCGCCAGGAGGAAGAGGCTGCCTGCCCGTGCGATGGCGGCGGAGATAGCTCCGCGGATGGAACTTGTCAGGATTTGTCCGCAAGTCTCCCTCGCCACCTTCGCATAGGTGGGCGGCTTCTTTAAACTGCTCCACTGAGGGGTGCACAGCTGTTGGGGCCTCAGCAGAGAGGTTTAACGAAGCCCCCATCCTGTGCAGTGGCAGAGGAACTCGGGAGCAGTGGCAATTTCAGCCGTTATATACTGCCCTGGCCCTCATACGAGTCCTGGGTGATGTATTGATACATCGCCCAGGCTTAATCTCGAACCTGGAGCAGGTGGAGCTGCCTTACCATCTTAAGTTGTATCCTAATAAACCACCTCTTTCTCAGGGGAATGGGGGTAGAGAAGTCAAGAGCGAGAGTTGTTTCTGAGATGCTCCACTTTTCATTCATTTTCTGTATTGAAAGCCAGGAGTAAACACAGTGGAAGAAATGCTTGCTCTGACAAGCAGTTATGAATGACCCTGACTGGTGGTGTGGTGCAATTTTGGTATTCTCCCTTTATCCTTGCCCCATCTCTGGGAGCTGGAACCTTGCGCAAGGGCAGGAAACAGAAAGTTCACCAAGGTCCTCTTTAATGTTGATGACTATAACGTCTGTGGTCATGTAAAAAATGGAAGGTCCTCTCCCTCATCTCCCGCTGCCCCCTGGGATTGAAGCTTTCAGTGGCCACAGTTGTTTATTCATCTGCTTCTGTGGAAGGAAACATAGATATTGCAAGGTCAAGGTTTGAAATAAGATGGCGTGTCTGAGCGGGTTCTGGATAATAACAGAATGCTGGTTCCTAAGCATTGTTCTGTTTCCACCGTGGATTCATTAAGTGCCTATTGCTAACTAGGCAGCGGAGGAGGTTGTGCATGCCTCTGGGGAGGCGATGGATGCAAATAACCAGAGATTAACATAGCAGATGACAAATGCTTATTTGCCTATGTTGCAAGAAGCAGCATCTCATGTTAGCAATCGAAAGGCAATGCAGTATACATCCCTATTTCTCTTACTGAGGTCACTAATTTATCTTTCTGGAGAGGGTAGCCTTCTTCATGGGTCCAAAACTTGGTGATTAGTTGATTCTCCTTGGTTGACTAAAAGAGGTTCATTGTACGGGGACTTTATTTTCTTGAAGCTGACCTCATTTGCACCTCCCATCGTTCCATGTCCCATTTCTCCTCTCCGATAGAACATAATTTAGGAGGGGGAAATAGTCTTCTTTGCTCCAGTAGGGCATCAGAGAGCTTAATAATTATTTTCCATTTTTCATGATGCAAGGCTTGCCCTTCTGTTTAGAACTATTCACAGGAGGCTGTTCCAGAACCCTGCTCAGGGGTGTAGAAACCATTTCACCCACATTAATCCCAAACTGAATAATGGGACAGTTGCTTTCATCCCCCCCCCCGCCCCCCGCTTAACCTAAATGGGTCGCCTGCATTTGAGTACCAACCCCCTATGTATTCATGGAGTATCGTCTCCTCTGTCTTTGGCACTCTGTGCTGGTATTCATTTAAAATGCTCTCCATACTCATTGATTTATTCATATATCTCTTCATCACCCTTAAGAGTGTGCAATAGGTGCAGAATTCCATGCTTATGTGAAACTGCTATCCACCCACGAGAGCACAGGGCTGCCAACAGGATTGCTGGGCCCCGGTAAAGGTGTGGATTGGGCCCTCAGCGCCATTCGCAAAAGAGGAGACAAATCTGTACCACATTTTGCATATGCTCTGTGTCACATGCAAACTTGTACTATCTTTTATGGGTGAGGTGGAGGGCCAAACACACACACACACACACAAATAAATCTCTCTGTGTGTGCACACCCATGTAGAAAGATATCTAACTGACAAGAGGAACTATTCCCATAATTGTGTTTCTATGCTAGGGAAAGTTTAATCTGTTGTCACACAAGTAGGATGCATCTATACCATTTAAAGCATTTTTCATACTACTTTAAGCAGTCATGGCTCCCCCCGCCCAAAAAAGAGAAAAGAATCCTGGAAACTGTAGTTTGTTGAGGGTGTAGCGAGTTAGAGGTAAAGGGACCCCTGACCATTAGGTCCAGTCGTGGACGGCTCTGGGGTTGCGTGCTCATCTCGCATTATTGGCCGAGGGAGCCGGTGTACAGCTTCCAGGTCATGTGGCCAGCATGACAAAGCCGCATCTGGTGAACCAGAGCAGCGCATGGAAATGCCGTTTACCTTCCCACCAGAGTGGTACCTATTTATCTACTTGCACTTTGACGTGCTTTTGAACTGCTAAGTTGGCAGGAGCTGGGACTGAGCAACGGGAGCTCACCCCGTCACAGGGATTTGAACCGCCGACCTTCTGATCGGCAAGCCCTAGGCTCTGTGGTTTAACCCACAGCGCCACCAGTGAGTTAGGAGACATCTATTCTCCTCAAAGACCAACAATTCCCAGAGTTCTCTGGGAAGAGGGATTGATTGTTAAAGCTCACCAGAAATGGTTAGGCTATTGATACTACATTCCGTGTAATGGTAGGCATGGCATTTTGGATTGCAGGGGTGGAGAAAGATGTCAGAAGATATTTAAGATTTACGTCAACCCAAGTCTGGGAGCCCATGGTTTGATCATTCAAAAAGCAGTGCATTTTAATAATGCTTTTTGTTATTTAATAATTTTAATAATTTATACCTCCCTAGTAATAGCTTCAGCAATTTTATTGTCACGGGTCAAAACAGCCACTCTCCTCCCTGCAACCCCATCTCTATTGAGCAAAAGGATTTGAGCTTTTAGTAGGCAGATGGGCAGATATACCCTTCTAAGTGTGTATATCTGCAGCAACAGCCCATTTCCAATAATCATTCTGACCTCTGGTCGGTTGTGGCCTCTTAGCCTACCTTAATGTGGATTAAATGAGGAGAGAATCATGCAGGCCACCTTGAGCTGCTTGGAGACAAAAGTGGGAAATAAATGCAATACATCAATCAATCCCCTTATCCTCCTGTGCTGCTGCTGCTGCAGTCAACTTACTAGCTTTCTCCAGTGGCATTTCCCTAAAGCACCCTGGATAGCAACACTGCAGGGTTGTCGTACACAACTCTCTCTCTCTGAGCCCCTCTCCCAAGTGTTAGTATAGCAATTTGTGAACTATGCTTTTTCAGGCACAGTGTGCAATATGGATAGACTAACACATTTCTGCATGAAATTAAATTTGGCCTTTGAAATCCAGCTTTCACATTATTAAAGGTAAATGTGCTCTAAGGGTGTTCCAGGACCTAGATTGGTATTGTCCTGAATATATGTGGGGTGCTGGATTGCATTTCAACATTAGCTGCGGCATTTTCCTTCCTTTGCTCTCATTTACATCAAGTGTCCCTCTGGGGTTGCCATCCTTAAGGTCAACTGGGACATCTTTATAATTGTGCCATCTCTGCAAAGTCTTTTTACTTTGCAGAGGGCATAAATACCAATGGTAAAAATAAATACTATAATAAAAATGATGGGCCTTTTCTGCAGTGGCTCCCCATTTGTGGGATGCTCTCCCCAAGGAGCCTCACCTGGCGCCTTTATAACATATCTGTAGGCACCAGGCAAAAACATTCCTCTTCTCCCAGGCCAGGCACCCCCAAACTCGGCCCTCCAGCTGTTTTGGGACTACAATTCCCATCATCCCTGACCACTGGTCCTGTTAGCTAGGGATGATGGGAGTTGTAGTCCCAAAACAGCTGGAGGGCCAAGTTTGGGGTTGCCTGTCCCAGGCCTT
Source organism: Zootoca vivipara (assembly GCF_963506605.1). Classification (NCBI taxonomy): domain Eukaryota; kingdom Metazoa; phylum Chordata; class Lepidosauria; order Squamata; family Lacertidae; genus Zootoca; species Zootoca vivipara. The sequence continues at coordinate 45,144,244 of NC_083285.1, read as the reverse complement.
TGGCTAATGAAAGAATGTGACCTTTTAAACTGGGGGGGGGATTGTTTTTGTTTCTTATGAATTTTTGTGCTTCTATATTGTAAACTACTCTGTGATCCACAGATGAAGGGTATATAATAATAATAATAAGTCTCAGTATTTATTTAAACATGAGCAATAATAACATTCCCTCCCCCCCACCCCTGTAGCTTTTTTCTCTCTCCGTATTTTCCTGTGAGCTTTGAATTTCCTTGCTGGTGCCCATTGTATAGCTAGAATCAACTCTGTTCGGCATTCATTAAGCCAACAGTGGTACCTTGGTTTAAGTACACAGTTGGTTCCGGAAGTCTGTACTTAACCTGAAGCGAACTTTCCCATTGAAAGTAATGGAAAGTGGATTAATCCGTTCCAGACGGGTCCGCGGAGTACTTTAAACTGAAAGTACTCAAACCGAAGCGTACTTAAACCGAGGTATGACTGTAGCTGTTTCTCACCACACCCCCTTCAAAAAACCCCTACTTTGAACATAGTTATCAACTTAGTTAGGTTTGGAATCTTTTTCTCTTTCCAGTTGTATCTTAGTGCTTGGTATGTAGACTGCAATTACCGTATATTCCGGCGTATAAGTCGACCCCAACTTTTCCAGTTAAAATATAGAGTTTGGGATATAAGTCGACCCCAACTTTTCCAGTTAAAATATAGAGTTTGGGATATACTCACGGTATAAGAAATATGACCCGGCGTATAAGACAACCCCCGACTTTTGAGAAGATTTTCCTGGGTTACAAAGTAGTCTTATACACAGGAATATACAGTACAGTGGTACCTCTACTTACGAATAACTTTACTTACGAATTTTTCTACTTATGAATGGAGCTCCGTCTGCCATCTTGGATGCGGATTAGATAGGATTTTTTCTACTTACGAATTTTTAGATAGGGTTGCTTCGACTTATGATTTTTTTCTCCCAATGCATTCCTATGGGATTCAATTTCGACTTACAAATGTGCGTTCGGAACGCATTAAATTCGTAAGTAGAGGTACCACTGTACTTGTATTCTCCCTGCCTCTAGGAAATTTAGACTCACTCATTTGACTCCACAGTGTTGTGGAAGTCTTGGCTTCGGGCAGTGTGCACAGAAACAAGCTGGAAAACTAAAACTAAAAGTGTTTTCTTCATCTTCTCTTAAGAGTTCTGCCCAGCCACAATTGAACCACTATCGTTTTAGAAAGAGAAGCCAACCATCCTTTGCTTATGTTATGAAACCTAGGCTCCTCCTCATTGCCCATTACTTTAGCTATCAGTTTAGTTCCTCTTCGCCAACCTAGTGCCCTCCAGATATTGCTGTACTACAACTCCCATCTGCCCCACCGAGCACACTGGGTGGCCTTGAGGTTAGTTGCTCTCAGCCTAACAACCTGCCTGATGACTGTGAGGATTTGAAAGTAGAAGGGGTGGAGGAGAGCTTTGTATGCTGCATTGAACTTGCAGGAAACATGGAATGGCCATGTAAATAACAGGGTGCTGCACCCACAAAGGAAGAATGGCAAATGAAACTGGTGGAGTATACGGAATTAGCAAATCTAACAAGTAACATTAGAGAACAAGAAGAAACTAGATTTAAAGAAGATTGGAAAGCATTTGTAGATTATTTGAAAAGCTATTGTAAAAATGTTAAGGCACTAGTCGGTTTGGAGTAAGCTCAGCTGTTTAAAATTATATGGAGGGAAATATTATAAATTTATTTATTTGGTTTTCCAAAGTAACATTTTACAGAGAGATGTCAAAGAAAATTAATAAAAACAAGATTCCAATGAATTTCCTGAACTTCCATCCTCCCCCTTTGTGGGTCCTCCCCCTTTGTGGGTCCTATTATGAATCATTTCCTCCCGCATCTTTTATGATACAGTGGTACCTCTACTTACGAATAACTCTACTTACGAATGTTTCTACTTACGAATGGAGCTCCGTCCGCCATCTTGGATGTGGTTTAGATAGGATTTTTTCTACTTACGAATTTTTTCTCCCAATGCATTCCTATGGATTCGACTTACGAATGTGCGTTCAGAACGCATTAAATTCGTAAGTAGAGGTACCACTGTAATTCAAATCCTTTACATTTCCATTGTGTACAGAATTCAGCCTTAAACTACAAGTAATACTCCAATCCTACCAACTATGGAGGGAAATATAGAGGTAAAATGGCTTTGCTTAAAATAGAATATGCAGCAGTAACCGTTAATTTAAGGAAACAATGGAAGATGGATGGGAAGTATTTTTTCCCCTTTCCTGTTTTTATTTCTCTATTTGTCATGCTTGTATTTTGAAAAAAAAGTATATATTTTTAAATATATGAAAGTAAATAATAGGATGGCCTTGCTAGTTGGTTCTGATGTGTTTGGAGTACACATGTGATTCTGCCTATCCATGGGATCTAGGCATCTATATGGAGCCAGCAAGATAGGAGCACATAACAAAATAAGAAGAGCCTTCTAGATCAGAGTCCATCGAGTGCAGTATCCTGTTCTCACAGAGGCCAACCAGATGCCCAAGGGAAGCCACAAAGTAGGACCTGGGTGCAAGAAGACTCTCCCTTCCTGTGGTTTTGAGCAACTGGTTTTCAAAAGCATGCTGCCTGAAATCATGGAGCCAGACCATATCCATTATGGCTAGTAGCCATTGAAAGCCTTTAGCTCCACAAGGTGTGTATGGCACAGTAAATCTGCTCGTCTTTCAAGTGCCCAGTTAGCTCAAGCGCCCAGTGAGTTTACCCTCCCTCGCTATACGTGGACTTAGGGTATGAGCCAAACTTCCCAGAGTCGCCGTTAATAGCAGGTTGCTTTTCAAAATTTAAACTGTGTAATCTTTAAACTTCTGCAGCAATATAACTCTGACTCAGGATCCAGAATTAACCAGCTGTCTGGTTATAGAATGACTAGATGATGGTAACAAAGGATGAGCATTTTTATCGAGAGCTGCCTGACAATGAGTCAGCTCAGTGGCTCGATGCTCATTATTTTATCTCTTGCGCTCTCTGCCTTTATTTCTAGGGGTTCTGGAGGAAGCTGAATTCTACAACATCGGGTCTCTAATCAGGCTAATCAAGGACAGATTGGAAGAAAAGGACTACACTATAACACAGGTGTGAACGGAATGGCCCCAGAAGGCCTTTGACAAGAAAAGAAAAATACTAACAATAACAGGGAGTCTTCATGTATGAGATAAAAACCAGGCGGCTTTGCACCTCCCCAGAGGGGAGAAAATCTTAAATTCCACCTTCTGAGGATGCGCAAGCAGGAAATCTTGCAGAACTGGTAGAAGAAAGAAGGCCAATTTTCATAACCCCCCCCCCCCCGAGGAGGAAGTAAATGAATCCGGTTGTTTTAATTTCTGAGCACTCCCTAGCCTGGATCTCAGATTACAGTTTTAATTGCAAAGTAGAAAACGGTGGTGAATCATTGCTGGGAGGGATACTCCTGAGATTCTGCTTCTCTGCATGGTTTGGAGATACAGGGAGGCAGGAACAGAGAGAATATCGGAGAAAATAAATTGTTTGAGAAGCAGAGGGAGATCTGTGGACACTCAATGGAATGGGGGCATTCCAGACTCCTGGGCTTTTGTCCCTCACGATAGCAGTACGACAAGAACCCAGCACACCTTTCAAGCAGCGTAAGAAACTTGGATATATAGGGTAATTGCCAAATGGCACCTAGAACCTAGGTTACGGTTGCCACAGTAGGACAGCTAGGCTCCATTCCCTCCACCCAATGAAATATATTATTATTTCGTTTCGTTTCCATACCACTTTACATTTTAAAGAAGAAGAAAAATCTCAAAAGCGGTTTACAACACATTAAAACATTCGATAGAACAAATTCAGGCTTCAAGGGGAATATCTCTGATCCGTCTCTAAGTGACATTTTGCTTTCCCCATATTGTTTACCTGCTTAATTTATATAGCTGCTCCACAGCAGAAGCCAGTGTAATGTAGTGGTTGGAGTGGAAGACTAGGACCTGTCCGGATTTTCACTTTTTGAAATATGGCAACCCCATCTTAACCTACTTCACAGGGTCGTTGTTGTAATTAACTGAGGAGAGGGATAAACCATGTATTCCTTGGAGGAAAAGGTGGGATATAAATAAGCGCTTCTGCTTACTGGCTTAAGAAAGCTGGAGAGGCCAGCCAGGTGGAGATGTCTGTCACCAACTTGGCATCCAGAGGCCTCCACGCGGTTGCAATTGGACATGCACCAGTTACAAAATGTGCCTGGGGAATTTCTAGCACTGTTTTCAAGGAAGGGATCTAGCAACCTGCCTTAAGGCAGGTCAATGGCTCAATGGTGTCTGTTTTGATTGGCAGTGGCTGGGAGGCTGAAGTCTTTCACGGCATGGGCTGCTGAATGCTTTTAACTGGAGATGCCCAGCCTTGAAACCTGGGACCTTCTGTTTGCGAACTGTGGTCTGTCTCATCCCTGTTCTGAACGCGTCCAGTCTACTGACTGTTTCCCTGCCATGTGAGAGGTGCAGAGGAGGCTTTTGAGTCAGGAGCTGGCAACCAATTGAATGGATGAGGAAGGCTTCAAAGAATTATTTGCATAGGTGCATTGGAAGGGGCCTTATACCAAGCCAGGCTATTGGTCCAACCATCTCAGTTTTGTCTGACCAGCAGTGGATCTCCACAGTTTCAAGCAGTTTCCCCCCTGCTGTACCTGGAGGATAACCAAGGCTTGAACCCGGGCCCTTTCACAGGTAGATAATTTGATCTACTACTGAGCTTACAGCTGTTCCCCAAATACAAATGTAAATGCTCACAGCCACCAATTGCCCCTCGCTTTGATTTGCTGCAATAAGTAGATAATGCAGACAGAACTATCTGATGTTGATTGGGCTTAGTCTCCTAATGAGAATCTGCATGGATGAAGGGGTCTGCTTTTACATCTCATTCCCTGCTTTTTTTCTAGGTGCCTCCGAAACACGTGTACAGGGTTCTGCAATGTCAGGAGGAAGAACTCACGCAAATGGTTTCTACTATGTCAGATGGATGGCGTTTTGAACAGGTATGCAGGAAGTGGTGGGGTTATAGATTGATTTTGCCAGGGTAGAACTTCAGCTTCTGCAGAATCTCAGACATACGGACAAGCGCCACTTGGCTGCAACAGAGGGGATATATGGGAAGTAGGTCTTACCCATTGAGAGACCAGCTATGTTGGGCTTCTCTCCCTCAACTGTTTCCATTCATGCTGGTCCTTATCAGAATCTCAAGAATTGGTGTCTATTTCCCCCTATCTCTCCCCATTACTTGTTCGTTTGTGTTGCGTCCTTTCTCTGTATTTCAGGGATGGGAAACCTGTGGCCGTGCAGGGAGAGTTGGACCACCTCTCCGACCCCGACCCCCCCCCCCCCGGCCATTAGCTCTGCTGGCTGGGACTGTTGGGAGTTAAGACTTCCACAACTTCCCCATCCCTGGTCTTTTTGATCATGCATGCTTTTAAAGTGGCCACATGCCCAAATCTTTACCAACCAACGAAGCCAGGAAGCGCACACATTTACTGCTTCATTTTTAGCATTCCTTCACTGCTTTCAAAAAACAGTTTGCTCATAGGTGGCCTGCAGAGCCTTGGAGCTTCCCATTTTTACCAAATTTTGTTTCAGAGGAGTACTGCATGCTGAACCGTACCTCACTTGGCTTACTTTGCAGTAAAGGCATTCTCTCCTTTTCTGCTTCTCAGCTGGTGAATATTGGGTCGTCTTATAATTATGGGAATGAGGACCAATCGGAGTTCCTGTGCGTGGTCTCCAAAGAGCTCTGCAGCTCGCCCAGCGGCCTGTGCCCTGAGCCCAGCCGGAAAGCCAAGGTGAGGGCAAATCGCTAGCGTCTCAAATTTTCACCAGTCCCATGTTTTCAGATACAGAATCATAGAATTGTAGAGTTGGGAAAGGGACCCTGAGGATAATATAATCCAACCCCCTGCAATGCAGGAATATGCAGCTGTCCTATACAGGGATCAAACCCGCAACCGTGATGTTATCAGCACCACACTCTAACCAGCTGAGCTACGGAGAATCTAAATGGCAATCTTGTTAAGAGTAGGCTACTTTGCTTTGGGCCATGAGGCACCCTTTCACGTCAAATGGAAGGCATTTCACAATGGCCAACTAGATCCCATGGGAAACCTGTAAGTAGGACATGAGCTCAGTCATCTTCTCCCACTCAAGATCCTTAGCATCTGGTACTTGCAGACATCCATCCTCTGATACTGGAGGTAACAGCTAGCCGTCATGGCTAGTAGCTGTTGATGGCCGTACCGTCCATGAATTTGCCTAATTCCCCTTTAAAGTTCTCTTAAGTTGATGGCCATCACCACATCCCATGGCAGTAAGTTCCATAGTTTTAACTACCGTATATTCCGGCGTATAAGACGACTGGGCATATAAGACGACCCCCAACTTTCCCAGTTAAAATATAGAATTTGGGATATACTCGCCGTATAAGAAATACGACCCGGCGTATAAGATGACCCCCAACTTTTGAGAAGATTTTCTTGGGTTAAAAAGTAGTCTTCTACGCAGGAATATACAGTATGTGCTTTGCGAAGTAATATATCCTTTGGTCTGTCCTGAATCTTGGACTGTTCAGCATCATTGGATGATGACCCTCAAGTTTTTGGATTATGAAAAAGGGAGGGGAAATCAAACCACACATGATTTCATACCCACTTTCTTTGCTAAACATGGAAATGTGGCAGATACTGTGTCCAACCCCCCCCCCCACCAGAGAGCAAGCATCTCATACCTGCCTTATGTGGTCCTTTGCTTGCTGTTCCAGAACAAGTTGAATTTCCCAGAAGGCCTGACTTGACGAATATAGGAATCCCTAATGGTTGTGCAGTGCTGTCGAGTGTTCAGAGCTTTTCGCAGGCATTATCTAGTTGCAATCCTTATAGTACTCTTGTCAGGAAAATCAATATTATCCCCAGTATTGCTGTTGCGAGGTTTGAAGCTGAGAGACGGTGGTTTGCTTAGGTCCGTCTCATGCAGTGGTGAGGAAGCCCAGGACTGGGGGGCAAATACAGCCCTCCAAAGCCCTCTTATCTGGCCCTTGCTTCTCAGGCCACAGCCCACCTCCCAAGTCACACCGTTCCCCAGATCTGTCCCAGCCTTACCTCAAAAGCCTTTGCCATGTTGGTTATGTGCCTCTTGCTTGCCTGCGTGCACAAGGGAGAGACAGCATGTTTGTGCAGAAACCTCCTGACTTTTGCATGGCAGGTTTGTGCCTAATGAATACAGGCAGGAACTGGGTCTTTTCCTCAGCACACTCTTTGGTGTCAAAGGTTCCCCACCCTTAACCTAGTGAGTTCGCAGCAGAGGTGGGATTCGAACTGGGGACTCTGAGTCAGGGGTCCCCAGACTTACCGCGCAGCGGGCCAGTGCCCGCCGCACCGACCGCACAGCGGGCCGGAGGGCAGGGGAGTGCGCGCGCAGTGGGCCGGAGGGCGGGGGAGTGCGCGCCCGTGCGCATGCGCACACGCACGCGGTCGGGGAAAAATCACCGAAAATCGCTTGTGCGCATGCGTATGGGCCTCCCCCGACCCGGAAGTGCATCGGAAATTACCTCTTCTGGGTCGGGAGAGGCCCATACGCATGCGCACAAAGGATTTTCGGCGATTTTTTGCCGATTTTGAAGATCGTCGCCGCGCCGCGCGCCGTAAGAGCGGGCGGCGGCAGCGGGCGGCGGGGGTCGTCGCGGGCCAGATTGGGAGGCCAATTGGGCCGCATCCGGCCCGGGGGCCGTAGTTTGGGGACCCCTGCTCTGAGTCATAGCTGAGCCTCTTAGCTGCCATATTATACCAGTTCTTTGAACCAGGAACTGCAATTATTTCATAAGATCATAAGAAGAGCTCTGCTGGATCAGGCCAATAGCCCATCTAGTCCAGCCTCCTGTTCACACAGTGGCCAGCCAGATGACAGTGGGAAACCCACAAGCAGAATCAGAGCCCATGAGCCCTCCTCCGTTATTTCCAGCAGCTGCTATTCAGAAGCATTATTGCCTCTGTCCGTGGAGACAGAGCATAACCATCTCCCGCTTGGACTACTGCAATGCACTCTACGTGGGGCTACCTTTGAAGGTGACCCAGAAACTACAACTAATCCAAAATGCAGCAGCTAGACTGGTGACTGGGAGCGGCTGCCAAAACCATATAACACCAGTCCTGAAAGCCCTACATTGGCTCCCAGTACATTTCCAAGCACAATTCAAAGTGCTGGTGCTGACCTTTAAACCCCAAAATGGCCTCGGTCCAGTATACCTGAAGGAGCGTCTCCACCCCCATTGTTCAGCTGGGACGCTGAGGTCCAGCGCCGAGGGCCTTCTGGCGGTTCCCTCACTGTGAGAAGTGAGATTACAGGGAACCAGGCAGAGGGCCTTCTTGGTAGTGGCGCCCTCCCATCAGATGTCAAGGAAATAAACAACTATCTGACTTTTAGAAGACAACAGGTAGCCCTGTTTAGAGAAGTTTTTAATGTTTGACATTTTATCGTGTTTTTAATTGTTGGAAGCTGCCCAGAGTTGCTGGGGAAAACCCAGCCAGATGCGCGAGGTATAAATAATGAATTATTATTATTACAGGTGATACTCGGAAAATTAGAATATCGTTGAAAAGTGCATTTATTTCAGTAATGCAACTTACTATTTTTTATTTTTCTTTTAATTTTTACAAATGCTTTCTTTTGGAAATTCCACAGTAATAAAACAAATAGTTACAATAATACAAAAATAAACATCGCTATTACATTTCATTAATTCCATTCCATTTATAATTGACCCGCCTAACGACAAATAATTACAATTGCAACAAATAAAGGCTTGACATATCTTGCTTTGCATGTCAATCATCTATCTCATATATTGGTTTCACCTTTTAAGTTGCGTTAATGAAATAAATGCACTTTTCGACGATATTCTAATTTTCCGAGTTTCACCTGTAGTATATTTATTATTATTTATTTTATCCTACCTAGTAGCCATTGGTCCCTTTATCCTCCAGTCCTCTTTCACAGCCACCAGTGTTGGTGGCCATCACTGCCTCCTGTGGGAGTGAGTTCCATAGTTTAACTAGTTTCTTTTACCTGTCCCGAATCTTCCAACATTTGGCTTCATTGGATGTCCACGAGGGTTAGGAAAGAGTGAGAAAAACTATTCTCTATCCACTTTCTCCATGCCATGCTTAATTTTTTTATAAACTTCTATCATGCCCCCTCTTACTTGTCCGTTCTCTAAACTGAAAAGTCCCAAAGACTTCAATCATTCCCCATAGGAGAGTCGCTCCACCCCCTTGATAATTTTGGCCGCCCTTTCCTGAACCTCTTGAGAGCCCAAATCCTATCCTACAGAGCATCTGCCTTGAGTGCAGAAAGTCGCAGGTTCAGTCTAGATCAGGCACCCCCAAACTTTGGCCCTCCAGATGTTTTGAACTACAATTCCCATCTTCCCCGATCACTGGTCCTGTTAGCTTGGGATCATGGGAGTTGTAGGCCAAAATATCTGGAGGGCCGCAGTTTGGGGATCCCTGGTCTAGATGAACCAGTGCCCTGACTCACTATAAGGCAGCTGCCTCTGGAGCTAGACTTGCAAGTATTTGTGCTCCACCTTCCTTTTTTGTACTGCATGCTCGGATACAGAGCACAGAGGAGGACCTTGAGGAGGAAGAGCAGAAGGAAGCGGAGCTGCAGGAGGAGGAGGAGGAGGAAGAGGAGAAGGTGGTGGAGCAGGAGCGAGAGGAAGCCGGAGTGGAAGAGGAGGAGAAAGGTGCAGCCAACCTCTGAAGACAGCCAGGAACAAAACCAATACTGAACCTTAAAGCCGTATGCTCCCTTTTCTGGCGGGAGCAGGTGGGGGGAAGCACGAAAGGGGTGCTTCTGCAGGTGATGCCTGTGCAGGGAGGAAGCAATACCTGGTGGCCAAAGGCTCAGGGAGAGGGCGGGGGGGGGGGGAGATCAGTTCATTTCGGAAGCCGCTGCATTTAGGTCTCAACCATGTGTGTGTAGTGGTGTTTTTCTTTTTCTTCTTGCAGAATTTGTTGCAGATTGGAATTGTGTCTACCCCAGGATTCCTCCAATTCCCTCCCTGCCTTCTTCCCTATTGGGTTCCTTTTCACTTTGGCTTTTTCCAACTCGTGCACATTTCCCCCTGCCTTGCCAATCCTTCTTTCCTCACCTTCTCTCCTGAGCCAGCAAAGATCCTTTATTCATTCCCAGCCTAGATCTCTTCCTCCTCCTCCTCCTCTGCCAGCCCAGCCCTGGTCTGCACTCCCCGACTTGGGCGAGTGACTCCCACTCCCTTCCCTTTGCTTGGACATTTGGGTGGGCTGAGTGCACCCTTGTCCTGAATTTGTCTTCCAGGGTAGCCCTTGCAGCCCCGGAGTGGGATGGAGAAACTTGGGGCAGAAGAGGAATGCAATTCAGCCAGCGAGAGATAGCTGCATGCAGTGAACCTCTGAAGCTGCCTTTATAGCAAGAATGTGAAATCTGTTGCCCTCCTAGTTGTTGTTAGACTCCAACTCCCATCATCCTGGTTTATTAGCTAAGCCAGCTGGGGCTGATGGGAGTTGGAGTCCAGTAATGGTGGGAGGTTCACAGGTCCCCCACCCTGCTCTATGGCAGATTAGGCCAATAGCCCACCCAGTCTACTGCTGTCTATTTTTGATGGGCAACAGCTCTCCAGGCAGATTAGGCCAATAGCCCACCCAGTCTACTGCTGTCTATTTTTGATGGGCAACAGCTCTCCAGGGTCTCTATCTGGAGTCCAAGGGCTATTCCTTGATCCTCATAGCTGGAGAAGCCCGAGATTGAGCCTGGAGCCTTCTGTGTGCAAAACATGCTTCTCTCCATTCAGCAGCAGGGCAGGCACTTGGTGCTAAACCAGAGAAACCCACATCCTGGACTGCAGGAATCCATGTATCTGTGCTCAGAATAAATCAGTGCAGATTTGCATTGCATGTAATATGCTTATTTCTCGTTATGGTGCTTAAGAACTATTGCGGAGGGCAAGCGGTGTGGTCTGGGAAAACTGGCAGGAGGAGAAATCAGGGCCTAGGTGCAGGACAGGGAGGGGCAGGAATCGATGCAACGCATAGTAGATCTGCTCCATGTCCCCCTCCCTTTCCTCCAGTAGTCTTGGTTACTCGTTTTCAGCAGGGGCTGCTCACTTTTGCCCATCCTCTCTCCTAGCGCATCCGCCTCTCCCTTCAACAAGCTCACAACCTTGAAGCCTAGAAACTGACAATTTGGATTCGCAAGAAGCCAGATTCTGTGGCCAGGCATTGTCCACAATCCAATACAGAGTTAAGTGCTCTTAAGGATACTGATTTCAACTGAAGGTGGAAACAGAAGAGTGTAGCAATCATTTTCAGTATCTTCGTACAAGCTCTATTCCTAGAAGCAGCTATCTAATCCTTTGGAGGGGAGGTGCGGATCTTGCTGGTACTTTGCTTTCAAGTTCCCACATCTGCCTTCCTTCTGATAATGCAAAAACTTAACATTTTCTTGGCAGGAACAGATATTGCACTGTAGCTCCGTGCCCATGAGAAGCATTCCCTCAGATGCACTTGCCTCTTCCTCAGAATTAGAACTCAGGATTTAGCAGAAGGGCTGTCTTTTCTATTACAAAGAAGCCCTCATTGTCCTCTGCAATGAGAGCTGGAGAATTTGGTTCTAGGCTACTAGTGCTTTTATGTCACCCCTGCCCTTCTCTCTCTCTCTCCCTCCCTCCCCCTCCCCTCCCTCCCTCCACTTGCCCCTCTTCTTCCTCTTCTTCCTCTGTCTTAATCCAGCTTTCTCCTTTTCACTTGGCTTCTCTGGCTTTGCTTGTTCTTGTCACTTTAAACTGTTGCAAACCAGATGTCTCAGGATATGATGCTGATCAATGTTTTTTTTTAATGTTAATTTTAAAGTCTTTATTTTTGTACTGTACTTTTTTCAAAAAAACAAAACAAAAGCAAAACACAGCCGGGGTGTGTGCGGGTGGAGTTAGAATAATATTGCATTGGGGACCTTTTTACACAGCATTTTACGTTTGTCACAAATTATGAGCCACTCTTACACGGATGGAAGAGGTGTGTGTTTTGCCTTCAGCGCATCTCTCCCCTCCTCTGCCCCACAAACCTAGGGTTTGCATTTCATGCTGACCTGATTCACAGGCTACACACACACACACACACACACAGCCAAACCATGGCTTAGCGCAGATGGGCGAGCACCCCCTTTTTGTTCTGAGCTGTGCCAAGCCTAGGTTTAAAGTACAGTCGTACCTTGGATCATGAACGCCGCAAACCCGGAAGTGAGTGTTCCAGTTTGCAAACTTTCTTTGGAACCAGAAAGTCCGACGGGGCTTCTGCAGCTTCCAATTGGCTACAGGAGCTTCCTGCAGCCAATCAGAAGACGCGCTTTGGTTTCTGGACATTTTGGAAGTCAAATGGACTTCCGGAACGGATTCCATTCGACTTCCAGGGTACGACCGTAATTTGAACCCAGGCTCATGGTTTAACTTTTGCAGAGACACCATGAACCATAAGCCACAAATCTTGGTTAGAGTCCATCGTTAGTCTGGAGAGGTAAATCATGAGTGTAGGTCTGGATGATAGGCTAGGCAAAGTCATGGCTTATATCAGTGGAGGAACTGGTGAGCAAAGCAGTCACAATCCCCTCTTCTGGAGTCTGGACCCTAATGGCTTCACTTTCAGCCATGGTTTGACTCAGTGTGGCATGTGAACTGGACCACAGTCACAGCAACCCCTATGGGGAACAGCAGACCACAGCCTTACAGCTTTTTTTGTCTCCCACTCCAAATTCTCATGTTTGCTTTGTAGGGAGGGAGTTTCTTGATAGGCTTGATAGACAAATACACTCATGCCTGAATAGAACACTATATCAGAGACAGGGGATCTGTGGTCCTTCAAGGTGGTGTTGGACTCTTAACTCCCATCATTTCAGACCACTGACCCTGCGGGCTGGGATTGATGGTAGTTGGGAGTCCCAACATCATCTATAGGGCCACTGGTTCTGGGAATGACAGGAGGATACTTCCTGGAGTGTTAGGTCAGGAAGAGAACATCTTTAACAGAAAGCCAGTGCCATTTTACTACAGCAGGCTCTGCTGCTAATTCTGTTAAGATTGGATGGTAGCCACAAAACAGTGCCTGAGATTGCTGTGTAATAACTTCTGAATAAATTCCACAGACGATTACTACTGTCTCGCGTCATCTCACTGTATGTGAGCTGGGTGCTCTTTTATGTATAGAACCGTTTTCTCCATAAAGGCATTTGAACTCTGCCAGCTGTCTTACGTGGTTTTTTCCCCTCCAGAAGGCAAAACTCCACACTTGGTGTACGTGTTTTGGAATAGGAGTGGCTGCAGTCCTTAAGCCCAGACATGTTGACATCTTCAGGAGCACATCACCAGTTTCATAGGGTAGACAATTTCCATTGGGCTTAAAAGACAAAGCAATAGAATCTAGAGATGAAATCTATGGCAATAAAACTTTTGTTATGAAACTTGGGACTTAACCTTCTCTGATGGGTTAAGGCAGGCGTGGTTCGCTCCTGGTCCTTTTTGGGTCCCCAACTCCCATCAGCCCCAGCCAGTATGGCCAACAGTCAAGGGTGATGATAGTTGTCCTCCAATGGCATATGGAGGGCTACAGGTTCTCTCATCCCTGACATGCTGCCATTGTGAGAGAAGCGTGCAGGGTCTTCATTGCTTGTGAATTGCTGCTTGATGTCTCCTGGCAACCTTTGGAGATACCAGAAGCAAACAACCTCCTGCTTTTTTTGTTTTCACCTGAGCCTACCTTCTGGTTGACCTTTCTATCTCCAGCCTCAGATAACACACTGCTGCAAACTAGGAAACAAGGCACTTTCCATCCTGCCTTACTGGAGGATCAAAAGGTTTGGATGGGAACAGAATCCTGACAAGGACCCAGAAAATGAAATAGGCCACAATTGGCTACATTTGCAATATTGCTTGTACAAAGCTAATTATTTTGAATTTCATAAATATGCCAAATGCTACAATTTTATATTTAAGTTATAAAATGATGTATGCTGGTAATGCAGTAAAAATGGGTTTGATAAGAAGCTCAGTATTGCATATAGTTGGTTTCTGTTTCTCTCCCTCCGCCCCCTGCCCTTCCCCAGGCCTCAAGATTTCCAAAAAGTGTTGCTATGGATGGTGGCAGACTGAGTTCATTCCCCCCACTGCATTTGGCTGTTTCTACAAACTCTTCGGTCACCCCACTGATTTTTCTTCGTGGGGGGTTGCATCCCACTCTCAGCAGAGTTATAGTCTTGTGAGCAGCTCCAATATGCTTTCTGTTGTCCGCTTGCTTTACTCTGGCCAAATTTAATGTTTGAATTGTAGCTAGTTAGTAATTGAGCATGTGTTGGACCCATTTCCTGGACCAATGCCCAGGTTTTGGGGGTGCTTAAGGTGAAGGCTTAAGCATTTCTCCAGTTCCCATCAGCTCCAGCCAACAGGAAGGATGGGAGTTGGAATCTAGCAACAACCGAAGAGCCAAAGGTTCCCCATTCTTGTTCTTAGATTACCCACCTCTGGTTATCTTAGAAAACAAACCAACGGCAGACACTACCTTTGGTAGCACCATAGACGCAACTGACCAAATGGCAGGGGAGCATAACTTGCAGTTCCTCATAAGTCAGGGACACCTCACATTTTGGGTTTCATATCAGTCCCACCTCACTTGTGGTCCTTGCAGATGCTTTCTGCCACCCAGCATTGTATCCTTGACTAGCAACAGTTGAATATTAAGTGGGACATGAGCTGACGTGGGATGTCCCAACAAATATAGGACATGGGAGAGAGAGGGGTGAGGTCTGAAGGTGGCTCCTCCACACGTTGCCTCGAAAGAGAAAACAGGCTGGGCGTATGCTCAGTTCCTCGTGGCTTGCTTAATCCATTCCATTACACTGGTGATCCTGGTGTAGACCCCGTAGTAATTCGGACGTGCACATCCCATCCCCCAGCTCACCAGGCCAGCTAGAAACCACCTGCCGCTTGGCTCCTGACAGGCAAGAGGTCCCCCAGAGTCGCCCTAGGAATAAAGGAGAAAATAACACCAGTCAGATCAGAAAAAAGTGGAAGAGAAGGAGGCAAATTGAAGAAATGTGCTTTAAAACTTTCAGTGTGCAATGAGTTGCATGGAAACAAGAAAGTTTGTTGACAAGGGCCTGAGAAGAGCTTTCTGTGCCATGGGATGTGGTGCGCACAGTTACCTGGCAAGAGTCCTTCTTTCCATCGTGGTAGCCAGCGCAGAGCATCTTGGACGTAACCTGGTAGTGATAGGCTTCGTTGCACATGTCCTGCTGCACCAGCGGCACACTCACCCTTTGCAAAATCTTACTGCTGGGACCTGCATGTCAGGTACAAAGGTCAGCAAGATTGACAGAGGGGAAAAGAAATCCTACCTCCTTATGAAATTTTCCACAACACATATCTTATTCCACATTTCCAATTCCTACGCATTCAGTAGGTCTTAGGCAGGAGAAGCAGTGAGAACCTCTCCATATATTCCACCCCCCCAAAAAAAAGCTTATTGGCAAATTTGAGACTTTGAAATACAGTTGTACCCTGTTTCTCATATTTTAAGACATACCCATAAAATAAGCCATAGCAGGATTTGTAAGCATTCAAGGAATATAAGCCATACCCCGAAAATAAGACATAGTGATAGGTGCAGCAGCAATGCCGGCCGCGGCAGGAGGAGGAGGAAAAAAATAAGACATCCCTTGAAAATGAGCCATAGTGTGTTTTTTTGAGGAAAAAATAAATATAAGACATGTCTTATAATATGAGAAACACGGTACTTCGACTTACGAATGACTCGACAACCGAATTTTTTGACTTAAGAATGGGGCAAATGGTTGCACGCATACGAATTTCTCGACATCCGAACGGAAACCGTGGCAGTTTTAGATAGGATTGCTTCGACTTACGAATTTTTCCGTTTCCAATGCATTTCTATGGGAAATCGCGTTTCCAATGGTGCTTTTCGACTTACGAATTTTTCAACCTACGAAGGTGCCTTCGGAACGGATTAAATTTGTAAGTGGAGGCACCACTGTACTGTATCATCCATACACTTAGATGATTTTCTGGAAAGATTCACTAGGGGGAGCTTGAGAGCATTTTACTGCAAAGCAGGTTGCAGCAATGACATTCTGCCTTAGCTTGTCATACTACTTTATGATGGTGAGTTAGGTTTTTGACAGGACAGGACACACCTAAGCATTGTACATGCACCTTTTCTGCAAAACTCAAGAGGTGTTCTCCCAAGGTTGCTGCCGATTGCATGGCTTCGGTTAGATTCTTTTTTTAAAAAAAAAAGCTGCAGAAAGGGGAATCTCGGAAAGGATGGGATTTATATATTGCGGATTACCTCCTTCCTTAGTTGCACCCCAGCCTGTGATCCAGCACAGGAGGCCCACCTCAAAGAGATGGGAGCTGGCAGGCAGACATATAGGCTGGATGAAGGCTGAATAGATGACTGGGTGGTCGAGCTGCAACAGCGCCACATCGTAGTCATGGCTGTCCTCTTCATAGTACGGGTGCTGCAGGATACGGATCACCTTGAAGGAGACCTCATTCTGGCTACTGACATTCAGAAGCTGCTTGCCAAGGTAGACTGTCCAGATAGTGGGGGAAGCCTGCCTGGAAATCAAAAGGGTTGGAAAGGGTTTCAGCATGCTGCTCCTGTTCTCTAGCTCCTGTTCTCCTGTTCTCTAGCTCCTGAAAGACTGCTCATGGGGACAGGGTCTAGGATAGGCATCCCCAAACTTTGGCCCTCCAGATGTTTTGGACTACAATTCCCATCTTCCCCGACCACTGCTCCTGTTAGCTAGGGATCATGGGAGTTGTAGGCCAAAACATCTGGAGGGCCACAGTTTGGAGATGCCTGGTCTAGGATCTTGCCTCACACCAGGTCACACTATTATCCGCCTAGCTCAGCATTCCTACTGAGAACATAAGACAAGCCTGCTGGATCACACCAATGGCCCATCTAGTCGAGCACCCAGTTCTCACAGTGTGGCCGACCAGTTCTGTCTGACAGCAGTGATTCAAGACCATTCCCCTTACTTGCTACCTGAGCCATTCACCTGGAGATGCCCTGGATCAAACCTGTGAACTTTGGGTCCCTTTGGGCTGTGGCCTCCTCCCCTTTTCCATTAACAGTGTGCCCCCTATCTGCAGAGGACTACAATTACAATTCCTTAGCTGGAGAATTCTGTTGCATTCTGAGCTGACTGGTTCACCCTGGGGGATGTTGGAGTCAAATAAAGGAAGCCCAAAATAACTTAGTAAATGTGTACCTAAACATCATCAGGTTGAGATGGGAGGCTTATCTGGTGGCCAATGAACTACTTGAATTTTATCATTTCTAGAGCATAGCTGCCAAGTACCCCGTTTCCCCCCGGGAAATCCCCGTTTTTACGTACTGTTTCCCGTTTTTCTCCCTAAAAAGTCTCCTGCCGGTGGCCATTTTTTCCCTGCTTTGCCATCTATGGGCACAAAAAATGTCCGGAAGTGCGTAGACGCGACTTCTGGTGTCGTCAGCGGCCCTTTTTGGTGCACATAGATGGGCAAAGTGACAGCGGAAGTTGCGTCTACGCACTTCTGGACATGCGTAGACGTGACTTCCGGTGTCGTCGTCGGCCATTTTTGGTGCCCATAGATGGGCAAAGCGACAGCGGAAGTTGCGCCTGTCGCGCGGCTGCTGGTCCCGAATTCTACAGTCCGGGACTTGGCAGGTATGTTCTAGAGGTTCCAGCTCTCCTTTCCCCTCACTCCCATTCACCTGTCATCCAGGAAGCAGTGAGCGGCGGTGATCACCCAGCGATCTGCAATCAGTGTCCCACCGCAAACATGGTGACCCCGCACCTGGAGACTAGCTTGCCATGGCCACTCGCCTTCCGCAGAATGGGCACCACCCACAATGCGGTTCAGTGCAGGTTGCAATCCACAGTCTGAGGAAAGAGGGAAACAACTTAAAATCAAGTCCTTAAAAAACAAGGACTGGAGCTCTTTTTGTTGAGCCATCCCCATCTTTTTTGGCACCTCCTGTAAATCATCACCTCAGAAGACAAACAAACATGTTCGCCATTGCCTTGGCTTTCTGCATCAATAGTATTTGTTTATAATAAGCACAAGGATGGTTCCTCAGCATATTGTGAACCAAGCATTTTGGATAATCTCCAAGCCGAGCATTTAACTGCAGTGCATCTGCCGCATCCCTGAAGGCCCAACCCTGACAGCGCTATTAGCAAGACATCATTCTTACCATCTGAGATGCTAACAGGGACAGGAAAAGCTGTGTCCCTCCAGATGTTGCTGGACTCCAGCTCTCAACAGACCCAGTCAGCATGGCCACTGGTCAGAAATAGCGAGAAGTCCTGGCACATCAACATCTGGAAGGCCACAGGCTCCTCATCCTTGCTTTAACAGCATAGTCCTAAGCATGTCAATTCAAACATAAGTCCTGTTACAGGGGTGGGGGAACTTGGTTCTCTCTAGAGATAATTGGACTACAACTCCTATCAACCCCAGCCACCATGGTCAGTGGTCAGGAATGATGGAAGCTGTAGTTCAACGGTACCTGGAGAACCACAGGTCCCCCATCCCTGTCCAATTAAGTCCAATAGGACTTATTTGCAGGTTAGTCTGTATGGGCAGAGGCCCCATAGACTCAGCTCATGACAGAATGACCTCCTTTAGAGCCCCTCTGCCAATACCACTATAAATAGAAAGGTCTCCTCTGATTTGGCTGCCCACACTATTCTTAACTAGGACAGATCTTCTCCTATTAACCTCTCACCACAGTGCATCTCATCAGAGCGATCCTTGCAGTCAGGGACTGAGTCACACTGAGGGTTGGGTTTCTTCACGCAGCTCCCATCGGCACACAGGTAAGTGAAAAGTCCACAGGGAACTCCTGGAAGGAGAGATTTGTGGAAGTAGAAAGGAATGGGAAGTGTTAGGTCTACTGGGTTGTATTCAACTAAGTTTTAAACAGAGTAAAAGGTAAAGAGGCCCCTGACCATCAGGTCCAGTTGTGTCCAACTCTGGGGTTGCGACACTCATCTCGCTCTATAGGCCGAGGGAGCCGGCATTTGTCCGCAGACAGCTTCCGGGTTATGTGGCCAGCATGACAAAGCTGCTTCTGGCAAACCAGAGCAGCGCACGGAAACGCCGTTTACCTTCCCGCCGGAGCGGTCCCTATTTATCTACTTGCACTTTGATGTCCTTTTGAACTGCTAGGTGGGCAGGAGCTGGGACCGAGCAACGGGAGCTCACCCCGTTGCAAGGATTCAAACCGCCGACCTTCTGATCAGCAAGCCCTAGTAGAGCCATTAAAATTAGTTGTGTATATTAATGTCATGGGTCTACTTTGAGTAGGCCTAGCACTGAGTACCACCCACAGCTAAAACTACTTAATGCCCAAAATGCTTGCCTGGTACCAGCAGTGTTCTATACAGACTGTAGTGGTTAGCATGCAGCACCGCTTGCCTGACCCCCTGCCACTGCCATCATTAGGAAGGATGAAATGGTGAGGTTATATTGGCGGAGCTTATATGGTTCTGCTGCTTTGCTTGAGCCATGCTGACTTCACTGCTACCTTACCCCTCCTCTTCACAACACACCATGGTAACAGCAGTGACATGAGATCAAATAAGCAGCATTGCCCTAGGCCCCCGACTGCTACAGGAAAATACATGGTCAATTGACCCATAATATTAAATAATTAATAATAATAATAATAATAATAATAATAATAATAATAATAATAAATTTATTTATACCCTGCCCATCTGGCTGGGTTCCCCCAGCCACTCTGGGCAGCTTCCAACAGAAAAATAAAATACAATAATTTATTAAACATTAAAAGCCTCCCTAAACAGGGCTGCCTTCAGATGTCTTCTAAAAATCTGGTAGCTGTTTTTCTCTTTGACATCTGATGGGAGGGCGTTCCACAGGGCGGGCACCACTATCGAAAAGGCCCTTTGCCTAGTTCCCTGCAACTTGGCTTCTTGCAACGAGGGAACCGCCAGAAGGCCCTCGGTGCTGGATCTCAGTGTCCGGGCAGAACGATGGGGGTGGAGACGCTCCTTCAGGTATACTGGACCGAGGCCATTTAGGGCTTTAAAGGTCAGCACCAACACTTTGAATTGTGCTCGGAAACGCACTGGGAGCCAATGTAGATCTTTCAAGACCGGTGTTATGTGGTCTCGGCGGCCGCTCCCAGTCACCAGTCTAGCTGCCGCATTCTGAATTAGTTGTAGTTTCCAAGTCACCTTCAAAGGTAGCCCCACATAGAGCGCATTGCAGTAGTCCAAGCGAGAGATAACTAGAGCACGCACCACTCTGGCGAGACAGTCCGCAGACAGGTAGGGTCTCAGCCTGCGTACCAGATGGAGCTGGTAGACAGCTGCCCTGGACACAGAATTGACCTGCACCTCCATGGACAGCTGTGAGTCCAAAATGACTCCCAGGCTGCACACCTGGTCCTTCAGGGGCACAGTTACCCCATTCAGGACCAGGGAGTCCTCCACACCTGCCCACCTCCTCTCCCCCACAAACAGTACTTTTGTCTTGTCAGGATTCAACCTCAATCTGCTATCCACCATCCATCCTATATTTTCAGGGGGGGAATGGGGCACAGCCCTCCTTGACCTCAGGCCAACATGCCTGACTTCTTCCCCTCCCCAAATTGCCCAATCAAAAATTCGCTGGCCAGAATGGGTAGCTGTAGGGGGGCGGAAGGGAAGCAAAATGATGGGTGATGTAAATACTGGGGTTGATGGGGTAGGACAAGTGATATGATGGAAACACTACAGAGACATGATGGACATGTAACTATATGTTATAAGCATTTAAAAAAAAACCACACACCAGTAAAATGCTTTGAAGTGGCCATATCTTTTTAGAAAAAAGCAGCTGGGAGGATTCCCCCCCCCAATCCAGGAGGGAAGGGGTTAACTTGTTATCCTCATGTCATCTTCCCACTGAAACTGCTATTTATCCCTGAAGAAGCTATTTGCTGCAGGAAGATCACTATTGGCAATGCAGTGACATTGACATAACATTCAGAAGGATAAATAAGTATCCTGTGTTAACCAGAAAGCAGTACACTCTGCCCTGTTGACGCCAAAGTTCTGGAATGGTAGGTGCCTGACTCCATTACCTTCATTGCATTGTTGCTCATCACTCCCATTGATGCAGTCCAGGTGTTTATCACAGACCTTGGAGAACTCGATACACGTGCTGTCTTCCTGACACTGGAATTTTGCAGGGCATACTGGCAAATTTCAAAATACAAGAGAAGAGGGACTGAGATGGGCGTTGGGAGTCTTCAAGCTGCAGAAGGGCAGAGGTGGGGCGGGCTATTATTTTATTTTGAGCCCCTCCCCTTGTGCTTTTTATTGTGCATTCATGATGATTTGTGCTTGTGATGGCAGTTATACACGATCCCACTTTGAATACTGTTTGTGCCTGCAAAAATTCCAGCTACATTTACAATCAGTGCATGTCTCATAACGTCCTGCCAAAATTCTGTAACTTTTTATACCACAAATGCTCTGGTATATATATTTTGTCCTGCTTTTGTTGCTCTATCCTATATAATAATGTCCATGTTGTCCCTGCGTCCAGATGTCCCGTGTGTCCCTGGGTCACTGCGCATGTGCCCCAGGGATACAGGGATTGGACGGAGGGACAACCAGGGACACAGGGATTGGACCCGCGCTCTCGGGACACAGGGAACAGCCAACTGCCGCTCCGCCAACCGCCGCTCCGAAGCCCAGTCTCATGCTGGAGGTGCGCGGTGAGGCGGCGGGGGAGAGAAGCGCTCCCCCCCCCCGGCAGCCTTGCCGCACACCTCCGGCATGGGACGGCGCTTCCTCGGGGAACCCGAGGAAGCCGAAGCGGCAGCGGGCGCGGAGGGAAGCCCGCTTTGGCTTGGCGGCGGCGGGAAGAAGGGGAGGAATTCCTCCCCTTTTTCCCGCCGCCGCCAAGCCAGTCCCGGAGCCGAATTGCGGCGCGGCGGGGTTTTTCGCCGTTTGCCTCCCCCTCGGGGGAAGGCAAACGGCGAAAAGCCCCCGCTGCGGACTGGCTTGGCGGTGGCGGGAAGACCCGCCACCGCCAAGCCAGTCCCGGAGCCGAATTGCGGCGCGGCGGGGTTTTTCGCCGTTTGCCTCCCCCAGGGGAAGGCAAACGGCGAAAAGCCCCCGCTGCGGACTGGCTTGGCGGTGGCGGGAACATCCCGCCACCGCCAAGCCAGTCCCGGAGCCAAATTGCGGCGCGGCGGGGTTTTTCGCTGTTTGCCTCCCCCAGGGGAAGGCAAACGGCGAAAAACCCCCGCTGCGGACTGGCTTGGCGGTGGCGGGAAGACCCGCCACCGCCAAGCCAGTCCCGGAGCCGAATTGCGGCGCGGCGGGGTTTTTCGCCGTTTGCCTCCCCCTCAGGGGAAGGCAAACGGCGAAAAGCCCCCGCTGCGGACTGGCTTGGCGGTGGCGGGAAGACCCGCCACCGCCAAGCCAGTCCCGGCAGGCCGCTTCCTCTAGCGCCCGTTTTTAAACGGGCTAAAATCCACTAGTAGTGAAATAATGTAGTAACTTTGGGGAAGCCTTGCAGAACAACTAATAAATGAAGATTCAAGGGAATATCTCTAATGTGGATCTAACCTATGGATGAGAACAAATGACAAACAGAGGTTTCTGAACAGAGCAGATTAACTCCCTGGAACAAATTCCTTGTGCTGACTGGGGCAGGTGGAAGTTTGAGTGCAAAAGAGCTGGTGAGTACGAGGTTCAGGAAGGCTGCCTTGGAAACTTTCTTCTCTCCTCCTGTGTTCCATCTTTGGTTTAGCTGACCAACAGTACTGGCCAAGGATGGATTGGAGGGGCATTTGCTAAGGAAGGGCAGTTACTGTAACTGTGTGAATGGAGGAGAACGAAAAAAGTAAATAGCCACGCACCACAGTTTCTCTCATCTAATCCATTGGGGCAATCGTTGATCCCGTCACAAGCTGGCACACAAAGCCCATTCACAGAACAAAGGAACTCTCTGGGGCATGCTTTTTAAAACAAAACAAATGAATAAAATAAAAAATGTTAGTTCACAAGTCTACAATCCCCTACACACTTACCTGGGGAGTAAGCCAGCCCCACTGAACTTAATGGGACTACTTCTGAGTAGAGATGCATAGGACTGTGTTGTCAGCATGCTACGTTAGAGGTCAGTTCAAATATTGCATGCATTATTTTTCTATTTTACTGCTCCTAACCCACCTCAAGTTCCATTTGGAGGCAGGCAGAGTATAGGTTTTCAAAATCAATGTAATAAAGTTCTGGGGCATGAGAAGGAAAGGTAGGATTGCAGCCTTACTGAATTCTATCTGCATTGCATGTTTATAGCAACGGGCGCTCACCAAATCCTCAAAGCTGAATTATTTGTGTCCCCAGCCTGGTACACAGATTGTGACACTCATTGAACGTAAGGCATGCACACACCCCTCAAGACAGCAAAGATCCAACAGCAAGATATGATGGGATTCCTCCCTAATACTTTGATCAGCTGCTTTGATCAGCTGTTTTGAACTCACGGTCTGACTGATTGTATAGGCTGTAAGCCGCTTGCACTCCAGGTCCCGTTAGGGAGTTCTGAGAAGTGAAGTTGATGGTGACCCCAGCACTGGACACGGCAGGGATCCTTTCAGCATAGGCTTGCAAAGTCCGCAAGCCACACAACCTGGTTAAAATGAAAAGAAGAAGAGCAGGCGGGAGAATATCCTAAAGTCCATGGTGCTGCCTTATGACATTGGCAAAGTGGTCATTCAAGGCTGAGTCCATGTTTGAGCCTCCCACCCCAGTTGGGAGCAGTGGACAGTGCAATGGGGCGGCAGTGCTCAGCTGCAGTGCTGCTGCTTACCGGGAGGTAGAGGGGAAGGGACAAGGTAGCAGCTAGGTGTCAGGGACCATGCTGAAGAGGGCTGCACTGAGGGAAAATGGTGAGAGCTCCTGAATCTTCCCAGGAGCAGGAGGTCAGTATAGATTTGGAACAGTGGTTTGCAGAGGGGCATAGTTCAGAAGGCAGAAGCTGGGACATACTAGATGGGGAACAGCTAGAACACTAGAAGAGAGAGTTAACAGATTCACAGTCTCTGGGTAGTATCCGCCCCCCTTCTCCAAAATCATGGAGAGCTCAGAAAGTGTCAGAACAGAAAGTGCAGAGGCTACAAACTCAGATTACAGGATGTAGGAGTGAAGTAGATTAATAGGGACGGAGGGGGGAGTGACACTTAACTGGGAGCACCGCCATCCCTGGAGATGTGTCCTTTGTTCTCTCACTGTGATTATCAAAGATTCTAACTGGTAAGGCGTTCCTTTCGTTTAATCTTATTATCTACGGCCATGCGGGAGGAAGCCAATTCCCCAAACCTGACACTAGGTCAGTTAGGTCAGCGTGGTGCAAGCACCAGCAGGAATCCTGGATTGCACTGCGTCAACCTCATCACCGCTACTGCCTTCCTCTTGTTCTCCCCCCCTCTACCTTCCAGTAAGCAGCAATGATATCACTGGCCAAAGGTCAGGTGAGCACCTCTGCCCCTCCATGCCATCTGCTACTGGCTCCAGTAGAACCACCAGCCTAGTAGGGCAGGCATAGTTGCAGCCAATGGCAGACAGTGGGCAGCAGCAGGCGACTGAACTGTTTGCTGTTTTGATTCCCTATGAAGAATTGTTCTAGGGTCGCAGCTCAGCAGGAGAGCATCTGCAGGGAGAAGGTCCCAGGTTCAATCTCTGGCTTCTCCAGGTCAGGCTGGGGAAAACTCCCTGTGTGAAACTTTGGGGAGCCACTGCCGGACAATGCAACACTGAACTAGATAGACCAATGGTCTGATTCAGTATAAGGCAGATCCTTGGGTTCCAGGGCTTTGTGGGAATTAAAATAGTGTGTATCTCTAAGATACAGCCACCCAGCCGGCGCAGGACGGCAGGATGAGGTAAGGCATTAGCAGTGTTCTCTGCCAGGGCACTTGAACCCTGATTACTAGCCAAGGGTGCCAGATACTGGTTGTGGCCAGTTTAACAAAAACAGGAGGTGGGTTTGAAACTGAAGCCCTGAAAAAAGGAGTGCCCTACGGATATTCATTGTGATGATACCTCTGAAAATATAGAAGGAAGCAATTACAAGCTGGGGAGTCTAAACTCAAGTTTGGATAAAATCTCAAGTTTGGATAACTTTTAGGACTGATCCACATGGAAGGAGTCCTCAAGTTACTTTATGCACCTACCAAAGCAAGGGGGACAGCAAATGCAGGGCCGGCTCTTCATAGACCCCCGGTGGCGCAGTGCACTATGGCGGGGGGCTGGTAAGCTGGGCGCCGTCCTGGCAAGGAGGGCGCCACGCGGCGAAGCCGCACGGAAACCAATTGCGCCCTGCGAGGGCGGGGCGGGCGGCGGAGCGATCTCCGCCCCTCAGCACCAGGGCGTGTGATCTGCTCAAGACGGCCCTGAGCAAATGCTTGGAGTAGGTGCATCTCCCTTTTCCACCTATGATTGCAACTAAATTAGGAATGCCACTTTTTCTTCTGACACTTCCAGGCTCTCACATTTTTGCACAGACTAGTTGCTAGTATGTGCTCTTTGCACAATAAGAATGTGCCTTTATAACCCACCACAAAGAAAGAAAAGACATTGCAATAGATAAGAACTGCTAAACAACATTCTCCTGCACAACAAATCCTCTTCCACCCACCCCTTAAAAAATAACTTTTTACTGTAAGAAAAGTAACCGGAAACTACAGTGGAAAATTCAAGTAACAACCCCTTGATGGTGGTTGCGTATGACCGCCATGCAAACTTTGTGAAAACAAATCGGGACAGTTGTTCAACATGCATTTCATGTAGAAGCAACCAGAGGCGCAGTGCTCTTAGAAGCCACACTATGGCAGAAATGCAACAAGTGATATGGAGATACAGTCATACCTCGGTTTAAGTACGCTTCGGTTTGAGTACTTTCAGTTTACTCCGCGGACTGTCTGGAACGGATTAATCCACTTTCTGTTACTTTCAATGGGAAAGTTCGCTTCATGTTAAGTACGCTTCAGGTTAAGTACGGACTTCCAGAACCAATTGTGTACTTAAATCGAGGTACCACTGTACTTTCAATGGGAAAGTTCGCTTCAGGTTAAGTACGCTTCAGGTTAAGTACAGACTTCCGGAACCAGTTGTGGTTGTAAACCGAGGAACCACTGTATAGTGAAAAAGGGTGTGTGTGTGAGGCTGCATCTCTTGAATTTCTGCCTGTCAGGTGGGTGTTCAAAGCACAGAGCTAGAAGAAGTGAAAGCACAGAGGATATGATGCCGCAGGAGCAGATGGAGAGAACCTTTCCCAGCAGATTGCTCTTTGAATGATGGGCAGCAGGAAGAACAAAAGCAGAAGTCCGGGAGATAACTCCAACCCAACAAAAAGTGAGCTGGAGCATCCATGAAGAAAGGGACATAAACAGCCATACCAAAATGTCAGGATCTCCTTACTTTCTGTTCTGGATGGTCCATTGCCCTTGGGTACATGGGAGGTCATGCTTCTGTCTCCTCAGAGTGTAAGCATCAAACCAAAGGACGACTCCATATTCCAGAGATGGGACCTGCAAAGATGGAGATGTTGTCCATGTTAACCAGGGATGGGAAACTTGTTGGACTACAACTCCCATCACTCCCCCACCATTTGCCATGCTGGCTGGAGCTGATAGGAGTTGGAGTCCAGCAGCACCTGTAGGGCCACAGCTTCCCATCTCTGATGTTAACTATCGTATTTGCATAATGCTAGGTAAAGGGGCTTTGAATACAGAAACGAGAGCAGCAAAGCATGAGGGGAAGACATAGTATCCTCAACAAGAGGCTCAGTAATGGGTTTTTTTTTAAGTGTGCAAAATAAGAGAACACATTAGGGCTGCAACCAGGGAGATCTGGGTTCAGATCTACATTTATCTGGTGACCTTTGGCCAGCCACACTAGTTCTCAGCCTAAACAACCTCACAGGGTTGTTGTGAGAATTAAATCTGAGGCTGCAGGAAGAGAGCCATGCACACTCCCCTGAGTGTGATCCTTCAAGATAGGGACCTGGGTGTAAATGTAACAACAACACCAACAACAATAAGTGCATAATGCAATTCTTTTGGTACATAATTTAATTGATTGCTTTGGTGCAGAAGGACACACACAGCCCATCGTCATCTGGCAAAGGACAAGGAGACCTCACCGTCATGTGCCAAGTGCACTGCGTATTGGGCGCATAGTAACTGGGGTAGTATGGAGTCCTGATGTTCCCTTGTATCTCCTGGCTTCCCCGTAGCGTTAGATTCATCTGGCAGGCTGAAAAGACAGAAATATTCTGACACCAGCTGAGCCACAGAAAAGAAAAAACGTTGCTCGTGTTTATACTTCCGACTCAGAGGAAGGGGCTTCTCATAGAAACACTGTAAAACTAGACAGTCCTTTGTCTCAGGGAGAAATTAATTATAGTTCTTCTGTTGATGCAATGATTTAACCGTTGCTGGCAAATCTGCAGTTGTGCATGGCAGACTGATAACAGATCTCGGAGATGTCAAGGAGCTTCCTCATGTTTACATTGAATATATACTGTACAGAGGAAATACATGCTTGATTGTGTTTTTAGACTGCCTAAAGGCACCTTGTCAGTTTCCAGGCCCTGATGTCCAATCCAATGAACAAGAGGAAGTGGTGAAGATTCAGACCTTGGCATCTACTGGTAGCCCTGGGGGAAGACACTTGTCTGATACTCTTGAGAGCCACTGCCAGTTAGTGAAGACAATATTGAGGTACTTGGATCAATGGTTTGGACATGGTATAAGTGTATTCTTTGGCTAACACAGTCCTTTCTGTATAAGCCAGTGTGTGTGCACATGTGGTGTGGGGGAGCATGCCGTGCATTCAACTGAGGCATTTTCACTTC
Organism: Zootoca vivipara; assembly: GCF_963506605.1. Taxonomy (NCBI): domain Eukaryota; kingdom Metazoa; phylum Chordata; class Lepidosauria; order Squamata; family Lacertidae; genus Zootoca; species Zootoca vivipara. The sequence continues at coordinate 45,116,225 of NC_083285.1, read as the reverse complement.
CTTGCAAATCAGAAGCTATGGACCTTCGGCCCATTTACTTTCTTTTTAGCAAATAGAGAACTACTCAGAGCAGTTTTGCTTAGAACAGCAGTGGACAACATCTGGCCCTCATGCTAGTTGGGGTTGGTGGGAATTGGAGTCCAACAACATCTGGAGAGCCACAAGTTCCCTGCTCCATAATTTAAGAGGTTCCGGTTTGGATATCCTAATGCTAACTTTGATAGAGGATCCCTATGGTGATGATGTAAACACCCAAAGCTGCCTTATACTGAGTCAGATCACTGGGTCATGTAGCCTTGTATTGCCTATGCTGACTGGCAGCAGTGCCAGCTCCTCACGCAGAGACCTTCCCCAGCCCTGCTACCTGAAATCACTTTAACTGGAAATTCCAGGAGATGAACCTGGAATTCTTTGCATGCAAAGGAGATATGCTTTTCTCTGTGTTAGAACTATGTAGATGTGGTGTTAAATATTAAGCTTTCTCCTGTCCAGAGGCCAGCATGAATAATTACTGCACAATCTTCTGTCCCAGATTCTGGCTTTAGTGTAAGGTGGAAATTTGTCTTACGTCTTCTCATATAAAAGTTGCTCTTATCTTAGTGTCTAAGTTACTTTCCAAACATCAGTGGATTCTTGGGCCAAATTGTTGTGCAAAGCTTCCATTCCATAATAGATAGCAGTTACTCTACATCTCAGATACAGTGTTGGCTGCTGAAATTGTAATAAATATCTATATCTATGATGAGTGATGTTTGGCAAAGGAAGTGAAGGGTTTGACAAAAGCTCCCTGCATCTTCTCTCTCTCTCTCTCTCTCTCTCTCTCTCTCTCTCTCTCTCTCTCTCTCTCTCTCTCTCTCTCTCTCTCTCTCTCCCCAGACCTCTCGGGATCCTTGCTCACCTTCAAAGGGCACAGCCTGTGCAGAGAGTATGAAAGGATCATAGTAGCTGTACATCCCCTTCTTCCACACCACAGACATGACGGGGCCTGAAGACAGGACCTCCACCACAGGCTCCTGGCGGCTGCAGCCATACAGCCTGGGGCAGAGGGTGAAAATGGAAGGGGATTAGTGTATTGACAAGGTGGGGAAAGGCAGAGAGAAAATGAAGGAACTTTGAAGGGGGAAAGAGTCATCTACATTTCCGCTTGTGCTGTGCCTAGAAAGCATGGGTCATAGCAGTTTCCCAGTTCCCAACTCCTTTCCAAGGGAAAACCCACTCTTTCATGATAGATCGGAACAAGCAGCACTCTGGGGAAAACCCATATTGCTGTTTGTTCTGATTGAGCAGTAAAGAGCAGCTTTCTGTGGGGGAAAGCAGTGTTACAAGAGGAAGTATGGATAAGCCCTTAATCACCAGAAGAAGAGTTTGGATTTGATATCCCGCTTTATCACTACCCGAAGGAGTCTCAGAGCGGCTAACAATCTCCTTTCCCCTCCTCCCCCACAACAGACACCCTGTGAGGTGGGTGGGGCTGAGAGACTTCAGAGAAGTGTGACTAGCCCAGGGTCACCCAGCAGCTGCATGTGGAGGAGTGGAGACACGAACCCGGTTCCCCAGATTACGAGTCTACCGCTCTTAAGCACTATACCACAACAAGATGGCTAGAAATGTTTTTTTTTAAGAGCATGCCTCTGTGTGTGTGTGTTTGTTTGTTTTTTAAGTGGGTTTTGTATTTGCAGAATCATAGAGATTGAAGGGACCCCGAGGGTCATCTAGTTCAACCCCCTGCAATGCAGGACTCTCAGCTAAAGCATCCATGACAGATGGCCATCCAACTTCTGCTTAAAAACCTCCAGGGAAGAAGAGTCCACCACCTAGTGTGGGAGTCTGTTCCATTGCTGAACAGCTCTTACTGTCAGAAAGTTTTCCCAAATGTTTTCCAAATGTTCTGGTCAGATTACCGTAGTGCAAATGTGGAAACCAGGCCATGACCCTTGGCTTACCGTCATGTCTAATGCAGAAATTGTGATTCCCTTTGCTCCAAACAAGCCATTGTTTTGGGCTTCCCAACTGTGGCTTGTTTAAGTGAAACGAACCACCAATTCTGACTCAAACATTACACTAGCCAAGGGCTTGTCCCACTCTCAGTTTACTGCTGAATTGGAACAAATTTCAATCAGTTTCTCTGCAGAATTGGTGATTCAGCAGCAAATAGTGAGTTTTCCTGAGTGGGACAAAAAACAAAACATAACCCTGCTTGGATCCATGCCTAGAAAGCACAGGACAACTGGAAAATCTCCTGGACCCATGTTTTGCAGACCCAGGACAAGCAGAAGTGTGGACGAGCCCCAAGCCAAGAGGGCTGGGCCACATTGCTATGTGCTCATTCACAATAAGCCATTAAACATGGCTTTACTGTGATGCGCAAAGCAGCCCTGTGGCTCCATCTTTTGCCATTCATGCTTCTATGACATCAAAGCTACCTACGAAGTGATGAGCCGCTTTTCCAGAGGTCCTGCTGCGTCATACATGGCCAGTCGGTCTCTGCATTCGGAGAGGGTCCATTCCAGGCGTAGCTTGATCATGTGGCCTTGGGGGCCATGGAGATGCCAGAGGCAGCTAGAGGCAAGGTAGTCTGGGCCCCTCAGCTTGAGCACAGCATCTTCCCTGATGTAGCTGTACCTGTAGCAACCTACAAAGAGAAGCAAAATTGCAGAGCGTCCCACTAGATGGGGGGGGGGGAGAGTTGTCTTTCAGAAAAGGGGTCTTACAGCACCACCATCGACATGCCTGCTCAGAATTAAGCCCCATTGAGTTCAATGGTGCTCATTCTGAGGAAAGTGGGTGTTCTGTAGGATTGCCCCCTTGTGTGGCTTAAAGTTAAACTACTCCGTATCCCTACGAGAGATCAAAGCAAAGTAACATAGGAAGGGTTTGCAATCTGCATTCCTCCAGGTTCCTTTGATACAATCAAAATTTAGTAACCAGTCTGATTCTTCAGTGACTCTCTCCTTAAAATGTTGCTAGCCATCTCAGTCCTTGTCACCCCAAAAACTGTGCTCAAGTCCTTTTGTCCCAATGGAAAAAGGTGAAAGATGTGCTTAAATCTCTGATTGAAATCAATAGAATTGTTATTTTACAAAATGCTTTACTTTTGACCCAGTGTTGCTCTTAATTTCTGCTCATTTCCGAACTGTTTCATTACAAAATGACATTTTAAAAGTGCACTGTGAAAAGTATTTTGTAAACATCTTTTACATTTTACATTTTTTAAGTTTAAAGCACTAATAAAACAGTCATAGGAAGAGGGAGAATAAAATTACAAGATAGTAAAAGTAATAAGTAGGTGTTTCAAAACATATGTATTGTACTTTATGTCATGATGATCAGGTGAGTGTCAGGTGGATGCTCCCACCCACCAGGCTGGGGGATTTAGGAATCTTGCCCAGCAGCTAGATCCAGTTCCCTACTCTGGAGTATAAGCACAAGTGTTAAACCCCCCACCCCCCCGAAGACATATACATATACATGGGCAGAGACAGCATTACGATGTCAGCTAAACCATGGTTTAGCCTCCTCCCAGGTTTGCATGCTCCATCCTCCTTTGGGGATATTTTCCTTTTAATTAACCATGGTTCTGTTGTGTCATCTGGAGTGAAACTGTGGTTAGCATTAACAATTGTTAGTTTAAAACAAGACCACTTTGAAGGGTAGTTTCTGAAGCAGGCTTGTTTAAACTAGCTATATTTATTATTAATCACGGTTCCCAGCTTGGACAACATGGTAAGTTGTGGTTCCATAAAAGTGGAAATGAAAGCTTCTGAGCACCTTCTCTCAGTCCTACAAGAGCTGAGAAGGGGAGTGAGGAGCTCACAAGCCTGGAAGATGGCTAGATCAATTTACACTATGCTAAACCATAGGACCAGGGGACCCAGGTGGCACTGTGGTTAAACCACTGAGCCTAGGGCTTGCTGATCAGAAGGTCGGCGGTTCGAATCCCTGTGACGGGGTGAGCTCCCGTTGCTTGGTCCCAGCTCCTGCCAACCTAGCAGTTCAAAAGCACGTCAAAATGCAAGTAGATAAATAGGAACCGCTACAGCGGGAAGGTAAACGGCGTTTCCATGTGCTGCTCTGGTTTGCCAGAAGCGGCTTTGTCATGCTGGCCACATGACCTGGAAGCCATACGCCGGCTCCCTCGGCCAATAATGCTAGATGAGCGCGCAACCCCAGAGTTGGTCACGACTGGACCTAATGGTCAAGGGTCCCTTTACCTTTAAACCATGGTTTAGTGTGACATCCAACATTCACATGCATACACACAAATGGGAAGTGCTCATAAAAATATTCTTTAAGACAATTGGACATTCCTAATTTGTTTTTTTTTTAAAGGCATGTGTATTTCACACATTGCATAATCACAGCAAACTCCATGCTAATGTTAGAGGTATTAAAAACAGAATCAATGTATGAGGACAAGGACCAACCACAATGATACCTTTCCCCATTGAAGGTAAGCCCAAAGATGCTCACAAGAATCAGATTAAACACCAACCCAGAAAACAAAGGACAATAACAATTTATAAGAATGCAACCTATGAAAGTGAGACCAAGTGCTATGAATAGTTTTAAGCTCAGTTCTTGCCGTTTTCAAAATATGTTTATTGTTTTATCACTTGTTTGCCACCCTGAGCTCCTTTGGGAAGAAGGGTGGGATATAAATTCAAGAGATAAAATGTCACATTGGTTTATGGATTTTTAAAAACAAACCCTCTCACGCACATCAATGCAAGAAACATAAAATAAGGGAGAAATAAACAGCCTACCCAATGTGGATTTCAGGACTTTTATGTCTTTCACACTGGATTCTGTTAGAAAAAACACACATAAAGAAAAAAAACCCACATGAGATCCTGCAAGACCAAAAACTAAAAACTCAAAAAATGCAAGAAACATCCACTCCATTCACGGCCAGCTTCCTTTTTCATGCTGTACTAGGCACACCATAAATCGTCCCCCCTTCCCGTTATCAATAATTGGTTAGATAGAATGCCAAACCATATTTCAGCAGAATCAGCACTGTATGTATGAGCCTGTATGCTCAAGCACCCTCTTTTTATTTCCTCCTGCATGCTCCAGAAAAGGAGATTCAAAGCTTCTGGTTCCAACCCAACGGCACGTGATAGGCAGGGAGGCGTAGAACAAAATGCCCTCCCCCCAAATGTGCCCAGGGCCACTGTCCCCCCAGCAACGCTACTGATTGTCTACACTGACTGGCAGCAGCTTTCCAGGCATAGCTGCCAAGTATCCTGTTTCCGCCGGGAAAACCCCTTTTTTCCTACCGTTTCCCGGCAGTCTCCCGTTTAGTTTTTAATCCCGATATTCTCCCTTAAATCGGCTTCTGCCGGCGGCCATTTTTCTGGTGCTGCTTTGCCCTTCTATGGGCACCAGAAAATGGCAGCGCCGGCACCGGAAGTCGCTTCCGCGCATGACCGGAAACGCGTAAAAGCGACTGCCGGTGGCGCTTTGCCCTTCTATGGGCATCAGAAAATGGCGGCGCCGGAAGTCGCTTTTACGTGTTTTCGGTCATGTGTGGAAGCGACTTCCGGTGCCGGCGCTGCCATTTTCTGGTGCCCATAGAAGGGCAAAGCGCCACCGGAAGTTGCGTTCACGCAACTTCCGGTGTGCGCGCGCTGCCGATCCCGGATCTTTCCGTCCAGGACTTGGCAGGTATGTTTCCAGGTCCTACAGGTGAAACTCGGAAAACTAGAATATCGCCGAAAAGTGCATTTATTTCAGTAACGCAACTTAAAAGGTGAAACCAATATATGAGATAGATGTATGACATGCAAAGCAAGATATGTCAAGCCTTTATTTGTTCTAATTGTAATTATTTGTCATTAGGCGGGTCAATTATAAATGGAATGTAATTAATGAAATGTAATAGCGATGTTTATTTTGGTATTATTGTAACTATTTGTTTTATTACTGTGGAATTTCCAAAAGAAAGCATTTGTAAAAATAAAAATAAAAATAAAAAGTTGCATTACTGAAATAAATGCACTTTTCAATGATATTCTAATTTTCCAAGTTTCACCTGTACATGGAGACACCAGGGATTGAACCTGGGACCTTCTGCATGCAAAGCATATGCCCTGCCACTGAGCTATGGCCATTTCCTGAATCAGGGCTAAATGGTACCAAAATTTGGGTGAGGATGCTGTCATCCAAAGGGATCAGTCATCAAGAGGATGCCTTAAGCAACTGAATGCCTTGTTCAGAAATCTCTACTACAAGTATTCCCACTGAACTGAATAAGCAGGTATTGAAACAAGAGGTGGGGAGGATGTGGGAAGAAAAGCAACCTGGGGTGAGTGATGTACAATGGAAGAGACACTGAGCTGTTCTTTCATGTCAGATGGCTTTGACAAGGGAAAGCAAAACAAAAGACAATTAAGTTGTTGGGTTTTGTTTCCCCCCTTTACAGCTTCATAAGAATAGAGATGAGTCAAAATAAGTGGAGTGGTGGGTGGGAATACTCCCAGATATCAGTCTTTAGAGGAGAGGAAATATTCTTGCAGTTCCAGACTAGAGCACTTTAGCAATGCCGAATTATTCCACTTGTGCAAAGAAGTTGAAGTGGAACGGCCATTGTGATCCTGTATTGCACTCAAAGCAGTGCTTTATCCTAATTGTGGTCTCACAATGCTCCATTTCCATATCAAAGGCAAAGGGATTACACAGCTGGGATTGGCAGTCCTAAATATATTACCGGTAGTTATTCTATTCAATCAAACCTACACCCACAAAAGTGCACTTTAAACTGGTAGCCTTCCATCTAGGGCTAGATGGAGCCGACTAATCTCAGTCCAAGTCACTTTCACATGTGTCCCATTCCATTTGCACATTAAACTGATTAAAATATCTTTTAGAAAAAACAAAACTGGGATAAATCAGATTCATATCACCAACATGCTTAACTCTAATAAACACATTAAGGGCTTAAGACTGTAGAGTAAACTGTCTGCCAGGCTTAGCTAGGTCACAACCCCTCGCCTTGGAAGCAAGGGTTACCAAACTCTTTGTTCTTTTTTCTTCCACCATGTGAACCCTACCAGTAAGGAGTTCTAAGCTGGATACGCCAGCCATCTTTGTGTTTTTATACAAATAATTTAGAAACTCTTACTATTTTGAAACTAAGTAAAACTGCCTGTCTTTTCTTGCTGCTGTATGGGAAAGCACATGAATCTGACCTTTGAAGAGTTTGTAAGTAAACCATTTAAAACTTATCAAGCGTGAGGTCTCTTTCTATGCTAAGGGAAGTGGGGAACTTTGGAAGGGGGTATTTTAAAGGTCTAAGCCTACATTTCCACTTTTGCTGCATGTTTCATGATTTTAAATCTTTGCTGGGGCTCTCTCAGCAAAGGGTACTTGCCTCAAACATGGATCTAGGCTTCCAGAGAATTCATTCATTTTATCTAAAGTAATTCTCTCCTTAAACCAAACACAAAAATAAATAACAACAAAAAGTCTACAAAACATTGCACTTAAATATATATTTCTGAATCTATTTCCTTTTAGTAGGTGCATTCATAAATGTATTTTGTCTCAAAGAAATTGTTTTGAACCAACATTTATATGGTTAGAATTTATTTCAGAACCTAGTTAGTTTTTTTTAAAAAAACAACAACAATCCATTCTTGATTTTTAACAAAAAATTTTTTGAATATTTGTATGTGGTGCCTATAAAGGTTTGATGATGATGGGGATGATTTTTAACAAATCAAACAAAATAAGGGGAGTTAAAGCAGGACAAATCCCTCCCGTTAAGAAGCTCTGAAAGCTTTAAAAGAATTTGTCATCACACCATGTAATACGACAATTATCATAGCGAGGCTTCATTCTGAGGTACAAAAATCTTTATAGTTACCCATTAAATAATGAATCATGCCTCTCTGCACTTAGCATGGAAGAAAAGTAATGATTATCTCCAATTAGAGGGAAGTATTATTATTGTTATTTATACAGTACCACCAATGTGCATGGCAAGGCTGTGTATACACCATGTATTTAAAGCACACACCCCAAGAAACCTGGAAATTGTAGTTTATTAAGGATATGGGAATCACAGCTTTGTGAGGAAAAACCACAGCACCCATGATTCTTTAGGGATTGGGGAATGTGCTTTATAAGTACCGTATTGGCCTGAACATAAGCACACTTTTCCCCCCTTCAAATTCCGACCGTGAAAAATGAAAGCACGGCTTAAATTTGCGACCTTACCAAAATTGGCTTTTACGATATTGCTGCTGAAACAGACATACGGTAAAATGAAACGGGTGTGAGTGCCTGCAGAATTTTAAGGGAGTGGCTTATATTCAGGTGTGACTTATATCCGGTAAGTTGTGTGGGTTGCCGGCACTTGGGGCGGGGCAAGTGTTATGCCCCCCTGGTGGATTGGGAAGCTGGGAGGGTGGAGGCATGGTGGGGGAGGAGCCCGTGTGGAGGGAAGGGTGAGCTGGCCTAACCTCATTGGCCAGCCCAGGAGGAGGGCGCATGTGAGAGTCCCTTGACTGGCCATGTGGAGAAGGGGCGCTGCTGTGCCCGCTGAGAGGTGCGGCGGCAGCCGCCCCAGGCACGCCTCTCTGCTGTTCAGCGGCTTCAGGCCGCTCTCTGGAGGCGCACGGGCCTGGGGCCGCCTCCGTCGTGCGCAGGGGCGTCTGGGTTGCGCAGGGCTCCGGGCCTCCAGGTGGCAGCCGTGCTGTGCGCTGTGCCCGCTCGCCCGCTGCGCAGGGAAACGGGGCGGGGGCGCCGGAGGGATCCGTCGCACCACGGCGCCAGGGCACCAGTTATGCTTAAGACGGCCCTGTATATTTATAAGGTTCATCCTAAGAGTGTTGGGGGGGGGGCATTACAGCCTTCTGCATTTTCTCTTGCCCATGCACAATTATTTTGCCTCACTTTTTAATATAAAATGTGTTGTAACATTATGCGTCCAGTGTATTGTGCAAAATGGATGCACCAGTAAGTCTGAGCCCAATATGGCTACCTATGTGATGGAAATTGAAGATTATTCAGAAACTCCAGATAACATAATCTATTGTAATCCCATTGAGATTTAATAGTGGGTTTCAGACTTGACGATGCCAGGGCATAGCCTTTGTCACTTAGGTAGGTTGGAATGTGTCCTTCTGCTCTTTGCTAAGTGTGATTTGCAAAATTATAATACACAAATTACTTAGAGCTGAGCAGCGTCACGCAGAACGCCTTAGGAATGGAAAAAACTGTAAATAAAAGATAATGATGAATGATGGCAATTTCTTAGCAGGGAGATTTTCGGAAGCATAAAGAGTTGGTCTCATTTAACATTTTTGCCAGTGGTGAGGTAGAGAAATTAGAAACCAAAATCCTTTCATTGACATGTTCGATGGCAAAAGGGACAAGCATCTGGTATACAAAGAGCTAATAAGGCCAGTTTTATGGGCAGGCACAATGCACTGAAATAGGAATGATTGTTAAAAACAGGCGAATATTAGAGTTGTAGTGCAAATGCATCAGTTTTATTTCATTTAACTGTTTGTCATGGGGTTTTGTTTCATTTTTGGAAACAAGCCAGGTTTCAAGATGATTCCGAGAATATTCTGTTCAAATCCCAACTCTTCCCACCGCTAGCTACTAAAACTCCCAGCAATTTTCTGCGCTCTCTGAAAAGAGGGAATGAGTGTTTCACCACTTTAAATTGGTAATGTAGAAGTGAGAGTGAAGGAACACAGATTGGCAAAACACAGTCAACTTTTCCACAGGGGAACATTGCAAAGTATACTGTAACAGCGCCGTCTTAAGCGCCCCTGTCGCCATGGTGCGCCGGATCTCTCCGGCGCCCTTCCGCCCCGTTTCCCGGCACGGTGGGCGGGTGGGCGCGGCGCTGCTGCGCGGCGGGCGGGCAGGCACAGCGCGATCTCTCCGGCGCCCTCCCGCCCTGTTTCCCAGCGCGGTGGGCAGGTGGGCGCGACGCGCAGCGGACCGGCGGACCGGCCGGCCAGCGGGCGGGCGCAGCTCGCGGCGCCCTCCTGGCGGGACGGCGCCATGGTGCCCTGCGCCACTGGGAGTCTACGGCGAGCCGGCCCTGTACTGTAACAAGAGGAAGGCAAAACTGTTGAAAGAGACTTTGACATGGCAGTTTGCTGTGAGGTGCAATGCAATGCAATGCAATGCAATGCAATGGGTGGTGGTGGTGGGAAGGTTTAGGAGGATGTTTAAAGTCTATCTGCCAGCAAGTGCAATTCAGTCTTGGGAACAGGTTTCCATTGTGGGTGGTACCTGTTCTTTTTAATTGCTACATCTAGCAAGCTGATCTGCACTCACCATTATCCATGATAGATTAGGTCCTGTGCATATCCTCTAAGTAACACAGGAGTGGGGAACCAACTTGTGGCTTTCCAGATGTTGTTGAGCTACAGCTCCCATCATCCCTGCGGACTGTCCCTGTTGCCTGGGACTGATGGGATTGGGAATCCTACCGCATCTGGAGAGCTACTGGTTTCCTTCCCATGCCTCTAAAAGATGGCTGATCAGATGTGACAGCCAGTTGATCATTGAAAAGCGGACAATGCTGACCATCTGTTTGGAGGGTGAGTGAGCATGTTAAGATTTTCGCATGCAAAGATCTGGGAATGGTGATACTATCTCAAGCAAAGAGGGGATACAGTGGTACCTCGGGTTAAGAACTTAATTCGTTCCGGAGGTCCGTTCTTAACCTGAAACTGTTTTTAACCTGAGGGACCACTTTAGCTAATCGGGCCTCCCGCTGCAGCCACGCAGTCGTCGTGCGATTTCTGTTCTCATCCTGAAACAAAGTCCTTAACCCGAGGTACTATTTCTGAGTTAGCAGAGTCTGTAACCTGAAGTGCCTGTAACCTGAGGTACCACTGTACTTCTGTTGGATAAGGTATGAGATATATATTATAGTATGGTACATCTTCATTTTTACAAGTGGCCCAGGATGCAGCCAGATAATCAGCTGTTCAGATAAACAAGGAAAATCACATAACTTTGCCACTTGGGTCAATGGAACCTTGAAGAATTTTAAGCACTGTGACACCTGTTGTTGTTGTTGTTGTTGTTGTTGTTGTTGTTGTTGTTGTTGTTGTTGTTGTTGTTGTTATAAAAATTAGGACTCTATCACATGCTTTCTTTGAGGAAGATTTATAAATCTTCAGAAAGCATTCCTTTCAAAGAGGGGAATCATAGACTCAGTTATGCTTAGATGAGAAATTGAATAATTTGTCAAATCTGCTTTCTCATATTTCCAGTTTTGCCACATTTCCACATCAGTTTGCAAATTTGTTCAAAAGGAGAATCCTCACGGAAGTCCACCATTATTTTAGTGTGCATATCTCCTACGATACAAATTTGCAAACATTTCCCCTTCATATGATGCTTTTTTTGTACATTTTAATCCACACTCCCCCCCCCTAACATAAGCATTTTTGCTCACAGTTATTTGGTTGGAGAAGTACAAAGCCAAATTTGGAAAATTGGAAACCTTGAAGGATAGTTGTGTTTCAGTTCATGCATTGTTTACATTGTTCACATTGGATAGGACTACATTAAAATGCAAACTGAATTTCTCCCTCATCCCTAGAGTAGACCCACTGAAATAAATGGGATTTAAGTTAGTCATGATTTCCTCTGGTCTAATCCAAGCATGACTAAGTCTGGATCCATCTCACTGCATCTTTCCTTTCTTGGTCTTATATTGTCAGCATCCTATCCTGCTGACAGACACACTCACTCCACCCTGTGTTTCCTCCCATCTCTTTCTTCTGCAGAGTCAGGCAATCTTTTTTTCCAGACTATATAGGTATCATAGGCATCTCTTCCTTCTTGGAAGTACAAACTGCACATATGTGATCAGTACTCACCTAGCAAAACCAAGGATTCTGGGTCAACCTTGTATTCCGTCTGGTATGAGAGGTGTCCTGTTCTATCGATGCTGCCAAGAAGCTCTTTGTAGAGTGTGGCATTCACTTTCTCCGCAGTCATCTCCTTGTGTTGCCCTTTGGGGACTTGAAGGGCGAACCAGAAGAAGCATGTCAGAGATCCCTCCCTAGCAAATGGAGAAAACAAATGGATTTTGAAATTTATTTCAAAATTCATTCAACAAAATTTATATAAGGCTTGAGTGCAAGAAAGCCTCTATGTGGTTTACAGTAAGTACAGTGATACCTCTACTTACGAATTTAATGCGTTCCGAATGCACATTTGTAAGTCGAAAAAAATTGTAAGTCGAATCACATAGGAATGCATTGGGAGAAAAAATCGTAAGTCAAAGCAACCCTATCTAAAAATTCGTAAGTAGAAAAAAATCCTATCTAACCCGCATCCAAGATGGCAGACGGAGCTCCATTCGTAAGTAGAAACATTCGTAACTAGAGTTATTCATAAGTAGAGGTACCACTGTATTAAAAGCATTGATAATTTTCCCTCAAAGCATTTAAAAATAATTAAAATTAACAATAGAAAAAATTAAAACGTGGAAACATCTACATGCCTGGATAGGCTTGCTAAAGAAAAAGATAAAGGTGCCGAAAAATGTTCAATGAAGGGCCTGCCTGATTTCAATTGGCAGAGATGGTCCATGTGCAGGTGCTGCCACACTAAAAGATCAATTTCTTACAACTGCAGAGTCTCATGCGGCACCTGTAACAGCACCAGTTTTGTAGATCAAAGCGGTCGAATGGGCACATGTAGGGTGAGGTGCTCCTGCAAGCAAACTGTTCCCAATACATTAAAGGCAATGTTAACATCCTGAACTTGACCCAGTAGCATATCAGTAGCCAGTGCAGATCTCTGAACAGAGGTGTTGCATGCTGACAAGGCCTCCCTTCTGTCAGCAATTGTGCTGCAGCATTTGCTATTTCTGGGTCAAGTTCAAGGGAAGCCCACATAAAGTGCACTGCGGTCATCCAGTCTTGATGTCACCAATGCCTGGTCTATTGTGGTCAGCCTCTCCTGCGTTAGGAACAGTCAAAGTGGCCATACTAGGCACAGCTGGAAAAGACACTTCTAGTGACTATGGCTACCTGGCCTCCAGTGAAAACTCTGGACCCCAAAGCACCCCCCAGACGGCTCCTTCACAGGAAGCGCAACCCCATCCAGGGCAGGCAATGGACCAATTGGGATTCAAGCCCAGTTTATTTTCCCTCATCCACCCCACTGCTCTGTCCAGACACAGGTCAGGGGCCTACACAGCATTTCTTGATTCAGATGTTATGGAGAAACGGAGCTGAATGTTACCAGCCTATTGAGGGCACCTTGCCCCAGAACTCCCAATGAGCGCTCTCCGCAGCTTCAAATAAATACAGCGGTACCTCAGGGTTACAGACGCTTCAGGTTACAGACACTTCATGTTACAGACTCTGCTAACCCAGAAATAGTACCTCGGGTTAAGAACTTTGCTTCAGGATGAGAACAGAAATTGTGCTCTGGTGGCGCGATGGCAGCAGGAGGCCCCATTAGCTAAAGTGGTACCTCAGGTTAAGAACAGTTTCAGGTTAAGAACGGACCTCCAGAACGAATTAAGTTCTTAACCCGAGGTACCACTGTATTAAATAGCAATGAGAATAAAGCTTCTTCCTTTCCATTTGTGCATCTTAAATTCATAGAGTTAGATGGGACCACAAGAGTCATCTAGTCCAATGCAATGCAGGTATCCTTTTGACCAACATGGGGCTCAAACCCACGGCCCTGAGGTTAAGAGTCTCATGCTTTACCAGCTGAGCTATCCCAGCTTCAAGAGTGGCGATCATGCTGCTGCTTCTGCAGCTAGCGAAACATTTCCAGCTTTAAGGTGTATTAACCCAAAGTCATGACCGATAATCATTTGGGGGCAAGTATGGCAGGTTCTTCATCTCTGTAAAATAAACACACGGCAACTTCTAAGGGCAGCTTTCAAAGAGGCTAATAAGGCTTCACTCACCCAAAGGCATAGACAGTGCTGGAGTTGTAGTAAGGAGCCAAATCGGTGGCATGGATGAGGTCTTTCAGCTGTAAAAAAATGTTCTCTAGTCATTACCAGACAATGGTGCCATCAGAAAATAATACCCAGTCTCTCTCATAATATAATTCACCTATCATTCAGCATTCAGGCATGAACCAGTACTGTATTGCCACATTTATCTTTACCAACTCTGCTCTAGAAATGCATCATGAAAAAGAAACAATTGCTATAATGTAAGCAGCAATGCAATGCATTTGACTGTAGCGGGGAAGATTGTGACCAGGTGAGCTGTGTGCCTGGCCTGCTCAGTCTGCTGTCTAGGTGCTAACTGTGTCAATAGGCCATGTCTGCTGTTGTTGCTGCTTTCCCATCTAATGGATCTTTATCTGTAAACTGGACTTGGGCGTTTCAAATAGAGGACACCTTAAAATAGAGGACTGTCCTCTGTAAAGTAGGCCGCTTGGCTACCTATGGCTGCTTATGTGCCTTTTGTTGCAGACTGAAATGTAGAAATTTGGCAGACGGGGCTTTCCCTGCTGGGGAAACCCAATAATGGCTATGGGGAAGTTGCAACTTAAACTGCTTTGAACGATACTGGAGGAGGACCCATAGAGACGCTGGCAGTTCTGCACACTAATAGCCTCTGTACTAATGCCTCACACTAACACCGTCTGTAGCTCATGAAGTCGTGCCCCTACCATCTTCTGAGTCTTTGTTGTCTCTGACCAGAAGCCTCTGGATTCCATCCGCCCATGATCCAGGGAAAACTGTCGATTAAGGATCCTCAGGCTGCCCGAGTAGAAGTGTAGGGATGTTGTGTGGCGTGGTCTGTAGTCTGCCGGGAAGACAAGACACAGGGATGAGTTCCATACAGTGGAACCAAGATACCACATGGGCTCTCACTGCACCACACTTAAAATGGACAGACTTCATTCAGACAACTCTGTCAAAGGAGCCAGGCTGGTGCGGAAGGGTGAGATCCAAGTAAAAAATGGCAGGCCCTCATCTGTAAAGCATGTTTTTGGCCACCCTAATGAAGCCAGCAGAATGAAGTAGTATTAGAATGGACAGTACCATTTCAGACTGTAGGTGGGGGAGTGGAGCATTGGATCCCCTGCCACATTCTAAGCTGGGCTGGCTTGCGCTGGCCAGGGTGCTAAATTGAGCAGGCGGGGGGAGGAAGCCAAGTCCCTCCCTCCCTCCCTCCCTCCCTGTTACACCTGCTGCCTGGTGCATAGCTAAGGGTCTGTGGGGCTTTTGAACCAGTGGATCCAAAGAATCTGGTGCCCAGCCCATTCTTGTTGCAGGGCTTCCTGCTTGTACCAGCTTCCTGCATACTATGGTGCAACAGGATCCTCTGCTGGGAAGGAGAAACAAGAGGGAAAAATGAATGCCAAGGAGGATGAAAAACAGATGAAGAGAAAGGGAAGGAAGGAAGGAAGGAAGGAAGGAAGGAAGGAAGGAAGGCACTTTTAAAAAAAATTATTCCCATGCATTTCAAAAACATCAATCTGTTTATCAAGGGTTTTTTAAAATCAAATTTACAAAACTATATATTCAATAAATTCCGGATTACAGAATTGTATAGCGAGCATAGGAACAGAGGTAGCTGGAGCAGAGGAGACAGGCTCCTCGCTAAACTCTGTGTTGTCTACACCAATAATGGGGAACCTTTGTCCTGTAAGCAACCTTAGGCCCATATTGGCCCTTTGAGCCGCCCTATACCTGACATCAGGCAAAGGGCAGGTAAGGACATGGCTGGGCCAAAAGGGAATTTGCAGGCACTGCTGATCAGCTGGTTGTTGGGGCTTGCAAAGCGCTGCACCAGGATTTTGCAAATACCACCGATCAGACAGTCTACTCTGCCCGGCAGTGACTCTCCAGGGTTTCAGACAGGGGGCACTCCCAGCCCTACCTGGAGATGCTGGGGATTAAGAATGGGACCTTGTGCATGCAAGGCAGATGCTCTAGCACTGAGTCTTGTCCCTCCCCCACTTTAAAAAGTCAGCCCCCATCATTACTGTGCTATATTGAACGAATTTGGCAGTACTTAGCCATAATATAAATAAGACTTCAGCATACTGTATTTAATTAAACCACATGTAACTGTTTAATTCCTGAAATCTTTAAACTCATTGTCATAATATGTCAAGTGTAACTTACTTAGAATCTCCTTTCTTTCATGTATAATAAAATTCAAAACTTGTATCTTTCAGTGCTTCTTGGGGAAAAATGCTCGGGGCAACTTCTCTTGATGCTTACCTAAGCAGATTAAAATGTAACCATCCCAACTGGATATATATCAGATTCTTCCTCTAGCCAGCTATCTATAATTAAGGTATATTAGCATATTTTGTGATAATGCTGGACCTAGATGCTTCCATGATGGTGCGGTGAACTGATTGTGTGACTGTTTCAACCTTCCCATGAAGCTGACCTGTACCTCAGCTGCAAATTCCCCCTCAAACCATTTTTAAGTGACATACAATCACTTCACCATTCAGCCACATGAAAGAGGAGTTGACTTCACCATGTCAAAAGTGAGCGGCAAACAGGAGGGCTTAAGCCAGATCAGGAAGTGTCTTTGAGATGCTTGAACTGACCTCACTCCTCCACCATGCTGCATTGGCAACAGGGATGTCATTTTTCTCCCTCAGTTTCCCATTTTCCCATTCATACGTTCAGTTCTCCACGTGTGTGTGTGTGTGTGTGTGTGTGTTATTGTGTGGTTGTGTTTTTTTTACAGTCCTCATGAAAATTCGTTAAGAGTTTTGTGTGAAGTCCTACTGTACGCAATCTTTTATGTTATTTGCAGTAAGACACACATTTAGATGCACACTTCTGTATATGCGTTTTTGTGTACCTTACTTGTCTAGAGAGTTGCCAAATTGCCAAACTGGGATAAGTATGAATTTCGAAGGATCATTGTGTTTCGCTTCCTGAATTGTTTTGGAAAGCGCGAATCAGGCAAGTTCACATTTAAATGTGGACTGAATGGGATTTCTCCCCCCATCCCAGATCACCAACCATCCCAGAGAAGAACAACGGAAGACTCAAACAGTTACCTATGAAATACCAAGTTAGCGCTCCAGCGCCGCCCAGCAGCACCAAGACTACCCAGAGTGGGATGCACTGCTGGCAGTTACAGAGTCTACGCTTGTGTCCTTGGTGAGGCTGCACCTCTGAATGGTCCTCCTGCTCCTCTCCCTCCATTGTGGACAACCTACCAAACAAGCAAAGCAAGGATCAGCCTCCTCTCCATTCTCCATAGCTGAGGTTCTATTCTGTTCTCCCATGAGAACATGCAGCCAAAGTCTGTTCCAGTTGTGGACCATCTTCACCAAACCATCACAATAAAACCATGACGACTTAGTGGAAAGGTGGGTTCAAAGCTTCCTCTATTTTATGCCATTTCTATAAGTTCACAGCTGTATATCCTACACATTCCCATCCCAATCTGCAGCAACCATCAGACAGAGTGCATTTTAAAATAAATTTAATAGTCATACATCTTACCACAGCGGGGAAGACTGTGATCAGGGGACCTGTGCTCCTGGCCAGTCTGCTGCCCAGGTCTAACTGCTGATGGGTGAGTTCAGGCCCCTGCTGTCCCCTTCCTAGGTCCTTTATCTTTAAATTGGACTTGGACCCAACAGCCACTCAAATAGAGAACCCCTTAAAATAGATGGCCTATTTTAGGGATATGTGGCCTTTTGTTAGACTAAAAGCCTGCTCCGATCCAATCAGGAGTTAACTGTCACAAATGTCAATAATAAGCACGTAAGACACGGGTGTCAGAGACAAGGTCCGCGGGCCTAATCCGGCCCGCCAGACCTCGTGCTGTGGCCCGCTGCCCGCCGCCCGCCGCTCTGACTATGTTTCTGCTTTCAGAGCTAGTTATTACTTACATTATTACAAAAAACAGTAATAATTGAATGCAATGACAATAATTTATTATAATAAAGAGTGGACACATAGTCCTACAGATACAACCGGCCCTTTGAGGGTGACCAAACTGCTGATGTGGCCCCCGATGAATTTGAGTTTGACACCCCTGACGTAAGATGTCAGTGGGGCAAAACAGCAACACCTGGCCTCCATTTGAGGCTTCTCAGGGATGGCCCGATACTTTTTGTTGCCTGTACAGGTAATGCCCTCCATCCCACCAGAGGGCAACAGGCTAGATTAGGGGATGCAGGGCAGAGCATATGACACACACAATTCTTCTGTCCGGCTCCCTGCCCCCTAGCATCTGCTGCCTGAGGTGTCTGTCTCATTCTGCCCAATGACAGAACCAGCCTTGTGCTTTGAGTTAAATGTGGCAGACCGAGGGGGAAAAGAAGCAACAAAACACAAATATACCGTATGTGCATACCAGCCCCTCCCTAACCCAATGACCTCCATATGGCTTTGATTATATATTATGACTCGCATCAGCCCTAGCTGGCACAACCATTGGTTGGCAGATAATGGTAGCCGTGGTCTAAAACATCTGGAAAGCACCAGATCGGGGAAGGCCAGTGTGCTGCCTTTCAGATGTTGTGGACCACAACTCCCATCGCAGTATAGCCAATGATAATGTTGCAGTCCACATTGCCTACCCCTACCACGAACAAGGCTATAATACGACATCAAAAAAGTGCTAGCGCTTTGATTAAGCTACAAAAACGAGGAATGAGATCGGCTTTACCATCTATATACCTCTCAAATCTTCACACACTTGACAATAAAATGGATGATCTGCACCTTATTAATCAAGAAAACTCAGGGGAACTTTGATATGCTAAAGAGGAGGGTTCGAGGAAAGGAGACAGAAATTTGTACAACCAAGCTAGGAGCGCACTGACGAAGGAGATTATAGTGGCAAAACGAACCTATGATTCGGACTCAATTCTCAAACATGTCTCGGCTACTCTTTGGAAGAATTTACCGAACATTTCTGAATATAAGAGAACATCTTTTTACTGAATATAAGAGAACATATTCTTCTGCTCTGGAGAGTCAAAAATTGGCAAACGACCTGAATCAGTTTTATAGCAAAGTCAAGCATTATCAACTAGAGCAATTCACTCGGCGCCAGAGGCACCAACAACCACCTCACAACCTGTTCTGAAGTCACTACAGGGACAGAAGGCAAAAGCTCCAGGCGCAGTCGGAGTGGTTCCTCTTTGCTTGAAATAGTGTTCTGATCTGCACACTCCGATCCTTACACAGATATTTAACAGATATTTTGTATAAAGTGCGTTTACATTGTAAAATTAGCCAAAGCAAATTCCAAGTATGTAAGTACTTGGCGAATAAATTACTATTCTATTCTATTCTAAACCTATTTCTGACACAATAATGCAGTTGTTCCTGATAAATCACAGCACTAATCACTCGCTTCTCACATTCATGGCCAGCAAAGTCAGAATGAAAAGAATGGATATCCATGGAGGGGAGGCAAGGGGCCAATCGCTCCCCAAAAATGAACCATAGCCTCCAAATTCCCGGCTTTCATTTTAAAAGAACGGGTAAGTTTCTATCAATTGTAGAACCTGAGATAGGTGACAAAATGTACAGACTCTATTCTTATCACTTTTTGATAGAAACTAGCCTCTTTCCTCCTTTCAGTGCTTTTACTTTGCCAATTGCCACATTCCCCCAGAAAAAATCCTGTGGATGCCCATCATGTGAAGCCCCATGTTTTCCCTCAGTAGCTTTTTCCTACAGCCTCTGCACCAACAAATCCATAAGGAGGCGGCTTGGGCTGCACTCTATAGCCACCTGTAGCCCAGCATCAGAACTCCAAGCCTCTTCTTCCTCCCTTGGAAGAGAAATCTTAAATATCAGCACGATCCCAAAATGACAGGCCTACCTTTGTAGCTTCCCGCTGTGGTTGTGGCCTGGTGCAGTCTCATCTGAAATCACACACACACACACACACACACACACACACAAACACACACACACGAACGAATGTAAATACTGAGCAGGATTGAATATTTACTTAAGCCCAAGGTCTTCCTTGTGACCAGTCTGTCGCCCAATGTTTTTTGCCCTCTGTTTTTGGCCTTTGCCCTATTCCAAATCAGCACTGAAAGCTGTGCTTAAATGATCTCATGCCACATCACTCTTCCTCACAAATTCTTCTTTGTCGCTCAACAGCTTATGTGAAGCTAGTGCCCTAAAGACCCTCTTGGGTGTTAAGAATGGCAGTGGGGAGGCCTTCTCGGTAGTTTCACTGCCCTGGGAAATTCAGCAGTGTGGCATCTCAGCAGAAGACATTCTCTGTGGCAGCCCCTAAATCTGGCATCTTGGCTGTATAGCTTTCACTACATGCTGAAGACACACCTCTTTTCCTGGGCTTTTGACACCCGTGCAAGATGTTTTGGGACCTACTCTAGAGTTTTGATTGTAAATTGTGTGTGTGTGTTTGTGCATGTGTGTGTGTGCATATATGACTTGGTGTTGGAGGGCAGTTAAAAATCGTAATAATAATAATAATAATAATAATAATAATAATAATAATAATAATGTTTTTCCCAATGAAAAACCATCCCCTTACCTATTTGATATCTTTCATTCCATGAGAATATTGTAGCAATTCTTCTTACCAAAAGCTGAAGACATTGTAGCTTTTCAAATGGGAGAGTGCAGGAGGAGAGCACTTGGGGAGAGTGGGGAAGGGCAGTTTGGAGGATAACAGCTTGCAAGATGTGGAACGAATGATGCTCTGAAGAGCCAAGGTAACACACTGCTTGCTCCCAACCATCTCCTCCTCCTCCCTCTGGTCCCCCCTCTAGAGGGCTGCTGAATAGTTGCCCAGCAACTTTTCCCTGTCTTAGTTACACTCATTTGCTCCAAGGGGATAAAGTCAAAAGACGGCTGAATGGGTGTGTGTGTGTGGGGGGGGAGCCTTATGCTAGAAACTAATGCCTATATGTCCACCTTAGGGTTGCTATGTTTCTTCCCCCTTGGAAGAGCTCTTGCACTTTTAACAGCTGTGCAACAGACACAAATCAAACAGGTGCAGCCTCTGCCCTCAAGAAGATGCTGGGGTGTGTTCTTTGTTCCTTAAATATCTGCACCTTGCACAGCTGGTGAAAGGCACAGGTAGGGGTGAGTAGGGGCAGGCAAATCTCTGCTGCCTTGCTAGAGGGCTGTCAGCAGAGAGAGTGATGAAATGGGCTCAGCAGTGATAGGCTGGCAGAGTCCTAGCCAAACAGACAGCGCTGATAAGCTCAAGCAAAAGTCTGTCTCAGACAACCAGCCCTGACATTCAGAACCCCAGACAGTAACTTCCTGACAGTAAGAGCTGTTCAAACTTCCTGACAGTAAGAGCTGTTCGGCAGTGGAATTTGCTGCCAAGGAGTGTGGTGGAGTCTCCTTCTTTGGAGGTCTTTAAGCAGAGGCTTGACAGCCATCTGTCAGGAATGCTTTGATGGTGTTTCCTGCTTGGCAGGGGGTTGGACTGGATGGCCCTTGTGGTCTCTTCCAACTCTATGATTCTATGATTCTATGAGTCTCTGTTTCCCTCAACCTCACTTTCTGTTTTGAAGACAAAATTGCATTTACTCATTACAGCCCCGTATGAGGCTGATGTTTGTTTCTAGTTCCTTATTTGCAGTTCCTAATACATTACTCATTCAACAGGTACTGACTGAAAAAGGAACTGGGCTATAAGCAAAGGTTCATCCAAAAATAACCTTTGGATCACCCCAAATAATTCCTCTAGCAAACTGGATGTCTGCCCCCTGTGAGCCACTATGGCCATAGGTCCACTAAGCAACTTAGATACAGAGTGCCTACTGGGTGCAATTATTTTGGAGCCCTGTGGAAATCCCCCAAGGTTCGTAACTAGAGTTGCCAACATTTATTTTTCCCTGACAGAAATCCAACAAGTGAATCTTTTTCCCTTTGTGCATCTCTGGCCATGTCAATTGCATTTCTACTTGCCACACAGCTGATAAATTTCTCTTTCGATCATTCTTTCTTTAATGTATTTTAAAAATTGTGTATACCTTTACCCCAGCTTTCAGGATAACATCTATGCAAAGTGGCTTGCAAAAATAATTTAAAACAATAAAAGAAACACAATGACAGGTAAAAAAACAGCAGGAAGTCAGTGTAGAAACAGTTATTGGCGACCTGTGTAGAAGAAATAGGCTTTCAGGACCAGTTTAAACACAGGCAAAGAGGGAGTGTGGCCATGTGTTTGCAAATGGCATTCCTCTATCTGCATGTAGGGTTGTCAGACTCAATAGTGAACAGGACTTCTGTGCCTTTAATTGTCCTGCTCTCTTTTGAGTCTGGAAACCTTAAAGAGAAACCAGCAGACCCTTTGTTTAATTTCCAAGCAAAGGGTCTGCTGGTTTCTCTTTAAGGTTTCCAGACTCAAAAGAGAGCAGGGCAATTAAAGGCACAGAAGCCCTGTCCACTATTGAGTCTGGCAACCCTATCTGCATGTGTCCTTTATTTGAAGGGCTATCCAGTAAGTCTGGCTTAAAGATGAAGAACTCTTAGGAGAGCTGCAGATGACTTGAAGTTGTCTATCAACAGGTACCGTAGCACCTGGAGAGATGACTGAGCAGGCACACAGATCATACACTGCAGTGAGACATACTATATTTCTAATTAAGGTGTAATCATAGTTTTAGAATGTGTGTCTATTCATATACATTGGCACCTGCAAATCTGGGGCTGTTTCCAGCAGTTCAAGGGAAACCCATTGTTATTAAAGAACCTAAGTGAATCACATCCATTAACTTCAGCAGGTAGGACTAGCATTGAGTGCCATCTTTTCTACAGATCTGTGTCCTGCTTTTCTTTGGTGGGGTGTGATGCATTTCCTCCTCTTGGGGAATGCATCATCATTCATCATTCATCATCATCCTTATTCTTTATTCGTCCATCAGTCAGAAAAGATACATTTCTCAGTACAAGATTAAAACATCTAAGACAAGGGGAATGCATAAGTTGCCATCCCCTTTGGCTCATTGAAGACTAGCCCATAAGGTCACATGTGGCACTGCCCCATCAACCTCAATTTGACCTCGGGAGAACAAAACGCAGAATGAATGGACCCTGTGTCCTGGCTCCCTCTGGACAAAGGACTCAGACTACATTTCCTGCCAAAAACTTTAATACTCAAATAAACATGGTACTTAAGCAAAGTACCAGGAGTGCAGCAGGTGCAAGGCATGACTACACAAGCTAAGACATTGATCTAATGGTCAACACCCCCCCCCCAGGTTCCCCTTATATAGGAGTGGGCATTTCTTTAGTATGGCAAGCATGATGTCCAGGGTCATAAACTGATAACTCCTCCAGTTCCTTTCATCCCTCATCTTGATCTGACCAGCCCCTCCGAGAGGTCTCATTGGGACTCATGACACAGTCTCTGTTCTTGGCTTTTGTGGTTTCCCTCTTGATCTCCTTTGTAGGTGGCACATAGAGAATGAACGCAGATGATAATCTCACTGTCTGGATAGGTCCATGTGGAGAGAAGTGGTCCTTTACAGGGAGAAGCACTGCCCAGAGCAATTTGGATGACTAGTGAAACAAAAAATGTCATTGATAATAATTTGTGGGCTGGGGGAAGCCTAACCCTAACTGCAGCAACCAGTTGGAATGATTGAGGAAATGACATTATGTTTTAAATAAGTTTAGGTGCTTTGTGGATAGAATAAGATGGATTATGATGATGCACATCAGCAATACCTAGGGTAAAATTTTAAGAATATTCTGTTGTTGAAAATGATTCACAGTCCAGAGGATGCAGTTTGCCATCCCTGGCCTAACTACCGAAAATGAGATTTTACAAAACTTATCCTGGGGAGTAGAAAAAGGAAGATCTAGATTCCCTTGACACCAGACTTGCATGCCAGCCACTGCAAAACTTCATGCTCTTATGGAACGCATTCTTGGGCCTTTGATCATCAAGGAAGAACGAAGGAAATGTGAATCTATCCAGACATTCATAGCTTGTTCATCGCCATGGTATCCAAATGTCTGAATGAGACAAGGACAC
Source organism: Zootoca vivipara (assembly GCF_963506605.1). Classification (NCBI taxonomy): domain Eukaryota; kingdom Metazoa; phylum Chordata; class Lepidosauria; order Squamata; family Lacertidae; genus Zootoca; species Zootoca vivipara. The sequence continues at coordinate 45,092,274 of NC_083285.1, read as the reverse complement.
AGCAGGCCAAAATTAGAAGGAATTGTACCCACCCACCGGAGCTGAATTTGCTTCTCGACAGCCATGTTTCCATGGGAATTCTGTGCGTCACTGGGTACACCACAAGAGAAGGGCACGCTGGCGAAGATGTCAAGGTGTTGCTGAATGGAAATGCCAAACCGCCCCTGCCCATGCTGCAGCTGCACCTGGTCCACAAGATAAACAATAAGATGAGAACATCAGAAGAGCCTTGCTGGATTAGTACAGAAGCCCCTCTAGTCTAGCATCCTGCTCTCACAGTGGCCAACCAGACACCAATGGGAAGCTTGAAAGCAGGACCTGAAAGCAACAGCACTCTCCCATACTTGTGATCCTTGTAAACTGGACCTACTGCCTTCAACCATGGAAACAGAACGTAGACCTTGCGGCTAGTAGCCATTAAAACACCTCCTCTCTGCTATGGCTGGTGAGGCGCTGTGCTCTGTCAACTCCTCTTTGCAGCTTTGCTTATATTACTTGCACGGCGAGGCCCCGCGACCACCCTATTCCCTAAGGTGCAAATAACTAGACAACACACAGCATATTGGGCTTTGGGGATCAAATAAGGCCGCAACTTTATCAGTTACAGATGTAAAAGGTTTGATTATAGGCATTGAGGTAAGTAACAGTGCATGTCACTCCCATCTGCTGGGAGTGTTTCCAGGAGTGAAGACAGCAGAAGGGGGAGGATGCCTTATGACCTACATCAAATCAGGGCGTCCCCCAAGCGGTCCACGTTGGAGGAGTGGTATGGCCCTAGCCCCCATCTAGGCATCAGACAGAAGCCACTCCTTCTGGATCCTTTAAACAGGATACCCTTACCTGTGGAGGCTACAACCTCCCCTCCAACCAAGACTTGGCTTATCCAATGCCTATCCACCAATTAAGGCATTATTGGCTCACCCACCAAACCACTCACGCCTGCAACCAACACTCAGTGCCCTCCACTATATTGCATAGCCAGGTATTATTGCCAGCATCCAAGAGGTGGACCCCATCTTGGTGGAAAAGCACCTCCTGATTAACTGTGATGTCTGGGTGATGAATCACCCGGCCATTGGAACACTCCACCCTGCGACCGATGGCTTGATTGGCCTGCTTCCATGCCTGATTCAAGCTAGCAGGGTTGGGGCTGTTGCTCCAACGTCTCCAAAAGGCCCTGCCAGCCGGGTATTTATCCTTCCCCTGGATGCGATGCCAAGCGATGCGACAGATCAGTTGGCACCACGCCCAGGTGAACGCCCCCCCCCTAGATTCCTGCCTCCATTGGCCAATTTGGCGGCAGGAGTATGATTGGGCCAGTTCACAGAGGAGACACACAAAGCCAGCCAGCCAGCCAGCCACCCGCCCGCAAAGCCACCCACCCGAGGACGGCAAATGGACACTCTGCAAGCACTCATTTCCTTGGGGATTGTGTGTAGTAAACGGCAGTGCTGAAACACCACAGTCCCGAGGTCTTCCATGCCAGACCTTTCGGCTTCCTGGGAAGGAAGGCCAGCTGTAGAAGTTTCTACAGAAATTTCTGCAGAAGTTTCAAGCAGAAGTTTCAGGCTCTGGCATGTTTAGCGGACAAAGCTGGCATTAAGAGTAGATAACTTCAGGCACCTGACTCTACTTCTGTGGGATCCATATAGTGTTGCCTTTTAGCCCACCACCCTGATGCATTGGATACTATTAACCAAGTAGAAGCATAGCTCTTACTTGTAGCAGGAGTTTATGCCTTAAGGGGAATGTAAGCTGAGCAGTTAATATGCATAAAAACTGGTAATTGTGCACATTCACCAGGCCTCATGGAAAATGCATGCATCATCCTCCCATGAAGAGGTAATTGTGCACATTTCCCATATACACAACCTACAATACTCCTTGGGGAATAAGCATGTCTCAGCTGAATTTTGTACATCACCTGGCCATTGTGCATAATCCCTAACCGGCCTTAGGGAATGTGCATATATTTACTGAATTTAATGCAGTATTCAGCCCTTAGGCATAATTTCCAAAGATCCTCTGGCTCACCACCTAGTTTGGTCCCAGGGCCTGAAGCTCCCCTCCCCTGAAGCAAAGTGATGACAAATCTCTCAAACTGTGACTGTTGACACAGCCACTTTTAATTCAGTTCTAAGTGTGGATGGGGGACAAAGTTGCTTCAGTCTGCAATTAAATACAAACTTACCAAACTCACATTTTCTGAAACAATATGCAAATCGGAACCCAGGCTTCCGTTGAAATTCACACGTTTCTGAATTTTGCAATGCAGTTCTTCAGCCAAGTAATGCGTGCAAAAACACCCATCCCAGGGGAGAGTGAGCACAAAAGTGGAACATATTAGTGAAAATACCACAGAAATGCTTTATGTGAGGGGAAATTGCTTTTCAAAAATGTGTACATTAGGAGAGTTGATGAATTTTTATGAGGGTGCGGTTTTTTTAGAAAATTGCAAACTGATGTAGAAATATGGAGAGATGAGAAGCCAAGTGATTCTCTTCACTTAACCCTAGTGCCAAGTCCGTTTCACTTCCATGGCTCCTGAGCAAAGGAATTGTTTAGTGAAGGGGGGCAGTAGCCCACTTTGAGGTTCTTTGAAGAGAGCCAAGAGAGTCAAAATGGATTTCCAGCCAATATGAAAATGCAGACATATCGAAAGCATCATAAAATACTGTGTGGCATGGGAGAGCTGCCCTCTAACCAACCATTCTGAAATTAGCACAATAAATGCAATCTTGTTTGAATAAAGGAATTTTATTTTTTGCTACATTTGCATCCCATTGTTCCTCCGAGGAGCTTAGGATAGCACACATTGATCCCCCCTCCCTCATTTTATCCATGCAACATCTCTGAGAGACTGAATAGCCCAAGATCACAGGCAACTTTACAGCTGAGAGAGAGGTAAGCCCCCTTCAGGGTTATTAAAGAACTCCACTAAGATATCATCAATGGTTCTTTAATCATCTCTAGTGTGCAATTGAACGCCCAGTGCCAGATTTACGTAAAAGCTAAACAAGCTATTGCTTAGGGCCCCACTCTCTTGGCCCCCTCCTAAATTTCACTATTAATATACTTCTTCTTAATTGTATTTCAGTTCAATATTCACTTTGATAAAATACATATTTTGTTATGTGCAAATAGCTTTAGGTACCTACAGTGGTACCTCGGTTTTCAAACACAATTGGTTCCGGAAGTCTGTACTTAACCTGAAGCGTACTTAACCTGAAGCGAACTTTCCCATTGAAAGTAATGGAAAGTGGATTAATCCGTTCCAGACGGTCCGTGGAGTACTTAAACTGAAGCGTACTTAACCTGAAGCGAATTATCCCATTGAAAGTAATGGAAAGTGGATTAATCTGTTCCAGACGGGTCCGCGGAGTACTCAACCTGAAGCGTACTTAACCCGAGGTATGAGTGTAATTGGTTCCGGAAGTCCATACTTAACCTGAAGCAAACTTTCCTATTGAAAGTAATGGAAAGTGGATTAATCCGTTCCAGACGGGTCCGCAGAGTACTTAAACTGAAAATACTCAAACCGAGGCATACTTAAACCGAGGTATGACTGTATTAGGTCCATAAATTACCATATAGCATATATTCAACACAAAAAACAGCAAAATTTGTTGTTGACAAAGAACAGCTGGACATATAAAGGGCCCCATTGCCTTCAGTAGCTTAGGACCTCATCACACCTAAATCCGGCCCTGTGAACTCCCATACCTGCAAGCAAGCAAGCAAGCAAGCAAGCAAGCAAACAAGCAAACAAGCAAACAAGCAAACCTGTACACAGCGTGTGCTTGTTATCAGATCAGTACCATCAACAATTAAATGTGTTGACACACACTTCCTGTTTTTAGAACAAAGAGCATAGGAAACAACTGAGGTTAGCCTCACACTGTGGCAAGCACAATATTAACAGGCGAACCACCCACCAATGCATGGCTGCAAAGGTGGCAGCACAGAGATGCGTTGGTATTTCGTGGTTTCCTGTTGTATAACCAGGACAAACTCTTCAGTGCTGTATTTTCCCCATCATAAGATTCACCCCAATAAATTTCCCCTCACCTGACAAATTTTACGTAACAGGTGTTTAATATAACTATGTAGACGTTTCAGCTTTCCTATATGATGGACAGAATTAAAAGATATATAATGTAAGAAAAATATGAGAGGTTTTATTTTTGATTACTTGCAATGAGGAAGATGTTATATATTGAAAGGGAATCGATATTAAAATGCTTGGAAGTTGATTTTTATTCTTTTATTTCTTTTCTAATCTCTTCTTTTCTTATTTTTCTTTCTTATTCTTTTCCCCCTTTCCTTTCCTTTCCCCCCTTTTCTCCTTATGATTTGATTTGATATGATTTGATATGATTTGTTATAACTTGCTTTTTGTATGTATTTGTTTGTTTGTTATGATTTGTTATAATTTGCTTTTGGTATGTGTTTGTTTGTTATGATTTGCTGATGTTTTAATTAGAATTAAAGTTTTTTTTTTTTTAAAGATATATGAGCAGGGTGTGTGTGTGCGATTGGCATGCATATTGCATTACAGAGGACAAGAGGACAAGTAAGTTTTTGCCCCAAGGAGCTTACGAACTAAAATCCTAACTTCAACACATTTGTATAAGCACATTTATTTCTGTTTTTAAATGGAAAAATAACATTATAGAATACTGGAGAGGTTCCTTAAATGCTCATTCATCCATAGATATTTCTGGAAAATGTTCATTTTCTGATATTTCTTGATTTTTGTCACAAGTGAAGAAAGAGATGCTGAAGAAGAAAAAAAGAATACATTGTGATCACTGAAAATGGCCATCACAGCAGCCACGCAATAATTCTTTTGCCATCTACGATTCCACTGCATCATGGTAAAAGTAGTATCTCTGTGCTGCATCATGGTGATGGTAGTATGTGTTCCTCAAAGCAGGGAGAAAGCATATCAAATGTTAATTGAATATTTAATGCTTTGAAGTAAATAATTTGGTTTTGGTTTCAGGCACAGGTGCAGATCTGTATCTATTTATGTGAGATGATTCACCCATCATCTCTGTTAATTATGTGATTATTTCCTCGAGCAAGGGAAACAATGGAATGGGCTATATCAATTAAGATGATTTTTCACTGGTACAGGCTATGAGCTGCTCTGCTCTGTAATAATCTTAGCATAATCAAATGAAAGACGGATATTTTGTCCTGTAAGACAGAGCAACATCACTAGAATATTCCATTTGGAATGGGAAATTAGATGGGCTTTTGCTGTGAAAACATTTCCTGTATTCAAACATGGAAGAACATGCACACAGGGTCCCATTGTAAGTGTATTTAGAATAGTCTCTAGTCTGCTTTTCTTCTGCAAAAGGAACTCAAAGTAACTAAGAGCGTAACCATCAAAATAATCAACACCATACATCAAAAACACTATAATGAAGAGAGACAAAAACAGAAGTAAGATTTACAGGCTGTTAAGAAACTACAAGAAACTACACTTCATCGACAGTAAAAATAAAAGTGACTAAATGCATTTGTTTCCATTACAGTGTCATGTTCTTAATTTGAATCATCAACCTTTGAATCACTTTAACTGTAGTCGTTTGACTCATTCAGCTTCGTGCCTGGACCCAAAGGTCAAGAGGAAGAGACTGAAACTCAGTGGTAGAGCCTTGCATGCAAAACAGACCAAAGGAAAGACCCCCTGTGGAACATGCTGGAGAGCCACTGCCAGTCATAGTGAGCAATGTGGGGCTACATGGACTAAGCGTCTGATCTGATATGGCAGCTTCCTCTGTTGGGGGGGAAGTGCCATTTGAAGTCAAATGGGCCTTACCTCAGAGCAAGCAAGTCGATCTCAGGACGCAAGGGAGAAACGTGCTAAGAGGAAGGCGCGCTTGGCAAATCCACACCGTGATCAACTCCCGCCCGGAAACCAATGTCCCCACTGTGGAAGGACGTGTGGATCCAGAATTGGCCTCCACAGTCACTTACGGACTCATTGTTAAAACCATGTTTATGGAAGACAATCTTACTCGGATACGATTGATTAGAGCCAGCTCTGCTCTGCAGTGCAGTCCTGTGCATATTTACTCAAAAGTAAATCCTACTGTATTCAATAGAGTTTATTCCTTAGTAAGTGGATTTAGAAATGCAGCCTCAGTCAGGTAATTCTCTGGTGTTCCAACCAACAAACTGAAATCACAGGGACAAATAGGGACACAGGGACAAATAGAAGAAGATGCCTTCACCCTGGTATGTTTTTTGTGGCTTGGGCCGGTTCACGGTCCCGCAGACGCCACGGTGCATGCATGCACAAACGCTATTTCCAGCACTCCTTCCGGTGTGTAAAGTGGTGTAAGAAGGCTTTAAAGGTAGGGTATCAGTGTGACCTCTGACACAATATAGTCCAGACACCCTTCAGGCAAATCAGAGTGAATGTTCATTCAATAGCCAACGCTGGCCAATCTCCCTTCAAACAAATCAGGATTGTTCAATAAACAGGTCATCTGGAAGTACCCATAGTAAAAAAAAAGTCCCTTCCTACCTTTTCAGCCATATTTTGATTTTTAGAATGCATCTCCATAGGCTTAACAAAACTTTTAATCTATGGAATTTCCGCCTCACATTTGTAGCCCATAGTGCTGTCTTGTAGCAGCCTCCAAGTATACAACTAAAAGTACAAGCTCCAAGCTATACAACTAAAAGTACACACACACACACACACACACACACACACACACACCAACTAGATTCAGAGCAAGAAGCTACCGGATCCACATTCTGTAGATGATCAAGAAGATTCTGGACCTTCATTTGCCTCTAAATCCTAAAGGGATTTTTTTTTTAAAAGGAAGCAGTGGATAGAGACAAAGGAACATTAATTTTTCACACGGTCCTGGTAGCACAACCGCGATATGCTGACTGTTGCAAAAGATGCCCTACATCTAAGAAAATGGCTCATTAAATTTTGGGATCTTGTTACAATGAACAATAATGGCATATTCACATGCAACAAGGGAAAATTTAAAATCAACAATTGGGGTGAAAGTGGGATTCTTTCAAAGCTGTTGTATTCAAAAGGTAAACAAGTTATTGCTAGAAGTAAGCCGTTTCCCTTTGCTGTAACAAAGCTTAGATTGCAGAAAGAAGGTAACCTTGACCCACCCCAATTAATGAAACATTGAAAGCTATTTAAAACAACCAGCCAAGATACAAATACTGTAATGGGTTTTATCCATTGCTAGTCCTACTCAGAGAAGATCCACTTAATGCACATGGCAAACTTAGGTTCATTCATTTCAGTGGGTCTATTCAGATACAACTCAATACTCTTAGCTAAAATGCTGCAATGACTTCAGTAAACTATGCTCATCCATTTCTAACATACAGAATTACAGTGGGTTTTTTAGACCAGCAGAAGGTAATGAACTTCATATCTTCAATGCATCAGATTCTTTTGTAGTAGCAATAAGGTATAAAACCATATAATAAAAAGCACCAGAAAATTTTCAGTTACATCCCTGAGCAACAATTTACTGTGCACGTGCTGTTCCATGGAGCTTCATAGACTTATAGGATTCTTTTAGACCTGTAGACAACAATTCACTTCCTTGTACCTTGGTTCCCAAACTGCTTGGTTTCCCAACAAATCGGCTCCTGAACGCCACAAACCCAGAAGTAAGTGTTCCGGTTTGCAGACATCTTTTGGAAGCTGAATGTCTGTTTTGACTGTTGGCATTGTTTCTGGGGCCAATCAGCCAATCAGAAGCCACACCTTGGTTTGCAAATGTTTTGGAAATCAAAGAGACTTCCATATTGGATTGAGTTTGAGAACCAAGGTACTACTGTACCGAGTTGGGATCTTTGCTTCCTAATGGGCACAAGAATGGCATTGTCCATGTTATCCACAGTAGGGTGTACCATGTGGAGAAAGCAGAAGTTTTTGTGGGAAAGACATGCCTCTGTGGCATATCACACACTCCCAAAATTCAAGAATTTATTCAAGAAAATGGATTAACAGATGACAGTGGGCTCCACTTATAAGTTTCTGGGTAACCACTTTCAAGATAAAATGCAGCCATATGCTTCCCACCCTGTGTCATAAATCTGGTTCCTATTACCATTTTCATTAGTTACTAGGGGCTGTTCCCCTGCCCTCTTTGCTCACCACCCCCTTACAACTCACCAACACCTCCACCCTTACTGCTAGCCCCCCTAAACCCCCCTTACAGCACCTCAAAACCCTCTCCTTATACTGCAGTAGCATCCAGTGAAGCGGTAAGGGTGGGGCTCTGTTGCTCTCCTGGCTTCCCAGCACTACAGGGTGGGGGTCACTATTGCGTATTGAGAGGGGGAGAGGAGATCTAAAATATAAGTCCCATTGCCTGTTAAAAGCCTTATGTTCCCTTTCCATTTCTTTGATGACGTTTAACTGATGGTGTTGTTGCTTTCTTGCTTTCAGGGACGGTTCAGAATTCAGACCGAGTGATGGCCATAATGGCCCTGAAGATCCCTCAGGGTCAGGTAGGCCTCCGAAGAACTCAGCACCTGGCTGGAAGATGCGGCTCTGCAGAGATCATTGGCTTGGCCTGAGTTCTGAATCATAGACTGGGGAAATGCAGGCCTATTGTCTTCCACAGAGCCTGTAGAAAGCTCTACCCTTCCAATTGCTTCTGTTCCATCAGTATTGCTGCCAGACGGCTCCCAGACACATGAAAAGTCCATGGAATACTTTCCCGGAGACTTGTGGGGGTGAGCAATGGCCTCACTCGCTTCTTTGTTCTCATCCTGTTTCACTTCTGATGTCACTGGGGAGCTCTCCACTGATGGAAGAGTCCTTGGACAACCTCCAACCTTCTGGTTTGGGACCTTTGCTTCTTGCAGAAAGGACTCGCTTTCCTGGTCTGCCATGATGCTGTAGGCAGGTGGCGGTGACCGGTTGTCCCATGTTTCATGGAGCACTTTGTAGGAGTTAGGGTCGCTGTCCTCACTGCCACTGATCTCTTGAGTAAGAGGGTCGTAGGTGAAATACACCTTGCAGGGCTCAATCTCGAGGGAATCATCGGTGTGGAAGAAAAAATAGCCCCGGTTGGTAAAGCAGCTGGATGAAGAATGTCCACTAGTCTCTGGTGCGTCCGTATTAGTAGGATGTTCCTTGGGAAGGAGGAGGGAAGGCTCTTGATTGCCTTTCTGCATCACCTCAAGCACAGAAACATCTGGAACTGCTGCAGCCAGGTAGAAGGAAGACATGGGTGCTGGCGAGGACAGCCATTTCTGTTGGTTTTAGTGGGGAAGCACAAAAAGAAAATAAAGGGTAACGTTCAAACAGCTGCGATGTCACCATCAAAGAAATAAGCAGAAGTTGAGAAGTGTTCCATTCACGTAGTTCAATAAATTGAACTCATACAGAATAAAAAGGTAAAGGGACCCCTGACCATTAGGTCCAGTCATGTCTGACTCTGGGGTTGCGGCGCTTATCTCACTCTATTGGCCAAGGGAGCTGGCGTACAGCTTCCAGGTCATGTGGCCAGCATGACAAAGCCGCTTCTGGAGAACCAGAGCAGTGCACGGAAACGCCGTTTACCTTCCTGCCGGAGTGGTACCTATTTATCTACTTGCACTTTGACATGCTTTCGAACTGCTGGTGGGCAGGAGCTGGGACTGATCTATGGGAGCTCACCCCGTCGCGGGAATTCGAACCGCCGACCTTCTGATCGGCAAGCCCTAGGTTCTGTGGCTTAACCCACAGCACCACCCGTGTCCCATACAGAATAGCTTCCCTTGATCTTTAATCCAGGGCTGGGGAACTGGATCCAGTTGGCAGGACCCACTTTGACAGGTGAGCTGTCTCTTTTTGTATAACACCCTGATTTCTAAATGATGCAGGGTGGTTTAAAAATAAGTCAACAAATAAATGATAGCAATGGCTTCGGTCATGCTACTTAAAATAAGGGCTAAAACTGGAAGGGAAGAAATGTGTTTCAGTTTGCATTTTCATATGACTCTACCAAATTTGCACTTCCTTGAAACAACATGTGGGCTTAAAAGCAGCTCCCTCCTTCAACATTCACACTTCTCTGAATTTTGAGATGCAAATAATGTGTACAAAAATGCATTATATTAAGGGAAATTGTACATAAACGTCAGTATATCAGGAGAAATGCCCACTATTATTATTTTTTGCGATGACTATTTTTTTCAATAGCACCAATGTGGGAATGTGGCAAACTCAACATAAGACTGGAAAAATATGAAACTGAGAAAACATTGAAAATGACAGATTAATCCCTACCACAGATGTGCAATATTTGTGTGGATTATGACTTGTCTAAATTTACCAATAGCAACAGACAAAAACCAGATTGAATACAAATACTACAACAGGAGGGGCTGAGAGTCTTTGCGGTGCCACACAAAGAAACATGCGAAGTGAAATGTTGCAAGCTGTAAGGTTGGATAAATGAGAAGCTTAAGATAAGCAAAAACTATCCATCCCGAATTATAGGCAGCAGTCTTGTCCTCCATCTCCTTACCCCCTCAACCTCAAAGTCCTCCTTACCTGGATATCTCCTCCATGGAGAGCAGTGAGAGATGGGAAGAACTCAGCAGGGTCTGGCAGATGGATCTTCAGCAGCTTCCTTAAGCTAAAGCAAACAGAGCTTAGGGTGAGAAGGCTGCAAAGGGAATATGGGTTTGGACAACAGTACAATAAGCATAGCCAGGAATGGAGGAGGGTGGTGGACTAGTCGTGTGAATGTTCGGCAGCTCTTTAACCAGGCCTCTGGTTGATGGACATCTGATGCCCTTTTAAACGTCTTGTGGAAGGGGGGATTATTAGGTTGTCTAATACAGGTATAGGACGGTATACAAATTTAACAATTAAATAATAAAATTTGTTTGATTGTAAAAATGCAAAAAGGGTATTAACAGCAACATAAAGCCTCTGCCTAATAGGTAAAAGAAAGGTAAAATACCTCTGGACAGTTAAGTCCAGTCAAAGGCAACTGTAGGGTGTGGTGCTCATCTCGTTTTCAGGCCGAGGGAGCCGCCGTTTGTCCGTAGACAGCTTTCTGGGTTGTTTTGCATTTTTACAATCAAACAAATTTTATTATTTAATTGTTAAATTTGTATACCACCCTATACCTGTAGATCTCATGGCGGTTCACAACATAAAATTACAATATAAAACGCCCACTAATAAAAATAAGAACAAAGACAGCCTAATAATCCCCCCTTCCACCAGACATTTAAAAGGGCATCACGACTAGTCCACCTAGCTAGGTGGGGTTGTAAGGACATGAGCGTAAGCCCCAGGATTCCTTTAACGGAATACTTCTATGTGGAGCAACAAAGGTGGGGGGGTAGACATCTGGATGCCACACCCCTCTTCCAACCGATTCACCAACCAAAAGCCTAACCGCCAACCTAATGAGTTGTGACAATTTGCTAAGCAGTAGGCGAAAACCAAGAGGCAAAGTGTAGAATAGTGGGTAAGAAGGATGAAGACACAGCTCTTAAAACAACCAGCTCTTTATTCTAGCTCTCAGTCAAGACTGAACAGCAGCTTAGCCGACTGGCTTATATAGTACTCAGTAACTTGCAACAGCAACAAACTTCCCCTAGCTACCCAATCTGTGAACAGCACTCTCAATCCTTCATTTGCATGTTGTGGACCTGAGTGAGAACTGCAGCCACAGTGGGCAGGGTAAGAACTGCAGCCACGTTGGCCAGAAGGAGTACTGCAGTTAACTTTATACATAACACCCATTGTGGACCTGAGTGAGAACTGCAGCCACAGTGGGCAGGGTAAGAACTGCAGCCACGTTGGCCAGAAGGAGTACTGCAGTTAACTTAATACATAACACCCCTTCCTACCCGGATGAGGTGTTAGGCCCCCCCAATTTGTGAAGGTTACATTAGACACTGTAAGCGTATGGTTGCTAATTTCATGTACAATCTTAGTTGCTTCACCAAGACACTTAACAACATATGTTTAAACTAATTACAAGTTCCATACACTGATTCATTAGGCAACATAATCCTTAAGATAGGCCGGATGACTACGAGCTCGATTAGACCGCCGAGGTATTATTGGAGAGGCAGCTGGGCTACCTGAGCCTGGGAAACTGCCTGCCCCAGGAGCCGCAGGTGAATGATTCGAGTCTGAGGCTTCCGCGTTAGCTATTTCAGTGGCAGCTTCAGGCTGTGGTTGTACAGGAGGCTCCGTCGGGGGTGCTGGTGAAGGTTGTCTATGTGCTGGATATTCTTCCTCAGCGGTGCTTGGTGGCTGACCAGCCTCTGCCGGGGCCGGCGGAGGCACTGTTCCAGTGTCCCAATTCCCTGCCCGGCGGCGCAGCTGGTCAATGTTCCGGCGCCATAACCGGCCGCAGTCCAAAGCCACCTGATATGATTTTGGACCTGTAACCCCAACCACCACAGCAGGCAACCAGGGAATCTCTCCAGCATAGTTCCTTGCAAACACCTTGTCCCCTGGCACAAAAGACCGTGGCAAGTTACCACAGCCTGGGGGGATCTTCCACAGCAAAATCTGGGTGCAGCCGGTCAAAAGAACGCAGGCGGCGGCCCATCAAAAGTTCGGCCGGACTCCGCCCTGTCGTTGTACATGGGGTTATGTGCTGGACAAACAAGTACTCGTCTACCCGTTCATGCCAGTTCCCATGGTCCATGCGTGCCAGTGCCTCCTTAGCCGAGCGAACCATTCTTTCCGCCTGGCCATTGCTGGATGGATGGAAAGGTGCCGTCAGAGCATGGCGGATGCCCCTGCCCAGGAGGTAGCGCTCGAATGCGCTCGATGTGAACTGTGCCCCGTTGTCCGATACAAGTACATCAGGCAACCCATGGGTGGCGAAAAGCCTCTGTAGCACACGTATAACGGCTTCTGAGGTGGTTGAGGACATCAGAACCACTTCCAGACATTTAGAGTATGCGTCCACTACCACCATAAAATTGCGGCCGTGGAATGGCCCTGCTAGGTCAACGTGCACCCTCGACCAGGGTGCCTTGGGGGTCTCCCAGGAGTTTCCGCGGTGCACCGGTGGATCCGGCCTTGATTCTTGACAGGCCTGGCATGATTCGACCCAGGATTCGATGGCTTTGTCCATGTTTGGCCACCATACAAATCTGCGCGCCAACGCCTTCATGCGCACAATTCCGGGGTGGCCGATGTGGAGCGCCTGAAGGACGCGTTGACGAAGCTTGAGTGGAATGATGACTCGGTCTCCCCACAGGAGACAGCCGCGGTGAGCCGATAATTCGTGCTGCCGCTGTGCGAAAGGTTGAAACTCTGGGTCAATTGGCCCTTTCGGCCATCTCCTCCACACCCAGTTGAGCACGCGGGCGATGGTGCGATCCTTGGAGGAATGGCAGGCGATGTCAGATGCCGACAGTGGAGTTTCAGGCAGTTCCTCGATCAGAAGTACCTCCGACCAGGGCGCTGGATCTTCGACCAGTGCTGGCAATGGGCAGCAGCTAAGGGCAGCAGCATGCCCTAACCCCTTACCAGGTCGGTGCAGGAGTCGGTATTTATAAGCTGCGAGAAATACTGTCCAGCGCGTCATTCGTGGCGACAATATCTGTGGAGTTGGGCGGTCCCCAGCCAGGATACCCAGAAGAGGCTTGTGATCCGTGATGAGGTCAAAGTCTCTGCCATAAAGGTATTCGTGGAAACGTTTGATACCTGCCACAAGCACCAGTGCCTCCTTATCAAGCTGGCTATAGTTTCTCTCTGCAGACGACAAGGTTCATGAGAAGTAAGCGATAGGGGCCTCCCGGCCATCAGGGAAGCTATGGCTTAGAACAGCCCCAACACCAAAAGGTGATGCGTCACAAGCCAGGATAAGAGGACGCTCCTCATTGTACTGCACAAGGACAGAGTCCGATGTTAACAGAGTTTTCACAGCAGCAAATGCTGCAGCCTCCTGGCGGCCCCACCTCCATGATGCTTTTTTGTCCAAAAGTCGATGGAGAGGCTCAGCGACAGTCGCCTTATGTGGCAGGAACATGTTGTAAAAGTTCAAAAGGCCTAGGAAAGCCTGAAGGTCCTTTTTGTTCTTTGGTACGGGAGCCTGCTGGATGGCCTTGACTTTCGTTGTTGTGGGGTGGATGCCGGAGCTGTCAACCAGGTACCGCAGGAACTCGACCTGAGGTACAGCGATCTGGCCTTTCTCTCATTTTACCTTGAGGCCTGCTTCCTGGAACCTGGTCAGGACAGCACTAAGACGATCAAAAAGCTGTTGCGTTGTCTCTGCAGAGACGAGCACATCGTCGAAATAGGGAACGACGCCAGGCAGACCCTGTAGGAGCCACTCCATCAAACTCTGGAAAATTCCTGGTGCTATGCTGACTCCGAACTGCAACCGATGACAACGGAAAGCCCCACGGTGTGTGACGATTGTCTGTGCCTCAGCCGTGGCATCGCCCACTGGCAGTTGTTGGTATGCTTGAGCCAGGTCGAGTTTCGCAAAAACCTTGCCCCCTCCCAGCGAGTGCAACAAGTGATGAACGACAGGGACGGGGTACGCATGCTGTTGAAGTGCCTTGTTAATCGTGCACTTATAGTCCACACAGATACGTACCGACCCATCAGGCTTGATGGGTGTTACGATGGGAGTCTCCCACTTAGCATTGTCTACGGGCTCCAGGACCCCTTGTGCAATCAGCTTGTCCAATTGTTCGTCGATCTTCGGCTTAAGAGCAAATGGTACGCACCGTGGCTTGATCCGGATGGGCGCAACTAATGGGTCGAGGCTAAACAATATGGGTGACCCCACATATTGTCCTAAGGTCCCATCAAACACTTCTGAAAACTCATTGAGGAGAGCGTCTACTTCTGGCTGTGAAACGTTGTGGATGCCAGTGACTTCCAAACCCAAGGACGCGAACCAGTCCAGTCCAAGCAGGCTGGGACGATTTCCATCAACCACCACTAGCTTCAGAGGGCCTGAAAAATCTTTGTAGGCCACCCTGAAACTGCCCACACCTACAACTGGAATGCTATTTCCTTGATAGTCTCTCAAGTGTAGGTGATGGGAGTCAGGTTGTCTCTTGGATACCTTGGGAACCAGTCTTTTGAGGGTGCTCCAAGAGATGATGGACATGGCAGAACCTGTGTCAACTTCCATTTCACAAGGTTTGCCCTCAACAGTCACAGTGATATAGATCTTCCGGCGCATTGAGTCTTTTGCTCGACCAACGATCCGCTCAGCTGCGCAGTGGCAGTTGGTTACGGCATGGCAGTTCTCTTTGACGGACCTTACTGATGACCTCTTTATTCCAGGTGATGGGGGCGTGTTTGCCGGTGTAGACGAGCGGCAGACCCTCGCAAGGTGACCTTTACGGAAGCAACGTCGGCAGATGGCGTCCCTGAAACGGCATTTGGATCGAGGGTGGTTACTGCCACAACCTGCACAGGCTGATTTGTCCGTTGTCTGCTGTTTGAGTTTTCTATGCTCCCACTTAACACGGCAGACATCATCCTCTTCTTCCGAGGAGCTCTCTGATTCACTGATTTTCCCATGGTGGACTGGGGTCAGCTTCCTTGGAACCGCTGGACTGTTGGCATTGCGAATCTCAACTGTCGAGTGCTTTGCCAGCTCCGCGGCCTGGGCTTCATCAATGGCCTGCTTGAGGGTGAGGTCTGGCTTGGCAAGTAGGTGGCGCTGCAGCTTTTCATCCCATACACCACAAACAATTCTATCAAGCAGGGCGTCATCCAAGTCTCTGAACTCACAATGGTAAGCAGCCTTCCTGAGAGCAGACAGGTAGTTGCTAATCGTCTCCCCCTCAGCTTGGTTCCGGTGATGGAATGCATGGCGGGCAGCGATCCTTGATACCGTTGGTGCGTAGTGACCCTTGAGCTTCTCTTTCAGTGTCTCCCAAGGCGTGGTCTGCACAGCAGTTGGTGCGACGAGAGCCCGAGCTGTTTCAAAAACTTCTGAGCCGCAGACAGTGAGGAAAAGGGCTCTCTTCCGATCGTCTGATTTGTGGTCTAAACCGTTTGCCTCGATGTAGCAATCAAAACGGGCCATATAAGACTGCCAGGACTCAGTTGCTGGAGAATATGGCAGTAGAGGCAGTAGCGAAGCCATGGTTCCCTGATGTCGACTGGATGGCGAAGGGATGGATGCTAGCCTCAGCAGTGATTCAGCTCTTAAGTGATTCCAGCTCTTAAGTGTTCAGCTCAGTGATTCAGCTCTGGCTGTGGCTTGCTGCATCCTGATCCCATCATCGTTGCCAGTGTAGAATAGTGGGTAAGAAGGATGAAGACACAGCTCTTAAAACAACCAGCTCTTTATTCTAGCTCTCAGTCAAGACTGAACAGCAGCTTAGCCGACTGGCTTATATAGTACTCAGTAACTTGCAACATTAACAAACTTCCCCTAGCTACCCAATCTGTGAACAGCACTCTCAATCCTTCATTTGCATGTTGTGGACCTGAGTGAGAACTGCAGCCACAGTGGGCAGGGTAAGAACTGCAGCCACGTTGGCCAGAAGGAGTACTGCAGTTAACTTTATACATAACACCCATTGTGGACCTGAGTGAGAACTGCAGCCACAGTGGGCAGGGTAAGAACTGCAGCCACATTGGCCAGAAGGAGTACTGCAGTTAACTTTATACATAACACAAAGCCAATCAGCCAACTGGAAAAATTCCTACTGGCCCCTGAATACAGGGGGCCCTAAAGAGGCAAAGCAATGTCAGGCTAAACCTGCGAAAGAACACGGCCGGTGGGAAGGGATTCGAATGCCAAGGCAAAAGTGAGTTTAAAATGGAGGACAGAAGCTTAAATGGGGAGCCCCTCCACCAATCCCAATACATGGATTTACATAACCACGCCCCCCATTACTCAGCATGACCTGTGGCCTAGGTCCCAGCCCCAAACCCTATATTAAATTTCTTATCAGCCCTACCACAACCCGCTTTATATTGGATGATATAAAGCGCTTTGGCAGGAGCTCAGACAGAGCAACGGGAGCTCACCCTGTCGTGCGGATTCAAACCACCGACCTTCTGATTAGCAAGCCCAAGAGGCTCAGTGGTTTAGACCACAGCGCCACCCATGTCCTTAATTATGAATGAAATCCAAGGACACACCATTCTCCCTCCTCCTCCAAAGCAACAACAGAAACAGAGGATTTGGATGACTCGGAACCATGTGAGATTTCTGACTTAGGTCTCAAAAATCCAGGGAAAACCGTTTTGTCACTTTTCAGGCTGGTTCTGCCCATTCAGCAGAGTGCAGCGGTAGAAACATGAGGCAGTGGAGAAGACAGACTGTACTCCTACAGACTGCAGGTGTGTGGAGGTATCATGTCTGAAGATTCACCTTAAGAAGAAAACTCCTTGCACGAAGAAAACTAAAGCCTAGGAGAGAAAGGTTCAAGATGAGTCCTTTCCTTGCTGAGCTAATTTTCTGCTTAGGAAGTGCTTACATCAAGGATCATTAAAAGTGGAATCTTCCACCTGCAGTCAGAAGCTACAGCCCATTCTACCACCTCATTCCCAGCACATGCTGTTGATGTGCAGATTCATGCAAGAAGTGACCATTATCACAATTTACAGGTGAAACTCGGAAAATTAGAATATCGCCGAAAAGTGCATTTCTTTCAGTAACGCAACTTAAAAGGTGAAACCAGTATATGAGATAGATGCATGACATGCAAAGCAAGATATGTCAAGCATTTATTTGTTGTAATTGTAGTTATTTGTCGTTAGGTGGGTCAATTATAATTGGAATGTAATTAATGAAATGTAATAGCGATGTTTATTTTTGTATTATTGTAACTATTTGTTTTATTACTGTGGAATTTCCAAAAGAGAGCATTTGTAAAAATTAAAAGAAAAATAAAAAAATAAAAAGTTGCATTACTGAAATAAATGCACTTTTCGACGATATTCTGATTTTCCGAGTTTCACCTGTAGCTGTTGGCTAAGGAAACATGGTTAATATACCCAGATGGCAGAGTCTGGAAGCAAGATCTCTGTTACCATTTTGATGCTGGTGATTTGCCCCTCAGGAAAATGGTGATGAAGAAGAGGGAGATGAAGAGGAGACTCCCCAAAAGGGTGAGAAGAACTGTCAGGAGCAGACTTGGAGACGGTGCATCCCCTAGAAAGAGGAGGAATTAGCCATTAATGGAAGACAGGTGATTCCCAACTGAACCAAAGGAACAGGTGTATACAAATCACCTCTTAAAATTATCCACCCTATTGGTGTGTAGAGACACAGAATTTCTCCAGGTGTGGGAGAAATTCAGCAACCCAGGGTTGGTTGTTAGCAATGCTTGTTTCCTAAGATTCTTTCTGCACGTGGTGCTGCAACTGGGTTGTCAGGCTAGCCCCTTTCCTACAACCTCCACAGTGTCCCAGATTATTGTCATTCCAGGGAATTGTGAGGGAAGAAGGGAGGTGGAATGGTTGGCATTAACACACACACACACACACACACACACACACACACACACACACCCCTAAAGTGGAGAATATTCAGAAAAAAGTTCTGCAAAGTGGCATTATTTTCTCTACGGGGTTAGAAAAGAGAGAGCAATCTCAGAATTTTTCTCTGAAAAATGTTTTCTGGGAAATGTTGGCTCAGCCTTCATCCTCAGATGGAGTGCATGGATTTAAGGATGTACAACTCAATGCATCCCTGCAAGTGTTGGTCTCTATTCAACAAAAAAAGTGGAAGGGAATCAAATCAAATCAAATTTATTGCAGCTTTAAGCTCATAAAGAAGAGAATATTTATATATTGGTGGCTGAAGCACTTTGTGTAGTGCTGCCTTG
Organism: Zootoca vivipara; assembly: GCF_963506605.1. NCBI lineage: Eukaryota > Metazoa > Chordata > Lepidosauria > Squamata > Lacertidae > Zootoca > Zootoca vivipara. Next base: position 45,073,470 of record NC_083285.1, on the reverse strand, counting down.
AATAATTAATAGCAAATAAAATTTGCACTTTTATTTTGTTGCTCTCCCCTTGCGAACATACACCTTGATAACCTCTAAAGTGTCCCAGGATGGCTTTCAGGTTAAAAGAAGATATGTACAACAAGAAAAAAAATTGAGAAGGGCCTAAAAATGGTATCTATAGAATAGGAACAGGGGACCTGTGGCCTTCCAATGTTGCTGGACTACAACTCCCATCACCCCTGACTGCTGCATCCTATTTTATGGGCAAACACAGAAGGTTTTTTTTTGGGGGGGGGTGTTTAATTTCAGCAGGGGGAGACTCAGGGCAAGGGATCCAGTGGGCGACAGAAAATGCCCCATGTAGACAACATTGCTGTAGTAAGTATGCTCAGGCCTGCAGCCTACAAGGATCAAAAAAAAGGTTTGGAAATGCATACTTTGAAGGGGGGAAATGTATAAAATTACACTTTTAAGCATGAATCTTCACACAGTTTTTTTTTTAAAAGCAGTATCTCAAATTAATGTCTGAATGAGACTGAACAGACTTATGGGTGATCTCATGTGAACATAGGCTAAAAATAGCCTGATTTGCTCATTCCTAGAGTGGCAGGCTGTATGTGCAAAGGCCTCTGATAATGCAAGATGTTTTTACAGTGACAGCTACATTAGTCAGATTACAATGTTATAAATGTGTTGTAACACAGTGGCACCAGATGGCACTGCAGAGCTGAAATCTCAACTCAATATCTTCCATTGTGAGCTTTAAAACAGGTTTCTTTTTCAGAGTGTTTTCAGAGCGTTTTTTGAATAGCTGTGTAGATCTAGCCAGAAAGGAAAGTACAGTGGTACCTTGACTTACGAACGACTCGACAACCAAATTTTTCGACTTATGAATGGGGCTAATGGCTGCACGCTTACGAATGTCTCGACACCCCAAGGAAACCGCGGCGGTTTTAGATAGGGATTTTCCGACTTACGAATTTTTAGATAGGGTTGCTTCGACTTACGAATTTTTCCGTTTCCAATGCATTCCTATGGGAAATCGTATTTCCAATGGCGTTCTTTGACTTACGAATTTTTTGACTTACGAAGGTGCCTTCGGAATGGATTAAATTCGTAAGTCAAGCCACCACTGCATATGCGTTTCTCGGAGATTTCCCCTCCCCCATGCTCCAGTACATAGATAAACTCCTGATTACATGCTCAGAGCCTGTTTGACACTAAGTCGAACCCCACCCCCAAATTGATAAAGGCTTTGGGGTCCTTATCTGTTCCATTTTTCAAATATCCTACAGGCTTTGTTCTGTGAGCCTTACCTTTATGGGTCGTCCATGTTACAGGCACGCTCCATTTGCTCCATGTGCTATTGTAAAGTGCTGTGTTCTTTTTTACCTTCACACGAACAGCGGCCTCATAAATTGTGTCCGGAGAAAGAGTCTCAAATTTCATCCACCTCTGATCCTGAATATTGCTGCTGATTATGTAAGCCTGCAAAGTCAAAGATGGGGAATGATTTCAGACCGTGTGCACTCCTTGATTATACACCACATGTTTGTGCATGGCTGCCCTCTAGGAACATAAGGAGAACCCTGCGGGATCAGGTCCAGCATTCTGCTCTCTAGTCCAGCATTCTGCTCTCACAGTGGTCAGCTAGATGCCAAAGGAGAGCCTGCAAGCAGGACATGAGTGCCCAGCAACTGACATGCAGAGGCATATTACCTCTGGCAGTGGATGTAGTTCATGGATAGTAGCCATTGATAGCGGGGCTCAGCCTCCTGCCACCCAATATTGAGGGGGCTGAAGTACCTTCCTCCCCCTATAGTTGGCGCCCCTGCATTCTCAAGAGGAGGTAGCATTTCTGCTGCACCTCTAAAATGTATCACTTTATTGTTTTGGATCTTGTATTAAAATGGCTTTCTGGGTCCACGGAAAGGAAAGTGGACTGAAAAAGAATAAACCAGATCAAATCTTTACCATCCCTATAGATGTCTCCTCACACGCACCTTGCTAGGATCTTTTTTTTTATACCGTATTTGGTACTCCACCTCATCTTCTAAATAATGTGAGAGAGCACAGAGTTTCCAAGTTAAATTGTAGGAAAGCTTGTCATCATTTTCCATTTGGACGTTGCAAGGAGACCGCAGTCGAACTGAAGAGAACAAGAGAGAACCAGCAGGTAACATTAACAACGAAACTGCTGAGGTGGGCACACATTAACATTTGCTGTGCTTCCAATGCTCTCCCATCGCTGACTTTTGAATCTGTCTACACGTGAAGTTACCCACAACACAGAGCTATCCTGTCGCTTCTCAAGAAATGATGTTGTTTGGTGCCTTTTCTCTGAAACCAGCTTCAATCTGAAAGAAAAACTTGAGCCGCACCCACTTGGCAGTTAAGCTGACATGTGTGCATTTGAGACAGCCATTGCACATGTGTTGATGACACCTTCATGATTGAGAGTTCAGGGGGGCTGCAGGGGCAGGGAAATCCAACAGGTAATGTGCACCAGGTGAAGACTCTCTAGTGTATAGAACAGCATGCAAATACCAACTTGAAATGCAGCATTTTAAGCCTCTACTATGTGCCTTAGCCAAAAGTAGCGATGAATGAATATTTCCATTTCAGTTCTTCTCAGTTTCTCCTTTTTCTAATCTTCAACTCAGCTCTAAACAGTTCCATGTCAATTTGCATTAGAAAAAAATTACCCTCACGAAAATCTGCTAGCAATTAAGTGTGCATTTCTCCTACGATACAGTACGCATTGCCACATACAATTTTTCCTAATACATACATTTTTTGCAAGCAGTTTCCCCTAATCCAATGCATTTTGTGTCATTTTCACACACACATGCAATTTAAGAAAAAATTGTATATCTTAAAGCAGTTTGCTAAGACTATAAAATATTCTCTTTTTAATGTGTTTTTATGCACCTTTCCTACTAATATACACAGTTTAATGCATTTCTAGGGGGTTGAGATCTGCATCTCAAAATGTGCAGAAGTACAAATTTCTAAGGTTTGCTACACAGAATCATAGAAACGTAGAATTGTAGAGTTGGAAGGGACCTCTGGGTCATCTAGTCCAATCTCCTGCAATGCATGACTCAACTAGCTCATACATGGCAGATGACCATTCGACCTCTGCTTAAAGACCTCCAAGGAAGGAGAGTCCACCTCCATTCTACTGTCCAACAGCTCATACCACCAGAAAGTTCTTCCTATGTTTAGTCAGAATCACATTTCTTGTAACTTGAAACCACTGATTCAAGTCCTAGCCTCTCAAGCAGGAGAAAACAAGCTTGCTCCACCCTCCATGTAACAACACCCTTTAGATATTTTTAAATGGCTCCCCTATCAATCTCCTCTTTTCCAGGCTAAACATACTCGGCTCCCTCAACCTCCCTCATAAGCTTGGTTTCTAGACCCTTTATAATCTTGGTTGCCCTCCTCTGGCAGATGTTCAAGCGTGTCAATATACCTCATAAATGGTGGCACCCAAAACTAGACACAGTACTCCAGGTGTGGTCTGACTAAAGCAGGATAGAACGGTATTATTACTTCCCTTGTTTTACAAAGTGTAAGTTAGGTAGGTTTGCATTAAAATGCAAGCTGAACTGAATGAACCTACGACATTCCATATGTTGCTAAGTTAAAGGTAAAGGGGACCCCTGACCATTACGTCCAGTCGCAGACGACGCTGGGGTTGCAGCGGTCGTCCGCAGACAGCTTCCGGGTCATGTGGCCAGAATAACTAAGCCGCTTTTGGCAAACCAGAAACACCATTTACCTTCCCGCCACAATGGTACCTATTTATCTACTTGCACTTTGACGTGCTTTCGAACTGCTAGGTTGGCAGGAGCTGGAACCAAGCAACGGGAGCTCACCCCATCGCAGGGATTTGAACCACCGACCTTCTGATCGGCAAGCCCAAGGCTCAGTGGTTTAGACCACAGCGCCACCCACGTCCCTATTAAGTTACAATACCCATAATACTCAGTCATTGGCTATCTTGGCTTGGGATGATGGAGGTTGGAGTCCACAGTTTCCCAATCCTTGTAGCAGGGTTTGTTGTAGCAGTAAGCCCCAATCTCTCAATGAAAATGGGCCTTGCTCCACTCTTCTCTGCGTGACTGTCTCACAAATAGAAAATCACAGCCAGTGGTGGAGCAAGCCCAGGTGGGGCCAGCTGCCCGCAGGGAGGAGCGAGCCATGGCAGGGCGCTCCGTAGGGCCTCCAAGGAGTCTGTCTGCCTCCTCCCACTCAGCCGCCCTACAGCTGAGGGGGAGGCGGCGGGCAGACCATTTGGGCAGCGGGAAACCTGTGCTCGCCCAAGCCACCACGTCTCTCCCAGGAGAGACGCGTGGCTCAGATGCGTTACAGGCCCCAAGGTGAGTGCCACCCGGCATTTTGTCACCCCCCTCAGTGGTGATACCCGGGGCAAACCACCCCTACTGCACCCCCTTCCTCCGCCCCTGATCACAGCTACAATGCCTGCAGTGAGACAAACCACATTGTCCTCCCATCTAACTTACACCTGTCACTCATTACTGGAGGAACAATAAATGGAACATATTTGCAGGCAGGGGAACTGAAAGAACAAAGTGTTTGTTGCTGTACAGTCAGGAACCAAAGCCACACTCCCTCTGTTTCTGTTGGGGGTGGGTCCCTTTGCAGGAGTCACAGCTGTAACAGCTGTAGGGGAAGGGGAGTGAAAGAGAGAGGCATTTACCATTTACATTGCTCTCCCTTTTGACTTAATGTTTATTTATGAAAGCAATTTATAGACCACATTTTAAAAAATTTTTTTAAAAAATATAGCAGGGGGGTGGACAGCATATAGAATTACAATGAGATAAATAAAAACACCAATAAAATGTGTAGAGAGAAACATAAGGAAAGCCCCGCTGAATCAGGCCAGTGGTCCATCTAATCCTGCATCCTATCAGTGGCCAACCAGATGCCTGTGGGAAGCCTGGAAGCAGGACCTGAGCAGAAAGCACTCTCCTCTCCTGTGGCTTCCAGCAGCTGGTATTCAGAGGCATTACTTCCACTGACAGTGGGCATAGAACATAGCCACCAGGGCAAATAACTACGTATTCTTTGGCAAAAGAGCCCTGCCCACCTAGGAAATGAAAGAGCTGAATGCTTGTTGTTGCGTGTTTAGGAGCCAGTGCGGCCCATCTTAAAGGAGTCACAGCCATAACAGGAGTAGGTTTATTGGGTTTGTTGTGGCTGATAATCAGAAGTTCCTCCACCCTGGCCATAGTATCCTGTCTGTCTCATTTACTGTCAGTTTGACGCCCAAGAACAGGAGATCTGATGGCGGGATAAGATACCACATGAAATGACAAGATGGAAGATGTGGTTGGGCTCAGCCCTACTCTTATCTTTGACACAAGTTATATGGGCTTGGTACACACACATTGTCCTTTCCTGACCTTGATGACTGCTAACGTCAAGTTAGTTACAGATAAAGCATCTCTTCTTTGCAACCTTATTTCGGCGCTACTTGGAAGGTGGTGGACTCTTGTCCATTGGAGGCTTTTAAACAGAGGAGGGATGGCCGTCTGTAATGGGTTCTTTAGTTGTGATTCTTGCATTGCAGGAGGTTGGATGAGATGGTCCTCTGGGTCCTTTCCAACTCTAAAATTCTATGATGCTACTTGCTACGGCTGAGAATTCATCCATCATTAACCTTGCCCTGAGGGTTTAGGTGTTGTGTGGCTGTTGCTTTCCACGAGTCTTTCTAACAGCAACTGCATTCACACAACCAAATCCTGGTTTAATAATATAGGAGCACAGAGAGCAGCCTTATACTGAGACAGACCACTGGTCCACTTAGCTCAGTATTTTCCACGCTGATTGGTAGTGGTTTGGCTTTCAGGCAAGTGTCTCTCCCAGTTCTATTTGGAGATGTGACCTTCTGCATCCAAGGTCTATGCCATACCATGGGCGTAGGCAGGGGGGGCAGGAGGGGGCAATTGCCCCCCCCCTAGAAGCAGGGCCACTGGCCAGCCTGCCCCACTGCCCGCCCGGTGCCGTCTCCCTTTTCCCTGGCTGGCTGTGGGGCGGGTGGCGGGAAAGCACCAGAGCCGCGCAAAGCGTTTGGCTGGCTTTCCCTCCCTCCGCCCCACAGCCAGCAAGGGAGAAGGGAGACGTCCCTTCTAGCCGGCTGGCTGTGGGGCGGGCGGAGGGAAAGCCAGGCAACCGCTTTGCGCGGCTCTGGGGCTTTCCCTCCACCTGCCCCAGCGATTGCAGAGGGGGAGGAGGGGATCGGAGCAGCCCGATTTTGGGCTGATCCTGGCTCCCCCTCGTCCCTTCCGATCGCGGAGGAGGAGGAGGGAGTCGGAGCAGCCCGATTTCGGGCTGATGCTGGCTCCCCCTCGTCCCTTCCTATCGCGGAGGGGGAGGAGGGAGTCGGAGCAGCCCAATTTCGGGCTGATCCTGGCTCCCCCTCGTACCTTCTGATCGAGGAGGGGGAGGAGGGAGTCGGAGCAGCCCGATTTCGGGCTGATCCTGGCTCCCCCTCGTCCCTTCCTATCGCGGAGGGGGAGGAGGGAGTCGGAGCAGCCCGATTTCGGGCTGATCCTGGCTCCCCCTCGTCCCTTCCGATCGCGGAGGGGGAGGAGGGAGTCGGAGCAGCCCGATTTCGGGCTGATCCTGGCTCCCCCTCGTCCCTTCCTATCGCGGAGGGGGAGGAGGGAGTCAGAGCAGCCCGATTTCGGGCTGATCCTGGCTCCCCCTCGTCCCTTCCGATCGCGGAGGGGGAGGAGGGAGTCGGAGCAGCCCGATTTCGGGCTGATCCTGGCTCCCCCTCGTCCCTTCCTATCGCGGAGGGGGAGGAGGGAGTCGGAGCAGCCCGATTTCGGGCTGATCCTGGCTCCCCCTCGTCCCTTCCTATCGCGGAGGGGGAGGAGGGAGTCGGAGCAGCCCGATTTCGGGCTGATCCTGGCTCCCCCTCGTCCCTTCCGATCGCGGAGGGGGAGGAGGGAGTCGGAGCAGCCCGATTTCGGGCTGATCCTGGCTCCCCCTCGTCCCTTCCTATCGCGGAGGGGGAGGAGGGAGTCGGAGCAGCCCGATTTCGGGCTGATCCTGGCTCCCCCTCGTCCCTTCCTATCGCGGAGGGGGAGGAGGGAGTCGGAGCAGCCCAATTTCGGGCTGATCCTGGCTCCCCCTCGTCCCTTCCTATCGCGGAGGGGGAGGAGGGAGTCGGAGCAGCCCGATTTCGGGCTGATCCTGGCTCCCCCTCGTCCCTTCCGATCGTGGAGGGGGAGGAGGGAGTCGGAGCAGCCCGATTTCGGGCTGATCCTGGCTCCCCCTCGTCCCTTCCTATCGCGGAGGGGGAGGAGGGAGTCGGAGCAGCCCAATTTCGGGCTGCTCCGATGTGGCCCCGCCCCCGCCCCGCCCCTGCCCTTGGCCCCGCCCCTTGCTCCCCGCCCCTTGCCCCCCCTGATTTTCATCCTGGCTACGCCCCTGTGCCATACCAATGTGTTACAGTCCTTCCCTGGGTATCTGCACAACTAACTTGCACCCACACATAGTCCAGCTGCTGCCACTTTACTCCTTCCACCGCCCAAGTAATGAAATAAACCCGGAACCTGCAGTAAAACCATGGTTTCTTGTTATGTGCTAATTGGAAAAGTACAGCTATTGGTTTCTAAACAAGCCAGAATTTGGAAACCTACTTCTATGTAATAGGGTAACCCGGATTGAATTAGGACTGTTTATATAGACTTGCCGACCGTAAAAAGGGCCTTGTGATTAGAAGGGTTAATAATAGAAATATGGTTTTGACTGAGATGGGGAGTTCTTAGAAGAGAGGCGTGGGTACAAGGAAGAGAATTTTTAGTTTAGTAGATTAAGAATTTTATAATATGAATTAAATGAATACGTATGTTTAAGGTAGAAATATAATATGTAAGGAAAGAGGAGTATGATGTTGTCATAGATGATAAATATGTAAACTATAATGAAAAGGATAATTATAGAATTTTGCTTTAAAATTTAAAGTGTATAAACATGTTTAAGATAGAAAGAAACAATGTTAAGATGAGGATTAGGAAATTGCCAAAGAGAGTATAAGATGAACCACAGGAAGGGGGGCTGAGGAAGTCAACCTACAATGTCAGAAAAGATGAATGGTTTTTGAATTATCGTATATGTATGTTTTTGTTTTTGTGTTTTTAATTATGTTTGTGTTAATGTTTTTATTTGTGTATCTTGTTTTTTTCTTTTAGGTATTGGTTGGGGTTGGTGTGTTGGTGATGTTTTGTTTTTATATGTTAAAACACACACACACACACACACACACAAACACACACATATATATATTGGAAACCAACTTTTATTCCCTGGTACAAAGCTGGCTTCTGGATCTGGATTGTTTGGAAGCCATTAACCATAGTTCCCAGTTTTCATGTAACCATGGTTTCTGGTCTGTGCAAAGGAGGAACAAAGCTGGAGTAAAGGGGCTGTGAGGAGATGCATAGAGCTCAACCCCCAGATTTGATCATATGAACCAAGACAGGGCACAGCCTTGGTTGTATGTGTGAATATATATTTGGGTTTCAAGGACAGTTTGGGATGTATAGCTGCCCAGTGGGTAGTTTGGGATTATAGCTGCCCACAATCCATTACAATGGATTGTGAAGCATCACAGTGGCTTCCTAGAAGATGTATTTTGCCATCCAGGCAAGATTATTTGTCCTGAGATGAACTCATCTCCTATTAGCCACAGCTGAACACCAAACTGGCTGTGTAGAAGCTGTCAAATGAGAGCTCAGGTGCAGTGAATAGGAAAAGGCATGATATCAGAGTAGTCAACATGGTACCCTCTAGATGTCGATGGACTCGAACTCCCATCCGTCTGAGTTAGCATGGGACGAGGGGAGTTGTAGTCCAGCAACATCTGGAAGGAACTTTGTTATATGATCGAAAAAGATAGCACAGTGCATAGCGTCAAGAAATGTAGGCACTTTAAACTCACGGTTCTGAAAAGGACACATCCTTTGATTCTGCATCCACGTCCAGTTCTTCCCAGTACGGCAATACACTTGCACAAGAATAGTGTGTGTAATAGTCATGTCAAATTTCTGAAGACAAATAAAAACATTATTGTGATCATGGTCAGTTATACTATCATTAGGGATGTTGGAAATAATAGTTGGAAAGGCTGTTATCTATAATTTGAACCCATCAGCTGGTGAGTCAAAAATTCGTCCTACACCTGCTCACCCCATCACCCAGCTTCACAAATGATAAGTGGAAGTAGCAATGGGTAAATGTGTCACTTTTGGTCTTTCTGTTTCTCACTTTCCCAGTTCAGTTTTCCACATTGCTTCTCTCCCCCCCCCCCCAAAAAAAAGCCTTCATGAAAATTAATCAGCACTTTAGTGTGAATTTCTCCTAATACACACATTTTTATACGTAATTTTGCCTAACATGCACATTTTTACAAAGCAGTTTCCTATAATATAATGTTATTTTCATGAATACATACATAGAATCAAAGAATTTTAGAGCTGGAAGGGACCCTCAGGGTCATCTAGTTCAACACCCTGCAATGCAGGAATATGCATCTGTCCCTTATGGGGATCGAACCTGCAACCTTGGCATTGCCAGCACCACGCTCTAACCAGGTGAGCTATCCCATTTCAGTTTGTGCTTTATTTTGGAAAGTGCAAATCTTTAAAAGTGAAGTTGTTATCATCATCATCATCATCATTCAATGGTGAGTTGCTTTATTATGACTTTGTACCCTTTAGTAATTTTATGGATTGTGATTGTAAGGTCCCTTAAGGACCACTCTCATTGCAGAAAGGCAGCATATAATGTAACAGATAGATAAAAAATAAAACACATATCCTAGGACTATTAGATTAGTTTTCAGGCTGCAGTATAGATATATCCATAGAAGAATGGTGTGAGGCAGCTGTGGGGAATCTTTGGCACTCCTGATGTTGCTAAACTACAACTCCCATCAGCCTCACCTAGCATGGCCAATGGCCAGGGATGATGGGTTTTGCAGTTCAGAAACATCTGGAGAGCCAGAGGTTCCCTGCACCTGATGTAGGAGGAATATCAGAGGAATGCTGCCCCCTTTTCCTCCCTCTTCCAAGGAAGAAGGAGATAACCAAAACAACATGGAGACGAGTAATGATGGTATAACCTCTGGTTCCCTACATCCCAACAGCAAAGAATTTTGAGTTATTCTCTACTGCTGGGGTAGAGATTTCAACTTTACGGCACAGATGCTCACAAAGGGAAAACAGACTAAAATTGTAGCAGAATCTAGGGCAGGCATAGGCAAACTTGGCCCTCCAGATGTTTTGGGACTACAACTCCCATAATCCCTGACCACTGGTCCTGTTAGCTGGGGTGATGGGAGTTGTAGTCTCAAAACATCTGGAGGGCCAAGTTTGCCTATTCCTGATCTAGGGCATGGGTAGGCAAAGTAAGGCCGAGGGGCCAGATCCGGCCCAATCGCCTTCTAAATCCGGCCCACAGACGGTCTGGGAATCAGCGTGTTTTTACATGAGTAGAATGTGTCCTTTTATTTAAAATGCACCTCTGGGTTATTTGTGGGGCATAGGAATTCATTCATCCCCCCTCCCCCAAAAAATATAGTCCGGCCCCCCACAAGGTCTGAGGGACAGTGGACTGCCCCCTGCTGAAAAAGTTTGCTGACCCCTGAATTCTAGGGGCACTTGAAACAGGGCCGGCTCTAGGGGAAGGCTGGGTGGTGTGGGGCGCCAGGGCGCCAGGCTGCCAGGGGGTGCCTCGTGGCGGAGCCATGCAGCAGCCGCACTGTGCCCGCCCACTAGCCGCGGCAAGAAATGGGGCGGGGGCGCCGGAGCGATCTCCGCACCACGGCGCCTGGGCGCCCGACATGCTTAAGACGGCCCTGACTTGAAATACTAAATTATTGCAGCAAATGTATTTTCAAATTACTGTAATGAAAGCAAGAAACAGCTTCTCCTCGTTAGGTAGCCTCGTTAGGTAGCATTTTCTTAGTAGATTACCCACCGAAACGTTCAGCTCACAGATCCTGTTGGCTACACCTTGCAGTTGACATGTCTCCGGTCCTTTGTACCTGTCAGACCTGTAAGAAACAATTCCTGTGAGGTGCTCAGCTCCTCAAGCTTCACGTTTGGTGGCTCTTTCATACATTGTAAGGCAGGGCATTGTGCATTACAGTAGCCCAATCGTGAGGATAACCAAGACATGAATCATAGCAACCAAGCCAAACCTGCTATGGCTTGCTCACGTACCCAAGCCTTGACATGCTCTTGTTGTCAGGCAATAAACCATTATGTGTTTATTGAACCAGTTTAAGTGCTAAATGATTTCTTAGAGGTTTCTTAGAGGTTAGGGAGGAGCTGCTATCTCCCAATATGCTTTTCCAGCTGTCCTTAAAAATACTAAAAGCACAGAGCAAATGATAAGGGATATTCGAAACAAGTTGGAACATTTCCTCAAACAGGTGGAATAGCATAGAGTTCTGCAATAACTTTCAGAGGCAAACATACTGTAAATATTCTTTGCAATAACAGTCTTCTTTGGCTCTATCTGCACCACACATTTAAAGTGTGTAACATTAAAGAGCAGCGCACAGAAATGCCGTTTACCTTCCCGCCGGAGCGGTACCTATTTATCTACTTGCACTTTTTGGCATGCTTTCGAACTACTAGGTTGGCAGGAGCTGGGACCAAGCAACAGGAGCTCACCTCATCACAGGGATTCGAACCACCAACCTTCTTATTGGCAAGCCCAAGAGGCTCAGTGGTTTAGACTACAGCGCCACCTGCATCCCAGTAAGAGGAATAGGAGTCTCCTAACAAGTCTCAGCACCCTTTACAAATCACAGAACTAGTGCAGACAGGGCATGAGCTAAAAGGCAGCATATGATCCTTAAAAACAAAGACTGAAGAGGGGACAATAGTCCTGATAGAACAACAAGGCTGTTCTTTATCATTCATAAATATATTTCACTCATTACTCACGTTGACTCAAGTTGAACCCTGAGCTGGCATTGTGCTTCAGTGATATTTTTCATCGGGGTCCAAGTGCAAGAGAGAATCTCCACTGAGTCATAAAAGCAACTGAGACTCGAGGAATCTGTTAATGAAAAGGTGAGACTAAATAGCATGGAGTTTCATTTGATGCTCTGTGAAAAATACTGAGATACTGTAGGTTATTCTGTTTGGGGAGTATAAGCATGGTTTCACACAAGCTCAGAGAATTACTTTCATTTTGGGGCATCCTTTGGCTGACTTTTGTGGCCCACCTAGACCTTAAATACAAGCAAGGGCACCATCTTTTCCAACCAGAATTCCCTTGTCTTGGGGGGGGGGAGTAGGCTGCATGTAGAGGTCCTCCTAACCCAGGCATCTCCAGACTTCGGCCCTCCAGATGTTTTGGACTAAAAATCCCATCTTCCCTGACCACTGGTCCTCTTAGCTAGGGATCATGGGAGTTGTAGGCCAAAACATCTGGAGGGCCGCAGTTTGGGGATGCCTTTCCTAACCCCTGGTGTTAAAATACAGCCAGGCTAGCTTCCTGTTGGGGTGATAGCCTGGGTTATGGGCCATTCAGGAAAACAAAGGAAAGGAGTTCTGTATGAGATGGCAAATGGGTGGGGTCCCTCCTTCAACTCAGAGATAGTTAGAAAGATGAAGCCAGAGTCTGGAATTGAGTGGCAGTGATGTGAGCCAGAAGCAAAGCAGCAAGCCTGAGCAACATTTGATTTCTTTTTGAATCCAAGGCTCCAGCTATGGGAGAAACAAGACTCTCTGGTGGTGCTTAGCGGCATAGCTAGCTGCTTGGGTGCCTGGTGCAGGGGCATGTCCAGGGCCGGCTCTTCATAGACCCCCGGTGGCGCAGTGCACCATGGCGCGGGGCTGGTAAGCTGGGCGCCGGCCTGGCAAGGAGGGCGACGCCGCGCGGAAACCAATTGCACCCTGTGAGGGCGGGGCGGGCGGCGGAGCGATCTCCGCCCCTCAGCACCAGGGCGCGCGATCTGCTCAAGACGGCCCTGGGCATGTCCTGCAGTCAGGGGTGGGGTGAGCCACCCATGGGGGTGGGGCGAGCCTCTCTGACGCTTGGAGACTCTCCGCCGGCTCCCCCTCAGCTGTAGAGCAGCTGAGGGAGAGGCAGTAAGCAGATGCAAGTCCCATGCTGCAATTTCAGGCAGCGCAGAACCTGCAGGCTCCTAAGCCACCATGTCATTCCTAAAAACTTTTGTGAACCCATTTTTTTTAAAACCCTCATTTTGTCACACACACCCCTCAGTGATCACACCTGGGGCAGGCCACACACCCCTGCACCCCCTTCCTCCGCCACTGGGGGTGCTAATGCTGTGAGACCCTTCAATCATAGGCTCAGGTTGTATATTTGTGCAAATAAACCGCATATCATAAAGACACCACAGTCTCCACTATGCCTCAATCCAAGAAGAAACACAAACCCTGGGTGAGCACACTGCTCAGAGATTGGGGTGGTGTGCAACAATTTGCTTCTCAAAAGGGCTTGTCAGAGACATGTACAACAATTTCATCTATTTATGATATGGTGCTACATGCACCCCAATCTCTAAGCAGTAATGGAAGCCGGGATCTCTCTTTCAAGAGGAAAGTTCACTTCAGGTTAAGTACGCTTCAGGTTAAGTATGGACTTCCAGAACCAATTACACTCATACTTCGGGTTAAGTACGCTTCAGTTTAAGTACTCCATGGACCCGTCTGGAACGGATTAATCCACTTTCCATTACTTTCAATGGGAAAGTTCACTTCAGGTTAAGTACACTTCAGTTTAAGTACTCCGCGGACCATCTGGAATGGATTGATCCACTTTCCATTACTTTTAATGAGAAAGTTCACTTCAGGTTAAGTACGCTTCAGGTTAAGTACAGACTTCCGGAACCAATTGTATACTTAAACCGAGGTACCACTGTACATACAAACTGAGCATAAGGTTCAGAGTATTAACACTTCAACAGCTCTCGGTCCCCCATTAGGGTTCTGGAGGTCACCAAAGCCACTGATTTGGATTCTCACAGAGAGCATATCAGGCCTCTACATATTCCCTATTCCAGCTGCAAGAGGAGAGTGGTTTTTATTCATATACACACAGCCAGGAGAGTCACACTATAGCACAAGAGGGACCTTCCAGATGTGGAAACCCTAGGGAAGTGTTGAACAAAAACGAATAAATTGGAATGATGTGTGGACGGTTCTGCATAATGCCACCACTAATGCAATATTATTGTGTCAATGCCATTTTGCAACATACATCTGCAAAACCCCACAGCAGCCTGGAGGGGCTGTATATGAGGGCACATTATACTCAGACAGGAACCTTCCTCCAGTTACTTAGGGTGTCACAGGACTTGCCTTCAAAGTAATTCCATTCATGTATCTTGCAAGGGAGATAATATATGCATGCCACAACAGAAGTCAAAGTGTTACTTTGGCTCCAATTATATTATATGGTGATACAACTCACAGTTTATTATTCTGCCCGTTTTATCTTGACCCATGAGAAAAATGGTTAGCATACATCTTTCAATAGTGGGTGGATCAAACATCTAACAAGATTGTGACAGAGTGATTATTAGATACAGTAAACCAGTTTTATAGAACTTATTATATGGTGCTGTCATTTGTCACAGGTGCCAAGAAATCACATGCACATTTAAAAAATGCATTTTATTAATGGCTTTTATAGAGTTGAGTTGGGACCCAGGTGGCGCTGTGGTTAAACCACTGAGCCTAGGGCTTGCTGATCAGAAGGTCAGCAATTCGAATCCCTGTGACGGGGTGAGCTCCCGTTGCTTGGTCCCAGCTCCTGCCAACCTAGCAGTTCGAAAGCACGTCAAAATGCAAGTAGATAAATAGGAACCGCTACAGCGGGAAGGAAAACGGCGTTTCCATGTGCTGCTCTGGTTTGCCAGAAGCGGCTTTGTCATGCTGGCCACATGACCTGGAAGCTATACGCCGGCTCCCTCGGCCAATAATGCGAGATGAGCGCGCAACCCCAGAGTCGGTCATGACTGGACCTAATGGTCAGGGGTCCCTTTACCTTTACCTTTAGAGTTGAGTTATATGAGCAGTGAATATAGTAGATATGGATTTTATCAATGACGTATTTTTGAATGCTATTGATGTACATCATATATTGTCAGTTGTTAATTCTGCAGAATGAATTAAGTGATGTTTGCAAAGGCCTTTGGCTATATACAACAAATTTTATTACTATGGTAGGGGTGTTTGGGGCTTTTCCACCTTCAAGGAAACACTTCCCACATTAACTGGACTGCTGAAGAACTCCTGCTGTGGAACTTCAGTGCATGACAGAGAATTTTGGGGCCTGCTTTCTGGCACATTTGGGGAAACCTAAAGAAACCACTCTGCATATTCTGATACACATCAGTCTGATCCTCACTTCCCTGGCCAGCGCGTGGATTGGAACACAGAGGTACCTCTAGTTAAGAACTTAATTCGTTCTGGAGGTCTGTTCTTAACCTGAAACTGTTCTTAACCTGAGGTACTACATTTTCCCAGTAGTGATGTATGGAAGTGAGAGCTGGACCATAAAGAAGGCTGATCGCTGAAGAATTGATGCTTTTGAATTATGGTGCTGGAGGAGACTCTTGAGAGTTCCGTGGACTGTGAGAAGATCAAACCTATCCATTCTTAAGGAAATCAGCGCCGAGTGCTCACTGGAAGGACAGATCCTGAAGCTGAGGATCCAATACTTTGGCCACCTCATGAGAAGAGAAGACTCCCTGGAAAAGACCCGGATGTTGGGAAAGATGGAGGGCACAAGGAGAAGGGGACGACAGAGGATGAGATGGTTGGACAGTGTTCTCGAAGCTACGAACATGAGTCTGACCAAACTGCAGGAGGCAGGGGAAGACAGGGGTGCCGGGCGTGCTCTGGTCCATGGGGTCATGAAGAGTCGGACATGACTAAACGACTAAACCACAACAACCACTTTAGCTAATGGGGCCTCCCACTGCCGCTGGCCCACTGCCACACGATTTCTGTTGTCATCCTGAAGCAAAGGTACTATTTCTGGGTTAGTGGAGTCTGTAACCTGAAGCGTATGTAACCTGAGGTACCACTGTAAAGCTATCCAGCTCACTTTTCTGAAGGCTGCAACTCAGTTTTCAGTTCAAAAAAGGGATATCGAAATATGTTTTTAAATGTATATTTTGAGAGAAAATACATGTTCTATAGCTAGTTAAATAAAAAAATATATGTTGTGCTTTGTTTTTAAACAATTGTAGCTTAATGTGAAATGGATTTATGGGGGAACACAGTAGAAGCAGTAGAAGTGGTGAGGCAGAGCCTTTGTACTTTGAAGTCAGAAGCTAGCAGCACGCTTACAGAAGCAAGATGGCTAAAGCCGGGGATTCAGATCAAACACCCAAGAGTTTGTGTCCTTTGTTAAATGACTCCAATTATGCAACGTGGAGTGTTAAAATGGAATGTGTTCTTATCCGGCAAGGACTTATTGAGTTGATTCAGAACGCACCGCCCGTTTTGCCAGGCCAAAGGTGGTTGAATCGCAACGCACAGGCAAGGGCAACAATAGTTCTGCATTTGGACCCATCACAGCTGGTTCATATTCGGAACTTAGATAATGCTTATGATGTTTGGACTCATCTTCGGGACGAGCACCTGAGGTTGCGCGCCGGATCAACAACATTATTCTTTCAGAGATTAATTAATTTGCGTCTGAAGGAGGGAGGAGACTTGAGAGCCCATTTGCATCAGATGCGTCAACTACGCCAGGAGCTAGCTGACAGAAACGTCAATTTGGATGACGACATTTATTGCTTTACAGTGCTAAATAGCCTTCCCAAGTCCTATAATGCTATTGCAGCCCAGCTGGGGGCTCAAGACCCTCAGCAAATGACTGCAGCAGGAATTTATGCTTCATTGCTTAATGAGGAGGACAGGACCCACGCACAGGCGGAGGCCAACGGGGAGCGCGTCTCACCCTCACCTGGTGCATCTGCAGAGACTGCACAAGCCCTTAAAGCTGTGGTCAGATGCCAGTTATGCAATATTCCTGGGCACACAGCCAAGACATGCAGACGACCCCAGAAGGACTCAGGAAGTCAACAACAGGCTTCTGGGCCTAAGGGGCGAGGCAGCGGCGGTAGCGGCAGCAGCGGCGGCGGCGGCGGCAGCAGCAAGGGCCCTACTGCACGCAAAATGCTTGTAATGCTCACTCAGCTTGATGACCAAGACGACGACGGGTCTTATCTGATCATAGATTCGGGATCTTCGCACCATCTAGTGAACGACAAGAGACTGTTCCAGACTTTCGAGAAGCTGGACTCCATCGTGTCACAGGCAGATGGCAATTCTTTGAAATCCATTGGAAAAGGAACTATTTTTCTGAAATCTCTAAATTTGAGTATCAGTAATGTGTATCTTGTTCCAGAGCTGAAGCAAAACCTTTTCAGTGTTTCTCAAATTGATGAGAAGGGGTTTGAGCTGTGTTTTCACAGGGGCACCTGTATGATTTCTAAAGATGGAGAAGTTCTTTTAAAGGGACACAGAGACAAAGATAACCTTTTCAGATTATCTTATGATAAAAGTGATGCATGCTTTAATGTTGTTGATGATTGTTTGACAGGTCCAGAGGAGCCTAAGCAGACAAAGAAGCAACCAAGCAAGAAAGGTCTAACACGTTGTTTCCAGATCGTTTCTGCTGGTGTTTTTGGTCCTATGCCGAAGTCCCTTGGCAAGGCCAAATACTATCTTCTGATAACTGACCACTTCTCTAAGTATACGTGGTTTTATCCTCTGCAAAAGCCTCAGCAGGCTATTGTGAAATTTTCTGAATTTCATGCTAAGGTTGAACTGAAACATGGTTGTAAAATTGAATGTTTATTGACCAATGACATTCCTCTTTTTACTTCACAGGAGTTTCAAGCCTTTTTTGATGACAAAGGCATTCACCACAAGTTTGCCAAGACCCAGGCAGCTTGGGACAAAAGCTTATGTTTTAAGGTTAACACTGAGTTAGTAGCAGGCATGCAGGCGCAACTGCTGAGTTCAGGATTGTCTGAACAACTGTGGGCTGAAAGCATCTCATTTTTCCTTTACCAGTGGCTCAGACAGGTTCCTAAAGGACAGAAGCGTTCTCCTTATGAGATTCTGTTCCAACAAAAGCCTGATGTGAGCAACACTAAGGTTTTTGGAACCAAAATGTGGGTGGCTTCGCTTGAGGGCAAGCCAGTCCAAGGCATTCTATTGGGTTTTGAGGAAGGTCAATGCAGAGTTATGTTGCATTCTTCCAATGAGGTGATTCTTACTCAAGAGGTAGAACACACTCCTGCGCCACAAGAAACATATGTTCTTGATGAATTTACCATAGGTGCCAATGATTTTGATGCTTCCTACACTGACACAAGTGGTAGTGATAATGATTCCTTTGCTGAAGGCTCTACCCCGAGTAGCTCTGACACAGGGGAGACAGTCATACACAAAGGAACTCATGCTGTTTTTAACAGACCATCATCAGATGATGAGAAAGTGCTTGAAGCACTAGATCCACTGTTTACCATTGGTATGAGTTCTCCCAAAAGTCCTGCAGGGGAGGATCTCAGTAAACAGGATTTGCACCTCTCACGCAGGTCTGAGAGGATTAGAAGAGGACCCAAGAGGTATTCTCAGGAGTTTGCCAACACAGCAATTGCAAATTTAGCTGTGCTTAGAACTCCAAAACAGGCAGCAGTCACACAGGCTAAGCCACAACAACAGGTTGTCAAACGCAACACTGTTTCTGTCAACAGAGCAACTGCTCTGGTCCCCTGGAAGCCAAAGCTGGTCAATCCAGTCTCAGAGAGTTCCACAGCAGGAAAGTCTTATTTTGTTTATGACAACTGTTTGTTTACTTCTCTTAATGATGCTCTCACATTTGCATCTTTTTCCATTTCAGGATTCAGGGGAGATGTTAGCATAAATCCTCTGCATGGCACAGATGCTGCATGTGGATGAATGTTTACTTTATGTGATTGCTGTAACTTTCCCACACAGGAGCTCAAGCTGTAACCTGATCTCCTGTCATGTGATGTTCTTTGTTCTCTTTCTACTTTCACTTTCTTCTAAACTGGAGAGTGATGGCTGAACACACACTCTCTGAATAAACGTAGATTAGCACCTACGATTGTTTGCTGTCTTCCTTACCGAAGCCAGTGGCAGTAGTAAGAATATTGGTGATTTACACCCCAATATTCCAACAGAGCCATCCTTCCAACATCCGTGTCACTGCTGCTTACCTGGAGAAGGCCCATATGGGGCAGGCTGCAGACATGGTGCAGACATATCGATGAAGGCCATCAAGACTGAAAGAATGTAGAGCAGTGCTGGAGGGCTGGTCTTCATGACTGCAGAGTGAAACACTGATGGAGAAGAAGTGGCAATCAAGATGGAGTCCCAACAGCAAGCATACATATTCCCAGTGCTATTTTTCTAGAACTCACCATGAACACCTCCCTTATTCTCTTAGAATGGCAATGGCACCCACCTGAGAGGTGCCAAAACTGAGTTCTGGCGAGTTCTGACTGAGAAAAAGCCCTGCAGATTTATTTGTTAGGGACCAGTCCTACCACTGGGCAGCATGAGACAATTGCCTCAGGTGGCAGGTGCTGGGGGCCACAGCCCTCCTGGCTATTCCTCCTTAATCCCCTGTCCATTCCCCTCTGTTGAAGATCAGAGCTGGGACTACTCAGCCTTTTCAGCTCTGCTGGCTGTTCCACTGTTGGTTTTGAAGTAAGATTTATCTGCCAGTCCAGTTCCCTTCTCTATATTGAATGAGGTGGCAGTGTCAATTTGCCTTTTGCCTCGGACAACAAAATGTCTTGGTGCAGCTCTATGCTCCGTGAAAGGGACTTGACACACACACACACACACACGCATGTTAAACAGATGTGAAACAGCAAAATACTATGGCCCATACTTTCCTTGGGTTTTCCCTTGACCCCAGATTATCAGAAGATGACATTACTCCAATGATTAGGCCGATGTTCATTATATCTCCTTTCCTGGATGCATTTCTCAGTAATTGTAGACTAATCAGCAGTGGTAACATTTAAACTTGGAGTGGAAGATTTCACAATCAAAGGCTGACTCAGAATGAATGGTTCAACACTGCTAAGAGCTGTATTCTCACAGGGAGCAAGTCATGCCCGTGTCCCTTATGGATTTAGGTCCAGGACTCCAGCGTTTCTTTCATTCACAAACACAGATCTATTGGCATAATATCCAGCCAGGCGATCCTTTCTACAGAGGAGAGTCCTGCATTGGAAGAACTTCAGAAGACAACCCCCTGTTTGTAGGGTTGTCTGGTCCATGTCAAGCTTAAAGATAAAGAAGCATAAGAAGAGAGAACAACAGCCTTGATCGTAGAATCATAGAATTGTAGAGTTGGAAGGGACCCTGAGGATCATCTAGCCCAATCCCCTGCAATGCAGGAATATGTAGTTGTCTCATATGGGAATCGAACCTGCAACCTTGGCATTAACACACCACACCCTAGCCAACTGAGATAGCAACGCAGTTGGCACATGAACAGCAGACTGAGCAAGCATACAGGTCACCTGGACCTAGTCCTCCAAGCTATGGTGAGATGTATTAGATTATCATATTTCTGAATCTCCATTTATACATATAAACAGGGCTTTTCTTCAGCCAGAACTCACCAGAACTCAGTTACGGCACCTCTCAGGTAGGCGCCATTGCCATTATAAGAAAACAAGGGAGGAGTTCATGGTGAGTTCCAGCACCTCTTTTCTAGAAAAATAGCACCGCATATAAATTATACATGCATACTTTATGCAAATCTGTATCCTCTTTTCTTTCTTTTTGGTGACGTGTAAGTGGCCACCCTACATTAGCAAGAAAGGGGGTGAAAATTATCCCCAAGAATTCAGCCACAGTATGTCAGAAAGCTGGAGCATTTGCTTACCCAGCTGGTATTCAGTCAAAGTTGTGACTAAGTCCCCTTGAAATAAATGGATAAAATGAATTTTTGTTCGCTTAAGTCTCAGTGCTTCCAGTGGTATCTGTAGCACAATCGTACACATTATTTACTCAATGAGGTTTACCCACTAGCGAGTGGAGGACCTAGGTCTTTGCTTGGCAACTCCCCAGCCTCCCCTAGGCAGGGGTCCCATGAAGTTAAGAGCCTTTGGAGATGGGACCAACTGCACGGCAGGTCTCCTTTTGTGCATTGCCACAATAATTAAACAAGCATTCTCAGCCATGCCGAACCTGTCAGATCAAAAGCTCACTTGAAAAGCTTTTCTCTCTTTAAGTCATCCCTACGCAGAGAACTGTTTAATACCTATGTACTTTACCTGGCTGTAAAATGGTCTCTTCGTCTCGCGGTCTCATGAGTCAGGTTGGAGTTGCCATGCCAAAGGCTGATTGCCCAGTATACCCCGCTATGAGGACAGCTGGTCTGGAATTCAGCCTGCTGCAGTGAGACCACTACCCTACAGAGTAGACCGTTGATGGCATCGGAAAGGCGCGAGTTGTCAGCAGACAGCGAACTAGCTCCCTCTCATACTCACTCATTTCTGGTACTTACTCTCTGACACAGGAAACTGCAGCTCCTTTGCCATCTCAGAGCGAGATGAGGCCCCGAAGTATCAATAGGGCTCGCAAGGCCAACAGTGAGAAAGCCCCAGACCACACCACATCCCACTTCCTGATTCGTAAAGGTGATGTGTACGGGTGGGGAATTGAGTGTCAAAAAAGCATCGAGCATAGAGTAGACTGAAACGATTGATAGATAAGAGACAGGCCTCTCCCCCCATAGCCCCCTGTCAGCCTTTCATGGCCCTGGCAAGGGAGAAGGAGCCTCAGTCATACCCTAACATGAGCCAAAGGCCTGGAAGCCCTTTAGCTGGGCTCACTGCCAAGACAATACTGTCTGGGGGCTCTGGAAGTCTTCTGCCTCAAGCCTTTGTCCATCCTTGATTAGTTCAAAGTCCATCTAGTGATTGTGGCCAACCACATGCCTCTGGGAAGCATGCACATAAAGCACAGTGCTCCTGGCCATTCCTTTCTGTTTGTCCTGGGACCTAATAATCAGACAATGTTCCTAACCATCTGAGCAGTTGAGCTCTTGACTAAACTGCCTGGGAAGGTTGAGGTTGAACGTTTCCAAGAAGAGGCTAATGTTTGTTACATAAGGTTTTAAAGGGTGTGGGGCTCTTGTTTCTGTGTGATTCAAGGACATATATCAAGAAGTGTCAGCACTTCAAAAGACACATATGCATGTGCGATTGACTGAGTCAGTTCTGAAGCCGGGGCTATCCCCATTTAAATGATCTGCGCAAAGAGGTTTTGCAATGACTAGTTCTATTTACTTACCTTGTCAGCTGCAGTACTAGGACCAGAAGTACTAGGACCAGGAGTCCTCCCTGTGCTCTTTTTACACATGGACATTGTTCTTTGCTTGAGAAGTGCATTGTCAACTGAGGGATTTTGCATGTATGAAAGAACCACCACAGTTCAAATGGCCACAGGGGCTATCAGCCAAGAGGCAAGGCAAAAAGAGAATAGAAACACATCACTTGTAGCCAGAATGTCCATATCATCTCCAACTCAGGCCACATCTGCACCATACATCTAAAGCACTGGGCTTCTGGGTACTTCACAGTGCCTCAGAGCAGCTGGCCAGACAGACCCTCGCCACCTCAAGTGGGAACTCCCCTTCAGGTGCATGTGAAAAGCCTCCATTTCTCCTTTAAGGCTGGGTTTGCTGCTCTACTTGCTACTGAAGCATCAATTTAATCTGCTGTAAGAGCACTGCTGTTCCTTCCTCCATTTTAACACTTAGCTCACAGATCTTCTCCCAGGAAACAATATTCCACTTCTAATGTCAGTGCTATGTGCGCCCTAGTGGTGAAAGGGTGCTAGCACTTACCTCAGCTTCAGTATCCTTGAAATTAAGGTCACTGGAGTTGGTGGTGTCTTTTAGATATATGGTTCTATTTATGCATATATATAAGCTGACCTGTGGAATTTATGTTCTAGCATAGGCATCCCCAAACTGCGGCCCTCCAGATGTTTTGGCCTACAACTCCCATAATCCATAGCTAACAGGACCAGTGGTCAGGGATGATGAGAATTGTAGTCCAAAACATCTGGAGGGCCGAAGTTTGGGGATGCCTGTTCTAGCAGCTCTTGCTCCCCCATTAGGTTTCCAGCGAGGCCCCCAAAGCCATAGCTTTGGTTTCAGTACAGAGAGCAAGTCAAACTTCTGTGTCTTCTCAGCTACCAGCTCCAGATGAGACTAGACCAGATTAGCCTTTGTCTTATTGTTCTCTATGGCAACACATCTGTACTTGGTCAACTCTTTAAACATGTAATAAAGGCACTTAACAGGCTCAGCTGGGGTCATTAAATGAACAAAGAGACCGGTTTGACTACTGCAGCTGTTCCTTCTACTACAGACTTCCATCTTACAGATATAAAACCACAGGCCTGGAACAGACCCAAAGAGAACATTGAAAGCAACCCAAAAAACTTTAGATGAAGATGATTTCTAATCACAAGGTCAGATGTTTTGGACAGCAGCTTCTATCAGACTGTGCTATACAATGATTTTTTAAAAAGTAAGAGAAAAAAGCACTGACTATAGGCTCATAATTGGGGAAATAAAAGTGAAAGGAGAGTCAGGCTGCAATTCTATGCTCAGAGTCAGTCCCACTGAAATTGGTGGGACTTACTTCTAAGCTGAACTATTAAAATTTTTAAAAGATGATGTTGTTAAGGTGCTACACTCAATATGCCAGCAAGTTTGGAAAATTCAGAAGTGGCCAGAGGATTGGAGAAGATCAGTCTACATCCCAATCCCAAAGAAGGGCAGTGCCAAAGAATGCTCCAACTACCGCACAATTGCGCTCATTTCACACACTAGTAAGGTTATGCTTAAAATTCTACAAGGCAGGCTTCAGCAGTATGTGGACTGAGAACTCCCAAAAGTGCAAGCTGGATTTCAAAGGGGCAGAGGGACCAGAGACCAAATTGCAAACATGCGCTGGATTATGGAGAAAGCTAGAGAGTCCCAGAAAAACATCTACGGTACTTCTGCTTCATTGACTATGCAAAAGCATTTGACTGTGTCGACCACAGCAAACTATGGCAAGATCTTAAAGAAATGGGAGTGCCTGATCATCTCATCTGTCTCCTGAGAAATCTCTATGTGGGACAAGAAGCTACAGTTAGAACTGGATATGGAACAACTGAGTGGTTCAAAATTGGGAAAGGAGTACGACAAGGTTGGATATTGTCTCCCTGCTTATTTAACTTATATGCAGAATTCATCATGCGAAAGGCTGGACTAGATGAATACCAAACCGGAATTAAGTTTGCTGGAAGAAATATCAACAACCAGGGTTCCGGTTTCCGCCTGCAGGAATGGCGGACCTGTTTTCCATCTCTCTGACCTTCGTAAGGAATTTGGCGGTTGCTAGGGGAGTAAATGGCAACCCCCTACCCTCTCCGGGGGTTACGGAGAGGGGCCGCTGGCCCGCGATGCCCCCAGACCCACTCCGACTGTTTTTGGAGTGGGGGGAGCTTGGGCTGAGCACTTACGACGGCCAGGACTCCCGGACGCTAATCTGCATGGCGGGGATTTCCATGGTTAAAGAAGATAATTAGGCTTAAATCTATGGACATACTTCAGAAGGAGGGGAAGAAGCGCTGTTTACTGCTGAGAATTTTATGCTGCTGAGCGAGAGGAGTCAAAGAATGTACGGCATCTGGAAGAAGGATTGATGGGGACGGAGCGATAAGGGAAGCAAGTTTTTATTTTTTCTTCATATTGTTGCCTCGTATCTTCCCGGACGCGATGTCCTGGCTTGTTTGGAGTGAAAGAGAAGCAAAAGACTGTGTGAGTTGAACTCTATAGCTGTTGTTACTGAGCATATTTCTTAAAGATGTGAAGTTGCCGATGAGAAAAGCCCCCCCCTAGTCAGACGGAAGGAGTCCTGGACGCGTTCGGAGGATTTATGAGCTGTGACGCACTTTAAATTGGAGCAGCGACCTGAAGCTAAGTTCAGCTATAGGGCAAGGAGATCCATTAATTTACCAAGAGTTCATGGTTGGATGTTTGGGTCTCCTGCCTGAAAAAGCTGTAAATTCTATAAAGATAAATAAATCGTAAATCTTCATGGCTATGAGAGAAAATGAAAGTGATTTGAGCCTTTTAAGATGGCGCTGCTACTCCGTCGCAACAGGGAGCTCCACTAAGAAGATTTATGGGGAGGCTGGACTGATTAACTCACACAGGAGAAAGAACATCTGTGAAACTTCGTTTGACATTTATCTCAGCAACTGGAACAATTGGATGAAAGTGGAAAACATCTAGGTGACTGTAAGGGGAAGATTTGGAATATTATGAGCTTGGAGGACGATTTGAACTTTAGAAATAAGACGGCAGTGGACAGTTGCGAGGAATTCCCAATTTCTTGAAGCATGGGAACCCAAAAATAAATTATTTAGATGATTTGGCATAACATTCGGTTTGATTGATATATATATGTGTATAATTTGAAATATTGAATGTGATATAATTGGCTTTAATTGGAAAATTAATAAAAATATTTTTTTTAAAAAAAAAGGAAGAAATATCAACAACCTCAGATATGCTGATGTCACAACCTTGATGGCAGAAAGTGAGCAGGAACTAAAGAAATTTTTAATGAGGGTGAAAGAGGAGAGCACAAAATATGGTCTGAAGCTCAACATCAAAAAAAACTAAGATCATGGCCACTGGTCCCATCACCTCCTGACAAATAGAAGGGGAAGAAATGGAGGCAGTGAGAGATTCTACTTTCTTGGGTTCCATGATCACTGCAGATGGTGACAGCAGTCACGAAATTAAAAGACACCTGCTTCTTGGGAGAAAAGCAATGACAAACCTAGGTACCACTCCCTCCAACAGCGATCTCGGTTGGTGAATGCCAAAAGGACTGCAGTCAAAACAGAGCCACTGTGAAATGTTTGCATGCATATAGGAACCCTAAGCTTGCTGCCCTCAGCCACCCAGTGCAAGAGCAACTGAAAAAACTACAGAGTGGAGGCTTTTCAGCACCAGTAAAAACCGGTACTTCTTGGATGGGCATGGCATCAGGCAAGTGTTGTATTTGCATTGACCCAAAGCCATTGAACCAAACACTGAAGAGATGCTACTACCCTCTACCCGCAATAGATGGCATATTGCCATAACTTTCAAAAGCTAGAATCTTTACAGTCAGGGACACAAAAAGGATTTTGGCATGCAAGACTAGATGAAGACTTCCGGCTGCTTATTACCTTTACAACATCCTTTGGATGGCTTTGCATACCGATGGGGATTAGGAGAGCTCCATATGTGTTTCAGAGGAGACTATCCCAAGCGCTGAAAGGGCTTCTTGGAGTGAAAATAAGAGCAGGTACCGGTAATAATTGTGCTGCTCTCCTTCAGTATTTTGGATTGCTATGCAGAGTAGCCAACTGTCAGGGGGCTCCCACAGGGTCCACGGGAGGAGGTGGAAATGAGATCGGGATACAGGGATCCCCGGCCCCTCCTTTCCAGTAGTACCTCTTCCAGCCGGTAAAGCAGCAATGCCTCCAGTTGTGAGGATAGGAAGGTGGTCAGTAAGGGAAGGAGGGGGCTCGAAGATGCTAGGTCAGAGCCCTCACACCACCTTTGCCCAGAGGGCTCAGAGAGGGAGACACCACTTCCGTCGCCCCAATTACGCAGGGTGTGTGTGTGTGTCAAACACAAAGAGGGTAGGAGGAGAATGGGGGTGCCTAAGATATTTTGCTGGGCGCGTAACCGGAAAAGGGCGCTCCCGGATTCTGCTAGTGACTGAGATGGTCATGAACTTGTAGCTCTGCACTGTACATAATATGCACAATAAACCTGTAACTAGTCAGGTTGGAGTTTGGGGTTGTTACACGTGAGCAACCACCAGACGATCCTGACACCAACTGACCAGAAAACACTCCTGCTCTTGTGCCTTTAACACCAGCTTGATGTGCAGGCCATAGCAGGCAAAGCTCTGCAAGCCGTGCAAGGCACAGGAGCAAAGTTGGATTAAAAGCAACACTTGCAACTCTGTGGGTATGTTTATGCATTGTTTCTTAGCATTTCCAGGAAGTTCTTTTCCATAGAACAATTGTTTCAAATTGAGTGCAACTCAGCAACAATACGCACCACTGCAGCTGCAGCGAAAAACCCCAAATAAGGACCTGTTTAGACTCTGATGGTGGCATCTATTCATAACCACCTCGCTGGACAGCCTCCTTAGGCTCTTTGGACCTTGCAGTTGTTCACAGTCTTACTCCCGGACCTGTGCTGCTTGAAACTCCTTTCAGAAGTGATGTGACTCAGATTCTGAACCCACCATACCAAGGAACAGAAACCAGGGCACTCCCCCCCCCCCATCATTGGCCTTTAATTACCAGAAATCAGTACATCAAAGAGCTATGCAGCCTGAACATTATTTGATAAAAAATATGCTAGAAACCTAAAGATCAACCTCACAGCCCAGCAAAGCTGGATGAGCACAATAAGTGCTCCGTTTGTGTGAGATTGTCTGCTCCATAGTTATGGCACCATCTTGGATGGCTTTAAAAGAGGATTAGACACATTCAGGGAGGATAGAGCTATCTGTCAGAGGGTGTGTGCTTCTGTATACCAGATGTGGGGAGAGTGCTTTTTTGCTCGATTCTTGCTTGCGGGTCTCCCATGGGCAACGGGATGGCCACTGTGTGAGCAGGATGTTGGACTAGATGGGCCTGATTCAAGAGGGCTCTTCTTATGCTCTTTTGATGCTTTGGAAAGTACTTTTTGGAGGCTGGGATATAAATCTTATGAAAATACATTAAAATGTACATAAATAACCAAACCATGAGATGTACATACTCTTCCCAGTTCTTTTCATGACAAAATTTCCACTTAACCAATATAATAAGTGAATCCAATGCTATATGGAGTGAACAGCTCTGTGGGGAAAAGAGTGACACCACCTGACCTCTGCATGCCCCCTGCTACGCAAAGCAATGACCTCTGACCTCTGGTGAAAGTTCCCAGTACACAGGAATACCCCATCAAAGGGCTGCTGTGTTAATGGAGTCCAAATCTTTTTAATTTGAAGTTTCAACACCTTGTGGTTTGTTGTTCCAAATACATAAACAGGATGTTAACTTCTCTGGACTTAGAGCTACGACTGGGTTGTTTGTTATGTGCAGGTAACTGGTTAGAAGTTTGCTTTTTCTGAAGCTCATGCTGCAGTTTGACAGCCCAAGACCAAAGCTTTTATGAGCTGCTATTTTCTCGAAGCTATGAACATGAGTTTGACCCAACTGCGGGAGGCAGTGGAAGACAGGAGTGCCTGGCGTGCTATGGTCCATGGGGTCACGAAGAGTCGGACACGACTAAACGACTAAACAACAACAATTTTAGGGACACTTTTTCTCTTCACAGTTACCCTTCAGAAAAGCAGCCAAACAGAACACCAGTGTGTAACATCATTAAGGAGGTCACTGGCCTCTTAATATTGAGCTTTCGAATTTGTTGAATTCCCCCCCCTCTCTCTCACACACACACCTACACCTCTTTGCTGCAGACCCTGGGAGGAAGAGCGTGGGTGGTGGAGGGGGCTGTGGTCCCCATGTGTGTGAACTAAAGACGGCCAAGGCATTGTAGCTAAAACAGATAAAGCGGAAAGTAACTGCAGTGTGGTGTGCATATGGGGCCACTGGCTTGGTGTTTGCGTCAATGACCGTTTCCGCTTTCCCTTTTACCTTCTCATCTGGCCATCTCAGTTTCCTCCCCTACCATATCTCCCCCACATATCTAAAACTCAAAAATAACTGAAACCAGGTACATAAATAAATATGTTTATGCGGTGACGAGTGGGGGGAGCATTGCCCCTTATGTACATGCTCACATCTCTTCCACTACTTCTCCCTGTCTAAACCTGACATATTCTTGCTTTTCTGCCTCAGAATCTCAAGGCATGTTTATCTCAAGCAGCCTCTGTAGCATTATTGCTTTGGTGCGAGTAGGATGGGCGAATCTCTCAATTTCAGTTTCTCTCCATATCTCATTTTCCCAATCTTAAGTCCAGCTCTCCACATTTACACATCAGCCTGTGGTTCTTGTTTTTAAGGCCTCATGAAGATTCATCACTGCAAAATCTCACTGGAAGAGGTCGCAGCCATGTGACAGCAGTGTGTGTGTGTGTGTGTGTGTGTGTGTGTGTGTGTGTGTGGCACCCATGAGGGCACCATCTTGCGGGATTATACCGCCCGTGGTAGCTGCTTCAGCTTGCCTAATGGGAGGGCTGGCCCTGCTGTGTCCCTACCCACCACTAGCACGTGGCCCTTGGGAGGTTGCCTGGAAGCCAAAGTGGGCTGAGAAAGATCTCCCCACCCCTACTTTATGAGTCCCTCTATCCAGTCTACTGCAAAAACAAGTACTTCTCCTCCTTTCTATGTCTTCCCGCCTTGTGTATTTCCTGCCCTGGTGGGTGGGTAAAGTGGAGTACGAGGTACTTGACTCCTCCGGTAAATCAGGCTCAGGGAAAAGGTGTCCTGGAGGCTGGTCTCAGACTCCGTGTTGGGAACTCTCGGAATCAGGCAGCTCCTCCACCTCTGCCTCCGAGTCCGAGGCTGGGGCCATGGCAACCTCCTCACAGCTACACAGGAGGGAAGGGTGGCTGAGGCTTGCAAGCCTTGTGAATGTAATGCTCCACACTTTGTCTTGCTGGCAACTGTTCATGTGAAATGTCTCTCTAGATGAGTGGGGAGAAAGCTTTTTCAAGAGTAAGAAACTCTTAAGATTTCACATTTCTGAATGGTTGAATACCTACTGTACTGAGCCATCTTTTCCTGTTATGATTTTGCAATAAAGACTGAGGTTTCACTGGCTTTTGAAGTCAATAGCAGCCTCTTCACCTGCTAGCCACTCTTCCCTGCCCCCCTCTCCCATTGATACCCATACTTGAGGTCTTAATAGAGTTGGACAATGTGCTATCCAAACTGAGCAGAAGCAAAGCTCTGCAATCTCTATATTTGTTTATCCATTGCAGCCAGAGTTTGAGTCACTGGGTAGGTAAGAGAGTGAGTGAGTGAGTGAGTGAGTGAGAGAGAGAGAGAGAGAGAGAAGAGGAGGAGGAGGAGGAGGAGGAGGAAGAAGAAGAAGAAGAAGAAGAAGAAGAAGAAGAAGAAGAAGAAGAAGAAGAAGAATCAAGTTGTGTGATGGGATCATGCCAGCACCAGAAACCTTTATATATAGACACACTACTGTAAAACTGAAAACCTAAATAAATAATGATCCAGATCTGGAAAATGGGGACCCGTGCTAAAGAAGATTGTGGATTTGCGACACAACTGCATGACATCTTAAGAATCCATTTAGATGGGCACTTTGTTCCAACAATGGCCAGCCAACAAGATTTCTATGAGAACTTGAGTGGGAAGTGCAGTAAAAGGTAAAGGTAAAGGGACCCCTGACCATTAGGTCCAGTCATGACCGACTCTGGGGTTGCGCGCTCATCTCGCATTATTGGCCGAGGGAGCCGGCGTATAGCTTCCAGGTCATGTGGCCAGCATGACAAAGCCGCTTCTGGCAAACCAGAGCAGCACATGGAAACGCCGTTTACCTTCCCGCTGTAGCGGTTCCTATTTATCTACTTGCATTTTGACGTGCTTTCGAACTGCTAGGTTCGCAGGAGCTGGGACCAAGCAACGGGAGCACACCCCGTCACAGGGATTCAAACCGCCGACCTTCTGATCAGCAAGCCCTAGGCTCAGTGGTTTAACCACAGCGCCACCTGGGTCCCGGGAAGTGCAGTACTGCCTCTCATACTGTAGCTAACATACAGCCATCAGTGGCAACGAATAGCCTTACCTGCTGAAAAATCTTTACGGGTGGGTGAGGTACGGTGTGTATGCAGCCTAAATTGATGGTGCCTGCTAATCTTCTGGAACAATCAATTCTAGTGTCTGATACATCTTTTACATGCCTCATTGGTCTTGTTAGGGTGATAAATAATAGTAGTAACCTCAGGCAGAAAGGGAAACAGGAAGTGGGCACAGACCACCCTAACAAGCAGACAGCATTGGCGGGAAAGAGTTGCAGGGACTGAGCCTCTCCAGGCAGGGGAACACATTATGCCTATATAAGGGGTAGGCAGGGCTGCTCTGGAGCTCTTAGAGCTGCTACCAGATTTCACCTAAAGCGAAAATCGAGGCAAGCCAGGAGGTTCCCACTCGAGCAAAATGTCCAATAAATGTCATACGCCTCCATTCCCTTGAGAGATTTTCAAGGCACAATGCAGGCAAGAAGTTGCTTGAGCAGACTATCTGAGGAATTTTGAGGGATGCTAGAAGTTTCACTAAGATGTGTGACATTTCTAAAAGGTCCTGGGGTTTTCTTTCATTTTCACACACGTGAACTTTTCTCACATGCTTCAAGGGGCCAGCAAGAAATAAGTTGGTCTCGACTGCAAAGATTTCATATCCTCTTTCCATTCTGCTAGGCTATTTTTTTCCTTCCCGGCTCACAGATGTACTATTGAATTATGTTAGCTGAGCCCCGGGGTTGCTGGCCATTCCAGATTGGGTGGGGCAGGGGGTGAGACAGGCATCCCATTGCTCTTTTCCATATGACTGATAATTCATTTAAGAGTTTGCAAAGTTTCCCCTAACTAGCACTAAGGTTTGGAAGCAAGGAGGGGGGGAGGGCAGTACCCAGAAGGCAAAACAAAGGAACAAATGGAATAGCAGCCAGCTGGCAATCCTAAATCAGCCACATCACACAGCTGGCCTGGAAACACAACACCACATGTAAAGAGTGTGTGTGTGTGTCTTTGAGAATCAGGAGAGCAGAGGAGGAAGGACTTCCTAACTGTGCCTGTTAAGAAGTTGCTGAACAGGCAAGGGGATTTTCTTCTGCCTCCCAGTTCTGATCCTCCGGTTCTCATTGTGCTGTGCCTGCTCTCCTTTCAAGATGCAAGCCTGAGCCGCCCCCTTCTCCCCTGGCCTCAGTCACTGCCTTTGCACCCACCCCCTTGCAGCTGGGATTTTGAAGTTCTGTTTTCAGTGACTCTTTGTTTTGGTTTAGTTTTTTGGCTTTGGAGTTCCCGCCCCTCCCTTCTGAGTTCCTCTCAGGGTTTTCTTTACATCTCCACTTCTCTTTCTTTCTTTCCTTTTAACACGTGGCAATGGCGAGAGAGAGATCCACAGTTTCTCTCCAGCTGTTCTGCTCTGGGGCTGAGTGTGGCATCCTGTCACCATTCTTCCAGCTGCAAAGACAGCTGGCTTGCCTGGTGTTTTCCCCATTTGCCACTTTAAACCTGTGTGCAAACCGCAAATCACCATAAAAGCGACAACAGGAATCCAGTTGAAAGGGCAGCTCCTGAAACAGAACCCTTTCAAGTTTTAAACAGCGCCAGAGTTGCTCTGAAAAGGTTAGGCTGGCCCAGGCAGTCCCTTCTGAGGTGTATCCTCTGTTTACACCAGCTGGGAACAAATAACAGAGAATGGAAGATACAATTTAAAAATATATATTATCACTTCCAGGGCTTTTTTCAGGGGGAACTCACCAGAACTACCTCTCAGGTGGGTGCCATTGTTTTAATGTTTGATGCTTTATTATGTTTTATATCTTCTGCAAGATGCCCAGAGTGACTGGGGAAATGCAGCCAGATGGGTGGGGTATACATAATAAAATTAATAATTTATTATTATTATTATTATTATTATTATTATTATTATTATTATTATTATTATTATTATTTATTAAACAAGGGAGGTGTCAATGGTGAGTTCCAGCTCCTCTAAACCAGTGTTTCCCAACCTTGTGCCTCCAGATGTTTTTGGACTACAACTCCCATCATCCTTAGCTAGCAAGACCAGTGGTCAGGAATGATGGGAATTGTAGTCCGAAAACATCTGGAGGCACAAGGTTGGGGAAACACTGCTCTTAAACCACTGAGCCTCTTGGGCTTGCCGATTGGAAGGTTGGCAGTTCAAATCCCCGTGACAGAGTGAGCTCCCATTGCTTTGTCCCAGCTCTTGCTAACCTAGCAGTTCGAAAGCATGCCAGTTCAAGTAGATAAATACGGTAGGTACCACTGTGGTGGGACAAGGTAAATGGCATTTCCGTGCACTCTGGTTTCTGTCGCAGAAGCAGTTTAGTCATACTGGCCACATGACCTGGAAAGCTGTCTGTGGACAAACGCCCAGCTCTCTTGGCCTCAAAGTGAGATGAGCACCACAACCCCATTGTTGCCTTTGACTGGACTTAACCATCCAGGGGTCCTTTACCTTTCTAGAAAAATAGCACTGATCACTTCAAAAGGAGGCAGGTCTGGGATCCTACTTGCCACAATTGCCAACTAGGGTAAACTCGAGGGCAACCTGTAGTTCTGAAGACAAAAGTTAGGATGTGTAGATGGAAATGTGGTGAGGAAGTGCTGGTGAAGCCTCAGTAGGCTGCACATGATGATAAGGTCCAAATGGTCAAGAGACCACAGTTATAGCTTTACGCAAATAAGGTGTGGTCAGGTGTTTCTCAAAAGTTTCAAACAAGGAAAGGTTTCTACAAGTGGAACGCAGAATGACACACCCATAAAAGGGCATGAGAAGTGAAACATAGCTGTCAAAATTCCTGGACGTGACAGCATAGTTCTCAAAATGTGATGATGCAACATCTTAGATTCACTCCCTTAATAATCTTCTCATCTGTATTCTGATAATGTCTGATCAGGGATGATAAGATGTTTTGGACCACAAGTCCTGAGAGTATCAAGTTTGGGAAGGTTGCTGTACATGTATCTCTAGCTACATTTTGCAGAGTTCAACGAAAACAAGAAAAACCTGTTTGACCGGAACTGAGAGTGGGATAGGGCTGCCATCTTGCAACCCAGACAGTAGAAACCCCTGATTCACTGGGAGGGGAAGGTAGCCCTGATGTCTCCCTACCCTGCACTTGTCACTCACCTGCTGCCCTCCCTGCAATGCCAAGCCACTTTCCTAAGGGTGCCTCCTGTTAGACGCAGAAGGGAGAAATCATAG